>NC_071530.1:148051895-149251895 GCF_026979565.1 Vidua chalybeata | reverse complement strand
AAAGCTGGAGGGTGCCCACCCTCAGACACACCTCAGATTGTCGACATGGACAGGAGATGGAGAGCATTCCCATCTAATGGGGACCATCTCTTCCTGCCTGCAGCAAGGGCTGGGCTTGCTCTGGAACCCTGGTGAGCACTCTGAGGCTTTGTGCAGAGGAGGGACCTGGAGAGAATCACATCTGCAGTCTGGCACAGGGCTATCCTTGGAGATAGCCTGGCTGGAGATGGCTGAGAGACTGGAGTCTGGCTGCTGCCAGCACGTCATTGCAGAGCTGGGCAAGCTGCCTGCTCCCTAATGCCTCCACTCCTGGCAGAAGCTGGGATAGAGCCCTGTCCCCACACTGGGCTCTGAAATCAACTGGAGGAGGCAGGGGTTGTTCATTAGCCATCCCAAGCCTGTCCCTGTGAGCCTTGTGAAGGGAAAGGGCCCAGTTTCTCCTGCAGCCAGCAGGGTCACATACACAGCTGCTGATGATTCAAAGTATGTCAGTAAGGTCAACGAAGGACACGGAAGTCATTGCTCCCCCTTCTCGTTCCTTTCCTCTTGTCAAAACAAAGACCTTCTCTTTGATGTGCTATCTAAGGAGAATGGAATCGTTTAGGTCAGAAAGGTCCTCTGGGTGTCTCCAGTCCAATCTCCTGGTCTAAGAAGGGTCATCTTCAAACTTTGGTCAGGATCTTACCCAAGTGACTTCTGGTTATTTCCAGGTTTGGAGATAGCAAAGTGTCCTGTGTACCTGTCCCCTCTGCAGGTAAAAAAGGTTTCCTTTGCTGTGCAGGGCTCCATAACAGAAATGTTCAGACTGGAGGGAATGTGGATGTTCTGTGTGGATGCACCAGAAGGAACAAATGGTAGGGAAGGGCTACACAAGCAGCACATTCTGGTGGCACTTGACAGAACAAGCCAGCAAGAACCCAGCACATCTCCATACACCATCTCAGGACATTCAGCATAGGATACAAAGGCCAGTGAGTAGATCCTAGTGACTTTGAGACATGGCACAGGATGGAGAGGTTCAACATCCCTTGTCCTCCATAGCTTTTCAAGGAACCATGGACAGATGACTTGGCCTCGAGTGTTTTGGTGCCAGACTGATGGGTACACATGGCTGCTGTGGGCATGAAAGTCTGGATGCAGTAAGTGACAGCAACTTTTGTTTTGATTTGGGTTTAAAATGTAATCAACTCCCAACAAATTCCTCCTGTTATTTGTCAAATAGCTGCGTGAAGAGCAAGAACAAGCTCCTGCACCTTTGGCAGCAAATCTTTAAGTATTTGCTGATAACTAACTTTCTCCACTCCATTTCATGTGTCTCCTCTGCTCTGCCTGATAAATTGGCTCCCACATCTCCATCTCTGCTGAGCAAAAACTGATTAGGAGCAAACATAAGGGAAACAAACAATAGAAGGTTCCTGCCAGTTTGGAGATGAAAGGGTGCTTTGAAATCATTAAGAAAATAATTGAGGGGGGGGGGTTTCTTCCTCCAAAGCAGGAGCCCAGATCAGCTTTTAATTATTTCCTCACCCCTACAGCCCCCTTGGGAAGTTATTTCTCCAGCTGGTTGAGCTCATTAAGGCCCAGAAGCAAGAGCAGGAGCTGCAAGACAGGATGTCTGGGCTCCCCTCTGGTTCTGTCCCTGACCTGCTGTGGGAAACAGCTCAGCCCTGCTCCTGATGGGCTGAGCCTGCCTGAGGGGTGGGTTTATGCAGCATATGTCACTGCAGCTGTGGTTTTCACTGACTGACCACTATGGCACTTTTATGCTTCCTTGTCTTCTGCAAGTGTCAGGAAGATTAGTTGATGTTTGCTCAGCACTGGACAGATGCAAGGGGAGGGGGAATGTTCCCTGCCAGCTCTTCCTTCTCACTGAGCAGATGCAATTCTCTCTCATGTTTTCAAGGCCTGCCAGGATCCCTGTGCTTGCCTTTGCCTCCTCCCCTCCTGTGGCCCTTGCAGACCAAGGTCCCAGAGCAGAGCCTCTCCACCCAGCATGACAGGAGCCTTCCATGGGAAAAATCAAGGCTCTTAAAAAGCTCTTCTCTTTCACATCTTGTTTTTGTGTCATCATAGAATGGTTTGGGTTGGAAGAGACCTTCAAGACCATCTTGTTCTAAACCCCCTGCCATAGGCAGGGACACCTTCCACTAGACCACGTTGCTCATGGCTCCATCCAGCCTGGCCTTGAACACCTACAGGGATGGGGAAGCTACAGCTTCTCTGGGCAATCTGTTCTAGTGCCTCACCACCACCACAGTAAAAATTTTTTTCCTACCATCTAATCTAAATCTGCCCTCTGTCACTTTGAAGCTGTTGTACCTTGTCCTATCACTTGAGGACCCTTGTCAAAACTCCCTCTTCAGCTCTCCTGTAGCCCTTTTAGGTCCTGGCAGGGGCTCTATGGTTTCTCCAGAGCCCCAGTTTATCATCTCCAGGCAGAACAACCCCAGGTCTAACAGCCTCTCTCCATAGCAGAGGTTCTCCATCCCTCAGAGCACAGCCCAAGCTCCATTCTGGACAAGGTGAGAAACATCTACAAAGCTGGCTTGCCCATCAGCTCTGGGGTATGAAAAGTTCCCCTACCAGCTCTCCATGCCTTCCTCAGCTCTCCATGCTAATGCAAGCAGCACAATTTCCTTTGTCTGAGACACTGTCAGGAGGAACTGAAAGTGGTGACACAGCACCACAGGTGACACACACCCCAGTGCCACCGCACCAGGGTGCAGAGGAGCCTGGCTGCCTTGCTCTGAGCACACTCTGCAATGCAGGTGCCTTTCTCCCAGGGTTGACCAGCCAAGAGCTGCACCAGCTCAACAGCACAAAGCCAAGGCACGACCTGCCTCTGGCAGGGACATCCCATTTGTCTCATCTATGGTGCTGCTGGCTTGTCATTCCCCATGCTGAGCACTGCCTGCATTCATTGAGCATCTCCTGATGCCTCCAGGTCTGGTCTGAGCTGGCAAAGAGTCTACAGCAGAGCTGCTGTGTCCCACAGATCCCTTCTGCTGTTTTGGCACAGGTCAGGGTGTAACAGAGGCACAGCTTGTAGGAAGCACAGACAGACCATGTGTAGCCAGGCTGGTCAATCCCACAGCCCCATGGGGTATGTCAGGAGCTCTGGTTTTGTGGCCATGGCCCATTTTTGACAGACCTTCCCCTCCCACCACCTCCTGATCTCCCCAGCTGATGCCCTTCCATGTTTCCTTTGCTCCACCCTTTCTCCAGCCATAGAACTGGGAGTGAACACGTGCTCTGTTCCACTCTGCAGAGAGCTGTGGCCATTTCTCCAAGCCAGCAGTGCCATCGGCACAAACCCTGCGCTTTTAATGAGCCCCATGGGGAATAACCACGGAGAGTGCAGAAAAACAGCAGCCAAGCAGCACCAAAGCTCTGCACAACTGAACTACTGTTTGAGGAATGAAGGAATCCCATTTTCTGTGACCCTGCAATTGCCCTGCTCCACTCCCTCTTTGCTGCCTGAGGCTTAGACACTGCCATGATTCATCCCCAGCAATAAGAGGCAGGTTAGCTCTGAGTTACTTTGGATCCCTCACACAGCCTGGTGCCTGCAAAATTCCACATTGCCACCAGCTGAACCAGCTGCTGCTGAGTGCTGAGCCATACTCTGAGGCTCCTCTGTGTTGCAGATCAGAAGGGCTGTGGGGCAGGGATACAAAACCAGCAGCATTGCTTCAGAGGAGGAACACATATGTGGCTGCAGGGGGGAAAAGGGGATGAATAACTGGACTTGCTTCCAGCTAAAGCCTGACTTCACTGAAGAGCATTTGACTTAATGCCAACCCCAGAGCCAGCAGATCTTGAGGAGGAAAAAAGCAACCCAAAAACAAAAGTTGAAGTGAAGTTGAAGTGAAGCATTCTTGTACTTGGAGGGAGGTTTCATGAGGCCTTGACTTACTTAGCATAACCAAAAGGAGGACAGGAGTCTCAGCAGCTGAGGGGACCTTCATCTGGCCAAACAGTTCTGAAAGTTTTTTGTCAAGGAGGATTCTCAGGTGACCCAGCTGTGAGCAATCTCTTCCCATGCTGGAGCCTCTGCTGGGGCAAGGCTCCTGCTGCTGCCAAACTTCCCAGCTTCAACAGAGGACAGCAGTTTGAGGCATCAAGGAGAATTTATGCATCCATCTCCTTGCCCTCCACCTTCTGGTCATGCTTGATTAAGCATTGTCTCCTTTAAAGCCCAGGTTTCCCTCACCAAGCACCTCTCTGGTGCTCCGCTCTGCTCGGCATGTGCACATCCAGTGCCAAGGGAGCAGCTTGGGAAGGGGGCCAGGGATGGGCAGAACCCCTACATGCTTTTCTGGAAGGGAAACAGGTGTGTTGCAGGCAGACGCATTGCACATCCACATCTCCCTCATTTCAGGCACCTCTTTCACTCAGCTGTTTGAGGTCAGCGCAAAGACAAGGTATGAGGATGGCTCCCTCAAAGTCAAAGTCTCCCCAGATTTATGTGCACGGGAAGCAGAGATTTTGTAAGCAATGCTGCAGAGCACCTCCTGGCCATGTAACATACTCACAAAGCTTCTAATGACTCTGGTTAAGAGGGACCAGTGACCAGCATCTGGTTCAGAGTCACAGGGTTTGAGGCACATGGAATGAACAGTGCTCAGCAATCCGCCCTCTTGCAAAACCCAGCACTGACCACTTCTGCTAAGCCCACAATTTCCTTTTGAGCAATAATTTTGTTGTGTTCATTTGGAGATTTCCAGCAATGGACAACCTACTGTGCACCAGCTACCCTAGGTGGCTGTTCACAGTGGTCTGCAGCCTCCACCAGTTAAAGCCAGGATGGCATCAGACTGACTGAACACATCTGGCCTCTGCCCCACATCACTGGATGTGGTTTGGTTTTCCCAGTGGGACTGAAATATTGTTCACCCCTTGGAAAGTCTTTGCATCCACCTCATCCAGGTCAGCTCCTTCTTTTCTGAATTTCAGTCCTGCTTTGGGCAGCACTGTATTTCATCATCCACAGTGGCCAAGAACAGCTGTGCTCTGTTCCCTGCTCTGATGCCCCTGATTCCCCTCAAGGCCATGTTACACAAGATCTTCTCAGATGTTCAAAAACCAAGAGCTACATCAGGGCCAGGACAGGCCAAATCAACATCTGCTGGACAAGTTTTTCTCAAAGAGATCACAGTGAGGGTGCAGGACAGACACACAGGACTTGTGGAAGTTATTATCTGGGCGTATTTTTATTAAGACTCAACATCATGTGCTCTCATAGTCTCCACTGACCCCAGCACACACATTTTGGTGATCCTGGTAGTTCCAGTCATCCTGCCTTCTTGCAGGTCCATGGGTAGAGACAGGTAATCTGTCCCCAGATCACCGCATCCTTTCAGCCAGAGGCTGCTTTAAGCCTGGGGACAGCCACTTTCACAGCATTCAGGTCTACTGTGTAACTTGTTCTCCCCAGGAGATTCAGATCCCTGGAGACACTCTGGGCAACTGAGGTGCCCCATGGTAGAGATGTAGGGGGTGTGGAAAGCCAGGATATGCCTTGTCCTCAAGTCAAACCCCAGATAAGCAGGTTGTTGAATCCCTGTGAAAACCCACCACCAAGCACTGATAAACCCAAACCTCTTAGGAGCCTTTTGCATGACCTCAGTGACCAACAAACTGCTGACCTCACCCCCATTTCCATCTCGGAACATCCCTGCGGCCACTCCATCTCTGCTCTTGTTATCTCCCCAGGGTTTTCTGACTGAAGTCAAACCTCTTTCCCAGCATTCTGTGCTGTCAGAGAAGCCACTGTGCCTTTCAGCTGCCAATTTCACGCGAATCTTTGATTTGCCAGCACCTGCCGGGTGGGACACGGCAGGATCCCTGAGCAGTGCAAGAGCCGCAGGGATGATCCACGCAATGCCTGAGCTGCAACCGGATCTGGAGGGAGAACGTTGGCCTGTGAGATCTGACACGCTCATAACAAACCCAGCTGGCTGGCACACACACCAAGCCCAAAACACCCCAGGCCACCCCCCTCCCACCCTTCTGATACCATCACACCCCTCAGCAGGTAATTAAAAAAGGATTAAAGCAAGGCTGTAAGGACGTGGGCGATGCTGAGGTCAAGGGGTGCCTTGCAAACCTACGCCAAGCCCCGCAGCTGGTGTTAGGACAGGGGGCTGCCTGCTGGTGACTTCAGCTTCTCCAAGAAGCAGGCAGGTCTAATCCAAGACCCAGGCAACCTATCTGGGCTGCTTGCCTATGGCAGTGCTGCTCTGTACAGAGAGCTGCAGGGCAAGGATTGGGATCAGGGATGTGGGAGCGTGCAGGGTAAGAGAGCAAGCAGTCATGGCTTGTTTGCCAATGCTTCCATGCTGTCCTGCTCACCCTTCCAGAGCTCATACCTTTATCCCACATGAGCCATGTGCACACATCCCAACCCTGGCAGTGAGGTTCATCTCGTGCAAGCAGCTCTGTCACAACAGTACAGGCTGTTCCTACCCGCTCCCTGTTTCTGAAAATATTAATGTTTCACCAGGGCAGCGCTCAGAGGCTTTTTCCAGCCAGAGTGATGCCAGGTAGATAGGTCCTTTCCACATCCAGCCTCACAGAAAGCCCTGGGAATATGTGTGTGGATGAGGCACAATGCCAAATAGTCCCTCATCTTACCTGTCTGAGATTCCATGATCATGGATGGCTGGAAGTCACCTCTGCATGGGGATTGACCCTGGGTTAAAGCTTCAGTCTCAGTGAGTTATACCTTCAAGGGGGGGACATATTTTCACAAGGAGGTGGAAAACACCCTGGCTGACTCTAAGGACACTACTATCCTGGTCAAAGGTCTTTGGGAGCAGACTCCATGACCTGAGAATCTCCCACATGGAGAGAAGGAGAAGGCAAAGCTCGGCAGGAAGGGTAGAGGCAAATAGAAAGACTGTGGAAGATGCAATTTGCTGGCACAGAAACAAGGCAACAGGTCCAGGTCTGAAACTCACCCTTGAGTGACAGGATGTGATGTATGGTGACAGCAGAAGAGATGTCTCAGGCTGGTGATGGATTGCACCAACATTCCTGTTGGGAACTCTCTCAGCTTGTAATCACTGCATGGAGAACTGACCTGCAGGACACAAGTTGGCCCCTCAGCAGCAGATCCATGTCCCACCCAAGCCTATAACATGGGGCCAGTCCCTGCAGGGAAGACAGGTGAGTCCATGGCACATTAAGTGCTTCTCATTTCACCCAAACCACTCTCACATCCCCCAATGCATTTTGGTTCAGCCTCAAACCCACCTCTTTCAGAGTGGCTTGGCCATAACAAGCCTGAAGAGCTCAATAAAGTTCTTCATGGTCTTTTTACCTCTTTCTTCTATGAAATCATTGCCTCTCCTTCCATCCACTAAGGGACTCCTGCTCCCTAGAGCCAGCTGCTCCATGTAGGACCTGACCATTTTTTTATTTCCTAAGTACTCCCAGTCATAGAATCACAGAATGGTTTGGATTGGAAAGGACCTTCAAGATCATCTCATTCCAACCCCCTGCCATGGGCAGGGACACTTTCCACTAGACCAGGTTGCTCATGGTGCCATCCAGTCAGGCCTGGAACACTTCCAGGGATGGGGCAGCCACAGCTTCTCTGGACTACCTGTGTCAGTCCCAGTGACCTCGGTAATTGCTGCTGTCCTCTGACCAACCCATCCTACCGTCACCCAGCCTTGAAAAGTTTCCTCCCTCATTACCTTGCACTTGCCAGAGAACGACTGATTCATCCACTCTGCCTCAGGCATCCCACTCAGCCACTGATGATTGAGTTACTTAACAATTAAGCAGAACCTTAAATCTTTTCAGCACTTAACATGTATTGACTAATTAATCCAAGCCTTATCTGAGGTAGGTTAGTTCAGTCTTGTGTGTAGCTTCCAAACATGCCCACGGCCGCCTCATTGGTCAAAGGCAGAAGCAGCTCTGTAGAGATGATGGGAGGTCCATCATCCCCACTGCCCACCCTTCAAAGAGGGACCCGTGTAGCACTGCCCTTCTGTGCTGTGACTTCAGAGATCACTGGGCCCAGGGGACCATGTCCCCAGGACTCTTGCCAAGCTTGCCCTCAAATGGCCTTTTCTCCTGCATCTTCTCTGGTCCTCCGTGATTGCTTCATTCCCTGCTCTCCCACCCAGTGGGGCTCTGGGCACATCCACCAGCTGAAGCCAACTTGCTTGGAGAAGCAACAAGTTGCCCGAGGCTTTGCCAGACCTGGAGTGCAGGCGGGATAAACCTTCCCTTGGGGTCTGGCTGGCAGCCATCCATGAATTCTGCTAATGCAGGAGAATAAACCTGGCCTTAGGATGGTAAAAGGTAAGCACAGCACACTGCCCTGCTGCATCCTGCTGAAGTGACACCCAGGGGAGCCAGGCTTCCCCCTCAGCCTATTCACAGGGACTGTCTCAGCCACATCAAACCCCACATTCCAGTCTCACTGTCAGCAGGGAACAAGGCCAGGTGTGGGAGGCAGGGAACCCATTCCCTGCATGGATGAGCTGCACAGGAGCTTTCTGCAGATGAGTGCGATGGGGAGGTGCAGGGACACACCCAGGGTTATGCAGAGAGTCCATGGCAGAGGTCAGTGCCTGAGTGACTCCTAGCCCTGGGCTTTGGGAGAGGGAGAGGGAAGGGGTTTGCAGTAGCTAAAGCCAGGGAGCTGGGGACACGAGCTGGGATCCCGGCCACACAAGCCTTGGGGCCTGATCCTGAAATTATCTCACTTTCCTCCAGTGCAATTACTCTAGTTCTAAGACTAAAGAAAAATGCTATGTTCCTTGTGCCCCACAGATTCCCAACCATTAGCTAAGACCAAGGCAGACATCAAAACTCTTGCCATGCCATGGATTCCCCCCAGCACAACAGAGACCCAGAGATACAAGATTCTCTTTGACATAACACTGACACCAAAATGTTTCAGCCCACCTGAGTGCTCTGAACACCTCTTGCCCTTTTTCTGCCTCCCTGTCACCCCAGGGTTTCAGCTCAGTGATATACCCAGTCTGACAGGCAGGTGATGTGCCTTGAGAGATGTGAAGGACATGGCAGAAGAAAGAGACTTTGTCAGCCTGGGGAGTCATGGACCAGCCAGGTGGAAGAGAGTTTAATCCAAACAACCTCACTCAGGAAAGCCAAGACCAGCGGAGTCTGGATCTGCACAGCCCCTGTGGAGCCTGTAACAGCAAGGTGCTGGTCTGAGTCAAAAGGCATCAGCCTGCAGGTTATAAAGGCATCTCTGCTGCTTGTAAGGGTGCCTTTCACATGCCCTCCACCTCATGTGGCTAAGGATGGGTTCCTGCCTACCCCATGGATATCACCACTATTTGCTTGCTTTTTAACACATCTAACAACATCAAATGCAGAGGAGAAACTCCTCTCCTGATGAAATTCACCCCAGAAAATCCTGAGTAGTAAAGCAGATCAACTTGTGGACCAACACTTTTCCTCTGGGTCTTAAACCATCACATATATTTATTTTTTTTTTTCCTTGACTGAATATGTGCTGATCTCATTCATCCTGGGAAAAGCACGGGGTGTTCTCATCCCAGCTATACCTGGCAAGCTGCACACACTGTGACAGAGGGAGCGAACTTCTGATCAGGCTCTGCAGTGGCTGCTGCCCAGCTTCTTGTGGCTCTTTCCTGGAGCAAGAGGCCGGCTTCTTCACCTGGCATTCCTGGGAGAGATGAAGGGTAAGTCAGCAAATCAGCTTCATGCGCTGCAGACATCCTCTGCTTTCAGCCATAGCAGAATTAGCTCAGGTCGGGATTTGCTGGTAGCTGGGCAGAAAAACATCAACAGGGCTTTTTCTCCCCCTCTCCACCTCCTTTGGAGGAAAAAGGCAAGAAAATGTTTTTTTAACGCGCTGCGTGGAGGCAGGTTGCGGGAGCCGTGGTCCCCGGCATGGCTCAGCAAGCACTGCCGGGGAAATCAACAGGGAACGTTCCTGATGCTATTTTAGACACCGGCAGAAAACGCCGGATAGCAACACCGAGTTCGACGGGGCTGCACAAACCCCGGAGCAGCGGCGGCGGCACGGAACGCAGGGACCCGCTCCGGCTGATGTGTGGGTTGTCAGTCGATTTGTTGACGAGCTTGCTAACCACGACGTTGCTTTGACATGTCAGCTGGCGAGCCGGCGTCTGGATGCCTCGGTGTCATGCAGGCAGCTCCGTCTGAGCCCTGCGGAGAGCAGCTTAGATCCGCTGGCCGGGGTTAAAAATGAGCCGCTGTTAAGCTGCTGAAAGGGATCCGCGCTGCCGCCAACGTGAGTGCTCCGCGCCTGCCAGCGCAGGTGGAAGTTGCATGCCTGTCTCCAAGGGGGGATGCAGCTCTCGCCGGGTGACTGCCGGCTCCATCGGGAGCGTCCTGGCTTGCTTGCCTGAGAGAGGATGGAAAGAGGGCATCTTAAGGGATTGCTGCAGTCAGTGGTGCTGCTGAAGGCAGTGTGTGAGATTAAAGGTGGTATCTGAGCATAAAGATACCGCAACCTGATTTAGGAATAATGACTATAGCAAGGCTGGCTGCTGCAGGAAATGTCCCCTTCATAAATCGGGCTGTTTGGAGCAAAAAAGAGCAATTATGTGCATTCTGCTGCAGCTCACTGTGATTGGGTTAATTTGGGAAAAGGATGCTTGCTGGCAGCTAAAGGAAGCAGCCTGGCAGAGGGGTCAAAATGCAGAATTACCAGACCAGGCTGGTGTTTTGAAATAGCACAATATTCCCAAGGCAGGGGAACATTGTTGGTATGATTTATCTTCTGAGATAGTCAGGAGCAGGGAGACCTTATCTTAGGTCTCCCTAAGGTCTCCCTACTCTTAATAAAATTAAAAAAAAAAAAAAAAAAAAAAATTTTTCAAAGACAGACCTGTTTTTCAAAGCCCTAACACCACAATGACAGGCACTGCTGATACCAGCTGTCCTGCCTGCCATCTGAATGCCAGGCCTTCCCAGAAATGCTGCTTGTGAAAGATCCATCACAGGGAAGTTTTTAACGCCCCGGTTTTGTGTGTGGGTGTGAAAGTGCATCTGTGTTTGGGGAGAAGACACATGAACTGCTCGTTGTACCCCAAACCTGGCTGTGCAGCCAAGGAATTACTGTAGCTGTGATGATGAGTGTTAGGCAGGGCTGTGCTTTTAAAAGGACAGCCTGGCTGGGTCTAACATGGTGATCCCTCCTGGAGCTTTCAGCGCTCATGGTCTTGGGCATCTCATAGATAAAACTGGTGCCTGTTCCTCAAAAGCTGGTGCCAAATGCCTGGTGCTCCCATAGGATCTCCTGCATGGACACATCAAGGACACAAGGTCTGAGCTGATTCACAGCTCCAGCTGGGGTGGCATAGTGAAAATGCCATGGAGGGCGACTTGGCAGGGTTGATTTGGATAGGATGGGGATTGGAAAGGCAGGCAAATAGCACTGAATCTTCCTGAAGAGAAGGTGATCGTTGATCAAAGGGGAGAGATGGCATTGGTGTGTGCTGGGACAGGTCTGGAATGTGAAGGGGACAACGGTTTGTGATGGCAGGGAGTGCTCCCTGGGTACTAACCCATCACTGTCTGTACTTGTCAGCAATGCACAAAGCCACAATTGAGAGATTGTGTGTTTGCAAGAAAAAGGGAATATACTCCTTCCTCATTTCTCTATTAAACTTTACATTGCAAACTGTGCCTCAGCTCTCCTTCCAGAGGGAAAAGAACAGTTGCTGTGAAGGCTTATTTTTTTAAAAAGCAGTAGCACAAGGAACCTATAGCACAACCTTCCTCTGACATAACCTTATTCTGGTCTCATTCCCAGTGGCTGCTTCAGGACTTACCAGAACCAAACCATTCAGCAGTGTAAGAGCACATCCTCTGCAGAAGCAGCAGCCTGCTTCATTTTCATTCATTACATTTACTGTTTGTATTATTTTGTTTAATGCTGTTGAGGAAAAAGGAATTCCTATTCTGAATACTGAGCATTCCTATTAAAACATGCCTATTAAACCTCACCCCATGAAATCACAGGGGCTGGCTGGTGCTAGTGGCAGTCCTGCTGATGGTTCTAGTCTTGAAGGTTACAGGAACCAAGCACAGACCAATGTTGCTGTTGCCAAAGGCCAGGGGTCTGGTGGTATGAGGGCAAGAGGGAGGGAGGCTTTATAGCTCTCTAGCTGGCAGGAGATCTTCCAGATGTCTCTTTTCTTCCCCCTTCATCGAAAAAGGAGAAGGAGTGAAGGCTGTCCCTTCATGGCTTGTTGACAGCTTGTTAGGCAGAGGTTGAGAGGAGGCTCCAGTTAACACCTGGGCATTCCTGTAATTTAGTTCTTCCAGCAACTAATGCTGGTTCATGATCTGTGTTTTCAGAAACCTCTCCATCCACTTCTGAAGCACAGTCACTGTTTTGCTCAGCAAGGATCAGAATCCTGGTTATCAATTGCTATTGACATGGGCATAGCATTTTATCCTTCCCACCTTCCCACCATGAAAAGATGAAACCCCAGCAGCAAACTGATCCAGACTGCCCTGTTCTCCTGAGGTGACATCCACAGGGTGCCTTTCTCTGCCATGGAGCCCTGTGTCAGTGCAAGCTGCTCTGAGAACATGGACCCAGACCCAAAACTGGGTGAGGGCAAGGGCCTCCAACACCCCAGAGCAAGGGGAATTGTATCACACGCACAGCAAACACTTTGCCAGCGGCTGCACCATATACTGAAGCAACCACACAGCCTGCAGCCCTGATACAAAACCACTGACCTGAACAGCAGCCAGATCATTTTTCTTATGAGAATGCACCATTCTTGAGCAATTTTTCCAGCACATCCCACGCAAACAGGTTTTCTGTGAACACTGCACGGCAGCATTTACCATCTCGTGCCAGCTCTTGTTTTTCCCTAATGCCGGGGGTTGGGAGGGCTCTCACGTATCACTGGTGTGTCTGTGCTGGTGGGCACAGAGTCTGAGGGGTATCCTTATGGAAAATCAAGCACTAAACCATTTCATGTCACCAGTTCTGCTGAAGACAGTATTACAGGATGGTTTGGGTTGGAAGGGATCTTAAAGATCATCTATTTCCAACCTCAAGTTAGACAAGGTCACACTTTTCTGCAGAAATCTGAGATCCTGGACCTTGCACATACATACTAGTCTAATAACACATTCTTCATCTTCTTATCACTGCAACAGCCTTTCCAGGAAGAGCACATTGACTCTTCCCAGCTGGCATGCATGGGTTGCAGAAGCAGTGTTGATTCTTCAACACTGACACTAACTCCTGTTGTTTGAGATGTTATGCTAAAGTAGCTGAATTCTTGGTGGTAAAAAGGAAATGTGGAGGGAAATGGATAGTGTCTGTAGAGTCTCATTTATAGCCCCGTCTATTTTGAGCCCACTCTGACCTGAAGTTTAAGCTACTGTGGAAGCAAGGAGATTTTAAAGCATTTTTTTGGCCCAATTTATCAACTTCCATTGCACAACAGCACCTCAGGGCAGCCAGGGTGTATCACCAGATACATTAACTGGGCTTCTTAGTGGTGAGTGATGGCCATGCGCTATTTGTTCATAACTAAGAGAAAGAAATGGCCAAAATCCCTCTCTTCCCACATGGCAGAGATGGAGGGGTGTTTCTACAGGAGCAGCTCTGCTCCTTGGCAGCCACTACATTTTGATCCAAGCTTGCAATCTCCTCATGTCCCTCATTTCTGTATGCAGGAGGGAGAAGGAAGCAAAAGCAGCCATACTTCTCCTACTTGTCTGGCCCTGGTACCCCATACACTGATCTGATGGGAAGAGCAGGGCAAAAAAGCTATTTATCCAAGATGATCTAATTAACATTTCCCATGTTGTCTCATTTGATAAGAGACTAATACTCTATTTCTCCCTTGATCACTCTGAAAAATCCATTAATTTTAATCTGCCAAAAAAAAGATTGGTGGATATAAAATTTGACCCTCAAACAAACAAAGATCAGAAATTGAGTATTTTCCTTTATTTATAATGCAACACGCTAAATAATGTTCAGAAATGGCAAATGCCCAGGGAAAAGCATTTCATCATATAATTTTATGAGGGAGAGAAGAAGCAAACCCTATAGTCATGGATTCAGTGGATAGAGTGGATTGAGCCCTGTCCCTGTGCAGTACTGGAGTCAGTCTGATCAACCTCCCCTGTCCCCTGCACTTGTCCTGTCAAACCTACCTGAGAGTATTTGAGGTAGTTCTTACCTAATTGTCAGGCACAGAAGCAAATTCTGTCTGGGATCATGACTGTGCCATTAGCTGGGAACTCCTGGGGTTGATTCCTGTGTTCACAAACTTCAAGCAAGTAGCTGTTGGGAGAGGGAGAGAAGGAGCTGGGTGGTAAGCCAGGTTCTTCTTGCCATTGTCAGAGGATTTAGTGCGCTTTGGAAGAGAGGCAAGAGACTTTAGGAAAACAATTCTCATATACACAAGTCTACAGAGAAAGCAGTGATCAGCACACAAAGTAAAACACAGCTTAACTTTAGCAACCTACAAAATCCACAGCAGTGAATTTTGCACAGGGGGGCTTGGCATGATATGTGAAAAAATTAAGTGGCCCCAAGAGTGAAAAGGCATGGACAGCTGCCAGGATAATTATGCAGTTCTCATCTGAGCATCCGAATTCCCCCTCAGTGAGCTCCGTAAGGCTGCAGAGCAATCTGTAATCGGGAAGTTTGGCAGTGATGACAGAGATGTCCCTGGCATCCATTTTTGACCAGTCTATTGTGCAGCCAGGTCTGCAGGCCTCTCTGGGTACCAGAGAGAACAGAGGCCTCTCCTGCAACTGGGCAAGAGCTGTGGCTCTCCACAAGTTGGACAGGATCCACTTCAGCCTTCGGCACAAAGCCCTGGAAGCAACGGAGCCGGGGCCACGTTGCCTCTTTGTACAGAGTCTGGGCAGACACATCCAGGTCACTCACTCCAGACAGCATTCATGACCTGTGTCTTTGCTGTTTTCCAGTCGCCCAGAGGGGAGCTCAGAGCCTTGGCAGCAGCCCTGTCACAGTCCCCAGGGTCCCTGGGCTGTGCTGCCTGCTGAAGCACGGCTGGAGCGTGTGGCAGCTCAGGAACTTGGGAAGAGGCCACCACGTCCAGCTTGGATGTGATGTGCCTCACCCCAGGGTGCCTTTTGGGTTCATTTAGGCACTCAGCTCATTCTTCAGTGGCTGAAGGGAGATCCAAGAATAGGATTTAGCTGTGGGTCACCCTCCTTTTCTCCTCCTCAATCCTCTAGAAAGAATAAATGCTAAAGAGAATGAAGGTCATCTGCAGCCAAGGCAAGTCCATGCTAATCCCTCTCTGGAGTCTTGGCCAAGTCCAGCATTTAAGCCCTGGGAAGTATTAGGAAATGGATAATAGAACAGGAAATGCCAGATTTTGGTAGCTGTGGAAAGGAGAGACACACATTACCCATGCCATAGAGATAAAGGGAGGGTTTCCCTCTTCTCCCAGGCTATGGATGCTAGAACTGAATGAACATGGTGTCCAAACTGGGTGAAAAAAGACTGTGCCACTCTTCTTGTGGGGCTTACAGGGACGGGCCACACTGGGAAAAAGTCAATAGCTTGAGGATGACTTTCACACTTGGTGCCTACTCTTCCTGTGCCTGCTCCCATGGAATTTTCAGTAGGCATACTTGCATGCATTTGAGAGGGAAAGAAAACTTGTCTGACAGCCCATTGCTCTAGCAGATCTTCCCTTTTATTTCTGAGCCCAGCTTGAAAAGGGCTTTTCTCTGCCATCCTGGAGAAAGAACTGAAAGTGCATGATCAGCTGAAAAAGCAAGCTCAAGCAGCTGCAAGCAAAACCGACACCTTCTGCAACATCCAAGAGGCCAGAAACTTCATTTGCTTTGTTTCTACACAACTGATCAATTGAAACCAATCAATGAAACACTGGGGGCTGGCACATTCCTGCCTCCACACCCTGGGCTCTGCCTGATCCCAAGAGCAGCCCAGAGCTGGCTCCCATGCTCAAGCACAGATCCTTCAGTGACATCTGATTCTCCAGGATATATCATGGGCGTCTAATTATTATCTATAGCCCAGCCTGGATAAAACAGAGTTTTTTATATCCCTTTTCTCCCAAACCTTTTACCTAAATCTTCTCAAAACACAGTGGGCAACATGATGGTTTATCTGCCATGCAGGCAACTGCTCCTGATGCCACTTCATACCTCTCCTTCAAAGCCCATGAATTTAGGCTGCAGTTAAACCTTGCAATTTTTCAAGCCCAGCTTCTCCAGCCCTGCAGGTAAATCTCTTGCATATCTCTTCCTTTGTCTGCTACTGAAGCACTTCTTGTGGGCTCTGATCACACTTCACTCTTACCCATTTGATACCACCATGGAGATTTTTCTCCTAACCTTTCTCTTTTGTCCTGTTTCTCAGGTTGTATCCCTTCACTGGTTCATCCCTTCCCACAACACCAAACTCAGGTCTTTACTCTCAACACCCTGTGACTTCTCTGTCCATAGACCTTCCCACCAACAACCAGCCCACAATGGTAGCCAACCTCCTTTCTATCATGCCTTTGGAAGTGCTCCTCAAAAACCTCAAAAAATCATTCTCTGGAAGAAACCCATCTTTGCTCCCAGTATCTGCATACTGGTCATGTTGCCACACAACACATTGGCAAACATCACTTTCCTTCTCCATGCTCCCATTTGTCTGAGCCACCCATTTTCCTATGTCTTAATCTTGGAATAGCAAGCGTGAAGATTTGTTGCGTAGCACAGCTCAGCCCAGCTGCAGCTTCTTGTCCTATGGCAACAGGAACCAGGAACAATAACAGCAAGGTGGTGACTCATAAAAACCAATAACCTCAATAATTAGACTTACTTAACTTTTCCAATTGTATAAACAGCTGAGAAAAAAAAAAAGAATCTTATGCTTTTCCAATATTTTTCCTTCTTCCAGTTTCTCACACAGAAATTGTCAGTATTGGGCATCTGTCACAGTCAAATTTCCCCTCTCTCCACACAACAGTAAATTCATGGAGTGAACTGAAATGCTTGCTTTGTCCATATTCTGTGAGTGCTGAACACTCTCCAGCATCTCTTTGCTCTGAGCAAGGAGGAGACCAGCTGCAGCCCTGCCCTGGTGCCAACATTGTTCCAGCTGCTGTTGCTACAGGAAAAAAACCAAAGGCAGAACTGTCCAAGTTTCGAGTTCCTGAAAAAATCTGTTTAAGTCAGCAGGGATAGAATCTGGATGCAAATTTCTCTCCAGATCTGATGATCAGTGGGTGCCATGTACCACTTCATTCAGCTGCTGCTGTTTGAAGCTGTATCCTGGTACAGCCTCTTTGCTCCCCCTGTGACCTGCCCCTCTTAACACTTCCCTGCCCATTGCCTCTTGTCAGAGGCAGAGAAAGAGGCTTGGACTAAGGAAAAAGCTGCCCATGGGATTAACAGAGGGTGTCTGTGGGACAAGGAGCCATCACAAGTAGGACAGAACTCAGAGAGCACTGGAGGGAGAGGTAGCCTGGGGGCAAAACACTGGAACAAGCTAGCTGGTGAGATAAGGAGCAATCTGGCTGGCAGGGAGCGGGAGAGAGGAGGCAAGGAACCAGGGAAGAAGACCTGAGAGGACTGAGATGAAAAGGCAATGAAGAGACCAAACTGCTAAGAGAGGTGGGTGTCATCCCTGAGCAGAACCTCGCACTCCACTCCTCTTTCTCAGTCCTTGTCCCTGCATTTTGGGCACACCAGGACCTTGTATTTAACTTTGTCCTTCTTTAATTTCAAAGGATCTCAGTCCCCTATAGCTGGTGTGGCTGCAGAACCAGCACTGCCCTGGAAATGGCTGCTCTGACCCCAGCAGGGCAACTGCCCTGCTGCCAGCATTGAGGGAACCTTAGTATGGATCAGACCTCAAGAACCTGACTGCCAAATCTGCCCTACAGACCTCACCCCCCCCGCCCCCCGCAAAAGAAACACACCAGTGAGTACAATAATATGGAGTTAAAAATGGAAAGTGCTTTTGGAGAGAGATCAGCTGCTTTGTGAGGCAGCTGTATGTTCTGGAGCTCCTTTTGATGTAAATGTGTGAAATTACACATTTATTGCA
Organism: Vidua chalybeata; assembly: GCF_026979565.1. Taxonomy (NCBI): domain Eukaryota; kingdom Metazoa; phylum Chordata; class Aves; order Passeriformes; family Viduidae; genus Vidua; species Vidua chalybeata. The sequence goes on along the minus strand of NC_071530.1, from coordinate 149,233,828 downwards.
GGATTCAAATGTAGCCATGGCAACATGATTATCAAACAGTTGCATATGGAAGTGTAAATCCATACAGGTTTCTGGCTGACGAGATTAAACTGCCCAGAGACAGAGCTCAATGTATTCCAAGCCCAGACCCTCTGTGCCCAAAAGGAATTATTTCTGGCTTCTATGCCTGGGAAAAATTCATTTCTTTGCAAGCAAATTGGCTCCACTCAAGTGGGCCAACCACCAATATGGAGAAGAGCACTTAACAGGCCAGTACCCTCAGCAGAGAGGCAGCACCAGGTACCCCCCTGCACACTGCTGCATGGGGTGACCCTGTCCTGAAGGCTGGTTTGAGCAAACTCCTCTGCTCAGCCTTGCAAGGGGCAGGGACAGTTCAGCCAGGAGCTGTGTCTGCAGAGCAGGTTTCAGTTACACCTCAAACATCGTCAGGCTATATTCATAGAGTCCCTGGGTATGAAAACAGGCTGGGCAGCCAAAAACACCCCCTCACCCATGCTGCCCTCATGTGACAGCGATCTGGTGACATGGAGACATCTGAAGAGGGGACAGCAAAGCTGGCATGTGTACTGGCTGCAAGCAGGAAAGGGCTGTGCCCTTATAGCCTCAAAACCATGACCTTGACGGCCATTCCTTGGAAACAGGGCCCATCCATTAATTTTCCGCAGCTGTCAGTTCCAGGCTGAGCCACAGTGTCACAGCCAAGGAAAATCAGGCACAGTCTCCTCCCCTGGCTATGCAGTAGGCTCTGACACCTCATGTAACAGTGTCTGCACATAGACTGGGCTCAGCTCAGGGTCCTTGTGTGTCCAGAGTGATGTGATGAGTATCATCAGGTGGACTGTGAAACAACAGGGGAAAGGAAAAGAAAAAGAGAAAAAAAAAAAGAAAAAAGAAAAGAAAAAGAAAAAGAAAAAGAAAAAGAAAAAGAAAAAGATAAAGAAAAAGAAAAAGAAAAAGAAAAAGAAAAAGAAAAAGAAAAAGAAAAAGAAAAAGAAAAAGAAAAAGAAAAAGAAAAAGAAAAAGAAAAAGAAAAAGAAAAAGAAAAAGAAGGGAACATGCACCCGAGTACAGAAACAGACTGGTGGGTAGGAAATAGAAGTTTTAAATAGACACTAAAAGATTGGCAGAATTTGGCTGTAAATGAAAACAGAGTAGTGGAAGGGCAGAACTTTGTCCTTGTTTTGCTTTTTTTTTCCCCAGAGACTTGATGAGGTTCTTTCACTGAGAAACACAAAAGTAGGGCACAGTCCTGCAGCAGGCACCCGGGCTATCCACAGTCCTGACATTTGGGGATCTGCAGCAGGAGCCCTGGCATCCATCTGGAACCAATGGGGAAGCAGGTTATCTCCACAACAAAGTGGTGAGCAGCTTCGTAGGACACCTGAAGCATCTGATATCAATGCCCCCAAGCCATGACATAGGAATTCACAGGATGGCTTCTCATCAGGATTGTTCCTATAGTTAATTTACCTCTGGTCCTCATTTTCAGCAGGAACATCTCTTGTTTCCATCTCCAGCAAATAGCTCTAATAGATTTGACAGCCTGCTTTCACCTGGCACCTTCTTCTGCTGCAGGTATTTCTGGGCAAAATCCCTTCTCACCTTCCCTACTGCAGTGTAAACATCCTGGAGCTCTACCACACTCCTGTTTCCAAACCTGTGAAGTCCCAGATGGTCCATTAACCATCCTCCTCAGTTTCTTTCTCTGCATCGTGAGACTTTCTAGCAGAACTTCTTTACCTTTTCTCAGGGTCTTTTTTAATAGTGCTGTTTCACAGAGGATTTTTGGATTGGGAAAAAATATAGGCTCTTGGCACTAAACATAGACACTTCTCAGTAAACATGAAGCCCTTGATTTTAAAAGTGACAAACCTTGCTTCTTAATTTAAAAAATATTAATTTCCCCAAGCCTATTTAGAAAAGAAATAAAAACTATTGCTGTGCTAATTGCTATTACCAAATGATTTTCACATCATCTCCCACCTGTGGCCACACAGATACAGGTCCTGCAAATGGACTTGGCATTCCAGGCTGCAGCAGATCAAGGATCAGGTTTCTGGCTAACCATGAATTACCACTAAAAAATAAAGGCATCCCAGCCCTGTCGTTAATGCTGCCTGAGTACCATGACTTGGGAGTGCTGCTGTGCTGTCCTGCCATGGCATCTGCTCCCCAGATTTGGCCTCTGCTTCTTGAGAGAATGAACTAAACCTCTCTAAGAGGGGAGGTGAAGCTGTTGCCCACATCTCCTCATTCCTCTAGCTGCAGTCCTTTCATCTCTATGCTATATTAGCATTCTGGAGAGCACTAATGGGTGTGAAGTGGCTTAAAGCCATTTTCTTTATTGCCGGATTAGTGCTGGAAGGGTATGAAACTGCCTGCGCTCGGCTCGAGCATGTCGAGAGCTTTCTGCTCCAAGCAGACACGAGCGCTCAGAGCACCGGCCCGCCTCGCACAGCCCAGCTCACTGCTTTTATGAATGGAGTTAAAAACAACACACACCATGAAGCTGTTGCTTAGAAGCTTTTTTTCTTTCCTGGTGTCCTGACTGCTCTGGCCAATACAAGCCCCAGTGCTCCGGAGCAGTGCACAGCCATGAAAACAAGGAAGTGGGCAGAAAAAGCAAAGCACAGGTTCCCTATCTGTTCCCTGCCTGCCTTTAGTTGAGCAATTATACAACTCCAAATATATGATTATTCCTGGCAAGGTTTGTTCATCTCATGGCAGACTTTTGGAACAAGACAGTGCTTTAGTAGGGAGTGTCAACCACCAGGCGAACGTGTCTTCCAGATCAGATTTTTTTTTTTTTTTTAATATGTAAGTAATTGTTTCTTTACAGATTGGTCTTTGCCTTTTAATGACTCACATTTCTACCTTGTCAGCTTTCAGCACGGGCCCTGCCCTCCCTCCCAGTGCTACAATCCTCCCAGATCTCACCCACAGTGCCAGGTCACACCAGGTGAAATCCTGAAGGATGACAATCCATTTTGTCGGCGCCCTGTCCAAATGTTCTGCTTACAGGAGCTGCTTTTTGGGGGGCTGCAGAAACTATGGGCACAGCAGTCAGAAGGCATAAAACCAAGGTACAAACCTGCCTCTAAACCACTGAAATAGGAGTTTGTCTGTGGTTTATTTTTTGGACAAACCCAGATGCATTTTCGTGGCAATGGTGACAGATACTCATCCCCAGCACTGCTGCTGTGCCAAGAGTCTCATTCCCACTCTGGCCTCCTGAGGTGCAAACATGCTCTTCAAAATGAAGAGGGAGAATGCTTAAACACCCCTAAAACTAATTCATTCGCTTTAAGCTCAGTGCAATATAACTGCATCTTTTTAAGAGGATTTTTTTTTTCTGAAGCTTTTCCCCTTTCACTGCTCTCTGAAAATGGATTCAATATGAGGCAGGGAGCAATTATGGAGAATTTCGGGCTGGATGGTTAAAGCATGGCCAACTTGTAAAGTAATTGGAAACGCAGAAAGGAAAATGTTTGGCGACACGGGATAAAAGGTGCTGTGTAAGTGAAGGATTTTTTCTCATTGCAAACTGTCCTCTCTGATATGTTAATTGTGTTTGGCCTGATCCCTTGACAGTCCATTAATTTTTTGTCCAATTGCAGGCTGCTGAGGGCAGATAAATTTCAGGCTATTATGGGAACACCCTAGAAGTTTGTATAGAAAGGAAACTCTCTGTTTCCTGTATCATCCTTCTGGGGATCTTGAAAGAGTTCACAAAAGCCACTTAAGCAAACTTTCTTTGCTGGATAACGGAAGGAAAGGAAGCTGTGAACAAGCAAACAACACTCAATTCCATGAGACAAGAGATACTCATAGGTCATTTGAGCGAAAGTAAAGTCTGTGAATGAAGTGCGCACACACACACACAGAAGATATTTTGTACTCTGAAAATAATGGGTATTTCTGCACCCCTTCACACTTTCTGATTAAAAACAATATAAATCCTGCAAACCACCAGTGAGACAGGTGGTGGAACATCCATCCCTGCAAGGCATGAAATGTGTGGAGGGTTTTTGTGGTTCAAATAATACATCTCAGGATGAGTTGGAGATGGTCATGGATCAGCTGAACAGCTTCTCTTTCTTTCTTTCTTCCTGTTATTAACAGTGCAGCTGCCAGAGCTCTGCTACAACCAGCTCTGTGGTTTTTGTCACCCACAGATAGAAAGCAAAGGTCTGAAAAGCTCTAAGTTTCCCCAGGACTGGCTTCAAGTGCAAAATTCAAACAGAGCTCAGGGAGCTGGGGCAAAACTCAGCATTGAAACATTCAAAACTCAGCCTTCAAGCCCTGGAAATATTGAGGGGTTCCAATTTATAAGCCTGTCCCTGTCTCTGAATTTTACACCAGTAATCTAAGGAGGTGAGGTTGGTCCAACAGTGCATCCCTTTTCCTGAGAAGTTTTTAACATCTTTGCTTCAGCTGCATTTCAGAGGGAGATCAAAACCACAGAGAAGATGAAATGCTGCAAGTTTGTTAAAATAAGCTCTTAGTGGAGGAGATTTGTAGCTCATCTGAAATATGGGGTTTGTGGTATTTGGTGAGTAAATCCATGTGGTAGAAAGACCTTGTATCTATTCAAACCACAAGAAAACAGGTCCAAGTTTGTATTCAACAATAAGGCATGGTCCTTTAAGAAGAAATGGTTTGGGAGAATACTTAGTTAGCAGGAAACTACCTGGGCACTGACTGAAAAAAATTTAAAGGCATTTAGGAAATCAATTCATCAATTGTGAAAACCCTTTTTTTTAGTAGATTCTGCAACATATGCCTATGGTGTGACCAAAACCATTAATTTGGGGGGGGGAGGGGTAGGAGGTGGGCAGGGGTAGGGAGAGAGAAAGCACAAGGAAAAGATATTAAATATTTGCCAGCTAGAAAAAAAGAAAAAGGTTTTGTTCAAATTTTGGGCACTCAGGCCAGTTCTTGTTTAATTGGGACTGAGGAAGGCCTTTTCTGACAGAAATATAGCTGATTACTTGACAGGAAAAATCTAAACTCCTCAGAAACATATCTCTTGGTCTCTTCTCAGAGTTATCCACAGGAACAGTGCTTCCCTGGGGAGCTTGTTAAACCTCCCAAATAACCTCATTGCTAGGAATTTTCTCTTAGTTTTACAAACTTCTTTATCTTCAGCTGTAACCTCCTGAGTCTGCTCTCCAGGTTGCAAATGATCTCCTTTCAAATCATCAGTTGTCCTTCTGTGCTCTGGCCCAGGTGAGGACTAACACATCCCTGTGGAGAGCATCCATCTGCCCAGTGTAACTGCTACACCAGTCCAAAGAAATGGGCTGGAACTCATTCAAGGAGAAAAGTTCTTTATTCCTATTCTGACAGTAATACAGAACTTTTGGTCCTACCAAAGCAGCCTTGAGTCTTGGAGGTGCTTAAATCAGGAGCTTAGTTGCCAGGCTCCTGATATAAATAAGGAAAGAAGCTGCTGTACTGATAGGATTGTCTAAGGAAGAAGAGCAGCAGGAAAGCACAACCCCATCCTAATCTTCCTGGTCTCTGCTGTTGGCACAGTGTTCATGCACATAGGCCACCTGCAGGTCCCCCTCCAGCAGGTTGTGTTGTAGCCCTCAGAAGTCTGGGAAGTGTTTGAGGAAAAATTATGAAATTGCTTGAGGAGAAACTGGAAAATGAAGCTGTTTTTATAGGAGTCAGAAGTGAGAACTGGAGGCCGATTTGTTCTGTGAAAAGGCCTGACCATGACCTGCCAGCCTTGGCAGGCTCACACAAGGTGTAGGACTGTGGCATGAGTCAATGTGTGTGGTTTCTTCAACAGAAAATTATACTTCTTTTTTGTTAGGGTTTCCTACCAAATCAACTAGATGAATTGATTCATCCCAAAACTAAACTCTTACAATCCTTAGGCAGAGTTCTGGGGTTCCACAGTGTATTGCCATGTATTTATCCCCACAAAAATGTCTGCAAATTGCATTACCTATCCCACATTCCAAAAGGCTTCTATCTAGTGCAGTCATTTAAGGAGCGCACTGTATTTGTGGGGGTCTTTGTAAGAGCCCCTGCAGAGTTCAAGCAGTGCCTGAACAATGTCACATGGTTTAGTTTTAGGTTCTGCAAGAAGCAGGGAGTTGGAGTAAATTACCTTTATGGGTCCTTTCCAAATTGAGATATTCTATGATTCTAAAGAGTATGAGGAGATGAAAAGGAAAGGAAAAATTACTCCTTTTGGGAGTAAGTGGTTTTAAAATCATTTAAGCTGAAAAGTGAAACTAGAGCCCAAGAACAGTAGGGTGAAGTACCCACACTGTACATCAGGTAGAAGGGCTTTCACAAGTCCAACACTGCATGAAAATCAATGACTGGGGTGACATTCAGGTCTAGGAAAAGGGGAAAATTGCTAAACACAAGTGACTCAAAACAATTGTTTTGAGTTAATTCCAAAAACTGTGAATGTTTCAGTTTACACTCAGCTTTTAGGACCAGCATGGGGAACGATTAAAAGAATCCTAAAAAAAATCCCAGTATTTTGTAGGGGATTTCCACTCCAATCAACTTTGGCATTTCATTTATTCCTCAAAGTTTAAAATTACTTTCATAATAAACACTTTAGGGTCTGCAGCTGTTTGGTTCTCTGATTGTGTTTGGAAATTCAAGCAATTAGAATAAAAAGTATTCACCCAATTTGGTTTCTCAGTCACAACTAAAACAGCCTGCTCGGGGTTATTCTTGAAACTTGGGTTGCTTAAGTAATTTAAATAGATTTCTATTTCAGAAACAACACAAGAGCCAACAATTTCACAACTGAAAGCTCGAGGGCTACAAAACTTGGCTTCACCTAAGACTCTTAACATTGTTTTTCATTATCTTAATCACTAGGTTCTTTACATACTAATTTTCCATCCCGTTGCCAACCAGTGCCAATCCAACTCACTTTTCCATCACCCAGGTGAGTGTTACTCATGTTTTCATGGAAATGTGAAAACACTCTGAATACAGTCAGCACAACAGTGTACATTTTTGTGACTGCTCATTGGCTTCTGCTAACACTGAGTCATATCTGCAGAAGTCACTAACACAGGTGTAAATTCTGAGTTCTTTCCTAGGATTTTCCAAAAATATGGAGAATGCTGATGGTTGTCCAGATGCAGTTTTGATGACACAGGGCTAAACAATTTGTTTATGCTGGGACCCAAAATATTGCAAACACCAATTAGGTATGTGACTGATTAAGCAAGGGGAGAGATGAGATAAATCACAGCACGTGGTTGTAACAGGCCTTAGCAGAACAGAGAGCAAAGTGAATCCTCCAAGGCTACAGAGGCTTCAGGTTCCACCTGGTGATCAAAACAGCGTGCCCAGTAACACCTGCACAGTTTGAATCCAGCTGGAGCCACAAGACTGCAAAACAAGAAGGCAGTGTGAGCAGGGATAAATGCTCAGTTAACTAGAGGTCATCACTTAATGTCTAGAGCTATAAACTAAGCATTTGTGTAGTGATCAGGTAAGAAATGGTATTTTTTCTCTCTGGGTTAGCCCAAGTACCTATCATCTATTATTTAATCCATGAAACATTGTGTTATAATGAGAAAGCATTAAGTAACCAAGAACTACAGAATGGTTTGTGTTGGAAGGGACCTTGAAGCCCATCTCATTCCAATCCCCCTGCCATGGGCAGGGACACCTTCCACTATCCCAGGTTGCTCCAATCTCCATCCAACCTCGTCTTGAACACTTCCAGGGATGGGCAGACACAGCTTCTCTGGGTAACTCATTCCAGTGCTTTGCTACCCTCTCAGTAAAGAATTTCTTCTTAATACCTAATCTTAACTCTCCCCTCTTTTAGTTTAAAACTGTTTCCACTTGTTTTATCACTTTCTGGCTGCATAAAAAGTCCCTCTCCATCTTTTTTTACAAGCTTCCATTAATTACTGAAAGGCCACAAAGTCTCTGAGGTGAAACTTCAGAAAATTTGGCTTTATGGGAGCTAGCAGGAGTCTGTGCAAGCAGAAGATTAACTGGTCTTTTTTTAGACATTCAACAGCGTAAACTGAAAATATTACCAGTCAGTTTTGACCAGAGCAAAGCTAACATGAATGAAGTCACTTGAAAATCATCTCAGACTTAAACAGTCTCCTGTACTTCAGGCTTTGGTTTAGGATTTTGGTTCTCTGCACATACAATATTATGAAAATATATCTGTTTTTCAATAAAAATAGAGGAACCAAAATACAAATATCCCTGTGCAGCAATGGAAACCTCATAAACATCACAGTCATGGTTTCATAAGAGGCAGCTCAGAAGGAAAACTGACTAATATCAACTCATTGCCCAAGTGCAGAGAAACAGAAAAGTTTCGGAAAAGTAAACAGAATTTTTAAAAAGTTAAAACTAGAGGTTCTGATCTCTCCAAGACAAGGGGAGCAGTGACTGAACTGAACAAGCCTGCAGTTCTTAAGTGCTGTCTAGCAGCATCTTAACTGTTCTTGGCACTTGAGGACTGAAAGCCACAGTTCTTGAAGGACTGTCACATCACCCCTTGACACCTATAAACTATTCTGAAGCTTAATTCCTCGCAGTTTTATTATGAAGATAATTATAGACCACATAAACTCAAGAGGCAGGATAATTTCTGCAGGCATTAATACCAGGTTTCAGCTGTGCAAACCAGGAAAATAATGACAGGGAACTCTCATTCTTCAAGGCATGAACTCATGATGAGACCTCACAAGTGGCAGAAGCAGCAAACCCAATCTTGCAGCCTGTATGAGCACCTTGTAACATGACTGCTATCATGAGCTGTTTATTTTCCATATGAGGGTGATGTGAGAGAAGTTGTAGCTACTGCTTTTAGAGTCATACAATCATTTCAGTTGGAAAAGACCTTTAGGAACGTAAAATCCAACCATTAACTCAGCACTGCCATGTCCACCACTGAACTATCTCCTCAAGAGTGATAGAGATCACCTCTATCATCTCTCTTGTAGACAATGATAAGGTCACCTCTCAGCCTTCTTTTCTCCAGGTTGAACACCCCCTTTACCCTCAGCCACTTGTCATCCAGACTCTTCCCTAGCTTCACTGTCCTTCTTTGGACACACTCCAGCACCTCAAACCCAGGTGTCCTAACAGTGCCCCCTAACAGTGTCCTTGCTGTTAGGGGTCCAAAACTGAACAAAGGATTTGAGGTGTGACTTCACCAATGCCCAGCACAGGGGGATTCCAGGTCTCACTGCAGGATGAGGGCAAAGGGAACCTGCATCTCCACCACCCTGTTTGCTCAGGACTGTTGACATTGCTCTGGGGTGGCATGAACCAACTGGCTCCAGATGGGTGAACTTTGGGCTGGTGACAGGGCAAAAGGCTGAATCACACTCTATACCTGTGAGTTCTGTCGGAAGCCCTTTGGCTCTCAGGATTAAAAGCCAATTTTGACTAACATGGGCAACCTGAATGGACCTGAAAATCTGCCTGTCTGGGTGTCAGTCACAAATTCACACAATCTCCTGCTCTTCTTCATAAAACCTTCTTGACACTTGTCTGTGTCCAGACAAAATATCTTTGGTTGACTAGCCACAAGTTCACATCTGAAAAAAACAGAAGCATCCAGATGCTTTTAGGGGAAAAAAAAAATAGGCATCAAGGGATATGGGCCATTTTGCACAGCCATTAAAGTTCCATTGTAATGACAGCATGTGTTGGGGGAGGGTGGGAAGAAGGATAAACAGCAGTTTCAAGTCCAGAGCCTGGGTCTCCCATCAGATATATCACCCTTTGTGAGAGATACCCTGGGGCTGAGTTACAGCCCAAATGTCTAAAAGTTGAGACTCATTTTTCATGTCCTGTTTATAAATGTCCTGGCTGTGAGACCTCACCTGCGTTTCTGGGTGCTCAGATTTGCTTCAAGCATAGCCTCAGGCTTCCCAAACCCACGGCCACTCCCGATCAGGAGACACCTCAGAGAGCTGGCTGTGTCAAATATCATTAAGTCTGAAAGCAAGTCAAAACAATCCCAAGGGCTTCTGTCCATCCCGAGGGAGAATTACCTCTTTTTTTAAAAAAATCGCAGCTTTGAAAGGATTTAGGAGCCGCAGCGTTCTCGGGAGGTCTGTATAATCTAGGAATCCCCTTGTTTCATATAAAGCAATTCACACTAGATCTGAACACTGGCAAACAGTCAGCTAAATCCATTATCGCATGATAATGCTCAAACATTTCATTAATTCCTAACCAGCTGTCCTCTGCTCCCTTACCCCTTTCATCACACAAACATTTCTTTAACTGTCTAAGGGAGGGGAGAAGGGAGGATCAGCTGCAGCCTCGTAAAATTCCTTCGCCTGCTTGGCCTGCGGCAAGTTATTTCTTTTGACACGCGTGTAAAATAATATTGGGGGTGGTGTTTGTTTGGCTTGGCTGGATGGTGAGTTTTCATAACAATTTGGTAAGCCAAGTACCTGTGAAATGGAGTACAGAGAACTTATGGCAGCTTGTTGATGAGCCTGCCGTCTGGCTGATTAACATCTCGTTAAATAGGGAAGACCCCTTGCTCCTGCATCTGTGCCAAGACACAAGGCAAGGTGTTTGGAGCAGGATGCTGCTCTCCAGTGGTTTGAGGTCCTGTAGGTTATTTATCTTCTAAAGTCTTCGGGTACTCCACGCCAAAGAAACCAGGGGAAGCGAGGGTAAGCAAGGGATCAGTACCTTGGGGGGTTCTCCAACTACGTGACTCAACGGAGTGGATACATGCACGCCAAGCGCCAGAGAGAGATTTTAAGGTGACTTCTGGATGCCTTCTTTAAAAAAAGCTCTCCCTGAAGTGCCTCAAATCCCTACACATTGCCTAGGGACCCTCCAAAGAACAGGATTCGCCACCTTGCTGAGGAGGGACCTGAGGGGAGTGCTCAGGGGTTGTCTCAATCCTGCTCTCCGCCTCAGTCCAGGGGCTTTCCTCCTAGTCCCTCTCCCGGGCAAACGTAGCACACGTCTGGACAGCACATCAGGCTCCTGACTGCCACTCATTTCTCCCCTGCCAAGACATGAGACTGCCTTTATTTATTATGGGTTAAATATTTGGAGTTGAGTAAGAACCTCAGAGGGAAAAGGTGGGTCTGTTTCCTTGGATTTTTTTCTACCCCCTCACTCAGTATGAAAAATCACATTTTTTAAGCTAAAATGTTTGGTTTATGGAAAATTCCCCTTTCTGACTAGGTTCAGCTAAAAGCTGAGAATTAACAACTCCTGAGTGAAAATAACATGAGGAAATACAGTGGAGAAATAGCTGGACACGTCTGGACATGTCTGGACATTGCCAGAACGGGTCTAAAATGTCAGGCTGAAGTAAGGATCACACTTCACTGCAACAGCAGGCAACAAAAGGACTGAAAAATAAGTACTTTTAATTTTCTTCAGTTATTTTAAAATGAGGTGTCAAAACATGAGGTAGCTGGGGCTGCCACAAATCCATAGGTAACAAGAAGCACATCTTAGAAGCTGTAATGGTATCTTGAGGTCCTTTCTTGGTGTTTTTAGGTGTATTAGGGTCTCAGAATTTCCACTAAAGTCATTCAAATCTTTTTTCTTACCACAGAACCATTACACATTTCTATATGTATAGGTATATTTTGTTTCTTCTGTGGAAGAAACTTTAATGTTTTGTTCCTGTGTATCACAGTTTTGATACAATGGATGTTGTTTTGCTGTCAAGAGTAGGTGTTACACCGGGCTGTTATGGGTGTATATCCTTTATCTTCACCATTTGGCTACTTAAGATAATTATTTTGCCTCTTTTTGTGTTTATAAATATCAGTAGTATGTCTTAAAAACCATCACTCTTTGAATGGACTTAGGACATCCTCACCAGAGGATGTTTAATTTAGTGAGTTGTGCATGACTGGTCATGCATGCTTTTCAGCCTTTGGTCTGAATTAGCCTAAAACCAAAAGCATATTGATAACAGCATTATCAAACGAAATGTTGCTCACTTTTTTTTTTTTCTGAAGGACTTGTAATAGAGTCTCTCTGTTAGACTCAAGATTTATCTTGTTTTTTAATAGATGTGTACAGTTCTCCCATTTTGCCTTCTGTGGTTTTCCTTTTCTAAAGTCTGGTATGCTTTGCGGTTTATTTATTAATGAGTTGTAGAAAAAGAAGTTCACCATTAAAAAAAAATTGTTTTGGAATATATACTTAATGGTGTGTCAAGAAACAGAAAACAATTACACTTGCGCAACGTAACGTGCATTTTTACATGCCACTTGCAGGCTGCTTAATGTATCCCCAGTTTATGTAAGTAATGAAAATTAAATATCATGCTAGCCTGCACAATGCAGTCAGCACAATTAAAGCTAGGAGACCTTAATTGGGAATAAAAAAAACACACACCAGCACTAAAAAAACAGAGTCTTTTATGGCAAGTTTGCAGAGGGCTCTTCCAATTTGGCAGGCCTATGGCTGCCACAGTGAATGAAGTGTTTTAATGTCCTCAGAGTCACTGGGTGCTGTGTGTTGCGGGTTGTGTTCTGCAGATGTGACAAATACATAATAAATGCCACATGTCACACTCTCCATGGTGGCCTGGCACTTACCCTGTCACAGGGCTGGGCTGGACATGATGAGAGGCAGCTCATGGCCTCTGGTGGGCAGAGCAGCAGGGGAAGGTGGGGAGGCAGGATGAAACCTTGACTGCAGTCAAACATGAGGAAAAGGTATTATTCTCCTTGATGATGAAGGACAATTTCAGCAACTCGGGGACAGCATGTTTGCAGTATCTCAGGCAGAGAACAACACCCACTCCTGCACTTTCCAAGTTGTTGGTTTGCAGCTGTACTTGGCACAACTTTGCCTGAGAGGAGCAAGAGGGTCTGCACTCTGTTTCTGTGCAAATGCCCACTACCTTGGCAGGGACAGTGCAGGCAGAGCCTCCATCCGCCCTCAGGTTGCCACTCGTCCTTCCTTTCCAACCAAGAGCCCCCCTTCAACCCAGGAGCGGTGCCAACAGGCTCATCCTTCATCTGTGGGCAGAGGGAAAAACTCCTGCTACACAAACTGAGGAATGAGATGCTGGAAAGAAGCATTTCAGAAAGGGATTTGAGGGTCCTGGTTGGTGGCAAGATGAATATGAGTCAGCAGTGTCCTGGCACCCAGGAGGACCAACTCTGTCCTGGGGCCATCGGGAACAACATCACCAGCTGGGCAAGGGAGGGGATTGTTCTGCTCTGCTCTGCTCTGCTCTGCTCTGTGGTGGCCTCACCTCGGATATTGTGTGCAGTTTTGGGTACAACAAAATAAGATAGCAAGCTATTAAAGAGCAAAGGAGGGTAATGAAGATGGTGAAGGGCCTTGAGGAGACAAGGAATATGAGGAATGGCTGAAGACACTTGGTCTGTTCACCCTGGAGAAGACTGAGAGCACACCTCATTGCAGAGGGGAAGAGGAGGGGCAAACACTGATCTCTTCTCTGTGGTGACCAGTGACACAACTCCAGGGAATGGCCTAACGTCCTCTCCAGGAGGTTTAGGTTGGATATTACAAAAAGGATCTTCACCCAGAGGGTAGCTGGGCACTGGAAGAGTTTCCCAGGCAAGTGGTCACAGCACCAAGCGTAGCAGAGCTCAGGGTGTGTTTGGACAGCTCTCGCAGGCACGAGAGTTTGTTTGCATTATTGGGGATTGTTGGGGCTGTCCTGTGCAGAGCCAGGAGCTGGACTCGACTCGTGAATATTGTGTCACTCTGTGACGCTGTCACTCTCCAACACCGGCCCCGCCATCGCCCGCCTCAGCTCCCCTCACGTGGGCATCCCTGCGGCGGACGCCTGGGCGCCCCCGTAGCCCGCCCGCCCTCATCCAGCAACGCCCCCCGCCCGTCCCCCACCTTCCAGAGGCCACGCCCCTCGTTGCATATTCATGACCAACACGCCCACGGCCCGAGGACGCCACGCCTCTTGATACATATTCACAACCCACACCACACGTACCCCCGGGAGGCCACGCCCCTCTCGCTGCATATTCATGACCCCGGGGGCGGGAGGGGGCGGAAGCGGAAGCGGAAGCGGGTGCCGGTTCCCGAGGACCCGGTATAAAGCGGCCGCCGCTGCCCGGTGCCGCCGCGCTCGCGCCGCCGTCAGTGACCTCGTCCCTTCCCTCCCTCATTCCCCCCCGGCGCCACCGCCGCCGCCTCCCCCCTCCGCCGCACGGAGCAGGTCCCGGGTGCTGGGGGAGACCCGGGGGCAGGTAAGGGGGGCGGCGGGAGCTGGGGCTGTGAGGGGTGTCTGGAGTGAGGACGGCGTGTGGAGGCGAGGGGCGGCTGAGGAGCTGTGGGGTGACGGGGATGAGGGGCTGGGGAAGGCGAGGAAGGGTTTTGGGTGAGGGGGCTGAGGGGCTGGTAAAGGCGAGGAAGGGTTTAGAGTGAGAAGGTCGTGAGAGTAAGGGAGATGAGGGGCTCGTGAAAGTGAGGAAAGGTTTGGGGTGAGGGAGATGAGGGGCTGGTAAAGGTGAGAAGGGCTTGGGGGGAGAAGGTCGTGAGGGGCTGGTGAAGATGAGAAAGGTTTGGAGTTAGGGGCTGAGAAGTCTTTTGGGTGAAGAAGTTATGGGACTGGAAAGGTGAGAGGGTTGAGGAGCTTTGGGATGTAGGTGTATGAAGTCGTGTAGATGGGAAGGCAATGAGGATCTTGGGGGTGAGGGACCTGTTAGGCTGCAGAGGTGGAAATTGGAAAAGCCATGTGCTGTGGTGAGAAATTGGGTCAAAGGAGATACGGGGCTACAGAGGCTGGGAAGGGATGAGGAATGAATAGAGAAATGAGTAAGGAGAGACTTGTTTGGGGTGTCTGAGATAGCCATCTCATTCTCATCAGAATTCATTAAGTGCCCCTTTAGGACTGTGTTGGGTGGAGACTGCGCTGGAAGAGGACTTAACAAAGGGACCAAAGATGTCAATTAGTGTACCTTTTCAGACTGTTAAACTTCAGTAGTCTTCCATTTGAATAATTCCACACTTAATCTGTCACCTGATCTCAACGCTTTATCACAAAACAATTGAGTCTCTCCTTGCCTGATATGATGGTGGGAGTGTACTGGGGGAAGAAATTTACTTCCAACTTTGCTCTTAAACCTCCATGAGTGCAGCAGTTTTCCTTAAGATCATGTTATCAGTGATCTGCAACTCTTAACATGCCTTAATTTAGCACCTTTAGCAGGTGCAGAAACTCTGCTTGACCTTGAAAAATACTCTCTATCCATGGGGCAGTTTTCTGTTGGAGTGCTTTGCCTTCAGTATTCTCTAGGTATGAGAGGGGAAAAAAGGAGGGGAGGAAAAGATTTTGCCGAGGCTCTGACTTGGCATTGGGTGTGGGGAGCGAAGCAATGTTGCTGGAGCCTGGCTAATTCAGGAACTTAAAAATGGGAAAGGATAGGAAAGATATTGCAGGATATTGAATGTTAGACAGGGGAGATGTTTTCTCCTGCAGGAAAAGAAATGTTACAAGAATTGGATCTGCAAGGAGAGGCAGCACTAGGTACAGAGCACAGACAAATAAGTGCACCATTATGAGGATCCGTGGGAAGGAATTGCACTGTTACAGCATGTATCCTCTCTGCTCTGCAAAAACTGCTCCAGTGTGAGCTGCATCATGTTCCGCTGCTGTGATCAGACAGTGCTACTAAAATATTTAATGAAGTATGGCTTGAGCAGGTGCTTGAGCTCAAAGAGTGAGCTCTGGTGAATACTTTCTGATTCCCTCCCCGAGTCAGGCTTTTTGATAAATATCTAGCAGAGGGGGGTTCCTGATGTGATTGTACTGCCGTGGCTTGTGTGACTTCTTCCCTCCTACCAGTACTGTGAAAGATAAGGTCTTCCTTGCTTGGTTTGTTTAGTGATTATACTGGATTGGTGAAATGTTCAACGTGCCTAATTTTTCCCTTCCTAAATAAGGGAAGAGGTTTCAGACAAGAGATTAAACTATTTACTTGACACTTTGGCTATAAATGCTTACAGAAGTGCTTTTTACTGTAAGTTTGAAAAGCTGACACTACCTTAAACTCTTAAAGATGCATCCAGTAGTCTCTGATGCATCCAAAAACATCTGTGAGTTCCTGTTTATGTCAAAGGTAGTGGCAGCTGCTGTCTTGGAAGTGAGAGCTTCATTCCTCTATTAATGAGATTAAATTGGATACTTAAGGGAGTTTTCATGACAAAATAACAATTTCCATGATGTAATGGGTGGGATCAGTGGAACAACTTCTATTTTAGTTAGCTATTTGTAGTGTCAGAGGCTGGTTTACATGGGTTGGCTTGTGCCTCTGAGCAAGTAAATGATAGCTGTTCCTGTGTTCAATTATGTATGACTGAGGCATCTTCAGCAAAAGGAAAATGTGTGGTTCTAGAGATAAACCCTCCTGTGTAACTGTGGGTTAACTCCTGCAGGAGAGCCTGCTGCTCTCTGGGATCTGTTGCTGAGAAAGGAATGAGCAGTATCTGCTGACGTGATCTTGCTCGGATGCTGTGGGGACTGCCTGCAATCGAGGGCAATCCTCTCCCTCCAAGCTGAAATGTGCCAAAAAAAAAATCAGTCTGTTTTAAATACAGTTGTATTGTGCTGCCTTGCACTGCCAAGGGAGGTTGTTTTCTGCTGGAGGTGTCCTTAGTTAGTCTTGAGAAGATGACAGGAACACTGACTGATAGCTGGTGAACCTGCTGCTCATACTGTCTTGTGTTACAACAAAGCTCAAGAAGTGCAGCTTTGTTCACGTGCCTTTTCAGTGGGGCAGCACAAGTGGAATATTTTTGTGGCTTCCAGTGAAGCGTGGTGTAACTCTTGACTGAAACAATGCACATGCTTGTACATCTAAGTGCATGTGACCTTAAGTTTTCACACTGAAGCAAGTGTTGAGCCTGTTTGAGGAGCTTTCTGAAGTAACTGTCTTGATTCCTTCAGGTGGAAATCCAGGTTCTGAGAGAGCAGGCTGAAGCTGGACCTGTCTCACAGGGCTGTGACTCCCCAGGTTAATTACCTCTAAACTAACTCCAGTCCTGGATTCTCTGGCAGCTAGAAAGTTAAGACTTGGTAATACTTGTTTGTATGCTGAGGCAGGAATGCATGGACTCTGCCTCTATCCCTGTATAAACTTAAATGGATCATTTATAAAAGCAGAGAGAATATTAGCATTGGATGGTACCTGCAGAGTAATTCACCAGTGAACCTGCATCTAATGTTTGAAAAACTTTCTTGCAATCAAAATATGTTGCCAACTGAGCAGCTTAGAAAAGATGTTGAAGCTTTAAGGGGTCATGAATTCCTGGGTGGGAAGATGATGGCTGGAACGACCTGCCAGGTAGTGCCTGCAGTCGTGAACACAGCTGCATGTAACACTTGAGGACTTTCAGCAGACACTGATTTAAGCTATAAACAGTTCCTTTACACAAAAGCATTTGATCTTGTCTAGCTTAGTCTGTAAACTCTGCTTGTGATGCACCACTTATTTGAGCACTTTATGACTTCCAGCATCAATTCCTAGAGTAGAAAGCCAGTTCCACTAGCAGAATGTGGGCACTGCTACTTGCATGTTGAGCAAAAACAGTGAAATCCTTCACACTGCCTATCACAAGAAGCTCGAGCTGGCAGTTGCTCTTGAGCTTAACTTGTGGTTTGTAGCTCCTCTGCCCCTCTAACAACATAAGCCATCCTAAAATAATTTCATCAAATGATCAAGCAGTATCTGTTGAGCCACAGTGTGTGTGTGCTGGTGTCATGTTTGACATGAAAACAAGCTTCACTTGCCCTTCAAACTGACAGCAATGCTATAGGCTACTTTTAATAGTATAAAAGCATGCTGAACAGAGGCAAAGCTAATGGAGCTTTCCACCTGCTCTGCCAGGAGAACCCTGTGGAAGTGACAAGGCTGTTGTGATGGAGGAGGAAGCTTTAGCAGCTTGGAGAGTAATGAGTAACATGAAGAACTGTTTGTGCTGTGTTTTAGTTTTGCAAGGGTCACTCCCATGACCTTTATATCTGTAATACTTGCAAGATCCCAGGCTGTGACCTATTCCAACTATAGGCATAAGATTCACCAAAACTCCAACAGAACAGGCTTGTGTGCAGTTGTTTCCCTTAGAGATTGGTTAACTGATCTGAAAGCTATTCTGTGTGAGCTCATGGTCTTCAGCTTAGTGTCAGCCTTTCTGAACACTTTGATTCTGCAATAGTCCATTGACTTGGGGATTACAGAGTGCAGAGGGCATTGCTTAGCTTAATATACCAATACTAAACTGACATGAGTGAAACAACACTTTTCCTAAGCAGAGCATTACACCTGCCCAGTAATGGCTGTATCAAGTCCAATAAACTTGCTAGCTGTTGTGTGTTTAAGGCTCCATGCAAAACCAGAAAACAATCCCGTTGTCAAAGTTGAAGCAGAATGCTGTCAGGATGAGTGGTGCATGTGTAGCTTGACAGCTGATGTTTCAACCTGAGAGTCACCTTTCAGACAGGAGATCCTGGGCAGCCCAGAAACCAAGCATGGAAGCAGACATGGTTAAGCTGTGGAGTGTTGTGAACTAGGGACTGCGTGCTTTCAGTGAGCTGCTGCTGTCAGGTGACTGTTACGGTCAGCAGCTTATCAGTTACCCACACATCTTGCAGTTGGGTCACAGCCCTGCCCAGAGAAACTACCCAAAACTTCCACTGGTAAACAGATATTATATCCTGCATTTGGGACTGTCAGGGGCTCTTGTATCCAAGCACTGAGTAATTACTGCTTTTCTAAATAAACTGGTTACTCTTTAGTGTGGTAAAGAAGCATAATATTCCTCCAAGTGACACAAGGTACTCTGCATGCAAAAGAGCTGATTTCCTGCTATGAAATCTAGGCCTCCAATAGAGTTGCCCAAGACTGAATTTGCCTTGAGTGAAAAGCTGGGCTTTGGGCATCTCAGTGATGGGTTCAGAGCACTGCAGTGTCTGAGCCATGGAGTGGTTTGTGCTGTGACCTAACTGGCACATGGTGGCTATTAACTAAAGCCCCTTCTTGCTGGTACTTCCAACAAGTGCTGTGCAGTCATTTAGACTGCAGCTGGCATACGGCTTTGTAACAACTCAGGACAAGCAGCCAGGTTTCCTCATCAAACTTGCTCTTGGCAAGTGCCTCTGGCAAGCATCAGGACACAAGGCTTTTGTTGGGTAATGATTGGGTTTGGCTTAAGAGCTGCTCCTGACCCTGGTTTGGCTCTTGCTGGCATGTATTCTGCTCAAAACATGAATCTCAATCTATAGATGATGGGAAGTTGGTCTCTATAATGTGGACCACTACCAAAACTTAAGACCCAGTTAAAGATGGGGAAGACTTGATTTCCAGGACTCCCATTTATGGAGGATAAAGACTATTAAACTTCAGCTTTAGGAGACCTGGCTGGCCTGACACTTCAGGCTTGACTCAATCTCTTTTGCAGTGTTATATGAAGACTGACTAATCTGGTGGCCTGAGGTGTTCTGGGAGGGGACTGAGACATACTTTCCTTGCACGACTGAAATTGTCAGTCAATAGCTGCTGCTCATGTAGCAAGGCACAAAAGGGTAGGAGATAAAGCTTAGTCCTAAGAGTAAGCCAAAGATACTTTTAAGAAAATTCTAGTGTGTAAGTGGCAGCAGGAAGGTGTTACCCTGAATTGTTTTGCTGAACTCTGTTTCGAGTGGATTTTGTCAGTATTCTGGGGAGAGAAGGTTGGTTCTCTCAGCAGAGTGGAGAGAGGACCTAGTTTCCTCATCTTGTTTTAAATGAGAGCTCTAATGTTTTTGTAACTGAAATTGAAACCAGTGTTATGCTGACCCTGCATATTTTCTATCCTCTGCTGGCTGGCCTGGACTACTTCTGCATGCAGTGTAGTTCATTTATTTTGGAGACTTGAAAACAAGCCATTATCACCCTTCAGTGCCAGATAAATAAATGATCTAACTGGGGGCCGAACCCGGTGTTCTTTTACAAAAGCACAACTGCATGTCACTCTTATCTTCTGCATTCTGCCCTTGCATATATGATCAATCTTTCTGGACCCCATCCAGAAACCAGTGGCTTAACCCAGCAAGCGATGACTGCAGAGCAGTCAGATTTCTGTGCCACTTAATTTCCTATCATCACTTACACACAGCAAATGGTCTTTCAGAATACGTTTAAATGAGCACTGTTTAGCCTACAACTTTCTTATCAATCACATGGAAGTACAAATAACAGAAACAGGAGTCAACTCTTAAGTCGTCTTGATGCTGGATCTGTGCTTCCAGGTAACTTTAGGGGGTTGATTTTTTGTTAGGTCTTTTTTTTTGGGGGGGGGGGGGTGGGGGGGGGATGAAGGCAGAGTAAAAAATACTCCTCCCATTTTATGAGGGGAATATCTGAGCAAGTACACTGGCCTGAGCAGTCTGGCTCCGGGTACTCCCAGAGGAGTGATTTGACAGTTTGAACTATTGCTCCTTAGAGTAGTGTGGCTGGCCAGCTAACTCCCAAGAGTTCAAAAAATAACCCAAAACAAATGCACAGTTTGCTTTAACACCAGCACTTCTAGTGCACATCCCGTTTGCTGTCTGATTCGTATCTGGGGGAATCAGTTTGTGATGTAGGCTTGTTCTTTTTCTTGGCTCTTGTTCTGCTTCTAACTTTGGTGTAGAGGGAAAAGGCTTCCACTTCTCAGTGCACAGGTACCCTAATTGTTTCCAACATCATAGCACTTCCACCTCTCTAAAAGTCAAATTCCCTTAGATTAACTGAAAAAA
This sequence comes from Vidua chalybeata, assembly GCF_026979565.1. Lineage (NCBI taxonomy): Eukaryota > Metazoa > Chordata > Aves > Passeriformes > Viduidae > Vidua > Vidua chalybeata. Next base: position 149,213,094 of record NC_071530.1, on the reverse strand, counting down.
GAGAGTGAATGGGCAGTTACCTATTCCATTCATGTTCCTACAGTCATTTCTGGCCTTACAGTTGGAACTTTTTCTGCTGCTTTGTTTTCAAATCACCTTTCCATTTTGTCATCTTCCAGGTACAGTCTGTTCAAAACTCTCATTATGCAGCTGCATAGCAGATCTTTCAGTCTACTGAAGAAATGGAATTGAATCAGATGAGGTGTGTCCCCTTCCAGACAACTGCTTTGGAATAGTTTGTGTGACAGTTGAGGGTGCCAGTTGAAAATAAGCCTTTTGACCCTACAGCACTAGTGGGATCCCTAATCTTCTTTGTATGCATATGACCAGGACACTACCACAGCTGTTCAGTTCTGTAGTAGCCCCCAATTAAGCTGTATAGAAAAGGGTGTGGATTCTCATACAGTGAATTTTGTGCTAACATCAGATGCCTGTGTGTCTAGTGAGTTTGGTATTATATTGTTAGTAAGTCTTTTATTGGTTAGGATCAGCAGGGTATATTTGTGGACAAGTAATAGTCTTGGTGTGATGACTTAAGATAAAGCCTCACTACTCTGTCCCAGGGTATTCTTAGCCTGTTCATGGCTAGATCTCTGTAACATCACTTTGTCAATGTAAAACCTAATGAGTCTCAGGGATGTACAGAATAAACTTGACTCTGTTCCTTGAGCAATTTCACTGCATCACCCTACCTCTTTGTGGTGAAGATACACATAAACAAAAAAGCTCCAGTGCTCAATTACTGCAAGCTACGAAACATGTACATTCATCAGACTACAAACTTCCAGTTCATTCCAGCAGCCCAACACTGCATGGCATTTCCCTCAACTGCACTTAGTAGTTTTCTCTTCTTCATTAACTATGCTCCTAAATTAACACGTTCTAAGAGATCAGTTCCAGTTCTTTGTTAAGGCTGGTTACTGAATAACTGGTTGTAATTAATGCCTGAATTTATCACTGGTACAATGCTGGCTACACTGTTCCCTGTGCTTCAGCCTCTTTAAGAAGCTCTTTGTCAACAGACTCCCTGTCTGGGTGACTCTGTGAGGAGTCTGTGTATTGCTGAGTATCTCACTTGCAGGATCCTCCAATGAACCTGGTAAGTTGCCCTGATTGTAGATCACAGCCTCGTTCTGTCTGTTTGGAACTTAGTAACTGATGTGTCCTTGATGGCCTTTTCTGACCTTTGAAGTTTTAGGGGCTACCCACTGACAAAGCCACGCTGCGAAGTGGTCCATGGTCAAACATCACTACCAGAGAAAGCTTTCAGTCCCTACATGCAATTATTGTATTGACTGGAGATACATATATATATATATACACACACCATAGGTTACAAAACACAAATTCTTTAAGTAGGGAATAAGATTTCAGCTTTACATGCAGAAATTGCTGCTGTCGAAATGATTTGGAGATCTTGCCCTAGAAGATGGGATAAGAAAGTTCCTGCAGTTCTGTGCTTCAGGCATTCACAGTAAAGTTGCTTTCTCTGTGAAAAAAAATAGTATGAAATAGAGATGTTGGTAGTGGTTCTCCAAGCTTTAATACTAAAGGTATGTTTTCTAATACAGGCACGTGTTTGAATACTTCAGCTCTGTATTTATAATACCTTCACTATGCACTATCCTCTCCTTGCATCTAAATGAATGTGGTCAGGGTGGAAGTACTGTGCAAATGAAAGCAACACTTGGTTTATCTCCAGTAGCAGCATTCAGTTCATTAATATTGCATTTCCCTGTAACTTAGTGGAAGCCTGCCTGTGTCAAAATATTAAATAAAAATGGATTCCTTATTTTTGCATTAATGACTGTCCAGCATAATTTTTAATTCTTACCTGATGCAGTTATGCTCATGCCATTATAATACTTCATTTTCTTACTCACTGTTGATGTAGGGATTAAATAACTTCCTTTCTCATTGTCTGGGTAATAGTCATATCTTTTCAGAGAATGAGAATAACAAGAACACTGGCCAATTCTTGGCTTTCACCAGAGAAATTTTTAAAATATTGGACTGGACTGAGAGGAAAGCAGGAAGTCAAGGCTGGAAACTTCTCTACTCCATTCTATCTGATAAAGCAAGCAAGAGCCCAGAATTTTCCTTCATTAATTTGTTGGTCTCACAGGATAAACTGGAGCTCAAAGTTGCTTGATGTGAGCAGCAGAGACTAAAGCTACACAAGTCTGTCTTTTTGCATCTGAAAGGGCTTAGGCTTGTAATAATGCTGTGGCCCTTCCAGCCTTGCAGGGAATAATGAAAATACAGCAGGCTTACATGAGCAATGAATACATCCTACATTGTTTATACGTGGGCTTGTAATTTCATGTTAGATCTTCACTCCCTTCTAAGACTTCTAAGAAGTTTAGTCGCAGAATTAAACTGTAGATCGTGCAGCAAAAGCCTGAAAGTCTGATAAGCTTTTTTTCATGAGGTAGGTGGGGAGTTTCACTCCCAGCATATGTGGGGAAGATGTATCCAAAGTGACAGACAGGTGCCACTGCTCACAGACTGGTGGGATTCAGCTGTGGCTGCAACATTGAACTGCTGGTGCTTCTGAAATAGTTTAATCTCAGCAAATGGTTGTCAGGCTTGCTTCTCATGGTAGGGAGTGTTTAATAAAAAGCATATGAGAAGGCACATACATGTGTGCAGTTTGTTTTCTGTTCAGCAAAGAAATCTGGGATCAAGCCTCTCAGGATCCTACCCAGATGGCTGATTTAGCCCATGTGTTCTAAAGTAAACTGGAGTCTGTTTTGATTACACCGTTCTTCAGAAGGAATTCACTTTTCATACCTGGGGAATTTGTCTATGCTAATTTCAGTTCCACGTTTTGAAGGCTGAGTTTTGCTTTCCTTGCCAATGAAAGTTTAAGCCTGGTTGATGCTCATTGTAAGGTGACAAGTATTCTTTCATTGGGTAAAATACAGAATACAGCTGCACATTTTATATTCATTGTGTTTTTCCAGTCTTCATGTATGAGTGGTGAGCAAGGGCACACAAAGTCCTCAGAGGAAAATGAAAAAGCTTTCGTAGCAAAAACTTGTTTGAGTTATGCACACTGCTGTTCACATTTCTACAGATAAGTAGGAAGAATTTTACAGGCACCATGTGAACTCTTTTCCTGCAGGTTTTATTTTTTCCTGATAAACTAAGACATTTTTATCCCCTAACTCTCTATCCAAATTAAGTTAATGTAAACTGACTGCAGCTTGATTGAAAACCAGAATACAAGTTAAGGATAGTAATGTGTCACATCATGGCTGTTTTAATGTGGAACTGAAACTTAAATTTAAATATCTTTTGGCTTAAAAGGAAAGGTTTCAAACAAAATGGAAGTGACCTTTTGAATTATGCCTGTTTTACTATATTATCGCATGTACTTCTCCAGAGAAGTCTGTGGATCAAAAGTCTGCCCATGTGTTCTCCAGAAATCTTTATATAGAGGTAGTACATTGAACTTTGAAATTTGTTAGTGGAAGAATAAAAACTTAACAGGATGATAAATGGATTTCACTTAACAGGGATGTGGTAGCCCTGTTTTATCTGTTAAATCTTGACGGCTGTACTAAGCAACATTAAATTATTTCAAATCTATTTAGGCTCTTAAAACCTAAAACAGTTAGGGATATATTATGGTTAACTGGTGATTGCTTTAATCAAATCTTATTCCTCCTGAAAATCTGTCAGGTGATTCTTCAAACAATAAAAACATTAGTTTATTGCATATGCAGGTCCTGTAATTGAAAAAGTAAAATGACTAAGCACAATGTTCTCAGTAAAGCCACCAAAATAAAATACAGCCCAGAAGGGCAAGCCATGCATTTCATTAAAATAAGGTTCAGTGACCATGCAATTTATCACCCTAAGGGCTTCCTTACTCTGACAAGTGACTAACGTGTAAAATGTCAAATATCTCTGTACTGAACAGTAACTTGCAATAACTTTAGGATTTTGTTAGTCAAATGCTAGATGTACTTTCCTGTTCACAAGCTACAAGAAATGAATAGTTTTCTTCCTCAGCTTCCTGTGTTAGTGCTGAAGACTCACACCTACACATTCAGCACATGCAAATATCTGTGCCTTTGTGGGCTCTGGGAGATGGGAAACTGTGCTCACAAGTGAAGATGAAAGAATGGCAGGGAGCAACCTCAGCTTGTAGAGCCATGAGAAGTTGATCCATCAGTGGGGCAAGGAAGGAGTGAACCTGCTGGTTGTCCTCCCAATGATGGATAAGAGAACTTCTGTTACCCATTGCATCTAGTAAATATTCTCTAATTCTGTTACAACTCGGGCCAATCATTACTTTCCTGATGGAGAGATCACATCACGTTGTTCTTTCAACAGCTTCTACATTTGAAACCCTCTGTCAAGACTTTGTTTAGAAATAATCTCATGCCCTTCAGACCTTGTAGTCATGTCTTCTGGTTCCTGTCCTTTTGATTATTTCCTCTCTGTTTTTTCTGCTTGGCTCAGTTTGATGTACAGCATGCTTTGCTCACTGAAGTGTTTGGCTTGAATGTTGTTGTGCTTGATGAGGAATCATTTGTCATATGAGGTGATCCTCACCTCTAAAAGAACATTAGGACGAAAGTGAGAATATCTCCTTTCAACAGGATGTACTGACTTGAGTTGTGCTTCTCTGCTGGAATCCACAGGTCTTCCTAAAAAATGTGCAATCCCTTCTCTAAACCACTATCAGGAAGCAGTGTTTGAATAAATATTTGTTAGGTTTTTGGTTTTTTTCACACTATGCTTTTGAATCCTTACAGAGAGATCCCTGTTCAGTAAACCTGATCTCAATGCATGGGCTGATAATATTTTTGGACCAACACTAGAAAGCTCCTGAACCCTTGGGAATACTGCTTTGGAATACTCCAGCTACTCTTCACAGCAAAATTTGTGGAAGCTGTTGTAATGTCCTCTGAGTGTCCCACCCACTTTAGTGATGGTTTCATCAGACAGAGCCTGAATATATTCAGGGGTGCATGGCACATCCTACTGCTTATTAATAAGACTTGTGAAATCCTACATGATTGCTAATTTATTAAAACCTTCAAGTGTTTCAGAGTTGGATTTCCCTGGAAGACTTCCAGAGTGACCTAATTCAGGCAATTCTACTTGTCTAGAATCAGTTCTAAAATCTCTTCCTTGAACCAGAGGCCTATGACAAGCTATCCAATATGCTAAAGTACTTACACAAGGCTTTTAGAAATTCTAGGCAAAGTTCATGTCACTAGGATAACTGCCAGTTGCTCAAAACCTTATTCACTTCATATTTTTGGTTTGCTTGCTCTTAACAGCTGTATACTTCAAGCAGGTATAGCACTTCAAATACTTAGGACTATATGCATCCACTATATGAAGGTAACAACTTCTTGTCTGCTTTTCAAGGACTTGGGGTGGTAGAGTTGAATGGCAAGTCTATTAATTTCAACAAAACACTACTTACAAGCACCTTGCAGACAATGAGACAGCAAAATAGTTCAGGAATGAGTGTCATATCCCTTATCAATTTCACGTGTGATAAATGGATTTAGCTGGTTGTGATGTTAGAGAAAGGAATCTCTAAGTGTTAACTATCTTCATTGGAACTGGGGTGGAAGCCAAGCCACTATCTTGTACCAGAATAAACTGATAAGAGAAAGTATTCTGTTAAAAGTAGAGCAGTTGTTTAAAGAAATAGTCTGAAGATGTAAAACTCTTTGAAAATTTGAAATTAGGTAACATGTGCAGTATTCATTCAAGCACCTGACTTTAGTTTTATAACTTTAACTCATCCCCTGGTAGACATGACAACTGTTCTCCTGGTCTCCTCAATTTCTTCCCATAGATGCAAGGCTTTGATTTCTTCTGCAGCACAGAAAGAGAACATCCCTTTGAAATTTATCTAGTCAGAAACACCAAACAGCTTTAGCCAAGTGTATGTGCGCTCCCATCATCCTTTGTCTGACCTCTGCCATTAGTGATACTCCTTCCTTGGGATGCTGCTGTGGGTAATTGCCATCTCCTGGAAGATAAGCATCAAGACAGTTTTGAAAATGGAGAAATTTAATACATTAATTGCAAGTAGAATCTTGCATTAATAAGTTGCAAGTTGATTAGGAGTTGACAGATCTGGAAATGTGACATCTGGAATACTGTGAGGTCAGGCTCAGCTTTCTAGAGAACCAGTGAGAAGACTCTGCATCCATTATACTTTTAGGATCAGAGAACAGAAAGCTCTGAGAGCTTACAGAGCTGAATCCCTATCTTGTGGTGTGCCTGTTCCCAACAGCTGCTGCCAAACCATAAAGATGATAAAACCACAGAAAAAACTAGAGACTAAAACTCTTATTCTGGTATTTCTTCTGCCATCTGAGCAGAGCAGCAGAGATGAATCCAGACTGAATGTGAGTGGAGCAAGATGAGGAAAAGTCAGTGATGGAACCACAAACTTTAAGTGCTATAATAAAGGTGTGTGGATGACAGATTATGAATGAGAGCTATTTAACTTAACTCTCTTCATGAAGCCCACGCTCTTGCTAGATACTTTTACTCAAGTTTAGAGAATGCTCCTGTTAGTCTGTTGAGATGCATAAGCAGGTAGCCTCAGAGCACTGAAGGCAGCATTCACTGATCAGCTCACAGCTTGGCGAGTTCTTCCTCTGTTCTGTGAATAGGCCTACAGTCCCTGAGCTGAGAGGTCCTTTAATGTTAGGTGCCTGTTAGACTAATTCTAAAGATTTATCTGAGCAAAATGTTGCTGTTCCTGTTTATCCTTCAAATCAGCACCCACTCTCCAAGCTGTAGTAGGTGTTCCTTTTAAAATTATTAGGAGATAATCAGTCCTGAATTGGAGCTGTAGCTGTTATTTGCACCTACTCAGTCTGTGGAGTCCCTTTTATATTCCTTCCTCTGAAGATAGCTTACACAAGCTGCACGTGTATTTTGGTGTCTCTTTAAACAATAAAGGCACAAAGCCAAATTTATCTTGTTGGGTGTTCAGGTTACTACTTCTTTCTCTGGATTTCCCCCTTGGCTTGAGATTTCAGGATCTATCCAGGGTAATAGAATGAGCAAAAGAGATTGCTTGTTCTCTGAGTGCACTTTGCAGAGAGGATCCCATCCCTTTCTGAGCATATTAGATGTCAAGTAGGATAACCTGCCAGCTCAGCTGTTACACTTCAGTATCAAACTACTTTGTGCACTTCAGTTCTGGTGTTTCCTTCATTGTTTTGCTCTTCAAATATGCTGCTTTCAGTGCCTGCACACATTAAAGCAGCTCTGCCTACTTAGAGAAATACCTGTGATATTATCTGACCACAAATTCATTCTGCCTCTGAGAATGATCTGGAAAGGCACTCCAGCTGGTGTGCAATTAGCCTTGCATAAAGAAACAACCACTAGATTACGTTTGTTTTCTAAACAATCAAGCTTGTATAGGCTGAACCTCTCACTGCCCTGTTCTTTATGTCAGCAACCCTGTATCTATAGAATGACTCAAGTGCAAACACTTTGAATCTTACAGCTAAATTGACATTGGCTATGACTTGTTGATTTTAAATACCTTTTTAATGCAGAGAAACTCTCCCCTTCCTAGAAGAAGCCTGCCTAGTCCTGTAGACACTATTGCAACAATGTTTTTGTTCTCATGGATATTCAAGAAAAGCTGCTTTAGCATGTGAAAGATTAATTCACTGAGGATGTTTTAGGTAATCCATCTGTGTTATCTGATAGTAACCTCCAACAAAATGCTTTTGGGAGACTAGATGCCTTTCAAACAGCATTTGCTTGTTGTTCTGGGTGGGTTGGTTTTGGTTTTGTTTGGCGGGAGGTGGGAATAATAGCTCACAGGGGTAACCAATGTTCAAGGTATTTAAATGTACATTAGCATCTCTACTGCCTTTACAACATGCTTGTGGTAGTCCCAGCTGCCTTGTAACAAATAGTTACAGTGCAGCTGCTGAAACCATTGATTCCTCTTACCCACTCTGCCTTGGAAACTTGTCTCTGTGGGGACTTAGAGAGGTGCAAGACCCATGATCTGGATGAAATGAGGATGCTTAAAGTTCCATGGATGAGATCTGCCGCCATCTCACAGTGCAGCTTTGTCCCTTGGGTTATATGTAGAGTTTCCCTTGGAGGATGGCAGCTGAGTGTTTTGCAGGAAGCATGCAGGAAAAGTTGTTGGGACTGACAGAGCATGACTGAATTGTCTGACTGTGACAGAGCTAAACCGAGACTGGGAGTTGGGTTTGCTTTCAAATATTTTCACCTGCAAGAACTTATATAGTGATTGCACTGATGTGACAGCAGGGTACAAACACTTCTCTGGTGCAGGAGTGCTGCAGGTCTCACCCCAGAGTGGTCCAGATGTCTGCTGTTGAAGTGGCATGGAGGCTGGAGCTTGTGCATTCTCTAAGAGGAGAACAGTTGACAGTCATTCCCAAATTAGGTAAAAATGCCAAATTTTGCAAGCCTTTGCCAAGTATTTCATCGTTCTCCAGAGTCACAAATGGAAGAGGTTTGTGTCCTCTAAATATTGCCCTGCTAGCTGGTCTTCATGTATCAAGTCCAGCTGCCAAGCACTTGTAACCTCTTATTATTTTAGTGTACATGTCAGTAAATATCTTATCCTGACAGTTCTAACAGGGTTAGAGCTTGGCAAAACACATTCTAAAATAGCATTTGTTCATTGTCCAAAATCAAAATGTCCTGATCAAGCTGCTCTTAAATGTGGCCATCAGCTTTCTATGGGGCTGCTTATAAACCAGCTATCTAAAGCATATTATTTGCAGTAAAATGGATGGTTTGTAACTTGGCCAAAATACAGTCTGTTTATTACCTGTATTTCTGTATCCTATAAGGTGTAACTTTTATGTGGTGTGGGTTCCCTACTTTGTTAAAAGTACTGGTTGTGGAAGTTCTTACTGTATTGATCCTAAATGCTGTAAATAAGGTCTGAAATCAGTGTGGTGATGCAACCCTTTTAAGTGCTGATTTATCCATATTATTGACCAAACAGTAATTCTCTGATTTTAAGGTTTAATAGTTATTTGGGTTAAGAGGGGATTCTTAATTTTGTCGTGTTTTGTAATTATACACCTTACTTTAAAAATACAGGCTGTGCATCACAGCTAGGTCAGTTCAAATGTTTATTTAAATAATTGAGAAACTAAATCAAATAGCTCTACCTCATGGCAGTGTACATAAACACGTCTGTCACGCTGGTATTTGGGACAGCCTCAAAAACTGGAGCAGGGATCTGCTCAAGTGCTCCAGCAATACTTTTTATGGAGTGTGCTCTCTCAACGTTTGTTTGTAATTATTTGTGCTGCTTAAGGGAGGCGCTGGAGATGTTTGCCGAAGGTGCTGCACCCTAAACCTGCAGTTGACTCTATTAGCACCACCTCATGCATCATAGGTGTGGGGCCAGAGGGGTGGAAAGCAGCTCTTTTACCACACCCTTTGCAGGAGGTTTAGGAGGAGGTGGTATTCTTTTGGTGCCAGGAAGTAAAATAAGAAATAAATGTTATCTCTAAACACCTTTTATTCCTTTCTTTCAGTACTGAAGTGATGAGCTCCATTTAATACTTCATCAGGGGATGTTAGAGTATTTTCCTTGGCTCAGATGGAGGGAAGCTCGGCAAAGCTTGCGTGGGGAAGGGAAGGAATCTCTCTCCCTTGTGCTGACAGGAAACAATTTCCAGCAATCGTAATGAGTTGGTGTGGGCTCAAACTACAGGTTAGGCTGTAAATGCTGATTTTTTTACCAAGCAGTCATGGTGATGAGGTTCCCCTTTGATCTGCGAGTCCACTCAAGGCAAAATGAGAGCACTTAGTGCAAGATAATATAACCAGTTACCTATACTTGTTTACAAACCCTTTGGAGAATCTGAAATGTGAGAAACCCTCTTCTGAGATGTTTTGGTTTTTCTCTGAGGGAGTAATTATTTCCTCAGACTTAGTAAAATCTGGTCAAAACCTGACTTCTATATCTTTGTTGGAGGGTGAACAAAATTCTAGGGATGTTTTCAAAAGCTTCCTTTAACAGAGTTTTCTGAGATTGAATGATGGTAATGCGTTTAGGGACTGGTAATTGAAGATAATTCCAATGAATTAGACTTTGCAGACATTAATGATATGCTAGAGGAAGTCGGCTTATGAAGATCTATGCTGTGCTCTTTTTTTGTCTTGATCTATTGAATAGCTTCTGTAATTGTCTAATACATATTCTGTCAGTATTTGGGTTTCTTAAGTATTTGCAGCCTGAAGAAACCAGCCTGTGAATTTTCAGGCAGTGAATATGATTAGTTTAAATGCCAGTATGTGAAAATAATGTGCTTTTCACAGTAGCATCTGCAAGGGATGTCTAAATTTACAGATTGGATAAATTTGTGGATGAATATTCATGCAAAACTCTAGTCTTAACCTATTATAGAGAGTATTTCTTATTCTGGAGAATCAGCAAAGGTTGCTCTGGTGTATTCCATTTTCCCCACTGCAGTCGGAAGGACAGCCTTGGTGAAAGAACTTGCAAAAAAAAAATGCTACTAGTATCATTCTTGCACCACCAGTAGTGCTGGGTTAGACATTGCCCTTCCTTCAGCAGGAAGGTGGGATTGGTGCAGTTAATCCACTTGGTTATGTATTAAGATGTTCGCTGATGATAGTCTTAATTTTGTTTTCCTCTGTTCTACTTCATAGAGACAGAGGGAACAAATTAATTTAATTCTGATGTGAGATAACATTTGGGGTCAACATGGTTTAAAAACTTGAGAATCTTTTAATAGGACATTCCAAGCTGGACCATAGCTTTAGCTCAGGCCAGACTGAAGTTTGTGCCTATCTGACTAAATCAGTGAGTTTTCTTAGTGGCTTGCAGCAGTGTCAGCCCATAACAGCATGTTTGCACACTGGCCTGAGTGATCTCTGTCCCCATGAGGTTTTGAGTTTTGTGCTTTTGTGGTGACTTGGTTGTTAGCTTTTGGTTTTGAAAGCTGTTAGTGCTTGCTGTCTTGCCCTTTACCTAATTTTGGGTGTAGAACCTGCTAATTGGAGATGCAGCCATCACAAATCAGGCATGTCTATGTCTTTGCTGTGCTGGCTTCTTAGTGCCCGTTTTCTTCCCAGCATCCCCGGTCTCAGCTGTTACGTTTCCCATTAGCTCTGAGGGCTTCTCTACTGCTATTTACTCGTGTACTCCCTTAGCTGTTTACTTGTTTCATGTATCTGTATTAATAAACATGAAGGTAACATGAGTATATATGACTTTTTTACCTATCAGTAAATCAAAATGCAAGTTAAATCAGATAATGCCACCTCTCTAGTTTAACAAAATGAAGTATTTCCTACTAAAAACAGCAGCAGCCGTGATTTAACAATGTAATCTGATCTAATATTAGTAACAGGCTGTGCCTTTAGGGAGCAGTATAATATCCAATTCACTGAATTAAAGTCTGTCTCACATTAAATTCTGGATCCCTCTTAAAAAGATGGCTTCCCAGAATTGTTTCAGTAATTGCATAAAGACCCATGATTTCCTACATATTTTTCCCAGTAATGAATGGAGAAATTCTGTTGGCCCCCAAAATACAAATAATGATGAATAGTGCTGTCTTACAAAGCTGTTCTCCCTGATGTCACAAGCACCTTCACCTCTCCACCTTACCTCTTGAGCTCTCTATTCCTCCTCATGAGTCTGGGAAGGAAAATTCCCATCACGGGAGCTTGTCATGTCCAGATTGCCATCTCTGACTGTATCACCACATCTTCCAGCAGGAACCAAAATCTTACTCTTGGTCATTTACCAAATAAGCTGTGTGGGGGTGGAAAGAGGGTCCCAAGAAAACCAAGGGGGTTCTATTCAAGGCCATGCATTATGGGAAGAAGGAAGCAGGAAACCCTATGGAAGATTTAACTTAGGCAAGGCTGGAGTTTGTAAGCCTGTATGTGGCAGGCTCTAAGAATTTCTGGAATTTTGTATAAATACTGAGGAAAGGGTGCAACAAGTCTTCATTAACTCTTCCAAAATCAAGCTGTCCACACCCTTCCTTTTATGTTTTGGATTGTGGTTTGGATATTTATTTGTTGGGGGAGTAGAGGATGTCAGATGTTCAGTGTTAAGAGTAGAAAAGCTGCCAGCATCATCTGCTTCTCTTAGATGAATTTGTATTTGAAACATCGTGTTTTGGCTTAAACAGCAAGGTTGTAAAAGACATCAACTGACTTACAGTGTGTGAAGAGTCCTGAAGGCAGGCAAAAGTTTGTGTTGGAAGGAGTGGGAAAAATGCTGTTTCTTCGTGTGAGGTGGATTGCTTCATATTGTTTCAATTCACAACGTGCTGCAGAATTACTTACCCCTGCCCAGACCTTGCTTCTGCGGCCTAAATTGTGTGGTAGCTTCAAAAGTAGGTCATGATGCAAAAACACTGTGCTGTTTCCAGTGGCTCTTTTTTTTTTTTTTTTTTTTAATTTTTTTTCTTTTTTTTTTTTTTTTTTTTTTTTGTTTTTTTTTTTTGTTTTTTTTTTCAAATCTCAGGTTTCAAGATGAACTTGCTAAGAATCTGACCTGCAGTCAGTATTAGTCATAAGGTTGTTTGGGCACGATGTCCTTGTAGAAGAAGCTGGTTTATGCTGTTGTGTTTCAATGCCTTTGATTACCTAAATGATGAATTAGATGTTAGGACATGTCAAATGTGGTTCTTTATTGCACCCAGTTAGCCTTAACCTTTTTCCTTTGGCAGGGTTTTAGTGATTCATAACAGGCCAGTCTGGTGTAATGTAAGACTGTTTTAAAGTGAGAAGTTGACTTTCAGGATCTGGAGGTAACATAGCTCATATATGGAAATGTTGTTAAGTAATACATGATACAACTGAAGTTTAGAAAAATTATTCCTGAGCAACTGTAGTCTTCCTCCTCTGATAGGGTTAATACAATTCTCTTTTTAGAAAGTAGTAGCTACAAAGCTTTCAATGTTTGCATTTAGCTGTCAGAAGTCTTAATGGGAATTGAAACAACTGCCTGCCTATAATTGCTGCCCTTTTGAAGCAAAGGCCTTATGACTCACCTATACAGAAAGTCACAGAGTTTGTCTGCACCTTTATGATGGAACAACTTCATCAGATCACAGAAGGATACAGCCCTTCCTCTGAACTTCAAGTAGGGTAGTTAAGCACATTTATCCTGCAGGGCCAAAACTTCCAGGTATGTGTTCTAGATGCTTTTCTTCCTAGTGCAGTGACTGAACACTTGAGTATTGACATGGGCCAAAAAACATCCCTTGTCACCAGTTCTGTTACTATAAACAGCAGCTAATTATTAGCAACAGAGCCACAAAACTTCCAGGGAGAAAATAACTGCCTGTTGGCCAAGCAAGTGGTGTTCTGCCTTGCATCTGGCAAGGAGAATACAAGAGAGCTCTCCCAGCATGCCTGAGGTTCCTTCTGCCTTCTGCACAGCAGGTGTCTGGAGCTGGGCAGATGAGTTTGCTTTTTGACCTTGTAGCCGCAGGGACCCACCAACACCTCCTTTCCTCTGTGAGCTGCAATTTCACTTTGGCTTTGGGTATTGCTGCCCAAAGGGTCACTTCCAGCTGCTCCTGTGCCTCTCTGTTATGATGGTATGGATCCCTGAAGCCAACAGGGTTTTATAAAGGATTTCTTTAGCTGCTTGGATATGTTTTTGTCAGCTTCGTTTTCAGCCTGGATCAGTTACAGTGTCTGGTTCACTGCTGTGCTGCTCGTGTGGCTGCACAGGAAGCAGTGGGAGTAAGGAACAAGGGGCAAAGAAAAGGAAGAACAGAATGGTGCTCTTAGGGGAAGTACTTGTTTATACCAGCTTAAAGAATGAGAAACCTAAAGTGTAAGCAGTGGAATAAGCTGGTAATGTATTTTATGTGATATTTCTTTACAAAATCAGTTGCTTGATCTTACAGAGTAGTTTTTAATGTATTTTGAGAATGGACAAGGCTTTGTAAGGTGGTGCAGCCACCTTGCAGAGGGATTGAAGGTCGGCCTTGCCTTTAAGAACTGCTCTTTTACAGCAGTGTTCTCTTTGTTGGAGCACAGAGCATTTGAACTCAAAACACCAGCAATTATGCTTGGACAAAAGCCATTTTACTCTTGAAAAGGCACAAGCCCAAACGATGTGTCCTTTCACAAGCCAGTCAGATGCTGAAGCAGAACCCATTGTCCACTTTGCATTGAATTGTGGAAGGAATAACAAGTGATGTTTGTCTGCAACATGGCGGTAGAAGTGCTCAGCCAAACTTTATTCAACCTGGAGAAAAGACAGATAAACTCTGAATGCCTTTCTTTCTATGCTAATATTAAAGCTAATCTTAAATCAATCTAGATAACTCTTCAAGATATAGCCAGATTACTTGAAAACCTGAGCATAAACCAGCTTGGCAGAAAAGTATTTGACAAATAAATGGAATGACTGGGCACTTACAGGCTTGTTAATCTGACATGATTCACAGGTGAAATAGTGTGGTTGCTAGCATGGATGTCTGTGGGATGCACTCATTGAAGCATTGGAAGAGGATAAGTTGTAAGGCTCCGGGAGGAACAAAAATCTTCTCTTATTAATTAGACTGGCAGCTTGTGCAGTCTTACACTTTTTTCAAAGTAAATATTTGAATATTTCATGAAGAAGTACACCTACTAGGGTGTAGGCTTTGTTGTTTGGGGCTTTTTGGTGTATTGAGCAGAATGGATCACTGACAGGTCCTAATGTGACAATGACAACTGTGACCAGAATTATTAAAGCTTATTTAAATTCTGTAATGACTGATAAATTGATTCTTAGCTATTTTCCCTTATGAAGGTAGTGATAAATGAAAAGTCATTGTATGCAATGATGGCTCAAGGTGTCTCTTCATCCTTCCTTTCCTCATCAAAAAGGTAAAATTCTTTTAAACCATAGAATCTTTGAATTAGAGTATTTCCAACATCATTAAAAAGTTAATTCCTGTGAGCAAAACTGAATGCAGTTCTTCATTATTTGAGACAGCTTTGGTCAGTCTGTATCCTTGCATGTAAAAGAGAGTCATGATAATGGAAGAGGCAGATCTTGAAGACAGGCGATAACTGCATGAATGACTGGAAGTTAATGCAATAAACTTCAAAGAAGAGGATGAGATAAGGGTTAGTTTCTCTGTTCAATCCTCTCCTTTTTTCCTTAGATATTCAGTAGTGTTGGACAGAAGTATTTCCATCATTTTCAGTTTGCTCATTCCAGTTTTTCATAGGCTGTGCTTGTTTTTCTCATTGTCTTGGGTTTTTTTAATTAGTGCATACCACCTCTTCTGAGATTATTTCTTACACCAGTAAATGCCTGAGGGAATGCCTGATTGCGATTACCTGAAATGTGCACAATTACTCCACAACTTGCAGTCATATGCTTTGGCACTGGTTCAGAAATTCTAGTTACTTGTCAAACAGTGCATTCCAATTCCTTGTTAGCAAGAGAGATCTGGAAACATGCATCAAAAATAGTTCAGTCTTAAACGATTTGGGCAGGATCACTGTTAACCTCATTTTATTTTGGTATTGATGGGTGTGCTACCAGTCTGCTGACCTCCAGATGGTGGCATCACAAATGCAGGAACACTGCTTGTCAAACCCCCAAGACCTGAATTTAAAAACATACTGAGAAGTGTGATAGAAGTCATTTGCCTGAGGCATCATGTTGGATAATTATGTAGCATGAGCTCTTTGTGCATCCTAAGCATCACAGTGCTTCCTAGGGAAAAGAAAACCATTGAATTTTGTGGACTACAGATATGACCTATATAACACTTCCTCTTCTTTGGCAAACCTTGAGGAAAGGCAGTGATTTTCCTTTGGTTCTTTGATGGTTCACAGGCTCTGTCTGTGAAGAGCACCTATTTGAGGCTCAGGATTATTGACTTGTCAAGCCTGTAACATGTTTTGTGTTTGACACAGTCATATTATGCCTCAGTGGAATGTAGGTAGTAAAAGTATAACAAAGATAGGATTGCAAGCAATTTGAGAAGCTTTATAAAATTTTGCTTACAGATTAGGTTTTGGACTATATTACTCATCTGTTTTGTTGTAATATTAACTATTGCTTTATATGTTTTTGTCATTGCTGAAATATGGCCAAAGGTCAGAGTGAAATATGTGGAATTAAGCTGACAAAGAGACAGTGTCATCAGTCCCCTTCCCCCATAAACACTTGGCAAGATCAGAAATATTTCTGTATCTAAAGTTCTCTTCACATCCAACCTGTGTACAATGCCCAACAGGAATCTCTTCCCATGAATGAAATTCTTCATTCTACTGCGTTATTTGTTGTTAGTTATGAAAATACCCTTGAAAACCAGCCATGAAAAACAATTAGTGTTGGATGTAGACATCAGAGAATTCTGCATTGGTATTTTAATCCATCTTCTCTTCAGGTGCCCTTTACTTTGGAGTTCTTTGCTGCATAAAGGCCTCTGTTATATTTATTTCCCTCAGGTAAATGAATTTGTCTCCTTCTTTGAGAAGAAAGAATGCCAGTATTCAATCTTGCCAAATTCAAAATGAACTTGGAAAAAAAGAAGCAGAATATATATCAGTCTAAAATGAACATGAACACAACTGAGCAGGGCTTAGGAAAGAACTGCAGACCTTTCTGAGGCTCTTGTTATTCTCTGGCTCTTGTGTTAGACGTGCACTTGGAGTCAGATGAAAGTGCTGCAGGAAGTCTAGCATTATGCTTACCACAAAATTGACATAATGGAACAGTAATTCTCTGTTCTTTTAGATAAAACCTGTCCATTGTGCCTCCTCCTATTGCACTTGAACACTGTAACTGCTTTTTTCTGGCATGTTTAAAATATGCTGTTCTTATCTGTGTCAATTACAGCTTCAAAGTCTACCTCCATCTACCACCCATTATTCCTGGCTCTTAAATTATCTGATCACTCCCCATCATCTTCCACTTCAGAAATAACTTTTTCAGTCATCCCTTAAGAGCCTTGCTCAAATGGGCTAAATCTCTGATATCTGCTTTTGTCCTCCCTCTTTATCCTTTCCCAGGTCAAATGCTCGTGGCTTGGTGTCATCCTCCTTGCCATGTGCAGGCTGCCCCAGTGCATCACAGAATATTCTGGAGTGATGAACTGCCTTCCTCAGTGCCTCACCCTGGAACTGCATATGGAAGGAGGTGTTTAGGGAAAGAGAATTAAATCCTTCACAGGAGGGGAAATCAGGCATGAGAAAACAGTAGAGACTTTAAACCAGATTGTGCAGGAGAGTTAATCCATGAGCCTTAGTCTGTAATGCAACATACATGTTCTGCTGAGTTTTGGATAATAGTAGCTAACGTGTATACTTTCAAATTGTACTGAATGTCGTGATGCCTGAGTCTGCCAGCAGTTAAATGTTTTATGACTAGTCTGTAATTAAAATAATTGCCCCTACACCAGAACATGTATTTTGTAGGCTTTACTCACTCAGAACTTGTGTTATGTAAGGTGGATGAGTTTTTTTATTACTCAGAGTATTTTACATTTATGATAAACTACTTACATCTTAATATCTGTTAATTCTGAGTGGGTAGAGAAATGCATTCCAAGTCCTTTTTGTTCTGAGCTATTTAATGCTTACAGATAAAACCTTGAACTTAAAACTTGGTTTACACTACTTGTTCAGTAAGTCATTTTAACTTTCTTGTGGAATTTAAATAAAAATAAAATTTTAATATTATTTTGTTCTTGAGGTAAAATAAAATTTTAGTATTATTTTGTTCTTGAGGTGATCAAATGTGAGAATTCCAGTTATCTTGGGGAATCTGGAAGAAGAAAAGATGTGTACCAAAAAAGATGCTTTTGAATGGAAGAATAAAATACGTGCAATAAACAACTCTCAGGAGGGCATCAGCAGGAGGGAGTGCTCAAGATGGTGATCTCAGGATGCACGTTTAGTAGAACAGTGTCTCAGGTCCCACTGAAACAGAGCTGCTCTTATGATGTGCTTTGAACACCAAACATGGCAGCTGTTTCCTAAGGCTCAGTTTTAGGCTCACCACTTAAAGATCTGGTGTGTGCTCAAGCCCACAAAGAGTTTTTGTTGCCACAACTGAAGAGACAGGGAATTGCAGTGTGGGGACTTCTACTGAGGCCAGCTTTGCTGCCAGAGCCAGCATTTCATGGAACCATATCCCTGAGGGGTTTTGTCCTGGGGTCACAGCTCAGTCACCCTGTGTGCAGAGATGTAAACATGCATCCTTCTAATACAAACTTTATGTAATCTGACTTTTTATGAGATACTTTGTTTTCTTCTCCTAAGTGCTTAAACACATTTTGATTGGCATGGTGCAGTATTTGTACATCTGCTCAGATTTCCTCTATGGCACAAAGGAGGGAAAGGTACAAAAGAAGCTTGTCTTACCTGATTAGAATATATTTTAATAATTTTAATGTGGAAGATTCTGCAGCACTAATTTCAGCAGCCTCTCAGGATGTAGGAGTAAGATGATCTGGTCTTGTGTGCAGAAAGAAGATGAATTCATATGCTGTGTATATCTTCATTAAAGTTTAAATATTTAAATATTAATCCTTAGTTATATTCATAATGGCTTATTTTGCTCATGCTTCCTTGAGAAATATCTTCAGTATAAAATGGTGTGATAGTTACTGCAAAGTAACTTGCAGCTTCCAAAAGTCTAAATGGAGATGTGTGTGTGACCATGGTAATTGATGAATCATCTTCCTGGCATAGAACTGGAATATCCTATGCTGTTTCTGAAATGTAACCTGCTTTAAATTTCCCAGAATTTTAATCTTGTGCTTGGTGTTCTGAGGATCTTGGACAAGTACCCTGACATTCTTCTGTGGCTTTGTGTAGGACCACAAACCAGAGGAACTGGAGTACAGTAAAGGCATCATTTAAATACAAGGCACAACTGCTTTTGAATGGAAAGTGCAGAGGTAGGAGGGAACGTGGAATAAAGGACCCTACGCTAGGCAAGGACAATGGAAAGCATGAAGCAGGAAATAGGTTATATGGTTAAGGGGGGGGGGACACAATATCCTGAAAAAGCCTATTGAAATTTTTAAATGCTTGCTTTTTGTTGCAGATTAATCAGCCACTCGATGGGGATTAACAGTGGAGCACCTCTTTGTGTCGCCTTTCCACCTCTGTGTAGCACGAATAACAACTTCAGCACTTCTTCAATAATAATTATGAAACTGGTATTAACTGAATGGCAATTATGGATTTTTAACTCTAACTCACAGTAAACCAGCAAGCCATATGTTGAAATTCTTACCAAATAGCTTTTCATTCTTAATGTCTCGTATCTATACAAGAAGTTGCAAGATACCTGTTTGTACAAGAGGAATATAAGCATTACTTGCCTGAGGAACAGAAGCTGAAAGAGAAGACACCCTAACTTGTTCGTGGAGTTATGGTAGTATTATTTATATAGATATAACAAATATATATATTTTTTATGGTAATGAAAATGGCTCCTCAGAATGCTGACTCAGAATCTATGCAAGTTCAAGATCTACCTGTGGCACAGCTTCAGAAACCAGAAAACAAGGAGAATGAAAGTAGGGAGGAGACCATTAGTGAAGGATCCATCGACCGGATTCCGATACGCCTGTGGGTGATGCATGGTGCAGTAATGTTTGGCAGGGAATTTTGTTATGCCATGGAGACAGCTTTGGTAACACCTGTATTGTTACAAATTGGTAAGTAATTCTCATTTCTGTGAGTCAAAGCTTTCTATATATTTTTGCATTGATTGAAGCCAGGCAAAGAGGGAAGATGCATCTGCCAACTAAAGGTACACAAGGTAAAAAGGACTTTGGTTGTTTTCCTTAGTGCCTGTAGCAGATTCAACTCTGTGATCATGTTTAAATGGGAAGGATTTCTACATGCATTCATCTTCTGTCTAATATTGCTTCCCTCTGTAAAAAATGTAACCTGATTTAATTCTAAAATTCTCTACTACAAGGTAAGTGTCCTAGAAACTAGAAACAATATTAGGCTATAAAGGATTGCAGTGAAGCATTTTTTTAATTTATAGAGAAATGCTTTAAGTTGCAGTACTTTACAATATCTAAATAGTTAGATAAATTGTTTTTTCCAGTAAACTACTGCATTTATTTCTAACCACTAGAGAGTCTTGTTTTGTGTGATTAATGTGCAGTTTACAGCATGTGAATACATATGAATAAACTATGATCCCAATAGCCTTAGATGATGATGGGGGGAGTGGTGTGGTATAGAATAGGGGTAATCAGTGTTGAATTTCATGGAGAGTATTGTCATTAGGTTTCAAATAAACTGTTTACATTATTAAGAGTATCTGATACTGATACAGAAACTTGTCAATCATATATCAGAAAATATTACACGACACGGAATGGAAATGCCAGACTGAGTGAGGAGTAAACCAATCATGTGTGTGTACTGTATAATTGTCTATGTATTTGGATATTATATGTTTGCTTTGGCTTACCTGTGCAGGTGTGCCTTACAGCTTGCTCAGCTGTGGCCAAACAGAAGCACTCAACCAACTAAATAATAATGTTCAATGAATACTATTTACAACATTGTTTAAAAATTTCTAGGTTAGCATCTTGAATGAAACACATGGGGGTTTTTGTTTGTTTGACATGAGAAAAAGGCATTTCAGATTCAACTTGTGAGCATGTGATGTACAAGTTTTTTCATGCAGTCTTGCTGCAGTTAAAAATGTGTTTTCATATGAAATTGCTAGTTGGTTTATTTTGAGTGAATGGAATGAATAATCAGTGTAGTTAGTGCCATGGGAGATGCTTATGAGTTAAGCCTCTATGTTTTCCTGAAAATTTTAGTTTTCAGAGCTCATCAGATGGTCTTCTTGGATCTATTGTTTGCATACTTAAAACAGATTCTAAAAAGGTCCAAAAAAAAGAGCTTTTCTGATCAACCTGACTGGCTAAATAAAACACATGCAGCTTCATCTAGGAATGTTTGTAACATTTGTAAATTGAACTTTTGCCTTTTGGATAAGTTGAGATTTAGAGACTTCAGTCCCTTGTACTGGTAGCATTGATTCAATAACTGTCTACCATAAACTCAAAAACGTGCATCCTGCTTTGCATGGAGAAGATCCCTGGTTTTGTAAGTGGCCTGTACGTTTTTGTTTGCTTTGTTTGTGCTGGCATTTGGATGATTAAAACATATGGCTGGTTAAGCTGACTTTACCTTACCACAGGGTAAGGTCAGACAGCATAAATAAACCATCCTTGTAATTACTAACCCATCTTCCAGTTTACATTTCTTTTGTTAGCTTTTCTAGCTGTTTCCTCCAGATAATTGAGAAATATCTCTTCCCTTCCTTCCCTAACTCCAGTGATCAAAATAACATTGGGATTTGGGGGAAGGGAAGCAGAGGGCTCCCACTTCTAGAAAAGCTGCACATCAACAAAGCGATGGGGATGCACATCAAAGTCTGTGGGGATACAGCAATGATGTTCCAAGGCACAGAGATAAGAAATGGAGGTTGCAGTTACAAATGTCAGTGCTTTGGGAGCTAATTGAAATCATTCTGCTTGGCTCCTGTGCCCTCAGCAGGGCTAAAAACAATGTTGGATTCACTAAAGGGTTAAGTTATTCACGGGTGACTTATCTGGCCTCTTTGTTAATTACCTCTTACATGTTTCTGTTTACCTTTATCAACCTCAACATCTGTCTGCCTCAGCATGAACTATATTTATTCCTCACTGGAGCGGGTTGCAATATAGCAGTTGAACTGATGTAATATTCCCTTTGCTTCTTGTTTTGGTAAAAGCAAAGATCAGTTTCTGTGAGATTAAATTGGCTCCAGAAACTATATTTGAGAACTGGCACCTGGGGAAGTGGGGTGACTCAACCAATTTTGCTTATAATACACTGAAGAGCAAGAAGCCTTTTGGGTATCCAGAAAAAGATGACTCTTTACAGTGTGTGTTGAATATTAACAATTAAACTTTACAGTGTGTGCTTGTGATTTTCTGTACCTGGGAAAATTTGATCACTGAAATAATCTGAGATTCTTATCAGATATCACCATGAAAACCTTAGGCACATTAGTATGGTGTTACACACTTTCTGCTTGCAAGTATTTGACTTTGCAGTTTGAGTACCCTGGATCAGAGGTGTAGTTATGATTTGTCAGATGACCAACCTGCCCTACTTGTTCTGTAACCCATGAGATTTTATCAGCTGAAGGAGATGGTCACTTGATGGTCCCTTTCCAGTTCAGCAGTGGTTGAAGGCATTGTGTTTAAGTTTCCTGAAGTTCTGAAATTTTAACAAGAGAACTTGAAAGCATCAGTGAAAGCTGCTTGATTCAATGCATACTGTGAATTGGAAAGCTGCTTAAGCACCCAAGTTGCTGCACCCCTACTGAAAGAAGCTCTAATTTCTAACTTTAATCATTGTCTTTATTGCTACAGTTGATGTTACATTGCTGTGTCAGAAATGCAGCTACAACTCTATAACAGTCTTGTAATCATAACTGGGCTTTAGTAGCCTAGCAACAAGTACAAGCCAAATATATATTACATGCTTTTTTTTAATTACAGCTTGCTCTTTGGTTTCTTAGTATCTGCAGCTTAAGAATCAAAATGAAGTGGTGAACTTGTTGAAAATTCAAACAATGTAAAAAAATGCCAAATATGAGAATTCCAGTCAGAGTCCAGATGAAATTATATTATTTGACACTTACAGAAGTTACAATCTCTAAAAATCTCCATTAACCTTTTCGGGACCAGTTCAATAAGCAGTTTCTCCCAGCCAGTGTTAAATTTTATTATAAAATAAGCTTTCAGCACCTTCAGAACTTAAGTTTTACTTGTTCATGAGTCCAAGGATTTTGAGAAATTGAGTGATTCATGTTATTCTTGACTATTAACATTGCTGATTGCTTCCCCTGCACAGAAACTACAAATTCCATAGGAGCAGGATGAGGATGAGGCCTTTGTCTTCTGAAACATCTGGTACTTAATGCTGCTTATCTGTGAGAGGGAATTAAAATCCCTGCTATTGTTTATAAATGACAGTGTATTTTCTTCCATCATTAAACTTGGCTTCTAAGGATTAAGTCTCTAAAATCATCCCAGTTTATAAGTTCATGGAAGATTTGGATACATGATAAAATTATTTTGCACAGGATTTTGCTTGAATAAAAGTAAAAGGAGGAGAAACCAAAGACTGGTGTGATGTAAACTTGGAGAAACTGCTTTTTGAAGAAACTTGTTCAGTGAAATCACATTACTTGTGTTAATAACACTTTAAACCATTAATAAATACATAACTTGGTAATTTCAGATTATTTCTACTTTAATTCAAACAAAATTTTGGTTTTAATACAAGATGTAAATCCATTGTAGTTCTTCTGAAAGGTGGGATCCATGTACCTGTTTCATTAGGACTATGGAAGAAGAAAAAAATGTATTTTGTGGCTTGGGGTGGCTGCTGCTTTCAGCATGAAAAACTCATTGTCTGACTAATGAGTAGTGGTAGCTGTAAACATGAATTTCACATTTTATATTTAATATGGTAAAAGCTTTGTCAAGCCTCTACTGTTGCTTCAAAGGCTCTTTCAATGCTATTCAGTTTTTTATGAATAGTTAATAGACACAGAAGTGACTGTCAGCACCAGAGCTGTTCCTCATTCCCCTGCATAAATTAAATATATTACACTGGTGCTCTTCAAAAGTATCTATGTACATTTACATAGTTTCATAAGGATACATAAGAGTTATACATGAGATACATAAAGATACATAAGAGATACATAAAGAGTTCACATGTGCTGCTTACATTTATAACGTCTCTTACATTTAGAGATGTTTGTCTGGTATGCTGCAGGAAAAGCTGGGGGTTTTATGCATTTCATATCTGAGTGCCTCTCTGTGATGGCATCACTTTGTTTTACTGTAAGAATTAATGGATTCTTGTAGTAAACATTGGCTAGTCTACTATTAAATACTAGTCAGTTAACCCTGAGCATCAGTGTTGTTTTTAGGCAATACGACTGAAGAATAGAATTTCTGGAAATTGAGTATTTCACTGCTAATTATTAGATTTTATTAAAAAGAAAGGCTGAGCTACACAAAGCAGAACACCATAGATTATTTTTGTTTGGAGAAAGCAAAACTATTTCTCTCATTAGATCCTTTCAAATCAGCAAAATGCTGTAGTTGCTCTAGTCTCATATACATAGGAAAGCTGTTCAGGGGTTTGGGCTGTTATTTTACAGCTAAAGCAGTTACATATAATATCTCATTTAAAAAGGAATTGTCTAACATTCAAAATTCATCCAGCCTAAAGCTTAGCAGACTGTGCATAAAGGGTCTTGAAATCTAGTTCATGTGAAATTGCCAGTATGGAAAAAGTGTGTTAAGCAATAATTCAAACTGCTGATTTTGAGAAATCTCTGTGGTGGCTGAGAACTCATTATGCAGAAGAGACTCAATATTCCAGAGTTAACTGTTTTTGTTTGCAGTAGTGACTCTCTCCATTGAAATGTAGTGTTGATACCTGCCTGAGAAGAATGCTTGTAGGTAAAGGGAGATTATGGAGATGTATTTAGAAACCAAGCATGAAATGTTACAGATAATTGGCTTCTTGGTCTGTTTCTTCAAAGGAATTAAGGTATCAAATTGCTGACTCAATTCCGTGTGGAAGCAGATAGCCTTCAGCAGATAGCCTTCAGCTCAGATAGCTAAGCCTGAGATCAAAGGAAATATAAAAACCTGAAAGATCTCTTGGGGAAGAAGGGAGCAAAGGGTTGGATGGGCTGTTAGAGGCTGCCTATAATTTAAATGAAAAAGAGCCGAGTGGCTGGAAAGCCTCGTGCAGATGGAGGAAGCTCTTCAACACAAAGCAGCACTGAGTCTATTTCAGCTCAGCTCGAGTAGTTGAGTTTATTCCTCATCTCTGCCAAAGGTTACATTAAGGTTGTGTATTTTTAACTGCCTTTCTGAAAAGCTTCATCTTCCATTTCAGCCATGTGTCCTACCTTACCTTGTCTTGCCAGGAAGAAACTGAGTTGCTATAACCTGGCCTTTTACTCCCAGAGTGAAATTCCTGTTCAATTCAGCTGCATTTGTGCTCCCAGGCATGGCTGCATTTGATGCTGAGAGTGAATTGCAGGATCTGAATTTCTCTTTGGAAGAATTAATGGCTTGAGAACTGACCTGTCCCAAGAGAGGGCTGTAACACAGCTAACCTGAGGGCAAGAATTGAATATACAGTGGATCCAGAAAACCTGGAATAATAAACAATTAAATCCTTTTTTCAGCCTTGTTAGCTTTAGTTAGTCTGTAAGATCATGTAAAGTTTGTATTCATATCTAATGTGGTGGAATGTATAAGACTGCAAATACTGTCCCTGAGGTACATGTTAATTGCTCTATAAAACCTCCCCACCCATCTTTTTTTACTTATTGACTAATTTTATGCCCTCTAAGGGGTTGTGTAAGACTAATTTTACTGTACTTTTTTTAAACTAACAAGCAAGCAGGCTTTCATATCATGTATCACTCTAACATGAAATATCTTTTGACCTCGAAGCAATAGCAGCACAGATTTTGAACACAGATAGCCTTAGTGGAAGGTTGGGTTAAAGATATATTTAAAGCCCTTTTAAAAGAAAGATGCTGTGGAACTGTTGAGATTTTTAATCCTGGGGGCAGTTAGGAGCATGTGCTTTATTTCCATATGAAGGCAGATGCCATGCAGTTTGGCTGTTGTGCAATAGCTGTTCCTTAACAGCATTTTTTATATCCATGTTCTGTTTTTCTTTAAGTAACACTGAATCTGGCATTCAGAGGCACCACTGATAACACATGGCAGATTTTCAGCTGGGTAATGTGAGCATTCCTGCTGGCTCTAGGGTCCTACAGACTGTGAGTTTGGATGAAAAGCCTTTCTAGGAGAGAGGAGTTAAGTGCAAATGGATTCAGCGGCTTCTCCCATAGCATGAAATACGTTTCCTATTACTACTTACCAGTAGATAACTGTTTGTTCCCTGTTTTTTTGGCTGAATAAGGCTTGCTGGAGAAGCTACTTCTAAAATAAGTTTCATATTTATTATGGTGCTGCTTTTTCCCATTCCAAATCTTTAACAGAATTCCTTGAGCTTTTAATTCTGTACTGTTAATGGGAATGTTAATGTGGTTTGGGTTTTCCACCCCTAGCATAAGGAGTGTTCACAGCAAAAACTGTTGTGTGAACACTCTTTGAATCCTCAGAAGTTTTCATTTTAAGAGTTTGTGTGGTCTGAGATTAGAGCAAGTGACCAGTATATGACACAAGAAATATGAACAGGTCTGAAAACTGTGGGCTGACAGAAGCGGCACAGTGCAGGGTAAAGCAAACTGTAGAAAAACGCAGGCTGTCAGTGAAGGATGGAGGTTTAAAAGCAATTTTTGATTGCTCTCCTCTGTTCTTCAAATAATTTTTTTTTTGTGCAGCAATAGACATTTTAGTCTGTGATTTGTCAAAAAAGCTTGAAGCCTCCAAAAATAATCACTTTCTAAGAAGGAAATGTACATCTCTATCCTTATGTAGCTGCTTCTTCCTACCTGTAGATATTTCCCGTCCAGCATGCTGCCTGCCTTTTATCTGGAGGGTTAGGAGAGGCTAAACCGTTCAGCATGACTTAGGTGTACTTTGAGATCTCTGTTCCCTTTCTTTCCCAAATTCCTTTTCTCCTGCCCAGAGACCTAGTAAAACACAGAAATAAGGACTGCTAGACTGCTAGAAGTTAATGGTGGTGAAGTGGGTATGGGACCATATTAAATTAAAGATTTTTTTTTTTTTTAATTTTCATATCAGCCAATAGCATTAAATTCTTTTTTCAATCTATTATAAACAGGGTTTTTATATTTCTCTTATCATTGGGTCACCAAATTGACTTGAAATTCTTTCCTCTCACACATAGCAGATCCACCTTGTTTTGAGACTCAAGGCAAGCCTTTCTGCTGCTTTCAAGGACAGTTCTAGAGTAGAAATGGGTACAGATGAGAATAAAGGAACTGCAGGATCCCTGAATTTTTATTAAGATTTCCTGTGAGTAGTGGGGAAAAGATGAGAGAAGTAGGGAGAGACTTTGGCCTCCTGGAAATGCAATAAAATTGAGTGGTTTTAAAGACACATTTGTGCAATGTCTTTCTTAGCCTAAACCCTTCCTCTTAATCTTCTTTCCACTACATGCCCAACATCACTTTATACTTCTGTCTAAACACCCTCATCTGGACCAAGATGTCAGGAGAAGCCTTGACTGTACATGCATGAGTTTTTCTGCTCAGAATTTGAGTTTGACCCTCAGCTCTGACCAAGAGGTAACTTTGCCATAGCAATAATAGGTGAAATTCGATAGTGCTTCCATGCTCCTTTATTACAAAGTAATTGCCAGCAGGGCAATTTTCCAGAAGGCAATTGCCTGTTCTTTACTGTAAAAAGAAACCTTTCAGCTCTTGGATGGAGTTCTGGTGGCAGAGACTTGCAAATGCAGAACTGAGATTTGGATGCTCAGCATTGGAACTAGCAAACCCACAGCTTACTTCAGTGGGTTTCTGTTGAATGTGGACTGAGAGACAGGTTATGAAAAAGGAATAGCTGGGAACTCGTTAGTGAGCAGGAGTCTTACTTTTCAAGGAAATAGAATTAAAGCCACTTTGGAAATGAAAAGAGTGCCAGCAGGCCAACTCAGGTAATGTTTTAATATAGGATTGTCAGAGCTGCAGCCCCTTGACTCTGTTCCCCTCAGTCTCCTGTGTGTTTGTTGCAAGAGTCTTTCTGTTGTGATGCCCCTCTTGGACCCCATTTAATCATCCTCTTTTCACCAAACAGTTGAAGAGGTTTCAGATACACTTCCTGCAGGCTGTTTTGCAATAAATTATTGGAAATGTTTTGTGCTACTGATTCAGTTTGATAATATTTAATACAAGTCCATTTAACTAAATAGGGAAAATCCATGTTATGGATTATGTCTGCATTGGTTTGGATAAATCTCCTGTAGCTCACGTAACTCCATAAACATCTTCTTCTCCCTGAAGTTTTGAGTAGCTGGGTACAGAGCAGCACAGATGCAGATTTTTCCAAAAACAGATGACCCCAACTCTGTTAACATTTGGTGATATTCAGTTGGAGCCTCCAGGTGAATTTTTTCCACGGTAGTAGATACAGAGCACGTAAACTGAAGAATTTGAGCTTCTATTAGTTTTAGGGAATGGTGACTGCTGGACTACAGTTTTCTACAGCAAAGTTAGGTGCCATGTTTCCAGGCTTTTGGGAGTGCTAGGTGTGAGGAGCACACTTGGCTCAAAAATGTCTTCACACACTTCCAGAGCAAGAATGCTTTTCCCCATGGAGGTGCTGATACAGGGCAGGGTATCAGAACAGAAAGGCTCAGTCCCTACAGTGGCCTGGTTCTGTCCTTGGTATAAGCTTTGTCTCTGGCAAGTGTCCCATCATGAGACAGTGCAATTGCTTTTATTATGCCGATAAATTTTGTATAACTTCTGCTCAGATCATCTTCACCTTGAATATCTATCCTCCCCTGAATCCCAGTGTCTGTTCTTTCTGGCTCAAGTGATAAACAGAGCTGGATCATTTTCTGTATGTTCTCTGTATTGGCTATATAAAAACATGACTTTCCTGCTTTTATCACTTGTGCTGCTCTGTAAATAATAGTCTTTCAATAATTCTATCAGAATTGAGCTTATCCACCCCCCAGGATAATCTGCAGATTCCAAAAATATCCTGCTTTAAATGAGCTTTTGATCTGGAAGTGTTTTAATACCCCTTACAAATGTTATATCTGGACACTTCTGGAAAGTGAAGTATTTCTTTGGAGAATAGAGATCAAGTTCATGTAGGTGGCAGGAAAATAAATACTAAATTACATATTCTAAAATTAGTTTTAAACTTGGGCACTCTGGGAAGAATCTTCATGAATTTAAATCAAAGTGTCTTGAGTATTCAGATAAATGATTGTTTACTGGGGTTAATTAGTTGTAGTGGAGACAGTTGTGGTATTCATTATGTTTTCTTTACCTGATTTGGAAACACAGAGTCAGTGTCCTCCCAAGCCAGACATTTTCTGGCAAGGAAGAGTCATTACAGGCATACCTGCTGTCTTATATGGACTGCATCAGGTGACTTCAAAATGATTGTTTATCATACTCAGCTGCAATTTAAACAATTTGTGCAGCGATTGGATGTCACTGAAATATCTGATCTGCTGTTTTCTTCCAAGCTGCAGCAGAAAAGAAGAGCAGATGCAGTGTGCTTTGCTCTTTTTTTCCTCCCCTTAAGTCATTATTCTGGAAAACTTTAAAGGAATAAATTTCTGCTTGCTAGACTTTGGTGTCAGTTTATCACCTCTGCAGTGGTTCTGCACTACATGTGCTGTTTTAGAAAAAAGGGTTTGAGTATTCCTGATATTAATGTCTTTGTAAAATAGAATCATAGAATGGCTTGGGCTGCAAGGAATCTTCAAGACCATCCCGTTCCACCCCCCCTGCCATGGGCAGGGAGCCTTCCACTAGACCAGGGTGCTCAGAGCTCTGTCCAACCTGGCCTTGGACATTTCCAGGGATGGGGCAGCCACAGCTTCTTCTGGGCAACCTGTGCCAGGGCCTCACAAGGTAGAATTTTTTCCTAATATCCAGTCGAAACCTACCCTCTAACACAAAGCAAATAATGCTTACTTAATACTGACCTTAAATAAGAGCAGAAGGAAACAGCCATCTGTATGAAATTAAAAGGGAACTTAAATTCTTTCCTTTCCTTTCCATTACAACCAACAGAAGTATGCCAGAAAGAGAGTTTTCAAGCCCAAACTGGCTGACATCTCAGAGGTCATGGCTAGGCCTGTGGTGAGCAGCAGTGTTGACACCCCTTCCTCAATGACTTCCTGGGTCCCGCAAGTACAGTCTCACTGTGTAACTTTAGAGAAGCTCAAGAAGTGCATGGGGGAGCCTTCACAATATTTGAGGTTGGCATGAGAAAATAAGATTATGTAATCAGTTAAAAGGCTGAGGGTGGTTCTTTCTCTGTAATTTAATTAAGCAATAGTCTACCAAATGCTCCCCCTTCTCTGAGGTAGTCAAAGTCACGCATCATGAATTCTGTGCCAGGGACTCCATCAGTCTGGAGAGAGTCAGTGTGTGCCAGAGGTTATGGAGATAATTGGAGAGCAAGGTTATTTATCTGCACTGTGTATTCCTACCCTATTCATGTGGCAAATGTGTTTAAAATAAGTTTTCAAATGTTTTTAAGCTGTGACATTCAGGAGAAGAACTTGGTACAACTTAGGTATGAAAGGATTGCCAAATCTTGCAAATGATTTAGGTTTGAATCTTAAAAATTACTCAGGGTCTTTGTTGGATGACTATAATGATGAATAATGCAGAGTTGCTACACCTGTAACTTATATATAACTTGTATATATGTATAAATGACATATATAATAATATATACATGTATATATAATATATATAACTTGTTCCATTCTAAGTTTAATTGGAAAGAAAAAATCACATGCAGAGTGGTATAAAAGACAGCTGGTTATGAAAACACTTGTCTGTTTTTTGGAATAGAGTTTTGTTCTGCTTCCTCCCCAGTGGAGGAATTTGCACATTTGGAAAGGAAATGTTTGCTGTCGTTTGTGCTGGCGTGCTCTGCTTGTTTAACTTCAGGTTTTATTGGTAAATGTATCTTTCCACGTATGGCTTCACTGATTGGGCAACATAATACATGTGAGTAAAGATCACATTTAAGGGTCTGCAGTAAGAAGTCATATTCATCTTGTATTATTACATTTTATTCCAGACTATCAATTCCTGTTATTTGGTGCAAAGGGACTCCATGGATCTCATTATCCTTCATGTACAAATGCAGTTGTATAATTTTTAATCAGCTGAGTGAGGGTGGGGAGCAACTTCTCTGGGACACAGTGAGTGAGTTATTTGGAGTGATGCCTGAGACTCTGCTCTAGTTACTAAAATTTCCTATGAGAGCAACCCTGTAGTATGACCCTGCAAGCTCAAAATACTAAGATCAAGGGTTTTATTAACTAGAATTTAGAAAACTTCAATGTGAAAGCTGCTCTGCTTTTAACTCTCCCCTGTACATGTATAGAACGTGTTTCACGTAAGTTAATGTTCAAGCCAAAACATGCAAGTTAGGAAAGTTTGAGGCAGGTTCCATAAACACCAACACTGTCTTTAATCAGCCCCAGAATTTCATCTGAGAGGATGATTTTCTATAATGCTTTACCACAAGGCAGGTGGTTGGTGGCATGAATAGCTACAGAGAAAACCCACATTTTTTGGCAGGGAAAATCCTCAGTTGATTAAAACTCTCTATCTGATAGTCCTCATTCTTATATCTAGAGATTGTTACAGCCTCTGGTGAAATGCAGTGTTTTTCCTGGAGCAGTGTACGTGGAAAATTGTGCCTGCAAACTCCAACATGCTGTTCATTTGTTGCAGCAAACAGAGAAAGCACTAATAGGATTTCTGTTCCGCTTGATGTAGCCACATGAGGAATTAACCTCAATAAAGGCAACTGCGTAGAGGAATGCAGTTTCTCTTTAGGGGCTTAGGATAGGTTATTTGCAAAATTCGCCTGTTTGGGTTTTTTTTTTTAAAGCAAACAATGAATAATGAGTTAGAAGAATCAGCGTGTTTCTTTATATATTCATTCATATAATTCAGCAACACTTTTAAAACAGCAAATAATTGAAAAGCAAATGCTGTGTTACCACTCTTTGCTGACTTTCTGGTAGAGGTTCCCAGTAGCCCAGTTATGACCAAAATTATCCCAGACAGAGTGTTTATTCCTGTCATAAATAAACCTGTGGTCCAAAAGCTTTTAGAAAGTCCAGAAGGTTGATTTTTCAGCATGGTAACAATTAACAATATACTTTTTGTAAGCCTGTCATGAGAATGGTGCTTTTTTGTTAGGTTTTGAGTCTTGAAAAGGGAAGTAAAGCACTTTGAAACTGCATGATGTCAATGGCCTAAGGAGTGTAGGTAGGATCAATTCAGCTTTTTTATTTTCTGGCAGTTTGGGGGAAAATGGCTTTTGGAATATGAAGTGTATATTGGGTAGCTATGACGTTTATTAGGTATTACATTTTTTTCTGTTGGGTCACCCAGGGTAATTGTAGAAGGAGCTGCCTGCACCACCTTCTGACCCTTAAAAGGACTATGAAAATGTGAGCCCAGCTGAAATGTAAAGATCAACTGTCTGGTCACTAATCCCCAGGAAGAAAAAGGTTCTCAGATGGTGTCTGCAGGGGTACACAGGCCAAAAAACACCTCGTTAAGTCAATGTTTTCATGTGACTTCCAAGCATGTAGTCAAGTCTAAAAACTGGGGAAGGAAAGAATGATTTTTATCAATGTGCAGAGACAAGCTCCTTTCATTTTACTCTCAAGGCTGGAAGTGAACTGTTTTCTTTGCTGCTTGCAATTCAAGGGCGCAAATATTGTGCTGACCGGACTCTGTCTGGCTGCCTGCTCAACAAAAAAAATACTTTTTTGGCTACCCTCAAGTCTGCTTGCTTTCCTTTTTCAAGTTCTGTTCCTGGGTACACTGAGCAGATGCCATGCTGGACTATGTATATGCCAGTCATTTGTTTGGCAGAGTGGACCAGATCCTTTATGATTCCCTAGGGCTTGGGAGTTGGTGGAGTGGAACAGACACATCAGGGGAAACTTCTGCTGCAGTGAATAGGAATTAGTATCTTGGTGATGCCTTCTAGCCCAGTGTTTGCTACAATGGTGGTTTAAAAGTCTCGGCCATGGGCAAGTCCCAGAACATTTGGGCTCTCCTAGCCCTTGCTTAGTTATGTCAATCAGGCTTTTACCTACGCTTGAGGTCTGGGTAGAGCAGTGTGGAATGGTGCTCAAAGCTTCCTTTGGGCACAAACTCCTTGCCCTGTGCAGCAGAACAGCACCAGAGCAAGGAGGGCGCAGGCTGCACCTACTGCTGCCTCATGGTGCTGCTGGGAAGCCCCATGTTGAATAGATCTCCCTTAAGTCAGTAGGTTTTTAATTAAAAACTTGTTCTTAAGGTGAAAAGTTGTTTGTTGACCAGACTTTTTTAGGAGGTGGGAGGGTTGCTTTAATCTGGGTTAAATACCCCAAGTTAACAGTTGAGATTTGACTCTACTTGGAGTTACAACTAGGGGTTAACACGAGTTTTTGGTTGGGATTTGACTCAGCCATGTAAGTAGATGGTCATATTCTAGGGTATTAATGTGTTAATCACTGCAACAAAAGCTCCACTGTTGATTAACGGAACAGGTTGCTGAAAGATTTTCTGTTGTGTGTGTAGGAACTTCTTGGATTCGGGAATTTTCAGGGAATTTGAGCCAAAGTCCCCTGTTTATAAATTTGTCAATATTCTAGAAACAGTGACGAAAAACTCTATTGAGCTTTGGATAAACTGGGATGCTGCATCTCTTCAGGCAACACATGTCACAGTAATTGATGTGTAATCTTGCAGCCAGAGGAGCGGGAAGTGCTGCAGCGTTACGTAATGCGCCGAGCCCAAGTGGGGCATCACGTACAGCTGATGCCTTTTAATTACATCCCATAAGGGCGAGGGAAGATCAGTGTGGTGAAACAGCTTATTGACTGCTGCATTCATACATGGGCCTGCATACGTTTAGACACTTACTAGTGAAGGGAAATGGATGCTGATATTGTGTGTGTGACCTTTGAGTCCTGCATCGGCAGCTTGCTTAACCAGCCAGCAGCAGGAGACAGGCTGGGAATAAATACCCTGACATTGTGAAGTCAGCCTTGGGTGATTCCATAATAAAGAATACAACCCGTATTTTTCTGGAACACTGAAGAAAGTTTTCAGTTTTTCCCTTGATGTAAACACCTCTGATATACCCTTAAAACTGCACAACAGTGGTAGTTAAAAACTAATTTTTTTTATTAGTGCTGCTTCAGCACACTGGAAGTTGCATCAGATTTAATCTATATTCCATTTCAGCTTGTTAAACACTGTGATGCAAATTTCTTATTAGTGTCAAAGTGATATATTTCTAAATATTGGTTAATAAGTGAGAGAGCAAGAAAAGTTAGAAACAAGTTTCCCAAGAGCCAAAAAGGACAGCACAGATATCTGGCAAACTTGAGTGAATCAGCTTCAGCAGTAGGTGGGAGCCCTTGGCAATGTTGTTTCCTTGCTCTCTCTGCAGCTTATTTTCCTGCTGCAGCATGGGGAAAGCTCGTTTGGCATTCTCAGTATTTGAGCATAAAAGGTTCAGCTTCTGTCTTAAGTAAAGCTGGCACTTTACACTGTACCCTGGCAAAAATAAATACTGTGGGTTTGATAAGGATATAATTCAGTGGAACCTATAGGAATTGCTAATTAGCTACAGTAAAAAAAAAATCTACAACAGCAGTTGATGCTGTGGCCTTTCCTTGAGCAGAGCAGGTCATATGTATTGCTTTTGATTCCTCCTCCTCTGCAGCAGCAGGAGTAGCAAATAAATCAAGTAATAGACATATGTGTCAATATTGTATAAGGAAGTAGGAAACTGGATTGTTATAAAGGCAGTAAGCTAGAAACAGTCTTCTCCCTGAATTACCATAGGTTGCGCCTCTGGAAGTAGGTTAGTAGGAGGAATAGAAACTTTAAAATAAATAATGGAAGCTTTAAAAGCTATGCTTGACAGCATTTGTGATCATGCTAAAAGGAAAATCACATTTGCCTGCCTGCAGATCAGCCCATGTGTTCTCTATCTGATTCCTCAGACTTCAGCTGTTCCCAGGCTTTTGCTTCCCCTCTCCCCCTTCCACACATACCTTTGGCTCACTTCTCTTAACATACGCTTCTCTTCCCTGACACAGCATCATAAAACTGGGTTATAAACCAGAAATTGTCAGGAAAGCCACACAAACCTTTCTACAACTTTGGCAGAACAGCCGTGCAGCAGCAGAGCTTAATGAAACACTGACGACTCCCACAGCTGCCAAATATGAGAAGGGGAGGACAGTTGTAGGAGGTTGAGAAGCAATAATTGAGCAGAGACAGAAAATGGGAGAGCTGGATGATGAAATCCTTTAAGAGGCCTGTCACTTATTTCCTTAATTCCATTTTCCAGAAGTGTTATTTAACCCACCGTGGTTGCTGCTGGCATGCAGCAACTCCCTATTGCATAGGGAGTTTCAAAAGGCAGAATAGTTTTGCCAGAAGGAGATATTACTCTTCTGCAGCTTCAAAACACCTCCAGAACTCTCTGTGTGAAACACCACACTAATATTTCTGTACTGAAGTTGTTGAAGAGCAAGGGCTTTGTTTTATTACCAGTTTAGCTGGTCTTTCAAAATGGATGGCTCTAGTCATGGCATGAAATAGTTTCCAAATTTTGGGGAGTTAATTCTGCTGTAACAGTGTTGACTTATTTGCATCCAACTCCTAAGGAAATCTAAAATTTGAAATAGAAGTTTTAAGTTTTCCTACATCTCTAACCTAATATCATCATTTTAATTTTCCTATTAATTATTTGTTCCTATGTCTCTAACGTAGATGCAGATTTTCTCTTGGGTCCTGTCCTTATGATAGGGTGTGACTAAAGCAGAAATGTGGGTGCATTTTAAAGGCCTGAATGTGCTGTAGAAGCTTTGAATATCACAGCAATGCAGGAAGCAGGTACCTATTCTAGAAGGCAGACAGTGCCCCCGTCCTCTCCCCTGCAAAGTGTCTCTTTGGTCCTCTGGGTTTTTCCTGACTATTCCAGGGTGGAGAATAGTCTGACTTCTGCTGGTAGTTTTGGAAAGAATTTTCTGCTTTTTGCCCTTGGATGTCAAGTTTTTGCAGTGCCATGTTTTTTTATGTCTCTGCAATATTCCTATTAATTATTTGTTCTCTTGATTACCCCTCTCCTCAGTGCCCATAACCCCATCCAATGGAGAAATTGTACTTTATCCCTCCAGTCTTGTGTCCCACAAAAAATTCCTTGTTTGCACAGAGGATGCAGCCCTGTATATCCTCTAGAGCAGCTGAGTGAGCTGAGAGCTCAGCATCCCAGCCCTTGTGCAGCCATCCCTGCTAACAAGGCCTTACAGCAGGGGGATGAGGGAGAGGAGAGACTTCTTGCAAGTGGGTGACATTTGTGTTCCCGCAGTGTTTGGCTTGCAGAGCTTGGCATGTACTCTTGCCTGTGAGATGGGGATAATGTGCTGACAGCTCGTGAATGTTGCAGGCTAAGCACAAGAGCTCTGATTCGACAGGCACAAGAGGAATTTCAGGATGTGGATTTTACCAGTGGGAAAATTGAAGCCACAGTTTTGAGATGCTGTTTATACAGTAGGTTGTTCCTGAGACACTGAGCGAATCAAGGTGCCTGACAGCTTGCTGGGCAATCATTTCAATGTAGGAAGCTAAGCAGTAATGAAAAACCTCACAGTTTTGTTCTGAGTTCTTCCACCTGCTCTCTTGCAACTGAACTGAGCCCTGTGATCACAAGTATTGGTCAAATTTTCATCAGTGTTGTGCTATTTGCTGTTTCTTCCAAGCGGGTTCTGAACAAGTGCTTGGCTTGAGCAGGTACCTTATACAGGTTGGGCAGGAGTCATTGAATGAAAAGCAAATTTTTCATCTAAAAATCAAGTCCTGTATAAGCTTCACTTCTTCTCACCCCAGCAGCTGTAAGATACAGTTGCATTAGGGCTGCAAATTAGAGGCTGTCTCGTCTCATGTGCTGCCAGACTCTGATTTCAAGAAGTACTTAAAATTATCTCCTTCTTAAAAGCTTGTACTCTCGCTGCTCAGATCGTGGTAATGGACACTAGGAGAAATTTGCTTTTTTTTACCCCTTCCCTGTTGGCCAGAGCTCCTTTTTCAATCCAGAAGTTAGAATGTGGTTTCTCCTGGGTGCAACAAACTCCATGTACAAGTGCTGACCGTGCCTCAGTAGTGCTCAGAACACCAGTCAGGCCTATTCCAGTGCATTGGTTCAACATATGTTGGCTCAGGTTATGGTTTCTCTTGGCAGCTCAGGGTCCCACTCTAAGCCATTAAAAGTTCTAAAATCTGAAGGGAGATAGCAAGAAGCAAAGAATATATGGTCAAAGTTTCATGGTGTCAAAACAGGCATTGCAGCTGGTTTGCAGTTTCTCTGGGAGACACAAATGTGTGGCAAGTCTGTATTTTCATTTTAAATATAAGGGAATGCATATGTGGCTGAATTTATGAAATTGTTCTGAAACCCCTGCTCCTCATATAGATCATTCAAAGCTAAACTGCTTCAGTTTGCAGTGGTTCCTATAAGTTTTATGTATAAGATGAAAAACAAATACCAGAATTCAAACTTTTCCACAGCTTTTTGACAAGGATTCGTTCTGCTTGGTGCACTCCTTAAAAATAGTCTAAACAAAGCAGATTGTATAAGCAATGCAGTTTTAAACAGATCAATGTGAAATATTTTTAGCAGCACGCAGTATTTTATACAAGGATGAAATTGTGGAATAGAAAGCATTTGCAGAGCATGACAGCTTCTTGTGTTCATTCAGAAATTTGTATGGTGTTTATTTAAAGTGTATAAACAAATCTCTAGGTGATGATTTCTAACAAATGAAAATAGGGCCATAGCATCCTATTCCCATATCAGATCTTATTGTTAAGCTTATAAAGAACTATTTTTCCCCCAATAGAACTTATCAAAAAGAGATTTTGAATAGAAACTGCTGCATGTGACTTAATCTTTCTTCCATGTAACTTGTGACCTCACGCAGCCCTTAGACTGATGGTGACACAGTGAGCATTTCCTGTGAACCGTGAGCAGTGCTGGTCCCACTATTGTTGGGCACTTTTTTTGTCTGGGAAAAAACAAACCCTTATTTACTAGAAGCCAGTGTCCTGTTTGTTTGTAGCTGGCTGGGAAATGCCATATTACAAGGGTCTCAGTGGCAGTCGCCGTTCCTAACAGAAGCTGTTGTTGTGTTTTGCTCTTTTTCTCACTGATTTGTATGAGACTTCTGAGTCTGCCTTGTGACCTGCTCCACATTCAGTTCACGCCACAAATACTAACCTTGTTTATCCAATATGTTTTTTCCCTCCTCGGTGTTTCCTCAGATTAGCTGTCAGTAAAAGGCTAAATAATAATCCTCCAGTTATTATTCCTCCCCCGTGAGGCCACCAGGCTGCTTTTCCAAGTTGCTGGATGGTGGTTTGCTGTAAGAGCTGCTACCTGGCAAGGCAAGTGTGGAGGTGGAAAATTACAGACAAAATAAAGGAACAGCATTAAACTGGTAATGGGATGCAGCTGCTTTGGCCTTTGAGCCTGCATGTGTATCTCAGCAGCCTTTGGTAAAGGCATATGCTGTGTGGAACCACTCTTGGCCATACAAAATCAGTCCCAGCTGAGCTGTGGCCTGTTCTAGGGGAATACAGCAGCTCTCAGCAGTTGGGACATTTCACTTCTGGCTGCAAGAGGTTGTGGACAGGGTGTCAAATGGATGACAATCTCATGGCTGTGCTGCCTTGAAATCCAGTCCAAGCCAGCATCCGTGCATCTGTTGTGCACGTCAGAGACTGGATGCTGCAGGGCTGCTGGCCCAGCACGTAACCATAGCCAAGTTTATTTAAAATACCCCCCCCAGCTGAGTCCTTGCCACTGATGGGGGCGTCAGAAGGAACTTCTTGGTGTCAAAACATTCCTCTGTCTCTACATTTCTGCTTATTGTTGTCTTTCCTGCCTCAGCTGCCTTCTGAACTGTCTTCCCATTTAAAAATATTGCATAAAATGGTGACATTCTGTAGGTTTAGCAGCATACATATACGGAGTAAGGAACCATTAGGATATGCAGTTACTTCCCTTATCTTTGTAACACCCTTGCAGACAGAACTTTTATAAAGTTTCATATTTGGAGCTCATTCTTGTGAGCCAGAAAACTTCTGGAAGACTTAGGGGGGTTTCTGTTGTTTAAACACAGACACACACACATATACACACACAATTTCGTAAAGTATTTCTATTTTGAGTCCTTTTTTTTTTTTTTTTTTTTTTTTTTCTTTTCCTGCCAAATCACACACGCCAACCTAAATACACATATCATGTATGCAGATATTCAAGATACTAAAACCAGAACAGCCTCTTTTAAGGGAAGAATAGTATTTCAGGGTTGGAGTTCTCCTTGTCTGGCTGGAATGTTCTCATTTATATAAAAATGTCTAGCACTAAAGCAAGGTACTGTTGAAATGATGAAGGTTCTGCAGACTCTGCCAGCATGAAGGGTGAATTTTTTAGGAAGAGCATCTGTGAGGTACCTTTTGAAGTCTCACTTCATGGGACAGTGGAGGTTGTGCTCAGTGCCTCAGAAAGCTCTTTCCTGGAAAACTCCTGGTAGAACATGGCTGTGAGCTTTAAAAAAGTCTGATCTCCCAGCAACAATGCTGAGCACAGACATCAGAGATGACACCTAAATCTGTACAGAGAAAGAAGACTCTTCTGGGCACTACAGTGCTTCAGAGTTTTGGTTCACTGGGCAGACTGAGTTTATCAATTACACATATCAACTTTCAGATCTAGAAAGCAAACACAAAAGGAAACTGGATAATTCACTTTCCTTCCCATTGCTACAATGATTGCTCTGTCTGCCTGTGTTGCTCCGGTGAGGAGTCTGTCAGGTTGAGGAGAAAATTCTCCCAACAGCAGATTAATTTTTTCCTGTACTGCTTTTAGTTTTGATGTGCACCCACTTCCCACCAGGAGTCTTCTCTAACCCCACTCAGTTGTTTTCCACTTGAGTAACCAACTACATTCTGTTGTGACAAACTCACAGTTTACATACTTAAGTAAAGCCATACACATCACTTAATAAATGGTAACAGTTTGGAATTCTGCATAACTGTATGTAAAACACACATGATGACTTGATAAACTGCTGGCTTAGTCGTGGAATGCAATTTATCAGGGCCCTGGCATTTAGCTTATGGAAGCAGTCCCTTGGCATGGCTTCTCCAGCAAGAGAGAAAGCAGGTTGTGCTCATGTCAGTGATTCTTGCCATTACCCAATCTATGGGAATGGCTTGTGTTTCACTTGAAAGTTATCCCTTTCCTGTTTACTTGGGGGAGCACTCAAAGCTTTTTAGAAATTCTTCCATTTTTCTTGGCATAGGGCTATTAATTCTTGTATAGATTTTTATCATGGCCTCTTTTTCTAAAGATAGATATTTTGGCTGCTAATGAGTAGTTCAATAAAAAAAAAATCAAAGTGGTTTTTCGAAAAAAGAATATTGAAACATAATGTTCTTGGGGTTTCAAGTGTTCTTTTTACCCTTCCATAAAAGCTACATCCATGGCTCTGTTCTGAAATCACTGAGATTCATGTCTTCTGCAAAGTAAGCCATTTTCACTGTAAATATTTAGATTTAGGCTTTTATTTATAGTACTTAGATGTTAGGAAGATCACCCTTTGCTATAAGTAAAAATAAATTCTTCTCAAGAAAGCATTTCAGTCTCTCTCCTCTGACTCACACATGGAAAGATAAAACTCATTAATTTTAGTCATGCATCAAAGGTTGGGTAAAAAACCTTTTTTCCTTCCTTTTATTGACCTGTAAAATCAAACCAGACCTTAATCTGATTTTGAGTTATTACATGCAAAGTTGATCTTGAAAGTACTTGAAGTCAGGTACTGAAGTTTTTTAAATAATTTTAGGACATTTTTATGACAGTTAGCTGTGGCTGTAAAGCATTAAAAACACCTATCCGTCCAGTTTGGAAATGTGCAGGTTTTACAGTTGAAGGAGAAATATTTGTAAACAGATTTTAGTTCTCTGCAGAAATAATTTCAAATCATCCTTTCAAATGGTTTGTGAGTTTCCAGAACTTTTTTTTTTGTTAAGACACCACAGAGAAGTGTCATTGCAGACTGGAGACAAAGTGGTGGCCTCAAAGACAGAGGGACAGTGAACTGTGCCGACCCTTGGTGTCCCTGATTTACACTTCTATTGCCTGTCCCTGATCTATCAGTGTTTCCTTGTTGTTTCTGCTCACAGTCTCCATGAAAACGAATTGTTTGTCTCAATGGATGTTGGATTATTAAAAGAGAATCTCTTTGTGTCCCTTTTACTTAAATATGTCTATTTGATTGTTTATTCACATATGTGATGAGGCTTGTTAGGCTGATGACAGAGCTCTTGCCAGCCTTCACCTCTGTGTTTATTTAATGGCTCACTATGATTTACTGCAAAACCGCCCAGTGTCTCACAAGTGTTTACTGATGGATGAGCTCGATTGAGACGTCCCAGCTCATAACTCACAAGTCACAACATAATTCAGAAAAGAAATGTCTGCTTTCAACACACAGCCTTTGTGCAGTGAAACACCATAAAGTTATTCCAGATGTTGGTGATCACTGCAGTAAAGATCCATGACATTGGTTGAGCTGCAGCCTCTCACTGTGTTTGAAGCAGACTCTGCAGGGACTTGGCCTCACACAGTAGCAATGTTGGGTGCTTAACCACTGCTCCCAGGATAGCTCTGTGAAGGCTAAATGGGATGAGTATTTACACATTGCCATTTCTTCTGTGTGCTGCAGAAAAATCATTCACCCTAAATGAATCATGCCCAGCCTTTAGTTTCACTTGCCTTGAAGTAAATGTTTCCTCTTCCCCATCATTAAGCCAGCTCAGGCACTGATAAGTGTCAACATCTTGGAGCAGGTGAGGTGTCAGTTAAACAAGAGGTGCCTGAACCTGCTTGTGTGCTTGGGAAGCTGTTGAACCTGGTGAAGTTAAAGGGAGTGTTAAAAGACAGGGGGATGGAAGTTTTCCTTGCACTTCTGCTTGAATTGCTGGCTTCCTGACTTGCATCTTTGATGAGGATAGTGTTCATGAAGAGAAGCTGGATGGTGCAAATAAATGCTGCAGTCTGGAGGCACTGTGGCTTCTTGAACAAGAGCTTTGGGTCTAATATGCAAACACACACAGAGTTATGTCTCAGCTAATAATTCCATGTCAGCCAAGACATCACCAAACAGCAGGAAAAGCTAAGCAGGAGATAGTGATTTGAATCATGATGTGAACATGGTGCCACCTGTACAAACAGCCCTTTCCTAAGGATCTAAATCCTGTGCAAAAGGAATCAACAGTTCCATGGTAAGTACTGATGTGGAGTATTGGCCTCACTGCAGGCCTGCAGCTGCCTGTAACAAGGAAAGGTGGCTGAACCATGATGCCATTCCCTGTGGCACACAAGGTTCATGGCAAACACAGGTTGGGAAGTTTCAGCAGGGGCAGGTCCCTTCTAATAACTCTGGACTCATCAGGGCAGCTGTCACTGTTAGCTTGTTCATTAGCCAAATTTGAGTCAAATCACACAGACCTTGGCCTCAGACCTGGATTTTGAATCCTAATGATGAAATTGATTATTTATGCCAAAAAATGGTTTGTTTTCCACAATATAATCTCTGTATCACCACAGAGTGTGCAACACTCTTGGGAAAATCTGATATGTCTCATGGAAGAAGTCAGTGTTGTTAGTCAAGATTTGGTGCTACTTTAAACAGCAGCAGATTAGACTTCCAAATTTGCATCAGAGGCTATTTTGGGCAGGGATTGGTATAATCCTGCTTGGTAATGGATGCCTCAGCGTGCTGAACGGGGAGCACAAGGTACAGGTTGATCTCGCCAGCAAAGGTCAGTGCTGCTCGCACTCACCAAATATGGATTTGGATAATAAATGGTTTTCCTTCCTGGGATAAAGACACTGAGTTTTTCTGTCTTGGCATCAGTTGGACTGCAAGAAATAGATTGTTTTGTTTTTAACGTCATTCTAAGAACCGTGTCCGAGTGTTACCTGCCCTGTGCTGATAAACGAGTGGGAGGCAGGTCCCAGAGGAGCCGGCGTGGCTGCTGCTGTGGCCAGTCTGCCATCTGCAGGCCACTGCTCCGTGCTGGGCATGTGGAGAGCAGGGCTTGGAAACTCTTTCTTCTCCAGAAATTATTATTTCTAGCAAGTTGTTGTTTTCTAGTAAGTGCTATG
This sequence comes from Vidua chalybeata, assembly GCF_026979565.1. Classification (NCBI taxonomy): domain Eukaryota; kingdom Metazoa; phylum Chordata; class Aves; order Passeriformes; family Viduidae; genus Vidua; species Vidua chalybeata. Next base: position 149,170,090 of record NC_071530.1, on the reverse strand, counting down.
CAGTAGATTTTAAGTTTTTCCCATCTGATCCTATAAATAGTCATCTCTGTTCTTCAAGAAAGCAAAGTGGGGATGAGCAAACCTTAGATTTATCTAAGCTGATGAATAATTGCGAATTGTTGTTTTTATTGTCTGTTGTTCATTTTTGTAAGTAAACATTTTTGTGCTTAGAAATGGGACATTTCATAAGACATTCAAATTCTATCCTTCACTCTCAGTCCATTAAATCTTTAATAACCCTTTTGTGGGGGTGGTCTTAGGTGGAAGCAGCACCGCTGTAATGTTCAATTTTGAATCTTAAAAGCTTTGTTGAGCAGGGGATCTGTGTATGACAGCCAGGCAGCTTCCAAGCACCCCAAAATCTTTGGTTTTATGTTCCACAAATCAATAGAGGGCTCAGTAGCAGAAATACTCCAATTGTTACCTTCTTATTGCCCGGGTATTTGAAAGGTAAACAATCTGTGCTTTCCTTAGCTGTTTTTTAACCATTGCTAAAGAATCTTAAATGAGTTTTTAAGCTGGGAGAGAATTCACTGTAGATAAATTACCTTCAATTTACCATTTTCAATACTGTAACAAAACTTTATGTATAGAGTGAAATGTTTGGTGTGTACCACATAAACTTTCTGTCATTTTTGTCTTCGTTTTAGGTCTTCCTGAACAATACTACAGCCTCACTTGGTTCCTCAGCCCTATCCTGGGCTTGATCTTCACTCCACTCATAGGTTCGGCCAGTGACCGCTGCACACTGAGCTGGGGCCGCCGGCGGCCTTTTATCCTTGCTCTCTGCATTGGTGTCCTCTTTGGAGTTGCACTTTTCCTTAATGGCTCTGTGATAGGTAAATAACAAGGAAATCCCCTACATGCATCCCCTGCTAATGTACCTGCTTTGGGATCTTAATACAGGAAGTAAAGATAATGTTCTGCACTGGGTTTACCTCATATTTAATGTTAAAATCATTAGAAATCTCCACAGCCCTGCACTTGAGCTCTGTCCATCTTGCCTGCTATTATTTGAACTCAGAGTTACAGCACTGTGCTGAGCATTGTGCAATGCTAGCTGTAACTGGTATTAATAACAATGTTATTAATACAATGGTTGCCAGCATAATGTTTGCACTCGCTGAGACGAATTTGGTCAATCCTTGACATGGGAAAATTGTAGCAACCTGTTCACAGGGAAATGTTTCCTGTTGTGATCCATTTTCCCTTTAATGCATATCTGGCAACACATCCTGTTTCCAGCATTATTTCAAAAATTATCTTTTCACTTTTTCTTGTGCTTTTCTTAGACCCGGTATTGAAAAAGTCCAGAACACAGTTAATATTTGTTTATCAAAAACTATGTGGGAAAATAATTTTTCCTGAGCCCCCATCAAAGCTGGTAAAAATAGTTTCCCTTGAACATAGTTTACTACAAATTTAATCTACAATCTCTTTGTAAATTTATTGTAGGAGAGGTGACAGCAAGTACGTTTAGGAAAATGTTTACAAAATGATTGGACTGATGCAAACAAAAGGAACTTAGCACCTAATAACATCCCCTTGACTCTCTTTTTTGGGGTTAGATGCACTTCTATTGTGAAACAGGTCTACTAATTGAGGGAAATGAGTGGAATGTTACCTTGGCTCAGACTGTTAAAGGCATACTGGAATGCCATATGATTGGCTTCAATTCTCTGCAAACTCCAGTGGACAAACTGTTCAAGTAGATAACATTTAGTTTGTGCTTTTTAAATTTATCCAAAACAATAAATATTATTTATTTGAATTGTTATCATATGGCATTGTCCTAGGGTGACTGTATGGTTTGATATCAATTGTATTTAGTTGTCATCAATTGTGTTTAGTTGTTGTGTCTCCAAGACTTATTCCTCTTCCTCCAGATGTTTGCAAGATGTTAGACTGCAACCCTCTTACAAGATTTTCAGTGATTAGAAGCTCTCAGTTCCATACAGTAGTTTAGATCAGAAGCAATTGATACTGGCAAGCAAACCTCAGGCTCAGTTTATAGGCTGATTTTGAAGCCTTCTAATAAATCAGCACAAAATATTGTCAATTTTTCTTCTTCACTTTCCTATCCTCAGTCTCCAGTTACTTGCAATCCTAATTGCAGTTTGGGACAACAGGAGATGCTGCAAAAACTGTATCAGACCCTCTTTCGTAACGTGGCCTCTGGCAGTAGGAGTCATAAAGAGGGGAACCAGTCGTGATACAGCCATGTCCCAGGAGAACACCTTACCCAACTCCTCTTCTCTCCTGCCCTGTTCAGGTTTCCAGCAGTTGTAAAGCAGTGTTGGTGTTTTCTGCTGTAGGGTTCAGCTGAATGTAGAACACTTATAAACTTCTTTAGCCTTCAAAAGGCTTGGTATAATTGAGGATTCAATATGCAGGAATCAGCTCTTGAGATTTAGATGATTTTTGGTGGCTTAGCCAGTTCATCTCCTTCCACAGACATTTTAATCAGTTACACTAATGGTTTTATCAGCCAGCATGTGTAACTTCTAAATCTCTGTGATTCGAGTAATTCATGCTTTTGTCACTGGTTCATCTCATGACAAATTATCCAGCTCTGCACTAATGCTGCCTTTCTACTCTGTAGACAAAAAGCATTTCATCTCATGCTGTCAACAGGAGCTGACTGATGCTTTTTGCAATGCAAAATAATCCATGTTGCTTCATCCTTAAAAGTTTTGCTTATAAAAAGTGATCTAGAAAATAAGAATGTTTAAGAAAAGGAAAGGAAAGAGAGCAATGAAGGGGTTAGATTTCATTTTATCCCGGTGTCCTGCAACTACTGCACATTAAGCATTGTGTGAGGAATGCTGTCAGCAGTGCAGTTACCTGTGGATGTATCTGACAGATGGAATATGTCATTTTGGATGCTCCCCTCTCCCACCATGGCTGTCTTTTATAAAAACAGCCTTCAGCATCTGATGGAAAATACATGGGAGGAATACAAATAATATTCAGTGCTCCCAGAGGTTTAAGAGATGCTTTATAAAATAACATTTTGATAAATGTCAGTCTTAAGAACATAAAAACCATCCGTGTCCCAGGCCTTCCATGATGCTGTGCCAAAGAGCTGAAATTGCCATTTTGCTCCATAAAGAAGTGTTTGCAGTGAACATGTTGGCCACCTCTCTCTCAAGGTGTTAAGCTTTTCTTAGGAGTTTGCCCTTTTTAAATGAGATGCTCAGGTACCTCTCCCATTTCTCCCCAGGTCTGGCTATTGGTGATGTCCCAGACAAGCAGCCCATTGGAATAGTTCTCACAGTGCTTGGGGTTGTGGTGTTGGACTTCTGCGCCGATGCAACCGAAGGGCCAATTCGGGCCTATTTGTTGGATGTGGTGGACAGTGAAGAACAAGACATGGCCCTGAACATCCATGCATTTTCAGCTGGTAGGGAGTTAGCTGAGATGTTTTTGGCAGCTGTTCAGTCTTCCCGAAGACCAGGTTGTGGCTGAATTGATTTTTCCTGAACTCACTTCTCATTTTTATTTTGTTCCACAGGTCTTGGAGGAGCAATTGGTTATATGTTAGGAGGGCTGGACTGGACACAGACCTTCTTGGGTAGCATTTTTAAATCTCAAGAGCAAGTCCTTTTTTTCTTTGCAGCCATTATTTTCTCTGTCTCCGTTGCTCTCCACCTTTTTAGCATTGAAGAAGAGCAATATAACCCTCAGCAGGACAGGATCGATGATGAAGGAGACACACTTTCCAGTGCCAAATTCAGTGGCAGTCTCCCCCCTCTGAATCGGCTGAATGTAATTAGTGAGGAAGAGCCGTATGGAGCTTCCATGTTCCATGATGAGGTTCAGTCGGAGCATGACCTCAATATGGAGTTCCTTGAGGTGAACATTGTGAGAAGCAAGAGTGATTCAGTTCTGCACATGCCTGATGCCACATTGGAAATTGAATCGGAGCTGCTTTTCCTGCATGACATCGAACCCTCCATTTTTCAGGATGCTTCATATCCAAACACTCCCCACAACACGAGCCAGGAGATCATGAAGTCCAAGCTCAACCACCTGTCTGCTTTCCTCAGGGAGAATGAGAAGGAGGAGGAAATGTTGCTTGATAATCGTTTAAATGAAGATAAAGTCCCAAACATCAACGGCTCCCTACCAAAAGAGTTCCTCAACGGCCACGCCAGAATAGGCATGAAGCAATCCAGCACTTCCAACTCCATGCGGCGGCGCAGGCACATGTTCTACCGGCAGCCGTCCTACACCTTCTCGTACTACGGCAAGATCGGCTCCCACCGGTACCGCTTCCGCCGGGCCAACGCCATCGTCCTGATCAAGTCCTCGCGCAGCATGAACGACATCTACGACATGCAGAAACGGCAGCGGCAGCGCTGCCGGCACCGCAACCAGAGCGGCACCACCAACTCCAGCGGGGACACGGAGAGCGAAGAGGGCGAGACCGAAACCACCGTCAGACTCTTGTGGCTGTCGATGCTAAAGATGCCCAAGGAGCTGCTGAGGCTGTGCGTCTGCCACCTCCTGACTTGGTTTTCCATCATTGCTGAAGCTGTGTTCTATACGGATTTCATGGGACAAGTCATCTTCCAGGGCGATCCCAAGGTAGGAGAGCAGTTCCCATGGGCAGACCTGCTCAGAGTCCCTCCTTTCTGAGATGTGCTCAGTACAACAAAGTGGTGTTGCTGTTTGTGTCTGTTGCAGGCCCCTTCGAACTCAACTGAGCTGCATGCCTACAATGCTGGGGTTCAGATGGGATGCTGGGGGCTGGTGATTTATGCTGCTACTGCTGCTGTTTGTTCAGGTAAGAGACTGTGCAGTCACACAGTGGAATGCACCTCATGCATGTATTTCTAAGGTAAAACTGAATCATGGAATATTTGAGATGAAAGGGACCCACAAAGATCATCCAACTCCTTGCCGTCCTGAAATAGTGTTGCTTCAGTTGGCATCCACCTCCTTGTTTGAAGTAAAGGATATTTTGGAAAAGCATTTCTTGTGGTCATAAGGGGAAGGGCTTCTTTAAGAATCAATATTAAAAAGGTCCTCCACATGTAGAGGTGGAAATATGACCAAATGGTTAATTGGCAGAAAGCACAAAATGAAATCAAAAGATCTTGAGTGGCATTTAACAAGCCTTCAGGAAACTAAAATCATGCTTGGTAGAAGATTTAAGCATATGCAAGAGGGTTCCTGCAAAGACTGTTTTTAAATCAAAATTATAAATATGTATTTCTGAAAGTCATTCTGCAGATAATTTGCGCTCGCAATAGACTCTGAAATGGAGAGTTTTTGCCAAAGGTAAATTCTGCCTGTTGCAGCACATAGCAGGCATGTCTGCTCAGCTCAGTACTGTGGGGACGGGGTCTTTCTGAAGCAGGAACACATCCTGTTCCCAGTGAGATCTGGGCTGTGCTGGTCAGACAGCCCAAATATGAGCATCCACCTCCTAAACAGGGTATAGAGCTGCCATGGCCACATCAATCCCCTAAAATTTTAGTGAGTAAACTGATATTTAAGGGGAAATGGTTTCAAACTGAAAAAAGTGGGTTTAGATTGGTTACTGGGGAAAAAATTCTTCCCTGTGAGGGTGGTGAGGCTCTGGCACAGGTTGCCAAGAGAAGCTGTGGTTGCCCCATCCCTGAAAGTGTTCAGGGCCAGGTTGGATGGGGCTTGGGGCAACCTGGGATAGTAGAAGGTGTCCATACCCATGGCAGGGGTGGTTGCAACTGGATAGTCTTTAAGGCCCCTTCCAACTCAAACCATTCTATGATTCCTTTTTTATCCTTTTTCTCTGCAGCCTTGTTGCAGAAATACTTGGACAACTACGACCTTAGCATAAAAGTGATCTACATCCTGGGCACGCTGGGTTTTTCCCTTGGCACTGCAGTGATGGCCATGTTCCCCAACGTGTACGTCACCATGATAATGATCAGCACGATGGGAATAGTCTCCATGAGCATCTCCTACTGCCCCTACGCACTTTTGGGACAATACCATGAGATAAAACAGGTGTGTGAAATATTTGGAGTATATATGTGAATCAAGGCAGAACATCCATGTTTCTCTTAAGATCACGGTGGCAAAATAGATTGGTTAAATCCCATTATTGAAGATACCTGCTTGGTTGGGATGTGTGCCAAAGCTTGAATGGATAGTAAATAGCAGGAGCTGGTGCTGAAATCAGATAGTCTTGGCATTGAACTGGCTCAGAGGGGGTCATGATTGCTTTTTCCTATGCTTTTCCTATAAAACAATCTGGGTGTGTATGGCAGATGAAGAGAAATTAAATTATTATTGGAGTGAATATGTACAATATATCTAGTTGTTATTCCTGTCTTGATGTGATATGGTAGTGTTACTCAGGTTTTTCACAGTCTTCAATTTTGAAGTGAGTCTGGAAATGCAGCTGTAATTTTGGGGATGCAAAAAGCAAAACAATTCTGCTGGAAACAAGGACAATTTTACTTCCCAACAGTGTCATTCCACTGTTCCATTTGGATTACAAATTACAGCAGGAACTTTTGTTACAAGTTTCTGAATTGCGATTGGGACAGAGATTCCTTTTTATGATCATAGAATTAATGTTTTATGTGACACCAAATATTTCATATAAAGTTATTCTTAGAAAACCTAATCTTGGAGGTGATGTGGACTAGAAGTGACCCTGTCAATACCTGCCTCGTCCTGCAGGGTCCTGAGGAGGCTGTTGATGAGCAGATAAGGAGGCTCTTGCTCTGGAGTTGTGTCATGGTGCTGCACAAAGATGATGTGAAGTTGACCATGGGGCTGAGAAATTTGAGGAAAGTTCTGGTGTTTAAGTATTGCTTTCATCCATAGTTTTATCTCCTACCACGTTTCTTGTCTTTTTGCAGTACATCCACCACAGCCCTGGGAACTCGAAGCGAGGGTTTGGCATCGACTGCGCCATCCTGTCGTGTCAGGTTTACATCTCCCAGATCCTGGTGGCCTCCGCGCTCGGCGGCGTGGTGGACATGGTCGGCACGGTCAGGGTCATCCCCATGGTGGCTTCAGTGGGATCCTTCCTGGGTTTTTTGACAGCGACTTTCTTGGTGATTTACCCTGAAGTCAATGAAGAGCCAAAGGAAGAGCCGAAGGGACTGGGTCCTCCAGAGACAGCCGAGGGCAGCGGCACGGGCGCGGAGAAGCCGACGGTGCTGAAGCTGACGCGCAAAGGAGCTGCGGCGGCGGAGCCGGAGGGCGAGTCAGCCGTGTGAGGCCGCCGAAGCTTGTTCACTCACATTCCAAGGAGTGAAGGTGCAGGATCAAGAACTTTTGTTGTGGTTTTTTTTTCCAGGAAAGCAAATTAGGACCTTCACTACTTCTAGCTAAAATTTGCAGAAGAAAAGGCAGTTTCGTGCAAAAATGTAAATGAAATTCTGTAGTCCTTCCTCTAGGTTTGAGCAGGTCGCTCTGATGCTAATTGCTTTCTCTACAACTTAGAAACGTCATTTCTGAACACTTTTTTATTAAGAATACATTTAGATTTCAAATAAGTTTTATTAATCTGCATGAGACTCACAGTGTATACAATTAGCAGTTAGAAAAATTAAGTTTTCAGCTGTTTTTAAACTAACAGAAAATGGAAGCTATCTCGACCTATAGTCTCTTGCCATTTTTTTGTCTAAACATTTCAGATTTCACTATGCTTAGACATCAATCGATTTTTTTCATGAGCACGATATTACTGGTCTGACAGCTACGTTAATTTTAGACTTCATGTTTTTGTTAGTGCAATTACTGCAGACTCCTTTTATTTGCAATTATTTTCAAGGAAAGAAAAGCAATTACTGCAGTTTCTAAGAAACTGCTGTGAATTCTTTTAGTCATACTATTCACAACCACTCCCAAATCTGCTGCTTGTAGGGAGAGGGTGACACTGGGTGCTGGATGTCAGCTGTAGTGGAAGGAGCAGCAGCTGGGAGAGGTGACCAGCACTCACAGGTTTCTTTATCACAAGTGCTGCATTTTTTGAATGTCGTTGGAATATGCTGTGACAATTTTTAGCTGAGAGTTTCACATGCTGGTGAATTCGGGGGTTTTCTCAGCATTTAAACCTGATCATCTCTGGATGAAGCTGCCGTGGAGAAAGGGCATCTCTGGGGTCAGCTCTGTGGGAGGGGGTGTGCGGATTCTCTTCCGTAGGGAAAGGAAGTCATTGATTAATTGCACTTTTTACAATCCTTTAACCTCCTGGCTGGGAATGCAGCAGCCGAGGTAAAGGCATGGGGTCAGTACAACAAGGAGAACCCAAGGCCTACCTCCGTCACTTTATGGCATAGTCTGGGTGTATAAAAATCTGTGTCAGAAACAGTTTTTAGGCCTTAAAATTCAAATGTTGCTGTTGCAGTCCCTGTGTTGGAGGAATTGCAGGCCAGAGCTCTTCTGAGCTGCCGTACCAATGTTGTCAGCACATCCTCCATGTCCCCTTCTGTGATTCAGGACACAGCTGCAGTGCAAAGATACTTTCCTGGAAAGAGGTTGAAAGAGTTATGCTAACTTGATTTAAAATAGGTTTGGATCATTATCCAGCAGCCATTTAAAGCAACTTTCGAAACTTGTGTTTCACAAACTTCCGATTGTCATTTGTAAGACATGTTTGTGATGCTGTTGACTCATTTTGGCTTGGGCCCCCTGGGCTGCCATCAATCCGTGTGCTGGACAGGCAAACACAGCACGGTGTGAGATTCCTGCTGCCTCAAACTCCTCCTCCAAGACTTGCAAATGCTTGTGTCAATCATGCTGCAAACCAGGCATTCAGACAAAGAAGCTATATTTCAATATGAAAAGCAGTTTTTAATGGATTACTTGAATTGTCAATGTTTTTGAGAAGTGGATGTTTGGATGTATTTGTAGGTGGCATCCGTGCGTTTCTCTGAAGGCTTCCAGTCAATGCCTATGACCTCTGCTATCAAGGGTGATAATGTTTTTAGGCTGGTGACATCACAGAGCACTGAAGTACATGTAATCACACAGGACTTAGGGGTTGTATTTGTTTTTCCAAGTGTCTTGAGGAAGTCTTTTTTTTTTTCTATGGTGAATATTCTTTCATGTAAAACATGTACTGTGAACTGTGTTCAGCCAGGGAAGCAATACTACTGAAGAGTGTGAGACCTTACTGAAGAAAGCAGTTGTGAGAAATTCTGCCGTGAATTTTATCATCTCAGTTACATTTAATATATTCTGGTGATGTTCATGTGTGAGAGACAAGTGTTGTGTTTCACCCTAGAACTGGCATTTGTGTAAGTTACACATTTGAAAGTTACACATTTGAAAGTGGCTTTAATATTTTCGTTTTGAAGCTCCTTTAAGATTCTGCTTTTGGTTAAATAACCTCTGTCAAGTAATCCTTATTTTAATCTCTACTACTGGAAAGGTTCTTCAACAGTTTAAAAACCTACATCTTCTGATTGGTGTCAGCCTTACCTTTTTTCCAAGGGTTCCACGGACCAGCATGGGTCAAATCTCCATTACTCCACATCGCACTTTCTAAGCCAAGATCTCTTTCACTGGACTGTCACACTGACCAAGTAGCTGCTCCCTCTGACTTCAGATCCCACAGAGGGAACATGAAACCATTTTGGGAGTGAGCTCACCCATGTTTATGGAGCCTTCTCAGCCAGAGAAGGGCAAGGAGGGAGGAAGGACCTTTCATTTTGAACCCAGAGGCTTCAAGCAAAGGCAGGGCAGGGCCAGTTTTGTCACAGACAGTGTTTGGCATGGCTTCATTTCTAAGAACTGGATGTTAAAATCTGTGTTTGGAGTTGTTCATGGGACTCATAATGCAGGAATATGCACACTGCCACAGCAGGAAGCTGATTTCACTCCCTGGTAAAGGCAAAGGAAATAATTATTCATTGTAAATGTGCTGAAGTTTTTGTAGTGTTGCCAGAAGAATTAACGTGGGGAGCCCCAGCCAAAGCGTCTCCTCCTGTCCTTGGGCCAGCCTGGGAATCCCCCACACTGGCTTCACCTGCTGAGGTCTCCCAAGGGCTTCTCCTTGGATGTGGAAGTTATCTTTCTAGCCCCAGCACTGCTCAGTGTAGAGTGGGCAATGATTTATTTCTTCATTTGTCCCTTACCTTATCTTTTCATACAGAAATGATTTTTTTTTTTGCCACAATTAAAGTAGTATAATTTTGTGTGTTTGTTGCAGAGCTTGTGGAAAGAGAAGTTTTAAGTGGCTTTTTTTGTTACTCCTGGTGACAACTAATTTTTTTTTTTTTTTTTTGTATTCCTGACTAGTTGAAGTCATTCCATTCGACCATCAGTTTAGTAGGACTAAGGTTTAGTGGTTCAGTTCTGTGTTGTTCAGTACTATAAACAATTTTAACATGTTCTGCTACAGTGATGTGTGACACAAGGCACTGCTGGTGCTCAGACCCTTGAGATGTTTCATGTGAGAGCAGAGAAGCGTTAACTTTCACCCCTCAGAAAGGCGCAGTGTGGGTTTGGCCCTGTTGGGTTATTCCACGAGTCCAGTGAGATCTGTGCTGTTTGTGGACTGCAATTTCAGACTCCAGAAGCAATAATTTCTTAGTTTCTCTTGGTTTCTCTTCCTGCTAGTCTGATGACTTTCATAGAGATTTATTGCCTAAATAGCCTTTTAATAACACAAATATGGTGTTTTGCTGGCGCTGGCTGTGAGTAGTTGTGGAAATACAGAGGTTGTTCATCATCAAGAGGGAGGAGGCCATTAAATCCAGCGGAGGTTTGTGCTCTTGAAACACCCAATGTCCTTTTCCCCTTTCATTTGGAGCCTTTTTCTAGGCTCTGAAACATTACCAGCACATCAATGCTAATGGTGGCACTCAGACCCCAGGATGGAACAGGCTGCATGAGGTTTTCCTCATAGGCAAGGACTGAGTCTTTCTTATCCCTTTCCCACCTGATCTGAACCCCCCAGTACTTGGAATGACAGCAGCAACCATGGTGCTTTTTGCCAGGTACCTCATTAAAACCTTGCTTCCATTGTTAAGAACATGTCCTCTACCCTTGGTCTGGGGTGAGCTTGGCTTCCTCCAGTGTCCACCACGAAAAGCAGGATTTTCCTGGCTGCCAGATCTCACAGCCATGCAGGTTGAGGTCACATCTTTGAGTAAAGGTAGAGAAAGTCACACTTTGTTGCTGGGAGAGCTGGGACATCTGGGCAGGAGGGAAGCGCAGGAGGCAGTTGCTGAGATTTGGGGGTTTTTAGGGATGTGTGTGTCTGTACCTCTGTGGTTTTGTACATTTCCAGACACACTGCTCGGGCCAAAATACCTTTGGTGGTTGTGTGTTGCTGTCACTGTACTCCACTATGTTTTCAACTGAGTTCTTCCAGTTCTTCCCTCATCCTAGTCCAATGCAAGACAAGCTCAGCTATAAATATGTATCCTATTTAAATGAACAAATGAACTCCTGCATGATACTCCAAGCACATGTAGCAGCTTTGGCATCTGAAGTGTCTGTTGTGAAAGAGAAGTTGGTTTTCTTTGCAGCTGTTTTGTCCTCGTTTCCTTTGAATAGGCCAAATAAATGTAATGGACACCAAATATTGCACAGAAATGTTATTGATGACTGTGTGGAATACCAAATTTTATTTTTCTTTGCAGAAACTTTATGGTTCCAGAGAGTCCTTTAGCTGTTTTCCTTCCTTAAAAGACAAAGCTGAACGTTTGTAAAGCACGTCACAATATGGTCATTTGGAAAAAAGTGGAGCTACCCAAAGTTTTCTCTTTGTCATGTTGCATCCAAAGGAGCTGCAGCAGCTCAAACACCAACTGGGGTTTGAATTTGAGGCTCAGCAGTTCAGAAACTGCCTTAGAAAACAAAAAAAAGGCTCAATTCCTTTTCCTGGCATGGCACTCACACACAGTGATCTGCTCATTAAGGAGTTCCAGGTTTTCCTGTTGTTTAAATTAAAATCACCTCCTGGAAAACCAATTTGGTTTGTTTCCTCAACCCAAGCAGCTTCACCTGAATTTCCACCTCAGCTTTCCTCGCCCCTGGGAGTACAAGGGGTGCCCAGGAGGGACAAATACATCCCCTTTTGCATCCCCCAGATGCAAAAGAGAGCATCTGCTGTAATTAAAGGGCTTTTGATGCCCTTGCAACCTGATCAAATTTTAAGGAAAATGCAGAGCATGGTTCAATTTGACCTGTTCTGGCATATTTATTTTTAAATTTGGAAGTTTGGGGTGAAGCTCTGGGAGCATTTAGTCAAACTCAGTGTCACCTTATTTACTGTGAACCTACTCAGTCCTTAGCGACAGCCAAATTGTAATAAATTACTCCAAAATCCAGACTTTTCTCTCAACAAATTGGCAGTTCCCAATGTGAATTTGTTTTGCCTGATGTAACATGAACACTAAGCCCTTTAAGTAGCCAAATGACCAGCTTATTTTAAATGCCTCGTATTACTAGAAAGCTGCATATAGGCATCTCATAGCGGGGAAAAAATTAAAAAAAAAAAAAAAAAAAAAAAGAAAAAAAGTGAATATTTAGTTCCTTTGTGAACTGGCCATATGACAACTACTTTTTTATCAACTTATTAAGTTGGGGCACTATAATAGCTCTTGCTGAGTTTAGCAATGTTTATAAGCATGTGTTAAACACATAATGTTGTTTTATGAGGAAAAAGGGATAAAGAAAAGTGATGTCACAGATGAATGTTTGAGTGCGTAGACGGCATAATGTATGTATGATTTTTATTTCTACACTGTTGAGCTTATTTTCTGTTTAAAGGTTAAAAAAATTGTTGCATGAGAACTGTTTTATTGTGTTCTGCACTTTCTGTTCTTTTTGTATAATCTTGATTTTTTTCATTTATGCATAGAAAATAAAAAAAAATCAGTTTAGAAATATTCTACTTCACGAGACATTGTGTTCCAATCTGTTGTTCCGAAGTTCAATCTTAATAAACATTTCAGTAAGAGTTGGTGGCTCGTGTCCCTGTGGTGTTTGTAGGGAAGGTGAGCAGAGGGACACCTGGTCCTTGAGCTGTGCAAAGCACATAACACTCACCTGCACCCCAGAGCTTTGTGAGTATTTCCGAAAATGCTACTGCCAAACGTTGCCTGACAAGAATGCAGGTGTTGCAATTCAGAGATGGTTCTAAACTCACCTGACGCTTGCAGGGTTCAGGTGTAACCCAGGAGATAGCACAGGTGGAGCAAAATGGGGATACCTGGGGCAGGTGTGTGTCCCCAGCTCCAGGCTCTGCTCTGACAAAGCGTGGTGGCTGTCACACAGAATCTGTCACCACTCATGCCATCACTAGGGTTGAAGAACTGAGGGTCTCCCCAATCCCCTCTTGAGTCTATGATTTAATAGCCACAAGCAGCTCCCAAAGAAATCAGTTCACATCCAAACTCATCAACCTCTCAGACCATTGCGAACAATAGGGTAAAGCTGGATGGAGCCAGATCACAAACACCAGCTGATGGGTAAACTTACAGTGAAGAGCTCATTTGTCCCATTTGATTTCTAGATTCCTTGACAGCTTTCATCTGTGATTCTTCCTAAAGGAAATTCCTCAGAACAGCTATCAGCAGTTCTGAGAAGTCAATGCCTGCCTGGGGTTTGGTTCATTTTTCATGGAATCATCACAGAATTGATTACACTGGAAAATACCTCAAGACTTGAGTCCAGCCTGTGACCAATCACCACCTTTGTTAAGTAGACCAGAGGATTGAGTGTCACATCCAGTCTTTCTTTAAACACCTCAAGGGACTCCACCACCTCCCTGGGCAGCTCCTCTCAGTGCTTGGCAACTCTTTCCATGGAGAAATTCTTCCTAATACTCAATCTAAACTTCCCCTGGTGCTAAATTGAAGCTATTTCAGCTTGTCCTCTTCACAGGATGGACTTGATGATCTCCAAGGTCCTTTCCAACCTAGCTGATTCTGTGATTCTATGCCTGTGAGTTAAGAGGAGGCCAACGTCCACATGGCTACAACCTCCTCTCAGGGAGTTGTAGAGAGGGACAAAGTCTCACCTGAGCCTCCTCTCCTCCACACTGAGACCCCACAGATGCCTCAGCTACTCCTCCCCGGGCTTGTGCTCCAGAGATTTCCCAGTGCCATTGCCTGTCCCCAGCCATGGTTCAGCAGTTCAATGACCATCTTGCCGTAAAGGGACAAAAACTAGAAACACCACTCAAGGAGTGGCCTCTCCAGTGCCCTGCACAGAGGGACAGCGACCCCCCTGATCCTGCTGGACACAGCAGTGCTGTCAGAGAAGGCCAGGAGACCACCCTCCCCTTTGCCCACTTTGGCACACACTGCCTCGCGTTTGGCCACTCTCAGCCAGCAACCCAGGGCCTTTCCTGCTGGGCAGATTTCCAGACACTCTGTCCTCAGCCTGGGCCACTGCAGGGGCTTCTTGGGACACAAGGGCAGGACCAAGACCTGGCTCTTCTTGAACCTCACCCTGCTGGCCTCACACCACCCAGCCAGCCTGTAGAGCCTTCCTAGCCTCCAGCACATTGACACTCCCACCTACCTTGTTCTCATCACAGATTTATTACTCAGGGTACCCTCCATGCCCTGGTCCACATCCACAGGACAGACACCAAACAGGACTGGGCCCAGGGGACACAGCTAGTGACCAGACACCCACTGGATGCGGCACCACTCCCCACCACTCTTTGGACGCGGCCATCCTGACAGTTCTTAACCCAGCAAAGAGTGCCCCTGCCTAAGCCCTGGGCTGACGGCTTTTCCAGGACTGTGCTGTGGGAGATGGAGTCAAAGGCTTTGCTCAAATCCAGGGAGATTCCGTGCCCTGCTTTGCCCTCAGGCCTGAGGCAGACCATCCACAGCCCGAGGGACATCAGGTTGCTCAGGCAGGACCTGCCTTTCCTAAACCCACACTCGCTGGCCTGATCCCTCAGCTGTCCTCTCTGGGCCCTGTGATCCCCCTCACGATGATCTGCTCCAGAGCCTTGCTGGGCCCCGAGGTCAGGCTGACAGGCCTGCAGTTCCCCGCATCCTCCCTGAGGCCCTTCTTGGGCATGGCTGTCACACTGCCACCTCCACTCATCTGGGACCTCCCCAACTGGCCAGGAATGAAGAAAACAAAGGATCGATGAGAGGCTTAACCAGCTCTTCCATGGGCTCCCTCCGCACCCTGGGGGACTCTGGGCCAGGCCCACAGACTTGGCAGTGTCTAAGTGGCTGCACAGGTCACTAAAGACTTCCCCCAGGGTTGCAGGGGGTCTGGTCTGCTCCCTGTCCCTGTGTGCCAGCCCAGGGGACCGCTGCTCCTCAGGATAACCCATCTGACTGTTGAAGGCCCAGGCAAAGAATGCATTCCGTAACTCAGCCATTTGCTTCATGCTTGTGACCATATTCCCCTCATCCTCACATCAGTTCAAGAGGGGTATTTTCCTTGGTGCTCCCGTGTTCCTAATCTTTTTTTAACAAAGACCTTTTATTTTCTTTAAAAGCAGTGGCCATTCTGATGATATTTCTGCCTTCTTTAAGGCTGGGACTTATGGTGGGCTAGGTGGGAATCGCACTTTGGCAAGGTACAGGCTTCTTTGGGGATGTTTAGGGCCGGATCACAAAAGGTGGGACAAGAGAGCTGCAGGTCAATGAGAGAAGAGCAAGTGTAGTCAAATCGAGGGGCAAGGGCCTGAAGAAGGCCATTGTGACCAGGGCCACCGGCATGGAAACCGCCAGGCCCCGGGGGCCATGGGCAGCCATGCCCAGCAGGCCTTTGTGACCCGCGGGGACCTCGTGCCCAGAGACCATTGTGAAGTGGGTCCATGTTGTGATGTTTTGGGCTACCTCACCCTGCAGTGGCCACTCCCAGGAGAGCAGCTCTCTGAGGAGGCAGCAGCTTCTCTGGAGGCAGCAGCTCCCCTGAGTGTTTCTGGCAAGGAACACTGAAGATGTGGAAGCAGCAGGAGGCGAATGCCCACGGGCGGCCCCGTCAGGGGCAGCCACTGCTGTACAAACGGCATGGGCCAGCAGCAGGGCAGGGCCATGGCCTGCCACCCGTGCAAGCCGCACGTGGTGCGCCGCTCTGCGCTGCGACCCAGACATCTTGGAAGCACCTGGAGCGCTCTGAGGAGCTCATCGAGGTGCAGTTAGGGCATGGGGACACTACTTGCAGTGACCTCTTTAAAGATCTGGGCCCATATCTGCGGGAGAACAGGTCCACCTTGAGAACTCCCAAGTGGTTAAGTGCCCGCCAGGAGACGCAGGGAATTCGTTGGCCAGCCAAGCAAACTGCGAGGTGCAAGCGGCCGTGCCCGGGGGATGAGGCGGCTTTGGTGCGTCGTTTGCGTAAAAAGAGGGAGGAGCTGGAGCAGCTGGAAGACAAAGTGTATGAAGAGATGTTTAGAGCCGTCTTCTCCTCCCTGGACAACAAAGAAAACCCCACGAGCTCCAGGAGCAACCTCACGGATCCACCAAGCCCCGTCCTGGAGCCTGCCGCAGGCCATTTGGAGAGGCACAGTGCAGCCTGCATGACCAAAGATGCCGCAGGAGAGACACCACAGCACTCGGAGCCTGTGTCCCTTGACCAGTTGTTGGCCGAGCTGAGCCCTGTCTCTCATGACTCGCTGTCCTGCGACACTCTTGTAAAGGAGCTCCTGGAAAACTGGGAGCAAGAGGAGCTCCCTGACACAGAAGCAGCAGGACAGAGGGACAGAGAGCCAGAGAGTGCCTTGTTTCTCCCACGGCAAGAGAAAGAAGGAGGTGTCCTCAGGGACGCCTCAAGTCTCACACTGGAACTTGTTGCAGGCTCCCAGGGCCTGCACAGCATTTCGGGCTTGACCAAGGCCTCAGCAGGAGAGACAGACACAGAGACGGCACCTCCTGACCGGCTGGCAGAACTGTGCTCTGCGTCTGCTGATGAACCGTCCTGCGATGCTTTTCTAAACAAGCTCCTGGAAAAGTGGGAGGAAGGAAAGCTCCTTGGCAGAGCAGCAGCAGGAGAGAGGGACAGCGAGGCAGAGAGCCCGTTGTCTCTCACACCAGAAGAAGAAGAAGAAGACGAAGAGGCAGCACCTTCTTCTGAGGAGAGCGATCCCTGCGGCAAGGGGCACAGCGAGCTTCTCCCCAGGGTGCTGCCCGAAGAGGCAAAGGGGTTTGCGGTTTGCGCCGCGCCTGCCGATGCCGCGGATGAGGCCGACGCGGCAGGCACGGAGGCTGGCCGCGCCCAGGCCGCCCCTGCCCAGGAAAAGCCCTGCGGGGATGAGCCGCCGGCAGGAGCTTGCCCGGCGCCTGCCCAGCCCCTGGCCCGCAGCGTTCCTGCCTGCCCCGCTGGCAGCGCAGCCGTCCCGCAGCCCCCGGCCCCACGGCGATGGCGCTTCACGGCCAAGAGGGCCCGGCGGGCTCTGCGCCGCCTTTTCTCCTGCAGCTGCCTCAGGGGGCAGCCGGAGGAATGAGCCCGGGACCAGCACCAGGGCGTTCAGCAAAGATGCCGGCTCGCCCTGAGGATGCCCAGCTCCCAGGGGCAGCGGCAGGTCCCTGAGGCAACGACACCAGGGAGGTGAAAAGACTGGATGCACCGATGGGTGAATGATGCTCAAGGCAAACACTTGCCAAAGGTAGGTGCTGCTGCCTGCCCCTGCCCTTCATCCCAAGCCACCAGCAAGGCAGCCTGGTCGGGAAAGGATGACAGCACTGCCTTGTAGAGTCCCACAGGAGCTGACTTAAGACCCGGGCTGCATTTTCAGGGTGCATCCCCAACCTGCCCCACACTGCATTCAGAGCTGAGAAATGCTCCTTGCGCCTCAGCATTGCATGTAAATGAAGGCAAACCTATTCTCTCTTCACATGGCAGATAGGAAAATGCCTCCCTGGATACCAACAACAACACAGCCTGGAGAAAGGTGTTAACACTGGATGAGCGACCCGGGGTCCTCACGTCGAGAGGAACCACCGGGACCCCAGTGCAGAGAAGCATAGAGTGAGGGAAGACCAACGGGACGCTGCTGGAGCCAAGCTTCTTGGCCTGTTCAATCTCTTCCTCACCTCACCCCAGCCTTGCTCTTCCCCATGCCTCACCCCCCTCAACTTTTCTCCAGCCCACCACATCCCACCCCAGATCTTGCCATGACCAGCCCCTCTATTTGCACCCCAACCACCCTGCAGTTCCCCCTCTTTCCTTCTCACCCTCCTCTTTCCTATCCCTTTCTGTACCCCACATTGGCAGTGAAATAAATCTCTGTTGTTGATTTGGATAGATGGTCTTGTTGGCAACTGAATTCAGGCAGAGGCATCTCTCAATAAGCACATCTCAACACGGCCACACATCTGCACAAAGCACTTGAGGTATGGCCTCCCCAGTGCCCTGCACAGAGGGACAGTGACCCCCCTGATCCTGCTGGACACAGCAGTGCTGTCAGAGAAGGCCAGGATACCACCCTCCCCTTTGCCCATTTTGGCACACATTGCCTCGCGTTTGGCCACTCCCAGCCAGCAACCCAGGGCCTTTCCTGCTGGGCAGATTTCCAGACACTCTGTCCTCAGCCTGGGCCACTGCAGGGGCTTCTTGGGACACAAGGGCAGGACCAAGACCTGGCTCTTCTTGAACCTCACCCTGCTGGCCTCACACCACCCAGCCAGCCTGTAGAGCCTTCCTAGCCTCCAGCACATTGACACTCCCACCTACCTTGTTCTCATCACAGATTTATTACTCAGGGTACCCTCCATGCCTTGGTCCACATCCACAGGACAGACACCAAACAGGACTGGGCCCAGGGGACACAGCTAGTGACCAGACACCCACTGGATGTGGCACCACTCCCCACCACTCTTTGGATGCGGCCATCCTGACAGTTCTTAACCCAGCAGAGAGTGCCCCGGCCCAAGCCCTGGGCTGACGGCTTTTCCAGGACTGTGGTGTGGGAGATGGAGTCAAAGGCTTTGCTCAAATCCAGGGAGATTCCATGCCCTGCTTTGCCCTCAGGCCTGAGGCAGACCATCCACAGCCCAAGGGACATCAGGTTGCTCAGGCAGGACCTGCCTTTCCTAAACCCACACTCGCTGGCCTGATCCCTCAGCTGTCCTCTCTGGGCCCTGTGATCCCCCTCACGATGATCTGCTCCAGAGCCTTGCTGGGCCCCGAGGTCAGGCTGACAGGCCTGCAGTTCCCCGCATCCTCCCTGAGGCCCTTCTTGGGCATGGCTGTCACACTGCCACCTCCACTCATCTGGGACCTCCCCAACTGGCCAGGAATGAAGAAAACAAAGGATCGATGAGAGGCTTAACCAGCTCTTCCATGGGCTCCCTCCGCACCCTGGGGGACTCTGGGCCAGGCCCACAGACTTGGCAGTGTCTAAGTGGCTGCACAGGTCACTAAAGACTTCCCCCAGGGTTGCAGGGGGTCTGGTCTGCTCCCTGTCCCTGTGTGCCAGCCCAGGGGACTGCTGCTCCTCAGGATAACCCATCTGACTGTTGAAGGCCCAGGCAAAGAATGCATTCTGTAACTCAGCCATTTGCTTCATGCTTGTGACCATATTCCCCTCATCCTCACATCAGTTCAAGAGGGGTATTTTCCTTGGTGCTCCCGTGTTCCTAATCTTTTTTTAACAAAGACCTTTTATTTTCTTTAAAAGCAGTGGCCATTCTGATGATATTTCTGCCTTCTTTAAGGCTGGGACTTATGGTGGGCTAGGTGGGAATCGCACTTTGGCAAGGTACAGGCTTCTTTGGGGATGTTTAGGGCCGGATCACAAAAGGTGGGACAAGAGAGCTGCAGGTCAATGAGAGAAGAGCAAGTGTAGTCAAATCGAGGGGCAAGGGCCTGAAGAAGGCCAGTGTGACCAGGGCCACCGGCATGGAAACCACCAGGCCCCTGGGGCCACGGGCGGCCATGCCCAGCAGGCCTTTGTGACCCACGGGGACCTCGTGCCCAGAGACCATTGTGAAGTGGGTCCATGTTGTGACGTTTTGGGCTACCTCACCCTGCAGTGGCCACTCCCAGGAGAGCAGCTCTCTGAGGAGGCAGCAGCTTCTCTGGAGGCAGCAGCTCCCCTGAGTGTTTCTGGCAAGGAACACTGAAGATGTGGAAGCAGCAGGAGGCAAATGCCCACGGGCGGCCCTGTCAGGGGCAGCCACTGCTGTACAAACGGCATGGGCCAGCAGCAGGGCAGGGCCATGGCCTGCCACCCGTGCAAGCCGCACGTGGTGCGCTGCTCTGCGCTGCGACCCAGACATCTTGGAAGCACCTGGAGCGCTCTGAGGAGCTCATCAAGGTGCAGTTAGGGCATGGGGACACTACTTGCAGTGACCTCTTTAAAGATCTGGGCCCATATCTGCGGGAGAACAGGTCCACCTTGAGAACTCCCAAGTGGTTAAGTGCCCGCCAGGAGTCGCAGGGAATTCGTTGGCCAGCCAAGCAAACTGCGAGGTGCAAGCGGCCGTGCCCGGGGGATGAGGCGGCTTTGGTGCGTCGTTTGCGTAAAAAGAGGGAGGAGCTGGAGCAGCTGGAAGACAAAGTGTATGAAGAGATGTTTAGAGCCATCTTCTCCTCCCTGGACAACAAAGAAAACACCACGAGCTCCAGGAGCAACCTCACAGATCCACCAAGCCCCGTCCTGGAGCCTGCTGCAGGCCATTTGGAGAGGCACAGTGCAGCCTGCATGACCAAAGATGCCGCAGGAGAGACACAGCACTCGGAGCCTGTGTCCCTTGACCAGTTGTTGGCCGAGCTGAGCCCTGTCTCTCATGACTCGCTGTCCTGCGACACTCTTGTAAAGGAGCTCCTGGAAAACTGGGAGCAAGAGGAGCTCCCTGACACAGAAGCAGCAGGACAGAGGGACAGAGAGCCAGAGAGTGCCTTGTTTCTCCCACGGCAAGAGAAAGAAGGAGGTGTCCTCAGGGACGCCTCAAGTCTCACACTGGAACTTGTTGCAGGCTCCCAGGGCCTGCACAGCATTTCGGGCTTGACCAAGGCCTCAGCAGGAGAGACAGACACAGAGACGGCACCTCCTGACCGGCTGGCAGAACTGTGCTCTGCGTCTGCTGATGAACCATCCTGCGATGCTTTTCTAAACAAGCTCCTGGAAAAGTGGGAGGAAGGAAAGCTCCTTGGCAGAGCAGCAGCAGGAGAGAGGGACAGCGAGGCAGAGAGCCCGTTGTCTCACACACCAGAAGAAGAAGAAGAAGACGAAGAGGCAGCACCTTCTTCTGAGGAGAGCGATCCCTGCGGCAAGGGGCACAGCGAGCTTCTCCCCAGGGTGCTGCCCGAAGAGGCAAAGGGGTTTGCGGTTTGCGCCGCGCCTGCCGATGCCGCGGACGAGGCCGACGCGGCAGGCACGGAGGCTGGCCGCGCCCAGGCCGCCCCTGCCCAGGAAAAGCCCTGCGGGGATGAGCCGCCGGCAGGAGCTTGCCCGACGCCTGCCCAGCCCCTGGCCCGCAGCGTTCCTGCCTGCCCCGCTGGCAGCGCAGCCGTCCCGCAGCCCCCGGCCCCACGGCGATGGCGCTCCATGGCCAAGAGGGCCCGGCGGGCTCTGCGCCGCCTTTTCTCCTGCAGCTGCCTCAGGGGGCAGCCGGAGGAGTGAGCCCGGGACCAGCACCAGGGCGTTCAGCAAAGATGCCGGCTCGCCCTGAGGATGCCCAGCTCCCCGGGGCAGCGGCAGGTCCCTGAGGTAACGGCACCAGGGAGGTGAAAAGACTGGATGCACCGATGGGTGAATGATGCTCAAGGCAACCCACTTGCCAAAGGTAGGTGCTGCTGCCTGCCCCTGCCCTTCATCCCAAGCCACCAGCAAGGCAGCCTGGTCGGGGAAGGATGACAGCACTGCCTTGTAGAGTCCCACAAGAGCTGACTTAAGACCCGGGCTGCATTTTCAGGGTGCATCCCCAACCTGCCCCACGCTGCATTCAGAGCTGAGAAATGCTCCTTGCGCCTCAGCATTGCATGTAAATGAAGGCAAACCTATTCTCTCTTCACATGGCAGATAGGAAAATGCCTCCCTGGATACCAGCAACAACACAGCCTGGAGAAAGGTGTTAACACTGGATGAGCGACCCGGGGTCCTCACGTCGAGAGGAACCACCGGGACCCCAGTGCAGAGAAGCACAGAGTGAGGGAAGACCAATGGGACGCTGCTGGAGCCAAGCTTCTTGGCCTGTTGTCTGTTCAATCTCTTCCTCACCTCACCCCAGCCTTGCTCTTCCCCATACCTCACCCCCCTCAACTTTTCTCCAGCCCACCACATCCCACCCCAGATCTTGCCATGACCAGCCCCTCTATTTGCACCCCAACCACCCTGCAGTTCCCCCTCTTTCCTTCTCACCCTCCTCTTTCCTATCCCTTTCTGTACCCCACATTGGCAGTGAAATAAATCTCTGTTGTTGATTTGGATAGATGGTCTTGTTGGCAACTGAATTCAGGCAGAGGCATCTCTCAATAAGCACATCTCAACACGGCCACACATCTGCACAAAGCACTTGAGGTGTGGCCTCCCCAGTGCCCTGCACAGAGGGACAGTGACCCCCCTGATCCTGCTGGACACAGCAGTGCTGTCAGAGAAGGCCAGGAGACCACTGGCCTCCCTACCCAGCTGGGCACACACCAGCTCCTGTTTGGCTGAGATCAGCCAGCACCCTTTCCTGCTGGGCAAATTTCCAGCCTCTCTACCCCCAGCCTGAGCCACTGCAGGGGCTTCTTGGGACACAATGGCAGGACCCAGGCCTTGCTCTACTTGAACCTCATCCTGCTGGCCTTGCATCATCCACCCAGCCTGTCCACATCCCTCCACAGAGCCTTCATGGGGTCCAGTACATTGGCACCCCCATCCAACCTGGTCTTTTCACCCTTGGCCTTAAAAACACTGGGGAATGCAGCCACCAATGCTACTGCCTCTCACGTGCTAAGTGAGCACTCTGGCAACTGCACTAGTTCCCCTTTTGGCCAAACAAAGCTCATCTATACACATTTCCCTGGACAAGATTTTAAGGAAGATGTGAAAACTTAAAACAAAATAAATTGTACATCAGGCCCAGCCTACGCTGTTGCTTTTTCAACAGTAAGAGAGGAAAATGGGGGCCTTCCTCACTGGTATAGGAGCCTCTCCAGATACCTGCAGGATGCTCAGAGAGGGGCCGTGCTGGGTTTGGGTGGGATAGAGCTGAGGTACTTCCTAGTAGCTACCAGACTCCCCTCCTGGCCCCACTCTGCCCAGCAGAGTCTTGGGCTCATCCTTACCTTGAGGGACACCTGTACCTGGAGAGCCCAAAGTGAGGGGGGATTAAGTGCCAGGGAATTTCCTACATTGCTGTCTTCTCTTGGCACAATGACAAGTGAAGGGGCCCTGTGCCATGTGTAGGAGAGAGGGGAAATAATCTTGATCCCTTCCAGCATGATGGCAGGATGAGGTCTGGAAAGAGGGACAAGAAGCAGAAATCTCTTGCATGCTGTTGTTCCTTTAGGGTGATCCCCCTGCTCTGCTCAGGGGATGTGACTCATCCCTGGTCCTGGGAGTGGAACTCTGTGATCCTTGTCCAAGAGAAGGAGGTCCCTGCTTAGGCTGCGAGCAGGGTGCTGGGTCTGGGCTGGCTGGAGTGTGCTGTGGTGGGGGTGAGGACAGTGGGTCTGGAGTACCCCCTGAGCTGTTGCGCGTTACAGGATAACCCACAGTGGCCTTGGAGTGGTTTAGAACAGCCTGCAGAGGACCTGCTCCAGCACTGCCTCTACTTCCCAGTCTGGACCAAGAACAACCAAAAACCAGTACTATACCTCCCCCAGCCCAGTCTGCCCCAGTCCCAGGGGCCAGTCCCTGCATTCTCCAGGCTTTGCAGCAGCTGGGCCATCTCCCATCCTGGGGGGCAGGGGTGGCATATTGTCCCCATGTCCATCCCCAGCTGAAACCTCGTGCACTCGCAGACCTCACAGCAGTGTCAGCCTGGCTGTGGAACACTCATTGCACACAGAGCTCACTGGGGACACGGGCTGTGCCTGTGGGATTTCACCATCTTCCAGGTGACACCCCACACCCACTCACACTGGGGTCCCATGTGCTGGGCAGCCCTTCATCTCTCTGCAGGGCCAGAGATGAGTTTCAGCAGAACAGTGGCCCAAATCCTGCGGACAAGAGTGGCTGGTGGTAGCATTCTGTGCATTTGTGCAGCAGTGTCCCTGTCCTGACAGCTGGTGTGGCACAGGGTCACCCACTGCTTCCAAGAGCAGGGGACCTGTGCCAAGACACCAGAGAACTCATCATGGAGAGGGAAGCAAGATGCCTGGAGGAATGCTGCAGGTTACAGTGGCAGATGAAATGGATGCAGACAGGTAAGGAATGCACATCAGGGGGTGAAGATGGAGTTTAGTTCCATTTGCCTCCAAAAGAAGTCAGCTGGCACTGAAGGAAAATGGGGCCTGGTCCCTTAAAACCCCCCAGCAGCCTGTGAGCACAGGCTGAGCCTGTTTCCTCCCTCCCTGCATGGCCCTATTGGGGAGATCACAGCCAGCACACAACAGCCGGAATTTCCAAGCGGCTTCCACCTCCACAGACGGGTTATTTCTGGAAGCAGACACTGCCATCCCTTGGTTTGATCAAAGAATCACAGAACAGCTCAATTTGGAAGTGACCTATATGGATCATTGAGTCCAACTCCCTTCTCTACACAGTGCCTCCAAAAACTTCACCATAGGACCAAGGGCACCATGGGCTCCTAGCAGGTCTCTGCTCCTTTCAGGTTTTTCAGGTCGAGAGACCAGGAACAAAAAAACAAACAAACAAACAAACAAAAAAACCAAAAAAAACAGCAAAAAGGAGCTGAACAAACATTAGCCTTGAGGTTCCCAAGAAACAGGCAACATTTCCCTGAGAGAGAAGAGAAGGGGCTGGCAGCACAAGCTGGCCTCAGAGTCTCAGACAGAAGCTGACCAAGCCCAACAGCAGCACGGCCTTAGGGCCAGAGCAGGATGGGGAGTGCTCAGCCCGGTCACTCACAGCCTCCCTTCTCCTGCCAGGGGCAGCTCCTGCTCCCTTTGTCCCTTCTCTGGGAGACAGTGACTCACAGAGGCAACTACACCTGGCCAAGCTCTCAGCTGGCAGAGGGGAAAAGAGCAGCCCTGAGGAGCTCAGAGGTGCCTTCCCACCACCAAGGGGCCCACAGGAAGTACCTGAAACTCTACTGAAAACTGAACAGAACCTCACAGTGCTGTGACTGCAGGTCCATTCCCACAGCTGAAATCCTGGAGCAAAGTTGAGATGGCCGGTGAGCACCTAAAAACCAGCTAAGAAGACAAAACCAGGTCTAAAAAGTATGCCAGGAATGAAAATCAATAAAGACAGCAACAGGTGGGCAGCAGGTTGGTACAGCTGGTTCATTTCTGCAGTCAGGGAAAGTTTATAAACAGCCCTTGTGTGTCTTCAAATTCAGTAAATAATTCCTGTCACTTACCCCAGGCAGCCTGACTGAGCCAGGGGAGAAAAGAAAAAACCTGGAAGTCACAGATATGAGGCTCAAAGGTGGACACATTACAGCAGAAGCTGTTTCAGAAAGGAGAACATGCAGAGAGAAAATCCCAGGCAATTATTCATTACAGCACACAGAGAGGAGCAAGTCAGTGCTAAAATCATCATTCTTGAGTATCAACAGGAAAACAAAGTACAGAGGCCAGAGTATCAATATAGTGTTTAATATTCTTAAATTGATATAAAAGCTTAAAAAAGTAAAATTTTTGTTACCATATGATAACAACTTCTATCAGCAGAAATATTATACAGAGTCATACAATTTCTAGTCATAATATTTTCCAGTTGTTTATACCCTTCTATTTAGCCCTACACTGATTTATATTTATTAAGAAAAGTAGCAGCCCATTTTGTCCTTCTATTTACAGTCTTTTAGACACTGTGTTCCACTCTGCACTGATGCAGATAAAACTATTCTGCAGAGATGTATTGTTTTACTTTGCAGATAAATGTGTTGTTTTACTTTGCAGATAAATGTCACCAGTGGAAAAACCACTGTGGATCAGGCATCAATCAGGGAATGCTGCTCTGGAGACTCCTCCAGGCTGCAGCCCCTGGTGCTTGCTCCAGGAATTGAGGAGGGGTTTCAGTTCTGTGCAGAACTTAAAAATAAAGCAGGTTCTACCCAAAATAACAGCAGCTCCTCTGATTGCAGGAACAAGAACTGAAGGGAGGAGGGGTGGAGGTTGGTCTGCACAGAGACTGAGAGGTACTTCCAAAAGCAAGTATAATATATACAGGAATTAAATAAATTAATGCTTCAGATTAAAAAAAAAACAGTTTCACAAACTGTTCCAAATTCCAAGTGCTGTGCATTGTTTTCAAAGAAAAAATACATTTAAAAACCAAAAATATTAATTGGAAATACCTTGTTTCAGCTGGAGGAGCTTTCAGTGCTGTGGGGAGAGCCTGTCTGTGCCTGCATTTTAAACAAAACAGCCCCAGAAATCCCACCAAGGGTAAGGGACACTGCCCACCTACAGCTCTGAGCTCAGAAAGACGATCACAGTGACAACTCTGTGCACTTGTTTTTTTCTTTTCAGTGCCCTTTTCCACCTATTACAGGCTGTAAGGACATCATTAAATCCTTTCTCTTAAGCAACCTTGCACTGCTGAGAGAGAGCTCCCATGGAATTTCTGAGCTGGCTCTGGTGTTCCCAGTGTGACCTGCCCCAGGCAGGTAACCCCAACCCTCCACGCCACCTCATGTCCAGTTGGGAAGACAGAGACCTGTCTTCTCCCATTTCTGTTCCTTTACCAAATGTGCAGGAGCAGGACAGGGTGTGAGGGAAGATTTGCTTTGATTTCCATTTTATACAACACATGGACAGAAACCCAATAAATACAAGACAATAACACTGGCAGGTGGTTGAAGTAGATGCAAAATGCTGAAGTAAACACAGTTCCAGGTCTTTGTCTTTCCCAGAGGAGGCAGACACATTTGGAACAGCGTGACTATCCGGCCTTCCAAATGGCAATCTTCCCTTCTTCCTTCCCAGAGCCGCTGAGGACGTACCTGTCCTCTGCCGAGCACAGCGCCTTCACCGCATCGGCGTGGCCGACCAGCTCCTTCTCCACACTCTTCCTCTCAGCACTGACCACATAGATTTTCCCTTTGCTCTTGCCCTGCAGCTTCCCACTGCTGCCAACCCACAGCTGGGGGAACAAAACATACCCACAGTCATTTTCACTATTTCACATTTCAGTCCAGGACACAGTCAAGGAGGTTATGTGGCACATTGGTACAGTGTGGGTTCCCTCATGTTTGGCTGAAAAAGGGAAACACTGAAAATTTCCTCATCAGTATAAATAAGGGGCTTGGCCATCATTGCTCCTGGCCACCTCCAAGTCTCCTCAGCTGTTGTGGCATGAGCTGAGGGCTCCTGGTGGTTGTCTCTGCTCCCCTCTGGTTCCCTGAGCTCAGGAAACCCCCTGTGCCCCATGATGGAATGTTCAGCTGCCAATCGTGCCAGCACTGGGGCTGCTCTCCCTCACCCCTGTGTAAGGCACAGTGTGCCCTTGCACTACAAGAGCAGAGAAAATCCAGGGAAGAGCAGCTAAAACTGCCAAGAGAAAGGAACAGCTGTGTCCTGGGGTCATATAAGCAAAGATCAGAAGATGGCTTGGGTTGAAGCGGACTTTAAAAGATCTTGTTTCAATCCCCTGCCATGGTCAGGGACAACTTCCACAAGACCAGGTTGCTCAGGGCTCCATCCAACCTGGCCTTGGAACAGGATGGGGGCAGCCACAGCTTCTCTGGGCAATCTGTGCCAGGGCCTCACCACCCCCACAGGGAAAATGGAAAAGCCAAGACTTCTTAGGTTGGAGAGAAGGCAGCTAAGGAGCCTTTACAAAAGGTTTATGAACTAACAGAAGAGCAGATAAGCTGAATGTAGAACCTCTGAACCACTGTTGCACCCTGAAATTAAGGAAGTCAGGGACATGTGGGAACTAGAAATAGTTCTGTTTCACTGAGAAGAAAGTACTTCTCTGTACAGGGCTGGCAGTGAAATTCATGAACCTGCTGCTCTCCAGGGAACTGTGGCACCAGCAAGTTCAAAATTAAATCACAGCCAGAGAGATTGGGTCAAATAATAGGTAATAAAAGACACAGGCCAAGGTGCCAGACAGAACACATTCTATTTCAGAGAGACACAGCATGTAGCTGAGTTTCTCTCCAGTTTCTTAAAGAAAAACAATAGCTTGTTTTTAATGAAAGCCTGTGACTGACAGCCCTACCAATGTTGTTTTCAGCCTTTACCAGGCTGCAAGTTCACACTCCATAACTCACTGCTGTGTAGAGGGAATAGGAGTGTGAGTGGTGGCACAGGGTCTGCTTGGAACCTGTTACTAGTGGTGTCCCCCAAGGGTCAGTACTGTGCTCAGTATTTTTTAACTTATTCATACTTAAAGAAGAGAAGGGAAAAGAACAAAGTTCTCCAGTA
Organism: Vidua chalybeata; assembly: GCF_026979565.1. NCBI lineage: Eukaryota > Metazoa > Chordata > Aves > Passeriformes > Viduidae > Vidua > Vidua chalybeata. The sequence continues at coordinate 149,141,713 of NC_071530.1, read as the reverse complement.
GAGCAAAAGAGAGCTTATTGCCTTAGGGGGTTCCAAACACTTTCACTCCCTTGAAAGGGAGGTTAAATAAATCAGTCTCTGACTTGGGGAAGAATATCCTAAAATGATTCTCCATTTTAGTACAAAAGTTTAACCAGAGGCTGAATACAGAGAAAATCTCCCTATTCCATTAAAAAAAATCATTTTTCAGGAAGGAAGGAGGGAAAATCTAAGAAAAGGATTCCAAAAAAAGTTGCTTTCCTATTAGATATACATTAGCTATTTATTTGCAAAGTAACCTTGAATGGGCCCCTGTGGTAGCACAAGTGCAATCATTTGCACAGCTCCTGATACTACATAAAAGCAGGTACACAGAGGCCAATAGTGACATGGACAGAAGATGCCAAGGCAGGAATCCATTGGCTCATTTGGTCTGTCCTGAATTAGGAATATGGTAAGTAATCAAGGAAAAGGTCATCTACAAAAACAGGCCAATTAATTGGCATTTGTTGTTTGTCTGGTAACCTTTTTTCAAGGCTTAGTCTGAGAAGCCCTGAGATAAAATATCAAAGGATCAAAACTTTCCATTTCTACAGTTCCCTGGAAACGTCAGTGGCTAATAAATGTCACCAGACATTTAACTACTGATGAGGGGTTTTGCTTGCCATGCATTTTGGGGTATACCTGCAACAGCCATTTTTGTTAGGCAGTTTTTAGCTTCTCTGACTTCAAAGAGGAATAAACATTCCAAACCTCGTGTACTTATGCACCCACCCAGTGAGGAAGCAATGACAGCCCATGACAGCTGCAAACAACCAAAACTTCAGTAAAGAAATCCACAAGAGGCAAAAACAGCCCAGATGTCTCTCACCTGATTTTTAACTCTTATCATACAAGTAATCTCAGAGCAATCCTGAAGATGAATCTTTTGAGGTGTACTTGAAAGGTCTTTGGTATTCCAAATGTACAGGTCACTACTCCCCGAGTAAGAGGCCCACACTTCATCTCTCTAAAGCACAGAAAGGTACATTTAAGCACTGCTGACAGAAAATGTATCAAAATAACCAGGGCTTGTAATGCCACATGGCCCTGCCTCCTTTACACTTCATCACCAAAGTGCAATACCTCTGGAAAGAGCTGGAAGCCAAGGAAAGAGGAACACACATCCTTCAGGTGGTGCTCGATTTTCATCTGCAGTTGAAACTCGTGAGTTGACACTACAAGAATGCAACTTCTGGTACCTTCAATATTAAAGATACAGAGTTAGTAATAGAGGTGCCCACTTCTTCCATCTCTACAAAACATGGATGAAAAAAGCAAAAAAATATGGAACATCCAACAACTGTCTTGTTTCTTTAGGTGAAGATGATTTTTGTAATTATTACAATTTGAGAAAGGGACTTACAGCACCACAGTTGGTCATTATGAAGCTTCATAGAGGTGAAATTTTGGCAGGGCAGCTGACAGACACGGTTCACTTTCAGAGTGCTGATGTTCCAAGCAATCACCATTCCATCTAAACTGCTGGAATATGCTTCGCTGTTGGCACAGATTAAAAAAATTAAGAAGTATAGCGTGCATTCATGCCCAGAAAAGAATGCACACACAAAAGAGACTTACTTGCAAAATAACTAATTTTACAGTAATCCAAATTAATGTTCATTTAAAAATTATCTTCAATATTATCCTTTACAAATTCTGTATCAACTAGAAACACTGCAGACTAACTCAGAGCTCAGTGAATGAGAGCACATTACATCATGCATGAGGAGTAGAGCACAACAAAACATTCCCTATAATTCCTCTGAACAATGTTGTCTGATGGATTTTCTCTTGAGTTAGAACAAAAATATCTCAAAGTGTTCTTATTTGTTATTGCACCTGAGAAAACAAATTCTACTATCCTGTTTCTTTTTACCTTAACATTTGTTGTTTTAGAATGAGCAAACCTTTTTCAGAAGGTTCCAACAACACTTAACAACAAATTCTTCCTGAAACCCAGTTACACCTGCTGCACCACTGGCAGACCTATTGACCCTGGAGCTGCTTTTCCCATGGGAAGACAGCAAGTTAAGACCTTCAGCCAACACTCTTCCCAGTGCTACCAAAACATCAAAAGCATTTTGCCTGAACAGAACAATAAATGTATTATTTCTTTTATGAACAGGCAGGAAAAAATCCAGAAGCTTGCTGTAAACATGTAGTCAATGACGTGCTCAAAGCAAAAGTGAAATGGTCCTTAAACTTCATCTGTATCAATTCTTCACTGGATGCTGCCAGTTCCTGGCTGTTCTCGTCCTCAGCCAAAACAGCATTCCTTTATCCTCTTTGTTCCAAACTACACAGTGCTCTTCATTTAAAAAGGAAATTCTTAGTTGACATATACAATATGGGAGCTACAAAAGTGAGCTACATGAAGACTTCATTAGCAGGCTAAACCCTCCCATTTAAAACAATAAATTCTTTCAATATCTAGGAAAATCAAATTTTATCTACCTGGGTGTTCCATTCTTCTTCTCCACAATGATGTCTGTAACATCAGAGCGATGATCATTCAGTTGCTTATTACAAGACATACTGTGGGTGTTGATGATATAAATCATGGAGTCCTGAGAACCAATCCACACTTGACTCTGTTCCACCATGACCATGCAAGTCTGGGGAGAAAAAGCTCAGGGTTAAATAAAGCCTAGGAGAGAAATCAATCTTTAATGTAACATGGAAAAGGCTGTATTCAGATGCTGCAGTTTGCTGGTGATCACTGTAGGAGATGAAGACTTGGCTCTCCAGTGTTCCATCCTTTGCTCTGCTCTATAAATATTGAGAGAACCGATCTCTTTGCAAAGTTTATCCTTCAGTAAACAGGATTAACAATTTATCTTAGGGACTGACTAAAGTGTGCTTCCTGGCCCAAACAAAGTAAAAGTAACAGAGGGCACCAGAGGAACCACAGAAGTTAGTGTGCTCCTTTCCTCTGGATTGGAAGCCAACCAAACTGTCCAATATATCCACACTTCCTACTTCATCTAAAAGTAGTGTTTAAGAAAATACTGTCTCCTCTACTGTCTCTGGATTGTCCTTCCCCTTCATCACACACTCTTCATTTATCTCCTCCAGCCATCACTTGCAACTTTTTAAATCTTCTTTTAGGTATCTGACTCTTCTGGAATTCCATCTTTCATCCACCCAGCTCTTCACCATCAGCTTTACCCCTCCCTTTCTGACTCTCTCTCACACTCATCCACAGCAATCGCTTTTATCTTTCACACAAGTGACATGTCCATTCCATTTTCCTGTGTGTTCTCCCTACTGTGTGTTTTTCAGCCAGGTTGCATGCCTGTTTCAGATTCCCTTTTCACAGAGAGAGCTACTCTTTCAGGTGATCTTTGACAAACCACTCCCTTTCACCTGCTGGTTGAGACACTCCCTTTCAGAGCTCTATCTCTCTTTCAATAGCATCTATCTGGTTTCCTTACACTTGTTCCAATCTCCAGTTCTTCAGTATGGGTGAATTTTTATCTATTCCTAGGATTCCCCTTCTCTTTGGGTTAATTGTCTTTTATTCTTTCTCCTCAACTGTTTCAACCCTGCTTTCCTGCCCCAAGAACCCATCAGGCCCTCCCAAATCCAATCCATCACTTCTCACCACTATGAATTGTTTTATTATTAATCCATTTAGCCTCCTTTCTGCTTTTCTCAAAAATCTCCAATTTTCCAGGTTAACTGAAGCCCAAACAACTCAACAACTTTTAAGGAATGATGTGATTTTGGGTCAGACAGGCTACAGCAACAAAACCATACCCAGCTGAAGCAGGAATTGTGATCCTGTGCCAGTCTTACCAGTTTAGAGTGGCCCATTTTGAAGCAGTGTTGCTGGATAGACCAGGTAGAGGCATCAAAGACCACAACCCTCCCCTCATTTAAAGCACACCAGAGTTTTGGATGAGCATTGTCCAGTCTTTCTGAAGGGTCAAGATGCCCTAGAAATAAAGCAGAGAAGAGGAGAGAAGTAAAAGAAAACAATATTTTTGGAGACCTGTGGGAGAGCCGTTATTAGGCAGAGCAGGTTTGTAATGAAATGCATCTTCTGGAGTTTACATCATCAGTTATTGAGTGACACAGTTCTCACAATGCATTTGTGCTTGTTATCATCTATTTGCTGAGTTCACCCAATGATTTAATCTTACACTCCAAAGATACTCAGAGCAGAGATAATCTCTTTCACTGATGACTAAGAGCTGAGCTCACTGAGATTGCAGTAAGGCTTTTAAGCCCTATAAATACAACTAATAAATTCACTCACTCTTGTCTACTCCATCAAAGCCTCTCATACTGTGAAGAAAGAAAAGCACCACTGAATCCAACACTCTCCCCAATGTTCCTTGCACTGTGGTTCAAACTAACTCCCCTGCAGGACTCTACTGAAAAATAAAACCCTAACAATGAATATTGATCAATGGGGAAGCATCATCCATCCATCCATCCACCTGGCTCAGTAAGTGAGCCAGAAATCTTAATGAGAAATCAGCCCATTAACACAGAATTGAAGTCTGTGATAAGGCACATGTGCAGAGAAAGGCCAATTAAGACAGTGAAAACTATGCCTTGGAGTATCTTAACATGCAACATTACTGCTCTTTTAAAATTATTTTTCTGGTTTAGTATTCAACACACAACCAATCCATGTCAGAATGTGAACACATCAGGCAGGCATAATACCAGGTGTTTTAAGATAATGTGCTTTATAGGCTAATTAAAGCTGGGCTAACCTAAAGAGAGCAACACATCACCTTACCTGGAGTATAAAGCAAGACATCTATTGCCTGTGGAAATGTCTCACCAGCTGAGGGGTTGATCTTGTGCTTTAGTGTCTCTGAAGTTGTTTTGGGGACCATCATAGGCACTAAAATAGATTTTTAGAAGGTAATGAAGTGCACATTTAAGCCTGAAGCAGAACTCCAATTCTTATGAGATAGCAATTCTACACCATTCATTCACATTTCTCACTTTTCTTTCCCTCTAGCTTTAGATGAGAGCCCAAACACCATTTGTATGAATTCTGGTAGCAGAGACATCCACCACCCAAGGAGTCTAAAAAATCAAGACAAAACCACAGCATCCAAGATGGAGACAGAAGCAAAAGCATTGAGACAGAAGCAAAAACCAAAACCAAACAGAACAAAAAGGAAAAAAAAACGGGGGGGGGGGGAATAAAAAGAAAAAAAAAAGAACAAACCCTAAACTTTCTACTTACTATTAAATAAATTGCATTTGTGAAAGTGCAATCAGGCTAATGTCTTTTTGTATTTCTACACATAACCAGTTTGAAAACATACACACTGAAAGAGCAGAAATACACACTGAAAGAGCAGAAAGAGATGATGCAACACCAACAGGCTTTGTAGCATTGCTGTGACTGACCTTCATTTTTCATCCTGTCAAAGTAAGACAGTTTAGAGGCTGCATAGATGCTTTTAGAGGACTGCAGGGCACCAACCACAGCATCCATCAGGAGAACATTTGTCAGTGCTTGCTGGATATACTGAGGATCCTAAAGACAGAAGTCTTACTGTATTTTATCTATTGCTCATTACTCTTACAAGACACCATGCTCAAAATCACAACATGAGCCATGTGTAGCACAAGCACCAGGCAGTTGCTGTCCTGCAGCACAATTCCTGCCACTTGCTGGCAGGCCCCACTCCCACATTCCATGTTCCAAGGCAGGCCTTGGAGCAGGGAGTCGGAAGCCAGTGTTATTACAGGAATACTTCAGATCTGAAACCTTGATACAGGATATGCAAACAAAACCATATGAAAAGATACAGCAGACATAGGATAGATACCCATTTCCAAGCTGGATTTTTCTTCATGGGAGAGAAGCACCATGAAATTCTAAGGTTAGTGCATGAATTATATAGAACAGAGACAGCATATTCTTCATATTATTTGGTTACAAATTCCCATATTTATACCTTGTGATCATATGCCATTTTCTTTCCAGCCCACATTTCTTTCACTATCAGGTACCAGAGATCACACTCAGTTTTAAGGTTGGCTTCAAATACTTCTTTTTTAGATAATGTTTTAATCCTCAGAGTAGGTATTCTCAAAAGAAGGAAAGCTACAGTTGTGCTCTTAACATCCTGGAAAGTTACAGGAAAAAGAAAACAAAGATAATGTACCCAAATAACAGATTATTCAGCACTCAGCTGACAGGGCAGCTTTGTCTAATTAGAGCTAATTATTTCAGTTGTCCATACACCCAATTAAGCAGAGCTGGATTAATGAAAATAAGTTTAAACATCACCATACAGCCTTGGTTCCACAGTGGATATAAACTGACCCACTGATAAATGAGTCATATGAGCACATTTAATGCTCATGTTATTAAACTGATCTACTCCATATCCTATGTGCTGCACTCTGCACATTTCTCTGAAGGTATAACCTCTTGATTTTCAGTCATGAAATTTTTGGTCCAAACCCCCAGAATTTTACCTAACCACTCACATAGTGACTTCAGCACTGTTTCCTACTCTCCTTACTGAAACTTAATGTTGAGAGCCAGCTCACTCTGGAGAGTGGGACATAACCTAAATCCACAGGCATGCCAGAGGACAGGAAGCTGATGCTCACCTCTATGTCCCTGAAAGCAGCAATTGGGACATAGCCAGGACGGCCTCCTTCAGTCAGCAGGAACAAGCGCTTCTGGGTCAGAGCTATTTTCCCTACACCATAGTTGGTTTTAACTGAGCAAGATAACTTGTAGACACATTCATTTTTATCTAGATGCTCAATTACTGCTGGTGGCAGATTCACCTCTTGAGCTTCTGCTTCAGTTTCTTTCCAGTAGTTGTAGAAATCTCTGAATGTTTCAGGATCAATTTGTTTCTGCTGTCCTAAAAAAAAATTTTAAACCCCTTTAGTGTGAGAAACTATTACACAGATTTGTACAGGAAGAGAGGTTTAGAAAGACAGTAACTGTCAAATTGTGCCTAAAATGTCTATACTTATATGCACAATAAAGAGGCACATGTCCAGATCCCAAGGTTATCTTAGGCACTATCCTGAGATACACCCCCTGAAGGTACAACTACCTCTCAGTGAGTAAAATGTGTAACTAAAGTCACTCCCGCTCCACTTAAACGTAAAGGAATAGTAAAAAAGTGAGTTAAGAATGGGGAGAATTTAGAGAAGACTCCATATAAATTCTGGGATCAGTCAACAGACTGAACCTGTCTTCTCCCCCATAGGATCACCTGCTGGGTAAGAATCATACTCTAGGCATACTGAAACATTATTTCAAGCTGCCTCTTACTGGGGATTAGAGCTTGTCCATATAAGGCTTTGAATTAATATATTGCTTTAAATGTATTTTTGCAGTGAAATATTACAACCAGCAATTCTCGTACTTTAAGCTCTGATAATTTTACTAATAGAGAGTGTTCTCCTTTAAGCTGTTAATGTGCTGGCAGTGTGGGTAAAGGACACCCAGGAGGGGTCTCTCTGTTTGGCAGGGGACCTTGGACAAGTCAGTAGAACCCTCCTCCATGCAGCAGCTGCTCAGTGAAGGGTTTCCACAATGGAACACTGACAGACTGGTCAGGCACAAGGGGCTCAGCTCTCCTAGGGCACTAACAGACCAACCAACGCTAAAAGTTTGAGTAAATCTCCCTTTTGCATGTGACAATGCTAAATAAGAATCAAAAAACCCCAACAACCTTATACTCACCTACTGTCAGAGCATCGAATAATCGGTGGATAGTGTCTATATCCCTGACAATCCCAGACTCCTGAATTCTCTTCACAAAATCATCCAGCTGCATGTGTGTTTTTGGCAATTTGAAATTTTTTACGTGGTCATCTATTTTCAGAACTTCCCTTTGTTTTTCCATCGCTCGACTTATCAGCCTCTTGAGCTCAGGTTTGCGGTCTGCCTGCAAGCGCTCCGAGCGAGGCAGGGTCTCCACTATTTTTCGTACAAGATCAGTAGGGAAAATTCTTAAGTCTGTTTTTTCTAGGTTCTGAAAGTCAGAAAGTGCATTTAGTAGTTTCCCTTGCATCAAGCTAACAAGGCCCCGGAGGTAGAAGTACCTTGCCAGCAACGCAGAGTTCTCAGGGGGTAAGGTACTGATAGCTTTGCTGAGGTGGTTGAAGAATTCTGTGTAGTAGGAGTGAACACACTGGAACATCAGAGGAAAGTGAATTTCAGGGATTTTGAACGTGGTGATGGATTTGGAGGGTGTTCTTATAGCTAGAAACAAACACCAAGAGAGTACATTGACCAGGGAAAGGAGTAGAAGTGCAAATATCTTCACAACCAGCAATACTACAAACAACAAACAGAATCCCCATCACAGCAACAAGCAATTACAAGAAACAAGAAGGATTACAGCTGTGCTAGGGACAAATTTCTGTATCTATCACCCCTATTATGAGAATATTCCCTAATCCCTTTTGGAAAAGTTAAAGAAAAAAGGGAAAAAAAAAACCCTCATGGAGTTCTTTCAAAACCATGATAAGCTTAAGCCTGTGTTTAAACTAAAGGTAGTAGAGAACTGGACATGAGGTGGGTAAGGACTCAGAAATCAATTATCCACTATCAACCCCACTGGGACCAATCACTCTTTTGTAGCCCAGCAAAACTTCCAGCAGGCTACAGACTTCACAGTCCAGGGGAAGCACAGACAGGGCCCAGCTCAAAGTGACTCAGCCTATCATTTCTTCCCAGCAGCTGACAGTGTTTCTGTGACAATTACTCAGTGATGTTACCCCAAAAGGCAACAGAAGAGTCTTTGTCCATCACAATCTTCCCTTACCAACACCTCTTTCCACTTTTCGAAGTGAGGAGTTCCTGGTGGGGCCCTCGGGCAGTTTGATGTCCTGCAGGTTGGGCATGCTGATCACCATGCGCCGGCTGGCCTTGCGCGCGGCGCTCATTCGCTTGGAAGCCATTTTCTCTATCGTCAGCCTTCTGGGGGTGGGAAACATCAAATCTAACCTGAGGAAAACAAAAACAACACATTACTAGTTTCAGAATTCACATATACACCCTAAATTGCTGCCTGTTTTTTTTTCTTTTTTGTATTAAATCTACAATTTCAACAACCATCTGTTCACGTAAACCTTTTACAATAATCATAATTAAATGAGAGTTAGCAAATAATCCTAATCTTACTTATAGATGACCTGATCTCATACCAAGAGAGTCAAAAGGACTTTTATCACTGATACAAATAGAAGATTCAAAACCAGAATAAGAAATGAGAAAACTCTACCTGTCCTCTTCAGACTGGCTACTCAATTCAAGACGAGCAAAAGCATCCATCTTTCTGCTCAGACGAGCTTTAAGGAAAGTGTGAAACATGTAGGTCTCTAAAACCTGTGAGACACAAAGGAGTTAACTGTGGGTCATTTATAAACTTAGCATGTGTTGCTCTTTTTTATTACCTTTAAACATGCAAAACTGAGACCTTCCAATTTAGCAATCACAAAAATAAAAAGATTGAAAGCTTCAAGAGAAAACTAATTAAGTTTCCATTCACCTCTGGACTTTGATGATACTTGCTTAGTGGCAAACAGTAATCTCAAACTGCCCTCCAAGAGGTGAAACCAAACAAAAATGATAGGTACTGAGCAAAACAGAGCTACAAGTTTAGTATTACCTTTTCTACATAAACCAAGTGCTGATAATACTGTATGTGGTTTGGAATAAGAATTTGGAGCCACTCTAAATTAACATTATGTCATCATACTCACACTGAAAAGACAAGTGAATTATCTTTTCTTCTGGTAACCCCCAAAATTGGGGGTTACCCAGCTCAGGTAATTATTGTGGTGCCATCCAGAAATAACTTTCTAAAAAGGTCAAATTGCTACTTTTAGGACAGAAGACACAACAAAAAATGCCAAGTGTGAATTTAAAAGAGGGAAAGCCACCATCTCTCATCACTGCACAGTTAAACAAGGTGAAATGTGGGATTTGAGGCAATACAACATGTCTATTATGTAAATGTTCAAATGCCTCTTACTAATCCACTTGCAATGTGCAATGTAAAACAGCATCTCCAAAAGCATTAGGATTCCCAGTTTCCAGTATTCCTCCAGTAGGTGGCATATTTTGCTAGCAATTGTACATCCCGGACATTCCAAATCTTAGTCCTTTCTAGAGGATTTTTTTGAGTTTTCTTAATTCCAGACACTAGTAGCTACTCCACTAGTAACTACTCCATAGTGTGTTATTTTCTAAGATTCACTTGAAAGCAAACCTGCCACTTTGCTATTTGGTATTTAAGGGAGTCAGTTGCTCAAAGCTCTTCTTAAATATGTACATCCGAGTTTTAAACTAATATTAAATTTCAATTCATAAAATGGTCACCATTTCATTTATAGCATTAGAAATTACTGCTGACAATATTTTATAATCTGAAATTCTGGTCAAGAGAGTTCCAATCAATTTCTTTCCTGAGGATATATTAAGATTTTCCTTTTAGTCTGTCTGTTTTAAAGAATGGTTGCACATTGCAACAACTTTCCACTGGAAGCTTTATCCAACAAACACTGTTTCTCCTGTAGGATTCATTACTTTGTTACCTTTAAATTTCCAGATATTAGCATTAATCCTAAAATAGAGATTTATTAATAGCAGATAATCACAGCACTGAATTTACCTTTTTGTAGAATGGCTGGTCTCCAATTGCCCTTGTTTTCAGAAATTCTTCACTGTTAAATACTCTGTGTTCATAATTTAGATGGTCTTTTACCTCCCTGGAGACATACATAAATAAATAGATAAATCTGCTTGGAGATTTGTAAGCAAGTTGTACTTTTGCAAGAGCAGCAGCCCACTGGTATTACTAGAAATATGCTGCAGCATCAGAAGAGAAAATAAAAATGTGCTGCAGTATTGCAGTATTAGAAGGCAAACTCAGTTTTAATGAACAAGTCTATGTTACTGAATCATGGAAAAAAGAATTCAAATTTACAAGTAAGGTAGCCTATCTGGTGCCAAACTCACATATACTCTGTAAGATTTAGTAAACCATGAAGGAGAATCTGTGAAAATCATGAATTAGGCTACAATCCTGGAATTCCATTTACATACACAGGTCCTGAATCACACACAACCCACTGGAGCACAAAAGACAAGTGCACCTATCATGGGCAATTTGAAAGATGTGACCTGACCTCACACTGTCCCATCACATTGCATCTGTAAGAGGCACATGAAAAACAGGGTTCTTAGTACATCTTGTTAACAATTTATCCAACCATATGGGGTCAGGAAAAGGTATGGTCAATAAAAGTACATAGTTCTATGTAATTCTATATAATTTGGCACTGTCTGCTTTAAACATGGAACCTCCACACACACAAAATCACTACAATGCTTTGCTGAAGACAGAACAACTGGCAGCACAACTGCATTGGAGAGTTACTTTCCTTCACTCCTGGATGCTGGCAGAGTTAGGAGATAGAAGAAACAAGGCTGAAAAAAAGAACAAAGAAGAAGTTTGAAGGAAAGGAGAAAGAAAGCAAAAGAATCAACCCCTTTGTGATACATATTATCTCTTAGATAGCAAAGCATCTGCTCATTTTTTTTGCAGCCAAATGTTTAATGCATTAAAGAGTTCAAGCTGTTACGAGCAAAAATTCATTTCTCCTCATCTTTGTCTGGAATTATTGTTGCCAAACACTGAAATCCACAAAATTCCACTGTGGAAAAAAAAGCATTTCAGATTCCATAATCAGCTATCTGTAAAGGCTGTTCTATTCCCCACACCCAGCAGCTACTGTCCTTCTTGGAGGGTCCAGACACCTGCAGGAGCACTCCTTAACCTGATCCAATAACAGACACCTGGTATTTGGACTCTGAAAATTAACCCAGCTCCTTCTGACTGAAAGTGTCAAGAAGAATTCCCGTGAGCAATTCAGTAGCTGATCCAAAGGGAAGAACCACCTCTAGCAAGAGGCCACATCATTGTTAAAATGCCAAACACAGCCAATCCCCCACATTTCTTACCATAGAATTATGGAATACCCTGAGTAGGAAGGGACCTAAAAGGATCGCTGAGTCCAGCTCCTGGCCAATTGTCCCTTCTTGTGCCAACACTTTGCCCTTAAGCTTAAACAGCTCCTCTCCCTCCTTCATTCTCAGGTGTTGCACTCTTCAGGTATCTCATCCATTCTCAGTCCAAACACACCCAAGTGTGCTGAACTCTTGTTCCTGTTTTCAGCTCTTCTACCCTGTCCTGGTTTGAATTCATGTGCCTCTAACAAGAGGGACCAAAACTTGACTGATATCCCTGCTGGGCCCTAAGCTTTTCCAAGGACTGCACTTCTCTTCCTGAAATTTTCCTACAAAAGACAAGCTCGAAATCAGAAGAGTTTTATGTAAGATATCCTAGCAATGTATATATACATCAAAACATCAATGACTCATATTCCATCAGGCTACAGGACCTCCTTCTCATACTCCCTAACAAAACCTAAGCCCTACAAAATATCTATAAAGACAAAATGAGAATATTTTCACTGATGCTTAAAGTGTCTTAACCAGTACCAAATGCTCTTCTAATAGAAAATACTACACCCACTTACCTGAAGATATTAACAATGAACTGCAACATGGTTTGCTGCACGTCCATGTTCAGTTTCTGCTGCCAAGCCCTCCTGCGGGTTTGGAGCTCACCAAGGTCTGTGCTGGCTCGGAGATGGCAGAGCTCCAGATCAAAGTGCAGCTGCAGACCCTCCACTCTACACACAGAAGAAAACTATTAACTTACATCCTAACATCAACAATTTTTTAATACCTTAAAAAAAAAGTAATTTAGGCCCATGCATCTTACAGCTAGAGAAGTGCAAGATTGATCTACAAGTGCTGACAAGTTAACAAGATTCCAGGGAGCCCCACTCAATTAAATCACAGTGCACTCAGTCTTCTTTGTAAAGTTCAGAGTATAATCTGCATCAATAATAACAAAGAAACAAGCATTCCAGTGGTTTCAAAATAATTTGGTGATTATGATTGCTTAAAGCCACTTCTATACTAATTAATTGAAATTTTCAATTTGCCCTTTCTTAAAATACAGTGGTGTTTAATGAATGAAATAATACTATAATAATAAATAATAGAAAATAAAAAACTTGGAGCGTCAAGTATGGTTTATGCACTAAGATAGACACATCTTCAAGTTCTTGTCACCTTTTTATGAAAGTTTCTGCTGCTTGTGCTGGAACATCTGGAATCTCAAGTTCCTCTTCAACCATTTTTGAATGTGAAATATCTCCATTATCTATATTAATTAGAATTAAATCTTCACCTTCCTTTTAATAAAAGAAAATAGAATTACTGTACATTTATTGTAAAAATATTTACTTCTTATTTACATACTTCTCAGACAATTAATTTCATCAAGGTGGTAAACCAGAAAAGGACTGAAATTTTTTCCACAAGTAGAAAATTGTACAGATAACTAAACAATTACATCCAAGAAAAATAAATGCAATTTCCTTAATAGATGTTAATCCCAGTACATAAACACTTAGTAATCTAATATGCCTCAATATGGAAGGGGACAAATGCACTGCAAGTAAAAATCAAGAGTGGTAATGGTTTAAAACATACCATGCTCACTTCATCAAAATGATCAATATGACATCCCATGAGGAAAGACATTGGAGCCATCACAAAATCCAGCATTTGCCGGGACAGAATGGGCACAAAAGTGTGCTGCCACTGAAGGGGATGAAGGTACAACATAAAGCACTCAGCAATGAGTGTCAGCAGAGCCCAGTCAGAAGAGAAGAAAACTATTCTCTGCTCAGTCAAAATACAGGTCATAATCTGGAAAACAAACCCAGAATGTTAAATATTTGCAAAGAGGTATCTAGAACACACTAGAAATGCAAATATTTCATCTGTTTGTGAGAGTCAACCTCAAAATTCTCAAAATTCTTAGTAGCTACCTTAGAGATTTATAAAATGAAATAATGCCCATTTCAAGATGCATCAGCTGCACCTTTTAGGATTTGAGATACTTTTATTCATAACATCCATGTGTGGGCAAAACCCCAAAAAATAAGGCAGAACTGCCAACTCTCGTGATTAAGGAGGTTTCTTAGAGAAAGTGGCTCAGATAATACTGATGACCTTAAACAACCTAACTTAACTTCACAGGTGGCCTTTGAGCAGGGAATTGGATCAGGAAATCTACAAAGGACACTCCAGCTAATACTATTGTAAGATTCTGTGAAGCACTGAAAAAAATTCTTTGCAAATAGCTTTTTGTATTTCCATACCATTTACACCATTTTTGTATAAGAGAGCCAATTGTCATAAGTCCTTCCCACAGGCCCCTTTCTTAAACATGAAAAAAAATATTATAAATCTTGTAGAAATGCATGTAGTGAAAATTCAAAATAAAATCTGTCAATTGGCTTGGGTAGTTACATTTTAAAATAGATTCTTAAGAAATTTAGCAACTATTTCTAGACCACAGGCAAAGAAATAGAATATTCCTTAATCTAATCAGGTCTATCAATAACAAAATATCTTAAGAAGAAGTATAGTTTATTTTGCCATAGCTCTAATATTCAGAACTAAGACTACTCTGAATTCCTGGGTTTATGAAATTTTTTGAGTAAATAAACTTGTTGATTTTTTCCTACACTACAAATTACCAATACTGTCAATCTCTAAAACATTTAAAAGTAAGTTAGTTTTACCTGCAGCACCTGCTCTGGCTTGAAACACAGCAATGGAAGATGGAGATCCAAGTCAATAATTGGACTGTCCGGATCCTCTCGTGAAGGAATTATTATTTGAAGTGGTTTCATATGAAATACCTGTAACAACAGATGGTTTCTGTTTACTCCTTAATAAGGCTGTTCCCACAGCATATTTAATTCAGGATTTTAGTTCCAACTACAAAAAACTAATTTGAATTGAGAGCAAGAAGACAGGTATTTGCATACTGCAGAAAAGTAAAATAAAAAGAGAGGGAAATATTAAAAGACACAATGAGTAGTTTGAAAGATTAATATGAACTTGTCTCCTCTCATTCTCATAGAGTGATTGGCCAGTAATTTTTTTTAAAAAACATCTTTTAACATAATTAAACTTGCTTTATTATAAACATAACAAGATAATTGAATTTATAGTTGTAGATACAACTGGGAAATCAAAACTACTGATAAAATTCATACAGGAAACAGAAAAAACATGAACAAAATAAGTGAGCATAGATTATCATGCTAAGAAAATAAAGCAAGCCAAATGGAATGAGGTCTCTCAGTGTTTCAGATACTTCAGCTCAAATCTCTGGGGTCGGGTCCTGCACATGCTGCACATTTCAGCACTCACAGCTGGTTTAGCCAATCACTCAGATATTTTCCAGCTATGCTATTTTTCCTCCCCTCCTAACCCCTCATCCCAGGGTCAAGGAAAGCAGCTAAGGAGAAGGCCTTGGCTGAAGTTCTGCTTCCCTAGAAGCCACTGCAGTAGATAACAGAGTGTGTGCTGAAATCACTGACCCAGCTGACATCTGGCTGGATTTGGGAAGGGTCAGAAAGAAACAAATAAACAGAACTGAATACAAATGTTGATGTGAGTTTCCCCTCTCAGCTTGGTCTTATCCAGGCAGCAGCCAACTCAACATTTCATCCACTGCACACTGTTCTGCTGCTCCCAGACCTGTCCAGGCATCATGTCAGACCACAGGCATCATGTCAGACCACAAATAGCTGGCATGAGCCAAAGCCTTCCCAGAGAAGTTCTGAAAACTAAAGAACATGACTGGTATGCCAGCACTCCAGCCTGAACCCTGATCACACTGTTATTTTCTCTACTAATAATGCATAGCCTGATTTTTAAAGCACAGGTATTGACATCAGTTTCACATCACCAAGTAATCTCTGACCTGACATTCATGAATGTCACCCAGTTTATTGAAAACAGCATCTTAGTATCTTAGAAGACATAATGTTAAAATTATTATGAAATTGAGGAGGAATAATTACCAAGTGGAGTGATCCTGGTGGTGGGCTGGGGATTAAAAACAGCTTTGCTGCAAATTCTTTTATGTACTCCTCGACATCTAAATCCCTCAAAGGTCGTAGCTGCACTAGTAAGCTGTAATTAAATGATAGGAAATGACTTATCAATAGTAACATGCAAACACAAAAAACTCTTTCTGCTGATAATCTAGAAAAAAATTATTAGGAGTAATGAAGCTATTATTTCAGCTAATTAATTTCTAGTTTATTAGATACTTGAGCAGCTTCATTAAATTTTAATGATGCTTCTGTGTCAGAAGCAGAGTTTTTTTGTACTCCCACGCATAAAATACTGCTGCATTATATCCATCAGAGGACACAGCACGGTGGTTTGATGGCCAAAGGAAACCACGTGTGAAGTGAGATGGTGAGGTGTTGCTACAGCAAGTGTCTTCTAGAGACTGCTTGAGGAACCAACACCCACAGCTGCAGCACTTGGTGCTCCTCCCATCCCAAGCATCACACACCAGCTCTGAGATGGAAAACAGCACCAGAGGAAAAGAGAGGTTGTAGACCTGAGTTTGACTGCAGAGGAATGTGAAGCAAGAGCCATATTTAGCATAAGGCTTAGGCCTCTATGGACGCTGCTCTTTGCGGTCATTCCTGCCCACACAAAGAATAAGAACATTTGTGTAAACCTGCTAAATGCTTCTGGTTTTAAGCTATATTACCCTAAGAAAGGTCACATGGTTTATATTATATACCAAATAAATTCTGGAACATTTAAGCATACAAACAATCAAGATTGAAAACTATGAACTCCCACAGCTTTTCTGAAATGTAACAATTACCAAGTTAGATATTTGTGGTCACAAAGAGTGTTTTGTTCAACAGAAGATTCACTTGCACGTTTACAGCAAAACCCCCAAATATTTACAAACTCAGCAATCTAGGCCTGCAAATCTACATATAGAGAAACTAGGAACTGAATATGCTTGTCTTCTCCCTGGAGGTTTTACTTCAGTTTGCAGCTTTACTGGTTTCCTGCAGAAGAACACTTGCTCTTCAGGAAGGAAGCAACTGAATAGGTTAAGAGATATATAAGGATCCAGCACACCATATTTGTGTACAGCATTTAGATACCAGAAAATAAAACCCCATATTCTGTCATATATTACTGCCCTTTCAAATGAAATATTTCAATTCACTATTTTCCTATTTGAAAAAAGCCCTGGGCTGTTAAATAAATATTCCCAAAAAGTCCATCAGCTCTTCAGGGGCGCAGAGAAAGGGGAATTTAAGAATTATCAAAGAAAACCAGACAGTTGAACCATCCATTTAAACAAATACTCTGTCACACTTAGTGATGCCTCAGATTTGGCCAAACAGAGTAAGAAGACCTGCCTTTTTTTTCTTTCCTTTGAGCCAAAAAGCTCTTATCAAGACAGTAAATGTCACAACAGACACAAGATGACAGAGAAAGCAGCAGATGTACAGAGAAGACAGTCAGAGCTCCCTATTCAGGACATGGTGCCCCATTAATGCAGCCTAACAGCAGCTGACAGCTCTGGACTGCAGACGTCTGCAGAAATAAATGAAGTAATCTCTGAAACACTCAAGTGGAGAGCTAAGGAGTTTATGAACCTTTCATTAATGCTATTAACTGTCCACAGACAGGTGTTTCAGAAAGCAAGAGCAGTTCAGAATAGGCCCTTTGTACTGCCTCAGTGCTGGGACTATTTGCACACTCCCACCTTTTCTCAAGGCAGCTGAAAGGACTAACACACAGGTTGGAAGATTTACTGTTTGAATGGAGCCTATTCATCCATCCAAGACAGGAGTTCATCCAGGAGATTACTGCCAGGAATATTTCACTTTTCATGCAGTATAACAGATTGAGGTAATACTACATGTGCAAAGTGCCAAAACCTCTCAAGTTAAACCAAACCTTTTAAAAAAACGTAGAATAATCCAACAGCCACCGTGCTGTGAAACCGTTTAGGTGCACATCTGCTTGCTCTGGAGAAAGGCAGACACTCCCCACACAAAATGTTCTGAATTTGGAAGCACTGAATGCTAGCAATATGGAAAGTAGTTATAAAATTAATGGCACAGAATACAAAGATGCTCATTACTATGATGACAGCTTGCAGATTCCCTTGCAGTTCAAAGAACCTGCATGGATTTACAGCTTGATGTTGCCTGTGCATCTCAGCTTGGTTTAGTTTTCAGTTGTGATTTCTACTCTGCCACTTGAAAAAGGTTAGGAATCTGAATTTTATCTAGGAATACTTACATTAAAAATATTTTTGATGATTGTTCTGACTGAAAACAAGTACCACCTCACGTAGAAGCAATTCTGTGCACTTAGGTACTGAAGAATTCTGGAGGAAAAATAAACCTTTTGCTGCAAAAAATCATCCTTAATGGAAGCAGAACTCCTTTAGATGCTACTTCAACATCAGATCTTCAGGAGCAACAGCATTCTTGCACTAGTTATCACAATGAAAGGGCTACACACTAGAAATAGGTGGTTTGAGGTCCACCAGCAAGTGCTTTCAGAAGTCCTGACTGGAGAATGATTCATCAGTTGAAGCATCCTGCAAAACAGCTCTGCAGCATACCAAGGATACAAGCATGCTGTTGAAGGTGTTATTATTTGTTAAGTATAAGAGGCACTGCTACCTGAGTACATTCAAGCAACAAAAACACTTAATTAGATTATTAACCCATTGGTCACCTGATGACACACAGTAACTCCCTTTCTGGTTTACAGAGATACAATGTCAGTGCTTTATAATGTTGTAAAAAGTCAGAACATCTCCAGCTGTACAGGGCACTACACTCAAAATATCTCATAGAGGTCTTGGCTGCAATTGTTTATGTTGCATTCAGAACAGCCACACACCCCAGCAGCTGTTTAATGCCACATGGAAACATTTCAGTAGTACAACCAAAATAAGGAAAACCGGTACCTCTCCACCCTTCCCCTCCCTCCACCCTAGTGTACTCTGGCACAGTAAAACACTTTTTCTAAAAAAAAAAAAAACAAACCAAGACATCAAAACCAGAAGGGCAGACATTCTGAAATGAGCCATTGAATACTATCAAGAAAAAGGAAATTACCAAAAAAAAAAAAAAAAAAAAACAAAAAAACCCCAGAATAAAATTTATTGGAAACCTAATCAGTTGAGTTTCCAGCACCGTGGGAAATGCCAACATCAAATTCAGCTCTGTCACTGGCATTCCCCGCCCCCTCCAGTGATACACACTCCCATCTCACAGATGCAACAGCAAAAAGGGGAAGAGTGTGTGAAAAATTGCAGCTGTGTGAAAAAATCCTCAGTTAAAAGACCAAGACAACACACAGGACTAACATGGAAGGTTATTGTCCTGTTGAACTCCCCTATAATTTATCACATATTTACAAATCACTTTAAGCTCAGATTGTACAGTACTGATCAACTGAACTCCTCTCAGAAACCAGTACAGACTCAAAAGAGAAAAGCCATCTGTGGACATCAATGCTTTAAAATAGGTCCCAAGCCCTACTTGATCATATGTGATCAAGGCAGAGGCATTTAATTATAATGTTTAAATAATTATTAAGTTTAAAATACCCACCCAGAGGCAGAAGCAGATCTAGAGGGTTAACTCTATGTGGTTACTGTCTCTAAATAGATACAAGAACTAGAGACACTTTTTCAACATCTGGAATTCTCCATGGTTGTCCTGAAGATTTTCCCACTTCTCCCTCAGTGGGTTCTTTTAAAATCCATTTGCCAATTGACTGCTTCTCCCAGCTCAGAGATGTCTCACTTCAGAGAAGAAATTACTCACTTATGAATACTCTACATAAACCACTGATGGGTACTGTAACTGTCCAGCTGAATCCATTTCCCACCCAGTGGAAAGCTGATGTGAGGTGAACCCTCTCACAGGCTCAGCTCACAGTAGAAAAGCAGCAGGAATGCCACTATAAAAACTGGATGGAAACAGTAGCCACAGCTGTAGCCACAGCTGGAAGAGTTCCATATGCAGATTAGCAGTGATTTGAGACTTATGAAAGGCAGCATTGAATCAGTTCCTGCAATAACCAAGGGCTGATGTAATTCACTTAAATATAAAGGAGCGGGGAGTGATCTGGGCAGGAAAGCAGAAAGGAAAACAAACATTTCCTTCTTATTTCACTGAACATTTATTTTGATTTCACACTGGCCTGTGCACACCCTGTTTCCATCATGTTGAAGTGCCTTGTCCACATTAAACCCCTTCACTAATGCTTTTAAAATGACAGAGCAGAGGTACATGCCCTTAAAAGGGCTGCCAGAGTGACTAATTTCTGATCTCACAGCCTTTTTGAGTCGATGTCTAAAATGCCCAGGAGGAAGGCACTGCTTTGCTCCTCCAGGGCTCTCTTCATGCAACCCAGGGAAAGCCAGTCAGTGCTCTGAGAAGATCCAAACCCACAGCACAGGGAAGAAGAGGTGCATGGGCTGGGAAAATGAGTGCTCAGGTCTCATTTGGGCTGGAGCCAAGCTAGGGGCTGGGAATGCACCTCAGCTGGTACCCAGGGAGTGCTCCCTTGCTCATCTGCTCAGGATACCAGCAGAGCAAAGGGGAAAACAAGCTCCAACCTAAAACCCCAACATCTTTCAACTTATGTGCAAGAAGCAAATACCTGCAACTGGATTCAGATTTGACTCTAGAAATCATGACTGAAATTTAGTGAAGAAAATCTCTTCTACCTTTGCACAGCAGGTCTGCAAGTGAAGACACCCAGTAATGTCCAGTGTACCCAGGCAGATCCCTGATGTGATAAGGTTTTAATACAAAATAGATCTCAACAATTTAACAATAAAGTAACCTCAAAATAAGAGAAATTACTTAATAAGATAGATCCATGTTCACTTACCTTTTACATCATCTACACTACAGAATATTTGATTGTTTCTAAGCAGTGTATCCTAAGAATTTCTCTCCTAGTTCTACAATATCCAAGTAACCACTCTATTTCCTGAAGTGACTTGGATTATTTCCCTAAAGTGTCATTAACTGCTTATTAATACATATATTCATGTTCTTATGACATTTATTTGGTGCATTATAAAAAGCTTTTTGTGCTTTGAAAACGATTTTCATAAGAGTGGAAAAAAAAAAACTCTAAGAAAAGCCAATAATATCTCTAAAATATCCATTCCCTACACACTAGCAAAAACCCCCAAAGAAAATGAAGACAACATCATAACTAATACCCTTGGTATACAGAATTTGCACTTACTGTCTGGGCAACATTGACATAGCATCTCTTCTTTTCCTCTCCCACACAACCTTAACATAAAACTAACCACTGCTTTAGCATCACACAGCTCTCCTGACCACATCAAGCAAATTCAGATATTAAAAACCTGCAGTCATTTCCAGCAGAAACACACAGTGAAGCAAATCTTACCAAGAGAGACAATCCTTGAGGGCACTAAAATACGGGTATCTGGATATAACACAAACAGCACAGGGTACAAAACAGACAGGCACCTGCCCAGTCTGCGCAGATTCCCAATGGCCCTGCCCATTCGAGGAGGTGAAGCCATCCTGCAAGAAAACTGCACATTAATGACTTTATGTTAATCATGAACTTATGGCTGATATTTTCTTGAGAACCTTAGAGATGTGATATCCAATTCCCTCTATATTTCAAAGGGATTTTGATGTCTATCTCCCTTTACGTCTTCAGAAAAATGTCAGCCTACAAGACTTAAGCAATGTGTATTAAAAAGAATTTCAGCACAAAATGTATTCAGAAAGAACATCTTTCATTGTTTGGAAAGAACAATCTTTACCAAAAAAACATCCAAGGGATAAAGTCTGCTCCTAAATATCCAAATCTCCTAAATGAAATCCATAACAGTTTTTCCAAATGGAGTGTGTTCTAAAGTACTTCATTTAAAGTGGCAATATAAAAGTATGATTTGTCCTGTACTCCTCCTAACATAAAAACACACCTGTTAACTAATTTGATAAATTGAATCCCACATTATTCTCAAAGTGATTTGCTTTTATATATTTTAATATATTTCAATAGAATAATGAGTTAAATAACTTACTTGCATAGACTGGTAGTACTGTGCAACAACACCATATGTTCTGTTACCACAGACGTCAGTGAAGACCAGGAAATGGATGTGGTCCTCTTTTGATTCAGAAGTTACATAAAGTCCTCCTGAAATGAAGGCAGCAACCATATCTTTAATTATATATTTAACTACAGTTGTGTGAAAGACAATTCATGACAAATACTGCACACTGCCACTTCATTTCAAGAGAAATGTTTCATTTTCAGGGATTAAAATTTAATATACAGTCCACTTGAACTAAAGGTTGTTACAGAGGCTGTAAGCTGCACATAACTTTAGAGGCAAAAATGAAATTATTCTGCATTTTCAGAGATAAAATACAATAAATGGGTTTAAATCACTTTTTTTCCCCAAGACATTAAAAAGGTCTGCAATTATGACACACATATTAAAATTTCTCCAATTAAACCTGGAGAAAATATTCACTACTTCAGGTATATCAAAGCATCAAATGAAAAGTGAGCAAGTACTCAGCTATTTTGGGGTGAAACATAATTTTTCAAATGTGTGCATGTTCACACTTCACTCAAACCAAGATTTACCAACAAGGGCTAAAAAATAAGGGCTGAACTATGGGTCAAGAAATATTTACATTATTTACATTGTTCTCAATAAGAAGTGTGAACCCTCATATACCTGGGAAGCACAGCTGTGGCAAAGCAATAAGATCGATGTCCTTTGGAACTGTCACATCTTCTGTGTCAGGTGCTTTCTGCTCCCCGTTGAGGCTCTTCACATTTTCAACCTTGGGTCTCTCTTTTTTCTTTCGGAAGGATCGGCGTTTGCTTTTATTCAAATTATTACCAGCATTAATCATCTGAACATCATCTCTGCTGATAAACGGAGGCACAAATACAGAAAGAACTTCTGGATCAAGGGGAGGAAGATTTTTGAGTTTTCTTTGAGTGCCCTATAGAAAAAAAACAACAAACAAAACAAACACTAAGTTGACACTCATCCTGATATGTGGGGTTTTTTTCGTAATTTTTAACCCTAGTTTTCTTCTACCCCTAAAATTGTGGGTTTCAAATATATTTTACTGCTTCCTAAATAATTGATTTTTCCTTTTAAGCTTTTGTTTTATGCATGTTAATGCAAGGAAAATGGGCATTTTCAGTAGGCAAGGAATCCTTCATCATTCAAAATGTCCCATATTAGTATTATGCCTTTGGCAAAAGAAATGAACAGATATCAAATACTGTATTTCCTCCTTTTCAGTGTTAAGATATTCTTAAACTATATTTAAAACAACACTGGCAATAAATAAAAGAAAAGAAACAGCTGAGCCTCTTAGATAAGTCTTTGTTTGACTTCAGGAAAAGCTTCCTTTCAACTCAGAATAAATAACGTGCACAAAAAAAAAAGCCCTAAACACCACAAACAGACTTTCACAAGACAACGCTTAACTTTATAAGGCAATTAACAAAGCACAATTAAAAACTACAGTCATTGTTACAATAAATACAACTTTAAGACACTGAAGCCATGAGAATCCCTCCATATACTGATGACTCAGTGGAACAGGCATCCCAAGAGCATGTATGAAATTACAACATTTTTCACAGGCAGCTTTGCAAAGTATGACTGGCCTGAAAGCCCTCACTGCCCTGCAATGAAAAGCTGTGGAGGAAGTGATCAGAGCGATTTCCTCATACTGGGGAGCATTTTTTGTAGTTTTGACCATAGAGTTGAGCCAAGTAGCTGCATTTCCAATTACTTCATTGCGATTTCAATTCTTCCTGCAAGGTTAAAAAAACAAGCAAAACCTTTGTTTAACCAACACATATTTGGAAACAGGAAAGGCGAGCCCCATTGTGGTAAAAAGTTGTTTTGTTTTTAACTTTTTGCAAACATCTTCAAAGTCAGAGGAGGTGAAGCACACATGCTGCTTTTATCACCAGATATGATGCAAGATGCTCCTTGAGAACCAGGTCTCGCCTCACCCATCATTTCCCTATTTTTTTTTAAATAGCTACAACATAGAAAGCTCTGTTACCAATCTTCCACTGCCCAGGTTTTGAGACAGAAGTCTCAGCTCTTACATCCCAGCAGATATGTCCTCTAATAGTTTTCTTTTCCACATTTGAGCATCACAGGAAAAATGTGAAAGAATGCTTCATGACATGTTAGTTATGGTCTCTTAAATTCCATAAACTACACTGTATTTATAATAGGATATTCTAAAGAAACTACTTCACTAAAAATAAGAAGTGAAAAAACTCACTTTTAATGAACAAAGAGCCTGAACTACAAGTAAATTGGTGTGGAAAAGAAAAGTTCAGGTAAGTATCCAGTGGGATAGTCAAAAGATAGCAATGACTTTAAAAAGCACATCACAAATTGGGATACTGAGTGCCACATCCTCACATGCTAAGAACTAAAAGTGTCTTTTCCTTAGCTGGCAGCTGACAAAAGCAATGAAGAAACTGAAAACACAGATAAATTCACTATGATCACCCTCAAACTAACATGCAGCTAAACATTTCAGAAGGAAATTAAGAATTAAGGCTCAGCCCTGAGGCTGTTATGCAAGACAAACACAGATGTACTCCAACAGCAGCATTCTCAGCTTGGCAGATTTGCCCTGCTGAGGTTTCCACACAGAGTTGCTTTGACAGGGCAATCCCTGACTTACACTGAGGCATCTCTATGCTCCAAAGTGCTGGATGGCAGCCAGCAATTTCATGGCCTCACAACCTAACAGTTCCTGAAATGGCAGATCCTTGATGTCTTGAACTACTACAGAGACATTAAACACCATTTTTCCCCACAGAACAGCAGTGTCAGCACTGTCACTGACCCACTGAGTCAGTCTCCAGCATTTGAGTCAGCTCATATTAATGTCTTGGTCAAAGTCACATTTTTACTCCTTGAGTTCAGGGATAGTGAATAGGCAGCAACAGAACAACATTCACTTGTTTCTCTATTCTTTGAACATTTTATCTTTTCTGCTGCTACTGTTACTTCTTCACTTTGAAATACTTTCCTTTTGTAGATTCGTGCTACCAAATCTCCTTGCATCATACATAGCTTCTTACAAACAGCAGTGGGGGATTTTATTCCATCCCCATTTGACAGTGTTCCAGTAACAGTGCTGCTGTAAAGGACACCGATATGAGACTTTTACAATGACTGCACTATTCAGACACAAACAGTAGTGTGTTGAAAGCACAAATCAGAGCATGACTTCAGCTATCTGGTGTTTCCTAGACCCCATTCTCCTCTTCCCATCGTTGAAGAAGTTAATTTCACTTTGAATGTCACGAAAGAACTGGTTTCTTTAACAAATAATTAGGCAGGGAAAGTATGAAGCCTCAGAAAAATTAGATTGGGCAGGACAATTAGGTTGTAGTAATAGGACAAAAGGGAATGGTTTTAAACCAACAGAGGGCAGGTTTAGATTAGATATTAGGAAGAAATTCTTTACTGTGAGGCTGGTGAGGCATTGGAACATGTTGCCCAGAGAAGCTGTGGATGCTCCATCTCTGGAAGTGTCCAAAGTCAGGCTGGATGGAGCTTTGAGCAACGTGGTTTAGTGGAAGGTGTTCCTGCCCCATGGCAGGGGCATTGGATTTGGGTGATCTTTAAGGTCCCTTCCAACCCAAACAATTGTAGGATGATCTCTGCAGATTCTTGTGCAACATTTTGCACAAACTAATGATAAGGTTGACATTAGGTCTGGTTGCACTGGGTTTCATCCAGTCAAGTTTCAGAAGTCCCTTGGGATGGAGATTCTTCCTCCCTTATGCCCCAGCCCTCAGCACAGCTTCTTCTGGTCTCACTCTTGTTTGCCAGCAGCTCTCCAGTATAAAGGTACCCAAATGTGGGACAATGTTCCAAATGTGAACTCAAGGGTTTTGGGTAATAACAATAATAGCAATAATCCCTTCCCTTCGCCTGTGAGCCACAGTCCTGATGATGCAGGCCATTACACAGTCACTTATCAGACAATCACACAACAGCTTGGGTTGGGAGGGACCTTAAATTATCATCTCATTTGAATCCTCCTGCCATGGGCAGGGGCATCTTCCACTAGACTGAGCCACCCAAAGCCCCATCCAATTTGACCTTGAACACTTCCAGGGATGGGGCATCCACAGCTTCCCTGAGCAACCTGTACCAATGCCTCACCACCTTCACAGTAAAATTCTCCCTAATATCTAATCTAACCCTGCCCTCTCTCAGTTGAAGCAGTTCCCCCTGTTCTATCACTCCATGTCTTTGTCAGAAGTCCTCTCCAGCTCTCTTGGAGCCCCTTCAGGTACTGAAAGTCCACAATAAAGTGGCCCCAGAGCCTCTTCTTCTCAAGGCCAAACAGCCCCAACTCTCTCAGCCTTTCCTCATATGAGAAGTGCTCCTCCAATAATCTTTGTGACCATCTTCTGGACCCAATCCCAAGAGCTCCATGTCTTTCCTGTGCTTAGGACCCCAGAGCTGGATTAGCACTCCAGGTAGAGCAGAGGGGTTGAATCTTCTCCCTCATCTGCTGCCCACACTGCTTTGGATGCAGCCCAGGACATGTTTGGCTTTCTGGGCTGCAAGTGCACATGACCAGGGCCTCTGCACATGTCAAACCTCTCATCCACCAGCACTCCCAAGTCCTTTTTGGCAGGGCTTCCTGCATCACCCAGTCTGTACCAATAGTAGGGACTGCCCTGATTCAGGGGCAGCACCTTGCACTTGGCTTTGTTGATTCCCAGGGTTCCCATGGATTCACTTCTAGGGCCTTTCCAGGTGCTTTTCACTGCAACAAGCACACACTGCTGACTGATGCTCAATCTGATCACACTCCATTCCCTTCAGGCACCTTGACAGCCAGGGAGGCATTAGAGAAGCAGGAACAATTGTTTTGGTGGTTATGTCTGCATCAGCAGGGCCAGAAAGCACAAGGCAGCTCTGACTGTGGTGGGCAGATGCAGAATCCACCAATAGAACCTGTCAAAGATCTGAGACATGTCATGGACAGCTTGCACACACTTGCCAAACCAAAACCCAGCTTTATAGCTGTAGATAATTTAGGGAAAAGAAGCATCACTTCTGTTCATTTCATTCTTACAAAATGCACACTTCCAGTGCTAAGAAAGAAATCTCTAGCTGAAAATAGCAGCCTTTGATCTTTTCAAATGGAAATCTCAGAGTGACAATTTTCTTGGCAATAAGGATAAGCAATGGATTACAGCCCAGAAACTTCTGTTTCAGGAGCTTCGGTGGAAAACTACTTTTTTTTTTCCTGGCGTTCCTGTCAACAACAGATTAATTATACAAAACTTCTCTTACTTTCGGGGTGGGTTACATCAGTCCCATTGACTTCATTTGCTTTATTACTCCATGTTTAAGAACAGTTAAGAATGAACCAACACACTGTGAAGACCACGATTTGAAGCACTATCAGAATTTTTGCCCACTGTTTAATCTGTAAATATCATCACAGATCCACTACTTTCATTTAGGAATGTTATCTTCTTTCAGTAAAGTTTGTTCTTTCTACAATCACTAAAATTAGCCATATAAACATATCACACTCTCCTCATGTAGATAGTGCTGCAGAAGGAAAAGGAAGTGGAGTAAATCTGTAAGCTTTCCCTAAGACAGTGACTGAAAACCCTGTGATGCAACAGTCTGCAGGGACTTTACTGAAGTTCATACTGACAAAAGAAGGGACTACTTTCTTTTCTGATACCTTTTTGTATCTTGAGCAAAGAAACAATTCAGAACCTGCAGTATGATCAGAACATCAGAATGGCTTCTGCTTTCTGTAGCCAATTTCTTATTTTTTGTTCCACAGGGTTTTTTTTTCAGAAAGCAGTGAGAACTAAGCAAACTGGAATGAATAAGAAATTCCCCTTCCTTTAGGTTCACTTCTCACACTTCTGATAAAACACCATGTAAACACTGATTTCAAAAGTTTGGTGCTGACATTTAGGAACTATTTCCCATTCTGAAGGTACACATGAATGAGATCCTGGAATGTGAACCTCTGCTTGGCTGTTATCACTTAAGAAGCTGACATCAGCAAAAGCCGTCTCCAGAGAGAGCAAACAAGCAACAAGCCCAACAAAGACTTCTTTATCTAATGCTATTAGAGCGCAATCAAATTCAAGTTCAAGCAGAGCACCTGAGATCCCTGGGAGCTGTCTGGCCTTTTTTTGCACGTGCTGGCACCACTGCTTTTCCCACAGCTCTTCCCACTGCAGGGCAGCTGGTAGGTATGGAACAAACCCATCAGCACACTTGAACCAAGCAGAACCAGGAGGAGAGGGCTGTCATTGTGAGCCCACATGGGAAAATTATAAAACCACAAATTCAAAGCAGTAACCGACCTGTCAGCTCCTGCTGTATGCAAGTGGTTCAGATTACGCCAAACACAGAGCACTTGAGCTCACGAGGATTTAGATTTCGTGTTTTCCTGAGGATACGAGTTACCAGCCTTTATTCTTTTGCTTTTCTCTCCAGCGGAAGACAGGTCGTGCAGTAACACCCAGTAAAGAACGCATCGTTAAGCGTTTTGCTGTCCCTGCTTATATAAACCTACGGCGAGTTCGCCATCTAAACTCAGACCTTTGCAAAAGTGCAGCTACCTCACACCGCTACCAAATTCTCCCTCTTTTGCTGACGTTCGCCTGTCAAAACAACTTTCTGTTGGGATATTTCAGCTCCACGCGCTGACAAACCCAGCCCCACGCACTGGCACCGCCCGCCCGAACCCCGCTCACCTGGAGCAGCGCCCGCACCCGCTCTGTGGGCGCACCGACCAGCAGACAGATCTCCAGCAGGCCCGAGGGCAGCACGTCCTCCATGGCACAGCCGGGACAGGGCGGCTCCTTCCCTGCGGGCAGCTGCTCCTTCCCTCGGGACAGCGGCGCCTTCCCGCCCTCAGCGCCGCCCGGTCCCGCCCCGCGGGGTGGGGAGGAGCGCCCGTGCCGCACGCGGGAACCCTCCCCGTCCGTCACTACTCTGTGCGCTTTGACTGGCTGCTTCTCCTGTCACTCTAAGGAGCTCTGGCCAATCAGAATGGTCAGGCGTGCGGTGGGCCGGGCGGGGGCGGGGCTTTGGGGTGAGCGCGCTGAGGGTACGAAGGGCTGGGAGCTGAGGTGCCCCGGTCTGAGGTGTTGAGGTCGCAGGACTGAGGGATGGAAGAGAAGAGGTGGGAGCTGAGGGGCTGGGGGTTGAGAGTGGGAAGGATGAAGTGCTGGAGGATGATGAGCTCTGGGCTGAGGGGCTCAGGCTTGAGGGACAGAGCTGAGGGGTTGAGGGGCTCAGGGCTGAAGGCTGAGGGACTGAGGGCTTAGGGTGCAGGGCTGAGGGGCTGAGATACCACTGGCCCCGTTAAAAACTAGTGATGCGGTTTGTGATTTACAGTCACGCGATTTCCACGTTGACATAACCAAGGACTATAATATTTGCTAGTTTTAAGCAACTAGGTGAGGACCTAACTCAAACAAGAGAAGTCCCCAGTTGTTGCTCCATCCCTTGAAAGTGTTCAAGACCAGACTGGATGGGGTTCTGAGCTGCTCCGAGACTTGCAACTGGATGATCTCTAAGTTCTCTTCCAACCCAAACCATTCTGTGATTCTTTCCTCACCTCGTTTCACTGTCTCACCGGGACAGCCCCTGGGAAAGACACTTCCCGACTCAAGGTCGAGTTAATTTTTTCTCCACGGGCTGTTTTCCTCGTGGGGCTGCTGGCCAACAGGGGCTGAGGTGCCTCAGGGCTGCCTGTCAGACGTGGGTGATGTCATGGTCTGGCGCCTTGTGAAGCACAGCCATTCCCTGCTGTTTGCTGCAGGTGACTCAGCAGGACTGTGTCACTTCATCAGGTCTGTGTCACTGCCACTACACGGGAGTTTTCTCTTTACGTTACCACGGGTCACAGTTTCAACGGGCTGTAAGCACAGAGCTGGTGCAGGCTGTGCCGTGTTTCCCCTCTGGAGCAGCAGAGGCACAGCACAGGGAACTCCGAGGTTTCTTCTTGAGCTGCTTAATCTAAATACACCATGAGTCACTCCATATGTATTGGCTCTGTGCAGATCTGCACTGAGAGAATGTAATTCCTCCGGGACCGGAGCATAAAGTACCCGAAACTACAGATCGGTTTCTCTGAAACTGGAGGTACGAGATAAAGTTTCATCACAACCACAAACAGTTTTTTGTGGACTAGTGTTCCGGTATTTTAAATGCAAAAGCATTCCCTGTCTAAATGGTTCCTGGATTTCATTAACTTCTTGTCAGTTCAGGGGTCAAATCAGGTTTCCTCAAAAAGTATAAAGAAAAAAAGTATAAAGTAAAAAGTATAAAGATTTTATTATTTCATGGGGGTTTTATTATCTGAATTTTTGTGGTATTAAAGATCAGGATTATACAGCTTCTGTTCATATAGCAGTGACTAAAAGAAGAAAATTCTTGAAAACCTGGAAGTTTCAGGGATCACTTCTCCAAAGTAGTAGAAGAAGATCCAAGGCTCAAAGATTTATATTCATGAACTTTGAGGTCATAAGGGATTGTTAAAACTATCTTGTTTAGCCTGTGTAGCCCAGGTCACAGAATCAGAGTGAGTCCTGTATTAATGCTGTAACTTCTGCTTGAGGCCATGCCATGTTAACAGTCACTGTTAAATGTTGGGCATCTCATTTTCACTTTCACTTTTTAGCTTAGCTCTTTGACACTGGATCGTGTTGCATTGGCTGTTGCTTGAACAGACTTTTTACTATTAAAAGATTTCTCTCTGCAGAGTTCAAGATTATTAATCTCTATTTCTAAAAGATTATACAACTCATATTTTTAAAACTCCTTTCCTGATCATTTTTGTGCTTCTTTTCTCAAAAATTTCAAAGTTTTACAGTATTATTTTTGAATTAGGAACACCAAAACCAAAGCTGTATTATTGCTGAATGCTCAGTGGTAAATCACATTGCTCTTTCTGACTGATATCCCCACCTAATTAAAACAGAGACAGACAGATACATGAATCATTCAGAAAGGGTGCAGTGTTTAATTAGTTATCCACTGCAACACAATTTTCTTAGGGTTATTACTTCCAACATGAAAATCCTACATCTTACATTGCTTGACCTATGACTATGACCAAGCATTTCACCATATTATAAGAAAATTACAAATGAACCAAGGCTATTAAGCAATTCAGGTCACCCATAGTTAATGAATCTATATCATGATCATCTTCTGATTTCTCTGCTATCTGCAATGATAAATACTGGATGATTCTTGTTCATAATTAATGTAGCACTCAAAGCAAAGATACCATGAAATTATTATCAAAACAGAACTCCAAGATGAAAGGTACTAATGTTAATCTGGTAAAATCTCAAGAACCCTGGAAGCAGGAAACCTGCTATATGGGGTCACTGGTAAGAGACAGAATCATTCACATAGAGAAGAATTCCTCTGTGCTAAAAGAAATTCATGTAGTTGAGTAATTTTCTTCCTAAAAAAAAAAAATTGTCAACTGAGGAAGAAATGCCAGCTTTTAATATGTGTTTTCTTTTTGCAAGATCACAAATACAGTAAATGTTTGTTTGTTAACTCTCTGAGGTGGTACTGGCTGCTGAATGCAGAAAAAAACTGCAGTTCTTGATATGTCTTCAGCATGGGAAAGCCTTTATCAGACCTACAGGGCCACATCTGAATAATTAAAGAGTCTCTTGGCATAGAATCTGATTTATCTTCCAAATACAGTGTTTCTGTTTAAGCCACACTGTTAAGGGGAGGAAATAATTTCACCAGTTGTGTTTCTTTGATGTGATCTTGCTTATAAAATAACTGAGTGACTTGTTGAGTGGTAGACGCCTCCACTGCAAACACCTCAGTCCTGAAGGATGTGGGCCAGATGAAGAGTCTGGACTCTGAATTTCAGGAGAGCAAATTTTCAGCTCTCTAAAGAATTAGTGAATGGCACCCCCTGGGAAACTGGTCTCAATGAATTGAAAAGAGCTGGCAACTCTCTGAGGACAAAATTCTTTGAGTGCAAGAGCATTTAATTCCCATGTGTAAGAAATGAAGCAAGGAAGGCAGGAGAATGGCATGGGTCAGTCAGGAGCTCCTGGTCCACCTGAAGTGTAAGAAGAAAATATACAAGCAGTAGAACAAGAGAAGGTATCCTGGGAAGAATCCAGGGACCCTGCCCAGATGTGTAGAGATGGGATCAGGAAAGCCAAAGGCACAACTGAAGCTGAATTTGTCAAGGGATTTTACAGGTATGTCGGTCAAAACCGGAAGATTAAAGAAAGAGTCCTCCCCCCACCCCCTGACACACACAGATAAATAAGACAGGAGAACTCCAGAAAACCATCATGGAGAAGTCTGATTTTCACTCATGCTTGTGCCCCTTTCCAAACAGTGCTGAAAACTACACATTGACTAACTGCATCCTGCAGAGTTTCACCATGATGGGTGTAAGGTCTGCAGGAATTTTCATTTTGAAACTGAATACAGACATCACTCATGTTCTGCAGGTTTATTGATAGTTAAATCATTTTCTTGGGCTTATGATCAAGCTTGTGGCAGAGCAGTATCTGTAGGTGAGAACTGAAACTCAGATCACTGCTGCCTTCCGCTACCTGGCTCACAGGAAAATACATTGTCCAGAGAGGTGATGGGTGCCCCATCCATGGAAACATTCAGGTCAGGCTGGACAGGGCCCTGAGCAACCTGATCTGCTTGAACATGTCCTTGATCACTGCAGGGGGATGGGACTTGGTGACCTTTAAAGGACACTTCCAACCCAGACTATTCCATGATTCTGATTTCTGTGTCTATGCTAAGCACGACTGCATAAATAAGAAATCTTCATTCTGTCCTGTAAGAACTGTGTGTTCTAGCCAGAGAAGACAGGACACACAGCTTGACCTGTGCTGCTCTGATATGTATCAGACAACCTTTTGCAGTCTGGAAGTCCATTTAAAAACACACCTCTCAGGATTTTAAACTCCTTATCGCTAAATACAGTTCTTATGTTCTTATCATCAAGGTCATTCATAGGGCAAGGGATGTATTTTGAACAAAACTCAGGGAGTCAGGTTGACATATTCTCTCCAATGTTAGCATTTCTCATTTTATATTCCTTCTTCCGGAATAATGAATCAGGAGACTTCTGGGAATCTGCAGTGAAACATCTTTACTGACAGACCTAACATTTCTTTCATTCAGGACAGTTCACTTTCTAAATTTACACTGAAATTAGCAACCAAGCAACTACTGACTATGCAAATCAAATCAAATCAGGATTTTCAAATTAGGGCTCTGCACAGGCTTAAAATTCCTCTCTCAGTGCCTCAGAGACTTATTGCCATTCTTAATAATGCTACAAAAACCTACTATGATAATTCTTTATTGTTGCAGGTGTTGTCTAACTGACTGCAATGACTTTTGGCCTCAAAATTATTCTGTAAGAGGTCACCAGGTTGAGCATAGACATGTCAGAGGGGAAGGGGGACAGTTCAGAGATCTCTGCACCTATTAACAGTTTTATTTGCATCTTCTTTCTTTTTTACTTGGCTTGTCTGGTTTGTGCTGTCACCATTTATGGTACTACAGGATACAAATTTTCTGCAACATTGACTGTTATTTGTCATGCATCTCTTTAAGAATACATGGATGTGTTTCACTGGCATTACAGAAAAATGCCAGCATGGAGCAGGTTTTACAATGTGTCACCGTGGGATTTGTGTTATCAGCTTGAACTTGCCCATATGCTGGAGAAGTCACCTACAGCCTCCTATTTCCTCAGCTCTTGACCTATGGAAATGTACCCCCTGTTCAACCTTTTGTAGGGAAACATGCCCCTTTAAAGCTCAGATCCCTGTGATTTATCCACATGTGCTGAAGGATTTTGTTGTGCTTCTCTGTCACCTCTGAGAAAGGCAGAGCATGTACTAAAATCAGGCAGCAAAGGCCTGGAGCTGTGCTGTCTCCATCCTCAGAGGTTTTCAAGAAGACATCGAAGAAAAACTCTGAGCAAACTGGGCTGATTTGACAGCTGACCCTGCTTGGTGCAGGAGGTTGGACTACAGATCTCCTGAGGTTCTTGCTGACATGGATGATTCTGCCATTCTCGGGGGCTCTGTATACTAACACAGCAGGAGGGTTAAAAATTTGTATATGAAGGAAGCAAGATGTTAGAATTGTAGCAAAGAAAACGGAAAATCCTCAGGCAGTTGTACAGTCAGTGACCTTTCAAATGGACACAATTTTTCTGTGATGGGATGACTGAGTCCCAAGGAAATAGCTTTGGGTGTCAATGCAGCACTTATTTCTCATCACCTCTATACTTCTGATACGGAGGCTGGCTGTAGTTTTATTTTTTAAAGAAAAAAAAGTGGTGAAAATCCTAAGAGGGAAAAAAAGGAGATTAGCTTTATCACAGCCCCCGCATCTAGAGAGATGTAGCAACACAGAGCTGTCAGGCCTTGGCAAAGAACCAGATTCATATGAGTGTTCTGAATATTAGAAACACTTTGCATTGTAGATACTGTGAGATATTCCTGAGGCTACAGAAGAGCTTATTCCTGAATCTCATCACTCCAGGGGCAGTTTTAGCAGAGTTTTATTTATGTGGGATGCATAACATGTTCCTCAAATCTGACTGGATTAATATGACATTTATTATACTTCCAGTTCTTTACCATCTGGCACAATCTCAGGCAGCCAAGCAGATTTTGCAGCTGCTTTTTATAGTAGCATTAAGATTTCATAACATTTGTTCTTTTATAGCATTGCTGTAAGAGAAATGCAGACTGAGAATTCCTGAAGTGGTGGGACAAGAGAGACAAGAGGTCAATTAGTGCACAGATTGTCAATCAGATACAGAAAATAAAATTTCAGATCAGGTTTTGTGTAATAGCTTCTTGTATACATCACTGTAAGAAACCTTAAAATACATCAGCATAGATATCATCATTCATAACTATGAACTGCTTTTTGCTTTTTTAAATTTAATAAAGTGTGCTTGCTTTTTCTCCCTGGAATCTGGAGACTCTCTTGAGATACTCCACTGTGTTCAGAAAAGATCTTTCAGCAGTTTCATAGCTCAACAAAAACACCATATAGTAAACTTCACTCTTAATTAATTTTAGCTTAGTTCAGTGCACATTAAAAGCCACTTTCCTTCTTCATATTTCGTAGCAGCCCTTACATCTCTCTTGTTATGAAAAAACAGCATATGTAAAACAAAATTATCTTTGTTATATAAGAAACAATCTTCTCTAAGCTTGTGAAGCCTTTATGTATGAAAAGGTTTTTCATTTTTAAATATCCACATAACAAGGCTGTTGAAGAAGATTAATCCAAGCTTGGATCCAACCAGAATAGCCATCTTATTTTTCATGTAAAATAACCAGCTTCCAAGTGACCTCTGCTTGCCTCCAGATAAAAAATGCTTTAAGAAGAACCAGAGAAAGGCAGCACAGACCAAGTATCCTTTAGAGCAGCCTAATACTGAGAATTCACAGGTATTAGCCAGAATGGCTGTGGGTAGTGTGAGACCATCCTAACTTGTCAGCATTCCATGCTGCCACTCCTCATTCCTACGTTGTGAAGCAAAACCTCATGGAAATCTTTTGTAAGCACAGAAGGGACAGAACAATCTCACATCATTGTATCCAAAGCTAGGAAGATGTGGACTAAACAGATGGACCACAAGGTGGTTGAAAACTGGCTGGACCATCAGTTTGAAGGGTTGGGGTGAACAACTTGAAATCTGACCTGAGTGAATGGCATTCCTCAGTGTTTGATACAGGGCTAAAAATACTTGGCACATCTTCCCCATGGATGTGGGCCATGGGGTGAAAGATGTCCTCAGCAAGCTGTGGATGCCACCATGGGCGAAGGCTGAAGGGTGGAGTGGCCATAAGAGAAGGCTAAGGAGAACCCAAGTGCCATTCTCCTGAAGAGGGGTCATAAAGAAGAGCAACACAAACTCAGAGGCACACGGTGGGAGCACAAGAGA
Source organism: Vidua chalybeata (assembly GCF_026979565.1). Classification (NCBI taxonomy): domain Eukaryota; kingdom Metazoa; phylum Chordata; class Aves; order Passeriformes; family Viduidae; genus Vidua; species Vidua chalybeata. The sequence continues at coordinate 149,105,641 of NC_071530.1, read as the reverse complement.
CAACAGCTGAAAGTTGCAGCAAGGGATTTTTGATTGAATACAAGGAAAAACGTTTTTACCACGAGAACGATGAAGCACTTCAGCAGGTTCTCCAAGGAGCCAGTGTGACCTTCCTTAGAGATTTTAGAAACTTGGCTGGATGAGAAGCAGAGTAACTGGATCTAACTATGAAGTTGTAGCTGCTTTGAGCAAATAGTTGGACTAGAGACCTTCAAAGGTCCCTTTTAAATGACATTCGTCTTTGATTCTGTAATTAAGCCCATATTGCTTTATTTTCGCCCAAGGTTCCTTAGAGATTTAACAGTGCAGCAGACAGAAAACAAAGTTCAACTATTTGCATGGCTAAACATATTGTCTACTTTTAGGTGTACTGGTATAGCACTATAAAGGGAGTGTATTTAAATATTGCCTGACATATCAAATATAGTAATTAAACATGTGCTGCTGTGTCATGTATGACTGAAACTGGGCAGAACATAACCTCATAAATAATTAACTCCCAGTTAATCATGTGTCAACTCCTACAGTGAGAACAAGGAGGATTCTACACAATTGGCTTTATAGAGAAAAGGGCATTTGTACAAACATTACCCAATAGTCTGTGCTTGTTTTCCATGTTGTACTTCTAATGTTAAAAAAAACCCATATTTTGGGTTGGAAATGGCAGTGTGTCCTCACTGTCTTGTTTTCTGTGGCTCTTGTTTTTTCCTCCATAATGGCTATTTCAGTTTTCTGTAGGGGCATCCAGTTAGTTGAAAAGCAGAGAGAATATCTCACTTACCAGGGTGAATTATTCATAAAAAATACTTTAAATAATTTTTAGAGGAATTTATGTTTCATTTTCTGGCACAGTTGAATCTAGTGTTGTTTTCCTTGTTTTAATTTATTGTTCTTTGTTGTTTGGAAAATTTTTCAGAGTTGATTGACCTGTAACCTATAAGAGAAACCCACCAAAATATAACATTTTACATGAGGAAGTAACATAAACTGACATAAATAGAAATGACTGAAAATTATAAAAGTGGGTTCATATTCCACAAAGATTACCCTAATGTCCAATTTTCAAGTGTCAGAAAGAGCAAACCATTAATGACATCTGGCCTTCCTGTTGCAGGATGATTTTCCTGAAGGGTGGCTCTTAGTTTTCTGTGTTTGCAGAGCACACACAGCACCAAGAGCCCAGCTTGTTTACCTGCCAAGTTATAATATGTTACAGGAGTGTTCATGGTGACTGTGGAAAAAAAAACAAAACAAAACAGAGTTCTTTTATTTTATTAAGAGTTGTTGTGAGGGCAAAGACAGTTACTGGAGTGGAAAAGAAGTTTGTCATATGATTTGGGAAAGCTTCCTCCTAAGAGAAGCAGTGACTCAGAAAACACTGCTCATAGCTCCTGTATTATTGTCACCAATGCTGTTCACCTACTGAGAGTAAAAGTGACGTAATATAAAAACATATAGAATTATAGTTTGTATTAAGTAAGTTTGTATGAAAACTAAAGCTAGAGTTAGAAATAAATTTATTTGTACTTTTACGGAGAATGCCAATTACTTTTATGTCCTGTCTAAAAAAACGTATTGTTTAGAGTTTTCACATTGTGCAGAGTGAAGGCATAAACAACAATGTTTTCTTATTCGTTCTGTTCTCGACTACATTTTTTGTATTGGCAAGTTCACTTGCTGCATCTTTCCTATAATTAAGCGTTCAGCTCTTTTTCTTTTTTTTTTCTTTTTTTTTTTTTTTTTTTATTCCTCAGGATCAATCCCACACAACTCATTATCGCATTGCAACCTGAGACTGGAAATGCCTGAGGGCGGGAGGCGTTTCTCCGAGTGAAGCTCAGTCATCCTGCAGAGCAGGGCACCGGTCCAAGGCTGCGGAAACAGCACAACAATAACCAACGGCTTTCTGGTATCTCTGTTGAAGTTCTCCATTGTTTTAAAGGAAAGCTGGTTTACGTCTTTCAGCAGATTGGCCCGGTTGGCCCCTTCACCGAACATGGCTGGAAGGGACATGAATATAAAGTGTGAAATACATCAGTCTGCATTGTCCCTGTTGCACCAAAGGAGAGGTGATTTTTAGAGCACGTTAGGAATGTGCAGTTTGGCACAGCCGTGTGAGGCATTCCTTTCAGATCTTTCCTCAGGCACTGCAAGTTGCTCATAGGTCAAAAAGCCAATCATACACTGATAGAATCCATGTGTCTTTGATGACCACAGTACATGCTGCTCATAAAAGCTGGTTCAACAAAATTTCTGGTGCCTTTCTCTGTCTTTCTGTGGCTATAATTACAAAAAAGTAGCATTGTCTAATTGAGAAAGTACATTAGTGGAGTTCATAAATGAATCTACAAACAGATTTTTCTGAAAAGCCTCTTCTTTAATTCATATTTCTCTGGGTTTTCTCCCACATTTAACAAGATTTTTCATGGAAGCTTTCTTACAGAGATTTGCTGCCAATATATTGCAGCACCAGTAGAGAGCTGACTGACTTGAACAAGATACGATCACCTCTTCATAATGACATGCACGATTACCCCTGCAAATCATGCAATTATGATAAAGATTTCAAAGGAAAGAAGGTAATTTATTTATGCACTGTCCAGAAACATTCAGTGTCTTGTGGAGCAAAACCTGAATCTCAATATGGAAGTCTTTATAGAGTAACTGTAACAAGACCAATCAGGAAGGAATCAAAGACTTTATTATTAAAGCAGTACCAAGAAAAGTGCTACAAGGCACTGTGCTGCAGTATAGAGTTACAATATGCTATAAAGGCTGCATTTATTTCAATATTAACGTCTTTAAAAAGCAGCAAATTTTGTTTGTGAGACTGCAACCCTCGAGTTTCCAAGTGATCTGGACCTTTCTAATTTTTGTCAAATGACAACAGCCAAGCCTTCTGTTTTTCAGCACAGCCAAAAAGCAAGCCTTAAATATAAACAGCATTAAAGCCTTGGCACTAGTAGAATTTGTAATTCAGCACTAAGCCAACTATTGAATTTATTTTTCCTAGCACCTAAATACCCCATGGGCTTATAACACCACTGATGCTCAGTGCCCCACAGGCCCATGGCACAGAAGAGCTTACAGAGCCCACAGCCAAGCAACATGGGCTTGTTTTGTCTTTATTCTCTGAGTACAGATGGCATTCAGTTCTGCTTAGTTAAAATAAATATCAGAATTTAAATATAACTGCCACATCCTCCAGACAAGTGATTGCATAAATATGCAAAGTCTGTGGCCTTGCTTTCATATTAATTTTAACTGCATCTCACTTACATCATCAGACATTTTATTATCTTTCACTACCTGTCTCATTTCAGACAGCAAAGCCAACTCCAACACATTCCCACTCTATGATAACACAACATCCATGGCTACCTCTCTAGTCAACAGCAGAGCTCTGACGTGGTGTGCTTACCTCTCCAGCTGCCACCAAGGAAAAGGAGAAGGTGAATGAGATGAAGACTCAAAGGTTGCCAGTGCATAAGCAACAGATACTGACTTCTGCTTTCCCATTCTGTTCAAGGTAGAAAGAGCATGCCCAGCTCTTCACAGCTGTCCCATGAGGTTTCTAGCTCAGGTCATCTCATTCATCCTGTTTCCTGTGCCAGAGAGTGCTTAGTCTCAGCCAGGCATCTGTTCTCACTCCCTAGGATGACAGGGGTCAAATTGCCTGTGATCACAGTAACCCTGAACTATGCACACTAGAAAAATAGGGTTTTTAAAAGTATCCTCTGGTTTCAGTGCTCAACATTCGTTAGGGTTGTTTTCACCCGGTGGCTAAAGCACCACTGAAAAGTGTAATGGAAATGCCCAGTGAATAATTTTGTCCTTTGTCATGTACAAGACCTTTTCTGATTTGCCACAGGGGAACATGCAAGGTTTCTGTGAAAGCAAAGGGTCGGGATGGAGGCTGAGGCCATCGAGTTTTTCAGTTGTATGGAGTTTACAGTGTTTACAGACTGCCTGACCCTTACCTTTGGGAATGGAACTCTCAGTGGTTCCTACAGAAGTCATTAGAACTTGTACTTCAGTGGTGCCTAAAGCCATCAGGATCCAGATTTTGTTAAACGCAATATGAACTCGAAGTCTTTCCCCTAGGGAACATTTTCTCTCTATCTTTCCTCACCCTCATTGCATATTCTGCCCCGAGGCAGAATAGAAGCAGTTAGAGGTAGCTGTAACATGACTACTGTCATGTGAACACATCTCACTGCAAACTGTGGGCATGCCAATACTGATTTCTCTTCACATTTACAATTTCGTGGCATTCAGCCACCATCAGTAATGGTTAAGTCTGAATTGCAAATTAGTCTCTGGTCTCCCCTCCTGCAAATCACCTACAAATCCAGTTTTAATTCCTTCTAATTGATAAAGAGAGGTGAAATTCCCATTCCTGAGCACCCTGTCTAATTTCCGTGTTAGCCTTGCTTCAAGCAGGGGGATTGAGCTAGACACCTCCAGAGTTCCCCTCCAACTTGAGTTTTTCTTTGATCCTACATTTTATAGGAGATGCTGTATTGAGTGACCATGTCCAGGTGTTGTCAGTGGAGGAGCTGCAGGGGTGGTGTCTGTGAGAAGAGGCCAAGGACTCCCCTGTGTCAGAGCCAGCTCCAGCCAATTCCAAAATGGACCCACCACAGAACACAAATGGGACAATCAGCTACACTGATGGCACCTCTGGGAAAACAGTTTAGAAAGGACAAAAAATCTGCACAGCAGCTGAGAGGAGTGAGAAAAATGTGACAGAAACAATGCTGTCAAGTTCAGTGAAGGAGGGGAAGAGGTGTTCCAGGTAGATTCCCTTGTAGCTCAAGGAGAAGACTGTGCAGGTTGTCTCCCTGGAGCCCATGGAAGACCCCTCTGGAGCAGGTGGATATACCCTGAAGGAAGCTGCAGCCTGTGAAGAATCCACACCAGAGAACTCTGTAGCCTGTGGAGAGGAGCCCATTCACGAGCAGTTTTCTGGCGGGACCTGTGGCCCATGGGGGACCTGTGTTGGAACAGTCTGTTCCTTAAGGTCTGTATCCCATGAAAAGGACACACCCTGGAGCAGTTCTTGAAGAGTTACAGCCCATGGGAAGGCCCCACCCTGGAGAAGTACACGAAGGATTCTTTCCTGTTAAAGGGACTCCACACTGCAGCAGGGGAAGAGTGTGAGGAGGAAGGAGCAGCAGAGAAGAAGTGCTGTGGGCTGACCACAACCGCTATTCTGCATCCCCCTGCTTTGAAGAGAGAGAGGTGGGGGTGTAGAAGAGTTCAGAAGAAAGAACTGAAGTTGAGCCTAGGAAATAGGAGGGAGTGTCTTCTCACTATCCTGCTTTATCTTTAGTTGGCAATATATTAAAATAATTTCCTCCAGTCTGTTTTGCCCATGATGGTAACTGATAAGGGATCTGTCTGTCTTTATCTTGACCTGTGAGCTTTTCCATCTCATTCCTGACCCCATCCTGTTGAGGAGGGAGAGGGAGAGCAACTGGGTGGTGTTTGTCAGCCAGCAAAGGTCAAATCCATCACTGCAGAGACTGAAACAATAAAACTTTCAGTTGTCAATTCAAATTATTTCAATTGTCAGTTTAAGTTCTTTACTTGCATTGCTATTTTTTGGGGTAAAAAATACAAGCTTGATACGTGTAACACAGATGATTTCTCAACAGGTTAAGAAAAACAAGAACCCTGTAACAACACAGTACTAAAGGCTGGCAAACCAGAGTTACTGCAGACTGAAGGACTGATTGGTTTCACATCCAAAGGTGAGCAGGAGTCATTGCTATCTGCCTTCCTCCACTGCAGCTATTTTCGTTTTAATTTTTAATCCTCTGCTCCCACTGGTGTCCACTTTTTTTCCAGAAGCAGGAAAAAAATTACTTCTGGTAACACTGAAAGGAATAAGGAAAGTACAAGCCTGGAAAAAGGCTACACACATTTACTGGTGAGTACTGTGCAGCATTTTTCTTGCATGTGCTGCTTTAAATGTTTCAAACTAGATTCTTGCAAATCAAACAGAAACAAAGCTCCTAAATCTCAGCAGCTGCAGAACAGTTACAGGCCCAATGACAGCTAAGGAATTAACAATGCCAAGTGAAGAATGTCAGAGGAGGTTTGCAATTAGATATTAGGAAGAAATTCTTTACTGTCAGGGTGGTGAGGCACTGGCACAGGTTGCCCAGAGAAGCTGTGGATGCCCCATCCCTGGAAGTGTTCAAGGTCACGTTGGATGGAGCTCTGAGGAACCTGGTCTAGTGGAAGGTGTCCCTGTCCATGGCAGGGGTTGGAACGAGATGATCTTTACAATCCCTTTCAACCCAAACTCTTCTGTGATTCTGTGATAATGATTCTCCTGGGAAAGAAAGGGGAAATTCTCTATGCTATTGATGCATTTATATGACAGATATGACAGCTGTTTGTGGCACATTGTAAGTATGCATGCTCTTCCTGGAAGGAGCCTGCCTTTGTGAGGGGGTGCAAATATCCTGGATGCAAATCATGGAACTGTAAACAAAGGTAGTGTGGGCCAATGTGGCAAAGAAAACAGTTGCTGCTCTGTAACCAGGTAATACTTATCTTCCAAGACTACCCACTAGTAACCAACTACGCAAAAGCTGGTGACAGGTAAGGGTATTCCACAGCATTTGAATTTCTGAGCTTCACTGTCAAGTAGCTTTTGATGTTAGCATATGTTAGCAGGCCAAAGCAAGTGTTCTGTCCAGCCTGTCATGCTTCAGGGCTGTAGATACTGCTTACACGCAGCAGGATATAAAGATGATTGCTAAGTTTTGAAAGTGTACTTCCTGCTTGTAACAACTGTGGAGCAACTTAGACCAGCATTCAAACTGACATTGAGATAAGACCACTGAGAACAGAAGGATCTTAGCCTGGATTTCAGCTTGGATACTTCAGATGGTACCTAAAGATTATTGTGATAAATCTCAGATTAGTTGTTCTAATAAGGGTACAAGAGATGCAAGAATAAATAATACGTACATATGGAAAAATTGCTAGTTTCTCAAGAAACATTCGCATAGCTGTATCTTTCCAGTTACAACTGATGACGAAAAAATCCCACCCTAAAAGTCATCTGGCATTCAGTGCCTAGTCTGCCATTGGAATGACTAAGCAGATGATTATGGAGGGTTTTTGCACCTTTTTGTTTTGACTGCTAACAATTACTAAGACTGGCAAATGACTCTGCCTGAGAGGTTAGCTCAAAGTTTATAGTTCAGATGAACAAAAACTAACAAACTGGATTTTCCTTCCCTGACAGCCCACTTGTGTTGAGTAGTACCAGCAGCACTTTCTGTATGATGCACAGTAATGCTGTTATTTAGTTCCTCTTGTTTAGAAATAAAATAATCCTATCTGCACCTCTCTTCACCATATCTCATGTCTGTAATATCACAAGGGAAAAATCAGTGTGCAGCTTTCTCCTCTGTCAGGCAGTGTTGGTTGCCATCATGCCTGGACACAACCTGAGCTGCCTTCTTCTTCATTTCACATCTGTGCAGATAAAACATACAGTAGCTCCACAGGATTTCTTTTATCCAGCTTATTTACCTTACTCCATCTGTTCAAAGCAAAGAAACACTGTGAACAGGGCAGGTAAAAGGCTGAACTAGATGTACAGAGGTAATTAGCTCTGTTATATTCTATTCAGCTAGTGCTCTTCAAATTTAATAAACAAGGAGATCTTTCAGGCACAGATGGAGAGTGTACTTCCTTCTTCTATTCTTTCTTTGGAGTGTAAGCACATCCTAAATGGAGGCAAGGAATTTCAAAAGTACCTACTGGTTTTGACTGTGTTTTTATATATTGAGTTTGAAGTAGCTTAATAGAAATTTTCAGAAAGGCTGCCTCTGTGACTGTGGATTCAGCCAATATAAATTGGACATGTACAGCCATGTGGCCTCTTGGCAGCTGAGGACATCTCTGAGGAAACTTCAGGGGAAAAGATTTACCCTCTCTCTAAAAGACAGAAATCAGATAAAGTGCAGTTGAACTGTGGACTTCCCATCCCTTCTCTTCTGCTGCTGATAACAGAGGAGAAAAAGCCACAATTATTCATTCCTGCCAGTGTGTGAAATCAAAGCCCTGTTTTCTCCAAACGATCTACTTGGAAAGAACTGTTTGCTATAACTGAGCTCTCGGGTTTCCCCCACCACAAAGTACTCCTTTTATCTTCCTTTTTATGTGCAGTGCCTTCCAGCTGAGAAAATCCCAGGTCTTTTTGCTATGGCCACTTAACTCTTGGTAGACCTAGTCTCAGATACCCCTGGAAAACTGCCTATTTGATTTTCACTGAGACTCAGCAATCCTGTTTCAGGTTTCACAGAGACTTTTAAAAAAATTAACTTGATAAAATACACCAGCATATGTGTCCACAGCCACAGAGTGAGCTCCTGTCTGAGCTTGCCTGAAACCAGAGCTCAGGACTTGTTAAATTAATTTAACATCAGCCTACACAGATCATCTAACCCACCACCTCCCTTCAAGGACAGGGAAATACTTCCCATGTCATAAACTTCCCTTTTGGTGTAGGGTGATCAGACACATAATTGTCTGGAAGAGGAAGAATGCTGTTCCTCTATGGGCTCCAGCTCCGAAGGTCATGAGGAGAAGGCAGGAGTCATTTCAATTGCTAATGACAGAAAATATTCACTCAAATACATTTAGTGTGTCAAGTGGCACTTTAACAATCCTTTGAGGGCAAGATGGACACAGCTGCAGGCAACTGCTTCTGTCTAGGCAGGAATAGGGCACGGAGGGGTCACATTTGCTCAATCCTGAATTATCTTGCACAAATCACATTAGAAAGACTTTTTCTAAAGGCTTTTTGAAAGACATAAGATTTGACAACAACTCTTTAAACTAGGACAGAGAAAATCTCCTAAGTTTAAGAAATAGTAGATAAATCTTTGCAGTAATTCAAAAGGATACAAAACCTGGAGGGTCTGTTTTCTGGGAAATGTATTCAAGATGCAGTTACATGTCACAAATAACTGTAACTTCATACAAAGCCTTTTTCAGAGAGGTTCTCCCAGTTGTCTTCACTGCAGCAGATGAAGAGTGTTCAGGGTCAGTGGGCCGTGTCAGGAATTGCCTCTGAGGAGTTTTATGAGATTAAAAGTCTGAGTTCTTTGACAGTTATTTTCTGTTCCAAATAATAGTTTCAAACCCAAATTTTATGTGGGTTTAGCTATGATGCTTCCTTCATTACAGTTCCTCACTTGTGCTGAGATGGGCTTACTGTATTGACAGGAAAGTGCTGGCTCTAAGTCTTGCGGTGTATTTTTGTTCTTCCATGCCAACACACATAAATAGTTCTTGTCACCCCCAGTGAGATGTCTTTTATTTCTTGAAATCAACACATACTGTACTGAAGTCAGAGCAGCCACCAGTATTTTAGACACTGAAAATGAAAATAAAATCCAATCTGATACAGCAGAGGCTGCAATTGCTAAAAAATCCCTTTGGCAATTTTCATCTTAATGATTTCCTTTGCTGATATCAAAAGGCTATGGCCTAGCAGCTTCCAATTTCTGCACTCATTGCCTGGCTAAAATCATGCTGCCTTTTTAAAAAATGATTCGAAGAGTTTTCCCTGGCCTGATTAATTTAACAATACTCTTCAATGATATTTAAACAACTTAGACATGGTCATGAATTAACCTTCATAACCTCCATTACAAATTCATGGGTATCATACTTACTACACAAATTAGTTACTGTTAGATGTTCAAACAATCAATTTCACACTTTCTCTCATGCTTTGGGCTTACAAAAATATTTACAGAGCTCTCTCATTAGCTTTTCTCAAATCCTTCATTAAAATTTCTTTTGCAACAATAGAGAAGCCTTGGCAACAGCTCATACCCTGAGCTGGATGCCTATCACACTCATCGGGATTGCTTCACCGTTGCCTTAAATTCCCCTCCGTGACTGTACCCATCTGTTGTTTCATGTCTTACACCTCAAAAGCAATTTGGGGCAGGATTAGCTTTTCATTTCAGATTTTTATTGCTTCAGTCACAATGGGATCATTTTCTATGACAGAAATTCCAAAATGCAACATGCTCAGCAGTGAACAAATGGGGAAGACAGATAGGGAAAGGCAAAACGAGTTGCTTAAAATATCCTGTGAAAGCTGGGAATCAGGGCACTATTCATCTTTCTGTGTTTGCATCCTTTTTCTCACAGCTGTCATCCTTCTCATTACAGAGGAAGTCCAGGCATTCTAGTAAGGATGAAAGTCAAATTAAAAAAAAAAAAAAAAAAAAAAAAAAGAAGGAATATTAGAATGGGTAATTCTAGGGAAAGGGAAAAGTTACTCATCCAATTTCCCAAGAGCTCATAAATATGAGCCAAGCTCATGTAAAACGTGTCATGGGTGTCTTTAACCACTAGGAGCCGTATTCAGACCATCTCCTGCCTGTAACGGATCTGGCAAATTTTATCATTTAGGTCGGGGGAATAGAATCATAGAGTCAGAGAACCATTTAGATTGGAAAAGATCTCCAAGATCACTGAGCCCAACCAGTTAAGATCTAACACCATCCAGGGCTGCCAGACACTGTAATCACCTACACCTCATTCATCCTTATGTTTGGAACTGCCCAGGAAGGCTCAACATGTCTCAGCCTGACCCGAGTCTAGAGCTTATGCTCTACTTCCAGTCTGGCTTTCCTCACTGTCCCAGTGCAATCTCATCACACGCAGCACAGACAGCCAGTAGTGGCAGAGCTGGAGGGAGGGGATGTGGTTCTACTGAATCTTACACAAAAACTTTAGGCAATATTTTTAAAGAGGGTTGTCGGCATTTCTGGTTCTGGAGGGGTTTGTAGCTATAACTCTTTTCAGGATGTCACTTCAGCTAAAGAGCCAGTTTAATTTTCACCCGTCCTCTTTTCACAACACTCTGGAGTGGTGGCAAACATGGCTTGGCTGGAATTGTTAATTGCTGTGGGTTTATATAGAGGTTTTTCCTTCTGTTTGCCTGAAAACCTGATGATGTTGGGCATTTGATTGTTTTCAATACCTGTTCTTGCAAATCTTGGAATGTTCCCCCTTGAGGGATTTTGCACTCCAGTGATATTCACCATTTCAAAGCTCAGATATCCCAAATGACTTTTGAAAAGTATACCAGGGCACTTGCAGAATGACTGGAATCTCTCTATCCACTGCCTGGTTACCAAACAGGCTTGAAAATATGAGATGCTTAATGAAAAAATCCTGATCTCTGCCACTTTCCTCAATCAAGTTCTGTCCAGTGTGACCAATTTACACTCACACAAGTCTGCAGGACAATTCACAAGCAGATACAGAATTCAATATCTCAGAAAATTATTTAGAAGCCAAAACTTTTGTTGGATATTTTGCTATCTGAGGAAGTCAATAATATACAAATTTTTAGATATTATGGGTATGATTTATCACAGCAACTTCCACAGCCTCAGCTACACTGGCCACCCTGGAAGCTGAAACCCATATTTCCCAGACTAGTACAAATGTGACCAGGGAAGATTAAGTTATTGACACTTCAAGAGATATTTAATTTCTGTGTGATGCAACAGGATTGCAGAGCTGTACAGTCCTCACATAAAGAAGCAGCACTCAATGAACACCTGAATAACCTACAGATGAAATTTGGTCCCATGAGGTTTAGAGTTCAACAGGTATGAGCCAAACACCACTTGCTACTATCACAGGTATGAGAAGCAGCAGCACTGAAGGCATCTTTAGTGAAGGGTGTGGGAGAGAGTGACCATTGTGTGCTGTTTGGATGTGGGTTTGAATCTATGTGCTTTGCAAACCTCGGATTAGAGGGGTAAATTTGGATGTTTTGCTAAATAGTACATGAATTATTTCAAAGATCAGACTGCATTTGCAGCATGGAGTGTGGAATGATGGCCTTTTCTAAAAGGAAGCAGTGACGTAGCTGTGCACCAAGTTTTGCTAAACCAGCTACAAAGAGAAATCTTCGTAGCAACCTGCAAAACCTGTAATGTACCTGCACCTGCACAAGTAATTTTTGAGCACCTGCACCAGTGAATCCTGGTTTCCTGAAGATTTGTGCTCTGGATGACTGACTTCCAAGCAAAATCACCAAGTGAAGGTTTTCCTGTAACAGCAGCACCTACAAGATATCCCTCCCACCTGGATTTGCTAATGATGCATGAGTTTGCAGCCTTTACTTTACTAGCTATGCTCACAGGTGCTTTGTTTTTCTACCCTGTTTTTTCTGCCTGTATCACAAAGGTGGCATGAATTTCTGTTCAGCATTTTGCCCTTTTGTCTTATTTGACTGAAAACAGATGTAAATATTATTAGCAAGAAGAGGAAGGATGGGAAAATCCATCAGGTGCCATGGTTCTGCAAGTCTCCACAGAAAATCAATCAGAAAATAAGGAATTTAGCTCCAGACAGCATTGGAGAAAGACAGGAAGATACAGCTGTCACTGGACAGAATGAAAATGCTCTGATGGTACAAAATAACAACTGTTTCACTCTCTGTGCAGGCTTCTTTCTAGGCAGCACAGAATATCCAAACCTTTTCCTCTGGAATCCAGCACTGAATGGATTTTTTGCTCCGCTTGAATATGCCGTTGTTGTACTTGGGAAGCACCTATATCTTTATCTGATCTTCATGTCGAAAAACAAGGATAGATAGGTAAATTTGCAAAATCTGCTTTTTATTTCCCTGTTTAGAGAAAATAAGTTCTGTTGAGTGGGCATGGAGAGAAGGGCTGACAACTTTGCAGAGACACACAAAAGCCTCCTTTGGCTGCATTCCCAGTAGAAAAACATTCACTGTCATGATACTGATTGTGTCATCATCCACACATCCACACATTTTGTGCTTTTGCAGGAGTTAATACTGGCTGTTGCAGATCCAGCTCTGGTGGAACAAGCCTCCCTACTCTGCAGAGTTAAATGTCTGCAGACAAGTGCACAATCATTTGTTTCTGCTCAGCTGCAAGGACAATGTAGACACAGTTATGTGCAAACAACTCCTTGCCTTGTAGGCAGCAAGTCACATGCCTGACATTAAGTGTTAATCATGTGCAATCTCATCTCTGGCCCTTGTCCAAATCCCTGCCTACCCTCCCATTTCTGAATGTACAGCATTAGGTGGCACAGAACACCTCAACTGAAACTCTCCTTGGTTTTATTGGAGTAACAGACCACAGTTCCTTTGGTGTTTATAGGCCCACTGGTGGGAACAGCCATGTGAATCCCAAACTACACACAGAAAGAAATGCACTTAAACATTTTACTACATTATTACACTATCTTTACTTCTAAAAACAGTTCAGAGACTTCCTACACAGCCTTGGCAGATCCTGGCCCCCATGGCCTGGTAGTTGTGGGTAGTAGGTGGCCTGAATTGCTCTCCTGAGCTCAGGGTGCCCTGTTATTCCATCTGTCTCTGACACCATAAGGTATGTCCATGCTATATATTACACCTGCCATGCAGAGTGAGCTGCCCAGCTGGAGCTGGTGCCTGCTTCTGGGTTCCTCCAGCCCTCTCTTCTCTGTCCCCTGGATCACTAAACAGAGCTGAGCATAGGGTTCAGCTGAACCAGAGGAAGCAGCAGCTGAACAGCAATCAGGAAGAGTTCAGTGCCATTCCAGCCCACCCCACTCCACAAAGTTCTAACCCCAGGGTCTCCTAAAGCCTCTGACCCTTGACTAAAAGGTTCTGTGGCCTGGGGATAGAGGTTTTATGGTATGATCAACAGGGCCAGGTTTAATCTGTGACATGAACACAGCCAGAGAAAGCAGATGGGTGATGTCTTTAAAGTTATATATTATAATGAAGTTATAACTAAATATACACAATTATAGCTATTTAGACACATTCTAGGAGGTTGCTGAGATCTAGCTTTGGAATGTTCTGTGCTTGACAGTCCAAATGCTGTTTGTGCACAGCCCACATAATGCCAGGGGCCAGCACAGCACTTCACCTGGGAAGAATTCCCTACAGGTTCCCATGGGAGCAGAGGTTGCTTGCACCCATGGCTCAGCAGAGCACGAGGGCAGCTGAGTACCATCCCCTCACTTGACAGGCTCTGAGATGTGGATACTCACTAATTTAAATATTCTAGCTAGAGGTTGTAGCACTTCAGATATGCTTTTTAACTTCAAAAAAGGCACACCTGACAGCACAAATTAGTCACAGCTAAGGAAAGCCTAAGAAAATGCATTAAAATTAGAGCAAAGACTTGGCTCCCAGGAGAGACTAGTGTTTTCATTAGCTGCAAAGTACAGATAAGATTTTGTGGCTGTTTCCTATTTACATTTTGAAAGCCAGAGTTGCTGGATATTCCCTTCAACTAGGAGCTCTTGAGTTGTTTTCCATGATTTCTGCACTAATCACTTCTGTTCTGGAAAATTCACTTCAAACCCATGTCAACCTCTAATGCAGGGAATCTTCAAGGAGCCAAAGGAATTCTTTTTGCATCCATCTATTTTTGTATCACTAAAACATCTTCCTGCTGTGGGCGCCTGCAACAAAGTCCTTGCTGTGAAATTCTTATCCAAGGTACAATAGAGAAAGAAAACTGGAGGGAAATATCCCTTTTGCAGGTTGTGAGCCAAGCCAAACCACAGATGCACAAATGCCAGATGTGACCACCTCTCACCACTCATGCTGCCCTGCTGCAGCTGGAGCAGGATATTTTGCCAGGAAGGAAATCACCCCCTCACCCCTGGTGGGATTTCACCTGGTATGCAGAAGGCTCTGGTGTGATGAGAAAGCCCCACCACTTCCTAAACAATTCTTCATGTCCCTCCTGTACCAGCAGGAGCTGCTACCTCACTGCTGAGGCTGCCCACGTTTTACAGGGAGCAGGAGGCTGCTGGGCAGCTGTCTCAGGCAGGATCATCCTGCCCAGGCAGCAGGATCTGTGGATGAGCAAGGATCTGGCTACAGTAAGGAGATCATAGGGGCTTTGGTTTATGGTCCAGCTCTAGCACTCTGCCAAGAAAGGATTTTGCTGTGTTATGTTCAGGACCACTAATTAGACTGTTTCCAGATGTTGCCCAGAGAGGGACGGTGAAAGAGGAAAGGAGGTGGTGGATTTGGTATTTTTATAAAAGGGAGAAGTTTGTTTTCTGACAGATGGATTGCATTTAAACAGCTTGGCAAAACTTTACCTTAGCTTCAAAAAACACACTTTACTACAAAGTGATTTCTGCTACAAAAAAAAAAAAAAAAAAAAAAAAATAAACCCTCTGGGGAAATAGGTTGGGTTTTATTCAAATATTTCAAATTATCATTTTAGCAGAGAAAGTGAGAAAAAAGGCCAGCTCAAAATTTCATATTGTCTTTCCCATGAATAATCCATCACTGTCTATCACATGCCATGCAGGTAGATGGGAAGGGAAGAGATGAGCTCCTGCTGGACCAGGACATGAGAGTTCAGAGTCAGAAGGAAGTTCTTCATTGTTATGGTATATGGAGACAATGCCTAGCCAGTCCCAAGAGCACAGAAAACCACAAGACTTTCATAACAAAGACAGAATTGTAGTTGTGGAGGAACAATTGGTTTAAAGGACAGATAAATTAAAGTTTGGCCATTTACCTGAAGCCTCATATCAACACATTAATCAGGTGGGGAGAAAGGAACGGATCCCAGCGTGAAGGAAGCAGAGAGTGCCAAACTCAGGTCTATGAAGATAAATCATCACAGAGGCAGAACATGAATATTAATTTAGTAATGAATATTAATTTGTGTACATGTGCTTTTTAGGGGCTTGAGATTAATCCTGTTTGAGATGCATTTACCAGAGTCCTGTGCAGTGCTGGCAAACTTGCTCCTGAAATATAGGGCTGAAATCAGAAACACTGTGTTCACACATATGAGAACCTTCAGAGAGAGATAGATAGATAGATGATAGATAGATAGACAGATAGATAGATAGATAGATAGATAGATAGATAGATAGATAGATAGATAGATAGATAGATAGTTTTGCACTTTGGAGAGATGGCAAGCATGTAATAGCTTTAAATTGCTTAAATTTTATAGTGGACTGAAAATAGGAGGTGAGGGAAATGGGCTGGTCAAGGATGAATTACTCTGGACCAAAGGGTTTGAGTAAGGTAACTGAAAGTAAGGATTTAAGTAAGAGTTCCTGAGAAGACACTGGATCAGGACAAGAGGTCAGGTACTGGGAGATTCTGAGCATGGCTGTCCTTTACATTGCAGCTGAGATGGCAGTCTCCTACCTGAGCTGTTGCTGAAAGCATGGGGGCTCATTCCTGGTGAAAATGTGTTTCTTTCTGCCCACCATGAACATTTCCTGCTGGTAGCCTCCTGCATCACCTCTCACATGGCTTTTGGACAAGATGCAGCACTTAATGCTTCTGGTTGTGAACTGCCACATGACTGCAGGAGCACCCTGTATGGACTGTGTTGAGGCACCTGCCTGACCACCAGTCCCCACATCCATCCTTCTCCAGGCAGCACCAGACCCTGGCTTTTGTGTGCAGGCCCTTTGACACATGGCCTCTCCCTGCTTCCTGCACTGTGGAGGGAGGTGATTTTTTACTCTCCTTGGGTCTCTTCTCTTCCTCCCTCTGCATGGGCGTTGCTGCCCATTCACAGCAGCAGTGTGGGATACCAGCACCATGAGTAAAAGCTGGGAGGCTACCAGCAGAGGAAATGCTTTGAAAATGAGATCTCCTACTTCTGTGCAGAGGAACAGGCTATTTTAGGAGCAGATTGTGCTGGAGATACGGGCTGGGACGGGATAACTGCAGCTGCTGAGGGAAGTGTTGCTGTATCCAGAGCTTCCCAGTAAGCAAGGTTTCACATAAAGAAACCTTCCAGTCCATCAGTTCATCTCCTCTCTCTTTGGTTTGGCCTCTGTGTGGAAGCTCTCAGTTCAGTCGAAGAGAGAACAGAGAGAATTCTCTCAGGCTTTGGCCCGGGAAAGTTAGGAGAAAGAATTCAACCAATTATTATCTCTGTTTCATGCGTTGTGCCCACGTGAAATGTGTTCCAAAGATTGTTTACCCAAGGCGATTGCTTGATTGGATTCTAGTGATGGTGTTTAGATTCAATGACCAATTGGATCCACAGCTGTGTTGGGACTCTCAGGAGAGAGTCACAGGTTTTCAAGTTAGTAGTAGGTGAGAACTCTTACTACTATAATATAGTGTAATAGAACTATAAGATAATATAATAAAGCAACTGATCTAGCCTTCTGCAATCATGGAGTCAATGCTAATTATTACCTAGCTGGGGGCCTGCAGCAACACCTCTGGACTCAGACATGTGGTTTTCCCAACCACAGAGACCATTGCTGGTATACAGCAAGGTAAGAGACCAAGCTCACTATTTGCATCTTCCCAAAAGAATAGAATTTCCACACAGGTTTCAGCTTACAGCAGAAGGAAAGAGTTGTCTGGCTGTTAGTCTTAGGGTAGCACAAAGGAGCATGGTAACACAAAATTTCAGCAGTCCTGGGTACGTTTAACAACATTATTAAGAAAAATTCAGTCCTGAGTAGCTCTGAAGGAAATAACACCCCACTGTCTGCCTGAGATTCCCCCTCTAACTGCAGCTCCCCAGCCATGTAAATTACATCTGATAATTAAGCATGCTGTGAAAGTGGCTTCAGTGCTTGTCAAAGCTCCGTTGAGTTTCACCAGAGATGCTTCAGCTGAAGCCTTCAGTTCTTAAATTTCTGGTATGTGGTCTGTTGGGACTGGCAGGGCACATACCTTTGTCATCACCTGTATCTCAGTACACAGGTCTTGCCTGCTGAGGCAGTGGTCTCCAGCCTGCAGTACCCAAAGGCAATCCCAGTAGCCTGACCTGGTGTATGATTCTCCAAGCTAAATCTATGAGCAGGAGGAGCTGCAAGCCAGGCTGCAGAGCCCTGCAGACCTTTGTCCATCATTGTGCTGAACGGTCGCTTGGAGAATTACCTGCAGATTTATTGCCCTTCACTGTAACTTGAGACCAACGTTGCTGTCTCTATTCTCACAGAGATTTACAGCTCATTCTGCCTAGAAATGGGGCTTTTTTTCTTTTTTAATTGAGTGATCTGTCTTTTGGGGAAATATTTTATTTTGTGCTGCATGTTTCAAGGCCTTTCACTGTGTCACTTCTACTTTATTTAGCCACCCTGTCACACCAACCTTGTGCACTCCCTGCTCCACTATCCGCAGCAACATTCATGGCTTGTACATTTCCTTTTCCTTTACACAGCTCCGTGATTCTTTCCAAACTGACTCGAGAGACTGGAATGTGGCCCTAAATTAGGACTTATCTACATGGGAGTCCATTCCAGAGATTTTGGGAGAATTCCTCTCTGTGAAAAGCCTTGCTGTGGCATACATCTGCACAGCTGGGAGTTATACCATGGAGCTGTCACAGTTCAGTGTGCCTTTGTGCCACGATAAATTAGGATAAGCACCGACTCAGGAAAAGTCCTTGGCTATTACTGCAGAAAGGTCAGCTGAGAATTGCATTCGCTGTGTGGCCACATCCAAAAAGCAAACCTAGATGAATCTATATAAAAGATGGGTTGAAGGGTTATATAATTCAGTTACACAATGTATGTGATTGCTGTCATCAGAAGATGGTCTTCAATGCTTGTTAGTCTGTTTCAAAAATAAATAATGGGATTGGGGAGTTCAGGGATAAGCAGCGTTCTCACAGCAATGAACAAAAAACCTAAAGTATTGGAACCATTTATTTGGGAAGGAAGGATAAGATGTAATAAATCCAACTATGAACAGTCTGGGACACATGGATTAAGAGTGCCTGTTTTCCCTTTCATATAATAAAAGAGCAAAGTGCCATTCAAAGAGATGAGAAATAGCAAATTACGATTTTACAGCATGACTTGCTCGACATAGCTACAAATGAGAGAGCACTTGAATTTGCTGAAAACCCAGAACATGAGAAATCTTGATGTGATAACAGGAACATACACAGTTACAACTGAAAACTAAAAACTTAAACCCCAAAACCGAGAAGGGGGACAAATACTTTGGTATCTATTTTATATAGGGAATTATATTACACCATCAGGAAAAAAGAGGTATCAGGGCTTGTTTCAACCCTCTACTGATGTCTCCATTACTAAACACTCTCAGAAACAAGTAATCCCACCAAATGTCCATGGATCCAACAGCACAGTGATGTCTGTGTTCCCAAGGAACAATAACAGTACTGAGGGCAAAGAAGCTGCCTCTCATTTCCAGAAATGTGTAACGTCTGCCTATTGTGCCCTTGCTGATGCTTGACATGGCCATGCACACTAGATCCACTGTTCAGAAACAACTTCCAAAGATGCTAGTTCGGCCGGTGAAAAATATTATGTCTGAAAAAGCTCGGATTTGGTGAACTTTCATCAGAACTGAATTCCAGCTCTGGTTGCCCTGGAAACACTGGGATGCTGAAGACTCCTCATCTCAGGGCAGCTTTGTGCAAGGGGTTTGCTCAGCACTGAGGCTCCTCTCAGCCTCTGCAGCGCTTTCCAGGACATCGACTTCAGTTTGACTCAGCAACTTCAGGGTGGATCAGATTGCTCCTTTCTGGAATTAATACAGGTTCATATCCTGCCCAGACTTTTTGAGCTGAGTTTTCTTAGTTCCAATGCACATTTGTGCCATATGGCAGCTGTACCTGACTTTGGATTCCTCATTCCCCAAGGTGGGTGTCTCTTGTTTGCCCTGACAAAGCAGCAGAGGGAGCTCAGGCAGTTCAAACCCATCCCAAAAGAAAGTGAACAGTGAATATGTCTGGCCACTGTATCACAGTCTGCTACCAAACACATAGATGTTCTCCAGTTGCACTGTGAGATGGAGCCAGACTGACTCTGCTCAGCTCCATTACCAGTTTTCCCCTGATCTTCCCAGCCCCCTGACCTCTGTGCTACATGAGGCTGAGAAACTGCAGCATTCACAGATTTCATTAGGAGTTATGTGTGCTCAGTGCCTCTTGGACCAGGACCTCTTTTATCCTGCTCTAGAAGATATATTGTGGCCAAGGTTTTACAAGGCTTCCCAAGGTTTCACAAAATTCTAATGACAGATTTATGCAGCCAGAATCTATATCCTTAGCTTATAAGGCATTATAGGAGTTAATCATAGAACAACTTCAGTTAAAAAAGACCCTTAAGATAATTGAGTTCAGCCATTAACCCAGCATTGCCAAGTCCACCACCAAACCATGTCTTTTAAATACTTCCAGAGATGGTGACTCCACTACTCCCTTGGATAGCCCATTCAAATGCTTGACAACCCTCTTGGTGAAGACATTTTTCTTAATATTGAATTTAAACCTTCCATGGTGCAACTTGAGGCCACTACCTGTTGTCCTGCCCCTTGTTACTTGGGAAAGAGGCTGACTCTCACCTGGTTACAACGTCCTTGTAGAGGAGAGCAATAAGGTCTTCTGTGAGCCTCCTTTTCCCCAAGCTGAGCTCCCCCAGCTGTCTCAGCTGCTTCTCATCAGACTTGTACTCCAGAACCTTCCCCACCTCTGTTGCCCTTCACTGGACATGTTCTAGCACCTCAATGCTTTTTTGTAGAAAGCATCAAGTACCTCTCAGCCTTTTCCTCATTCTTTCTCACTTATGTTTCCCTCAGCATCCAATAAAAGATGGAGATTCTTTTTAGGCATCCTTTTGTTATTGCATTTATTTATAGAAACATTTTTTATCGTCTTTTACAGAAGTAGCCAGATTAAGTTCTAGTTGGGCTTTGGCCCAATTAGACATATTCTCCCTGCATAACCTCACACTGTCCTTGTGGTCCCCCAGAGCTGCCTGCCCCTTCTTCCAAGGGTCATAAACTCTTTTTTTTTTTCCCCCTAAGTTCCAGCCAAATGTCTCTGTCCAGACAAGCTCATCTTTCCCCACTCTGTCTTGTCTTTTGGCACATGGGGACAGCCTGCTCCTGTGCCTTTCAGATTTCCTTCTTGAAGAATGTCCAGCCTTCCTGGACTCCTTTGCTCTTCAGGACAAAGGAGACACTGCCTGGTCCCTCCTAAGGGACTGCGTCCACCAGGCTCCTCATTTGGGGCCTTCTGTTCCCCTCAGAAGGGAGTCTCCTATGACAATGACCCATCTTTATTTCCTTATGGAAGCAGCTTTGATGCACAACATAAGTCACCAAGGGTGACTTACCCTTGGCAACACTTCTGACCTGGAGAAAACATTAACCTCAGCAACCTCTCCCACCCAGAGGAACCATCACGCTTGGCATTGTTCAGTTCCACGTGCAGAGCCTTGTACCTGTTCTGCTGGGGCACCCGGGGAGGTGGGGCAGTCATGGAGGAGACCCCTCTGCTGTGCTAGGCTGGGCTTAGTGCCACTGCTTCCCATCCCTGAAGTCACTCAGTTCAGCCAGGCAAAGAAAGGACAAGTAATCCTCTGTGTCATCTGTCCTGTCTACCTCTGGGCTTGTCTGAAGGAGGGCAGAGTGTGATTCCAGCAGTCTGTTTCTCTCTCAGACTCCCTGATAATCCTCAGGCTCCTCCCCTCCTTCCAGAGCTCCGTCACTCTGTCACTGGGGTGTCCCTCTACCCAGGCACACTCCCACAGGGATGTTCTCTGGTGAAGCTGGCAAAGTCACAGCACCATGCCACATGACCACCTTAATTAATCATGATAATTACTGTTCTCTCTGAAGGGCCTTCTACTGCAGAATTTCCAAAAGGTTTTTCTGCTGGTTTAATCGATGGCCTTGTTCTGTGAGGTACTTGATACCTGTGACCATGGTGAGTCACTTTAACTTCCACATTGATAGAATGAGGTTAATAAGAACATCCTGTTTCACTGGCGGGAGGATTCAAGCTTTTGGGATGTTCAGCTCAGAAGAAGCTGCAGACCATGTCAGTATCTACGTAAAGAGAATCGTGGAGGAAATAGAGGTAGAGGAAAGCACCAGCGTGAGAAGCTTGCCTGTCCTCCTCATTTGCTGTCAGGCCACCCTGGTGGCACACCAGCCTGAGGCCACCCAGAGGCAAAGTGGAATTGGAGACTGTCTGTGGGCAACAGAGGCAACAGAGGCAACAAGGTTTCCACAGAGGTATTTCTGGTAAATGCATTCAGACTAAGCAGTTGTTGGGACTAAACACAAGTTGGTTTAGATTTTTGCTTTCTCAACCTATCCAACCCAACATGGGCTTCCCAGTTGTTCCCTAAGTAACCAGTCCATATGTCAGGATAGTTAAGATTATTATGTATGAGGTAAAAAAATAGAGATCCAAACAGAAGCCCATATCCACCTCATTTAGTCAAGAAAGTCACAGATTTTTCTCAATTTCTATTAATTCTTTTACATACATGGGAGGAAGTATCTGTGGACTAAAAATCATGAAACTGTCATCTCTGCTGTGGATTTATTGTCTGGCTAGAGAAAGAGGCAATTACAGTTAAGGGAATGGTATGAAAACTAACTACTTCTGACTATTTCTTTCCAATTTTAATCAATGTTAGATATAACAGTGGAAAAGTCAGTGTTTATATTTAATGTCTAAGTTCATAACTCTGCAAATTATAAAGTTATTTTCAGGTAAAGGCATTGATAGGGAGCACATTCCACATTCAGGATGAATGGCTAAGATCAGATAGATATTCATGCTTGATCTTTCATGCCCTTGAATATGCAGGGAATGAAAACAGCATCACACTACTTCTCCAACTATGTGGAAATAACACAGCCCTAATGCTGAATCAATTCACAGAATAAACCCTCTGAATAGCTGCTGCGGAAATCAATATGAGGAAACAGTGAACTGAACATCTAGTCTGCAAATGGTCAGAAAAAGAAAAAATAGATTGTTGCTGTCCTGGTTTTGGTACCCCTGGAAATCTGGTCCTAAAACCCCCATCTACATTAACAAACTGATTAAGAACCAAGTGGGGTGATGGTGAAGAAAAAAAAAAAAAAAGGAAAAATTTAAAATAAAATAAAATAATATTGAAAGAAAATAAATTGAAATAAAAGAAGAAGGATGATGCAGGAAAGCTGGGCAGTTACAGATAAGCAGTAGAAGTAGAGATGAAGGAAGCAGCTGATCAAAATAAGAGGGTTCAAGGCAGCAGGTGGAGAATAAATTCAACATTTTTCTTTCTGATACGATATGGGAGTGCCAGCAGGAAGTACCCTGTAAAAGAAAAAAATGTGAGATGAAGAGGACAAGACCTCTGAGAAGGTGGAGGGAGAAAAGTGCCAGAAATAGAGCCAAATATGACTGACCACTAGACCACTAGATTTTATGTCCTATATAGCACAACCCTTAAATTTCACCTGCTGCCCTCTCCCTTTTTGACAAATGGCAGATTTCCCTGAGGGGATGCAGTCTTAAAGACCCAAAGAGCTGGAAAAATACCTTGGATAGCTGTGATCTTGTCTGTGACAGAGGAAGGATTCCAGGAACAGCATGACTGAAAGAGGACAGGAGGAAGATGGTTGAAAGGAGTGAGAGTATTCAGAGATAATGGAAGGGGAGGGTCAGAAATGAGAAAAATGTCATAGATGAGTCAAAAAAACAGAGTGTAAATAAAGGTTTGTGCTGGGGAGAGGAGAGGAGAGGAGAGGAGAGGAGAGGAGAGGAGAGGAGAGGAGAGGAGAGAGGAGAGGAGAGGAGAGGAGAGGAGAGGAGAGGAGAGGAGAGGAGAGGAGAGGAGAGGAGAGGAGAGGAGAGGAGAGGAGAGGAGAGGAGAGGAGAGGAGAGGAGAGGAGAGGAGAGGAGAGGAGAGGAGAGGAGAGGAGAGGAGAGGAGAGGAGAGGAGAGGAGAGGAGAGGAGAGGAGAGGAGAGGAGAGGAGAGGAGAGGAGAGGAGAGGAGGAATGAGGCTGAGAAGGAGAGAAGGAATAGGTGACTGCTCTAACGTGAATTAAGATGATGTCAGAAAGTCTGTGCATTGATGCTTGCACAGCAACCAGTTTGTCCAGGCTTGAAGCAGATAATTGATACCATCCTTTGGGAGCTGCCGTTCATCAAAGCCCTTTAGTGTAACCCCAGAAACCACCAATCTCTCCTTGCCCTTAATTTCTTTTAATGGAACACTTTTCCTGCCTCTTCCTGTGTTTTTTTAGCAACTCCTTGCAACCTTTCTTTATCCTCAGCACTTGAAGCAAGTGATAAGCTGCAGGTAAACTTGTGTGTAATTTGCAGTTCATTAGAAGTTCAGCCTGCAAGGGCAGCATTTGTGCGCAGGGTGAATTGTTGAGCAGATTGTTTGGTCTGAGCTTTGTCTCTGCCAGCCACTTATAGGTGACACCTAATCCTGACGAGTCAGCACTCACTGGGCTTTCCTGCTCTGCAATACTGGTGTCAGTGGTGATAACCATTGAAACGGGGGAAAACCCCAAGTATTACCTGCACAAACCCCACAAAATTCATTCAGAAAAACAAGGGGCAGCATAAGATGAGCAATAAGATCCAGAGATTTATATATGAAAACACAGAGAAGCCCATCTCCACTGGGCACGGTGCCCTAATCATATACACAGTGTCCTGATTGTATATATAGATTATCGTATATACACTGTCCTGATTGTATATACATTGTATCATATATACAGTGCCCCGATCACATACACAGTGGCTTAATTGTATCCAGGCAGAAACCTAACACCCTTCTCAGTCGTTCTGGTTTCCACTGTTACTCCCCAAACAACATCTTTAAGCACTGAAAAAAGGTGCCAGAAGGAGCAGAGGCAGCTCCCTCATACCCTGAAAGAGATGCGGGATTTGAGCCTGTCACACGGGAAATGTGTCCTCCAACACAGAATTTTTAGAAAAGCTGTGGCTCAGGAGGACAACTCCTTATCTGTAATCTGTGCAACAGATGCACCAAGCAAAGCATCTCCTATATTGTCAGCTGTTGCTTTAGAATCTTGTATCTCCAGTTTGCTCTTTTTTCTTTAATCAGCTGGATGGAGGTAATGCATATTTAAGTACTTGGTGTAAAGGCTCTGTCCTAGCAGAGTGGCTGGAGCTGTGCAGAGCTGCAGAGGTGAGGATCATTGTAATCTGCTCGATGGGTGGTTCTGCCTGTGGCCAAATGGATTCCATATGTGAGATCATCTGTCATCCAGAAGGCACCATCATTCAGTTCCCTTTCTAGGAAGTCCTTCTGCTCTCCTAGGTGAAATATAATGTCACTGACCCAAACATGTTGATGATGGTGCCATTATGGAATGAGCTCTTTGGAGACTTTTAAAATTCAAGTGCTCCTAGTCATTTTTCTGGACTTCAGGTAGAGAATGTTGCTATTTTATTAACTTTATTTGTGATGTAATTTTAAATGATCTCTGCATGGAGATAATTGCAGTGTCCAGATATCTTTGAAAAACATCATGTTGAGTGAGGAGAGTAGGCTGGTTTAAAGATATGCCATACCTGTGCTTTTAATTTTAGGTTTACATCATTATCAAAGAGCAAGAAGCTGATATTCTGCAGATCTGTGTAACATGCTGGACAGTATATAGAAGCCAACATTTTTATTCTCATTTCTCTTTTTGTAAGGAAGGCAAGTTGTCCTGCCCAGAGCTGCTCAGACAATTGTACATAAGAGTGGGCAAGGTGGCTGTGGGAAGGGAGATTGTAAATTGCTCTTCATGTTCCCTGGGAGTGGGTCAGGTGTAATGAGTTTAAACTGAAACCAAAGGGTTAAGTTAGAGATGGCAGAACCTTGTTTGCTAGAGAGGACAGTGGATATGTGTCTGGGAAGACTGAAACTTCTGGTAGTTTTTCCAATCTGTCTCTCATCTCCCAGGGATTAACTGGGGTCTTCTTTGCCT
Source organism: Vidua chalybeata (assembly GCF_026979565.1). NCBI lineage: Eukaryota > Metazoa > Chordata > Aves > Passeriformes > Viduidae > Vidua > Vidua chalybeata. Next base: position 149,079,862 of record NC_071530.1, on the reverse strand, counting down.
GTGTGAAAAATGTGTATTTTATGATTGGCTTTTTGCAAATATTAAAATGAATATTATATGTGTTATGTTAGAAAGTTATGCTGTATTAATTCTCTTAAGTAATGTGTTAAATATAGTTTTAGGTTATAACATAATGTTAAAATAGAAACTATGCTATGTAAGATGCTTTTTAACTAGCTCAAGAAAGAGATGAGATAATCAAGAAATTCTTTGCACAGAGGTAACAGCAACCAGACACCAAAATCCCCAAGAGACCTCCTTATCTGAAAAGACAAACTTTATTCCACCTCCTTCTCTTCTTTAAGGTGCCAACACCTGGATACTTTAACAGCCAGGTCTTCAACTCTGCTTCCCACTGTTATTTAGCAGCAGATGTTCAGATTCTGATTTTCCAAAGTCGTTATTAGGTATAATTAACACCAACATCCTTAATCCATAAACCTCTTTTAGGCTGGACTCAGTCCTATTCTGTTTACAAAATAAAACCTTCATGCGAAGATCACCTCTTCAAAAAGCAATTAGCAATTCCAGCTCTCAGGCTCTCCCTGTGAGGAAGAGAAATACTTGTAGAATATGGAAAGCAAGGAATATTACTCAGACATGTAGCTGTTTCTGTAGCAGCAGCACAACCTAGCTCTCACAAGCTCTCCAAATTTATAGTGCTGAATTAATCAATTATTTATCCATGTATCTAAACTCAAGTGTTCAGGACAGTGATTCATATTACTCAGAACTAGCACTTTATGGATCATTGTCTGTAATCAGGTTGTGGTAGTTGCAGATCCCCATTTCCTGTGGTTGACAATGGATTATTCATGTAGGATATGCAGCCTAACAGATTTAAAGTTATGGGAGCAAACACACCTTCTGGAATTTGCCCAACTGAGTCACATAGTTTGGTAAAGATGAAATTGCATAATTTAGGGGTATTTTTAAGCCCTTGCACTAAACAAACACCATGGTCATGCATTCTGAAGAACAACGATATTATAGGAGTAGTTGGTTCACTCTAGAATCTGGTTAAATAAATTGGAAGTGCATTGCATTGTTTGGGAGGTTTCAGTTCTAAAGCTATTTCAAGAAACCCATGAGGATTTCACTAAAAATCTGCAGCTGCAGTATGTGCAGGCAAACAGGATGCTGTTCTATCACCAAAGGAATAACAAACAATTCCAGAAGAGGGGATAATTTAGTTAAATATAGCACTTGAAATAATCTACCAAGAATTCATATCTTTTGTGATAATTGTACCTTTTTAATGCAGTGGATAGGAGGAAAATCCTCAATTTTTTTAATGACTGCAAACAGTGTTCCCATAAGAGAAATGAAAATTTGGAAATAATAGACCAAAGGATGGAATGGTGAGCAGAGGCTGATGGAAATGAGCTGAAAGGAAAATAGCACCTGAATCTGAGATCATTGCTTTTTCTGCTTCCCAGGCCAGGTCCTTGAGGTCTGTGCTAGTTTTACCTGGGGCAATTTTCTTCATAATAGCAATTATGGGGCTGTGATTTGGATTTGTGATGAAAACAGTGCTGACAATTCAGGGATGTTTTCACTATTGCTGAGCAGAGCTTAGGCAGAGTCAAGGCCTTTTCTGCTCCTTACCTCACCCCACCAGTGAGTGGGGCTGGGAGTGCACAGAGCTGGGAGGGGATACAGGTGGGACAGCTGGCTCTGAGTGACCCAAGGGACATCCCATACCATAGGACATCATTCTCAGCAAGCTGGGAGAAGAAGGAGCAGGGGGACATTCAGAGCAGTAGTGTTTAACTTCCCAAGTCATTGTTACATGTGCTGGAGCCCAGCTCTTCTGGCATGGCCAAACACCTGCCTGTGGGAAGTGGGGAATTAATTTCTTGGGTTTTTTTTTTTTTTGCTTTGCTTGCATGCACAGCTTTTGTTTCCCCTATTAAACTTTCTATGTCTCAACACACAAGTTTTCTCACTTTTCCAATTCTCTCCCCCATCCCACCAGGGAGGAGTGAGTGAGAGATTGTGTAGGTCTGAGTTGCTGGCTGGAATTAAACCATGACAAGGTTTTAAATGCACAGCAACACTGAGAAAAATGTGCAACACTCTGACCACTGTGAAGGTGCTGATGGTCAATGCATTCCCTGATTTCGTGGAGCCCAAGAACCAGTTGTCTCTAAGACTGCTTCTCTGATATCAGCCAAAGCAGATGCTTTGGGAAGAGAGTAAGAAGCAGACACCCATTTTGCAATCATGTGCAGTTCATGGACTTCCTGAAAAGGTGGACTTGGTATATTAATAATCCTCAGTCTCTCTCTTCCTCAAAGAGCCTGCTTGAAGGGGTGCTTTTAAAGCCACACCAGTTTTTAGTTCCCACAACACACTGTGGCAGGAAGTTCCAAAGTTTAACTACAGGCATGAAGAGTCATTTCCTTCCTTTTCCTTTGAGCTCGTCCTCTCCCACTTAAAATCACTGCTTCCTTCTTCTTTTATTGGAAAGTGCAATGAAAAATCAATCTCTTCACCTTCTCCATGATGTTCATGATGTTATAGATTTATCCTGGTCATCTCTTAAATTGAAGAGATAACTTATTTAGCTCTCCCTTACATTGAGTAGTTATGTACTTCTTATCAGCCATTTAATCCTCTGAATCTTCTTTCATCTATGGTTTCCTTTTCAAGCAAGAGGACCAGAGCTGCACACAGGGTTCAAGCTAGAAGAGCCATAGATGTATGTATTTATATAATACTAAATAATAATTTATAATATAATTAAAAAAAATTATTTAGCAACATTTTCTGGTTTAAGTTCTGAACCATTTTCTGGAAATTCCCAACATTTTATTTGCTTTATTGACTGCTACAATGTGCTTAGCTGATATTTTCATGGAACTGAAAATATACAACTTCTGTTACAGCTCAGCTTTTCCCTCCTGGCCAGCTCAGAGCCATGTGTGAGCTGAGGGCTGCTTTTCCCCTCGGGCATCATTTCTCTGTCCCATCACTGAGATTCTGCAATTCTTCCTAATTTTTAATCACCTTTATTATCCAGAGGACTTTTGTATCATGACTAAACCTTGTCACTTCACTGTTTACTCCTTTCCAGTTCATGAATGAGTTTGTAAACAAACAGCACATACCTCCAGGAGACACCACTGCTGCTCAGCCTCCACCACAAGACCTGACCATGAGCTCCCCACTCTCTGTTTCCTGTTTTTTTAATTCATTCCTTTTTAATTCATCCAGGGACCTTTCCATTTATGCCTTGACTTTCCTTAAAAACCTTTGGTGAGAGATGCTGTCTGCAGCTCTCAGGAAATACAAGCTGGTTATATCAACAGGATATCCTTTATCCAAAGGCTTGTTGACACCTTCAGAGAACTCCAGGGACTATGGCAGGACTTCCCTTTAAAAAGCCATTCTGACTTCCACAGCAGATCGCAATTACCTCTGCATCCAATAATTCCTTTTTTTTTTTTTTTTTGCTGCTTCCTACTGTTATATGTGTATAATACTACAAAGCAGCAGCACAATACCAACCTGCTCTTCAGCTTCTTATGCTATTGAAGAGCTGACAGCTCATGTTAAGCTGAAGGGCTGGGACTAAGGTGTTCCCACTGGATCTGTGTTTTCCAGACTGTGACTTTCAGGTGCCGGAAGCACAGGATTTGGGATATTTTTTCCAGAGTTTCCTCTTAGTGTTTACTGTGGTTTTGGTCAGGTATAGAAGTGAGTGCATGACACCCGAAGAGCAGCATGGTTTCCTCGTGTCAGGATTCCTCTACTTACTCCAAAATCTTATATGCAAAATTCCCTGCTGTAGTCAGTCCTTTCCACATTGTCAGAACTGAAAGATGAGCACTGCTTCCCTTCGTTTGCACCTCCAAGGGCCAGGAAATGCCTCTTTCTCACCACGTCCCCTAAAAACCTGCGGGTGGGGAGTCCTGCCACCGAGAGGAGGAAACACCAGACAAGTTGGTTGCTGGCAGCTGCTGGTTGCAGTCAGTCCCCAGGGAATTTAGGGAAGTTATTTAGAGTGTGTTGGAATGAGTCTGTGCAATGAATCAGGAGCACAGTCACAGCTCCCAGATAGACAAACCTCTCCCTCCTTTTTCAGAGGGAATTTCATGCAGGTGACAGTCTGGTTTCATCAAATAAGCCAACATGAATTATTTCCTGATCATAGCCATGATGATTTTTGTTTTTGAGGGTGCATCAATCAATCAATTCATCAATCAATTTATCTGCACTGATTGCCTTGCTAAACCATCTTAGTAGTTTCATACGGTCCTCCTTCTTGGGGTGGTGTGGTTGTGACTTCTTTAAATTTTGGAAAATATATTTGAAAGCAAAATAAATGATGGAGAAAGAGCAGCTGCTAAACAGCTCAGAAAGGTCATTTCCTCAAAAATAAACCAGAGAAAGGCAAACAAGCATGCTCCCTTCCCATGAGGAGTACATCTCATCCCTCTTTAAGTTTGAACAATTTTTGAATGAAGGGAAATACCAGCACTTTTGAGATTTGCACTGACTGCAGAGATCTTTCTGGACCCCTGAGCTGCCCAAGGAATGTACTGCTTTGAGTCTTTTCCCATAGCCCATTCCCATATATTGCACTGAGCTCCCATCACAAAACTGACCTGCCTGGGAAGCTTGAAGAGGTGTAAAGATTTTAGCAGACAGCAGCAGGAACCAGCTGCCACACTGCAGAGTGACTCATGCTTCAGAGCTCTGCTGGCAGGAACACAGATGTGCAGGAAGCAAACCTTGGTCAGGCTGAGTAATCCAGGTGAGCACAAACACAGCACCTGAAGGCACATACGTGCTGGGTGTGATGCACAGGGCTGTGCAACCCCTGTGACCTTGGAGAGATGACCTCAGGGGTCTGTGTTATGGCTGCCCAGTCCTGTGAGTGTGAGCCACTGTCTGCTGCCATGGAGAAGAGCTTCTACCTGCCTGCACCAAGGGAATCATGTCCTCCTTTCCTGCCATTCCTTCTTTCTTTCTCCCAGCCTGGGGATGCTCTGATTACCAATTCCAGAATCCTCTGGTTTGTCCCACAGGTTCCAGAGATCAGGGCAGACATGGGAGGCTGAGGGAGAGATGGGATATGAAGGCTGGCAAACTTCAGGACTCACTTAATTTTTTATCTCATTCCCTTAAGAAGGGCAGAAGTAGCCTGAATACCATCTGATTTACCATCTCCTGAAGAAGTAAAGAGACTGCATTTATTGAAACAAATTATTTTTGAAACAAATTATTTTTGAAACAAATTTCAATACCTTACTTCTCACACTGGAACTGAAGGGCAGCTGCTACAGGATACGCAGCTCCATAGGGGTCTGGGTAACTGTGATTTTATTAAACACTGGAGCCAACCTACTTTTATGTACTGCCAAGAAGGATGTCCGGCTGCCTGATGCTGTCCTTGACCCCAGCATGCATCCCACAACTTCCCTTTCACCTCACTGCTATGTCCCTGACCCACACTGTGCAAGTCCAGGGAGCTAAACCAGCACAGAGCCCTCCAGGTTTTGTGCCACAGAAGGTTTTTTGCTGGTGCAGTTCCCAGCACCAGCATGCAGCAGGATCAACACATAGGATTTAGTGGAAATATGCAGCCTGGTGAGCCTGACCATCCTTCCCAACAACACCTACCTGCTAATTAGGATCACAAGAATGATTATATCTCGCTCTCAGTCTCCTAATACCACTGTGCCATGCAGAGAACAGCAGTGGATGCCAGGGAAGAAGTAAAGGGCTGTAAAGGGAAGGAACATGCACTCATGAATGACTGTAAGAATTAATTTCCACCATAAAATATGGCTCATAATATGAAATGTCTGTGAACCATCTCACAACCTTGTCCTCTAGCAGTTAATTTTAAAAGTATTAGTAATGGCTTGACATCACCTGAAAGCAGGCAAATGCCTCATTGCACAGCCTGACAGGCAGGGCTGCAAGCATGGGAACCTGCAATCCCATTAAGGCATGGGGGCACGAGGCCCACCATGGAGAAAAGAGAAAATGAAGGGCACCAGGTGAAGCTCCTGATGGCAACAAGTACCAGCGTGTGGCTTAGTCATGGGCACAATGCAGTAGTTTGCTAGACAGGAAGGAGGGAGAACCTGCCATGTCTGGAAGTGAATGGACAAGGGGAATATCTACTTGAAAGTTTTCTGGAAGCATTTCCTATTGCTTCAGCCCATGGAGACAAGTGGAGAAAGGGCAGTTGTTAGGGAGGAATCTGAAGGAGAAGGGTCTGCAGTGCTCTCCTGGCTCCCAGCAACACCTTGTGCTGCTGTAGGCGTTGATGCAGAAAGGAAAGTGTGACAAATCAGTGCTCAAACTAGGGGGTGACAGGGACACATCTGCTGCCTGAAAAACTGACCTGGAGGAACAGGGAGGGATGTGAGCAGCTGGATGTGTGAGTATGTTTCATATTAGTGAATGGGCTCCTGGAACCGTCACAGCTGCAGCACAAATTACTGAGAGGTGCTTCAATGAAGAGAAAATCCAGTAACAGAAAGACCTTTGGAAATAGCATCAGAAGATGATTATTTCTAAATTGCTGCTGAAACCAAGTCATATTGTTTGCATAAATTACCTTGACCTGAAGCAGAAAGTTGAGAAGCTGCCAAGGGCAAAGCCAGACACAGGTATGAGCTCACAAGAGCTTGCCAGTCCCATGGAGTTAAGCTGATCCCATCATGGACAGGTAAAGAAAAGCCAGGGTGTGGGAAGAAGATGCACCAGGTGACCTGCTTCCCTTGGGCATGGTGGTGAGCCAGGGTCTTTGTGTGGTGGCAAGAAACTCCTCCAGGGGAGCAAAATGGCCTAATCTTGTGTGTAAGAGACATTGTGCATCCTTTACATGCAGCCCAATGGATCAATGGTGTTATTCTGCTCCAAGCAGTACAGCAGGAGACCACTCAATGCAGAAGCACTTTGACATTCAAATCATCCCACAAAATAGGAGGCTTGCTGTCATTTTCAGACATGCCACTAAAATTCCACTCAACCCCTAACCTGTGTTTAAAGAGAAATGATTCAGCTATCTCTTGTCTACTATTAGATTTAGGAGTTATCTCTGCTGCACACTTGCATCATCCCCAAGGTGTATGTGCTTTTCATAGTCACCCAGTTCTGGCTCTTAAATAAGCTGTTATGTACTGACATCCTCTAAACTGAACCCAGAAGTGTTTACTGGACTGAAAAAGACATCACCAGATGGCTCCAATATCAGCCTAGAAGGATTTCTGTTCCTCAACAGGGGCTAAATGTGTCTGAAAAACCATCAGGCTGCAGAATGTCTGCATAGTCAAATCACCTCTAAGAGGCTTTGTAATTGCATTCAGTTCTGCTGTGCTGGAAAATGAGGATAATAAGCTCAATGTATTACACTTACACTGGGGCTAGACTTCTTATTACAGAGTGGTAATAAGAAACACAGGCTGAGGTTTTAACTGCAGTTACTGGGGCTCAGCACTTTGCTTAGTGCAAAAGGAGATGCCAAGTCACCTTAGCTCCCTTGAGAGTTACATCCATGAGCTCCTAGGTTCCCAAAAGTGCCTGGAGATGGAGGATCACCTATTTCAGACAGAATCATAGGCTCATCGAATGGTTTGTGTTGATACTCAGTTTTTTTAATTGTTAATGTTTTTGTCTTTATTTGCCTCACTTTCATTTCTAGCTTTCATTTTGCAGCTCTGTGCTGACAAACTGCACTGAGGAGTTTACTAAGTTTTCCATGCTATCTACCAAGAAGTCTTGAACACATTTTCATGAACATCTCTGTGCATCAAGTTCTTTTCAACAAAATCTAAAAAAGACCCGGTTTTCTACTATTTTTAGTCTATTTTTACTGCACTGGGGATGGAGATCTGGATGGATAAGTCAGTAGGAGATAAGTGAGTGAATAGATAAGTGAGTGAATAGATGAGTTTTGCTTTTAAGGAGTCCTTTCCCTTCATGCCATAGCCTGGCAAACACTTTCACTGCTATGTCAATTTGAGTAATCCCAACATCTCCTCCTGCTGCCCACTCAGTTGTGTCAGTACTACATTCCATGGGCTGCCCAATAAATCCTGCAGGGATCGATCTGGGATAATAATAACCTGACCAAACATGACTTTCTTTTTTTTCTTAAGCCCTTTTAACCCTCATTGACTCTACTTAGCTCAGCGCTGCCACTGAAAAATTGCACACCAGGCTGCACCAAGAACAGAGGAGAATAAATCTGAAAGTTGGTTTCAAATTACCATAGTGAGTCAAACAGCCACATTGTGGTATGGAAATTCAGTTCAGTCTCCTGTTTTCATTTACTACCAAACTAGGGTCAGAGAATCTGCAGCCTCACAAACTTTCACTCTGGTTGTAGCTCTGTTCCAGGCACAGCCTATTTTTATGTGCCACAAAACCATCAGCAAAACTGGTCCCACCATGGAAGCAAAAGCCCAGTGAGACATGCTTTCTTTACTGAAATCCTTCTGCAGCCCCTGGGGAGAGCAAGGCATTTTATATAGACAACATGACACCACAAACACCAGCCCAGGGGTTCTGTAGAAGGAACCAACAGGAAACACAAAACCCATGGCTGCACCAGAACATCATTAATGTCCCTTCCAACCCAACCCATTTATGAGTCTAAGACCTCACCTCTGGGCAGCACATGGGCTACAAAATGGGCTCCTCCTGTCAGCCTGGCTTTCAAAGATGCTTTCTGGGCCCCACCACTGTGGGGAGGAGTGCAGTGTTCACCAAAACCATCCTCACCTGGTTTGCCACCCTAACTGCCCTCTTTGCTTTTGGTTAGGTACATTCAGAGGAATTTTGCAGAAGACTTTTCAGACACTCGGGATATGATTAATCTCACCTCACTTTAGCAGCTCACAAAATGCAGGGCTTGGATACAATTGGCCATCTGGCTACCAGACACCCAGTGCCACATGGGCTACTCTTTGTCACGCCAGACCTCTATCAAGGGCTGGCAGGTGTGACACTGAACACACAGGAGACCTGCATGTTCTGCAGTGACAACCAGCAGAGCTTTTGTCACCTTTGCTGAGGCACTTAATGTCATTCAAGACATCCACATCTAAATTAAACTAATGGTCTGGGTGCTCATTAGAGATAGAAGTGGTCCAGTCATTGGCATTAAGTATAGGGTGTTGTTCACCCAAACCATGAAGGTGTCTTCTTCAGGACACTAATTACACCCTGTGTTCAACTGACAGGTGCTTCTCACCCTACTGATTGCAAAAGTGACCAAGGTGTGAGTTCTCAGGACCCACCCTGTAGATCCACATTTAGTCAGATGGATCCTGGCACTGGAACAGACCCTCCAGTGCAATGGCCCCAGCACCAAGTCTGCCAGAGCTCAGGCAGTGTTTGTACAATGCTTTCAGGCACAAGGGGTGATTTTTTTAGGGCTGTTCCATGCAGAGACAGGACTTGGAGTTCAACAATCCTTGTGGATCCCTTCCAGTCCAGGATATTGTACAATTCCATGATTTTACGATCTCATGTCCAGAAGTTTTCAGAATGTGGTAGCTGCTTAGGCAGGGTTGGCTGGACTGCAACTACACCAGGATTGTTGCCTTAACCAAGAAGAATTTGCTGACTCTATCCTTTGAACTTCTCAGGACAAAGCCTGTTACCAGCTGTGATGGCAATAAAAAGGATGTGTCTTGTAGGGGTCTTCAAAGCACTTGGCAAAGTTCATACAAAGACAGTGTCGTGTTCTAAATAGTTGATTGAACTGGTTTACAAGTTACTGGTTCCAGTGAGGACTTTGTTCCATGGATGTCAGAGGAGAAGATCATCTTGTTTGTTTAGGTCTGTTGGTGGCTGTTACCTGACCACTGCCAGTCCAGTGCTCCCAAAATTGTTATGATGTGGGCCACAAGAGATCAGGATCAGGGTTCCTTCACACAGCCTTGGCTGGGAACTCCAGCAAAGCCTGCAGAGAAAGTCAGCCTGTGTTGCAGGAGCTACTTCTGACTCAAAACTCAGAGTTCTGTCCAAGTTTAGCAGTTGTGCTCTCTGGGGTTTTCAGCTCTTCACATCTCCTTCTAGGCTCATTTTCTCATCTGCATGGTGTAAAACACCATGGGATCTCCCAGTGCTCAGAAATGGGATGATCTTTCCATCACAGTTACCTGGAGCTGCATTCCAGCCACCAGCTTGTCACTGGAAATTTTCATGCCATGCTGCTCTCTGATGCCCCACATTTCCTTCAAGCTTGTGGGATGTTTCTGTACAACCTAGGCTGTAAGTCCCTGCCCAGCACGGACTATTATTACACTGTCTGCATCATTCATTTACGTGGCTCATTTGAGACAAATCAAATAACCGGGTACTGCCTCATGCTGCAGCTTAAATTAGAAAGAATAGACCACAAAAACAACTGCAGCAGTAGCAGAAGTGGCTATAAATAAAGCAAAATGTTTCTCTTAGAAACCTTTGTGCCACAGAGGGAAATTGTAAAAGTGGTCCAGGATATTTTTGTTGCTGCTTTTTAGTTTGAAATTTCATCGTTGGAAGCGCTTGCAGACGTAGAGGGTTGTGCAATGTTTTCGCTGCAGTACGGCAATTGCTAAGATTAGCACGGTAACAGATCTTTTCAGAGTAAATTGCATATAATTAATAGGAAGCAGGAGGAAAAAAAGGAATAATTGTATTTAATCCAAATACAAGTTCAGTTCTCCCAGAAGGTGGAATCAGCACTAAGGCCATGCTGAAGACATGCCTGTTCCTTTCCATTCCATTCAGCTGGGTAGTAGGCAACAATTATGTGCCCCTATTGCAAATTCTCATTTCCAATTTATTTCAGCAAAGCGCAGGGATGTTCAAGCTGGAATTTCTTTTAGGCCTTTCCTAGCAATGGTGGAGATTATTGGTTTGTGCTTCTGGCTTGTCTCCCATCCAATGTCAAAACAAGTTAAAGCATTAAAACAACATTTCCCTGTGAAAGGGCTATAAAAAATCTGTGCAACACAACCTGCATTTTGACCAAACCCTTTTGGAGTTCATGGTTAATAGGGGACCTAGGTATCCAGCAGGTTGAGGGAGGTGATTCTTCCTCTCTCCTCTGCCCTTGTGAGAGCCCACCCGGAGCACTGTATCCAGCTCTGGGTCCCCAACAAAGGAGATATTGACCTGTTGCTGCGAGTCCAGGGAGGGCCACAAAGATGATCAGAGGGCTCTCTGCTCTGCTCTCTGCTCTGGAGACAGGCTGAAAGAGAGGGGGTTGTTCAGCCTGGAGAGAGATGGCTCTGGGGAGACCTTAGGCACTTCCAGTACCTAAAGGGAACTTATAAAAGAGAGGGGGAGAGACTTTTCTTACACAGGCAGGTAAGAAGAAGGCCTTTAATGGAGAAGGCCTTTAAATGAAAAGTGGAGATATTTAAGTTGGATGTTGGGAAGAAATTCTTTACTTACACTGGCACAGGTTGCTCAGAGAAGGTGTGGATGCCCCATCCCTGGAAGTGTTCAAGGCCAGGTTAGACAGGGCTTGGAGCAACCTGATCTAGTGGATGTCCCTGCCCATGGCAGTGGGGTTGGAAGAAGATGATCTATAAGTTCCCTTCCAACCCAAAGCATTTGATGATCCTGTGACCTGTGCTGAAGCTTCATGACACTATGCATGATGAGCTTCCATCTTCCCTCCCACTAAAGCACCCAAATTTCCCAGTGGATCGTTGTGTGCAGCAATATGGAGGGACAAGTCCACACACCTGCTTCACTCAACACATTTCTCAGCTCTTCACATCCCCACGCTGACATTCTTCCTTGAAGCTGCTGCAGCATCCCAAAATTGCCAGATGCACAGCTCAATAAAAGTACTACAATAAATCATTGCAGCCAAGGTTTCACTGAGCTGCTGTTATTAATCATTAGCAATTGCTATTGCTAATTAATGTCATTACACATCATGACTATTAATCACAATCTGCTGATGCAAGACATATTGTCTCTTGTAGATAAGGAAGAGGAAGAAAGCAAGTGAGCAATAACCAAACTTGAAAATGATGATGGGCAGCAGTTGGCAAATTCACACTGCACACTTCATGCTAAAAGACATGAGACAATGTCCCTGCCCTGGTTGCTGCTTCTCAGCTGTGCTTGGGCAATGCCATTTGGCAGGAACCCACAAAAACTGGGCATATAGATTTAATATATCACTTAGTATAAGACATTTTTTGATAATACAAGCTCTTTAACCATGAGAGAATGAGACTTCCATTAAACTGTCTCATCCATAGCACTACACTGCTCCCCACTCCCTCCCTAAGAACACCCCAATGTTATCTTGACATCAAAGTCTTTCAAAAAGGGTTAAACTCTTCAGTTCCAATACAAGCTGTTGGACTGTGTGCAGAAATCACTGAGGAAGTGCCCATGACCTTTGCCAGGTAGAACGTGTGATTAGATGACCCTACAGATTGTTTGATCCATGAAGTCTACAAAATGCTATGGTGCAGCAAATCATAAAGTGCTGGGTCATTAGGATGTGTTTGTCATTAGGATTTAAACACTCATTAATCACTTTCTTTTTTTTCATTATAAGGAAGGAAAGGGAGATTTCCTTCATTTTTTAGTTTAATCTCAAGTGAAAATTTAAATGCAAGAGTGGAATCAATTCTGTAGTTCACAAGATTGATTTGTCACAGACCTGAATTTGCAATATTCCCCCTTAAGCAGGAGTCAGAGCTGCAAGCACTCCAGCACTCCTGGTTTCCCTGCAGCACAGGAGAAAGCTCACAAAGAGCCTTCAGCTACCTGTCTTCACTTCACATTGCCTGCTCAGCAATGAAATCTCCAAGCAGGAAGCTCTTGGCAGTGTTTATACAGCAATTCCCTGCAGTAGAAGCCTCACAAAGGCTCAGGGCAAAGGGCAGGACATATCTGCTGGCTTTGGGCGTGCAGACTCTGGGGTAATGGGTTGCTGAGGATGGTCATGGGGAGGAGGAGTCATCCCTCTGAAACAGGGTACTTCTGCTTCATGTTTGGATGGCCACATCTCCATCTGCCACGGGAGAAAGGGCTGTTGGTCACAGTGGTGAGCTCATTAAAATGAGATCAATAGAGATTTAATCTAATGCTGAGGATTACTTGAAGTGGAATGCTCAATTAAGTGTGGAGGAAAAAAAAAGTAACACATCAAATGAATTGCCAGCTGATTTCCCTGCTTTATTTGGAATTTAGCCCAATATTGAGGAGGGCTGATAAGCTAAAGCAGAGCTGTGAAAAAACAGCTGATGCTGGTGGTAGTGGTCAGCAAACACCAGTTAAATGTGCTACATCATTACTCACACATTTTTCAGTGAACTCCACAGGTACATAGAATTTTGCTGGGATTATATACTTCCAATTTCCACTTCTGTTCACACCAATGGCTCTAAAAATATTTGAAAGCTGCTAAGGTGAGGATTTGCATAAGCAGGATTTGCCATGGCTTTTGGAAAATTGGAAGAGTTAAGTGCGGTGAGTGCTACAAAACTTGTCTTTTCTTTGCAATTCTTCTGTAATCCAGCCCATTTCTCCCTCTCTGCTTCTCCAACCCCAAAACTGAAACCGCTGCCACCTCCCCAGCTTCTTCACCTCTCTGAGCAGCAGCCACACAGGGACAAAGAGGATTCTGTTTTGAATGAAACATTTTATTCTCAAGGCATGAAAATGCGGGACCAGGCAGAAAGCCAAGAAGCAAGAAAAGAGAAATATATTCATTAATTAAAACAAGCATTGCTTGCTTTGAACTACAAAAATCATGTTATAAAAAAATGGAGCAATGAGTTCCTGGCTTCTGGAAGAGAAGAACATGCTCCAGCCCCACCAAGGTGCATTGCTGCAGGAGCAGGGAGGAGCACAGGATGCATTCCCCAAACTCCGTAACTGGCAGGCTCAGGGCCCCCGTGCTGCTCACAGAGAGAATTCATCCTGACACAAACAGCTCTGTAGCCCGTTGGCACAATATCACAGCAGTTTTTCCTTCCAGCAAGTCACATTTAATCTTTGCCCAGACATTTCAAGGCAGAGCTGTCTTATTTCTCCCATTAGGGCAGGACACCTTCCCACGCCATTCTCTGAAGTCATAGTTTTTGGGAGATAGCAGGATGAGTTCCAGCCAGTCACAACTTCCCTTGTGAGTCCTCTTCTTCTAAGAGCCTCACCATCCCTAAGGCTTACGATTGCCTCTAAGAAGCTCAGTAATTTGCCATCCTGAATATTCTGCCCAAGCTCCCACACTCTGCCCCCCTCACTTAAAAACACCCCGAGGCTGCCCATTGTGAGCAGCAGATGAAGCAATGCTGCCTCTGAGGTTCTCCATGTTCCTTTGTGTCCTGGGTGGGAAAGGCCAAGCACAGAGCTGTCTTCTGCTGCTGGCTGCCACATGGCCCTGTTTCTTTTCTGTTTATCACTGTTGTTATCACTAGTTATCACTATTATTGTCATCTCTATTTATCTGTGGTCTGGGCTGTACAGCAGGAGTTTCCCTTCTGTTTCCCCCATGCTGTTCCACATACTAAAGAGGGAATTTGTTTTCTTGAGTGGATCATGATGGGATCTAGGGTGGAAAAGCCCAAGCAGCACCTGTGGCTATAGATTCCTCAAGTTAAAGCATTAAAGCTGACTTTGGTATGTTTTGTTGCAATTTCCCACCAACTGAGAACAATAGTTTTGCAGACTCCCAGCAACACTCCTTCCACTCTCTGTTCTTCTGCTCTGCAAAGTTTTTCTAGAACTTTTGACAAAGCTTTTTTGAACTCAGAATGACAAGAGCCGCACAGGCACTGGGGGGTTGCATTACCCCATCTGGCCCCAAACTGGTCAAAATGCCTGTGGTATCTGTAAGCACCCCTGACATTGCCCACAGGAGCCTCTCAGCTGATCCTGCAGAGAAGGAACTGTATTCATCTAAGATTATAATGCAGAAGATGCTCATCAGATCATCACTCCACATCAATAGCTCTATAGCAAACTGGCAGAACAGCACAAAAAAAACCAAACCAGATGTGCTAGAGTGAAACAGAGAGATTTGATAGAAATTTCTTTCAAAGTCTTCTTATGTGTTTATATGGAGGAAGAGCATCCTGTACCTGTGAGGTACAGCATCCTGCCTTATTCTGGCACTGCTGATGTCATGGGACCTGCTGAGCCTTGAAAGGACCCAGCAGGGACAGTGAATCTGCCACAAGAGTTTCAGTGGCAAAATGCCCGCACCAATGCTTCTGGTGTCAGCACATGGTCAATAGATTGTAAGTCTGGGCTCCAAAATAAGAGTGGCATTTGAAACACAAAAAAAATCCTACATTTCTAAGCTCCTTAACCCCATGATGAACACACTCCACATACCAGCAGATGTGATACTTTCTGTGGCATGAATAGACATGCAAATGGAATTTAGCAGGACCTACTGCAGGATGCAAGGCAGAAAAGCTTGAGGGACTCACTAGTTGAGTGATGGTGACTACAAAACCCAGAAGGCTTTAACAGATAAATTCAAAGCAAACAGTACTACCTGGAAAAATGGGTAAATTATGAGGAAAAAACCCACTGTGTGATTTATATATAGCATAGATCTGTATGCTTGGGCTTTTTACAGTCATAAATCCAAGGCTTTCTGTAATATTCTGGCAATATTTTTTCCTCAGGGTTATTTTGAGACTGTTAGGGAGAGGGAGTGCCCAGCTTTGACGAAGAGGAGGGTTGCTGGTACAATTCCACCCTGACCACACTGTCCCCTTGCAGTGGCCAAAGGGAATCGGCACCAGCCCCAATGCCTGTGTGATGTCTGTCAAGTGCCAGGATCAATATCTTCATACAGAAATACCACTGTGGCTCAACACTCCTTTGGGCAGCTGAGAAGTAACTGATGCTTCCATTCTAGTCCAGCACCAGGGGAAGCTTTGCGACATGAAGAAAAATGCCCGAGTGTTTTCAAGGAGAAGAGTAATCCAGAACTGGTGCAGAACCTGGCAGGTCTGCACAGCCTCGAGCACCCAGTGTTGTCCCTGGTCATGCAACTCTTTAAAAACAAGCAACTTTTTGCAATTATTCGTTGGCACTCCATGAAAAGCAATGCCTCCTCCAATTCTTTCTTTTTGGCGTTTTTTTATTGAAACCAGGCACTCAAAAAAATCCATTTCTATTGGAAACAGGACATGAGGACAGCTTTTGCCTGTGTGGCAATTTTCTTCTTGTGATTTGCTCCCAGGGACAGCCTATTCTTCTCTAGGACCTGAACAATGAAGGTCTCAAACAAAGGCAGCTCACACAGCTGGGGAAAGGATGCTGGAGGTCAGGGCTCCTCCCTTAACCCCTGGTGAGGTCAGTGGGATGGGCTGTGCTGGTCCTGCTTTCCTGGGTGAGACTTCACAGGGAGCTGCTTCACCAAGCCCCAGGGTGGGAATTCCAAGGTCTCCTGCAAGATGGGGTTCATGGTGCTCTCAGACCTGTGGGGTTCAGCCCCTTATGCTGCAGAGAGGTCACTTCCACCAAAGTCAGCCCTGAGCTGAAGGGCTCCCTCCATCACCCTAATCTGACTCCTCTGTAAAAGTAATTTTTAAGCCATAGTTTAGACTTCCTGGTTCTGTTGGGATTTTTAATATTTTCTAAGCCAAATCCACCCATTTAGGAAAACACACACATACAGAAATTCACAAATATATATTTTCTATGCAGCTCTGGAACAATTAATAACTCTTTTTTCCCCCCTCCTTTGGACTCTATGCCCCTCTTTAACATGGAAAACCCATTTGTCTACCTCACTGCATACTGAGTGGATAAATACATTAACTACTTAGAAGCACATTGGCCTCTTTTATCCCAGTCAGAGCAGCAGCCTATCTGCACCTCAGCCAGACTCCGGAAAATCAGTGAACCACGTAAACCACAGCACCGTGGAGAGACTGGAGTGAGCTAATGCTCAGTTCATACAAACCACGTGGTTATTGAAACTCAGGATGAAAAAGAAATCAGTGATGGAGCCAGGTAAAATTGGCACATTTCAGTGTATTTGTGTAGTTAAACTCCTATTTTCTCTGGCTAGGCAAGACACAAATGGCAGAGACTGTCATTGCTCTCTCTATTTTTATTTCCTCCCTGTCACTCAGGGCCAAAATGCCTTTTTTTTTTTTTTTTTCTTTTTTTTTTTTTTTTTTTTTTTTTTTCTTTTTTTTTTTTTTTTTTTTTTTTTTTGTTGGAAACTGTCTCTTCCATCCAAACGGTCGTGCCTGGTGCCTCCTCTTGCTGCTCTGGAGCCTTCCTGCCTCAATTTCACAGGTGCAGACATTTTCATAAAATAGTAGTGAGCAAAATCCCCAAAACAGCCACCACAAGTAGATCTATTTCCTTCTGCCATGTAACTCGGGAAGGACCTTACACGTTCAGGACAATCATTTCAGTCCCTGGAATCTTCCATAGTGGGAATTCAGCAGGAGCTAAAGACAGTTCTGTCATTTTCTAAGATCACGGGATTCAAGTGTGCAACAGAGCAGATTCTTGTGGCTTCAGCTGGCATCAGCTTACTCTGAAATCTGGATGCTGATGCCCTACAGGGGAGTTTTTGACTAAAGGAATGGCCCAACAGTAGGCATCACTTAGCTGGGGGTGGCTGTGCCATTATTTGTAGATAAAACCCTGAATGCTTTCAACTTGCACTTAAAGGAAGTTTAAAGGGCTTCTGTCAGAAAACAGAAGTCCAAAATAGTAGAAAAATTAAGGATTTTAAGCCTTTAATGTGAGAAGAAGTTTTACTCCAGTCTCCAAGTGTACAAACCTGCAGGTATGCATTCATGCTATTGAAGTTGAGGGGAAAATTCCCCAGTGATGGTAGAAATAGAGATTCCTTCAAGCTCATATACCGAGAAATCTCAGTGCTCTTGATTTTAAAAGAGTGTGTCTGGAGCATGAGCCTGCAGTTCAGGATGGAGGAATATGGAGATGCCCTGAGCCTTTTACCTGCAGCACTATTTGATATAAAAATCCATTTTGTGACAGCAGAAGTAACCTACAAGCACTGGAGTAGTTCCATCCCAGCTTGGAACTCCGTCCTCACCTCTTACATTTGTGTACAGCTAGAAGCCATAATGGAAGTATCCCATTCCCAGTGAGCTGCTATCACAAAACCCTGTTTATTTTTTTCACCCACTGTGTTTGCAAGTGGGACATTTTGGTTCTTTTCTTCAGTACATTTAACATATTTTTATTGCTGTGACAGAAAAGAGCTCACTATCATCGATGCATCGATCCCTGCCCCACCTCCGACAGATGGCAAATAGAATATATGCTTATCTTACAAGCCAGGACAGCATCAAAAATCAAGTCAGCACTGGAGGGTTTGTTACCTTCTGGTAATGTCTGTGTGAAGAATGCAAGAGAAATTCTGAGTCCCTGAGCAAACAAAAAAAAAAAAAAAAACCCTGCCTGCAAGGACAGCTCCCCTAGTGCCTCTTTTTGATGGTGACAGCCCCAAAGCAGGTGACAGCTGAGCAGACAAGCACAGGGCTTCATTTCTCTCTTCAGAACAGAACGTGAAATGCAGTCACTTCTGTAGTCAGGGGCCACCTGTTACTCCTAAACTTTTTAATAGCCTTCTAAACTGGAGCCAGCTTCCCCTTTGATGTAGTGCTGCTTTCATTAGTACTCATTCAGGGTGAATACCTGATTAGCCATGGGGAGCTGGAGGGGTTTATTCTTTCCCTTTTTCTTTCAACTTTCATAACACTTACTACAGACAAAGAGCCCCCGTGCCCTCCCCGTGTTAGAAATAAAAGAAGTGGTGTTAGGCCAGAGTAAGTGAGTTTGTCCATGTCTGGCAGATAAAATGAATTAAATCTCACACACACAGCTGAATTTTTTGTACAAGTTTTTTTCCATGCTAGACTTTGTGATGATTTCAGTCTTTTGGGGCTCTTCTCTCTCTCAAATCCAGGGCAGAATGGCTGGGGACAAGCATTTCAGTGCCCCTCAGTGCAGTGACTTATGCATGGAGACGATGAGGGATTTGTGAGCACACAAGGTCTTACTCCAGGTCTGAATTCTATGCCTGTAGGAACTAAGCTCTGCAGATGGATGAGTTTCAGCAAAGTCAAGGCTCTTTCTTCCAGTTTTCGGAAACAGACCTATTGACCCACTGGGAAATAGCCCTTCAGAAATGCCAAAGAGACCCTAAATGTCTTTTTATCCCTTCTTTCCCTGGGAAAGCACTGCAATAAGAGACAGATTGTCCAGTATTTATATGTGAGTTCAAGTAAAAAGAGTTGTAATTTGGGGAAAAAGGTAAGAAAGTTTTGTTTACCAGAGAACTCCTAAGAAATAGTCATTGGACCCCTTGCAAATACTTCACAGATTTCTCTCTTTGATTTTCTTCATGATTTTGAAGACAGAAGACATAGTAACAAGTACTCAGAGGCTCATGGAGATGCTACAAGCTGTTGACTGAATTTTAGGCCAGTTTAGACATCACTCCTTCTGCCTTTCCAGAGCCCATCAATGTCTCATTCTAGGTAAGTTCAATTATTGGTGCAAAGGGAAAGAAACTTTCTTCTGCTTTGGAATCATAATGTAACCACAATAGCAAGCACTTAAAGAGCTATTGTGCACAGGAAATGCCAATTTGGTCTTTAAAATACCACATTACAGCCAGGCAATGGACACATGGGGAGTGACTTGCCTGTTGCCATTCAGCAGAGCTGAGATGAGGATACAGGTCCCCTGAGGGGGATGTAGTGGCATAGCTAAAGGCAGCTTTACATAAAACCTCCAGCCTTTTCCACAATATTTTTTCAATATATTTCTGATTTTGAACTTATTTTTTCCATTTCCTAGTAACATGCCAGGACTCCAGGGCCCAAAATTCTCATCTACTGGCTCTAACATGGGGTTTGACAGCTCATGAGATTCCATACAAAAGCACAGAGCCTGCTTCTCAAGTGTATCTTGCTGGAAGCAGCCTCACCCAGCAGCCTGCTGCGTCTGCTCCCTGTGGCAGACAATGCTGCATCATTCCAGGAAACAGTGTGGAACACTGAATAAACTTTGTATAATCAAGTATCACCAGTGTTCTTACCAGCATCTCACAGATTCAGAGATTGCTTAAAGGCAGGAAGAACCACCAGCTCAATTCCAAGAGCGCACAGTACAATCTCCTCCTCTAACCCTGTTCCCAACCCAGTTACCTGGTGCTTCCCTATAAAGCACACAGGCACAGATGGGACGTCACCCCTTGGCTACTTTTGGATAAACATACCACACAAAGCACCTACATCTGGCTACAAAGCATTTCTGATGATCCTTGGGGTTGTCTCCAGCTTCCCCCTTCCACCAACACCAGCTCGTCCCAGTCTTCAACCTTTTCTAAACCTGAACATACAAATGGGATGCAGCATTTCAGCCATCAAAGACCACAATTCCCCCTGAGCTGCCCCTCAGCTTTGCCTGCCAGTGTGGGGATAGTGTAGCTTTGCACCTAGTCCACTTTAATGTAGATTCTATTTGTCCCAATCAAATTATTAAGTCATTTATCTCACACTGAGTGACAGCCTGCCTTTTTAGCAGGATGGGATTTTAATCAAAATTGCCCTCTCTCATCACTGTGAAATCAAGGTGGCTGGTCAGCTGGTAAAATCCTCTTATAGAAAGCCCAACTTTCATTCTTTTTATGCTGCTTAAATCCTAGGAAATTATCCCTTTGGAGCTACCCAATATATTCATTACTGTGCAGGTCCATCCTCTGCCTCTATTGAAACGGAGTCCCAGCCATATGTTCCTCAGATACCGTCAGCTTCCAACCAATCTGTCAGAATGGAATCTGAAATACTGTTATCTCGTGTTGGGTGCAATATCTCCTGGGCTAGAAAATGATCACACGTCATTTGAGGGACTTCAAATAGATTTATTTCCAGTTATATGAGACTTCCAGCATACATCTTTATGATTGAAATCTCCCATTACCTGGTATTTCTTTCCATTTATTACGGATAAAAGCTCTGGGGGCAGCTCACCTCTTAATGTGAACCCATGGTCTGTAATCCTCTTTACAGGCACCACACACTCACCTCTCACTATATCCCCCCCAGCTTTGATAGTTACAGCTTTAATATCTCTGCATTTTTACACTAAATGGGTCATGGTCTCTTTTCTTTTCTCTTTCCACCTTTTCTCTTGGGCACACACTGCTGTTCACACACAGGTTGTAGTCAGCAGTTTTAATGCTCCAGTCATACAAATCAGCCTCCTCTCACTCCATTTTGGCAATTATCTTCAATTTCTTTTAATTAACAAGCATTTGCAATTCCTGTCATTGTCAGAAACATGAAGAATAAAGGAGCAAAGTGTTCATAGAGCCACAGGAAATTAAACAATTTGCTTGGGCAAGTGAATTGCCTCAATGGATAAAACAAATCTGCCAGTGGCATTTTGGAAGTTGATTTTAGGCAAACCACTGCCTCTGTCCTGCTGTACCAGGCAGTGTGATTGAGGAGCGCTATTAAACATTGTCAGTCAGACATCTGGGGAATAATTAATAAAATTCATAGAAGAAGTAGGATAAAAGTAGAGAGCTGCAGAGGACTCTACAGCATCTGCAGAAGATATTCAGAGCCAACCTTCTGAGCATCCTGCTCAGAGGAAAACCCTTTGCTTTTGTTTGGGCCTCGGCAGGAAAGGATGTTTATAGGCTGTGTCTTTTAAAGTACACCATGACTGAGTCAGAGCATGTGTTTACATTTGGTTGTTGGGTGTTTTAAATAGCAGCACAAAGTCCAAAGAATAAATTACTACAATGGGAAAATAAAGCAATGCAACTTGGTACTGATGCAACAAATTTTAGTGCTGCAAAGCTGATGGGCAGCAGGACAAGTCTGTGATTGGTGATACACCTGGTGCAGTGCATCTGCAGTGGTTTTGCTCACAAAGCTGAGCCCTGGCAGGTCAATGGGATGTAGGGGCAGAAAAACACACATGGTGGTATCAAACACCACCTTATCAATGGCAGGTTTTTGGTCCAGGGAGATGTAAACAGGCTAGAGAGGAGGTGTAGCAATAATTGCTCCAGGCATAGGAGGCAGCCATTCCTGAAATAACCAAAACTTCCTCAAAGTCTCTGAAAACATTCTTCATAACTACAGCAAGAAGGGAATGGGACCAGTTCAAAGAAGCACTACACCAGATACTGGTATCCCTCTCCCTGGTGGGGAGTAGTTCTCTCTTGGCAGAGCAAAGCATCTTTGAAATCCTCAACCAGACCAGGAGGAGTTAGACATCAGGAAAAAAATATTCACTGAGAGAGTGATTGGGCACTGGAATCATCTGCCCAGGGAGGTGGTGGAGTCACCATCCCTGGATGTGTTTAATGAAAGACTGGATGTGGCACTCAGTGCCATGGTTTAGTTAATGAGGAGGTGTCTAGTCATAGGTTGGACTTGATGATCTCAAAGGTCTTTTCCAACCTTTTCGTTCATTCTGTGATTCTGTAAAATCTTACTGTAGTTAATAGAATCATAAAACAGTTTGGGTTGGAATGGACTTCTAAAGTTCATCCAGGCCAACCTACCTGCAATGAGCAGGGACATCAACCAGATCAGGTTCCTCAGAGCCCTGTCCAACCCAGCCTTTAATGTTTCCATGGATGAGGGATCCACCACCTCGCTGGGAAACATTTCCCTGTGTTTCATCTCCCCGTGAGCAAAGAATATCTTCCTCATAACTAATATCTCCATTTTTTCCTAACCAGCTTCCAAGAGCCTGCGCCCATCTCAAAATAAATTGGTCTCAACTTAGTGGAGAGGCTTGGACATTGTGAAACCCAAATGAATGGGCAGCAGAAACTGGTAAGAGTGCTGGAGGTGAAATCTTTAAATAAACTGGTCCGGTGTTTGCATCAGGAGGGCCTTGTGTGCTGTACACGATTACTTCCTTCTGTTATGTTTGTTTTATTCTGTATTTTTATACACCACTGATATGGTGGAACCCTGACAAAAATGGATGTTAAAATGCCAAAAGGAAGAGAGGCTTTGCTGGAACCTTTGTAAACCAGTAGGAGCCAGGAAGCAGGGAAGCCATAGGCACTTCTGTTCATGCACAAGTTCCAGCCCCGAAGTGCTGGCTCCGGAAGCTGCATTTTAGCTAATCATGGAATTAAACCCATAATGGTTCATCACAGCTTTAAGCAGGTGCACTTTTAGCAAGGCTACTAATTGCCCTGAGAGAGCTGCAGCCCAAAAAAGCAAAGAGAGTTCAAATCCTTCTGTGAGGTACTAACACTCAGTATTAATTCACACAGAAGACCTTTTTTTGGTTGTTTTTAACATGAATATTGTCCTTGGCATCCTATAAGACATGCTACATTCCCATGGGGATAAATGGAGGTTTGTTGCAGCTTTGACTGGTCTCTTGTCAGACACACAACATCTAATTCACTGCAGTATTTCTACTTGTCCTGCTCTGCTTGGATGAACATTCTCCCACCATTACACTGCTCCTTCTAGCTGGGAGGGTTCAGATCTTCTTTGATTGCTTTATCTCCTGTAAAGTAAATGAAAGGGGGATGGAGCTGGAGATTGGTGTGTGGCTCAGCCCCAAGGCTGACTCAACATGTCTTAAGGGACCTTTCTGTTTATACAGAATGGTATTGTGGGGTTTCCCCACAGGGAGCACCCAGTCTCTCTCTCTGGGTGCTTCTCTCATCCCAGCCTGCAACTCTCCTATAAGTGTCTACATCTGGATTTGGTTTATGATTTAATCACAGAAGAAAAGCAGGATCAGGAAGGGTGTGGTTCATCTCAGCTTAAATTTGGCGCTGAACCTGCTTGGGTGAACTGTCCCTGGGATGGTCCTTGCCATCATCAGTGAAAAGGGGAGTCCAGCTGCTTAGATGGGGCTGTTCTCCTTGTAGGCCTCACTTTTAAGTTAGGTCTGAGGATAAATGTAGAGACCTGGCCTCTGATTGTCCTTGCTGAGCTGGGAAAGAAAAATTCTCAGACACAGCACATGAAACACTTCTCTTCCCACAGCCTTTTCCTCTCCTGTGAGTGAGAAGATAACATTTATATTCACACAGCATTCAGTACAAGGCACCCCCACCCCACTTCATCTCTGGGCACTGCTCTAGTAAAAATAATAAACAGCTGAATGTGGCAGTGGGGTTTGGGAATGATTCCAGCTCACAGTTAAAGGATAGACCCAGTTATTCCTTGATGAATAACAGCATTTACAGAAGGCCTTTCACCCGGAGGTGCTCCACAAATTACAAACATACATTGCCACATCACAGAAATGGGTGAAACAGCCAGCTTCAAAGTATCCGCTGGGAAAATCCCACCGCCAAGCCAGTGCAGGGAGACAGCCACCTGCCAGATGGCAAAGGGCCAGGCAGTCCTAGACACAGGACTGCTGCTAGACTGGAGGTACGTCCAAGCTGCAAAGTAGACCACAGCATCATCTTTCTCCTCTCTGGAAATTATCTGTATGGTCTTTAAATTCCTGTGTTTAAACAATGCCACTCCCTCAGTGCCAAAGTTGAAACCATCCGTGTTTTATTGTGTTTCAACATGCCTGTAAGGTCCATGTGATTGTTCACCTTTATTTCCTCTCCAAACAAATGTTCCTCTCCATTTCCCTCACACGTGCTTGTGTCAGCCACAAATGACTGCTGGCTGCTGAAACTCTAACCAGTGCAAAGACTCAAAGGAGAAACTAAAAACATGCATAAAAGATGTATAAAACTGACAGCTAAAGGAATCTTAAAAAAGGTGACTCAGGAGTTTTAGCTGTGAGTGTGTCAGGAAAATTCAGCTGCCACAACTTGCTGTTGCACCTTTGAAAATCTGAGAGAGTGAAAGAGCCTGAACCTGAATGTGGAAGTGATGAGTGTGCCCCAAGGGTGGGTAAGGAAGGTCTTCAAGCTGCCTGTGTCCTGAGGATCCAGCACCTTCCCTCTGACAGCAAATGTGGGACTGAAATGTGCTCATTTCTCAGCATCACTGACCATCCATGTGTTTATCCATCTGTCTTCAGGAGCCTTGAGAGGGATCAGCAAAAGGAAACTCATGCTCCTATGAAGTGACATTTTTACAGAGGAACCACAGGATAGAAAGTTTATGCCAATGATCCAGAAAGAAACTTCAGCATCCAACTAGTATCCTTTAGTTTGTATCCACCAGTTTATATTGGGACTTTCTGCTTTTTTGACAACTCCTTGTCTGTCCCAGTGAAGATCAAGAGGCTTCAGAGCTGGTGGTGAGCAGAGGGGCTTTGCAACTGGGATTCTTCCCCTGTTTCAGGTAGCACAACACAGGTTCATTCATTCTCAACTGTAACAGATTGAATCAGCAGATAGCTGAGAAAGTAGCAGGACACCATTATTTCTTTATTATTCCCCACTCAAAAGTGAATGGGAAATAATAAATTTAAATAATTGGATGTAACTGTCCAAAGAAAAATGCAGGTCATGCAAAAATAAATTCTTCTTAAGATTGCAGTTTATGAGACTACAAAATAATCACAGAAATTAAATATGGGAACCCCCAAATTTGAGACATCTAGAAACCATCTGACCACTTTCTTCCCCCTCCTAGTTTTCCCAGGGGTCTGACTGCACAGTTAGTTCTGCAAGGCCAGGTTTGGTTTCAGAGTGATTAATGGTTAGCAGCAGCAACAATTTTTTTCAATCCCTTCTGGAGATCAGGGGAGGAGAAAAAAAATGCAGCTCTGCCTCATGATTCCTACTCTCAGCCAGGCTGGACTCTTGGAACACCATTGGGAGCTGCAGGTATAGCAAGATCATCAGGAGAGGATTTGCTCCATCTCCTAACTCACCTGCTCATCCCTTCCAAGCTGACCTTCCTTTTCTTTTCTGTTATTTATATGAATGAACTCCTCCCCAAAGTGTTTGCTGAGTGATAAGAACTCAGATCATCCATTACCCACCTTGTGTTGGGTAGCTGCTGTGGTTGGAATGAGATTTGCATGTGGTCAGACACACTGTCCTGCAATCACAGCGTCCCCTAATTGCATATTAGCATGAATCAAAGCCTGGCTGCAGAGATGCTGCCTTCCTCTTTCGTCCCTGTAATGGTTTCTCTTCTGGCTGCTGCTGCTGAAAAATCCTTGCTTTGGAATCAAACTGAACCTGAAAGTGTTACTGGGCTTCACCACAAACGAGTCAGTTTTTGGAAGGAGATCCAGTTCCCAGTGAAACAGCCTTGCCCTTGCTGAATTAAGCTCCCTGTGCCAGTGTTTCCTATTTTCTCATGGTCTTTGTAACTTTATATTTAAGTAATATAAAAGCATGAAATCAGAATTTAGGTACACTAAGAAACATTGAAATAATAAATTACCTAATCCTAATAAATGTATAGAAATAAATAGGTATGGAATACTGAAAAGGTATCGCTAGACTCTGTCCTCAATGTAGTAGAGACAGTGTAGAAGACATGGTTATGCATTCTTGTGCCAAGAAGTGAGACCATGTGATGCCTAGACATTATCTCATTAGCATCCTGCTCATTCTCAAATCTAAATCCAGATAACAATTGTTTAATTTTAATTTTGTGTGTGCTTATATAATTTGTTCATTGTCCACCTTTATGTGAAGTCAAGACATTCAAAGCTGCTGCAAACACATTAATTTCATTCCTGCAGCAGATATGCAAATTCTACAGGTCCTCTCTGTGGGTTCAAAAAGTGTCTTTGAAAAGGACAATTGTTTAAATTACTCTCTTTGCACCCAAGGAAATGAATGAATTTGTGCTGACCATACCACTTACAGGTCACTAAAACATCTACCATGTTTTAGTAAACCCCGTTGCTTCCTTCTCTATCAGGGCAAATACATTTGGAGCATTTCATGTCAGACACTGCTATAGTTGGAGAAAGGAAAGACAATCTGATAAATCTAATTCCCTGATAAAAATCACACCAAACACCCTGGAGGAAGAGGAAAAACATCCTATCTCAAAATTTCATTCCACCCATGTTGCCCTCCAAATGCTGGAGAAGTCACTGAGGTGCTGCACTTTGTTCATATCTGAATGGAAGGCTAAGGTTACCTCCAACACATCAGATTTTTTTTTTAACATCTTCAGCTTACAAATCATTTATGGAATTACAAATAAGAGGTTCTCTGGTTACAAAGGGATGGCATTAGCCTTGGAAAATCAGACTCTCTCCCAGGACACTGCTCAGTGGATCATGTAACCAGCTTTCAGAGGGAGAGCCTGAAACACCAGCACTGTCTGCAGCAGCTTTTCACCTTGCCAAGAGCAAGGCTGTGGGGGCAAAGATAACTTTTATAGCACCTTTTATAGCACCTAGAGGTGCTGGTGTTCCTACCTTGCTGCTGATACCCCAATGTGGTATTTTAGCACTGTTATCTCCCATTACTCTAGTTTTAATGCAGCTCAGGGGAGTTTTGTGTTAGATTTTAAGTCTGACTGATGAGGGAATTGATGTTGGGCTTCTGTAAGAAATTTGTCTTGTAACAGTACAAAATGTTGATGAAGTAACTAAAACAATACAAAACCACTGTGAAACACATTAAATGGATTAAGAATTGGCTAACTTCAGGTCTTAAATATTATTATAACCAGAGAAATTTTCTTAGAGTGGGTGTGTGTTTGGACAGATCCCATAGGGACTACTTCTTGGCTCTATACTCTTGTATTTTATCAACAACTTAGGAAAAAAATCCTTTAAATCATTATCAACAATTTTTTCAGATGAAAAAGGCTGGGAAAATGGTCAAAAGAAGGAACCCAGGTCACTGATAGCAATGGGTAATTGGCAATCTGAAGGTAAGCAAGTACAACCAAGTTGAGTCATAACATTGGAGAAAGAAGATATTTGCCTGGTGGGGGCTGCAGTGGTTCTACACTGGAAAGTCATGACCAAAAAAGGGTTGCAAGTCATGGTGAGTAATCAGCTGTCCATGAACTGACCTAATCTTTGTATGTATAAGCAGAGGAAATCCAGAGAAGAGGGTGATAACCTTGTCTGGGTATTCCCCATCTCCTGAAACTGCTGCCAACCCATTGTGCCCTGTTCTTGCACCCACAAAGCAAGTGGGAGGCTGAAAAGCTGGGGACAATTCAAGAAAGAGGCACAAGAATGTACACAAGTCTGTGAAAGATGACTTGCAGGGAGAGATGTAAGGAGCTTGGTCCATTTAGCTCGTCAAAAGAAAGCTAAAGGGTGCCTGAACACTGATCCAAGAACCTCCAGGGAGGAATTCAGTATCAGTTGTCTTTAGTCTTGCTAATAGGAATGTCCCATGCCACCAGCCTTGCTCTGAGTTCCCACACCCAGTGCACACCTTGGCCATGTCCTGCCACCTTAGCAGGGGGACACACTGACCTTTCTCTCAAAGAGGAGTCCAGGTGCCTGCTCCAGCCAGAGCTTGGCACACTCTGGCAGGTCCCCCAGCTGGCTCAGCCAGGGACCAGGAGCCTGTTGCACACCAGATTTTCAGCGTGAATGTGGCCAAAGAATTTGGGGCCAGGATCCTCCAGCTCTGTTTTCATTCTGTGGTTTTTGTCTCTGTTCTGATCCTGCTGCCAAAGAAATGTTGCATTGTTTGAGAGATGTGAACCTGGTGGCATAGCCTGGTCTCAGGACAAGCACTCCCAAAGCTCTCATCTGATCTCTCAAGAGAGAAGTGAAACCAGAAGACAGAGATCACAGGCTCAGGCAGAGAAGTGCTATGCCTTTTTTCCCCAAAATCCAGGAAGGATTATGCACTGACCATCTTGAGCAAGAGAAAAGGGAAAAGGCTGGAGAGCAGCAACACTTTGGAACACTGTACATGAGAAAGACATTTAAAATAAGTTATTTACTGAACCCATATCTTAGCAGCATTTATTTCCCCCATCCTACCTGCCCCTTTTGGAGACCTCTTATCCCATCACTTCAAAGGCCAGTAGCCAAACATGACAGTTACACAAAGGTCAGATGGGTGGTTCACATCAGGATGACTCCATCTGGCTGCAGATCCTGCCTGCACTGCAGTCCCTCCCTTTGTGTGGGGGTTTTCTTCTCAACTCTACTGGGAGATGGCTGGAAGCACAATGAGGGGAAAATAACAAAAACGGTGAATACGTAACAGGAACAATTTGTTCTTGGATTTAGGGCTGTCCTCAGACAATATGTAAGGCAGTGTTTAAGTGAAATAGTTGACTAATGAACCCTACAAGGATTGGCATAATTAATTAATGCCTGGAAGTGATATACAGGGTTATGGAGAAGTTGGAAGTGGGTGTAACAGAGTGGGATTACAACAGTGGCTGAGAAAAGCCCACACCGTTGGAGGTAGCTTTTCATAGGAGAACAAACTGTGAAGAAAGTATGTGCTGAAGAACAAGCTGGATGTTTTAGCACACTTTAAAAGTGTCTTTAACACATTATAAGAATGTGCTAAAAACAGTGTTCCTGTATTTTGCAAGCTGCATATTTTTAATTGCAGCAAATTACTGACTTGCACAAGCTTTACGAGCTCTGCTGAAACTCAGGCTGTTATACTTAGGAATAATTGCATGAATTACTTAAATATTCAAACACTGGTGAATAAACAAGTATTGTTCTGTGGATAACTTCTCAAGAAATTATTGCTTCTTCTAGTTGAACCTTGTGCTGACTGTAAAGACAGCTTTCTTATGGCAGTGCTAAAAACTTCTGTGCAAGTGCAAGATATAATTTGAAGACTTTTTCCTTAATTGCCCGCTCAGCTGAATCCTATGCAACTGCTACATTCCAAAAGGGCAAAATTGGAGCTGTTTGTTTAT
Source organism: Vidua chalybeata (assembly GCF_026979565.1). Classification (NCBI taxonomy): domain Eukaryota; kingdom Metazoa; phylum Chordata; class Aves; order Passeriformes; family Viduidae; genus Vidua; species Vidua chalybeata. The sequence continues at coordinate 149,050,109 of NC_071530.1, read as the reverse complement.
TTTCTCTTCAGTGGGAAAACGAAGCTTTCCAGGGAGGAGCAACTGCAGCTGAAATGAATTCAGCATCACAATGGCAAAACAAGAAGTGCATTCATGTAGCAGCACGTTCGAGTGTGTGCGCTCGAGCCCCTCCGCAGTGTGGTTGCTATGGTGTCTGTGGGTGGTGGTGGAGATGACAGGAGATCCTCAGCAGAAATGCCAAACCACACTCTAATATATCTCATACTGACCTGCTATTAATTCAGTGGCTGTTCTTTTATCATAAAAGAGAAAAAAAAAAACAGCTCAACTTTCACTTCCAGAATAGATGTGAAATTTAAACCAGCAGTGGCTGTAGGGGTGTAAATCACATGACAGAAACTTTAAAGGTTGGATTTTTTTGTTGCTGGGGCTTTCTGGAACCACAGAAGGATTGTAAGGAAATGGGAATAAGCTGATAGTCACATTAAAAAGTGTGACTGTGCACTTGCCCATGCATTTTGCTGTAAAATGTAATGATTGTCAGAAATCATTACACAGAAATCAAACCCACAGAAATCAAACCTGTGGGTTTTTCCTAGGCCGATGTCAAACCTGCAGCAGAGCTGGGTATTTCTTTGGTCTTATTCTCTTTATTTACAAAAACTTAGGAGGTTTCTTTTCCTTGATCTGGAGAAGAATCAATTAAAAAAATTAATTCTAGGTCCTTTTCCTTGGCACTGTGTTTACCATCTTTGTGCCAGAGGCTTAGACTTATTTTTCAGCTCCATGGAAGCTGTTTTCCATCCATGTGTCCTGCACATGCCTTTGTTTGGGCAGGGACAGACACAGTTTTGTGTAATTTCAATTATCTGCGTCTTTGTCAAAGATGACTGGCCATTTAACAGTTATATTAACACTAACACAGCTCCACACCAGTCTTGTGTATTGAAACACAATTATATAGGAAGCAGAAGGAACGGATTTGTGTTTTCTACTTCAGGTTAGGCCCCCATGAGCATCCTGTCTGGACCATTCTAGCAGCTGATGGTTTCATGCTTGTAGGAAGGTGACACCCTTCCTGCAGGCACACACTTCTGGAACTGCTCTGGAGGCTGATATCAACAGGAATTCAAGCTCTGCTGCCACTGGGATCTTCCCAGGAGAGCAGGGCTTCTCTGATGGCTCTGAGAGGCTGTTGTGTGGTGAAAGGTGGGAGTAGGATATTGGTGTTGCTTGCCTTGGGGAGTAAAACCACACCGCAAACCAGCTCAGCAGAGGATGTGAAACCGGCTCAGAGGTGCCAAGGTTTGTCCTGTCTTTCCCTGCATTGTTTCCTGCCCAGCAGATCCTGACCAAGGTCACAGCCAGGGATTTGCCCATTTCCACCAGCCCCCAACCCCAGAGCCAGCCTGAGCAGGGAATACTGGGGCCATTGAGAGAGAGCACACAGGCTCACTGCACAGAGGCAGCCAGGGATTCTTGTTCTGTACAAGCATTTCAGTTCATCTGCCTTTTTCATTCAGGAGCATTAACCTACAGTCTAATACAATTATGCACTATATGCTCTTAAATTTTTAATTAGTTACATGCACTCGAGAGCAAATGGTCCCTTTTTCCCCTGATACACACATAGAACTCCTCTCAGCCTTAATGGGGTTTACATGGGTTTATCAAGTGATAATAAAAGCCTAAACATTAGCTTCTGCTGACATTTACTGGGTAATTCCTGCTCTCAGCACATGGGGAATGTAACTGGGCACTATTAAGGGCAACGTAACGAGGAGAAAAAACATTTAAGTTTAATGCTTGGCTTTACCCATGTCACATACGTGGTTCTTTTGGAAGTGTTATGACAAATCCCCCAGAAGGAAGCAAATCAAAGGAAAAACTGATTTAAAAGTCATGGGTGGGTATTTTCTCCTCTGCAAAGGGCACATCTGCACCTTGAAACATCTGTGTGGGTGTCTGTAGGAGGCTGCAGGAGCAGAGCGGGGGGCTGCGTGCAGCACCTCACTCTTGCTCTGGGGGATACTTGAAGGAGATAGCAGCTGGGCTGCTTTGAGCTATTTTCATGTGCCTCCAAACTCCTGTCAGGCAGGCATGAAGCAACAAGTCCTTCAGTGCTACCTCAGCATTCCTTGGGGCTGGAAATGGGGTTTATTCCCAAAGGGTGGGACTTACCTCTCCCAGCTTCAGCTTTTTGCACCACAGGTGCCTCCCATGTCCCTAAAGCCTTCTTTGTCCCTAAAGCATCTAAACTCCTTCCCTCAACACTAAGAAATAAAACTTTTGCACCTAAAGTTCAGTGACAGCAATTCCACCTGAACTGTGCATGAATGCCCCCTAGCTTCTCCATGATTTCTGGCTACAAAGCCATGGCCTTTTTTTTCCCTGGAAGTGCCTTGGTCTTTAATGGTGAGAAGAAACCACTATAAATGGTGTGCACAAGGTGTATCTCATCCATGTTCTGTCCAGGCAGCCTTGGGACAAGATGGGCCACATCATAAACTGGATTACTGAGACACAGCCATTGCCGCAGCTGCTCAAAACATTTTAAAATGTTTTCATAATACCAATATTTTTTAATGCTTTGAGGGCTGAATTTTGCACTAATAACTTACTTTATGGCAAGGTTTCTCATGCAACACAAAGAAACACACAGCCTGGATGTATTTCCTATGCAGGTTCAGTGCAGGGTCTCAATATTGTTCTCCCAGCCATTTCTGATGTGCCATAGCAGAGGTGACTTTTAGAATCATCAAATGGTTTGGGTTGGAAGGGACCTTCAAGATCATCCAGTTCCAACCCTCTGCCATGGACAAGGGCACCTTCTACTAGACCAGGATGGGAAGGGAGCAAGGAAACACAAGCAAATTTATTCACTGTTCATACAAGTTCTAGCCACATGGTTAACCACCTCCCAGAGAAAATCAGATTGGTGTTAGCAGCACCATGCTTTTATTGGAAAAATCGAACAGGAAAACCTCTGCAGTGCATGACTGCTCCAGGCTGAACTGCTGTTGGACAGATGCTGAAAACTGATATCCCCAAGCACCCCACAGTGAGAGGGACACACGTTTATTGTGCCACCATAACACAGCTCCATGGAAGAGCCATGTGATCTGCTGCCTTTTAACTAGTGGCTGAAATAAAATAGGAGAGGACTGGGGGGTTTTAAACTTTCATATTGGAAAACTTGCCTGTTGCAAGGGGAATGTGGTGCAGGCTCAGCTGCAGGCAAACACAGCCAGAGGCATCCCACACACATACCAGCACATACACAGGAGCCATACACAATATGCAAACACCCTGAAATCCCAAACAAATATCTTGAAAATCACTTGTGCTCCAGAGGGAACAAGGGGCCTGCCCACACACAGAATTAACAAGTTAATTAGTGTTTAAATATTTCCTTGCAAGCTCTGGCACTATTACTGCTTCAGTGAGTGAAAAACTAGCAAGAACAAGTGACTGGTGGAAGAAGAATGACTCTGGTTTTCAATATGCTCTGATAAATGATAAAAATCATGCAGGTAAATCGTGCATGGTTTTTATTACAGCTTTACTGTGGCATGATTGGGAACTGAGGGAAATGCTTCTTTTTAAAAGCATATTCATTTTGATCTAGCAGTGACCTTTTAATATGTTCAGGTCCCTGCAGGGGAGACAAAGGTACTTGTGGTCTTCTGTAAGAAAGGATGAGGAAAAAAAGGCACTTTAAGATGACATAAAAGCAAGGATCAGCCAAAAGGAAATAAATCTTCACTCTCTGAAGTATTCACCAGACTTGATGATTTATTCATTTTGATACATTCCCCTATGTGACCTCATGGGTTTGTTGGCTCTGCCACAAAGACTCACCTGGAGCTACAGAAGATTGGGGTATCTCTGCTTTAGCTGTGGCAGTGAATTAGTGCTCACCCCTTCCCGCAGTTGTTTTAATATTTACCCACCTGGGAAGGAAGCTGTGATTTGTTTTGTTATCTCCTTTGAATGCCACCAGCTGAGGTAGTGCTGGGAGAATCAGAGATGTGCACAGCACCTTGCTGAGGTTCTCACTCTCCCTTTACTGCTACTGTACAACTCCAGTGGGAATAGATGGATAGTAGAAAAGATTCTGGATTTATACTATAATCTTTTTTTTTTTTTTTTTTTTAATTTTATTTTAATGGAATAGAATAGGATACTTCAGTTGGAGGGGACCTACAATGAACAACCACCTGATCAATACAGGGTTGTCCAAATGTTAAAGCTTATCTTAAGAACATTGTTTGAAGTTTTTTAACTCAGTGGTTTTTAATTTAGTTTGCCAAGTTTGTAGGTTGCCTCTTTGCACCACTTGTGCCACGAGAATTGAAGCTGTGCATTTCTTTTCAGGCCTTTGGGGACTGAGTTATAATTTAGGTGCTTCTGCTTCCAGAAGCATGACTAGCAAGTCAAAATGTAAAGTCCTTGAATTCTGCATTTTAAAAGAGCATGAGCAGTGAAGGGTTTGCAGGCTGAAGCACTCTGTGACCAGAATATGTGCTTACCGAGCAAGGAGTCTGGCAAATAGTTTTTCCACAGGACCAAGGCTTTATGGAAACATGCATCAAGGAGGCAGAGGGAAAACATGACCACTTTAGTGCCTAGAAATTGCTGCCTGCATTACAGAGGTGACAGCCTAACACTTCACAGTTCACTCCTCTCAAGGGCTGATAAATGGTTTGATTTTATGTGAGATCCTTTGTCTAGAGAAGTTCCCTTGTATCCACAAGAATCAGATCAATGTTCTGAGCACAGCTGCAGCAAGGCAGCTGGCTGCCATCAGGACATATTAATTCACCTCTCAGTATTCTCCAGTTTTGCCACCAACTCTTTGTCTGACCTTGAGCAAGGCATTTTATCCATTCAGGTACCTCCTGATGGGCCTGCAGATGGGAATCCTTCCTTCTTTCAGTGACTGCTATCCATTAGTTAAATCTGAACCTATCATGTGCTTTGAGCTCTTCAGATGACACATCACAGTGGTGCAGGTGTTACTGAAACATGCAGGTAGAAACACTGAAAAAGTCTTTCTGGAAATGACTCTCACAGCCTCGATTGCCTGTGTGCAATTATCCTTGGTGCGTTTGGGACACGAAGGTCTGAGTCTGTTTTTTTCTTTTAGGCATGAAGAAAGGGATTAGGAATGTGAATATGGCCCAGAAAGCAAATCGTGTCCTGGGCTGCATCAAAAGCAGCGTGGCCTGAGTGAGGGAGTGAGGGAGGGGATTCTGCCCCTCTGCTCTGCTCTGCTGAGACCTCACGTGCAGAGCTGCCTCCAGCCCTGGGGCCCAGCACAGGAAGGACATGGAGCTGCTGGAGCCAGTGCAGAGGAGGCCACAGAGATGATCAGAGGGATGGAGCAGCTCTCCTGTGAGGAAAGGCTGGGAGAGAATTGGGATTGTTCAGCTGGGAGAAGACTTTGGGGTGGCCTAATCCTGGCCTTTCTGTACATGAAGGAGTCTGCAGGAAAGATGGAGAGAGATTATTTACAAGTGCATAGAGTGACAGGACAAGGAGGAATGGCTTCAGACTGAAAAAGGGCAGGTTTATATTGGGTATTAGGAAGAAATTCCTTATTGTGAGAGTGTTGAGACACCGGAGTGTTGAGCCCAGAGAAGCTGTGGCTGCCCCAGCCCTGGAAATGTTCAAGACCAGGTTGGATGGGACTTTGAGCAACCTGGTATAATGCAGGCTGTCCCTGCCCCTGGCAGGGGGATTTGGATCTGGATGATCTTGAAGGTCCCTTCTAAACCAAGGCAGAATGATTCTGTGTGTATTCCTTAATTTTGTTAGAAAACAGTTCATCCCTTTAACTGTGAGTAAGAGAAAAACTAAATAAATGGAAGTAAACCTGAAGGGTTTTCTCCTTCCTTCTGGTTTACACAATTGATATGCACACTTGTGGGTACTTACCTTCCAACTTTTAATTATATTTTACAATCGTATAAGATCTAGAAACCAATATGTTTTATTGCCAGACAGGCTCCATAGCCCTGTTCCCAACCCAGTTCTTCAAGCATCTTTACTGACACTGTTACAGTGCACAGGGCTGGAGTGAAAAGCCAGAAATGAGATCACTTTAATTGATTATTGCTTTTGAGGATTTAACATTTCCAAACTCTGTCCCAAAAGACTGTGCTATTAGGAAACTGCAGGCCTGAGAACCACAAGGGTGCAAAATGTATCTGCCACAGCAAATGACCCTGGCCCTATCCAAGGAGGGCAGGAACAGGAGAGAAGAAGGGAAGAGGAAGAAAAGAACTGTTTAACCTGCAACCTGAGGGAAAAGGCAAACACAGCACCACAAACAGACTGTTTTATGGTTGAATTCCAGTTCAGGATCAGGCTCATGCCATGAGGTGGTTGGTGGCAGCAGGACACTGCACTGATGATTTATGAGCTTCCCTTTAGTTCCAACATTCAGGATGACCCAATCTATGTGCCGCCAATTTTTTATCAGGATACATCCCCAGTCAAGAGTATTTCCTTGCATAAAACTAATTATGGATGCTAAATCGTAGCATTTATTGTAAAATAAATAATAAATATCAATAAAATCAGAAGGTTAAAGGCTTTTTCCTCATCTGGGATGAACAGGGCAGTTCTGCTCATTTCTGTGGTCACACTACAGCAATGAAGGATTTGGTTCAGATAAAATTAAGCACCAAAAAAAGGATTTGATCTTCTTTTCCTCTAGGAGTATCATTAGCACTTTCCTTAGTCCTTTCTTCCAAAATTCTGCTGAAGAAGAGAGGAAAATGGATGAGTCATTGCAAAGCTGCAAATATTTGGCCAGTCTAACAGAGTAAAAACCATTCTCCTATAGAATCTCTTCCTCTGTGGGCTCACTGCGGTTTATTTTAGCTCATGCATGAATGTATCAAGTTGTCTCTTGAAATTCAAGACAAATACTTTAATTCAGAGTGAAAAGGCAAAATAATGAAGGATTGTTGTTCCATGTGCTTAAAAATAAACATCATCAAGCCTGTATTTAAGGATGTCAGATATTCCACAGGTGACTTTCCGGTAATTCTAATACTTCATACTACAGCTGCAGCATAAGAAAGACAACAGAAGCCTAAATTCCTCATTTATTGTGGTCAATAGTCATGCATTTGTGTTATTTTTTCTGAGTGGACATTGTTCAGCACAGTAGCTTAAAAATAACACTCCTATCACTATTGAATTTGTTCTTTTCCATTTTTGTTTCCTGTGAAGTGTTTCTCAGGCAGAGACTGACTGAAGTGGGGCAGGGACTGGATCTATCCGCAGAAGAACAAGTGCTGAGGACTTTCTCCTAATTTCTACTAGATATAAATAAAACTGCTGCAACTCTTCTCCAGCCCTAGAGAAAGGGTGTAGTCTCTACTGCAGGGAAATTACAGATAAACTTGAAATTCCAAAAGCTCCACTGCCAAACTTCATGCATGTAAAATTCACTTTTCTTACCTTTCCACAACCACACTGGTTTCAAATAGCTCAGTGGTTAAATCTCTCAGGTACCACATTAAAGGAACTTGTGTAAGAGAGCAACCCTGTGCACAAAATTAGTTAGACTTCTTTTGGGATACAATTACCTAAGAAAAACAGAAATAATTGCTTTAAAACTTTTCAACTCACAAAGAGAAATCCAATAGCAAGAGTGAATACATGCATTTGTGATGAAAATAACAACAACTGGAAAATCAGTAAGTATTTTTATTAATACATTTTTATAAAAAAAGAGTACTAATTTATACCACGAATAGTTTTAAATTGAAAGAGAGCAGGTTTAGATTGGACATTAGGAAGAAATTCTTTACTCACAAAGTAGTGAGGCCCTTGCAGAGGTTGCCTGTGGATGCTTCATCCCTGGAAGTGTTCAAGGCCAGATTGGATGGGGCTTGGAGCAACCTGGGATCGTGGAAGGTGTCCCTGCCCATGGCAGAGGAGTTAGAACTGGGTGATCTTAAAGGTCCCTTCCAGCCCAAACCATTCCATGATTCCATGGTTTTATGAATGTTTACATCTATGGACAAGAATTTGCATTTAAAGCATGAAATCCTCCAAATGTCTTAACAGGATTTTTTAGGACATATTTATACATATTTTGGAACATATTTACTGCTTCTCTTTATTACATTTTGGTCACATTAATCTGATTTAAATCATAGTGTAAGACAACACTTAACAGGAGCATGAAAAAATCTCCACGCTTGCTGCACCTGCTTGGTAAATAAACAAAGCAGCTCAGCCTGTAACTAACTCAACATAAACAGATTTTAAAAAAAGTCTGACGCAGGAGCTGATCTAGCAACATCAAAACAAAACAGTAAGGAAATCTTTGCTTCTCTGTTACACGTAGCTCCAGTCCCTCACTGAAACTGTAGGAGGGTTTTTATTAAGATACAGATAAGAGGGTTGGGAAAACAACAACTGTAGGAAGAAAGAGAAAAAAAATCTGGCTTGTACACTTTGTTTTCAGTGTTCAGCAACTTCAACCTCTTTTCTGAACTTCTCCTAATTGTAACCCCTGGTATCTTCCCATAGGATCACATTGCTATGCCAGTTTTATGGACTAGAACCTGAGGCATCAAAACACTGACATTAAAAACTACATGAAGTTCAGAGCAGATAAAAAGACCTAACACTGCACAGCTAGTTCTGACTTGTAAACAATGTGACAGTTAAAATCCTGTATATCTGTTATGCTGAGAATACTCTTACAAAGTTAATATTGTGATGTGTAAAAAATATGTTTCTAAAGAAAGAGGGTGACATTTCAAGAACAGAGGGAGAGAAACATTTCAAGAACAAATTCTGATTAAAAGCTGTATTATGGAAGACACACCTGCTATCAATTCACTTTTCTATGCCTAATGGTGACATTGATGCAAAAATGTTAGATTGCCCCAAAGAGCAAAATTTCAGTGCAAACTGAAATGCACCTGGCAGGATGAGATGATCTTTCAGGTCCCTTCCAACTCTAAATATTCTATGAATCTGTGATTTTCAGCCAAACCACAGGCCTTCTTCTCTCTCACCTTTTTTTGGTGTGCAATATTCTTCCTACAAAATAAATAAACTCAGGTGAGGTATTGAGGCAGTCAGACACAAAGACACTTCACAGAACACTTTGGAAAACTGTTGTGCCTGCTCTGAGAGACCCAGGGCAGAACTGTGTGTAACATGGAAAAGAAATGTCTTCTCAACACACCTGATATGGTTTTTAGTTCCATACTTTATGTGGTCCAGAGACTCTCTTGAAAAACTTTATTTTACTGCAAGAGCAGTATCCTTTTTCTACAGAATCCTAAATGAGAATAAATGATCAATTTTTAATTAGGCGACTAAAGAGCTCACGAAAATTACAATGCTCTTTTATTCCATTTTTATTCCAGCTGTCAAAGCAGCACAGAATGAACAAATCAGAGGAATGAGAGAAATCTTTCTACATCCTGGCTGACTTAAATTTATGAACTCACTGTTTCAGTGGCTCCCAAGTAATGATTTCATGTGGACAGCAGGGGCTCTATGCAGCCATTGTAAAATGAACTCACACAGGTCAGCAGCATCTTGCCTATAACTTAGGGTAACTCTTTTAACCAAGAGGGAAGTGCAATGCAGGAAGATTTTCTCTGAAACAGGGGACACTCACCCCTGAGAGCTGGAGAGGGGCTTTTTCCAAGGGCATGTACTAAGAGGAACAAGGGGGATTAGCTTCAGATGACAAAGAAATTTGTAGGTAGCACAGATGAACAGAGACTGGAAAATAAAGAAAACATTGTAAGGATCAATATTCATATACACTCCAAATCATTCAGTAAGTGTGAGGTTGATCAGCAGTGACCATTAATTCCCACAGAAAACAGTCTCTCTACTTAATGTACTTGGGTGTGTGTTTGAAAAAATATTTTCAGAAAATGATTTTCTGGTACCTAAAATGTCATTTGAAGTGTTCAAAAGAATTATAGAAAGGAGATCTTTCATTATGCTGTTTGCTCAGATATCAGAAAAAATGTGAGAGAAAAAAAGACAAGTTTTTCCAGATGTGGTCATTGTAACCTTTTAGCTGATGGGCATTCAGAATATTAGCTAAAATTATCATATATGGAGCAAGCTTAACATAGATTTAAAAATAAAGAAGCAGAAGTGTTCTGCACCAGTCATCCCTGCTCTCCTTGCTGGATTGATGTCCTGGGGGCCCAGTGGAGATGGAAGGATTGGATCCACACACTCACATCCAACTGCTGTATGTGTGCTGAAATTTGCATTAAGTACAAGAACCCCTTTGATCAAAACATTGCACACATTTTACACATCAAGGGGCTCTAGGAAAAGTGTAAGCTTCCAGAGCAGCTGGAGGGATCTGGGGAGGGATTGACAGAGAACAGAGTATGATGCTACTGTCACAGTTTCTGCAAAAAAAGACTCGATGTTTTAATGACAAAGAACCAGGATTGCATAAGCACAAAATACATTTTTAAAAAAGAGATTTTTTTGATAGCAGTTTGAATAAGTAAAAACAAAAGAATCTGGGGTTGGCTCAGAAGTGAACCAGCTGAAATGCTGTGTCTTTACTGGGAAAGCCACCAAGTGCAATCCTGGAATGAAAGCCCTGGGGCTCCAATCCTGGCTGTCCCAGGAGTGTGCTCCACTGACTGGGCACAGTCCTGAACACTCTCCTTCCTTCCCAAGCCTTCCTGGAGACAGTGGGCACCACAGCTCAAGGCAGCAAAATTACAGAAAACAGCAGAATATGAGTCAAAGAATTCACATGTTTCTAAATATCCTTAAGAACTCCATTCCTTCGTGCTTCTGGGTCTCAAGAGAATGCAATTTTAAAATACATGGTTTGATTTGGCTCAGCTCCAAGTTTGCCTGAGGTTTGGTTGGGAGAGGAAAAAAAAAACCCAAGAAGTTGACTTCAGTCTTGGAAGCCAAAATAAAATGCAAAGACAAGACTCTGTGATGGGAATTTCAGCCTTTCAGGATAGATAATGAATTTTACTTCCCTTGTGATTACATTAAGGCTCCACCTGAGAAGGTCCTGACTTCTTTCCTTCCTTGGAACCAGTCTCACTAAGCCAATGTGGGATCTTTCCCTTCTTTCTGGAAATCAAAGCTACCAGTCAGGAGAAGGATTTTGTTTGATTTTCTAGAAAGATAAATGAACTCCTTGTCCCATGACTGCACCTGGTCATGCTGCAGGGTCAGGTAAGTGTTGTATGGTACCACCAGGGCAGTGATGCTGCAAACCCACATCAGAAAATGCAGACTCAGTACTGGGAAAGTTCCCTCCATGCCATGTTTGGTTTCAGCCAGTTAAATCCAGAACAGAAATTGTCTTGTTTTTGTTTTGTTTTGTTTCCCACTGGGAAATCTAGGAGATTATTACCCTGCCTCTAATTAACACATTAACATTTGCTTTGGAGGTCTTAGTTAATAACAGCAACTCATCAAGTGGGTCCCCCAGCTGCTGATTTGTTTTTTTCACACCAGATTTTTTACCTGAAATATCCTTCCTGATCTTGTGTGGGTTTGCCAGTTTCACTTCGAGTTTTTCTTAAGAATTTCTTTGTGCTTTGTTACGTTTAATAAATTAGAAAATCTGCACTGGTGACTTTCCATTCAGCTCCCACTACAGGCACTGTCCAGAAATGCTGATATAATGTTTTATCTTTTTTTTTTTTTTTTTAATCCAAAAAGAAGCAGAGATGTATAAACATTCACATTCAAATTTTGGTGCCTTTAATGGTATTTACTATGTACTTTTCCTTTACCAATGCCAGAGTACTTTGTAGACTCCTTACATATGCAGTTGACTTCATCGGAGGTTGATTTAGGTGATTTAAAAAAAAATCCTCTTACAATAAAGCATGTTACCATGTATTATGTGAAATATTTAGCATCTTGCCATTTTCTCTTTTCTTTTTCCCCCAAATCCCTACTTCATCAGCACAGCTTGAAATAGCCCTGCAGTTCAGAGCTACCTGCTCATTCTGGTTCCTTTAATGAATATTTACCATCCTGCAGAAAAGTGGAGGATGCCTGGCTGCAGCTGTGCTCCCAAACACCGGAAAGAACTCGTTCTCTTCAGAGCCATTACCCCCAGCTCTGTCACTTAATAGAAGGAAAGACAATACATGCTACACTATAATGAAATTTCCTTTTTGTTTATACCAGGTTTAATAAGCCCTGTAAATTAAATGAGGTAATGGCATGGACTGCTCAAATAATAGCAGTAGTATTAAACTAAATGTCTTCCCTCCATATTAATCATTCCATAATAAATTATAGGGGACAGTTGCCTTTTCCACCTATCATCAACTTCTGTGTAGACAGAGCGGACGAGAAAATAATTTTACATTTCTACACAAGTTGTCAAGAATCAGAAGAAAACAAGGATCTTAGAAGACAAAGGAGCAAGTCACAACTTACAAAAGTTTAGCTGAGTAAAGATTTGGGCTAATTACCAGGGCTCTCCCTCACTTAATTGAGAAAAATAGGGGTAATCAGACAGGGATTTGTTGGATTCTCAATAGGGGAGGGAGGGAGGGAGGGAAGGGAAGGAAGGAAGGAAGGAAGGAAGGAAGGAAGGAAGGAAGGAAGGAAGGAAGGAAGGAAGGAAGGAAGGAAGGAAGGAAGGAAGGAAGGAAGGAAGGAAGGAAGGAAGGAAGGAAGGAAGGAAGGAAGGAAGGAAGGAAGGAAGGAAGGAAGGAAGGAAGGAAGGAAGGAAGGAAGGAAGGAAGGAAGGAAGGAAGTCAGAGATTTGTATGTGGGTGCCTTGCAGTGCTGACAGAAACCCTGACTATCACCCTGCTTGTGCCTCCTGAGTTTCTGCTGAGATTATCGGTTTGGATTATAAAAACCTTTTTACTGGACACCACCACAGCTCCCCTCTCCCAGCTGAGAACTCAAATCATCAGCTTTTATGGAGCTTTCTCTACATTTGACTGAAACCTGGATCCTGTAACACAAGGGAGATTCCCTCATATTTTTATAAAGTCAGTACATTGCTGAAGGCTTCTGCTTTTACAAGCAATTTTCTGATGAAGGAAAGCAACAAGAAAAACAAAAATCTTGTCACCAGGACCTGAAACAGAATGTTCAGGGTTTCCTACAAACCATCAATTTGATAGATTATTTTGGGCTTGCCTTCATCCCATGAGAACCAAATCTCCCAGGGACTTCAGACAAGATCCTTTTTTCCATATGAAAAAGTGAAACTTTTAGAAGATAGAACAGAACGTAAGAATCAGATTCACAGCTCTACCACTGCTCTGGATTTATTCTCTTTCCTCCATAAATCACCTAAATAACTCTTTAATAGTTTTTCCACCTGTAAATTGGAAAGAATTGGTACATTGATGTTGTTCAGAGAATCTGCAGAGCACAAAGTTCTAAAAATAGAGGAATAATGACTGTTTATTAAAGCAAGTACATTTAAAAATGCCTAAATGAAGAATGTTTATTAAACCTTTCTATGAAATCAACTAGACATACAATGCATGACAGAAAGTAGGTATTGCTGCTGTCCTGAATGCAAAGGATACAGCCCTGGAGAGGAGCTGTTTGCTTTTAGGCCTGTTCCAGTGAATTATTTGTGGTTTTGGCAACTCAAATACTGTTTCAGCTTTCCAGTGTGAAAAATGGGGATAACTATCTTCACAAGTTTTCTCAGAGGCTACAGCACTCTGACATCTTTGAGTGAAAGCAAAGACAGAGGAGAAATGATGAGTAATTGGGATCAAATGCTGGGAAGGGTCATTTAGTGCAATTCCATGCTGTTGGTAACAACTGTATCATAAAAATTTATGAAGCTCCATTTTCCTTTTCATTTTCTGTTTCCAGTATTTATACCACCCCTTCTCTGTATATTAATCAGAACACATGCTCCTATTTCTCTCAGTCATTTCCTTCCATTTTTACCATTCCAGCCCTCAGGAGCACCAGATTTTTCCTGTGTGTTACCATGAATATCATCACATTTTTCCTGTGTGTTACCATGAATCTCCCAACTTTCTGGCATCAGTAATTTTAATTTGCACATTTCTACCCTTTCTGGCAAGAGCACCAATAGTGATCCCAAGACCAATAATTATAAAATAACTGAAATAATTCTCCCTCCCTCCTTCCTTCCTTCATTTCTGCATAGTGATCCAGCTTCAGTAGAAAGGGTACAGTGTATTTGGTATCCTGTCTCCAGGATATCCAACAGCCTGCTGGTTATGTCCCAGCATTTCTGCAAAAGATGGATGGGAATACTGACTGCTCTTTAAAAGAGAGTTTCTAGGAATCATTTTTATATGGTGATCAGTGCATTTGTTTCATGCTCAGAGTTTACCTAATGGATTGGTTCCTGCAGGGGCTTGGGACATTTCAGGTGGGATTCACCTGAAAAACTGCATTTACAATCTAGGTCCCTACTTGTCCCACATCCCCCTTGAGTTTCCTTATAGTGCCTGGTAAACTAAAAAATGTAGGTAGGTTTAAGAGTGGGACTTGTCTTACCCTTAAGTAAACTGCCCAGATTTTATCAGTGAAATTCACATTCCAAATACCATTGACTGTATTGAGTAGTTCTCTATCAACCTTTGATAGATGCAGTCCAGAAGCTGGATTTCATGGTCCTTGTGAGTCCCATCCAACTCAAGATATTCTATGATTCTGTGGCCCTGCCTCCAGTTTCCAGACACACGGTAACTTCCAGAGGTGGAAATCTGGGATCTGCTCAAGCTCCAGCTGCTTAGGGCAGGCAGGAGAGCAAAAACTGAGTTCAGCTGCCACGAGAGATAAGGGAAAGATTAACAGAGACATTTAAAATTACTCTTTCTCAGAATCACAGAATCATTAAGGTTGGAAGAGACCTCCAAAATCATCGAGCCCAGCCTTTGAGCAAACACAACCATGTCAATGAAACCACAGCACGTCCAGTCATTTTTTGAACACCTCCAGGGATGGTGACTCCACCATCCAGCCTGTTCCAATGCTTGACAATGCTTCCCATGAAAAATATTCTTCCTGGTGTCCATCATGAACCTCTCTTGGTGCAGCTTGAGGCCATTTCCTCTTGTCCTGTCGTTGGTTGCCTGGGAGAAGAGGCCAACTCCCACATTTCATCTGGAATGTCCAGCTCTGGGCTGCTCAGTACAAGACGTGGAGCTCCTGGAGTGGGTTCAGCAGAGGTGATGGAGGGACTGGAACATCTCTCTTTTATGAGGAAAAGATGAGGGAGCTGGGGCTGTTCAGCCTTGAGAAGATATGACTGAGAAGGGACCTCATCCCTGTCTGTCAGTGTCTGCAGGGAGGGGTCAGAGCATGGACCAGGCTCTGCTCAGTGTGCCCAGCAATGGCACAAGAAGAATGGGCAGGAACTGATGCCTAGGAAGTTCCACCATTGCACAGGAAGGGTGTGGAGTTTCTTTCACTGGAGATATTCCAGAACTGTCTGGACACAATCCTGTGCCTGTGCTCTGGGGATGACCCTGCTTGAGTAGGGAGGTTAGACCAGATGACCTCACTTCGATGCCTTCCAATCTTTCCCATGCCATGATCCTGTGATTTAAGACTTATGTTTAATTAAATATACACAAAGACTCATGGGCATTCAAACACTGTGGTCATTTTAAAATAAATTCCAGTTATTTCCTTGAAAGAGATTATCACAGACTCACATAACCACGGGCTGGGTACGGTTGGAAGGGACCACAGTGGGTCACAGAACACAGAATATTCTGAGTTGGAAGGGACCCACAAGGATCATCGAGTTCAAGTCACAATGGCACATGGGGACCAAATCCACAACCTTGGCGTTATCACCCAAGGCTCTGCCCTGAGCCATCTGGTCCGACCCCCTGCTCAAGCAGGGTCATCCCTGAGCACGGGCACAGGGACACCTCCAGGGAGGGAGGCTCCACAACTGGAATATCCCAGTGGTAGAACAAGAGAACAACTGTGCCAGCCGGTGCCACTGAGCCAGGACAAGGGGTTAAACTTCACCTCTTCCTAAGCAAATTCGCCAGATCCCGTCAGGACCTGCGCTGCCTCGGGGAAGGAGAGAAGCAGGGAGGGAGGGAGGGAAGGAAGGAGGAAGGGGAGAGCCCTTGAGGCGGGCGCGGGGACGGGACGCGCCTTCCCCACCTCCCCCGCCTCGCTCCCTGAGGGGCGGCACCGTGACCCCCCCACAGCCATGTTGGGGGGGGCAGCGCCGCATCCCATGGTGCAGCGCGCCGGGAGGGCGGGGAGAGAGGGACGGAGGGAGGGGAGGAGGAGGAGGAGGGAGGCGGCACTGCCCGCGCAGACCCTCCGGAGCCTTCTCCTCCTCTTCGTCCTCCTCCTCCACCGCGGCTTACTCTTCGCCGCGGCGCTGGAGGCGGCCGTGCCCGCAGCGCGGTGAGTGCCGGTGGCGAGCGCTGCCCGGGGAGGGGGCGGGCGAAGCGGCCCCGATTTCCATCACGGGGAGCGGGTGTAGGGGGGCAGCGGCGTCTCCTTCCGTGTCCCCCGCCCCAGCCCCCGGCTCGGGGAGCGGCGGCGGCTCCGTAGGAAAGGGGAGATTGTCCCTGGTGCCGCCCGTTCCTGTGTCCCCGGGGAGGGGCTGCCGCGGACACCGGGGCGCAGGAGGCACCGCGCGGTGGGCTGGGGGTCTCTCCGGGCAGAGCCGCTTCCCTCTGCGGGAAGGCAGGATGGGAAGGGGATGGCAGAGGAGGAGGCTGCGGGGAGAGGTCATCTGTGCCCCGCCTGCCCCGTCCTCCACCCCGGGGGATCCGGCCGCCCCCTGCGCCCTGCCCGCCCCGCAGCCCGGCCGGTCCCACCGGATGTGTCGGGAGGCGGCGAGGTGGAGCGGGACGGTCCGTAAAGTAAACAAAGGGAAAGGGAAGGGAGGAGGAGGAGGTGTCCCCTCGCTGCCGGAGCCGGGGCCCCTGGCTTTGCCCCTTCCCCTCCTCAGGCGAGCGCGTAAATCCGTGGCTGCCTCTTGGAGCCGGAGCGGTAGCGCAGGGGAAGTGGATGAGGTTTCTTCTCTTTAGGGTTTGGGGTTTTTTTAAGGTGTGTGGGCTTTGGGGGTTTATTTTTGGTTTGTTCTGGTATTGCGCTAGCTGGGACCGTGTGATCCAGAGAGAATCGGGGCAGCGCTCCGGTCCCTTGACCCGGGGACAGCCCCCGGCGTCTGCGGCGGGGAAGGGGAGCGGCGTCCCCTCAGCGCGGCTCGGGTCGGCCCGGTGGTGCCACAGAAGTTGGATCACACACAGAAGCCTTTGCACTTCTTGGAGAAATGTGATCTTTTTTCTTTTTCCGGTTGTAAACCTGATTTTGGAGTACAGTGAGAATTGCAGCTGTAACAGAGAATCGTTCACCTCAAATCCCCGCAGCTAATTGTGGAGCATATGCTGTACGTGTCCAGTTCTCACATCTATTCTCTTCCCAGACCTCCTGTGCTCTGATGATGCTTTTTTGAGACAAGGGGTAGACTTTACTCTTTGCTTTCCAGTTCTTTTTTTGTTGTTTTTTGGCTGAAACAGTGTTATTTCTGTGTTAGCTGCCTCGCAGTCAGTCCTATTCCAGTGCGATGGGAGCAGCGTATCCTGCAGGCCCTGGCACTGGAGCAGCGTCAGCCTGGAGCCCAGTTTTTGTCAGTTTCTCTGGGATAAGAGCAGTGCTGTAGTAAAGGCATTAAACAAAAAGTTCACTTGTAAAGAGACGCATTTGGGAATTCCTATTGAAATATTTAATGCAAATGTTAGTGTAAGGGTGAAGTGGTATTGCAGTGTCCCTTTAAAATTCACACTCCTTTGGCATTAGGTTGTTTGATCTATTTTTTCCCCCCCTTTTTGGATTAATTGGAAAAGTCCCACATTCCTCGAAGCTAATCTGCCTTTATCGTCTCTCGTTCTGTTAAACCTGGGTAAGGTCAGGAGTGCAACTGGATTGGGGCCAGAAAATATTAAATGTTACACACTTACTTGGAACAGTTTGTTGTCTCACTGATGTTATCCATGTCCAAAATGCCACCGCTTCCTTTCTCCACCTGTCCCTTTTTTTGTTACTCCTGAAATCAGGGTGTTATTCTGCCTCCTTTGTAGGAACACCTTTCCCTGTGTGGTGTGATTTGTGGAAGGGGAGCACAGCCCTTAGGTTTCTTAAAGCAGGGTTTGTGGCTGAGATTCTGTACAGAATGTGTGTGTATCTTTGGGATCAATCCATGCAGGAAATTTAATGGACCTAAAATCTGGGATCCTGTTAACAGAACAAAAAGGGAAGACACGCTGGTTGCTGGACAAATTGTCTCTCAGGGTACTGTAAAACTCTACAGGCAACTCAACAAGAGAAAAACAGTTCGGAATAAATTTGTCTTTTGTGCTATTATGTCTTAAATGCAGTTTTCGTGGAACATGGATGGGATTGATGTTTGTGTTGGTTGACCTTTTGTTTTGCAGGAAGGTTAAAATGTATACATGCAAGGAAAATGACATAGTGCTTATTTGTCAAAAGCTCTATGCTGGTTTTGGCCTCAGCCTCGGGTTTTAAAGGTACTAAGCATGTGTAGGGACACAGCAATCAACTAGTAACCTATTGGAATACGTCATCCAGAAAGGAATATTCTTAGAATAACACTCATGTTTTGAATGTGTAATTTGCTGAAATAGCTTTAAAAATTCTTTCAAGGTATCTACTGATGTGACTTTGCTTCAGAGTGTGTTACTTGTGGAAAGGGCTTTTCTTTTTTTTTTTTTTTTTTGATAATATAATGGTTTGCCATATGAGTAATGATTGAATGGGGGCTCTCAGTATTTAAACTCCAACAAGCTAATAGATATTTTGGGGAGCATGATAGGAGGAGAGAAAAGCAGGAGTGTTTTCTAGAGATTAAGTAGTACAAGAGGTGGCTTTGATGGTTTAGCAGATTGTGTTCTGTTTTTTTAATGCATCTATGAATGTGGTGAGTTGGTTTTTCCTCCACTAGGAGGGTAACTAAAGAATTAATAATTTATTTCCTGCCATTTGTATAACAAAATGATTTTTTCCCCTGGTAGGCACTGCTGTGTGTAGACCTCCAATGGTCTTTATTTTGATATAATATTAATAATAACAATACAGGCTTTTCCCATTCATTTTACATCTTTTAGTATTTATGTAAAAGTGCTTTTCCCTACGAAAAAGAACTTTGTCTTCTCAAAGTGTAGTTTTGAAGAATATTGGTAACTATAAATAGTTTGTAATTTTGCTGTTAAATCTCTATAAAAACACACAGGATTTGAATAGTCTCATGTGGTTTTGTCTTAAATTGGACCTTTGTACCTTTACAATTTATGTAGATTACTGCCTGAAGTGTATTTTCACATTCTGGATAAATGTCAGTAACTGGGCAGAAGGTGCTTAAAAAGGAATTTGTACTGGATTCATATTCTGGATTTATTTTCTGGTGTGACTGATATTTAGCTCCATCAGATGTGGTTTCCAGACTAAATGTGTCTTTCCTCCCATCTTGTGTTAGTGTAATTCTAAAGTTTCAACTACCACAGACACCGTGGACATATTGACTTAATTTCTTGAAAAGGTTTTAATTACAGGTCAGAATTTTAAAAACTGCAACAAAGAAATCCTTACTGCATTGCTTTGAGTTCCTGTATGGAATAAGAGCAGAAATGATGGAAAAACACTCTAAAAGTCAATTTAGAATGCATTTATTTAGCACCCAAACTACAGTGATCCTTGTGTCTTTGCAGGATACATATGTGCTAAAAGCTGTCTTTTTTTATTCTAAGTGTTTGGGGGAAAAAAAAAACCCAAACAAACCTAGAACCTTGATGCAGATTAATGCAAGAGCAGAGTTTATAAATTGTTAGTAATTTCAAGTGAGTCTCTTGGTCTGTATATAATGCCACTTAAAAGCTTTGAAAGTTGTATGTTCTACCAGTGTTCAATGAATGTGGTTTATTGTGTCTGTCACAAAGACAGGAAGCTGAAAGAATGGGAAATCAAGTGGAAAACATGGTATCCAGATAGATAACCTGGGTTTAAATAGGGGATTTTTGGGTGTAGGAGAGGAAGGACTTCTATGGAGATGATCGAGTAGATCTTTGTGAAAGCTTTCATTCCTCATGTCCTGCTCGCCATATTCAGGCAGAGGTTGATGGCTAATAAGAAAAACTGTTGAAGAAATGGTTATTTAGGGGCTGAACAGTTAAAAAAGCTGCATGTTTGGGGTGGTAGCCTTAAATTTTTATGTTCCCTATCCCATTCCTGTATAACTTCTGTATTTTTCCCACTGTGTAAGCTTCCTAATATAGGAGTTTATTGCTTGTCCAGCATTGTGCTCCTGATGCCGAGATAAAAATCTTGTATTTGGGCAGACTTCTGAGTGTTATGACTTTTGTGGGTTTTTTGTTTTTTTTTTTTTTTTTTTTTTAATAAAAGTATAATCAAACAACCAAAAGCACAAAAACTTTGTGTGGCTTGATCTGGTTTTCTGGATTTGTATTAAAGCAGACACAAGAGAGATAGCTGTGATTATCCAGGTGTGTGGTAGCTTTCCAAGCATTTCCATGCAAATTTCAGCAGTTCAAAACACCTTTCAGCACATCAGAGGGATGTGTGGTTGGAGGGAGTTTTCTCGGGGAATCGTGTGGAAGAAAAAGTTTCTGAGGTGACAGGAGAACCACAGAAACTGATTTTTCTCTGGCTCTGACAGCAGTTGAAACATGGAGTTGCAGCTCAGTGGTGGTGTCAGTGGTTCATGGATTAGGAAGAAAATGGAAGATAGTTTCTGAAATCTGGTGTACAGGGTTTGAATGCAACTTCTGTCAAGTAAAAATCCGAATGGAAGAGGTAATTAACAAGTGCTGAAGGCAGCAGGCTTTGTTAGGGAACGTGTGATTCACTTGCATTAGTCTGAATTCTGGGTGAATTTAAATGTTCTTCAACTCTGCAGCAGTCCATGGCTGAACTGGAAGAAGTCTCCTGGACTGGATTTCCTTTTTTGCCTATAACTTCAAGACTTTTTTCTTCCCCTCTGTTTTTCTGCATTATTCCTCTACCCCTTTTTGTCATGTTCAGTGCAGAATGAGCATATGAAAAAAGTTGTAAGTAGTTTTTGTTAGCTTCCTCTTGCATGGAAGCATTACTTTTTGTTTTTCTTCTGGGAAGTCAACCTGACAAGCACTCAACTCTTGTTTCATTTTCCTGTAGAGTTCCAACTTAGTAACAGTGTAGTATAGGTCAGTTTAGAGTTAATCCCTCTAATGTTGGGTCTTTCCCTGCTCATGGAACTGCACTTTAACTCATTTCAAAACCCTAAAATAATTTCCATCCTTTTGCCCAGAAGTGTATAAGCAAACCCTCTGCATCAGTGTCCTGCAGCCACTGCTGTCGATCCAGCTATGTTGAACAATAAATTTGGAAGATTTAGCCTGTGTATGTGCCAAGGGTCCTTAAATGAGGCACTTGTTGCCTTTGCAGAGATAGAAGAGACTGAGGTGAAGCTGTTCCAGTGCTTGGGACAGTGAGAAAGGGGTCAGAGGGCTCTGCTGACTCTAAACTGCTCCTGCTTCCTGCTGCCATGCTTGGGCCTTGCATTGTTTACCCACACATAGAAATTCACAATTCCTGCTTTTGTTTTATTTTGGTTTGGAGGAGGAGAGAGGGAGCAGACTATCTGAGCCTCTAAAGTGTCTTTGGAAGGCAGAGATAATTTTTTCCTGTAGTCCCATTGAAGTTTGTAGGAAGGATTTGAAACAGCAGATTATTTCTTTTTTTTTTTTTTCTTTTTCCTTTCCTTTTTTAATCTTATTTCCTGTTTTCTTGCTGCAAATAATTAGGTTTCAGGGTGATACAAGAAGTTTAGTTTAGCAGAGGCTCTGAATTAATTAAATGATGTGTTTTCCAGCTGTGAATGCACCTTTTTAACCAGGTATCCACTACTTTTCCCAGGCCTTAAGCACTGCCTGGGGTCTTCAGTGATACAATCCATGAGATGTATAGTAGCCAGTAAGGTCTCTGCTCCATCCAGCATTTAATAGGTAATTTCCTAGCAGTGCATCTAAGATTACTCTATTGAATGTACTAGTGAGAGACTTAGAAATCCCAATGTCTGAGTTACACCCAGTGGTGGAGATTTACATCAATCAATACCTGTTTCATCCTGTCTGTTGTAGGTTTTATGTTCATCATGAATGCTGAGGCAAGTTTATTCTCATTAATACTCTGCAGCTTTGAGATTCAGAAATTCTGTGATTGTCAAAAGAGAATTTCCTCTTACTGATTTCAGGCAATCTTTTAAATTTTTTTCTATGAAAGATAGTATGAAAACATAAAATCTGCCACCATTTTCTTACTTGCACATAGGTATCTGCTCTTGATTTTATTTTTTTTTTTTTTTACTGGGCAGTTCCAGTCTTTCTGTCTTCACAGGAGCAAATAGTCTGTGCTATGGGTTAGTATGCTGGTATCTTTTATTGCCTACTGTTTTTGAGAAAAGGTTAATAAAGAAAGAAGAAAAATAAAGTTACTGTTTAAAAGAGTACAGTTCCTTTTTATTTTTGGTTAACCAACCAAGCTGTTTACCAGTTTTTCCCCCTGCTGTTTCTAATACACTTTTCAAGCAGAAATTCCTTTTGCTGGTGGCTGAACTCTCTTGTGGTTCTTTTATGCCTGAGTGTACCTCAGGTTTTAGCAGTCTCCTCCTGCATCTCCTTTGCTGCTTTACCTGATGCTCTTGTAGTGGAAGCTCTTTATAGGCAGAGTTAATTCGTTACAGATTTCCCAGTGCAGGCACAAAAGGGATGTATAACAGGTACCTTTGTCATTCAGTTGTTGGAACTAACTTTTTGTAAAGAGGTGAACTTCATACTTCAGTTTGATATGAATCCTTACCCCTCTTCACCCTTTCCCCTACCAAGTTCCAGAACTTGATGGAGGTGGTGGTGTATTTTTGCCACTGTCTAGGACCCTTCATGCCTGATGATGTTGGTTTTGTCAACCAGTGGTGCAGGCAGCTGGGAACCACTAACACAGCCACAGTATCAGAAGTTGGGACTAATTTTATTTCTCCTCTTGTGGCTTCTTCTTTTCCTTTCAATGGCAGATTAATTCAGCTGCTGTGTGGTTGTTTATTTCCCTTTAATATAAGGACAGTGAGCCCTGGCACAGAACCACCTCAGTTCTGAGGTGCTCCCTGTGGAGGGTTTAAAGTGCCTGTCACCAGGAGAGCACAAACCGTGATGTTGGATCTAAGCTGTTAATTTAAGGTGCCATGTTACAGCTTGGAATGAACCTTGGCATGGCCATAGCAGTTAATTCATGTTTGTCAATGTGCTCCTTACTCCTAATCATGCCTGACTCAGAACTGTATTTGCTAAATAAAATACATTTCATTTTACAAGTATGGCAGAAGAAGGGCTGATAGATAATATATATATAGAATTGTACCTCCCAATTAATGAGCCACAAGTTGAAAAGTTTTAAAATCACACGAGTTCCATTTTTAATTGTATCAACAACTCTTTAATATTGTTACATTTTAAATTTGTTTTCCATTGCCAGCTTTCACCCAGGAAACCTTCACAGACTGCTGACATGTGTTGGTCTCTCGCTCTCAGTGAAGCTCTTCGCAAATGTTACAAATTACAGTTTCAGTTCTTACTCTGGTGTTAACAGCTCCATTATGGGAACACTGTTAATTAATGGCTAAAGAAGTAATTCTGAATTTTTATCAGCTCTCATTTTCTATTTCAAGCTTAAGCACTATATCCTAGAGGCTTCTAGATTTCAGTTAGTTTATTAATTATCTTGTCATTTCCACTTCAGTTTGTATAAATCACAAAGCTGGGTGTTTTCTGCCCTTGTTCAGCTCTACAGCTTCTTTTACTACTCCATGTTTAGTGCATTTTGGATTTTGTTGTTCAAATGTTCTGCTCAAAATATGCTTTTAAAATCCTGCAGGAGCTGAGTGAACTGGTGTGTGCAGGTTATTGATTGATCGGTGCTCAGTTTGTGATTAACCTCTGCTGGTGCAAGTAAAGAAATGTTCTGTGGTGTAGCAGGGGGGTAAATAACAATTTTTTTTGCTGGATTCAGCACTGGTAGGATTTAATTTGAATTCTGATCAGTTTTGGGCACTGGACATCAAGAAGGGGTTTTCTTTTTTTGGATGCTTTTAGTAGCAGGTGCCTGAGAATATGCTATCCAAGAACTGAACAAATTAAGATGCTAAGACTTAAGAGATAAGAAGTTATTCCCATGCATTAGGCTACTACAAGGATAAAGATGATAAAGGATTACAGGGACTAAAATGAGCATTAGTTGACTTAAATAATGGGACCAGAGACTTGGGTTACTACTTGGGAAGAAAGACTTCTAATTCCAAGAAAAACAAACCAATCAAATAGATTAGGGAAGGGACTCATCCCTGACAGTCTTCAAGAACAAATTAGGCGTCTGTCAAAAGGAGATGCTGTTCATTCCTACCTGAGGAGTGGCAGCCTGACAAGGTGACCTCTTGAATTCCATCCAGCACTGATTTTAGTGATGAGAGCAGGTAAAGAATGTGGGGTTGTTATTTGCAGAATTATGGTGGTAAGCAGAAGGTAGCTGACAGTAACCCCAGCAGCTGAGAGTCCTCTCTGAGCTCCTGTGCTCTCTGTTATCTCTGCAGTTGCCCAAGACTGTGCAGCTTTGATGTGAATCTATCCCAGGCAAAGCGGGTTGTGTTTCCTTTGTGGAAGGCTGGAAAGGTCATGGGGAGACGAACTTTTCTGCA
Organism: Vidua chalybeata; assembly: GCF_026979565.1. Lineage (NCBI taxonomy): Eukaryota > Metazoa > Chordata > Aves > Passeriformes > Viduidae > Vidua > Vidua chalybeata. The sequence continues at coordinate 149,025,388 of NC_071530.1, read as the reverse complement.
AATGAAACTGTCATGTTCTTCTGCAGATGTTGCCTACACAGGGCTTGGAAAACAGCATTATAACAACAATTACATACTACATACATACTACAACAATTAGTTTAGCTTTTATCCAATTTCAAGGAGGAAAACATGCAAGACTTCTAAACTGTACAAACAAGTTGATAAAGTGGCCTTAGGATGACTGTTCTTTTTTTCTTTAGTGTTGCCTTTTAATTAGTTACAATAGATTATTATATACTAATAAGATTAGTTTTGTTTTCAGAATAATAGAAACTTCTCTTGACTCTTTTCTTTGTTTTTCTGTCAGTCTTTCACTCTTCACTATGATAATTTGTATTTGATGTTTTACCACTAGGCTTTGTCTTAATCATAACTCACATGAATCTGTTTTAAAGCGAGTCAGAATGTTTCTCTGCATTTTGGCACAGAAAGAACAAGTTGCTATTGAGACTGGGAAGCAAAATTAAGTAATCTTTAGTGGAAATGTGTGTGAAGACAAAATGTAATCCTGGCTGGCTGTACCTGGTACAGCTGCTGCTGAAAGTTGGAATTCATGGAGCAGCCTGCTTTTGAGATTATCCATAGGACAGAGTAAATTAAAAATTAGAGGCAGAAGCTGTTGAAATTAACACTTCAGTGCTGCATCTGAGTTTTCCTGGTGCCTTTGGGCTAAAAGGTGAAGCTAAGAGTGTGGATCTGTGCAATGTGTGAAAATTTGTGTAAACTGCTGTGGTCTGGGGAAATAAATGTCATTTAAGAACCCCTGCATTGATGTGGAAGTGAAGGGAAGCCTTTTTCTTGTCATCTGCATTAAAACCTGTTTAATCTGTTCTAAAAACTGGTTTTCTTGTTTAGGATTGTTTTGTGGGAATTGTCTTGTAAATTGTGGGATTTCGACTGATGACTGAGGGGACTCTCCACCAAGGAGGAGGATTGCAGTTACTATATTCCCTAGTGAATATGTACAGACATTGTTTTATACATATTAATCAATGGTTATCAGGAAAAAACAATCCATTTCCATAGGGGAAAAATACTATTTTTATTTTGCCCACACATTTTGATGGCATAATTTGAGGATTGAAATTTATAAGAGAAATAGTAGAAAAAAGTATATGGGATGTGTTTTTTTTGGGGGGAATATTCTGTCTTGGTCTCTTCTCAAATGCTTTGTGAATATTAGGTTGAGTTTAGTCCCTCTATTTTTTGGTTTGTGGATAGGAAAAAAAAAAAAAAACAGTCAGAACCTCTGTAAAACTTAGTCAAAGAGTGGAGTCCAAAGGAGGAGTGGGATGTAACACTGAATTCACTTCTGTTCCATTTCCTGCCTGGAGTTCCTGACAGTATTTCATTTGTATAAGAAATTGAGCTTTGGTACCCTGGGAATTTGCTGCCTACATGAATTTATTAAATAACCAAGTGATTTTTTTTTGGAAGATTAGGCCCCTTTAGAGGAAGCTGGTGTGCAGCACACGATTAATCCTCAGATGGGGATTTGAATGAAGCCAAAGTTGAGTTGTGTCACAGGCTCCAGGCCCCTGCTGATTCAGCTCAGCAAAGGCAGGGTTTCTTTGTGCTCCTCTCACGCTCTTCCAGGGCTTCCAGCAGCCAGTGTTGGGCCTTGCTCTCCTTTCATCAGAAGAGGAGAGGGAATTCTTCAAGAGAGGAGTGTCTAACATTGGCTTCATTTTACAACTGAATCAGCTTTTTCTTCTCTTAAAGGCAAACAAAACCTTTAAACTGTTTTCACAATCTGAAGAGAGTGTTGAACAGAGCTTCACTTCCTAGGAAACAGATTTTGGAGTCCTATAATGTATTTATCTGTGTGGCTTTTTGGTGTTAAATGGGGATTGCATTGAAGTTCTCACTTTGAAAAGACTTTGGTACCTCTGTGGAAATAGATACTGAGCACCAGTATTCTCAAGTGGGAGTAGGAACATTGGTCATATTATGCCGAGGAGATCATAGAGTGAAAGTACAAAAAGGGTGAGGACTGCACAAGTTGTGAAAATAAATGTACATAAAACGTATTTCTGTGAGTACGTTACTCTTGAAGTTGATAGAAGTTAAAAAACAAGGCAAGACCTTGTGGGTAGCTGGGTTGAGATTAGTTTTGGAAAGGCAAGATGAAAGTGGTGAGTTTGAGAAAGGATTTGGAGCACAGTCAAAATGAAGTGGGGAGGGGGAGAGTGGTGCCCATGTGTATATAATGTGAGCACTTAATGCACAGCTGTCGCTTGAAATATGATCATTTTTTGGACTGAGTCTGTGTTACAGCAGTTTGAAGTGTTATGTTGAACTTGTGTTCTATGTTGTTAAAGCTCTGTCTTTTTAGCTGAGTTTATCTGATAGCTCATGTGAATAGGAAGTTATAGTAAGTATGGACTCTTTTTTTGTGTGTGTGTGCTTTTAGTATGATATGGAATTGAGCTCTTACTGAAGTTTGTACTTCTTTCCCCAGTTAAGTTACAGCAACCTGGTTAAAAATTTCTGGAGAAGTACTGGTGGTGCAGCTTACAGTGCCATAGTGGGGGTGTGTTTTGGGATGATGTACTTAGGCTCTGTGTTTGGGTCCAGTGAGGTGTCCAGATTCTGCTTCATGGACTATATTCTTCTGGTGGCCAAACCACTATGCAGTACTGAGATGAAATTAGTGCTTGTATGCTAATTATTCTGAAACAAGACTATTAAATCCTCACAGCATTGTCTGTGCAAACAGTGCTTTTGAGTCGGTCTAGAATTCAGTAATTGCCCTGACTGTTCTGAGGTTTCTCCCGAGGTCATTTGTTAATAGGTTATACTCAGGGCTGTGTTGTAATTATTTTTCTGCATGGGTGTGTTTTTGGTGCTGCTGCTGGAAGTGCTTCAGGCAGGTCTGCTGCCCCGTTCACTGCTTGAGGTGTGGGGCAGTGGTGAGATAATCTAGGCCTGCATGGATGTACAAGTTGGAAGGGACCCAAAAGGACCATTAAGTCCAACTAAGGCTTGGTGCCATGACTGCTTCCTTGGGGAGCTTGTTCCAGTGACTGACTCCCTTTCCCGTGAAGAACCTTTCCTCATGTCCAATCTGAATTCCCCATGATGCAGCTTCATCCCCCTTTTTTTGTGTCCTAAATACATATGCTCATACAGACTACATTTTTTCAAAAGACCTATGGAATGCTTCCCTTCCTATCTTGTTAAAACATGAAATCTTAGATACTTTCTGCCTTCTTAAAACAAATGGATGGAGAATAATTCCCTATGAATAGTGTACAGTTCACTGATGGAAATTTGTTTGTGGTTGCTCAGTGACTGCCAAAGTTCACTTGATTCACTGGTTTGTGCAAGATAGAGAAGAGTACAGCTACAGGAGTAATAACGTTGCAGATAACTTGGCTATAAATTGTCTCATCTCTGCTAAAGAAGATACTGTGCCCAGCAGTTGCTGTTCCTGTTCTTTCCCTGACAGAGTCTTTCATGTCTGCTGTGATCTTTGTGGAGTTTTCTTTGACTCACTGTAGAGCCAAAGGGGCATCATCAGAGACCAGATTAAGTGTTCTGTAAAGATAAAAACGTTGCAGTGCATAAAATTGTTTATTTGCTTTGTTGCTGTGAATCAGTTTGTGGAACCACTACACACGGTTAGGAGAGGGAAGTGAAACAAATAATGTTGGTCTTTAGTGGTCCATCTTTGGTTTTGTGGAGATTGAAGTCACTGAGGTCGCTGCTGTGTTGAAATGAAGTGGAGAATCTGGGAAGGGGTTAGAAGGAGAGGTATTTGTGTGTGAAAAGAGTGAAGAGGACAAATTTTCTTGAAGTGAGCAATCAAAGAGCTTTAAAGGTAGCTGGAAACATAAGGAAGCTGAGCAAGGAGCTCCATACTTAGAAGATAAATTAAGATTTTTACTCCTGGATACTGGTAATTGTTTAATGGCTCAGTGGTGTCCTTGGGAAAGGAGTCAAATTAGAGAGGGAATAGGATGATATTGGAGGACAAAACTTAAACTTTCAGGTCTTCTATGTGGACATTTAGATCTACAAATAAGTTATCTTTTAATTACAAATAGGTAGAATTCTGTGTTGGTTTTAGGAGGAGAGTAAGATATTACAGGGGTACCTAAAACAGAATAAGGAAAAATAAGGAAGCAAAACCAGAACAAGTGGGTGACTTGCAGCTGGTTGGGCAAAGTCTAAAAGGGAATAGTTTTCCACCACAAAAGGTGTTAAATTTAAAATTTAAATATTGGCACTTTACTGAAAACCTTTCCCATGTGGAAAAAGGTAGAGAGTTTCAAAAGCTATGAAAAATACCCCTCCCCTCTTAATTTTTTCCCCTGAGCAGATGTACTTGTTTGGGTTTGTTTTATTTTTAAGAAACCATTTTGTAAGATCCATAGGTTTTTAAATTTTTCTTTTACAAAAAGTCAAAATAAAAGCACAGATCTTCAATCCAAACCATTTTTAATGTTTAATCTCCTTTTGACCACTTTAGAAGCTTTCAGCATTTTATCCCTATTAGAAGGAGACTAATTGGTCTTTTAAGAAGTGTTACAACTGGTTGGACCTGAGTTTAGCATAGGAGAGTTCTTGTCACCACATGCTTCTTAAGTAATTGATGAATGAAGTAAATCAGTAAGTAACCTGTGAAAACAAATACTGGGAAGGTGTGCCTGGAAAAGGCTCTTGGTGTAAGGGAGAAATGATCCCATGTTTGGGTTGTCCTGACTGCATTACTTGTAGCAGCTAATGAGCAAACGAGAGGCCCTTTATCAGTCCTCTGGGATTGCCTTCCAACATCAAATCAAATCACAGTGCCATGTATTTGTACACTGAATTTTACACACATGGATGGTTCTGTTGAAAATCAGTGAGAGAACTTGTGTGGAAAATTTAACATGTCTGTGAATGTTTGCATTATTGATGCCTCAGCAATTAAAACAATATTTTTCTAGCATTTGGTGTTTTTTTGATGCTGTATGTAAGTCCCATGGCATTACACACAATTATTTCAGCTAGTGTTTAAGGGTGCTACTGATGTAACTTCCCAGAGTAGGGAAAGGTCATTACTACTGCCCTTGGAAATTAAAAGTAGCTTTTGCCTTATCAGAAAATATCTTCAGTTAAATCAATAAGTGCACGGGTTTCTCACTCTGAGAAACAGTCTAATGAGCAATTTGCCTTTTCATAAAAGACTTGCCATGATATCATTCCCATTGTGTTAATTATCAGTGTTTTTACAAATTGTCCCAAATCATGACTAATTCCATAAAAATGTTCAGAGCAGGCGTGATTCTGGGGAAAGCTGTTGTTTGCCACTCAGTCTGGCAGAGATGGTGGGACAGCCTGACTTAGCAGATTCTGTGTTAACCATAAAATCAGGGTTTGGAGGCAGTGCCATTCATCTTACGGAGCACCATCAAAGCAGTTCAAGTTCTTGTTGATTTTTTTTTTTCCTCTATGGTATGCATGTGTGTTTCAGGTAAATGTCTGTGACTCTTTTTTCTGGTTTTCATGTTGAAATTAAAATATTTTACTTCTCCCCCCACACCTAGTTTATTACAGCTTAGATGAAAACTTAAGAGAAACTGTGCAGAGATTATTTGAACTTTTTATGTTACTTTATCTCATGAGATTTTTTTGGGGAAATCTTTTGGTGGCCCTTATGTGTGTGGAAAATTAAATATCTAAGGTGAATAAAGTTTGGGAAACAGTTCTTAGAAATCCAGTTTTAAGTGCATAATATGTAAGCTTGGGCTTTCTACTGATACTGACTTTGTCCCTATAGTATATATTTGTTTGAAAGGGAAAGAAGAAAAACAACTAGCAAAGTAATAAACTCAACTCTCTACATTACTTGGCTCTGGAATTCTTATAGATCAATTGTTTTCTTTAAGAAACAAACCCACAACTTTCTGTGTGTTATGTATGTATTGAGCAATATCTATATATTTGTTATTCAGCTGAGAGCTGGCTCGCCTGCCCTGTGATGCACATACCCTGAGGAGGTAAATGCTTTTCACTAGTTCCTCCCACACACTTTTTATTTTCCAGGGAAGCACTTTCTAACCCTAGATCTGGATGCTGCTTGTGTTTTGAATCACTCATCACAGTTTTCAGCACTCACTTGTTTTTGCTATTAAATGTATATTATCACTAATAAATGTTCATTTTGTGATGCTTTAACTCTCTTCCTTCTTCAAAATAACAAATCCATATAACTTGAGAAATTTTTAGTTTGCTTTCATGGGACCAGTAGTATTTTAGGCAACTTCTGTTTTGAGTTCAAATATAAGTCTCTGGCTTCTACCTCGACAAACTTCTTCTGTGTTTTGTTTTAGGGTGGGTTTTTTTTTTTGTTCTTTTCCTAAGGACTTCCAGCTAAATAATCTGCACTTGTAAAATAGGATATGTACTGCAGGTGGTTATCTTGTCTTCATAAGATGAATATCAGTTAATTTGCTCTTAAGTTTTTTGGATGTTAGACTACTTTGACATTAGTTAAGAAAATACCCTAATGAATTTTAAATATTTGTTTCAGATTTCATGTTTCATCCTGTATTGGGCACCTGCTGCTGAGAGCTGGAAAGTCTACTTAGGGTATGTACAACAGCTAATGATTTCAATTTCACACTGAGTTTTATTCTGGGTAAAGCAGGTCAAGATGAGATTTTGTTGTTGTTTCCTTGTAATTATTGTTGAAAATCCTGATTGTTAAACAGTGGGTGTTAGAATTTCTTGGTTTGTTTTTTTTTCCCTGAGCCTCCTGGAATTGGCTTTTCTTTGACAGCCTGTTCACGGTCCTTCCATTCAGCCTGAGGGTACAGAGGTGGGCAGACCTGTGCAGCAATCAATTTATTGTACATGGGAGGAATTTGCAAGGTGTTTTCTCACCTACCAAAGTCATTTGGCTGAAAATTGTATGACCAGTCCCATGTGCTGCCTTTTGGAGCAAAATACTACTAATAATTCTCTGTTCTTATGTCCTGCTTTTCTGTAGTACAGAAAAAATGGGTCTTAATAAAACAAAATCTTTGCTGTAGGGGTGCATGGCCTAATCTGAAAAGGTTTAGCTGAAAGCAGGAGTAGAGAAGTTACAGCCACAGAATTCTTTGTATTATAGGAATTTATTTCTAGTCTGCATATTTTTGATTCCTTGTGACACCCCCTGTCTGCAGGGTGAATGGTTATATTTGAAAATTTCATTTTTACTCCTCAGTGTAGTTGGTATTTCTGACTTCTGCCTTTACTGCTTCTCCTATATATGGATGTCTGAATAGTCTTGCATTTGAGTGTGGCTAGAATAACTTGTTGGATCCTTATTTTTTGTTTGTGGTTTGGTTTCCCCCACCTTTCTACAACCTTCCCTGTGGTTGGTGGTTTGAGAGCCTGTATTAAATATTTTTTTTTTCTATTGCTTAGGCTTTGCCAGGTAACAAAATTCATCTCCTGCTACTTCAGGTGCACTTTTGAATCTAACTTGTGGATGTAGTTACCCTTATTTAAAACTTTATCACCTGGTTTAGTCTCAGTGTTCTTGCCTGGACTGTGATACACTTGAGAACAAAGGAGATGTGGCTGCTTGCATTTCACATGGGACTTCAGGCTGTGATCCATAATATATGTATTTTCATCTTCAGGGATCAGCAGAGGGTCACTTAATGTCTTCTAAACATCTAAATTTGCAGGGATAGATGTCTTTATTCTTCAGTAGCTTACTTCTGGATGTCATCAGCCTTTCTTAAACTTCAGTTTTCAAGTTTATGATGAATATTGGCTTCTCCTCTCCAATTTCTCCCCTTTTCTGCTATGGGATGGTGTTTGTTTATATTATGCAGTTAGTTTTTTCCAAGGAATTCCATCTACTCCTACCACTCCAAAGAAAAAGTTTGAATGGCTTAAAAAATAGTAGTCTTCCATTTTATCACTTAAGTTGGAAAAAAACCAAAGTATTTCAGTTGGAACCAGTACTGATATTTTTATCAGTTAAAATTAAAATTTGTAGCCTTATGCCTCATGTTAATTCTGACTTATGATTCAGATGGAAACTCAGACACTTGAAAAATATTTCCTGGACATGGAAAACTAATAGTGTGGAATCCAAAAAAACAAGGGCAGGGGGGTGGGAGCAAAATATTTTATCATATATAAAGGCCTGCAAATCAGATCTGTGATTTCAGGGGGTTTTTAATGCTTCCTTTAATTTTGTTTGACCTTTTGAAAGGAACAGCTCTGACTGTCGTGATGTCACAAGCAAAAAAGTGCACTTGTATGTTTTGTGAACTGAAGCCATTTGCTCCCTGGAATATGTGGTTCTAATGAGTCATATCCTGGTAAAACCATGACAACAAAGTATTTATTAGTTTGTTAGGTAAATATCTTGCAGTACCTGCCTAGATAAGACTTTATAGAAAACCAGCCCAGTGAATAACAAGGCTGTGAAATATAATGTAGAGTGAGAGGAAACAGTGAAAAATCTTAAATGTAGATTGCAAGTACTTCTGACTTGTCAGGTTTATACTGAAGTCTGAATTTTTTTTTTATTTCTGGCTGGGGATTTGGTAAGAGGAAGAGATTAGTGCTGCTTGCTCTTTGAAAGTGGTATTGTATATGCAAATACTGCAAAGACATTTCCAGTGGAAGTGACAAAAAAATGTACTGCATCTCTTACTTATCCAGCTGCTTTATAAACTGTTACTTTTTGTACATATTGCAAAAAGTCAAGCTGTTACTTGTACCATGATAGGCTTGTCACATACTTTGTTCCACAGACTCACGACCTGTTTGCTCCAGTCCCCTTGTCTGTTCACGACAGTATTCAAGCCCTCCTCTTACAGGATGGAGTTTTCAAGTGTGCTGTGGTAATGCTGCCTTCACCTATTCATCCTATGGTTTTATTAGTGTTTGTACTGGATGGAGTCACAGAACTTAGGATGAAAGGTTTCAATTTTGGATCTGGGCTCAGACATGCCTGTTTTTGTTGTAACATTTAAAATTTACACTCAGAGCAGATCTCTCGCTGATTTGACCAGCACTGAAATCACTTGGCAGTTCTGTATTTAACTCACCAGGATATCAAGGCTATGAAAGAAAAGCAGGAAACATGACAAATTGACTCTTCTAACATCATCCAGAATCCCTGAATGCCTGGAGGAAAGGAGGCTTGGGGGACCTTATTGCTTTCTACAGCTCCCAGACAGGAGGCTGTAGACAGGTGGGGATCGGGCTCTTCTTCCAGGATACAAGGGACAGGGCAAGAGGAAATGGCCTCCAGTTCCTCCAGGAGAGATTTAGATTGGATATTAGGAAAAAATGCCTTCACCAGAAGGATGGTTAAGCATTGGAACAGGCTGCCCAGGGAACTGTTTGAGTCCCTGTTTCTGGAAATATTCAAAAGAGATGTAGATGTGACACTTGGTGACATGGTTTAATGGTGGCCTTGGCAGTGCTGGGTTTATGCTTAGACTCAATGATCTTAGAGGTCTTTTCCAACCAAAATAAGACTGTGATTCTCAGATAATGAGTGCAGAAGACACAAATCATACAAAAGGAAGGGATTATGAACAGCAGTTCTGTTTAACTTTATAATTCTGACTTACTCCTCAGGCCATTGTTTGAGTATGGTATTGGTGCAGGCATTGTGTAGTTAAAAATGTGTAATTTTACATGTACTTATTGTGTGATTTCAAACCAATCACAGCCATTGACAGGAGGTGTTGCCAGGCCTTCCACCTAAGGAGCAGCTTCCAAAGGATGTTCTCTGGATTGTATCTCTACTGCAAGTGACTTCAGGTGCTTTCCAACTTTATGGTTTTATTACAGGTGGAATTAAACTAGTATTGGATGAGAAACCTTGTTGTATCCACCATAGCACTTGTTTAAATACAGTATTGCAGATGGAGAAATTAATGTCCCTTTTTATGTCTTACGGTTAGAACTACTTCCCTAATGAAATCTCAGAGATCTGGGTTCTTGTGTATTTTGGATGTTATGCATTCAATTTTGTTTTGATACATTCAGGGCTTTTCTCTTGACATAAAATCTGTTTCAAAAGATTTCAGTTGGCACTTCAAGGTGTAAAGAACAACCACTGTTCTCAAGTGTAAAGCTAATAAATGGATGTTGCTCCTTGCCAGGAAGACCTACATGCTTATAGCTCCTCCTGGCTTCTGGAAGTGGAATTTGCTGGGCTTCCTGACTGGTTTGTTATTCTGGACTTCTGGGTCATTGCAGAAAGATTTACTTTGCCACCAAGGTTAGGATAAACTTCAGCTTCTTCCAGGGAGGCTGGGGTTGCACGTGTGTGAGTTCAGTACAGAACATCCTCTTCTCTCAGGCTGGGCCCTTCCAAGGGCTCTGTGCTCTGTCTGTGCTGACAGGCACCACCAGGGTTTTCAAAGCAATGAGCTTGGATGTAAGGAACACAAACACTTAGTGCTGTGTGGTGCCTGATGCCTTTCTGAGCCCTGTCCTGGCCTTTGTTTGGCACAGCTGATATTCCTCAGCCTGTCCCCAGAGCAACTGTTGTCTCTTACAGGGGACTGAGCGGGCTTGGGGAAATAAATTTCAGTGTTTGGGGTATTGTCCTGCATTGTCTCATCCCTCCATGGAGTTCAATAAAACTTCAGCCTGTCTGGATTATCTTGGAATATGTTGTGAGATAGAATGAAGTATAGCTTCAGTTTTCCCTCTGGAGGTGCCAAAGGTCTTCTGTGTCTCAAACAAAATATTTGTTTTGGTTGTTAGCCCTCTTGTAAATGTGAGTAGGGAAACATCAAGCAGAAAACAGTCTTTGTAAATAGTACTGCTCTGTAATGCAGCTTGGATGGGCCTGGAGCAGCACATTCTGATGATGCCAGGGATAGCCATGCAGTGCTGCTGCTGTTCCCTTCCAGGCTGTTTAAATGGCAGGTTTAAATAATGATATTCTAGTTATTATTTGAGGTAAAGTTTGTAGCTCTGTTTCTTTGAGAACGCTTAGCTTGCTCAGTGGTAATGTATAATTGGCCTTTGATCCTTCTTCTTGGTTAATGGGTTGAGGCCTGCACTTGCTGTTGTTTACTGTAGGAAATGCACAAAAATGTTTAATGCTGGCCTAGGAAAGTTTCTAAAAGCAGCAGGATATTCTGAATCTTTGAACAAGACCATTGTTATACAAAAGAATCAGTGATAATGTGCTTCTCACTGCTAGGTGGTAGATTTCTTAACTTTCCAGTATGTCCAGATTTCAGATACTTAGTGAATCAACTCCCTATCAACCTTGCTTGTCCAAATACACCTTGGTGTGGTAAGAAGAAAACCTGAAGAGAATTTTCTGAAAACATAAAAAGACCAAAATTCAAACCAGATGGATTCAAGTCTTTTCAAGGCTTAAAATTTTTCATTTTTTACTTAAAAACTGAGTGAAGATTTCCAGAGTTCCTGTTCTCTTGATGGCAGTGTTGGTTACCGGTGTAGCATCTCGAGTTGTAGTGTGGGACAGGTTGTAATGAGTGTCCTTACAAGAGCAGGAACATTAGGGGATACAAATGTATTGACATGTCATAAAATATCTGGAAAAAAAAGAAAGGCCAGCTTGATAGGCAGCAGGACCAGCAAGTGCCAGCCCAGGGGTTGCCAAGGTTGGTTTGTGTGTGCTGTGTTAAGGGAAGGATCTGGGTTATTTCCTGGCAGACATTCATGGAGAACTTCCTCTGAAGCGAAGTGGGCTCAAGTGCACTTCCTGACACGTGTTTTAATTAGCAGTGCCTGGGAGGCAGGGAATTTCATGCCTGGTATTTTAGCCTAGCCCTTATCAGTACAAAGTGAAACCATTACTTATCTCCCGCATTTTTGGCACACCCTGTTCACAAGTACTAACAAAATACTGCTTTTTTATTTATTTTCCCCTTTATCTTAATAGTCTTGATAGAATCACAAAATATTCTGAATTTCAAGAAACCCACAAGAATCATTGAGTCCAACTCTAAAGTGAATATCCCATATGGGGACCAAATCCACAACCTTGGTTTTATCAGCATCAATCCCTGAACAACTGAGCCAACAGTCCTTGTGCACTTTTGCTTTGCTAAACCCTCCCTGTTTTCTCTGGTATTGCTGTCTTGCTTGTAATCTCATTTTGTTTATGCAGGGTTGGTTATTCTTTCCTAGTTTTAAAGCTGGTGGGAAATCATGGGATGATCTTGGAAGCCTCTCATGAGACTCCTGTGTTTTTAAGACACATCAGTTACATGTAAATACCGTGTGTAAAACCTTTTAAATCAGCCTGACTCCCCTTTGTGCCTAGATGCCTGTAGATAATTTGCTTTGGTTATTCTCTGCTCCTTTGAGATGTTGCATCAGTCTTCCTGATGCATCACAATTCCTTAGATGCCAATTTCTTTTGCAACTATTGGGTTTTTGAAATAATGCAGTGTTTTCATGCACTTGAGTTTCATTAAATCCATTTTCAATAACAACAACTAGCAAAAATAGTGACTTATTTTTTATGCTTTTGTGTACTGCCCACACATACTGCTGTCTTGAGTGTAGACTAGGTGACTGTGAGAAGTGATATGATTTCTTTTATTTCTTTCTGACCAGCAGCTGTGTATCAGTACTCTTTTCCAGGCAAGAAGTAAAGATGACTTGAATTCCCTGTCAAGAGTCCAGACAAGTGCAGCTTGGGTAGCATTTTTTTTAGTAAGGAGGATGAAGAGTACACAAAGAGGCAATAAGAGCCTATAACTACACCTGAAAATGAATGCATTAAAGTAGATTAAATCTTCTGTACCAAGAGGGAGCCTTGATCACCTGGGAGTAGTTAATAGCTGTTCCAGATGCCACTGAAATGCTGCCCTTTAACAACAAGTAGAAAGTTTATTGTTAGCAGTCCACTCCCAGCTGTGTTGTGGAAGATGCAGTCTTTAAATTGCTAACAAGGTTTCCCATTAAAAAAAAAAAAAGGTCATTTCTTATTTTAGGGTTTAGATTGTGCAGAGCAAAAGGGCACATAAAAAGTCACGGTTGTCAACAGGACTCCAAGTTTGGCATTCCAGGTTATTTTTGTATGTATTGTAAGCAGGTGGCTGTGTTGTCATTTCTCTCTTTCAGGATCAGTCTACTCAGCTGAACTTTTAGGAGAGGATGGTAAAAGCTTGGCAGAATTGTAGAGAGTTTTAAGGTCCCAAGGAATTGGGACAGCTGTAATAATGGAATTCTTCCTTCAGCCCATTCCTTTATTCTAAATGATCTCTGTTAAGAGCAATATCCAAAAAGAGTGGTAGGCTTTTTCTAATAATAAAAATACATGAGTGTTATACTTCCTTCTGTTTCTGAAAGGCTTTTTGTGGTTCTTAGCTAGTAGTAATATTCCTGGTAGTCTAAACTGTATTGTATCATAGTTATTTTAAACAGAACAATTCAGGCTGTAATCCTTTGCCTTTAATGTGACTGATGCTGACTCTTAAAAATCCCTGTACATATAAATTTGCATTGGACTCTTAATATGGTGAATAATTTACCTTAGAAAGCTCTGCATAATTATTTTTGGTTTGGAAAAAATCCCAAGCAAGCAGGATTTTAATTTGCACCTCCTTTTTGTGTGGTGTTAGGGGCTCTGTATGAATCCTTCTTTGATACCTTAAAAAAATTTCCTAGGCATAGGATGTGTTTGTATCCAGTTTGAGTCCTGTGCTTCTACTCTATGCTAAATCCTAAACAGGAGTGGCCCTAAACGAAGGTGGTAAATGAGCAGTGACTTCTGCATCCTTTTGGAACAGTTTTTTTGGTGACTTTGTTTTTAACTCAAGGCCCACTTTCTCCAGGAGATTCTTGTAGTCATGTAAGCATTCAATGAAGAATAAAACATTTGGTGTTGGTGGTGAAATCTGGGCTTCAGTTCAAAGTGTTCCTTTTGATAAGATCTGAAGAGAAGCCAAGCCAAAGCTACCTGGAAGAATTTCTTTGTGGGGTGTGTGTGTATAAACATATGTGGTGTGAAACTTCCACCAGCTACTCTTCAGCTTTTTGAAGGGAAGGGTTAAGTAGGAACTCCACAATAAATCCAGAATTAGAGTGACATAAAAATCACTGAATCTGGATATTAATATTAGGGATTAGTGGTTTTGGTGTTACATTTGATAATAAACACTTAGCTTTGTAGACATAACCTAATGCAGCTCTCTCCTGATAAAGGAGAAAGAAGGACATAAGGGGAACAGTAATGTACATTGCTTAATATCCTGATGCTCTCTGTATTCATATATCCATATGTCCAGAGAATGCTGCATTATCTGTGTACCAGGAGTGTGAGAAATAGAGGTGAGAAGATGCCAGTTTGGCTTTTCTGACTAAAACACCCACTAAAGAATCAAAGAAAATTTGTGATTGTTACATTCAGGGTAGCATCACACATTGAAAAAGTAGCTGAAATGTTAATGCAGAGTTAATTTTTCTGTTGGCATCTAATGCTTTTCTGATGTAAGTTCTGCATTTCCAAATTTTTAGTGGGCAAGGTGTGGAAGCACCGAGGTGGGGAAGGAGTGTTGTACTCAACTGGATGGCTCTACAAAGTAATTTCATTCAAATTCTTCACCTCATTTACATTTTTAAAGAAAACATTTAATTCTGCAATTTGCATCTGAACTGTGAAATAATATCAGAAAAAAAACCCAATTTCTGTATAATTTTAGTGAGTTAGATGGAGTTTAAATCTGTTGCTTTAGCATGTACCTCTTTTTTCCTGTTTTTTTTGAAATAATTTTTCAAGATAAATGACTGTGAATCTGTGGACATTTGAAAAGCAGTTTGTAGGAAGGACACAAAGTTTGGTCTCAGGGCTAAAATTTTTCTAGTTAATTCTAGAAGGTTACAGAAACTGAACAAAAGGCCGGTTGCTTTGGGGATGGTAGAGTTATTGTTCTTCTCAGACCTGTTAAGTGGCAGCAATGTAGAATTTCTGCACATTGGCCCAATTCAGTTAATCCTGGTTTTCATGTTTTAAAGCATCCGTGTTTTCTCTGTAGCTGATCTGAGGCCTAACTGATGTCACACACAGTCTGTTCAGGAAATCCTGGTAACATTGCATTTTCTTATTTTACAGTTCTCTCATATCATTAAAATTGCCTAAAATGTGTTTTGAAGCAAGGACATGTTTTGATCTGCCCACTGTATCTCAGATTTCTGAAGAATACAGAAATTTGAAGAAGAGATGGAGTCAGGGATGTGAACAGCCCAAGGACAAGAAAACCTCCAGTACTACGATATTCCTTTTGGTAGAAACAGAAATGTGCAGGAAAAATATGGTCCTGGGTGATGCAAATAATGATACACGTGAACCATTTGTAACTTAAATGGGTTGGTTGTTCACAAATTTTTGTTAAAATCAGGAGGCATTAAAAGAAATTACATTGAAATATTCATCTCTAATTGCTAAGGCTGTTGGTGTAGCACATGTTGGAATTTATTTCATTTTGTGGTTTTAATATATACTTTGTACATAGCTTCTGATACATTTTTAACTCCTACACAGACTGTAAATTAAATATTGATTTGTGCATTGCTGGGTTTTGAGCTTCAAAACACTTATGAGTTGCGGTTAATTGATCTCCAACTCCAAACTAACACATGGAGGTTCTGAGACCAAGGCATCTGAATTACAAATTACTGTGTGTTCTACACACATGGTTCATGTATTTAACCAGTTTCACAAACTTAATATTAACTAGGGTTTTTGTGCAATTTGCTCTTCAAAATGCCTATAAATGTGAAAGGAAAATAAGAACAGAACAAAATAAGAAACAAGCTACTGCTGGCAAGTTTTTTAATGCAAAGGTAATTTTAATTGCATGTAAAATCTTTGAAAATTCTGCATTCTTACCATTGATGTTGTCCCTCTCTTGTCATTCAGCTTCCCAAAGACCCCAAAAGACCTAGATTTTTCTGGAGCTTTCAGTCACAAATACCAGTATTTAGGCATTTCTCAGGGCTGCAAATACAGCCCAGGAGTGTTCCCCAAATAGGTTTCCAGTCACTTAGTCTCACAACTTAATACACAGGAATTAAATAAATTTGATAATCTGTCATGTTTTATTGAATTAGAGGATTTTGTCCCTAAAAATAAATTTTTGGGGCTGCTGTCTGAGGCCATATGAGTTGTTTTTAATATTTTATGCTACTTAAAAGTGTTTGGATTTGTTTTAATTTGGTTCTTAATAATGTTAGAGTTGGCCAGAGGACAACAGTTGTAGCTCCATCCACCAGCAGTTTATAAGGAGACAAATGTATCTATTCATGATCTATAGAAAGGGAGCATCATTGAAACTGTTGTGTGGAAAAAAGTCTGTATTTGCTTATCCTCACTGGAAAACCCAACATATTTGCATTTTGAATGACAGTAGTTTTAGGATTTGGAATAGAGGCCAAGGAGACAGTGGGGAATCAAATCCTCTGGAACTTTTAAGTCCTGGAAGAATAAAGTCAGTCCTTTGTTTCTCAGTATAAGTATTTTTGTACTTTGAGGAAGATATGGAGGAGTTGGAATTTTATGATAAACCAGACTTTACAGAAGTAGACATTCTGGACGTAGGACACTTCAGGAAGGTGAAACTCAGCAGTCTCTGCATTGTGCTCTTGCTTTGGCAAGAACTTTTGAGTTGAATTGTGGCAAAGTCACTACCCAACCTCAAAGCTGCATTTCGTGATTTTTGGAACAGTGTCTTATTAATTTGTAGACTTTAAATTTTAGAGCTGTAGGTAATTACCTGCCTGTTGACATGGTCTAATGTCTACAGACAGATATGACAATGTCTTCATTAGAAAAGTCTGTGTGGGAAATACCCCAAATCCTTTTTGGTTTTGCTTTTTGTGAGCTGAACTAAATGAGTGTTAGCTGGTACACTGTAGTCATACATCACTGGGTTAAGCCTTTTCGTGTCTGTGCTCTGTCACAGGTAGTTTGGACCTGATGTTACCCTTGTTCCCAGCACAGAAACTCCCTTGGACAGGATGAAACCACTGCAAGTCATCACCCCAACATCTCTTATGGCTGTGTTATTAATGACAGTATTGTCTGCCGTTACCTTGGTTTCCTAAATAACAAGGCTTGTGCTGCTTGCCATCTCTCTGTTATCCTCTCCCCTATATATTTTTGGCCATGAACTGGTTCCTACCAAACTCTGCAAGAGGCAGAAGCTTCGAACCACAGCTGAACAGAGCTGCTGATTTCAGGCTGCCGACAGCAGCATTCACACCCAGGATCATGGAATCATTTAGGTTGGAAAAGACCTCTGAGATCATCAGTTGCAGAGGTCTTTTCCAACCTAGATGATTCTGTGATTTTCCCTTGGATGTTCCCCAAACTTGGGACATTTGGAACTTTGAACCATCCCAGAGCACTGTGAAGGAGGGGGTGGGGGTCAGGTGAGTTTCAGAACTGTGCTGGCTTTGGACAAAGAGGCCACAGTGATGCTGGTGGTGCCTTCTGCTTGCTCAGGGGTGTTCTGAACACTGCCATGGTGTTGAATATAAGGGTGTATGGTAAATAATGTTTTCTTAATCTATTCAGGGAAGTTTTCTCAAAATTAAGTTTGGTGTTTCTTAGCAATGTATTGATATATTTTAAGAAGGTAAAATTGTGTTGGTGGTGAGGCATTGGCAGAGGTTGCTCAGAGAAGCTGTGGCTGCCCCATCCCTGTTGAACCCTTGAACCAAGTGTTCAAGGCCAGGTTGGATGGGGCTTGGAGCAATCTGGTCTAGGGGAAGGTGTCCCTGCCTTTGGTGGGCAGGTTGGAATTTCGGTGACCTTTAAAGGTGCCTTCCAGCCCAAACCACTCTGTGATTCCAGCCGTGCTGGGTTACTGGGGAATGCTTTAGGCACCTGACAGACCTAATCCAGCTAGACATGCTCCAGGGACCTGAGGAGTTCAGAGATCAGACTTGCCTAGTTTACCCCAAATTCTTTTAGAGGATTTCTGTGGTTTTTGTCTTGGCTATGGTGACATACTTCATAGGTTTCCTTAGGGCCTCATGATTTCTGCTACTTTGTGATTTGGGAATTGGGGAAAAAGGGGATAAATGCATTTACTTAAATTGCATTGATGTGGCAGCAGAGTTAACATCCCTGTCACTTCGGTGAAAATAATTATTTTTGGTCCTTTGAGCTTCCTGTGGTTTGCTCTGAGCTTTCAGTGTCCTGTTACTAAGAACTTGTGCATTTCTTTTTCTGTGGGGCTGCAGCAGACAAATACAAGTAGAAATTATTCCAGCTCCAATTCTATGACAAGTTGTTTGCATATGCAGCCTGAAATTCCTTTGTACTGTCACAAATGCTTAGTTTGCAGGATGACAAAGTAAATATTAACTGTACCAGAGCTGACACTGGCAAAAGTACACACTGCAGTTCTCTAATTTCATCTCTTTCTTCATATCAGTGAAAAAGATGTGTTCAGAAGTTCCTGAAATACAGGCATCCTTGTGCAGTACCTGCTTGATTTTGTGGCAGAATTACTTCAATGAATTCAAGCAAATTTAAGTTTGCGTCCATTCTGAACGTGATTAGATCTTTAAGGGATTGAAAATGAGTCTCTTTAATAATTACTGGAAATTTGGATAAGGTTTTTAATTTGAACCATTTTCTTTCTCGTTTATGCCTCAAGCTTGAACTCACAGGGTAAGTCTTAGCTATGTTCAGGAGCAATTTGGAGAGGGAAGACTGGGGAACTGGAGACCCTGATGAACTGAATGTTTTTTTCAATATTTTAATTTAGAATTTTTAATAAGCATTGCATATGTATTCTGCACATTATGAGAGGCAGAAGATACAGTTACAATTTAGTGTGCTGGGGTATATGACACTTCATACATGATAAATTGAAAACTAGATTATAGAGTAATTAAAAAAATGTTCACCTTCTTCCTGTTACTGAAGTTAGAAGTGCATGAAACAACTGTCAGTTCTGCTCTGGATCGTCATTGTGACCAAATTCAGTTCTTTGTTCTCACTCTGGTGGGATTCAGTGCTATCTGACTGTCCAAATTGGATCAGAAGCAGAGAAGGCTGGAGAGGTTTCTTTTTGCTCATCTTCCCTGTTTTCATGCGTAATGAATGATCAGAAATGGAAAAGCTTTTTGGAGAATAAGTCTCAGATAATATATCCTTGTTTGAAATAACAAAAGAGGTGAGCTGATGTATTTTCATTCTTGTAAAATGGTGGGGCAAGGAATAAACTGCAGTATCAGTGAAGAATTTTAAAAGCTTAACAATGTTTTTCTTGGTTTAGGCTTTATTACTCTTGCTGTCCTTTCTTACGGATTATATTGTGGTACAAAAGATTTACGTTTTTCTGCCTCCCAGCACTCATTGCTGAGGCAAAAGGCACATTTATACTGTACACTTCTTTGTGTCTTGAATTCTTATCTTTGTGCAGAAAATATTTTTCACCGAGTCCAGCCTACACAGGACTGTATTAAATACCCTTATATAATTAGGATATTTGTGGCTCTTTTCTGTTTATTCTTAAAGACTGTATCATGATTTCCTTTATTCTCCAGCTAGCTTGGTTTGCTGATAAGGAATTGTTACATATCAGCAGGGTAGGTATTCACCATTAGTATTAGGTTTTATATATCAACAAAACAAGTTGAAGTAAGATGTAATTGTACAAGTATATACACTATGTAATCCCTTGACATAAATGGAAAAAGCTGTTACTGAAATATTTGTACTTTTCAAGTGAAGCAACACTGTTGCTTAACATCAGCAGGAATAATACATTTCAGACTGTTTTAACAGTAGATGCATTTTGTATTTGATTTTTCTATGTCATGTCTAGGTACAAAATCATAGCTTTGAAATCCATTTCAAATAAACTTGTAATACGCAAATACTTACAAGGCAAGTCAGAGTTTCTAAGGGACTTAGTGATTCTTAGCTAAGAAAGTAATGAGTGTGCTTTGTGAGCAGCACGCCATCAGGATTCCTCTCCCTGCCACTGCCCGTAAAATTGGCTTGTTAGTTATTTATGAGGAAAATTGGTTTGACAGCCCTGAAGGCAGAAGTCTTCCATTCACAGTACAAGTTGTGCCATGGTGCTGTAGCCCTGGCCATGGGATGAGAGCAGCTGCTTCTTGGAAAATCAGCTCCAACCCTGGGACCATTTGGGTACCTGCAGCTCTGGGACTGAACTGTGGATGTGTCTTCTGTAACTTGAGTTATCTTGGAGCTTCTGACTGTCTGTAGAGACTTCCAAACATATTTATGTGTTGGCTTTCTGTCACTGTCTTTTCACCTCCTGTGGATAATCTAACTAGATGAAATTGAATTTTGGGTCGGGGTGTAAGCTATTTGTTATTTCATCCTGGACCTAGAACATGTTCTATTCTTAACCTGTGCCTTCATCCAGCCTAGGTTTGGCCAGAAGCCTACAAAGGGGAAGTTGTCTTAGCTGTCCTTGTTCCTTCTCCCTGCTGTCTGTGGAGTTTGTCAGCATGGTACAAAATAGTATTTTAGGAGATCTGACTTCAAAAATCACAGTCATGCCTTGTGTAGGAAGCATGACTTGGGTTAGCTGCTGGGGGGTAATTGCAGCATTAACTAAAACCCACAGCTTTTAGACTTAGAGTTTATAGCATATCTAATATTTATCTGCCACCCAATATGTAATGAATCTTAAATCTTTCTGCAAGTATTTCTGGTGGTCTTAATCTGTTTCATGCCAGAGGCAGGGAGAAATAATGCTTTCAATTTTGTCAAATTAAGCTTTTACTGTGCATTAAATTGATTAAATAGAGCAGCAGATTAAGGCAAAAAATGCTATCTTAAATTGCAATTCAGGGCTGATAGAATCTTAATGATGCCAAGCTGAAATTTTTCAGTGGGTTTGTGGAAATGAGAATCCATTAATCATACACACTTGACTTCACACGGTGCCGCATTGGAAACAAACTTGCTGCCTTTGCCCAGATGAGAAATGGCCGAGCTGCGAAGGTGCAGCCAACGGGATATGGGAGCTGCACGTGTGCTGTGTTCTGTCAAACCAACTGGGTCTCCTGTTTGATCAGGTTCTTGCAGAGAACAGACGTGTTTGGGGTTTCCTGTCACACCAGCACCGCTGTCTTTGAGCCGCTCTCCGACGGTGACACGACAGAACCAATCAGGAGAAGAAAGCCCGTCTCATGCTGTGTGCTGCAGTTCTTCTGTCTGCACTCTGTTCCCCCACTACCCCCTCTTTACCTTCATAATCTACTGTTGTCAATCTTCTCGTTGGGTTTCTTTGTCCTGATATATTTGTGTATTTTTCTTTTCCTTATATTTTTTTTAAATTCTGTCCATGGTTCCTCCCTGCCTCTCTTGTCATCTTTTTTTTACTGTCTTAATTAATTCTCTGTCTATTTTCCATCTGGAAAAATTTATAAAATGGGACAGAGAAAGTAGAGGAGAAGCTAGGGAAAAGCTTTTTCTCTATTTCTGCTGGTGCACCAACACTGTGGTCTGAGGAGGAAATCAGCCCAACACAACTACTGCTAACATGCAACATATTAAGAAAAAAGAATTTTGTCAGTTTAGATGAGTATATAATATATTGCTCTGTAATGTCTCTTCTGCTTTTTCCTGATTTGTTTTCTTCTGTTGCCACTTAACTCCTGTTTACCCTCTGAGGTAGGCTCTGTGGTTTTTTTGGCTTATGAAGAACTGTGTATTCTTGTGAAATGACAGAAATAATATTTGGTTTTATCTCCTTGCTAATTCTCATTGCCTCATGTGTGCTCTGGTGTTTGACAAATAATTTACTTGACTTAGATGCTTCTTGAGTCAATGTTCCTTTGTAATACAAAGATTTTGGAAATCTTTTTTTGACTTTTTATTAAAACCTCCCCATAGCAGAATGACACTCGGCAGCATGTTGTGTCTCCAAACACTACAGTAGTTGGAAGTGGTGTAATCTGTGTCCCTGGGAGGATGTGTAAGACTTGTGGAAACACCCAGATGACATTAAATGAGTTGTTCCCATGCATACAGTGGTGAATTTTCTGTGTAGAAAATATAATTTTTCTATCACAGTGAGTGTCCTTAGTTCTCTTATTTCTTATATGGTTAAGATTCAAAACTGTCATGTCTTCACTGCAGAACTGATTTCGGCCTCTGTAGCTCTGGCTGTAAATGCCCATTTGTTGTGAAGGGATGTTGTGCTTCACTTTGAGAACAAGCTCCAGCTGAAGCAAATTCTTTCTCCATCCAGGGTGTCACAGTTGGGCTAAGAAAACCCCAGTATTCTCATTACAAATAAAGTTCATCTTATTTATTGAGGCAGGTTTCTGTACAGAGCAAAACTTGTACAGCCGCTGTCAAACTCTCTCTGAACACTTTGGAGTAATCTCATTGTAAGCAACAAAACATGTTATTTCTTAGGCACTATATCAGACACCCCCCCCCTTTTTTTTTTGTGCGTTTTTTTGTTGTTTTGGGGTTTTTTTTGTTTTTTTCGTTTTAGGTGAGAACAATGTGTGTGCAAAGGTGATAATCTTCTGTTAAACTTCTGACAAACTACTTCCTGTGTGTGGAAAACTCTTAAATATTTCGTCCCCACTCTGTGTGGTTTATTTTCAACCTTCTTTCACTCATCTGTAACTTCAAATAAGAAAAATTTAAAACTTCAATTCCAGCTCCTGAAAAACTGCTGTAACAATGGAATCCATGTGTGGGCCAGAACCATGGAAACAGCATAATTTTACAGTGGTGAAACATGAAAGGAAGTGACTCGCCCAACTTTCTAAGAATTTGTGTTTTAACAAAAAATCCACCTAAAACTTACAAAATACTGTTCTAATATTCAAAAAAAGAAACTTTGGGTGTTTTTTTCTGTTACATCATTAATCTGTTATTCTAAATTCTTGTAGCTAGTTACTGTTTTAAAACCGAAACCAAACTCCCACTTGACCCCCTCTAAAAAAACACTCAAGAAAACAGTCTTCTCTTACATTGTGGTCTGGGATGTGCAGCTCTGTTTTGTGCTTTTTAATATTTTGCCTGAAGCAATTCCTCCTCATTCTCTCCCCTTCCAGTTATGCCCTTGGCACAACTCATTTCTGTACCTGGAAACACATTTATTTTACATTCTGGAACACCTCTGTGCTCTGAGCTAAATTCCTGTCATACCAAAGCACAAACCAGCCTTCACTGACATGTAGAGCTAATTTGTATTTCAGTGCAGGAGCTACACAATCCTGTCACCTTTTGAAGACGTGGGTGACTTGTGGTGGCACATTGTGTGTCACAAGTCCTTCACGGAAAATGACAAGGGAGCTTCAATCATAGCAAGCAATGTCAAGACAATGTTTCTCGAAAGAAAAACATCCACTAAAGCTATCACTTGGAAGAACAAGCACTCTGTAGTACAAATAGGGGGTAGCTACACACGTATAGAATACATGTCTACAGCTTTCCCTAAGCCTGCCTGAGGGCCTAAATTGTTATGTTCATAAAGTGTCACAATATTTCCATCAGGATTATGTGATCACAGATCATAGTGCTAGAGACATTCCTGATAGATCTGAACTACTGCCAGCACACACGTGTCCCTCCTTAAACATCTTAAATGCTTTTAAAGTTTCCTGGGCTTATTTAAAGACATCTCCTTTTGTGATAAACCATTAAAGGATAAGAATATTCCTGTAATGTGGCTGACATTCTTAGAACAGTACTTTTGTTTGAGTAGGTGATGTTTATGCTCACAGAGCCACAATAGGGAGTTTAAGACCATGAGAATGACAAAATCGTTTTAGTGTGAAAAGGCCTTTAAAATTGGTAGTTCCAGCTGTTAACTCAGCAGTGCCAAGGCCACCACTCAACCAGCAGCCTCTTCCCGTGTTTACTGCCCTTTCTGTGAAAGAGTTCTTCCTAACCAGGCTAAACTTCCCCTGACACAACTTGAGGTCATTTCCCCTTGTCCTACTGTTTGTTACTTGGGAAAGAGACTGACCCCCACCTGCCTCCAACCTTCTGTCAGGGAGTTGTAGAGAGAGAAAAGATTCCCTCTGAGTCTCCTTTTCTCCAGGCTGAGCCCCACAGCTCCCTCAGCTGCTCCTCATCAGACTTGTGCTTCAGCCCTTTCCCCAGCTCTGTTCCCTTCTTTGGACATGCTCCAGCACCTCAATGTCTGTCTTGCTGTGAGAGGTCCAAATCTGAGCACAGGACTTGAGTTGTGGTGTCCCCAGTGCCCAGCACATGGGGACAATCACTGGCCACAGTGTTGCTGATACAGGAGATGCTGCTAAATGAGACCAATGACTGCCCAGCCCAGCACTGGCCCTTGATGGCAGCAGAAAATGTTATTTACATAGAGTTTGCATGCCTGGCCCAGTGGCTGGTGGCACCTCTGTCCACGCTTTTCTCTTGCAAGAATTGCAAGGAGCTCAGTGCCAGCTGTGGGGAAGGCACTCTTACTGGTTTTAACCTAATCTCCAGTAATTTCCTCAAATGCTCCCTAATGCTCAGTCTGGCAGGATTTGTTGAATCATAGTGCTGCATTGATTTGCTTTTTGTTTTTCTTTTTTTTTTTTCCTCTCTTCTTCCCCTACCCCCTCCACTTGTGCTGTGATCATGTTCACCCTGAGCCTCATGTCCTCCCTGCTGAGGGGGCCCCAGATTTAGTGATCTGGGCTTCCTTGGCAGCTGCCCCATCCCTCAGTCACTTCAGCTGCCCAGCTCTAGGCATCTCTGCCTCCTTCTGGTGCAGAGACCTGAACTGGACACAACGTGTTGATGCTTTTTTGTTTTGCACAGTAATACGTTTGAATGCCATGTTTTCAGTACCCTTCCTAATGAGACACAATGTTTTATTGCCTTTGGCATGCTACTCCAGTTGGAGATGATGATTTTAGAGAAAACAGTGACTCAGCCTTCCTCCCGCAGTTGGAACTGGAGAAAGTGCAAGTGTTACTTGGTTAAGGACGTATTGCTCAGAATTTTTTCCCCAGATGCATTACATCACAGCCCCGTGTTGAAGTGCAGCTGCTGTCTTAGCAACTTGCTTAATTTTGTGAGATCTTTGTTGGTTTTCTCCCCCCATTCATAGGACTTCTGCTGACCCATAAGAGCTTAATATGACCTGCAGAGTTCACTTACCCATTTTGTGATGCTGAATAAAACCAATTATTGGGGAGCAACTCCATCCTCTTCTCTATCCAAACGTCTCTTCCCCATAGGCAAAAGGTGCATATAGTACATGTGTAGATACTGAGACTAAATTCTTTATCTGAGTTGCTTAGATACTGCATATTCTGTAACTCAGTATGTAATGAGATTGATCCCACCTGCCCTGAATAATGACTGAGTAATTTCTCTTGCTCTTCTTAATCTCCTTAAATGTAACTTCCACCAGAACCTTTTCATTTAATATCCTACTGTTCAGTGTGTGTGGTTGAAAATTTGGCTCCTGGTGGCTGTATAGATAACTCAGTGGTCATGCTCAGTGATGTGGTGTAAATGAATTTGAAGTGTCAAGGTGCATACAGAGTTCATGGCAGAGTTCAGCTGAGATGGAGGAAAACACAGGTGGATTATTCTGATGGTCTTAATCAGGGTTTGTATTTTTTCAATTTCAAAAACTAGTATTTAAGAAGCATAAGCAGAGTGATTTTGAAGGAGTATGAGTAGGAGAGGGGAAATTGAGATTTGAAACTGTTGAATGTTTTTTTTTGGTGTAGATGCTATAAGCTAAGGAGACTCAATACTGATTTTGTTTTCAAATAGGAAGAGGAAAGCAGGTACATACATAAAAGTGAGGTAGTGAGAGGAATGTGACAGTGAACTGACAACAAATGGAGAAATTATGGAAGTAGATACGAACTGAAGGTGTTCCGAGGTGTGGGATGAATCAGCTGCTGCTCGTACTGGTGTAACACCGTTAAGCTTTTGCGTATGTAAAGACACTTGAGGTATGTCAGATGTGGTGATCATCACACCATAGATGTCCTTGTACCTGTTTTATCAACCAAACACTTAATTTGAAAAAATTCTTCGTGTTCTTGCAGTATTTCAGTTGGTCCTCTCATTTTTCCTTGCTAAATTTTGTGTGGCTTTTGTGTTTCAGAGGCAGCAGCTTGCCTTAGAAGTAGTGAGTGGTTAAAGAGAACTTCTCAAAAGCGCAGCACAGGCTGTGCACGTTGCAGGGTGTCACAGCGGTTCATTGTCGGCTGCTTGCTCGTTAACCTTTTCAGCAGATAGAAATGAGAGCATTAAATCATTACTGCTGATACTCACAGCTGAAGCAAAGATTTAAACCAAGATAATAAGGGACTCCAGTGCAACGTGGCTCTCCTGTGAAGTAGGGCTGTTTAACAGAAGATGTGTGGTTTTGTAATGCTGAATTTCTTCTGATCTGGCTAAAGCACAAAAGATCTGCTGCCAGGTTTGGTGGGTGGAGATGTCTGTCCTATAGCTGTCCCCCCTCCATCTCTCCCCAGGGTAACAGATGAAGATTTGCAGCTAAGCTGGCTATTCAGCTGCTGCTGTGCCTAAGGCAAATGCAATAAATATGTCAATAGGGGGGAAAAATTCTAATCTGAGTAAGCAAATGGTGGTTTTAGTGCTGTTATGATTGATATTTGAATACTGTGTCAGGTATTGGTGTTTGCAAATCGGGGCTGCTACTGAAAGCCAAAGCAGTTGGAGCATTTAAAGACTTGCAAGAATAATGAAATATTTAGTAAAAACGGTCCTTTGCAGTGAGGCACTTCTGCCTCTCATTCTACATAGCTGGTAAATGAAAAGATTTTATTGAGTTGCATTGAAAATTGCCCTAAAAACTGCCTTAATGTGAAATGATATAATAAAAGATTGTTAACATTCAGCCCTGCAGATTGCTAAATTAGAAGTAGGTCAGATGTAGGTTACAGATGAGATGCACTTTTAATGATGAAGGGGAAGAAAATACATATATGGAACAATGCAACTGGTGGTTTATACAATCTTTTAATCATACTGCAAAACTTTTTAATAGCTTTTCCTTAATAGGTGTGCTGTCAGGATGAATTAATTGAGTCTCCAAGGTCTTTGTTCAGTAGATCAGATGGTCATGGATAAATCCTTGAGTTTCTCAACACATATAATTTTACAAAGCACAGTTTTTGAAAGATGACTTGTGTTTTGTGTTTACTTATTTACTTAAAAAAAAAAAGAAAAATACATTTACATAGATGATGAGATCTCAATTTCATTAAAGTCCAGAGGGACATCCTTTTTAGCCTGCCAGAGAATATAGGAAAGGTGACTTCCAGGTGTTTAGATCCAGCCTCTGAGACAACACTCTTCAGGACCAGCCACAAAAAGGCTAAAAGCTGAATATACATCTGTATTCCTAAATTATTTTGGTACCTTGGCTAAATAGGAAAATTGCATTTTATGTTGAGTCTGTGATATTCCTCATTTAGTTGCAAGGATTGTTGTCCAGTGACATGTACTGCTTGGCTTCTTGGAGACTGTGGTCTGTGGTTCCTTGTGTGCTGCAAGCCTTCACTCTTCCCTGGAAAGAGAGATTGGTTTGTGAATTGAATATCTGAATTAATTTCAAGGGAATGCTGTTAGGCTGGAGTCAGCCAGCTCTTGCTGCAGGAGAACAGGATTAAATTTCTTGTGGTCTGCTGCTTACCGCAGCTCTGGAAAGAGATCAGTGCTGCAGATGGGGCAGAGTCTGAGCTGAGTTGTCCACAGAGCCATATCTCGTTTTACCTTGAGGCAGGAATAGGAAGCTCACAAAACATTCCTGTTTTTGATGATTAGATGTTACTCTTGGAAGGAAGATTTAAAGTTGCAGCTCCATTTTTAAGAAAATATTCACTGAAACTCTGCAATGCAAAATGCAGTTTTATAAAAGCAAGTATAGTGGTAGAGAGATCCTGTCCTCAGGGCGTCCATAAATCAGAAAAAAACTATTGGTGCTGGGATCCACAAAGTCTATTTGAGGACTGTAGTTCCTAAAACCATCTCAGTGCATATAGAAGCAATAATAGTATTCTTTCTTTAAAATGCTGTCCTTTCTGTTCCCTGATGAATTCATGTACATAACTGATTTACTTGGCAAATTTTCTTTGGCTGAGGAACTTTCTTATTTTTTAGCACCTCTAATGTAATTTCAGCTTGTTCATGGTCTGTTAAAATCATCTGTGTCCAATATTACAGAAACCTTGCTTGGAAAGGAGCTCTGGAGGCCATCTGCTCCATCCTCCCAATATCTGCATGGGATAAAATCAGTTTTCTCTGAGAACTGATTAGCCTTTACAAAGTATGTAAAAGTTTGGGTATGATAAAGAATATGATGTGAAAGTAATTTTTCTTTCTGCCTGTTCAAACTGGCAGTTTGCTCCCTGCCAAGTAGCACAGGGAGATACTTAAGAATATAAATGCAGAACATGAGTGATCCCTTGAAAGGATCAGTAGGAGCAGCAGCACTTGAAATATGATTCATTTTAGATTTCACTTTGAAGAACTACTTTGGAGCAGATAAAAAAGTAAGATTGTACAGCTGCTGTATAATGTTCTGTTGTACAGCTGCTGTAAATGTGGTTTGTGTGACAGCACTCCAAGTACTCAGAAACTGAGTTGTAGGAGAAAAGTCAGTCCAGGCCTCCCTGATGCGAGGGAATCCTTCCCAACAGGACAGCTCTCCAAAATGCTCTCAAGCCTCTCATTTTAGTCCCAAACCAGATTAAAACCCTAACTTTAGGGTTTTTCCTCTTCAAATCTCAGCTGGTTGAACTTCTCCTCTCTAGAGTTTGAAATGTTGTAGTATGCTTCAGGAAGGGGAAGTTTTACACAGCAGGGGAGGCAAGTTTGTAAATGTAACCTAAAATGAGTGGCTACCTGAGTGTGTACTCTTGGTTTACCTCTCTGTGAAAGAAGCTTGTAAAGTGTGGCCAGAATTCACTCATCTTTTTTCAGTGTTAGATTTTAAATGAAAAACTGTACTTGCATATAAAGCTAAGAGGCTTCAAGCCAGAAAATAGGAGAGTAAGCTGGAGAGATGGGGCAAACGCATAAGCAAATGATAAGAATGATAAGAAAATAAGCAAATGATAAGAAAGTTCCTAAAGTGACTCCACACGTATAGTAACACATGAAGATAATGAGCATTTCACTTATTGTTGTGGTGTTTGGATACACAAAGGAGTGGAATTGTTACTGTTATCTTTGGAATGGTGAAATATTTATTTCATTTATGAATTGACATTTCTGTAGTGGCTGGTGTTCGCTAAAATTAGAAGACTTTGTATTTAATGGAAATAATTGCGTAACACCATACAAGTAACCTGCTAAGTGCACATATGCACTTTTGAGTATACTGATATAACCTTCAGGCTTCAATTTCTTTTGTCCAGCTTGTTCTTAGATCTAATGTATGTCAATTAATGGTAGAAAACAGTCTCTTGCACTACATTGTAATAGAAGAAGGTGCAGTTGCAGGAGGCTGTTCAGTAAACTTGTCCCAGGGGTGCAGCATCTCTTCAGTTAATGCACTTGTGGGATTAATTTGCAGTGGAACATGGAAGTAAGAAATCTTCACAATGTTTGACTTAAATATAGCAGCAGTGCTGATGGTGTCAGTGCCCCATTTGGGAAGGTCCTGGTGCAGTAACAGGATCTGTGTGAGCACTGGCAGGGAGAGGTGACAGCGGAAACAGCGGCTCAGGTGTTAGGGACAAACGCTGGGATATGATCAGGTCATTCTTGAAGTTAAAAATCTCTGTGTGTCTTAGCTGCAGAGCTTTTCCCTATTTAAATTCTGAGATGTAAGTGATTGTTTTCTGCCTGTGTGTATATAATAACAGTAATAACATATTTTTCTGGGGGTTATGTTTGTCATTATTTTCCTGACATCTGTTGTGTAGGCACATTTAACCAAAGAATGTGCTTCAAAAGTAATAAATGCTGTGATAAAACATCCCCAATACACAAAAACGAATATATTTTAATGCACTTTAAAGTGTTTGCAATAACTTAAACATTTCAATAGTTGTTAATTAAAAATTGAATTTAAACATATGTTTCTGTCACTATAGAAAAATTAAAATCAAAAATGATATTTTATAATCCACAGTTTTAAATGCTTCACTCACGTGGCTGTAGTATTGTATAGCCTAGTAGCAAACAGGAATTTTTCTGTGACTTCATAAAAAAAGAGCATGGAAAAAATTAAACATACAAAAACAAAAAATGATGCAACATTTATCTTCATGTAACTTTCCAAATTAATTGTCATTGCAAATCTCTTTCTGATGGATGAAAGCTCCATTCCATATGTGCTGATTTGGATTCTGTGCAGGAGCTGTTGGGTTTTTTGCTTCCTGCAGTTCCTGTGTCTCCTTGGCTGCATCACCTGTCTCAAGGCATATCTTACATGTAAGATGGTTTTATTCCTAAGCAGACAGCATGATGAGCATCTTTTAAATGCAATTTACTATCTTTTTAGATATTGTGTTCTACCAGACTAAGGCATTCAGTATTTTCTCTGGGTGTTTTGTGGTGTCCTGTTTGCCTTTGATTTCCCGCTTTAAGTGCGTTTCAACTTTCTATGTTGCTGTTTCATCTTCTCCTCAGAGTAGTGCAATTAATATTTGAAATTTTTCATAGACAGCCTTTAAATTTTAGGTGTAATTCTCTTTGTTTTTCAAGTTTCATCATGTTTTCTGGGCACAGACATGAATTTTAACAATCTGTTGGTTGAGAGCAGGGCTAATAAATTTATTAAACCTCATTATTTCTTCTAATAGGTAGCAAAATAGTGACCATCTGCCCCAATAATCTCTGCATCTGTTTAAGCTGCTGCACCTGTGGTTAAAGTTCAGTTTCCATGTGGATTTTGTACCCAGTGTGACAATTTATTATTCAATTTTGCTGTTTCCTTTAACCAAATAACTGTGCAGACCTTTTTCTTAGGTTCTATATAGTTTTTCTCTCATTTATTTTACTGGTTCCCCTTTCTCACCCCCCTGAACTTGTATTTATTTCAGTTTTCATTAACCCTGTGATGTGTGTCCCCAGTTCACGTCCTTACAGACTTGAGTAATTATTTCTTTCTAGTTCCTTGTGGGTTCTAGTTTCTGTTCTGAGCTCTGATGGGCACCTCAGGTCCCAGTCATGATGATGTGTACTGAGATGACAATAGAAAAGCAGGCAGGAACAATATAATAACTTACAGTTTAATATAATGTCTATATTTTTAGTGTATAATTTTTATATGTTCTATTTAGACTCTGAGACAGTGGGGTCATTGTTTGCAGCTCAAGACAGCCTTAGCATTCACTATAAAAATGTTCAGCAACTGTGTCTAATGTGCCTTGGTGACAAAAATCAGTGTCCTTTCTTTTAATACTATTTCTTGTGTTCTATGCTTATCTGCTTGCAAGCTTGGCTACTTCTTCTCTAAAGATTTAAGAATAAAGAAAACACTCTGTAGAATCCTCTTCATTTACAAAGACTATCCCTGACACTTTGAGCTGTGAAGTTCTGTAGGTGATGATGGTGAATTTTGTATGTAACACTTCATTTGTGCGTAGTGACCTGTATTCTGCTGCAGTAATTACACTCATTGCCTTCAGTATAATCTTTGTCCTTCAGTTAGGTGAGCAAAGCATAATCCTGTTAATGAACAGGGTGAGACAAGGAAAATGCTTTTGATTTGCATGTGGCATTTGTAGCAGCCAGCAAATTGCTTCAGATAATGTGCTTTGTAAACAAGTATGGCCTTGCAGAAAAATTATGAGGTCAATGCAGTTGTAAAGCTAATTTTTCTTCTGTTTCTAAATGTATTTCTTTATTGTTACAGATATTTCAAGCCTTCCCTTGCCAGCAGGTAAGTTCTCTTTTTTTCAGTTATGTCTTGATGTGACAGCAGGCAGCTTTTAAGGACTTGCTTACAATACAGTCATGCTTTTATATAATCAGAATATTGGTTCTTACTGGCACTGTCATGGTACTTAGTCATGTGGGGATCTGAGGTCAAAACAAAACCTGTTGAAGTACAGATTTTTTTTCATTTAAATGGTGTATTTTGACAAGGGGAGGAGGTAACTGAGGTGTATTTATAGACAGTTGTTAAATATGTGTATGAGATAGTTAATGCTTAAGGCAACTCAGCAGAACGTGGGATACAGCTGGCAGGGGAGCAGATTAGGAGCAGCCACAAGTGGTATTAATGGTGGTTCAGAGGGGCAGAGTGCAAGGAAATGGGCTTGGGGGGTTTATGGGTGGAAGGAATCTCCCCAGGTCATAGTAGGGAAGGTGTTCACTTGGCTGGAGTCACAGTGACTTGTCTGAGCTGCTCTATTGGACTCTTCTATCAGTGGTGTTTAAAAATAAATAAAAAAAAAAAAACCTAAACCTAAAAATAGACAACAAAACCCTCAAAAAACATGGATCCCCACCAAAAAAACCCAACCCCGCTGATCTGATTTTTAAAAATAGCATTTTTTGTTTATTGTTTGTTCCATTTGGCCTTTAACAGAGTTTTAAAATTCATGCATTCATTTGTGCTGTGGGCTGGAGATGTGATGCAGAGCTCACAGTGATGATGTCTCCTGTTCCATGGCAGGTAGAATTCATCCATCTGTTCCCTGTTTGTAATGTGAATTCTGGAATCCTGACTGAAGTGCTCTTTTACTCCTGATTGATCAAGGGACTGGATATTTGCTGTTAGGCCTGCTGCCTTTTATCCTTGCCCTCTGCCTTGATGATTTTGCTTATATATCCATTCTTTCATTTGTTCTTGCTGATATTAACCCCTGATGTGAAGGTAGCTGCTCTTTTCTCTTGGAATCAAATGGCAATTTCAGTTAAAAGCTTAATAGCTGATATATTGTAGTCTTTTCCACAAGAACTTCAGAGCAGCTCTTCTGAAAAAAAAATCATGTTTTCTTGAAGCAGTGAAGAGAAGCTTAAATGTGGAAGTCTTCTTTTCAGGATGACATCTTTAAAATTATTTTGAGTGCTGAGAGTGGTTGTAAAGCAGACACTTATGAGAAATATTGGAAAAACAAATACATAGTGTTTAGGTCAGGCTGACAGGAGGATAAGGATTGTTGTTAGGTTTTATTCTGCAGCTTCTAGGACAAGGATGTGTGATGAAACTTCTTCTGAGTTTATATTTGGGACTTGAAGAGTTTGCCTGGTGTGAATCTGAGTCACAATGAGATTATTCTTTTCAATTTGAGTCTGTGTGTGGGAGTGTCCTAACTGTACTCCTTAACTGTGTCTTGCAAGTACTGATAGAGGGCAGAAGTTTTCCCAGGATTTTCAAAGGATGAGCTTTTCCCATGGCATGGCAAGAGCACTTTAGAGAGGATATAAAAACTACACACCATGGCTTACCTGTAGCAGAGATTTGGCAGTACCTCCTGGTAAGGAAACTAACGAAACTTCTTTAAAAACATGCTTTAAATATTGTCAGAAGGGAAGGCTGGAGTCTTACAGAGGTCCTGTGGTATTACAGTGCTTTTATTAATGACCATGAAAATGGACTTGATTTGTCTTTATCTGCCAGTAACACTAACACAAAAAGAGTTCTGAGCACACTGGATGATGTGATTAAAATTCATAAGAAATTTGATAAATTGAAAAAGCAGCCCGGATAAAAGATATAATATAATTGAATAAACATGAGGTTCTTCATTCAGATGGGAAGTTTTAATCATCAAAACTCATCTTTGCAATAAATAATGGTATTTTTTAATTTAGAGTTTTAAAGAACTTTTTTCTCCTGATTGCCACTTTCAGCAGTGAACAATAGATGTCACTAGAAATGTTCTCACTTTTACCACCTGGTTTTAGTGCTCTAAATTTTCATCATAATATGGCGGGGGGGGGGCTTTTGCAGTGTTTGAAGATTTTTCAGTAAGGATACTACTTCAGGTGGTGTCTTTATTGTAGTGTCTTGTTTGAGGTTGGATTATACTTAAATTTGATATAGACAGTGGTATATAAAGGTCATCCAGAACACTTATTTTATAGCAAAACCTTGTAAGGAAGGATGGTTTTTGTGTGGGAGAATGCATTAGTTGATGAGGTTGTTAGATAAATCATTACTCAGGAGAGTTATCCTGAATTAATCTGTATCACTGCTTTGAAGTTCATGGGTAACTTGGATTTTTACTGCCTTGTAATTGAGGCTATGAAGATGAGCATAGAGCATTTTTGGAATGTCAGCCAGGAGGAGTTTTGAGAACAATTTGCTAAAATATAATTTTGAAGGTGGGTAGAGAACACAGTTCTTGTGTCTATAAATGAAGTCCTCTTGCAACACAAGTGTGTTCACAGCATGCCTGGGGGCATGAAAGACTGATTTCCTCTGGTAAATGCAGTTAAACTTTCTCTGTTGACACTGTTGGGATTAAAAGCAATCTCTCCTGGATTTTGTCTCACTCTGAATTTAAAACAGCTCTAGCATCTGTGTGATGTAGGTGACTCTTCCTAAGAGCTGGTCCTTTGTTCCTGATCTTGCAGTGAAAATATGTCTCCATTACCAGAATGAAGAAATAGTAAGGAACTAGAAACTGTACCAAAGAACTAGAGAAAAATAAATATAAGAAACAAGCATATACTGTATTTTTGGTTTAAAATTCAAGAAAACATTATGCCAAAATTGACTCTCAGGTACAGTTGTTTGTTCTCGATAACTCCTCCAGATAATATCTGGTGAATCAAATAAAATCTTGCTGACTCCTAATATACAAAAGAAAAATAATAGGAAATACACATCTTTTGCCTAGGTCTTATTTTAGATATGCAGCATATTTTAAGTGTGATGGGTTTGTGTTCACTTTTTGCTGTATAATGTACAATTTAGGTAAGCACTATTTGCACACTGTCATTGTTATCGTGAAATATTAAATGGTTTTGTAACTATTTTTACTTCCAAGTCGTCATTTAGGACAAAAAAAAAAAAAAAAGAAAAAGTTACACAATTTCAGCTCAACCTAAAGATGTTTCTGAATTAAAGGCATGTCCTCATTCAGTCTCTTGGTGTGTTTGGCCTTGTTGCTTACACAGGGCCTGCTCGTGATCCACTTAAGGAAATAAGATTCATCTCCTGGCACTTTCCACAGCCTTGGAACAACCTCCTCCTTCCCCTTCC
This sequence comes from Vidua chalybeata, assembly GCF_026979565.1. Lineage (NCBI taxonomy): Eukaryota > Metazoa > Chordata > Aves > Passeriformes > Viduidae > Vidua > Vidua chalybeata. The sequence continues at coordinate 148,990,304 of NC_071530.1, read as the reverse complement.
TCTTACCCACTGGGCAGGAGATGGGGTGTTTAATGTTGTGCTGTGCAAAAGATCTTCCTTATCCTAAACCTACACCTGCCTGTGTGATGAACTTAAATACAACAACCAGAATTTCAAAAGCCCCAAAGGGTTGGGTTCTTCCTATGATGTTAAAAGACAGAAAATTAAAAAATCAATTGAGGTATTGCCAGAGTTGCAGTAGGCAAGAATTGACAGAATTGAGGTTATGCAGAACTCTTAAAATAAATGTTCACATGTATTACAGAGGGTAATAAATTATGCAACGATTATTCATGCAGCTGAGAATAAACTCAGTAGCATGAGCAGAGAACTGTTGTTAATATCCCTGCTTAAAGGGGGGGAAAGGTAACCAACTGTGTAGGCAGAAGTAAAAAAAGTACAAAATTGTGGCTTTTTGATTTGTCACTTCAGTTTTAAGTAAGAATTAAATACAAGCTGCACTAAGACTGAACAGTTCCTCTCATTTTAGAGTCCCTAGCATGGTGCTGAAGGGATTGCACAAGGAAACCTGTACTTCTTCTCTAAAAGCTGTGCTTTCAGTAATCCCTTCGAAAATTAGGATTTTTTTTTTCCTAGGAATCTTTGCAAATGTTACTAAAAATTCTGATTTTTAAGCAACAGTAAACTTAGTTTTCATATATTTTTAATGGCTTGGGTTGTAATGATTTTATTTGTGTGGTGAGTATGGGACTGAAAACAGTTTATGAAATATTAGTGCTGTCAAGTTAGAATAGCTGCCTGCATGCCATGTACAGCTCTGAAAATGTGAGAGGACTTTTCTTTTGATGCAAGTATGGCCTGTAGCTTGAATTCTTTTCACTACCAGCAAGGCAGGTGTTATTACTAAATTTCCAAATTCCCCATCATGAAACTGCCATTACTACTGGATGAGGTTATTGCTGACAAAGCTTAAATGTCACTTTGAAGAAATTTCTCTTGTTATTTGTGTATTAAGTCTTCCTATTTTAGAGTTTTTTGAGTAGTTTTAAAAGGTTAATCGTCTATGCCTCATAAAATGCATCTTCCCATTGTTATATGCCTCTGATATTAGGAGAAGCAGTTTATTTATATTTGTAAACTGTCACTGTCGAGTGTCTCATGTTTTTGTGTTGAAGGCTTGGGGAAGTGACAGCTTAGACCTTGACATGAAATCTGTCTATTTGCCAACCTTTCCAGTGAAAGTTTCTTGGCTTATTTTGGCTGTGCTTATGACTGCCCTCTTCCCTGCATTCCCATCTATATTTTATAGCTAATTGCCCACACAGGGCAAGAGCAACAGCATGATTTGGTAAGAAAAACATTTTTATTAGTGAGGCTGACCTGTGTAGTAATACTGAGGTGATGAGATATATTATACACCTCAAGAAACTGCAAATTAGCTAAATTGTAGTGTTTTTTCTTTAGAAATTTGAGCCTGACAGTCCAGACAGTTTCCAGGCCATCTGTCTGTCCATTTATTTGGTCCATAACTTCATCAGTTTGTCTGTTATGGTGCTGTCATGGGAGACAGTGTTGAAAGTATTGCTGAAGTTAAGAGAAATGACAACTCTTCATCTGCCAAGCTTGTATTTTAATCAAAGAAGTTCATTAGGTTGATCAGGCATGTTTTCCCTTTCATACATCTTTGCTATTTCTGATCACCTTATTGTTCTCATTTGTTTAGAAATGGCTTCCAGTGTTGTTACTTCCATCACTTTGTCCCTCCCCTCTTCAAGTTCCGTTTGTTTTCTTCCAGCTGTCAGGAACCTCCCCCATATGCCAGGGCAGCCTGTGAAATGATTTATAGTTAAGAAACTTGCCCTGGCTGCAGAACATTGTTTTTCTGGGATTGGGTATGGGGATAGAGGAAAAAGGAGGAGAGGGGGTAGAACAAAAGAAGTTTCAATATAGAGAATTGAGAGTATGTATTAAAAAAAAAATCAGGACATAAACCAAATTTATTGGGAATTATGTGGCACCCCTGGTATCTGCTCTAGACTGATTTTATGCTCAAAGAAAGTGAAATTTGATATATTGGGCACTTAATGGGACTATGACATGATTGCATAAGGAGGGAGGGAGGGAGTAGGATTTGATGACATGAAAGGTCCTTCAAGTCCTCTCTCCCGTGTCCCTATGACTCTTAACAAGCTGGATCAATAAAGTCTGACACTTTAAAACAAACAAAAAAATCAGCAGTTCAGCACATTCCCCTATATTTTCCTGTAGTTCTGGCTCCCATGGTTTCAGAGACATCCACACTACTGTGAGGATTGTTCTTGCCTTCTTCCTGGGCAGTCATCTCAAAGTGGAAGAATTCCAGCAATCAAGGGTGCATCATATGGAAATGTACCGCTTGAATGTATAGCATCAAAGATTATCTTTCTTTGTTTTAATTAATTTCTCATTTAGAAGAAATTGGAAATTTTTATATGCTTCCTTAGAAATTGATACTGCAAACTACATCTTTAGGAATTATGCTGTTTGGAGGTATAAGGATACTTTTCCTAGGGAAAATTGTTCTACTTGTTTTTGCAAGTGGCAGAAAAAGGTGTGACTGCTCCACTTTGGATAACCTGAAATACCCTGAATTACAGTTATGCAGTTCAGCTTTGAATGAAGTCAGCTGCACATAGTCTTCATTCTTTTAGATAGCGTATGTGATTTTATTCCTAGTTTGGAAAGTTTGTTTTAGAAATAATGAGATAATATTTATTTTCTCGCTGAGGATGGACAAGAAACTTGAGCCTCAGTGTCATTTGGGCACGTGGTGACATGCTCAGCCAGGTTTACCAGGGAGAGATTTGTCAGTGTTCCATCTGAGAGGTGTCTAGTTTGTCTTATCTAGTTAAGGGTGCAAGGAGTGGGGATCATTCAGTGCTTTATTTTAAACATACTAACAGTTGGCATTCTTATTAAAAAAAAAAAAAAAAAGGCAAGTTACAGAGCTTTTGGACAAAATATAAAAGAAGAAAACCTTGAAAATTCTTTGGGGTCTGCTTTTTGTGCAGGGGAAGGGACACCTTGGACAGAAACTATTGAATCTGAACTACAGATTTTTCTTGGTACAATATCAGAGGAATTGCAGAGGAACTCAGAGCTCTGTACTACATGCTGTCAAAAAATAAATAACTTGTAGTAATGTTTTGTTTGGAACAGGATGCTTATGTACTCTGAGAAGATGTTTACCTGTTTTGGTGTCAAAGGAATACAGAGCAAAAATGGTTCCTTGTGGGTTCTGTGCCATTAAGTATGGGTGGATCTGCAGGACCTGGCAGTTCACACTCAGCTGAGGAATTCCCTGAGCGAGGAAAGTTCTTTGCACTCTGTACAGCCACATGGATGTTCTTGCTGGCAAACTGGCTGCTGATGGCTGTGCAGAAACAGCTGGAGGGATGTTGGCAAGGGTTATTCTAATGATGTACTTGGAGATTTGAATTAAAATTTTGTCTGGACTCTTTCAAAGTTACTAAAATGGGACATTGGGTGGTTGGACATTTTAAAAGTATTTTTGAAGGGTTTTTGATAAGTGGTTAGGGGTTTCAGGATTGTTTTTTGCTTTTGCCTTAGCAGGTTTTTCTTGTTTGTAAAAGTTTTTGTATAGGCAAGGTAGAGGATGTGTATCTGCTAAGAGTGATTGGAGAATTCATCTATCTTCTTTTACAGGAGAAAAAAAAAATATCCGAGAACAGAGCCAGCCTCACACATGGAGGGCAGTGTGCTATAATCAGGGCATCAGGATATTGGGAACGAGCTTCTGCTGCTCCTTTACAGCACAAAACCTTCAGTGGCAGTCAATGAAAGTGTCTTGTTCTAGTGCGGAATTACTTAAGGACAAGATGAAATTTGGCAAACTGAAGAGTCCAGTAATCATGGTTCCTAAATATGTGTTCTTTAGTCTGTTCTGCTGATGCTCATGATGCATTCACTGTTTTTATACAACTGTTCCACAGGAAGTGCAGCTTCTGTGAATTTCTGTAACCCCTTGCTGTAGTGTTGGAGTGTGTTACTACCCAGGGTCTTCACAGCAACAGCTATGGAGTAAAGGAATGGTGGAGATAACACTGTGAAAGAAAGAATCTGAATATCAAGCTGGATCTTGTGTATTTGGTTTTTACAAAATGTTAGTTATTAGTGTGTGTTTTGTTCCGCAAGACCTGGGCTGGGAGTGGCTTGGGATCTTCTCCCAAAATACACACGAGCTTGTTTGAAGAGGAACATCACTGACTACAGTGAACCAAGAGGAAAAACATTCCATGGTGAACTTTAATCAACTGTTTTGTTCTAAGTTACGCCTAAAATGACCATAAATAAAGGATTAGATGATCTTTCCTTTGATTTATTTTTACATCCTTAATGTATAGTTTGAACACTCTCCTTGCGTCCTTAGCTCGTAACTTGTTTGTTCTGGCTTTGTTTGCACACCAAAGACTGGGAAAAGGAAATAAGAACAAAAATTGATACTTATGGCTCCCTCCCCCTCCCTTTTTTATTTTCAGAAGAAAATATTAAATTTAATATTTAAAACAAGAGCATATTTAAGAAAATATCCCATCACCTTATGATAGCCATGGTGTGTCTTGCAGGCCTTTTCCCTGGGGATCAATAATTTGAATATGAAAAACTGCAAAAATTCTTTTGTCAGGTATAAAGCTGATGTTCTTCAGGTTTTCATATGGAGGGGTTAGACTTAACGACAATAAAGTATGTTCTTGTAGCAAGTACATTTTTCCTCAGGACTTTACTCTGAAAAAGGGTCAGGATAACAGAAGAGGGCTATTAAATGCCTGTGCTTCCATTAGTGGGCTGGAATTACACTTGAGATAGATGGGACACTTCTTAAGAAATTCTTACATTGTTTAACTCTGGCACAGAGATGTTTTCCAGATTATATCTTTATGTACTAATTATTCCTTTAAGAAGATCTTTAAACTTTCTGTTACTGTCCATTCAGATGACTTACTGGAATGGTTTCAATGGTTTGGTTTTTTTTTTTCCCCATGACAATTGAGGAGAATTATCTGTGATTACTCTTTTTGTGAAAGGCTTAATACAGAGAAATACTGGAACTGTATTTCCAGATTAATAGACTTTATGTTGTGATTCACATTGTTTTCAGATGTCTTTAGTGAAGCCAATTTTCATGGATTTGAAGAGCAGCTGAACTGGTATCTCTGATCTCCACTACAGATCTCTGTGGTAACCAGAGACAGGACCCAAGGGAATGGCCTGAAACTGTGTCAGGGGAGGTTTAGGTTGGATATTAGGAAAAGATTCTTCACCCAGAGGGTGGTTGGGAACTGGAACAGATTCCCCAGGGAAATGGTCACAGCACCACTCCTGACAGTCCAGGAGTGTTTGGACAACTCTCTCAGGCATGTGGTGGGATTGTCTGGGTTGTCCTGTGCTGGGCCAGGAGTTGGACTTGATGATTCTTGTGGGTCCCTTCCAACTCAGGGTATTTTATGATACTAAGGAAAGGTTAGACTGCTACTAAGGCTTTTAGTCCCAGTAAAAAAATTATTGATCAGCACTGAAATCCCTGTTGAGTGTTCCCTGGTCATCTATGTGCCCTCCAAAAGGTGGAGTAAAAGGTATTATTGAAACTTGAGGCTTTGCAATAGAGAAGGATGAGGGAGCCAAATGATTCAGTGAGGTGTTAGAGGTAGTGACTACCAATGAGGTTCTGGAAACATCAGTAACATAATTACTGAGATTTTTATATAGAACTTCTAAAAGTAGAGTATTAAGTAGAAATTCTAAGGACAGTGATCAGGATTTGTCTAATGACTTCAAAACTTGAGGGATGAAGGAATTCTGTCCTACCCCAAGGCAGATGTGACTCAAGTCATTCCTTGAAGACATTTAACCTGTTAAGATGACAGTTTCACATCTTCTGCAATTTAAAAATTCTTACTGGGCATTTATTTCAGGGTCCTTGAACTTTCCTACTGCCAGTTTAAGTTGATGACATTTCTTCTTCATGTTTGTGTGGCAGGACAAGGTTTATATTCTTCCTCTGTGTATGCAGTCACTGATATTTCTTTGTCCTGGTCTCATGTTCACTTAAAAGCTTGAGTACTGAGTCTTGAAATGCATCAAATGGGATTGTGGAGAGCAGTACCAGAGGTTTTTTGGAAGCTGTGCTCTGCAGCTCAGAACTGTACAAGAGATGAGCTCTTGGCCCTGTCAGATGCTGTTACATGCTGACAGTGTTGGCCCTGTGATGTTTGGTAAAGTAGGTCATTCAGGCTGCCATCAGAGTTTTTTTTTGCTTTTTGATGTTTTGTTTAACATCTGAAGACATAGGATACTTATTTAACATTGCTTCTTCAGATCTGAAGAAGGGCTGTGCCCAAACATCTTTCTCAGCTGTATCAGTTCGTTTTGTACACTTGGTCTTGCCTATTTTCATTTTTATATCAGCCTTCTTGCACATCTGTTTTCAGCTTCATCAAAGCCTTTTGTGCTGAAGTTGTCAAGTCACTGGGTAAAGCTTACTACACTTAAAGCTCAGCTGAGTTTGGAGCTACAGAGCAGAAGTTGCATTGGTCATCAATTTACTGCTATGAAAGGATGCAGAGAGAGGATATGTGCTGCCTTTGACACACTGAATGCTGCTCCATCCTGGAACATTTGGTTACCTCCACTAACCTGAGCTGCATTTGGTGATGAGCTCCTGGAAGCCTTTTTTAAAATGAAGCAACAAGTTCTTTTGTTTCAGAGATCTTTGACACCACTCTGTAGGAATTTTCCTAGGTAAACAAAACTTGTTCAGCAGAACTGTGCAGTCTTGTGTAATTGGAGGAGCAAATGAGGCTATTTAAGGTGGTGGATTTTGCATTGAAGAAAAGATTTTGTGTTAGCTGAGGATGACCTTTGAGTCCCTGTAACAGCATAAAATGACTGCCTGAGGAGTCATTTCCTTCCTTGGAAAGTTCCTTGGAAGTTTATTGCTGGTCTCATGAAGCAGCAATGTAGCTGAAAGTTTCTGAAAAGTGAATGTCCCTTCTTGGTACAAAATAGGAAGAGGGGCTGATTAAAGTGAATAGGAATTGAATTTTCTGTGGCTTAGAGGCTCAGCTACACCTGGCCTCTACTAGAGGTTCTCCTAAACAAAGCATCAAACTATTTTTTTTTCAATCCAAATTTTGCTAATTACAGAGGGAAAGGGGGATTTGTGCCTATTTAACAATATTTTCTTATTTTTTTAAAATATGCTTTTCTTTGCTTGATAGCTTAGGCACTGAATTTTCTTGGTAATAGAGCAGCATTAATGTTTGCATTATAAAACTTTAAAAAGATGTTCTGTAAAAATCAAAAATTAATTTTTAATTTTCTCCTTTCTTAGACTTGAAGGGTATCAGCATTGGCTTGTTGATTTATTCTGTGACTCCAGAATTTTAAACTTAAATAGCTCTTTGTTTTAGCCTATAAGAGTTTGTTTATATACAAGGGATTTATGCTATGCTCATCCTTCACTAAGAAATACGATATGAACTGTTCCACCAGTGTGTTTTCATACATAAATGGAAAAATACTGCATTATTGTGAGGTCATGGATTACTGTTTTATTCAGTTTGTAATTGCATTTAATAGCTTGGGAGTCTGAGGAGTTGCTGATGTTATATCTGTGGCTTATGTAACACTGGAAGTCAGGTTCAATTTTTTCCTAAAAAGATGTTTGCAACTAAAAGTGTTTTGATGAGCTGTTGTTTTAGCTTTGTATTTGGCACTTGGAGAAGAAGCAGGACAAGGAAGACATGTCCAGGTGACACCATTTCTGGTAAATAACTGGGCCCTATGTGGCTGCACAGCTTTCTTACTTTCTTTTGTTGAATTGGTCCTTAGATAGATGAGAGAGAAAGCAACCCAGATAAGACGAGACACTGAAGAGATTTGCTGACCCAGAAGCAACTTCATTTTCCTATATCCCTCTTAGAAGATGTGGCTAATTATTTCTAGGTTTCCCTTGAATTGATAAAGGTGGATTTTAAGAATCTGTAAGGTCAACTGATCCACTCAAGGATCCCCTCCACTGAACAAAAGTAATCCTCACAGAATGCAATTCCTTTAAACAGCATCAAAGGGCTGGGGTCCTTCCCCTTCAGATACCTTCTGCTGTGTTTACCTCATAAATGGAAGGTTTTTGCCATAAAAAAGGGAAGCTTTATAAGGTCAAGAAAGGTTCTGGTGACCATTTGGATTGCTTTGTCTCACTCCTTCTCCAGTCACCCCACAGTGGAAGCTGAAGGTGTGCAATGCAAACTGATAAGCACAGTGAATCTGTCACAGACCAAAATGATCAGATTTTATTTTGCAGTAAAATAAGGAATAGCATGTGTAGGATTCACTTTTTCTCTTTTTTTTTTCACTTCTTCTCTCCAGGTGTCCATGAAGCAGATTTTAGCTTTAAGCAATGGAATAGTGAATGAACTTTTCAAAGATGTCTTGAGGATAGAAATTGTTTTGTTGGGTGGATTTTTTTGTAAATAGCCTGGAACAAGAAGAAGCAGAGATTTTGAATCAGTGTCCTAAGGAAGGAGTAATTTTAAACCTTTTTCAGCTTTCATGGCATTGACTTTATCCTTCTCTACAGCAAAGTCTTCAAAAAGTAAAGGGAAGGAAGTAGGAGAAGATGAGCAGCTTAGTCCACCCACAAGGAAATCTGCTACAACTTTCATGCCTGAAAACTAATACAACCCATATGGGTTTAAAAAATGGCTAGTCTTTATTTATGGAATAATGAAAATAAAGTTAATTTAGTGTCCCTTTTAACATCTGTTGTCTTAACAGCATAGGCTGGGAGGCTGCACTGCTGCCTGCTCTGCTGCACAGCATCACAGGATCCCTTGGGAAGGGGAGGTATGGGAAACCTCATTAACACTGAATTCCTCCTGCTCTCTCCCAACACCCTGAGCTGTTTTGCTCCCCCACCTTACTACTACCAATAGGTTAGGATTTGAAAAGAAAACCAGTGAATTCTGTCAACTACTATTTTAAAATGTAGCTCGAATGATGCTAAGACTAAACAGGTGACCATGGTTCAGAAGGTCACAAAGTATTGTTTTAAAACTCCGTACTTTTTGGGAATACCCAAAAGTATCCTACTATTAAGCTCACCAAATGGAGAAATATAACAATAAATTCAGTATTGTACTGACTTTTTGCCAGAAGAATGTGTTAAGAGATCCTCAGCAGTTTATATTCTAGAATGAGTTTATGTAAGTGCTCTCTTTCCTCTTCAGGAGAAAAATGGTCTAATGTAGTCTGGAGCATAGAATTAGAGTTTGCTCATATTGCAAAGTCTAAAATGATATCACAGAGGTGATGCTGCTTCTCAGTTGTGCTGAATCATCTCTGTTGAAAAACTGGGCTTGGATTTTGACAATTAAACTAAAATATCATTTTTCTTTCAGTTCTGCCTGTGAGAATGCTCAGAGTTAAATAAGAAAGACCATCTCTGGAGGCAGGATAATGATGACAGAGCTTCTCAGTCTGCAGAGACCCTTGGAGGTCCTGGAGCCCATCAGCCTGTTCTCCTCTGTGCCCTTTGGCAAAGGGTGTTCAGGAGGAAACTGAGCTAGAGAAGGTGTGGGTGGAGCAGAAAGGGGCTGCTTAGGGGCAAGGATGATGTAGACCAGGTAATCCAAGGCAGATTTCCAAAACAGCCTTAGCAAATCTGAGTTTAGAGTAAGGCAGAGGTCAGGAGTTGTCATTTCAATTTGTTATAATTACAATGCACCATTTTTCAGTAGTTCCTGTGAACAAAGATGATGTTTGTTTGACTTTGGCTGAGAGGAAACTTAGGGTAGTTAATATTTTCCACTTTTAAATAATGCATACACCCAAAGAATAGTTAGAATATTTAGAAAAAACTCACACAAAGAGCTAACTTGAGGGAATGAAGATGAATGAAGATTACGGTGCAGTTACAGTGTCTGGACAGCAGGTTTGGGGAATTCTGGATGCTAACGTGGAAAAACAAATTAATTTGGATACAGAAGATTGTCACTTGATCAATAAACATGTTTTAATTTTTAGAACATTCATTAGGCACTCTCAACTTTATGGGCTGCAGTTGTCACGGTAGAAAGCATTCGTGGCTTTACCAAAAATATCTTGCACTTGTTCTGAGGGTAAACTTTGTTTGAAAACTTCCTTTATCAGCTAGATGAATGTAATGAACTCTTCTTCCATCTACTACAGGAATATGCAGATCTCCTTCAAAACATTGCCCTTGTTCTTCAGCTTCTAGTAATTACTAGAGTGATGCTAGAGTGTTACCACAGTCACCTTATACCAGCCCAGGTTCCTCAAAGCTCCATCCAGCCTGGCCTTGAACACTTACAGGGATGGGGCATCCACGATTTCTCTGGATGTGTCTCACCATCCTCATAGAGAAGAATATCTTCCTAATAATTTAGACACATATTCTTTCAGTTCAAAGCCATTACTCCTTGTCCTATCACCATGTGCTGTTGTCAGAAGTCCCTCTCCAGGCACTGGAAGGGGCTCTAAGGTCTCACTGGAGCCTTCTCCAGGCTGAACATTCCCTGCTCTCTCATCCTGTCTCCAGAGCAGAGCTGTCTCCAGCCCTAATGCTGATGTCATGGGTGCGCTCTGGGCTGTAGCTCTTCATTTTTGTTATAACAAGTGAATGGGCTGCTCTTTTCTCCCTTGCAGGAGATCTCTGTTGCTGTGCTGTTCATCTGGTGGCTGAGGTGTTGCAGGAGAGGAACTGAAAAGCAAATTTCTGTTCTGCCCTCCAACACTGCCCTGGTACTGATCTGTCTGTTTTCTTCACAGTTTCCAAATCCTGAGTTCAGTTTGATTTCTCAGCACAGTGGAACTTGGACAAGTATTCCCTGTTCAGATCTGTCCTGGTCTCCTTCCTAACAATGTTCCAACTTGCCAGCCAGTTTGATCAAAATTTGAATAGAGATATTAACTGTTGTGAAAAAAATTAGTTGAATAGCAGAGAGTTCCTAATGATGCCATTTACTGAGGGAAAAACTGGGATCAGTTCTGTGCTAATGAGATCTCTGGGACACCCCCAGGAGCTCCGGCTCCGGACATGACCATGGAGAAAGCCGAGGTTTTCCAGTTTGTCTGATGGGCCTGATCTTTATTTTTGTTTGGATAAGCTTGAGTGGAAAAAATTAGACAACCTTTTATATGTCTCACAATTGTAAAAAACAAAACCCTGTTATTTAACCCTTTGTTCCCCAGAGCTTTTTGGTTTTTGAAGGCAACATCAATAGGAGACGGTCTCAGTGTACCAGAAAGAAAATTTTAAAAACTTAATACCTTGATAAAATAAAAAAAAAATGCTTCTGACTTTTTCCTCCCCTCTTGCTTTCCAAAAGCTGATAATCAGTAGTCTTTAAAAGCAGGCTGAAATTGAGCAACCAAAATCATAGTCATAGCAGAAAAGTCTTAACTTGAATTTCCTTGGGGCAGAATGCCATTTCTTAGCTGACCTTGGCCTGTCTGTTGTTATTGGGGTAGTCTGAGCTTTTTTTCTGCTTAGAATGTGTGCTTCAGGAAAGTGGCCAGTGCTTCTACATATTCTTAGTAAAAACTTAGGAATTCTTCTTTTTTGTAATAAATATTTTTTTAGGTTTTTTTTTTTATAGTTGTTATCATCATTGCTTACACAGAGACTACTACACAGATACTATCAGTGTGTGTCAGCAAATGCATCTTGCCAAGATGCAAGAACCAACGCTCCTGTTCCACAGCCCTGATTTCTGACAGATGTTTCTTACCTCAGTAAATGGTATAATCTGATTGGCATTACTTAAAACAGATTACTTTACATAAATGCTACTCAGATACCTACTTGATGAGCAGTATTTATAAAATGTTGTAAATACTCAATATTAAGTATACTGGAGATGTATTTAACTTCTCAAGTTTGTTTTTTTACTTTGTGCCTTGTCTGCTGCTGCTGCTGCTGCATCCCTGCCCCTGCCTTCCTCCCTGCAACTTGGAATTTTGGGGTCTCTGAACAGCTCCAGAACATAAATGTTATGCTTTTGGGCTTTTTTTTTTTTTTTTTTTTTTTTGTGCAGAAAAAGATTATCACATTATTTAAAAGAAGAGAATGAGCATATGTAACAAATAGATATTAAGTATTTTTTAAAAAGCATCAAGGAAGCACTTGGTTTAAGTGAAAAATGTACATATTCAGGGTGTAAAATGTTGGACAGCTTCTAAAATTGAATTTTAAAAATTCTCATGTTATGAAGTACTTAGTTTTCACCTTCATTTTGTAGCCTAATAGAAAAAAAAGAAGGTATGACCTTGAGAAGAATGAATATAATACTGGTATTATATGAGCAGGCAGTATCTCTTGACATTTGGATTGATAATCTGTATTAGCCTCATCTGTTAAAAGTGTAAAGAATACAGGGTCCACACATTCTGTCTATTAAAACTCTCCTTGGCAATGCACTTACCAGTTGATACTTAAAGGGTTTTGTTTTCATAAATAAAATTTAATTTAGACCTTCCCCTTTTTACTTCTTGATATTGTTTATCTGCTTTTCTGGAAAACATTTTCTTCTCATGGAAGAAACACATTTTAAAAAATCTATTTTACACCCTAGAGCACAGATCAAACCAACTTAAGGAAAACAGAAGAAGTATCTGCAGTTTCCTTTTTCTAAGGAAACAAGTCTGACTTGCTCAAGGTCACCAAGGAAGCCCATGGCAGAGCTGGATGTGTGAAAGCTTTCCTGCCCTGCCAGCTGCAGTGTCAACCTGAGAGCCACCGAGCCTGTCTGTGCCCCTTCTGTACCCACACAACTACAATAATTGGGGTTTAAATATTACTGTAGCATGTTTTGTTTTATTATTGAAGGTAAATATAATCGACCTTGTCTCTAGAAGTGTTTGTCTGTCTGTGTAGCACTGAGGGGCTCGGAAAACTTTGTGGTGGGGGGAGGAAGGCACCCAGGCATGTCTTCAGTTCCCTTTGGCTTTCTTCAGCCCCAGAAAGAGCTTTGTGCCTGAGCAGTGATGCAGAACATCTGATGGGCCTGGTTGTGGCCTAATCTCTCTCTCTCTTTTTTTTTTCTTTTTTCCAGTGAATATTTTTTCTCGTTTAAATAGAGAAGCAGACGATAGTTAAATGCTGCTTCCTTTCTTCTTTTTTTTTTTTAATCAAGAATTTTGACATACATCACTAATTCTGCAAGGCCAGTCAGTATATTGAGAAATGAGATGGCAGTAAAGAATGGTAATTAAACATATGCTCTAGACGAATGCATGCTGCTACAAGTAGGCAGATAGGTTAAGTTGAAGGCTGCTGGCTTTAGATTAATTCCCTTTTGGTTCTAGTCTTGGATAAGCCTTACGCCTTACTGCTGAGGGCTGGGAGTGAGAAGAGATTACCGTGGAATATATAAAGAGCTTTAATGAGAAGTGTGAATCTTGCTTCTGTTGATTTTAATACGTGTTCTAGCAGAATCAGTTATTTATAATTTTTGTGAAATGCTTTGCTTTAAAATGGATATTTGCTTTATTTCCATCTACACATTCTGCCTGGTTGTGTGATTATTATAAACATTGGCTTTTGTAGTATTTACACTCACCATTTTAAAAGAAAACTGTAAGCAATTTTGGTGTTAGGTGCTACAAAGTTAAGAAGAAACAAAGTCCGTTCACCATCTGGGGTGAATGTGTGAGGTGACCTTTGCCTTCTGATGAGAAGTCAATAAATAAAGAAGCTCCGGGTTTAGAGGGGGCTGGATGTGGCACTGACTAAAGGACTGGTGTGGGCTGCGATATTCATTCTTCAGGGCAAAGCAGCACTGCCAGGCTTCTTCCATCCATAATCTCGTGGAGTGAGGCAAGTGCTGATGGAGGGTGTGACCCCAATTCCTGCTGAAGTTTGGGAAAGTTCTCCAGCGCTTATAGGGAAGTTCCCGTGCGCTTAGAGGGAAGTTTTGCGCATTTAGGACGCGTGGTGCTTGTGTCGGTAAGCGGACACAGCAAATGTGTAAAAGCGATGGCAAAACGCGGTGCGGCAGGGAAGGGGCGGTGCGGGGAAGCCGGGAACAGGAACATCAGCGGCGGCGAAGCGAGGCCGGTCCGCAGCCGGGCCAGGCGGCATTTCCAGCGCTCTGTCTTTGCGCAGAGGGTGAACCGGAGACTGCCGGGCGCGGGCAGCAGACGGGGATTAGCATATTAATGGCAGCCGGGTAATCGCCTCCCACCCCTGCCCGCCCTCCTCCGCAGGGCTCACTCCGCCTCGGCACCGCTCCCGGGGAGGAGGAGGAGGACGAGGACGAGGAGGTGGATGATGCTCCGGGGCGGGGGGAGATGAGGCAGCGGCTCGGCTCCCCCGCAGCGGAGCGCGCTGGAGCCCCGGGCGGGCCGGGGCACCGCGCTCCCCCCGCAGCCAGGTGAAGCCGCACCGCCCCGGGGAGGGCCGGGGCTCCCTCCTCTCCCCGGGATCCGGCACGTCCAGGCGGCTCCAGCCTCCCCCCGCAGGAGCCCGGAGCGCTGAATCGGGACATTGTGTGCCGGAGCTGGCCGGCAGCGAGCACGCTCTGTGTATGTGGCTGCTGGAGGTGGCCGGGCAGCAGCCCCCGAGGCGGGCAGGTGCGGGCTGCATGGAGAAAAGCGGCTGCAGCCCATTCCCCATGTGCTGGGCTAAAGGTACTCCGACCTTTTATTTTTTTATGTGTACATATATATATATATATATGTATGTATGTATGTATGTATCTGTATGCATTTCTCTCTCCCTCTTAATTTAACGTTTTGCCACCTGTGGTTCTATGGTTTTTTTCCCTATCAAAGCCAAGCGAAAAAATAAGTATTCTGGTCATGCGCTTGCAGTGCGGAGCTGCCCCTCTGCAGGAGCTGCTTCACCTGACAGCTGGGATGCTTCGGGATTTTTTTTTTTTCCTCTCTCTGCCTTTAAGAATGATTTGAAATGAAAAGAGCGCTTGAGCTGTTTGGTTTGTACTTGCACTGATTTGAGGATCTGACGTCTTTGTTTGTGATCTTTGTATGTTTGAAGCCGCTGCGAGCGTGATTCTGCTTTCACTCACCTTTTAGAAGAAGTAGTTTTTAAGTGTCTGATCCTGATCGTAGGGAGCGTTTACAGTGGAAGACTTAGATCTTTTTACTTGATGTCTCCGAATTTGCCACCCCTATTGTCCACCCCCAAACTGAGACAATAAGTAGCCACAGAGCATGAATTTATTACAATGAGAGGGTTGGACCTGAAATTGATGCTTAACAATAGTTAGATGGACATGGGAAAGTCATTCACGTGATAATCTTAATCTAATTTGCACCCCAAGACTTTAGTATTTATTGTATTATCATCTGGACGTTATTTGTATACTGAAGTTGTGGACGTGAGTTTACAGGGATTAAGGTCGAAGTTCTGTTAGTAGCCAAAGAATCAAATCTTCCTTAGATGGAAAACAACTGTAAAAAGTTGAATGTTGCTGGTTGTAAGCATAACCTTCCTCTTGCTTGCTTTCATTTCAATGTACTTTCTTTTTTGGAAGAGAAACTGGCAGTGAAGTATTGCGTCACTGTAATCTTGGATCACGGACAGCCAGTTACTTCAGAAGTACAGGGCAAACGTATCCGAACTAAGGATTTGATAGGCATAGCTGCTGATTAGTTGTCTTGAAAAAATATTTAAATTTATTTACAATTTTTATTGTCTAATGATTAGGAGGGCACACGAAGAAGCATTTAACACTGTCTTTGTCTTGCCTGCTTTCTGCACCTTTCAGAAATATTCAGGCTAAACTAGTTCTTGCCGTACATTGACATATTACAGCACATAGAATAGAAACGACTTAGAAATGGGAGAAGTTGCAACACCACACCCTGGTTTCATGAAGTGCAGAACCTGTCAGCTCACTAGGGAATGATATTTAGTAAACAATGAGTAACGGTAGCTGGAAACAAAGCTAATACAGAGTGTCCTTTGCTTTTAGTAAAACTTGTTTACCGTAAAGGGGTAACAACAATACCAGCTCTGTGTGTCATAAATTGGATAACAGAAGTATTAGATGAAATTGGGATTCATCTCCTTGGACTGTAGTGGGGTCAGGATGAAGGTACCTCCCAGAAAGTAACTTTTAAAAGTAGGGAAGAAGAATTTTCTGAAAGCAAAAGCAAGCTTTTGCCATCTGCTGTTCAGGCTGGTTACTATTGAGGTATCAGTTTCTCCCCGCTACTCCGGTCCCAGAGGACGCCCCATCAGGGCTGGGGATGGCTGCATTGGGTCATGATAAAAGGTATTGATTCCCCCCCCACCCATTCCAGCAACTAAAATGAATGAAAAATTATCCCACCTCTTCCTCTCGTCGCCTGTGTTCTCAGAACATAACTTCAGGGGAAATTGCTTGTCCATCCCCTCTGCCCCAAAATATGGAGAGCAGCCCTGTAATCTCTTGTTATTCCTGTTGGGGGGAGAAGGGGGACACCAGGGGTTGCATAAAAGGACAAAGGCACCAGGATCTTCACAGCTGCCAGTTGTGATGATTTCTAGAAAAAGCTTCATCACAGCCTCCCAAAAAAATAGGACAGATGAGAAATAGCTTGAGCTATATTTGTCATTGAATGGTGGCCATGCCTTAGTCGATGATTACTTTGTGTACTGTTCACCGGCTTAACCTTAGGGAAATGAGACGGATCTGGCCTACTTTGATAAGGGCTGTGAGATATCTGCAGTCCAAGAAAGGTAATATATTAATGAGAGAACCATTTAGTTCTGATGTCTTTATTCTGCCGCTTTGGTTTTTCTGTTGAAGTGTCAGGTTACCTATAGCAAAAACTGATAAAACTTTAAAGTATTTTATAATATCTTAAAATGGGATCTTGATGTGTATGTTTTATTATCCATAACTTCTTTCTAAGTGCTCTGTTCTCTTTTGAATGGGACAGATTGAGCTTTCATTGTACCAGGTGTGATCTCAGCAAATGTTTGTTCTTTGAAAAGGCTTTGAAATATTTCAGTGAGTCTGTGTTCATACACACTTTTTTTTAGCGTTCTTAAATCTGAAATCGTCAAATCTTCTTAGCGATAGCATGGGATGACCTAATTGCAGCCAATTCTCTGGTTCTGTCTGTAGGACTGCTACAGAGAATAAGATATTTGCTTGCTTTAGAAAGTATTTCTGTAAATCGGTGTTGTTGTTCTTTTGCCTCCTCTCCACATCTAAATCTAATCTTGGTGTTACTGAATTGAATAATTTCGTCTGGGTCTGCACACTCCAGATTTGAGAGTATTCTGATGGGTGAATGAAGAGAAAGCATATACTTCGTTGCTGGCATATTTCTTCTCAGTAAGTCTGTATTACTTTAGTCAGGATAGGAGTAAGACATTTTTGGCTGCTTCCTCCCTCTCATTAAGTAATTTGATGTCTTGTGGACTAATCATCCTCAAGCTCATTTACAACTTCGGGGGATATTGAAGCGGGTGTCTTGATCCCTGAGCAGTCACCATTCCTTTCCCAGCTAAGTGCTGAAGCTTTGTGCTGGTATCATTCTGGGACGTTTCCTTTCTGCCTGTAACAGACTAGAAAGTAGTCATGGATCATTAAAGACTTTTCACTAGCATCTCTGAAATTTGTTAAAATCATTAATAGTATAATGTATTACACTTCGACCTAGATACTTTTGCTGGTGAACTTTTTTCTTGTGTTTCCTGTGAATTCCTGCCATTTTAACCTTATGCAATAACTGGGTGAAAGCAGTGTGAACGTGACAGCCAAGGGTAGTTGAGCAGCTCTGCTATAGGTCTGTGAATTATCCACCCCAAAGAGGAGGAAGTTTCTTGAATATCTTCCAGAGGAGCTCTGTTTAGTCGTTTATGAACAATTAATTGATGTAATTCAATGTGCCACGTGAGTTGTTACTGCAGGGTGATCACAGTCCTTGAACTCAGCCATTCAAATGAGCATGGAAAGTCTATACTGGCTTAAAAAAATTAAGCCAAATTCAGTCAAAAACCTGGTCTTGATTAGAATAAATATTAAAAATTTTAACCTGTGTTGTGAAATGCATTTCATCTGCTGAGAAAGGGTTTTGCCCTATCGCAGATGTTGCAATCTTTTTTTAAAGAGAGAAGCATTTACAAGTTAAATGTTGTGGGTTTGTTTTTTTGTGAGCCCTGCTGATTGGGGGGGGGGGGGGTGTGTTCAGATGGGACCTGCTGGTCATGTGTTGAATATAAGCAAGATTGTTGGATGCATAAGAGAAGAGGTCAGAGCTGTTCCTCCTCCATCTCAATGTCAAAATCTCTGCTGTTTTGCTGACAGAGTGATAACTTTCAATCCACCAGGCCCTTAGGTTTTTAGGTGATAGGTGGTCATAGAAAATGGAATAAGGGAAATTGGTGATACTATGAAGGTTTTAGGCAGGTAAATAATCTCTAAAGCAAGATACTCTGCTTCTTTGACACAGACATTGTATATGTAGCATGGAAATATAATTGTGTATAGAAAGGAAAAAGGCCATTCTGTTTGTATGAGTGTTCTGCTGCATCTTCTCAGTGAGCTTCAGTTGAAGTTACTGGAGGAAAGCACCTGCTCTTGAATTTTTTCTTTGCTCTATAGGTGTAGTTTAGGAGTGACATTAAGTGCTTTTCCCTTGGTGTCTGAAGGGAAAACAACTAGGAAAAGTCTGGTCTGTCATTTGACAGTCTGTTGTTGCCTAACCACATGGACTACATCGGCCATTTCCTTCTGAATGGTGATCTTGCCTAAATTTTTGTTAAACTTAGTAATAACTTTGTAGCTTCTTGAGCTATGAGGCTTGCAAACCATGAAGAGCATCTCTTCAGTTTCTGGGTTTTTTTGGGGAGGTTTTTATAGAAAGAAGAAAAATAACGTTTGTCTCATCAAACCACTAATTCTCAGAGGCAAAAAGCTGATAGAATCACAGAATGGTTTGGGCTGGAAGGGACCTTAAAGATCTATCTAGTTCCAGCTCCCCTGCCATGGGCAGAGGCACCTTCCACTAGATTGGATTGCTCAGAGTATCATATTCCTGATATGCCTGTATATATTTAAAGGTGGAAGATAATCTGGAAAAGCAAGGGGGGTTCTCCTCTTCAGTGTTACAGCACAGCGTGTGGTAGCTCAATATTCTTAAAAATACAGGAACTATGCAGCTCCGGGAGTCTGCTGCATTCCCACTGGGGTGATTGCTCCGTATTCAAAGACGACTGGAATGGAAGATGGAGCTTGAGATATTTTTACAAGAAAGGAAAGTGATTGTTTTAAGGGCTGGGGGAGCATTTGGCGGTTCCCTGGGTAATGGAGACGTGTGATCTTATCAGTTGTAGCACCTGGTAATGAGCCAGTGAACCAGCTTGGAATTAAATTCTGAGCTGCCTGGAAAAAACCTAAAACTTCAGTAAGGAAAACAAAATGTTTGAGATATCCTTTTAAAGAAACATTGGAAAACAAGCCTATAAGAGCAAAGTGTGGAAGTTGGCACCCAAGTGACTCTTTCATTGTTGGAAATGATGCATTAAGCAGAAAAGTTAACCAGGAGTTTATAGCCCTAATTGCTTTCTTATTCAGTTTATATTTGAAATTTCTTTTTCACAACTCCCATTGCGTGTTTGTGTATATTTATTTTCTGTATGTAAAATACATCTACAGACATGTGCATAATTTGGTTTGCCCAGTTGGCCTGGCAACACTTGCAGTATTTCAACATTAGATACCAAAAATGATCTCTTACGTGTTTTTGTGTTTTTAGCAAATGCAATTCATCGGGCAATGTCTCTTTTGGAAGCTTTTATTGGTAGGACTGTGGTACTGAAATGAGCTTTTGTGACTGGTGTTATATTTGTAAGAAATGTATTAGGTTGTCTCGATCCTTCACTTGCTGTAGTGTTGCTGAAATAGAATAGTTGCAAATTCATGTCTTATAAAAATGTTGATGTGCCAGTAGAAAGTATGTATTTTTCATTAATTGTCTGGGTAAAAAACCCTCACTAGTATTCCTAAATTCATAACCTGATATGGATTTGTTAATAGAATTATTAAAAACTGGAGACATTATAGATTATTATACACTGTAAGAATACAGTAGGGAAACCTGTAGAAGCTGCTGAATTCTATAACCCAGCACAACAAACAAAAGCCAGACATAAGGAAATATCTTTGTAACTATTACATTAAAAGAAGCTTAAGTACAGGACATCATAAATGTATTTGATTAGAGGAGTTACAGAAATATTGTATCATTAATGAAGATTTCATCATCATGCAAAAGCAATGAGATCCCTACAGTCTCTCCTGTTGAATCCATGTTGAGAAGTGCCAGTGCCAGTTTTTCCTTATGGGTTGTCAAGGACAGAGTTTACTGAGGTATGGAGGTAATTGAGGGGTTGCTGAGGTATGGAGGTAGCTGGTGGTTGCCCAGCACTGGGTGATTCTGTATTTATTGGCATATGGAAAGAGGGTAGGATTGTCCTCTTCTGATATTTAATGTAGCTTAGCATAGATATTAAGAAAAGCATTTCTGTGTGTATTCAATCCTGCTGAGTCATTTTATTGAAAATAACCTGTAAACAAACTCCCTTTTTTCATTTGTTGATTTGATAACTGAGGTTTGTTACTTTGCCAGAAGGGAGATTGCTTAATTTTCTCCCCAGGCACTGTCACTGCGTTCTGAAGTAGTGTTTCTCCTGCCAATGATTTCAGATCCATAACAGCAAGCACTAGGGGTTTGTACTTTCTATTTAAATTGGAATCTGCAAGTGAAGTGTTGTCCCTTGCTTTACCAATGAAATGTCTAAGGAGAAACAGCTTTTTCCATGGCCCAAGTCTCCTCATCTTGACTAAATACAGGAGTAAAATCAGTTTGTGCTTCAGTTCTGCTGTGATTTGGGACAGCGGCTCACAGCAATTGCAGTGACGTCCTGCGCAGGGTCACATCAGCAGGGGATGAGGGTAATGAACTGAAGAGTGGCATTTTGAGACTCAAAGCTGAACTTTTTACTTCAATTGGCTGTTTTTGTTTACTAAAAGTAAAACCAGACTTTCCTCACTTGAACAATACCTCTTGATGAAGCAAAATTAATCACTTAATTGCCAGTATTTGGTCATGGATTCCCATACCGTTTGAGTTTTCTCCTTTAACATCCATGTAGAGGTCATTGACACAAGGAACATTTTCATCATAAGTGATTGCAGGGTGAGTAATGGTCTGCAGTCCTGTTGCATCTTTATTTCTGGGAAGGAGAGTGTGAAGGAACTGGGTGTGTTCTGTAGCTTCTTAGCTGATTTTGGAAGATAAGGGGCAATAGGATTTAAACTCTTCTCACAACCTTTCTGCTAATATGTTTGCAACTCAGCAATGATCTGTTCTTGCTCCTATGGGGAGATAGTAGGAATCATGTTCCTGAAATCTCAGTGTGTTCAGCTCAAAGGGGGTTTTGTCTCGCTGTGTCATGATGGTCGGTCAAGATAATCTGAAGAATTGCAACAAAGATACTTTGGAGTAGAGCAGCCTTTTCAATTTGATCCTAACAAATTATTCCCATGCAACAAATTGCATTGCCAGGTACTTGAACAACAGCTTTTTGTCCATTCAGGTGTTTGATTGCAGCAGTCTTGACTCATCTTAGCAGAATTAAAAGGTTTATGAATTAAAAGATTTATGGTTGCATATAGCTGTACCTGTCAAACAGAAGCATGTATGTGCTGCAGATATCCGTCCCAGCCCCTTCCCAGAAGGAAAAGGCACTGCTCAGGTGACAGGGAGCTGTGTATCTGTTCCCAGTTTAGGACTGGTTCCTGTGTCATGTTTATCACAAGAGTGGCAAAGAAATTAAGATTTGTACGCCGAGCTGTTCCTATCAGTGTCCTCGGGCACAGAAGTGGGATGGGCACATAAGAGTCGTGCCTGTCAGGTCAATAAGTTAATGTTTTGTCAACTAACCAGGTTTAGCAGAAGGTGGACTTTTCTGCATGTGCTTCTGAACCTAAAATTAAGGGAGTTTCATTGTGGTTGTAATTGTGAGGACTTACTGCCTGTGGTTTTCTCAAACAGAGTTGGGACGTTGCCATAGTATCCCAGAATGGTTTAGGTTGGAAGGAATCTCCAAGATCATTTCATTCCAACCCCCTCAGCCATGGGCAGGGACACCTTCCACTATCCCAGGTTGCTCCAAGCCCTGTCCAACCTGGCCTGGAACACTTCCAGGGATGGGGCAGCCACAGCTTCTCTGGGAAATCTGTGCCAGGGCCTCACCACCCTCACACTAGAGAATTTCTTCCTTGTTCCTGTTCTGTCCTTGAAATGAAAGATTTGCCCCTTCAATATTTTGTTTTTACTTTTATATTTTTTAAAATACATACACATAGTATTTCATAGAGTATCCAATATAAAATATAAAGTATATTATATATTGTTTTCTAGATACAGTATATATAAACTAAATATATGAATACAAGGCATCATCAGGTCTTCGGTAGGAAAATACCCATTACTTTTCTTCCTTCCAGAGTAATGTTGGTGTTTGTATAGGTTCTGGTTTTATGTGATACTGAATAAACTTTTTGCTGGTTTTAGTTTTCCTGGAACAAGCTGTGTGACCTGTATTGACCAGTAGTGTTGGACTTCATGTTAGAAGTACCAAATTTGCACATCTAAATGTAATTAAATTTTTTTTTTCAGTCTAGAGGTGCATGAAAAATGCTTTTTGAGTAATGCTCTTATCTGCCACACCTCACTTCTCTTCCCAGCTCTGGCTGTGATACATTTGGGCAGTTTAAGTAGTGTCCCACACTAATGAAAACCAAGGTATTACAGTAGGAACAGGAGCACTTCCTGTGGCTGCCAAATAATTTCTGTGATAAACCATCCTTCAGGTAGTCTTCTACTCAGAATTATCCAAGTCCTTAATTGCTTTTGCTGAAATTAGTCTGGAATCTCTGAAATTGTTCATTCCTAAAATTTGAAGGGGAAATAGTTGTGCTTTTTCTGTGTCTGGTCTGTTCTGGGAGGGAGCAGAGACTGTTGGAGATGGGAGAGAGAACAAGCTGGAAATGGGAATTATCTGAAATCAGGAGCAAGCACACCCTGGATACTCCTGAATACACAGCAAGGTCATGTTCACAATTCCTGTTCTGTCCTGTAGGAAAAGCCAGGCAAGTTAAAACACACTTCATGTTTATCCAGTAGAGAAAAGCAATGGCAACCAGTCACTTCTGTTTAATCCAGATTTATCTGCAGTTTGTTTTTCTAATGTTAAAATCACAGTCAAGCCAAAGTAAAATAAACCACAGTGGGAGGGTTTGGGTATAAATATCTCAGGAACAAGAAGAAACCATCAAAATGGGGGAAAAACTCTCATACTTGAAACTGGCTGTGAGATGGGATCATACTTGGGTCTGTATTTATGAGTTCACAGAGGTCAAAAATCCTGGCTGAAGGATTTTTACATTCAGGTGTCTTAAATTACTTGTGTGGTTGCAATGGCTTGTGCATCCTCAGAAGAATGAGAAATGAAGTCAGCTTTGAACCTTGCAGTCACAAATCTTCTTTCTTCAGCATGGTATTGGGAAATTCAGGAAAGTTTAGTATGAGCACAGTATTTGGAGACATAAAATAAACAGGGAGAACACCAAACCTCAACTTAAAATAATTTTTTATGTCTGCCAAGAATAATAATTTTATTTTATGAATCAGTCACTGATGTCTCAATCTAGAGAGTATTTTCCTGTTCAGTGGTAGGAACAAAAACAAGAGGTTGTGATTTTCTGGAATAATGCTACATTTTGGGAAGTGAGGGTCATTCCCTTTCCCTAATGTGGGAATTATAATTAATTTCTGTTTTGTTTCTGTCTGTGGTACACGTGATGCTTAGCCCTACAATAATCATACAAAGCAGTAGTTAATCTGTAACTTTTCATAGGTTATTACCATAAAATTCGTGAATATTTTTCCTTCTCTTTAGTTCTTTCCTTGCTCTGTATATCCAGTCTGCACTCACATTACTAATGTTGCTCCAGTTTTGTTGTAAATGGGAATAAAAATGTGCTGCTTTATTTCTTTTCTCTACTAGGAAAAGTATCTCCCAGATCAGGCAGTAGGTGGGACGTGAGCTGTGCCCTTCTGTTCTCTCAATGACAGCCTCCTGCACTGCAATAAAGTTGCTCATAAAATGTGTCCTTTGTGACTGACTGGGCAGATTTTATAGGGCTGGGTCCTTTCAGGTGCTGAATGCTTCCTCCTTCTTCATCCATGTGCACTCAGCTATTCCAGCACTCACCACCAGCACATTTGTGTATTCCAGTCTGCTGGAAATCCATAGGGGTGGGCGTTGCTTTGCAGAATTAAGGCCCTACTGAAGAAGAAAAGTGGATATGGAACACTTTAGGTTGTGGATTTGTTAATTCTGGCCTGTATTTTCTTTGATATTGATGGTACAGTGTAATTTGGCCCTGAATTTTTAGATGGACTATTATTTTTTGCTTTAATTATTACTTTGTGGTTTTTTCTTTTTTTCTCTTTCATTTCAGACCAGAGAGGTGCTGTTTGTTTTATCACTGTGAACTGTTTTGTTTAGCATGTAAGAGAAGATTATATAAATGTTATAATAACTTGATTTATAAGTTCAGAGCTTTCTGTCAAAACAACATGTTCATAGTCATACTCCCAGCCTAATTTGTTATCTCCCTTTAATCTTAATTTTGTTGCATCGAAACAAACAAACATGGAATTTAAGCCTCTCCTGCAAGATGTCCTCTAAAAATTAACAAATTCTATCCAAAATTATTTCTTTGTAAATACCTTATATTGGTATACATCTTTGCTAAGTGCCTTTTAAAACATCAAGATCAATCTGTATGTTTAATATATGCTGTACAGCAATATATTTATTGTCTTTTTAAAATTAGACTCTGAAAGAACAAATACGGTTTTAAATTTATGTCTTACATCTGGTAAAATGAGGAAAAAATGTATTTAGCTTTTTTTCCTGGACATTTGTCCAGTTTATAAAAGCAACAACTCTGATTTTAGGTTGATTTTTTTAATATCAGACATTGCAGATGACAGAACTTAACAGGCAGACACACCAGGGAAATAATTTAACGTTTTTCAAGTCGTGTCCTTTTAAATGCTGTGACTGAATTGTGATAACCAAAGGAAAATGGATAAGAGATATTTTTAATAAATTACCTTGTATATCATAGAAGTGAATAGAAACTGAACCAGGGTTGTGTTTAGTTTTGGTATTAGTTGTCTACATCTTCAAAATCTTTATGCTGTGAGTTCCTTGTAATCAAAACAACGAAGAATCTTGAGTTGTCTAGTTAAAAAAAAAAAGAAACTGAGCATGCATTGGTGTCGAGAAGAGTCTTCCAGAGTTCAAGCTGACCCCAGAAACCTCAAGTCTGATGGAGAAGTCCTGAGAGAAGTGGAGCTTTCTGACCTTGAGCGTGGTAGGGGATCATTACAGCGAGTGGGGAAATGGGGCTGGGCTGTGCTGCCACTTCTGCAGTAAGAACCCGCCGGGATCTGTTCCTGGAGGGTTTTTTCTTACAGCTTTACCCTTTCTGTGCCTATCTCACTTCTGCTCTAAGTGTCAGAGTCTGTGCAGCTCAAGTTCTTGCTGTGAAAAATACATAAAAATACATTTTCCACAAAGAAGGGTGGAACAGGGATGTTTTCGGTCACTTTTAACTGACATCTTAAAGAAGGAATTAGTTTTGCCCATTAATTAATCAGAATTTGCTCTTTCTTAAAACTTTTAAAATGTGTAGCATTGCAGTAAGTGGAAAATAGTGACTTGGGGTTGTTTGTTTAGGGCTTTTTTTTTTTTTTTAATTTATTTATCTTGCCTAAAGGGGTAGAGTAAACCATGAAGTCTCATCAAGTATGCTGTTCTTTACTCTTCTTTGTATTAGCAAAGTATTCTTCTGTTCACCTCTTAAAGTGGGAAAACTAATTTCCTTCTGGAGTGTGAAAATCATTTGCAGCTCATTTCTTCAGAGCAAATTGTATTAACTCTTAATGTCTCAGATTTTCCTCTGAGTGGTGTTGTCTTTGACAGAAGAACATAACTGCGTTTTAAGTGAGCTTTTCTTGTCGAATTCCTGTCAGCCATGAAACTCACTTGCTCAGTGAAATATTCTGCAGCTGATTAAAATGTAATGAAATCATGTTTCTGACAAATGCTGAGCATCTTTAAAGACCATACTTTGACATTTGCAAAATAATGGGAAATAATTAGAGGTTAGTTGTGCTTATGCTGCTGTTGACTGCGCCAGGCATATCTCAAATTAACCTTTCCTTTGCATTTCATTGTAGTTACTTGTTCTGTCATGTGTTCAATTGGTCTCTGGTAAAAAAGAAGCACCTCATTAAGTGTTAAAAGTTCCTATCACCTCTTTAAATTCCAGTGCCTGGCTGGAGACCTGTGATTGGTGCCCTGATAGTCAATGATCAGCTGTTTTGTTGATTTTGGTGCAAATTACAGGTGCTCATCAGCTTCCTTGTATCAGATGCAAACAAGCCTTACTTGTCTATCCTGTTCCAGAGAATTCAATCAACTTCTGCCCCTGTTAAAGATTCTTGGTCTTTTTATTCACATCTGTCCATTTAGTTGGTCAAACTTGTCTGGGTACCAGGTAAGAGTTGATAAATGGCTTTAAAGAAAGAGGAAAAAGAGAAGGGAAGGTTGAAGTTGGAAATTACACTTGAATTTGTAATACTGGTATTTTCACCAAATTATTTTTGCCTTCTTTAATCATTGCAATGGAATAGTTCTTTGTCTCCTACCTGTTCTCTGCCCCCTCTTTGTCTTTCCTCTTCACCTCTGTCTTGACCAGATATTGAAAATCAGTAAATATTATTGAATAGTTTAGCAGCAGAGGCTTAGAAGTGTCAGTTTTAGATTGTGAACCCCAAGAAAAACTAAACCCCCACCAAAACCAGAAAAAAATAAGCCCAGACTGATTTATTCTGTCTTAATGTGTAAAAGCAGCTCAAAAATCATTTAAGCAGCAGTAGCAGGAGGACTCAGAGGGAAGCAAGGGCTCCATGGTTGGGAAGAGTAGATGAGGAACTGCTTGGCAGGGAAGAACGGGGTAGCAAGTTCTGCAGCTTTGGCAGCAGCAAGGACAAATTATTAAGTTAGTGAAGCAGCCTTTGGTGACAACGTACTTGCCTCTGAAAAATTAACTCAAACCTCTGTACAAATACAGTCTTCCGAAATGATCATATATCAATTTCGTAGCTTCTAACACAGGCATGTCTGAGAAACCAAACAAATTCCTTTAGTGATATTTCGATGTTAAACTATACATGAGAACTTAAAATGTTTGCATGAAAATATTTTTTTTAAAAACTTGAAAAATAGGGCCTGAGTGATGGGACATCTTAAATTTCCTAAGTTTTTGTTGTTTTTTTCTAAAACATATGAACCCTTTAAAGGATCAGAATATACAGTGTAGGCTCTTTGGATGTGTTCATGGATGGGCTTTTTTTATAGGGTTGTTTATTTTTCTGATTTGTTCTATAACAAAAATTTAATTTGACTTCTGTTAGTTTTCTGACTTGATTTCAGGCTTTTCTAAGCATGGACATCATCGTCTTGCACTGGCTTCTATTGACTTGATAGATGTGGTCTATGGGAAAGCTGCCAAAGCTGCATATCTGTATTTTCATTTGAGCTTTTTGGAAGCCCCAAGGGTTATATTTTACCCTTGGAACAAATCCAGGGGAGGCCATTAAGTTGATAATGGGTCTGATGCACCTTGGCTATGGAGACAGACCAGGAGAGTTGGGGCTGTTCAACCTGGAGAAGAGAAGGCTCCAGGGAGACCTTGGAGCCCCTTCCAGTGCCTGAAGGGGCTAGAAGAGAGTTGGGGAGGAATTTGGGACAAGGTCCTAGAGTGACAGGATGAGGGGGAACCACCTTAAGATGAAGGACAGAAGGTTTAGATTAGATACTAGGAAGAAATTCTTCCCTGTGAGGGTGGTGAGGCCCTGGCACAGGCTGGCCAGAGAAGCTGTGGCTGCCCCATCCCTGGAAGTGTCCAAGGCCAGGCTGGATGGGGCTTGGAGCAACCTGGGATAGTGGAAGGTGTCCCTGCCCATGGCAGGGGTTGAAATCAGATGATCTTGAAGCTCCCTTCCAACCTAAACCATTCCATAATTCTGTATTTCAGCTTCAATAACAGAGGCAAAAAGTAAAGGTTTTATGGATGTTCTTAATGTAAAAATAATTTAACCCATCAGTGATTCAGTCTCTTTGGACAGCATCTCCTACTTGTGACTCTCTGAGGAGACTGTGTGAGCATGACTGTTGTCTACAGCCCGTCCTTATGTGTCTTCAATATCCACTGCATTAGAGATTTTTAGAGAATCTTTTAATATCAGTTTATCCATCCACGTGGATCTTGTAATACCGATCAAGCTCTCATCTGGAGTCCTGCCTTTTTTAGGTGCAGAAGATGTTCTGGAAATTCCATTGACTTTTCTGTTGAACCTTGGGGCTAAAATAGAAAAAACTTAATCCATAATTCTCTGCTGGCAAGGGGTTGTGTGATGCTGAAGACACCCACCCCTTGCCTTTAGTAAGCATTAACAGAACGTCTTCCAAGTCACAAAGATCCCAAAGACCCAGTTTCAGGCTAAAATTGGTAATCTGATGAAATGTTGTATTCTTTGTTTAGAATATTTCATAATTTTATCAGTTTGTGCAGTTTTTCCTAATGTTTGCTCCTGTTCAGTTTGTGTAGGGTTTTAAGTGTTTCCAGGTACTTCTGACCCAGCTACCTCTGACTTGCTGCATGTTTGTGGTGTGGAAGGTGTATTGTCACAACACCATTCAGGTTCTGTACAGAAATATTTTCATACATATTAGAGCACACACACTCCTTGCTGAAGGAGATTGTTCTTCTATTTTCTCTCTAGTTACTGTGAAGTATTTATTTGAAAATAAATTCAAGCATATTAAGAGCACCTATTGCAAATATGTAAGATCTCTGCTTCCTGAAGCTCATGTGCAAAGGTGTTTTAATTGCCAGATCCTTTTGGGTTGTGTTCTCAGGCCAAGTCAATTCAGCATTTAAAAACTGCACATGTTCAAGTGCATCCCCTCTCTCCAGTTAATATTCCTGCATGTTCTAATGGAGACTTGAAGGGGGATGGATTGATAATCTCTATGTGTGTGCTGTTAGCTTATGGAGGTGTCTTGTTTGTGTAACACCAACTTAATTTATTACCACCTGCTGTTGCTGCAAATGGTGAGATTGTCGCACACAAATTGCATGTTTCATCACTGTGATGGTG
The DNA here is from genome assembly GCF_026979565.1 of Vidua chalybeata. NCBI lineage: Eukaryota > Metazoa > Chordata > Aves > Passeriformes > Viduidae > Vidua > Vidua chalybeata. Next base: position 148,960,994 of record NC_071530.1, on the reverse strand, counting down.
GGAATTGATTTATTGTTTCCAGGGAAATAATTGAATAGAAGAAAAATGCACTGTAAAGTAAGTTGCATCTTTATGAGCTTCTTACTTAAAACCTGTCCATGATCAAATAGATTCTAAAAAGGTGCAGTAAATTATTGTGGGGCTAGTGAAACCTGCTTACTTGATGCCTTCAGTAGTGCCTGAATTTCTCCACCATGGAGATGTAAAACCAGTTACCCCTGTCTCATTTGCTCCCCTGCCATGATGAGGATACACTCACGCTGGTGGTTTGGGACCTCAGTGCTGCTGGGTCTGTGCTTGTGTCTGTGCTAATTCACCATGGATGGGCTGTCACAGAACCTGCAAAGACTCAATTTTACTTCTGGTTTTGAAATGTATAGCAGTTGAATTAGATATTTCTGATATTTCTGACTCCACTCCCTGTTGTTTGAAATTAGATAACTGCCAGTAACAAATAAATGTCTGGGTTATCTCAGGTGGGATGAGATGGACTAGTGGAGCAACCCAAACAGTTGCTTTAGTGGAAGAGGCTGATGTGGGTTTTGGCACAGGCTTGTTGTATTTGTAACTCATGTGTTGCAAAGTATGATGAGGTTTTGACCCAGGATGACTCCTGTCAGGGGAGGTTGGAGAGGAGATGAAAATGGTGCCATATGTACTGTGATTGATTATTCTTGTGTGTTCCTGCATGATTCCTTCCACAATTGGAAGTGACAAAACTGAGGAAGCTTAATTGTACTGAAGCTTGTCTTGCTTTAGGGGATTGAACCCACCTCTTCCAGGTTCCAATTAATTTTTCTACCACAGACCAAATATTTTATCCTTTTAAATTCTAAATTCCACTTTGAGAGAACTCTCTTGAAGGAAGCCCTGAATTAAATGTATTTCAGCTGGATAAGACCAGTTGGAATGGCTTTCTTCCCCTAGTTTACAAACTTCAGGAAGTAGTGACTCAGTTGTAAGTAGAATGGTCTAATTGCTGCTGTTACCTTCTTCAGCTCAGAAGTTTTAACCCTTTCGGTCATTTGTGTCTCATGCAAAGCCAAATTTTTAGACATACATATTGGAGATGGTTCTAGGAAAAATGAATTTGTTTTTCTAACATTTCTTTGGTAAGCTGTTGTCTGACTCCTCTCTGTTTATTGCGGGTTGAGGAAACCCCCAAAACACACATTCTGACCCCAGTTTATATTGTAATCAAGTTATTTAGGTGAGAGCTTTCCCTTAAAATTGTAAATTCCTTATTTCTCAGTACAGCGTAAATGTTGAACTTCAGGACCTGTGGTATATTAGACATGCTTTAGTTAATCTAAACTCAAGAAAGTTTCAGTAGCCCTGTGTTAGTAGATTGAAGGTAAAAGACTGAAAAATGCTTTGGGTGGACACCAAAGGTGTTTTCTTGGATGATGCCAATTTTCAGAGCTTTTCAGTGCTGATGGTTCTAGTCAGGGATTTAATGATGCATTCTCTGGAAAACCCCACAAGAAACCTCACAGCTTCATCGGGATGAAAAAGAGCAAAAGCCTTGAATGCCCTTCCTGTTTGCTGTGCAGTGCACAGTACAGAAGTCCCTATTTTTCTGGAGAGTGTGGGAACCATGTCCAAGGGAGAATTCCAGCTGCAGTGAGGTGGTGAGTCCTGGGTTTGGATTCAGCCCTACACAGCATGTCAGGGGCATCCACCTGGGATGAAAGCCCTGGTAGGGAATCCATAAATTGTGTTCTGATACAAAGCAGAATGGAATCATTGGTGTTGAGTCCAGAACTCTGAAGAGGGCCCTGATGATCTCTTTGGAGTGGATGAGGTTTTTTTAAATTGCCTTTTTAAGGCTTTATTATGTCTTGTTGGTTTTTGTTTTATTTTTAATAAAAATCTTGAAATGGTCCATAGAGTGTGTGTTTATCTGCTTAGTAAAAAATCACGTATTTCTTCATTTCTGCCTATATACCAGAGGCTGTTGTTTCTGCCTTTGAAAAACACCTGAGCCAGAATAGGCCTAAGGAAAACTTTTTACAGGTCATTGAATTTTGTAATAGGCCACTGGAGGCTGTTGTCATGCTGTTCCTCCTGAGCACTTAAGTGCCTTTTATCTGACGGTTAAAATTATTAAAGGGGGTTAAACATTAAAAGATAGTTGGAACATTTTGAATTATAGGCTGGGGTGGTGTCATTCAGTAATATAAAACCAGGAAATCCCAGGTAAAATCGAAAGGTGGCCAAAGCCAAATGTGTTAAACCTTGATGGTGCATAGCCAGGATACCTCATGGCTCTCCTCAGCTGCCTCTAGTTCCAGACACTTCAGATTTTTAATTTTGGAGAAGCACACTTGCATCTTCACCAGTTCTCATTAGTTTATACTATTTTAGAAGGACAGTAAACTCTCCCTGCTTGTATTTGCTTCTAAAGCTGTTTGGAAGAAGAGCTGGGCTATGTGGGTCCTCCTTGGAGCAGTATTTCAGACAGGAGTGTTAGAAAATATTATTTGAATTCATACAGCTTCCTTCAGTCTCTTAATTCAATATTTGTAGGAAGAGCTGCTGCCAACAAGTACTGCAGCTTCAAAATACATAGAAATTAATTTAAATCTTTATTTCTAAATGGCACAGTTGTTCCATGCTCATTTCTCTGGTGCCTTTTGAAATAAAAGTGCACCCCTCTAATTCTCTAGAGCTTGCTAGAAGCAAGCAATAGAAAATGCAAGGGGAGATTAGTGTTTATTTGAATTTCAGTGGTGCCAAGGGACCACAGTGAAAGTTCAGAGTGCTGTTGAGAAATTAGGCGAGTATCTAACTGGATACTGTGTTCTAATTAAAGCTTGTACAGACATTGATTTTCTTGTATTCCCAACACAACTGATGTTTCCTCACTGTTTAATTTTTTAATATTAAAAATAGAAAACGGTGCTAACTCCAAAGGGAATTGCTGATAGCACAGATTATGTAATGCTACAATAAAATTGGGTTAAACTGAGTATTTAAAGGTACATTAGGACTTAATCCTGTGGGATTTTTAGTGAGAAGGATGGGTGGTGCTTTGAATGCAGGGTAGACAAGTACATCTTGGGACATTTGGAAAATTGCTGCTTGACAGGACAGTCGTTTAACCATTGGTCAGTCCCCTGAAACTTTCTCAGTCCCTTCATCCCAAGGTGCAGCTACCCCAGTAACAGCTACTATTTCTTTGGCACTTGGCAAAATCCACTCTGAGTTCTTCAGCAGCCTTTGTCCATAGCAGCTGTACGGGGAATATGCCATTGTTTCATTTAATTTAGGTGATACATTTATTTATTTATATTTTTATTATTGATTTCTAGTGAGTTACACTAGTCTTACATTTACAGGCCCAGGATTGTCATATTGCTCTGCTTCATGTGGGTCTTGTAGTTCACGCTGTCTCTGAATTCCTCCTTCATGCTCCCTTGAACGTTTAATCTCCTGAAACATTGTTATAATTGAAATAAATGTTCCCATATTGGCAATTTGTATTGCTAAATTTGTTTTGACTTTGTCTGCATTATCTTTGAACTGTATTGAGACATAGATTTAGCAACTGTTCAGGCAATATTCCCTGAGGAGAAAAAAATGGAATTGCCAGTGCTGTTTTTCTATTTCATACTGATACAGTGAAGTACTTGGTGAGATGATTTAGGCTAAAATAGGTACTAAGAACTTGATTTTAAAATTGTTTAATGTATCTGACTTTATACTTTGACCTGACAGCCTTGATAAATGCTTTTGGCTACAAATACTACACTTAAAAGTGCATAAATTTGGAGGAGTGGGGGAAAGCAGTGACCAGGAAGAGATTAAAAAGAGGCATCAAGAGAAATAAATAAATAAATGTGTTCTTGGATGTAGTCATAGCAAATATTACCAAAAACAGTGAACATAGCTGAAAGGCAGGGTAAAGTGGAACAAAGGATTGCTCCTTTTTTCTTCTGCTTTTGAACATCAGCATTAGCTGAAAGAAGAAGTACAAGAAAAATAAACTCAGCAGGGAACAAACAGGGACATTCCAACGTGACTTATGGAAATAGCTGAAACTACTGAATATCTTTGAAGGCTAAACTGATGATAAAAGGAGAAAAATAGCCCTTCTCCTTTCTTTCTGCATATGTCCCTAATGTGAAATCGCAAACCTAATGGTTTTCTCCAGGTTTCATCCTTAAATGTGCAACAAGATGTTGACATCAAGGAAATGCAAAAAGGACTTGTTACACACCTGTCACGTTTGCTGCTTCTCTGCTGTGGTGTGGATGTCTTTATATCAGGTGATGGAATACCAAAAGTCAGCAATGTGCTGATTCTAAACACAGGCCCCAAAAATACAGGCTTTGTCATGGGGATCGTAGTTAAAATTGTACTTAACACCTTTCCTGTCTGTGAGGTTGAGATAGTCAAGTTAATATTTGCAAGGTGAGTTACAGCAGGATTTAATACAAGCTGTGAAAATGGATTGAGCTTGAAATGCACGAGATGTTTACTCTCTGATGTGAGATGTATTCTGGATAATTTATGATTTTAGAGTGTGAAATAAGTCCTTAATTTAGTTTTTATCTCCAAATAACAAAATTTCAGAGGTTGCAAGATACCTGTGGAGATTTATCCTCCTCTGCCTCTGCTCAGAGCCGGGTCAGCCTACAGCAGGTTGCTCAGGACTGTATCCAGCTGTGATTTGAATATCCACAGATGGAGATTCCAGGTGGGCAACCTGTTGCAGTGTTCAGCCTCCTGTGTAGTGCAAAAACTCTCTCTTAATACTTAAAATGGGAATTTCTATTTTGTCCCTTCATGTCCATTGCTTCATGTCCTCACTGGGCACCACTGGGAGCAGTCTGGCTCTATCTTTTTTGGTATTTATACACATTTGGAAGATCCCCCTGAGCTTTTTTTCTCTTGGCCAAACCATCCCATTTTTCTGAGCCTTTCCTTGTATGATAGACACTAAAATTCCTGAACTGTTTTTGTTGTCCTTCATTGGACTGTGTCCATAATGTCCATGTCTCTCTTGTCAGGATGGTAACAAAGCCCAGGAGCCTGGTGGTTGCAAGGAGACTTTGGTGGCTCATGGTTGGCTTGTCCACCAAGACATCCAGGTCCTCTGGAAAGCTGCTTTCCAGTCAGTCTGTCCAGAAAAGCAACATTGTTTGTCAAAGGTGCAAGCAATCTAAAGGCTTTTATTAACTTTAATAATTGTAATATTTGAAAGTATTTTAAATCTTGCAGAAGGATTATTTACACCAGGACCACAGAATGAAATGAACTCTGAATTTTTACTGTATTTTTATAGATTCTTAACTTTTCTAATAGATTTTATAGATTCTTTCAGATTTGTATAGGTTTGAATTTAGATGGACCAAGTTATTTTGCAGAAATGCCACCTAGAAGGGGCTTTAGCTCATAGATGTTGATGCCTTCAGGCCTAAGATGGGGATCAGAATGTGGAGGTTAAAGAATAATGGGATTTCATGGTATCTACAAACAATGTGGACAATGTGGAGTCACAGTGTGAATAATGAGAATAATTACAGCTTGGTTCCTTGTAATATGAACTTGTTAGCACTGCATTGTTGGCCATCAGCCAACACTAATAAGAGAAAGTGTTGCTTATTTTTAAATTATTTTTTATTATCAAATTGCTGATGTTGAAGACATTATTTGCATTGAAACCATTTTCCTTGTGAGATGACTCTACTATCACTTTATTAACCAATTTGCAGTTAATTGATTTAAATATTTTTTAATGACTTTTGACTGTCTCATTAGTGGAAATGATTTAATTTCTGAGTACTCAAAGCTCATAGTGAAACGTGACTTAGAACTTTGATTGTGCTACTGGAAGTCATAACACTGACTTTGTTTCTGATATAGTCAGCAAAAGTGGGAATGTGTCAGGCGGAGTCACATTGAGAGGAAATGACTTCTAGACAGATTCAACTTGCCTGAATCTCAGATACTCCCACCACAGTAAAGAAAACCATTTGAGCAATAATACCTCTTGTAGTGTAGTCTGGTAACAACTGCAGCATCTCAGTCAGTATCGCCAGGCCAGGGCTGGTTTGCTTTGCTCCTCCCCCAGTCTTGGAATAGTCCTTGACATTACTGAGAAATCACAGGGATTTCTCTGAAGTGCAAGCACTGGGAGAACAATAGTCTTTCCTCTTGGAAGCTCTAAGGGCTGCTGGCACAGAGCCTTGCATACAAAGAAATTTGACCATGCTTGACTTTAGACCATTAGCTTTTTACACCACAAGATCCAATAAAATACAGTAGAATTAAGTCATAGAATCATGGAATGGTTTTGGTTGGGAGGGACCTCGAAGACCATCTAGTTCCAACTTCCCTGCCATGAGCAAGAGCTCCTTCCACTAGACCAGGTTGCTTTGTCCAAAATTTCTGATTTATATATTATCTAAATCTGCCTTCTTTTAGTTGACTGTAGTTTGTTTCTGGCCCATGGTAGCACACACTACCTGTCTGTTTAATACCAAGAGGATTAAAGCTGCTCATTTAAACTGAGATGTGTAATTGCAGCATTACACACCAGTCTGGTTTGAATTTAGAACAGCCCAAATAAGCATCCTGGTGTTGTTATCTGAGCTTTTTTTGTATCATAAAACAACCCGTCAGCTCTTGTAAAATAGTTGTTTAACAGCAGCTGTATTTTACAAAGTTTTGGCCTGGGGCAGAGTTTTATAGTTATATTACAAGCTCAAACCCAGGGGCTGGTTTTAATGGGAATGTTAACAGGTCCATAACCAGAGATATGGCATGTGGTTCTATACCTGGAGCTATCAGATTTATTGCTGTTTCATAAAGTAAACGTTGGGCTTTTTAAAAGAAGTTGTAAGGAATCAGTGATGATCAAATTCTGAAGGAAAACTGCTATTCTAATTTTGTGGAGGGGATTGTTTTACTTTGAAAAACCTCTGTGAAATACAACCTTGTGAAAGCTGACCCCGTATCCAGTACTGTCAGTCTGATGCCTAATTCCACATTTTGATGAATATGGAAACATTATAATAGTGTTGTGCCTGTCCATTGAAATGACACCTTGTAAGAGCACTTCAGTGTGTAGGTACTGCAGTCTTGTATTGCTTTCCTGTTTGCTGCTCCCAAGGGGTGTAGATTGTCCATATTTAAGCCTATGGCTAGACATCTAAATGCTTGGTTTGGTGTTTCCCCAATAGCTTTTCTCCCTTGATAGCTGTTCTTCAGCCACGTAAAACCCGATGAATGTGTGTATTAAGTGGATGGAGTGTGGTGAATTAATACTAAAGCAGGCATTCCTTTGGTTCTCTGTGAAGAAATGGCTCATTTTTGCTTTGTGTTGTAGCAATTCTCCCTGCTGTCTGCTTATGTAAACTTTAAATAAAGCTCGGCAGTTTCACCAGTAACCTTGAGGTAGGGTGGGTTGTTCTGAAGGATGCAGAGCATCCTGCACAAGGGCAATGGCCTTGTCTGAGCCTGAAAACTGCAATTTCATTGCAAACAGTTGGAAGTTGGGCTTCATCTGCCTGAATTTGTCCTGGTGAAACTCCCTACCCTGCGGACCTTTGGGGTTTAGCAATGGCTATTTTAACCTTACAGGAAAGGAGTCCTGCAGATTGGAGCTTGCACAGTCTTGTTGTCTTGGTGTTAGTGTGCCAGAGGGGAGATTTTGGTGCCTGTTTCAACTTTAAAGTCAATGTTTCTGTAAAAACAGCTCACGGGCTCCTTTGGTGAGGAGAAGTCAAGGACTTGCTGAGGGGCTCCTGGCATTTTCAGATCTGTGTCTGTTCGTGAGAGGTGAGGAGGAGGAGGGGCTTTAGTGTGGGCTCAAGATTGGATTAATTCATTTGTATTGATGGCCAGAAAAGAGGAACAATAAAGCTGTAGTGATTTCTTGAGTTTTCACAGAGATAGGAAACTCTGGCAGGTAAGGGAAGTCTCTCAAGCGTCAGACACTGGGGGAATGTTGGGAAAAGCTTCTCCTTGGCTTCTCTTGCCATTTTCCTTGAGGGCAGGACATCAGAGGCCTTTTGTCTGTCCTGTGTAAGTTCCTACCCTTCCCTTGGATGAATGCAATTCAACCATTTATTCATAAGGTAAAGACATCCTGCCCAGATGGGCTGTTGTTTCTTCTTTATCTGGTGGGTCTGAATTAGGTAGATGCTTAAGACTTCCAGTCCGGGTTTCAACCTCGAAAATGTTATCTCCAATCTGAAGATTCCAAGCCTTGATATTGCTGGTGCTAATTCCTCTTAGCTGAGCTCATGGCATGTTCTGACCGTGGCTGGTGTTACCACAGCTGCTGCTGGAGGGGAGATGCTCTCCCTCACCCTGATCGCTGCTGCTTCTGCTTCCCTTCCTGTCCAGCAGCTTCAGGCAGCTCTAGCATGGAACTAAGCCAGTCCTGAAAACCAAATCACCTGGGTTTTTGTTTTGATTTCCCCTCACCCCCCTCCAATAGTTTTTTGAGCCAGTATTTTGGGGGGTCAGCAGAGCACCATGGCAGGTGGCAGGGCGATGGCTGAAGCTCTGAGGGGCAGCCAGGCATTACAGGAGCTCAGCTGGAAGCAGGGGTCTCTCTTGTGCCTCTCAGTGAAGTAAACCGGGGCTCAAGTGTTCAGTTTACTAGCAGGAAAGTAGTTCAGAGCACTATGCCAAAAAGATCAAGTTTGGTTTATTTTTAACTTCACATTTTCAAAACTGCCTCCCTACTGGCTGCTCGCTGTGAGGAGGAGGAGGAGGTAGGGAAAGCTCTGTGCACTTGTCCAAGGCCTGGAGCAGAGCCCTGCAGTCCTTTGCTCTTTGCAGCCAGCAGACTGGAATGATGCTCTAGACTGGCAGGCAGGGAGGAGGTGCTCTTTGCTCTTTTTCTCTTGGACTGCATTGATTTCACAGACACCATCTGCTTGTGGCTGACTAATTAGGAGCAGTAGCCAAGAGGCAATTTTCTTTCTCCTTTGACATGCAGACTCATACCACTTTGCCATCAGACTTTGAAATCAGGCTGGTAGAAGATAAAACTCAGCCACTTATTCAGGAATTGCTGAGAGGAGGGATAGCTGTGTTCTTAATGGTTCCTCACTGAATAATGAACTTAGATCTGGATGATTTTGTGTCCCACTGATTCCCAAACTAGCACAAAAGGAGTGAAGTTTCCATTGTTTTAACCTTTACATAGGAGAGCCTGGTGTTGGTGTGTGGCTTCTTATTGGAGAGCCTCCAGCTCAGTGCTGGGGTTTCCTTACGCCTCTTTAGAGGCTTGTTGTAAGACCAGACTTGGCAGATTTTAGGGATGAAAACTGTTTGAACTGAAAGCTGGTATTTGGTGTTGAAGGCTTTGTCAGAGGCCTGGGTTAAGTCACTGAGAAACACATGGAAGAGGTTTTGCTAAAGATACCACTCTGTAAATAATTGTGGTGTTCAAGGTCAGATCACTTGCTCCAAGGGGCTTGCAGTTTCTCTGGTAGTCATCTGGGTAGGTTTTTATGTATGTAGATACATAAATATTTTAGTTGCTTTCCAGAAAAGGAAGTGAATCTTCATGGTTTTCTGGTAAATGCTTTTTATGAAGAAGTATAAGATTCATGCAAAACTGAAACGAATTTCTTTCTTGTTTCCCTTTCCCTAGAATATGACAGATACCTAGCATCTAGCAAAACCATGGCAGCAGCTTACCTTGACCCAAACTTGAATCACACCCCAAGTTCAGGTGCAAAGACTCACCTCAGCTCTGGGATGGAGCGTTCCCCAGGGGCCATGGAACGAGTCCTAAAGGTTTTCCACTACTTTGAAAACAGCAGTGAACCGACCACGTGGGCCAGCATTATCCGGCATGGAGACGCTACTGATGTCCGAGTAAGTCCCTTTTTTAGCATCCTTAGGTTAAGTGTTATCTTAAAAATGGGAGGTAAAAATCTGGAGGCAAACAAACACAAAAGTTTCATGGTTTATTTTAAAAGAATCTTGACCTGTTGTATATTTTGAGTAAATTCAGGTACTTTAAGTGGTACCAACCTGTGTGACACCTCAAGGGAGGAATGAGAGCTGGGATGAAAGTGACATTAAATGACATTTTGCATGTTTTAAAGAAATAATAAGAAATGAATGTGTTTAATTGTAAGATGTGTGTATTCACGTGGTTAAAATGTTTAAATATAATGTGTACATCACTTAGGGAAAGAAATACTGTTTGGAAACTTTTTCCCCTATAGTGGGGGAAAATGGAGCTATGAAGAGGCCTTTTTTTCTCCCCAGATAGTCTGTTTGGCCATCCTCTCCCCCTGCTAGTCACCTGCTGCTTGTATTTTTACAATATTGTCCTTTGGTTCATCTATGGAAAAAACCCAAAGGTTCTGACTTTTTAAAGAATAAATACCTGTAATCTTAGAGTTCTGTGGAAATGTTATATATGCATGAAAATACTTTATTGTGAACTGACATACTCTCTAATGCTGAGATCTTACCTTTTCTGCATTTATCCTTTAAATTTTTGAGGTATTGTGGTATCTAAACTGTAACAAGCCCAGTTTATTTTAACATGTCAAATGCTTTTGTGGTTTGCTTGTTTTTAATTATCCTTCAAGAGCAGAATCTTGCAGGGTGGTAGGTGGTATGTGGGGTTGTTCTCTGCTGTGAGGTACTTGCTGTGGAAGCAGGTCCCCATCTGCTCCTTTCTTCCAACAGTTCTTCAAATTCCTCTGCAAAGATGTGATTCTGCTGGAGAGAGACTTGTCATGGAGTGAAGGAGACTTGTTTTCTCATTCTGTCCTCTGTTAAGTTTCCTTTGTGCAAGAGAAAATGAAATTAATAAAAAAGCATGAAGCATTTTGAATGTTTAATTCCCTTTCCCACTGTTTATTTCCTAGCATGGCTGCATGTGCAAAGGCCCAAGAGCATTCTCAGTGGAGGAGGTCTTGTGATCTTGAACACAGACCTGTGAAATCCAGGGATTTTCATTGGTGATGATCAGAAAATCTGTCTCTTGTCAATTCAATAAGCTCCTATCTGTGTTTGTGGATAATGTGATGAGTGGGCAGATCAGAGGTTTCAACAACAGAAATCATTGTCATCAATTGCATACATTTTTTTACGTGGAGAAAAGTTTTTTTGGGTGCCACTTGAAATTTTTTTTTGCTCCCTGACTTAAGTATTAATGGTTTGCTATCTCTAATCTGATTGATTTGTTTCATAAAGTGCATTACTTGGTACAAGAGCAGGAAAACTATATCTCAGTACGTTTTTAACCTTGCAGACCTCTCCTGTGGATAAACGTCCAGGGCTCTTAATGTGGTACTTGAAATGGAGGCTGTCTTTCCAGAGAAGTATGTAAAATCCTGGAAAACAAAAGCAGAGGTTAAATCTGTTTTTTTTCCAGCTCAGGAATACCTGTGGTTATGAGCTTTAAGGATACAAAACTTGGAGTTGCTAAGAAATTCACTGCTGAGTTCAGTTGGCAGTTATGTATCATTTCTTAAAACAAGAATATGCCATTTTTTTATAAAAGCAGGATTAAAAAAAACAGGCCCGTAGCAGTTACTTGATGCTTGCCTTAATTTTAAATTTTACATGTACTTTTAATTGGATGGATGTTTCCAAAAAGAATGGGATTTTTGTATTGTTCTGATGGGTAGCTGTTAAACTTCCTTCTTTTAGCAAATGTCCTTCTTTTGTTATTTTGTTCAACTGGGACAGTGACTGTTGAATGTGAATGTGCAGGTAGTAAAGGTCTAGCACTGATGTATTACCATGACATTTATTTTAGAAACAGTAAACCCTTGTTGGAGTACAAGCCTACATTCCACTGGAATGACTGCTGTTCGACCAAGCTGAATAATTTAAGATTAAAATAGCCTGTAAGGTTTTTATGCCTCCTTTTGTGGAGGAGATGTCTGCCATTTCTTCTGAATTACAGCCTGAGGGAGGAGACTGGAGCTGGGTTTGTTTCCAAGGAGCTCTGAAGGAATATTCAAAGGTGAATGTCTTTGAGACAGTTCTGCAATTAAAAGGAAAAGAAATAAGGTCTTCCAAGACTACTCCCTGGTCAGCACAGCTGCTGGGGTGATAGCCGGGGAACATTTTTACTATTTGGGGTACATTTCCAGTGTTAGAAGTCAGACTTAGTCTGAAATCTCCAGATGAGCCAATTAAAGGTGTTTCTGCTGCTAAAGCCAAAGGACTTCATGGAATGTACCCAGGGAAAGTAAAGTTGGAATTTTCTTTCCTGATTTGTGGCTCCTAACATCTTGTGTTTCTAACAAAGTGTCGTTTGCCTTTGTGAATGAAGGATGTGTTTGACAGTCAAAGCAGCAACGAAAAGGTCTTTTCCTCTCAAAAAAAAAAAAAAAAAAAGGAGAAAAAAATTATATCCTAGAACAAAGAGTAGAAACAGTGATTTAGCTGTATAACTCCTACAAAATTCTTTGGTCATGGGGGGAAACACTTTTCATTAAAACTCAGGTAGTTAAGCTCATATGAACAGAAATCAGCTTTCTGTAGGAGTCCCTTAAAAGGCTGGACTGTGATTTCCTTGCTGTTAGTCTTAAAATATCTTTCACCAAGACAACAGTGTGGCTACACGTAGGCTTTGCTTTGAGGAGAGCTTTGGGCTGTGGACCTCTGCTTATTCTGGATGGATTTAGTCCCTCAAAGACTGCTCTTTCCTCAGGGATGAAGGCTGTGCTCTGCAGTGGATGCAAGAGCAGCTTCTCAATTCTGGGAAGTGCTTTCTTGGATTTCAAAGAACTGGCATGCTCTCATTACCCTCTTTTTCTTTGGTGTTATACTAAAGACATGCTTCATTTCCAAAAGAAAGAAAAGGCTTTTATGAATGTGCAAACAGTAGTCTCCTCCTGTGTAGACACAGCCAAGCATTTGCCAGGGGAAGAAAAGTTGTTTATCTTCCTTGTTTATCTTGGTATGGCTTGTTTGGATGTGGTGTCTAGGTGCTTGTGTGCGCAAAGGGATTTCCAGGCTTCAGGCTTGGAGAGAATGCAGGGCATTCTCTGCCCTGCTCACAGCCTCAGGTGTGGCATGTGAGGAGGTGGGTGTTGCTGAGATGGAATTTTTTGGTCTGAAGTGCACCCTGAAAGTAAACACTGCCACTGGGTCTTGATCAGCACTTAGGAGAAAATCACCTCTGTTTTCAGATGTGGTTGAAGCAGAATTGTAACCATAATTAAGGAAAAAGAAAAAAAAAATACTGCAATGCATGTAGCAGATTGAGTGGGTAGAGAAGATCTGGAATTTTTAGAAAACAGGCATTGGGAAACCTTGAGTGAATTCTTACAGGTGACTTTTGGTGAAGTGCAGATCTGTGCAGTCTTCTTTTCCACCCCAGAGGTGCTCAGCTTGCATTGATTACACCTTTTTTAAAACTTCTAGCCTTTAAAGCTTGTCCTTGATTCTTAAGTAGTAATTGTGAGAAGTAAAGACATTATTTATGTGGAAATAACAACCACAAATCTCAAACCAGGTTATTGCCAGACATGAGTCGTACCTTGATTATCAGAAAGGATTTTTTTCCTTCCAATTTTGTTATACTGTCTAAAACCTAAGCTGGATAGAGATAGCATTAAAACTTTTAACCTGTCAGATTAGTCTTTATTTTTGTAGTTGGAGAGAAGCATGGTTAGAGCTCTTGAACAAATAAAGATAGTGTTTGGGTTTCTCTTAACCTGTTCACAATTCAAATGTCTTTTTCTTCCTTTTCTATGCAGTACCACCTTGAAATGTCAGCTTCCTTAATGTTGACAGAATAAGAGCTCAAAAAGCTGAATTTAAAAAGTGCATCCTTAGCTAGATCAGAGCAAATTCATCAGCTTCCCTACCCACCTGCAAGATCTTACTCCTCACAGGTAGAAGGCATGTGTGCAGGTTGGAAGGTTGTGTATTCTGGTCTGTTCCCTGAGCCAAGTGCTTTAGGGGAAGGGCTGAAGCACATTCAGCTGGGTCTTCACTAAAGCAGATAATGGAGCTGTGTTCCTGTGTTCCTATGTGTTGCATCTTCTTTCCTGTTTGCCTCTCCCATTCAATCCATGCTGTACTTTCACCTATTGGTGTGAGAGAGCAGAGTATTTGATTGGAGATCCTGTTTGTGGTGGAGGGATGGGAAGACCCTGCAGTGCAAAGGTCTGCAGTTCAAATGCTGTGCTGGTTAAGACACGTGTTTCATCTGGCAGCTGTGCCAGCTTCCTTCTTGCTGTTTGTTTTCTCATGCTGGCATAGGTGGTGTGACTGTTTTGGCAAACTCAATCCAAGTTAAAATGAATGATTGTTTTGCTGTTGTTTTAAATCCAGATCAGTTCTGTAATCTTGTTAGCTGCATTGTCTTGCAGACTGACACAGCTGAGAAGGCTGGGGGGAGAAAGGAAATGCCTGTTTATGCTGGCACCGTGCTGCTACTGCACCACGAGGGGACAGAGTATTAAAGCCTTCCTGATGAACATCCCTTGTCATCCACAGCAGCATTCCTGGTTTCCAGACGTTTCCCAAGAAGGATATTCCCTGTTCTGAAAAAGGGCAAGAGGCTTGTCAGTCCAACCTCAGTTCCAGATGTGATTCCACCTGCTCACTTCCAAGTCTCTCCCTCTTTTTCAAACCCGTGTTATTTAGAGCCAATATCTGAATAAAGGTGCCAGACATCTACTGTGGCTACTCTGGAACAGGTCTGGGCTACACAGTACTGATCCTGGTAGCCAGTAGTTGAACTTGGTGCTACCCAACTGTGGAATGGCCAGATTGCTGCTCAGTTCCTCCCAAGCCAGAAGCTTGAAGAGTTGTAGGAGAATGGGCATGGGCTGGAGCTGCTCTGGTGTATCTACTGCAATCTGTAAAGGAGATGCAAATATATTAATTGGATGAGTTTTTATCTCTTGGGTTTCTTTTTTAAAGTAGATTCCTACTAGATTTAAAACAGATTCTTACTAGATTTAGTAACAGGGGAGCAGCTTAGTCACACAAAGCTCTGTGGAAAGAGGCTGTGAGCGCTGGCAGGAGTCAAAGCTGGATTAGTATTTTTTGGTGAAGTCAGCTCTTTACAGCAATGGCTACATATTCAAATCTCATTTCTACATGTGTACAGTGATATATGTGCTTTGAGGCAGTGGAACTACTTGATGTATAGAAGCAGACTGGAGTGCAGCAATTCAAACATCAAATAGATGTGTGTAAAATGTATAAAATCATTCCTGGTCTAGTATAAGAGCTAGAAAATTGGTGTGATTTACCTTTTTTTCCTTCCTTTTCTCTGCTGTGTGCCTGCATGAATTGTACCAGATAACAAGGCATGGTTGTATTGTTATTTTGTAGGTGCCTCCCTTCTGAGAACCTGAGAAAGTTAGCAAGAATTCGAAATCATGGATCTTGAAATGTAAACAAAAAATTGTGTGGTATAGTGTGATAATCAGTATACTAAGACAAAAGTATCCTTTGGTACCTTTCCAAAACAGGCTTTGGGATGCCTGTTTTACTTTTGCAAAATACTCATGATACCCTTAGATGAGACACACATGCAAAATAACATTTTAAACCTAATCTCAATAGCCCTTTGACATTTTTCTGAAAACATCTAGATCTGTAGATGGCTTCGAGTCAACATCCTGCATCAGTGTTTAACTGTACAAAAACTGGATCCAAGGGGGCTCTTTGACTTTGCCAGAGCATCTGAGGATAGGGAGTAGTGAAATATAGAATCAGAGAAAAATCTGGGTTAGAAAGGACATTTAAAGGTTATCTATTCCAGCCCTGCTGCAACAAGCAGGGACATTCTCAACTAGATCAGGTTGCTCAGAGGCCAGTCTAACCTTGAGTGTTTCTGGGGCATCCACCACATCTCTGGGCAGCCTGGTCCAGTGTTTTACCCCCTCATGGTAAAAAAACTTCATCATAATATCTAACCTAAACATTCTCTCTTTCTATTTAAAGCCATTTGCCTGTATCCTATCACTTTGTACCCTTGCAAAAAGTCCCCCTCCAGGTCTATTGGAGCCCCTTTAGGCACTGGAAGGGGCTCTAAGTTCTCCCTGGAGCTTCTCTTCTCCAGGCTTAGCAGCCCCAACTCTCTCATCCTGGCTCCATGGGGGAGCTGCTCCATCTCTCTGATAGTCTTGGTGGCTTCCTGGACCTGCTCCAAGAGCTCCATGTCCTTCCTGTGCTGGGCCCCCAGAGTTGGATGCAGCTCTGTAGGTGGGGTCTCACCAGAGGGGACAGAGGGGCAGAATCCTCTCCCTCACCCTGCTGCCCACACTGCTTTGAATGTTAAGCAAGTTAAATTTATTGTCAGCTTTTAAAACAGCGTTGCACTAATTTGGGAAGTGTGCAATAGGATTAGAAAAGTGCTGATTAATCCAAGAAGACTGGAAAGCAGGGCTGTACCAGCTCTGCTCTGCCAGTGCTGTCAGAGTGTGCTTGGAAGGTTCCTTGTGGAATTCTGTGTGGGTGTGGAGAGGTATTTGGGATGACAGATCCGAATATGGTTGAATATGAAAGGCTCTGAGGCACTTGGGTGGATGTGTTGCTTGAGCTGAGGTGTCTCTGTGCTGGCATGGTGACAGGATCCTGGCCAGCAGGACAGCCTGGCTTCAGGCTGTGGTTTCAGTATGAACCTGTTGGGCTTCAGGGGCAGAGTTCTTGTGCAGCCTCATCAGTTTCCCAATCTTGTTTATCATATGATACACAAATGTGCTTGCTGGATAAGCACAGTAATGAGAAAAAGGGGAATGTGGGCTTTGTGCTTTGACTGTCAGACAGCATTATCAGAGGACAGCCCAGATTTTGGTGTAGTGGGCACATTCTAGAGTTCTCCTTTATGGAAATTATAAATTAATTTTCATCAGACCTTTGCCATTTACTTTTGTTCAGCTTTTCATTTAAGCCCCTCATAGAAATCTGTCATCAGGAGTTACAATACTTGGTATATAAATAGTGTTTGACATATTTGAAGTGCTGCACAAACATTAGCACGCTGTGCGCCTATGTCAGAGTTGCTACTTAAAGACTTTTTCTGGTGCAAGAAACTTTCTCCTTCCAACTAAATAAGGAAATTAGGTTTGTAGTCACACTGGGAGTATATTATTCTGTCTTCACTTTATTCATAGTAGCACATCAGTCTTGTTAATTTACAAGCAATCAATTAATTTTCACTCATTTACAGAAGCAAAGTATTATTGATACGTACTGGGAGAGCCAAGGGTACTGTGTGCCTTTCGGCCTTTCTCTGGTCTGTCTTGATTTTTCAACATTCTCCTAAATATACTGTACTGTAAATTCTAATTTTGGGCACATTCTCCTAATTTAGGGCAAATATTAATCTGTTTTTTAAATTATCTGTGATGCATATCTGTGGGTTCTTTAGATAAATGAGTAAAAATGAGTGCTATCCAGTTTTCTACCTATAGAAAAAGCTTTTTCTTCTTCTCTCTGGGGTAAAGGGAGGGAAAGGTCACCTATCCTTTGCCTGTTATTGATAAGAAATTCCTCTGAAGGCTTCCCAATGTCTCTTGCTCAGCTGTACTAGTCTATTTTATGTTCAGGATGTAAATGTCAGCTTCGGAAACTTAATTAAAATCAATGTGATTACAGTGAACCGCATTCAAGTGGCAGATGATTGTGTGACTGCCTTGCAGTTGTAGGGAGCTGCTAACAGACACATGAGAACTCCTCACAGGAATTCATATTCATGTAGGGATCCCCTGTACCCAAAGTGAAATCTCATTCTGGAGGAGATTTCTGCTGGAGTTGAGCTCTCCAACAAGTACTTCTAGCTGTGATTAATTTGAGGTCAGAAGTTTGTGGTCCAGGTTGAAACTGATGGTCCTTACCTGTTTTTTTCCACTCAGCAATCCATCTGAGGAGTTTCCTGAGCTGAAATGCTGGTTGCACTAGAGTCTGGAGAGATTTCAGATTTCCTTGGCTGTGCTTCCAGCTAAAAGATTGTGGTGACATGTCTCAGCAGGATGCTGTAGTTGCTATTGTGCAGTGGTTAAGCAGTTAAGTTGTTTGTCTGGAAACTTCTGATTAAACATTCTCATCACTGCCACAGAGAACATCAGGCTGCTTTGGCAGGGCTCCTCACAGAGCCACTGTGGCAGGAACAGAGGCTGTCACCCATCCTGGAGTGATGGCAGTGGCTTTGTTGGACACTCCAGGCATCTCCACTGGGTCTGTGGAGGTTGCCCAGGACCTGAGGAGACTCTGCATGTTGTTTACTACTGATGGGAGTTAAATGCACTGACCTGATGCTGGCTGCAGTGCCAGTGCAAGCCTTGGGGATTAATCTTGGAATGTTTGGAAAGAGCAGCCAGGGCTGAGCAAGTCCTGGGGCTGGATGAGCCTCCCTGTTCTGTGCTCCCTGTTCTGTCCTGATGGGACGTGTGGCTCTAAATGTTTTAAAATTCAAATCCTCTGGTTTATTAATAAAAAAGTATATAAGCAAAGAGATGTTTTACTTGAGACTGCAAACCAGTCATTTTGAGTGCCTTAATCACTATGTTTCCTTATTTCTCCAGTTTTTGGTTCTGACTGTGAATTGATAGCACCTGGAATGAGCTCTGCAGCTTTCCTGAACAACAGCGAAGAGAAGCTCTTGATGTGTTTGTTTCATATAAAGCACCACTTCTTCCTTCCTGACAATACATGGCTTTTTAGAATATATTTTCCAACACTTGCACATGACCTCCTGTGCACCCGTTCTGCTGTCTCCGTAGGGTTTGTGCTTTTTCCTGAATTGCAGCATGTACTAATTGTTGCTAATTACTTTCTTGGGCTGACAACAACTATCTCACCACATACTTCACCTTTCACACATAAATCAGAAAATATGTCTATTTTTATTTTTGATTTTTGATTCTGTGATAGGTTTAGACCTGATTGATGATACAAAAAAGACAGAGGCTTTAAATCTTTCTCAATTTTGGTGGGAATTAGGACATCTGACGTCTTCAGTCCTTTTGAAATCCCAGCCTGAAGACTAGAGAGGGTCTGAGATGTCCATCTTGATTCTTTCCTGAGTAAGCACTAATGGTTTCAGCTGAGCCTTATGCATCAGTAGCCTCAGTAATTCATGGTCGTAGATAATTTTACCATAATTTTTTCCTTTCCAAAGCCACTTCTTATCACAGCAGGAGTAACTATCATCTGAGAACATGTACCTCCATTTTCATTATCCAGTGATAGTGTCAGGGATGGGGGGAGGGGTGGATTTCCAAAACGTAATGCTGTATGCTGCATGCTCTGTGCAGGGTGCAGGAAGGGATGAAAATGAGTGAATCTCTTCTGTTTGCATAGAGAAGAGCTGGCACTATTCCCTTGGGATGAGAGCTCACCTGCCAAAATGTTAGGCTTTACTAACTAAGCAGAGCTTGTCCTTTGGGTGAAGAAGAGGTTAAATATGCCTCTGTCTCTTCTGGGAGTACTTGGTGGTGGTGAGTGTTTCCAGGGATACAGGCAACTGTTCTCCTTTGTAGTTTGTGATACAAAGAACCTCAAATGCAGGCAAGAAACAAACTTAAACAATTTACATTAAATGCAGATTTAAAACCCGTTCACTGACCTGATAATAGACCTTTGGAATTGCTGGGGAAGGTTGCAAAAAGTGAACTGCTTTAAGAGGGGACAGGATGAGTAATTGGAAGAGTTTCACTGAAGGCTGGTGAATGACAAAAACAATGCTTGGCTTGGGAAATCCACTGGGATAAAAATAGTCTGAGGTTAGGAGAGCACTTGGGGGAAGTGTTCCCTTGTGCTTGCCTGGTGTTGCCTCATCCCCTGGCACCCATCTGTGGCCTCTCTGGTTCCTCCTTGAGTTGTTTTACTGAGATGCCTGCAGGGAGCTGCTCGTTTGCATCAGACCTTTGTTCCCGGCAGCCCGGGCACCTTCTGGCTGGCGGGACAGGCTGTGGCTGGTGGGGCTGTGGTGCTGCCAGCTGCTCGAAAGCTTGGATTTGCCCACAGTGTTGTGAAGTTTCCCTCCCACACAATACTGGCCTCTGCAAGCCTCCTGCTGGCTTTGCTGCTGTCCATCTTCCTTCAGGTCTGGGCTCGCCATCCACTTTGCGCTGGATGTCCAACCCCAGGGCATGGGAGGCAAGGGAAATTTGGGGCACTGCAGGCCCTGAACCAGAAAGATGCTTCTGAGGGTGCTCACATTGCTGCTCGTGGACACAGGGTCCTGTTGGGCTTGATGGAACCCCTTCTAACTCATGAACTTACTAAACATGGCTTGTGTTTCCTTCCTGTACGCTTGAAAGAATTTTGTTTTACATTTCTCTCTGCACTGTGTTGCTTCTGAGAGATTATTTAAAGGTTGCAGCTTGAGGAGATGTGTGAGCTGATTTAACAGCTTGATATCACCTCACCAACAGCATGATTCCACTCCTACATGTGTCATCTTCCCCCTCTATTCAGATTTAGTGCTTTCTTAATTCTCTTTTTGCAGTTAGTTTTCTGCTTGCTTAATTTGCAGAATCAAGGTTTTAAACAATTTCTTTGAGGTATAAAACAACAAATTTTGGGAAGCAGTCAGAGTCATTTAGATTGGGAAAGACTGCTTAGGTCATCAGATCCAGCTCTGAGCCCAGCACCATGACCAAGTTCACCACTAAACAATGTCCTCAAGTGCCACATCCACGTGGTTTTTGAACATTTCAAAGCATGATGACTCCACCACTTCCACAGGCCAGCCAGTTCCAAGGCTTTTACCCTTTTATGAAGAAATTGTTCCTAATACCCAATCTAAACCTTCCTTGGTGCAGCTTGGGGCCATTTCCTCTCATCCTATCCCTTGTTCCGTGGGAGAAGAGTCTGACCCCCTCCTGGCTTCACCTTCCTGTCAGGGACTTGAGGAGAATATTAATGCCTCCCCTGAGCCTCTTTTTCTCCAGGCTGACAGTACCATCCTATAGAAAATCCCCTCACCTGACTCACTCCAGGTCACCTCTGGCTCCTGTAGAACGTCCACTGGTTATGTGCTGATGTTTTGTTGGAATTCTGAGAAGAATCACTTGTTCATCTCTGCATGCATTTGTGTGTGTATGTGTGTGTGTGTACCTGTGTGAGTGTTTTCAGTAGGAAATTTTCAGACCATTCCAAGCACAGAAGCAAAGGCCTGGGAATCACTGAGAGAAGAGTCTGGGAGCAGCGATAACCCGGCTCCTGCTGAGCTCTGAGCTCCTGCAGCAGGGATCTGCTGCCTTGCAGAGAGACATGGCTTCCCTGGGACAGGGAAGGAGGAGGCAGCAGAGCTCCTGCTGGCCCCCTCATCGGGATGAGAGCAGTTCAGCCTGGCATGCTGCACCTGAAAGGGTGCTCATCCCTGCTCCACTAACACATTTGGTTTTGAATTACTGCATGTCAGACCTTTCTGATGGCTGGCACGGCAGTCTGCTGCTGGTTTATGTAAAAGGTTCCTTTCTTGGGCAAGAGATCTTCAAACTCTGAAGTTTATCTCAGGGCAAACAACATTTGTTGTGTTTGACAATGCTCCTAAATAATTGTCTCTTGCCTGGTTTTATAAGTAATCTCTACTGAATCTCAAATGAGTCAGGGGAGGAGGGGGAAGGAAATCCAGGGGCTGTGGTGTGATCTATGAAATCCTGGCTGTTGGGGCACTGAAGTGGATGAAAGTCCAAGATGATTTTCTGGTTCTTGATGGAGAGCGACTTTTAAAGGCTGCTGGTGGGTTTTTTGAACTAATACATCTTGCTTTCATCCACAAACCTGCTTTTGAAATTTTGGCTTTTATGTTACTGTGTTTTACATAGAGGAAATACTGGCCTAAATCTGATAAAATGCATGGAACATATTTACTGATGTTTTCTGAAGTCGTGCTGGTAAAACCTCAGCAATTGTAACTGGTGTGTGAAAGAGTAGCTTACAATAAAATATGTTTATTATTTTTAATAAAGTCCCTACCTATGTGCTGCTTAGTATTTTGTGTAGGGTATTACATGGTAATATTTAAAATGTGTATATATATATATATTTATTGTATTTTACAGCTTATAAGGAGTGTGTATTTCTCTGTTTTAGGGCATAATTCAGAAGATTGTGGACTGTCACAAAGTGAAAAATGTGGCCTGCTATGGGTTACGGCTCAGTCACCTGCAGTCTGAGGAAGTTCACTGGCTACACCTGGATATGGGGGTGTCCAATGTGAGAGAGAAATTTGAACTAGCCCACCCTCCAGAAGAATGGAAGTAAGAATATAAGTCTGTTCAATGTCAGTCATATAAGTCCTCCTGCCTTGTTGTAAAAAATACTCTGTAATTTGGTTTACTAAGAAAGATCATCTTGTATTGGAATAGAGCTGGTGGAATGGGAGGAAATATACCCACCAAACATCTCTCTAAAAGCTGTGAGCAATATTTTGTTTGCTTTAAGGGGTTTTTGTTGTTGTAAGGGGTTTCTTGCAAACTGAAGAGAAACCTTGGATTTAGAGGAAACATGAAATAGGAACAGAAATCTCCTAGATATTTATGCTGAAATCTGCAAGTTTTGTCATACGTAAAAGTTTTAGGATAAGAATAGTTTTCCTAGTTGTGGTATAAACACATGGCTGCAGTTTTAAAAGGATAAATCTTGTTATTTAAATAAAGCCAAAAGGATATTGTTAAATACTGGTTGTAATTTATAGACTGAACAGTAGAAGTGTGATTTGAAAAGAGTGAAATGCAGTCAAAAATAATTTTATCCCTCTGCTTTTGAAAAACTTCTCAGTTGTTAAACTTCATTATATTGAGACCTAGAGCAGTAACTGACATCTGCCTTCCTTCTGACTGTGATCTTCTCAAATTATACCAAGAGCAATGAACACTAGAAAGATAACTGTAGAATTTTGGGAGTTTTTCTTAGCCTGGGCACATTTGCTGAGGTTTTTCATGATGCTGGTTAGTTGATTAAAAGAAGTGGCATAACTTAAGTTTTTTCAGCTTTTTAGGTGGTTAAGGTGGTGATACCCACTCAGGAGGGGAAGGAAAGTCTCTCCACTTTCCTGGTAGAAAGACAAGAAGAAACTAAAATTTATTTGTAGAAAGACACAGTAGTCTACTAGAGAAAATGGGGAGCTCAGAGTTGTAAAATACCAATAAACCAAATAGAGATTAAACCAAAGAGTAGATTACTGTAGCTCCTTGTTCTCTGCAGGGGCATTGTGCATCTGTTTCTGTGGTTTATGTTCATAACCACAGTTGTGCTGAAGTTGCTGGTTGTTTTAAAGGATGCACATACCTTCTGCAAAAGTCTTGTAAACAGTCTATACATAATTTCTCACAAGTGGAGTTATTCTAGCAGATGTCACATTTGGTAATATTCAGTTTGTAAATTATCTTCAGGGTCCCGATTTTAACAAATTCCACAAATTCAAAGAAATTAGGAATATTTAAAACCTGTGTTTCAGGAATGTTGCATATTCTCTTTTATGCGTGTTATATTTTATTGTTTCTGTGATCTACACAGGTATTTTCCCTCCCAAGAAGTTTTTCATTGATAATATTGTGAAATCACACCTTAGAAAGGAGGAGATTCCTGAATGCTTTCTGTGATTAGTGGTGTTATCAAGTGGTGGATGAGATGTGAATAATTTATGTTGTAGAAATTTGTTACCTAGTGTACCAATGTCAATTCCATGTTTATAAGGCAGTACAACTTGCATGGTACACATTGCAGAACACATTTAATTGGTTTTAAAAACAAAGTTAGATATTGTTTTGAAGCTTATGGAAAGGAATTGTGTAAAATGCTCATGAAAGAGCTATGATAAGGTGTAAATTATTCAATACCTTTCCAAGTGTCATTTAATGTGTTATCAAATACATGCAGCCTGACATACCTTTTAAACCCAGAGAGATTTGCTGTGCGTAATCAAAATGCTGCTGTCATATTTGTAATGCCAAAACACAAAGTGTCTAAGATCATATGACAGTACTTGTAGAAATATTTAGAGTACTAAAGGAGAAGTAGTCTTGGAATGGTTCTTAAACTAAAAACTTCATATAGTGTTAGTAAACCACTCAATATTTCATGTGGTTTTTTTTATTTTTATCATCCAAATTAAGGGGTTGTGTATTTACAGTGTTCAGAAATTAAATCTTGGAATTCTTCTGGACTAATCCAGATACTAGAAGTTACATGAATTGTCAGTAGGTTGCACACAAAAGTTACCAGGATAAAATCCATCACCCAGCTGGGTGAGCCAGGGTTAGCAGGATGTGGGGCTCTTAAATCATAGATAACAACAACCCTCATCATTTTGTGTAATACTGAGCCTTGAACAGCAGGCACAGCTTCTGTCCTTCATGTCTCTGACAAAACTGCTCTGTGCCAGGGCCCTTTTCCTTTCACTGGTGTTTTGTGTCACACAAAAGGAATTTCAAGAGGTTCACGTAACAAGTTGTGTGTGTTGGAACACCCTGTTCCCCACAGGACAGACACCTTCCAGCTCTGTAGTTTGGGTTTGTAAAGCAGGTCCCTGTAACCAGGTGACATCCATGCTGTGGCTCTGACAGGTAGGAGACACCCCAGTGCTCAGCAGTCCTGGACTGTGAGTTTTGATAGCTGTGATACAAAAGCCCTGGCACAGATACAAGGCCAGATGATCTGTGGGATGGTTTAATGAGTTGACCAAGTTGATGTAACAGATCTGTCCCTCTCCTTGATGCATTCTGTCTTCTCTGGCTTCCAGTTATCCAGTCCCTTTCCTTCTGTGAGCCTTAATACTTCTATAAGCCTGCAGCAAGCTGATTCAGTTCATTAAACTCACACAAGACTTCCCCTTTCTCTGCCCTTTTGGTTCTCATCTTCTCTGTTCTGGTTACTTTTCTGTTGACGTGAACTGAATCAGAACCTGCTTGGAGGCAAGGTTGGGATTGGCAAGATTATTTCTTTCAGTAACGCAAGTTATTAAGAGTTGGATCATCCTTTCTCTTTTGGCTCTACCAGTTGCCCTGGTAGTGCTTGTTACTGACAGGGAAGCTCCCAGACCTGCTCAGTGGTGTTCACTCTGCTGTGGATGGGTCACTTCACTGCACAACCTGTGAGCTCTATGGATGCTCACCTTTGTGAGGTGTGTCAGTGCTTCTGAGCCCCAGTGGAGGGGCAGAGCAGAAGCAAAGTGGTGATCTTCCAGCAATAACTTACCAAACATAAGGGGAGTGATCAACAGCTGGGATGCTTGCTCCAAAAGCAGACCTGGTTTGTGAAAAAGGGACATGTCATCCTTGTCAGTTGGCTGCATTTCAAAGCCAGTGAATGTAGAGGATATTGAAAATTGAGCCCATCCTTGTGTTGGCCTTTGGAAGTCGGCTCCTTCATTCCCACAGGCCCAGGCAGAGATTAGGTTATAAATAGCTAATGAAGGTCACTCAGGGTGACTGTCCCAGCTGAGCTGCTTTGCCTTACCTGATTTTCTCATGAGATCCTGTTGCAAAAAGCAGTACTTTCATGGCTGATCAGTTAAGAAGACATGCCTCTGTAAAGGAGAGAGATTGATTCTTGTCTGTTTGTTGGTTTGTTTTTTTTTTTTTTTTTTATAATCCCAGAGAGTAATGGTGTTCTGCATCCTAGAATCACAGAATCATTTGGGCTGGAAGAGACCTCTGAGGTCATCAAGCCCTACAGTTAACCCATCTCTGCCAAAGCTACTACTAAACCATGTCCCCAAGTGCCACATGTACGTGTCCTTTAAATCCCTTCAGGAATGTGATGCCACCACTTTCCTGAGCAGCCTCTTCCAATCTTTGACAGCCCATGAAGAAATTTGTTCTGATATTGAATATCCAATTTTCTGATCTATAATTCAGTCTAAACCTCTCCTGGTGCAACTTGAGATGATTTCCTCTCATCCTATCACTTAGGATGAAGTGATCACTCTATCACTTAGGAGAAGAGCCTGACCCCTACCTAGCTACATTCTCCTGTCAGGGAGAGAGGGATGAGGTCTCCTCTGAGCCTTCTTCGCTTCCTCAGCTGCTTCTCACCATATTTGTGCTGCAGGAGAGATTTAGGTTGGATATTAGAAAAAAAATTATTTTGGAAAGGATTGTCCAGTGCTGGAACAGACTGCCCAGGGAAACAATGGAGTAACCATCCTTGAAAGTGTTCCAGAGAAAGTGTGAAGTTGGCACTTGAGGACACTGTTTAGTGGTGGACATGGTGGTGGTGCTGGGTTGATGGTTGGACTTGAAGATCTTAAAGGTCTTTTCCAACCTCAACGATTCTGTCATTCTAAAATGCACTGGATTCTAGAGCCCCCAAAAAGGAAGGAACACTTTTACACAGACTTGTTTTATTCCATGTCAGTCTCTGCAATTGTGTTCGGCAGTAGGTTTTAGTGGATATGGCAGAATAAAAAACAGGAGAGGCTCTGCTTTTCTGGACAGTGTGCTCATGCTGCCTTCTCTCCCTGACACATAAACACCTGGAGGTACAATTTGGCTGACATCTAAATTCTAGTGAATAACCAGCTATCTGCTGGGGATCATGAAATGGAAAGGCTGATCAGCATTAGAAGGTGATTCTGTGTTCCCTTACATATGAGAGTGATCTGTGAGAGTTTGTCTTAACTGTGACTTCGAGTGTTTTTTTGTTTATCTGTATCTGTGTCCTGTGTCACAAAATGGTTTGGACTGAGAAGGACATTTAAGGATCACTAAGTCCAACCCCCTGCCATGGGCAGGGACACCTTCCACTATCCCTGGTTCCTCCAAGCCCCATCCAGCCTGGCCTTGAACGCTTCCAGGGATGGGGCAGCCACAGCTTCTCTGTGCCAGGGCCTCACCACACTCAGAATAAAACATTTCTCCCTTGTATACACTGTAAATCTACTCTCTGTCAGGTGTCCTTGGCCTCTCCTGCATGCATTTCACTTTTTAATTTAACAATGTGTTTTCTGTGCACAGGAATTATGAAATGTATTGCCATACCACAACAAGACATCATTCCAGTATTCTTTGTTTGTATACAGTGTTTGTATTCTTGACTTAGGTAAATTAAATTTTTTCCTTATTTTAATGATTTCTAACAGGACAGTGTATTTTCAGTGAATAAGGACATTGCAAGTTCTGCTTGCAGTGGAAACCTAGGCAGCACTTACCCTAGTAAATTTTTACCAAATCCCCACATAAATCTTGATTACAGGCAGCCAAATCACTTGCTGAAAAGAAGTTCTTGTCCTGCTGAAACCAACTGATTGAGATGTTGTAATATTTGCTCTTATCATGAGCAGATTGTTAAATATACTTACTTTGGGAAGTACGCTTAAGAGTGTGTTAGGATATGCTGTGTTGGCACAGCCCAAGGGATGGAGACATTCATTATCAGACTTTCATTGAAGGAATGTGTCAGAGGAGGAAGCAAACAGTCTGTGTCAAACACCGTAGGCTGTTACCACAGGACAGGCAATAATACTAAATTTAGGGGCTGAAAGCAGAAGTTAAGGTTTGAGAAGTGATACAGATTTGGAGTAGGTTGTGGGTCAAGGCTCATTCTGATTTTCCCTCATTTCTGGTGTGCAATTACCTTAAAAAATATGACTGTCAGGTTCAAAACTGTTTGGCTTTTGCATATGTCTTGATGATGAATAAGGGAGCAGAGAATATTTTTGCACAGAAAACCTATGGGAAATCCAGAGGTGAATATTGGAGCATAGATCAGAGAAGGAGCAGAGTCCTGTTCCTTGCTCTCTTGTAGGATGTGGTTCCCTGGTGAGTGACACTGATTGTCACTCCTGGAGCAGCAGGATCAGCCTTTTAAGTCCTTGCTTGTGAGAAGCAGAGATAAAAGCTGTTGCCAGGGGTCATGTCAGTGCTTCTGGCAGCTCATCTGTTGTCACCTAACTGGGGCCTCCCTTTCCATGGATCTGGAGCTTATCTGCTCCAAGTCTTGATGCTTCGGTCCTCTCTGAAGCTCTGAGAAGGCAGCAAGGCTCTAAGTTTGCTTCTGTTACAAAGACCCTTTGTAAACATCTCTGTGAAATGTCTGTTACAGATAAATTCCAGTTTAGTTCTCTGGAGCAATCAAAAGGGAAGTTTTCCATTAGTTTTCTAAGTTTATTTTGAGTTTATTTATATTTTTAAGAATGTTGGGAGGAAATCTTAATTTTAATTCTGCTCAACAGTCTCTTTTTCTCGCTTTTCAGATATGAATTGAGAATTCGGTATTTGCCAAAAGGATTTCTAAACCAATTCACTGAGGACAAACCAACTCTAAATTTTTTCTATCAGCAGGTATGTTCAGTTCTTCTGCTTTGTCTTTTGCTGAATTTAGAAAACTCTGGGTTTGTTTGTGTGGGTAGCATTTTACTGCAGAAACAGAAAAACGGAAAAAAGGTTGCTTATATGAAGCAGAAAGGGCACAAAGCCTATAGCATCTTTCTGCTTGAGAAGTGGTGAGGAATATGTTCCAAAACCAAGGTGATTCTGCAGGTAATAATTGTCCTAACTTAGATAAAATTGACTGTTGTTCCACTGGCTTCTTACAGTTAATTCACACTTGACTAAACAGATGAATTTCTTTATTTTTGCAAGTGTAAGTAAGTGAGAATTTCACTACAAACCATCAAATGCTTTTTCCACTCACATTCTTAGGTTATTTTCTTGGGTTTAAAATCTCTTTGGATTACTAAAACTGCATAATAGTCAAAGTTTCTATAAATTAAACACTAAATTCTAATTTTATTCAGGTAAATTATTTTAATCTGCTTTTGCACCAACAAGCTCCAAATAAAAACTCCTGGGGATATTTTTTAGGGGAGTCAGGACTAAAATGGTTACCCTAACTCCAGCAAGCACAATTGTGTGCACAACTTTCTTGTCTTAGGTAAATTACTTTTAGTTTTTTTTTTACTGTGTGATGCAATTTTTGTATTGATCTGTGAAGAAGTTGACTTCTGAAAAGACACTTGTCCTGCAGTGCTTCCTTGGACTTCTAGTTTAAGTGATTTGTGTGATATGCTGGATCCAGCCTAAAATGTCTGAATTTTGATGAGTTTTTAATGTAGTACTGCCAGGAGTTCTTGTGCAACAAAATCAGGTTCCTTTTTCCTTTAGCAGCAAGGAACTTACTTTGTACTGGCTTTAAACACAGGAGATTTGTGTTTCCCATGATGCAAAAGTGGGTGATGAGCTCCAAAATAACTGAACTTCATCACTTTCCTGTTCAACACCTGGCAAGCCTGCAGTGTCCTCTCATTTCTGCCTCAGGGAATTGTTTCTTTAAAGCAAGGCATTTGAAATGCCAGAGGAATATTTGTTAACTTCTAGCTAAATTTGGAGAAATCATTACAAATGGATACAAAGGGCTCAGAATAGAAGGTTTTTGAAGGTCATTGGGACCAATAGGCAAAGCTGATAGCTGACTGTATCTCACAGTGCCCTGAATCCCAGTGCTGGTAGGAAATGAAAATCCGAGGTTCTTATCTCCTTGCTCTGCACACCATCCCATTTATTTTCTCTTCTCCTTTCTTTTTCACCTTATAGTGAGGTGTTTCTGAATCCAGTTCTTTAAAAGTCACTGCTCTTTCTTTTGGGGTGCTGTAAGGTATTTGGGTCTCCGTTGTCATGGAAATCAGGTGCAGAACTTTCCAGAGCTGTCATTCTGTATCCATGATTCTGCTTTGTTCCATAAATTTCACTTGTCCTCTTGGATAAACTAGGACAATAACTTTTATGTGGTAAAGTGTTAAGGCAGCAGCAGTGACGTATGAAAAGAAGGCAAGAGAAGAATTTAAGCAGTAACACTGCATCATAAACCAGGCCTACAGCAGAGAGGGGGATAAAAAAACAGAGAAAGATGATTTTTCACATTCTGTTCTATCTCAGTGTCATTCCTGCAACATTTTAACATCTTCTTTTGCTAACCACTGCTCTCAGTCAGATGCATCATGTTGTGTGTAGGCAAGAACAACAGAATGTACAGAATTCATACATGCATACATATATCCTGAGCTTTCTGCACAGAAGCAACTGTCAGAGATAAGGAGTATAGAACCCAGTTAAAAATTTTTAAAAATCTGACAGAAAGAACACCTCTGTTGTCAAATTGGCTTTTCTCAATTTGAATCTCAAAGACATTGCTGTCTTGTATGTTACAAATGAGTAAAAAGGTTTTTTGTGAGGACCAGATGCCTGTGACTTTCTTGTCAGGATAAGACTGGGAACCTTTTTGCTAACTCGGTAATATCCAAACATGTTGTTTGTCCTACTAAAAATGTATAGCAACAAATTAAAAAGTTCATGGAGAAGGAGAAGAAACATGGCTTCCTCTGTCACCCATGGATTTTGGAATTTTAATGATTTTCTTGAATCTGAGTTGCAAGCCAGAGTATTGTCAAAAAAAAAAAAAGTTTAAATACTCAAGTGATCTTCATCCTATGGAAAAGTACAGAACGTTTTGTAAAGACTACAAAATGTTACTTTAATCACTGTCAACAGACAGGGTTTATTCATCCAGCTCACCCAAAGCACAATTACCAGGCTGTTAAACCCAAAGCTGGCACACGTTTGTGCCTTCACATGCATGACTACTCCCATTCACTGCAGCGAGTGCACTGCCCTGTGCAAATCGCTGCATTTCAGGCTTCTCAGCTTAGGCCTGATATGTGAAATCACTATTTTCTCCTTGATTTTTGACTGTTTTAAGGATGCTGTGACCTTTCTTTGGTTTTGAATATTCTTCATCTTCAAGAGTCTTGAACAAATCAAGAACCTGTGCCCAGAACTGTTTGTGGCTTGACGTGCTGTGATCGTGGTGCTCGTTCTGCCATCTGCGGTGGGCGTGAGCTGCTCTTAATTGGGAGTGTAAAGCAGGGCACTTAATGAGACCTTTCATTCTGCAATCTGTACAGCAAGGGATTAAAATTAGTGTGTGGGAGCAGGGGGAAAACCACACAACTCGTTAATAACATCAGAATCAGTCCCACTAACGATGCCATGCAGTGCCTCTTGTGCTCAGGCTGTGCCTCAGCTTTGAGGGCAGAGATGGGGAGAGGCTGATCTTTAGGTCATTCCCCTTCACTGGAGGAGCTGTGTGTTCCAGTCATGTCATTTCACATTCCATTCGAGAGCTCTGATCAACGAACTAGTGCTGAAACTGTGCCTTTTTGTTTTGTTGCTGCTCTCTTTGGCGGGTGACAGGACTTCAGGGGTGTCCTCTCTTTTTTCAATCTGTGGAGCATTTAGGTGGTGATTCTGCATGGACTGCATTACTCCCTTGGGCCCAAGTGCTTACAGTTTCAGCCAAATTAGGCAAATTGGATCCCACCCAGTGCTGTTGGAATTGTGAGGCTGAAGTATTCAAAAATCAGGAAAAGACAGATTTATGGTTGTTTTCACAGTTGGCAGATGCTCACTGCACAGGTTTTATGTGCCAGCCTTCAGTTGTGTCCTGTGCTATTGAATACCCAAATCTGAACCAAAGTGAGCTCTAATCCCACCCCCAAAACCTTTAATGTGTAGTACAGTGAATAAATATACTGTAAGTTCAGATTTATCAAGAAGTGGCATCCTTTGTGTGTGTGCGTGTGTGTGTTCTGTTGACTGTTTTATAAATCCCTAGTGAAGATATTTAGGTTTTTGTATGATTTTTAAACGTTTTTCAGAGAAAAACGAAAAGAGAATTAAACGAAAGGAGAATTAAAAATCTCAAGTTTTTAGTAATGAGATAAGATTTCACCATTTTCCTGTCCTTTTTGGGAATATTTTCAATTGCTTTAAATAAGTGTTGGTGAAATTCCTAGTGAGTGCCTTCCTTTCCCTGTGTTCCAGTGACATGGCTGTTGGGAAGTGGAAATAAAGGGCACAGGCTCCTCTATTTTGCCTTAGCAGCCAAGTGAGGAAAGCCATATCTCAAATCAAGATAGAATACAGCTTTTAAAAACATTCATGTAATGAGAATCAGATGTAAGCTACTTGAATTGCCTTCCTTTTATTGTGGGACAAGAGCCTGCACACATTTATCCTTGAATAACATGTTAGCCTGCAGTAATTGGAGATGGTTTATCCCTTGATGAAAAGGGAGTAAGCATCTGTATGGGGGGTGGGGGCAGATCTTGGGCATCAGCTGTTCCATTGTTGCTGTGCTCCTGCTTCAAACAGAAGACTTTTAAAGTAACTTTTTGGGTTTTTTTTTTCGATCCCAGTGAACAAGAAAAGGTTGTTTTTATCAGTGTTGACTTTTTCTCTGCTGCCTTGTTTAGCCTGCAGTGTGGAGCTACCCTGGAGATATTAAGATATATAATAAAGGAGACTACAGGATTGAATTATGTTTTGAATTTACTTTTTAAAATTAATCATAGTTTGTGTAAGAAGAAATTGCAAGCAGGGGATAATCTCGAAGTTAGGGCAGGTCAATGATACCCTGAAAAAATTGAGTGGAATTCTGAGGGCTCTGTATCTCACCAGACAAGTACACTGCAGGTTCATTTTCATAAGAAAGCTCTTTTCAAAAAGAAAAGAGAATACATATTATACTTTTTCTTATTAAAAAAAAAGTAAGGGAAAAACATCCTCTGAAAAAGTGGAGAAAAAGTTTATTGTGGACAAATGGCACTTCTTTTCTCTGTCTCTGTAGTATCTGTAAAGATTATGTTCACACTCAAAAGGTATTTCATTAAATGAAATATCTCTTTATATTGTGGCAAATAAATACATCATGCAAATTAAATTATTTTTATAACTCTGTCCCTGACATGTAGGAGATTTTAAGTTCAGGCAATTACTGTTATAACTTAATGATTAAAGTTTTATAAGGCTTAGGTGCATGAGATGTAATTTGAAATGCAGGCTGGGAATTAGACTCTTTAACCTAATTAAATAACAACATCTCCTACACCCTAAAAAAAATAGGAGACCTAAAGCAAATGTCTTTGACAGGAAAAGCTTTGAAGGAAATGAAGGACATTGGGAGAAAAGCTGGCGTTGTTCCTGATGCTGGCAGCCTGTTTAAAACAAAAACAAAAAAAACCAACCAAACAAACAAAAACCCTCAACAAAACAAATAAAAACCCACCCAAAACCCAACAGATCTTTCATGAAGAGTTATAGGCTGAGACATAAACTGTTCCCTACAGGGAGGTGGTAATATAAGAACTGCAGCTGATTGAAAAGATATTAAAAGTATGTATTTTGATACAAATATAAATGAATCTGCACCTCTCCTTTCTGCTCTTTACAGCTTGAAAAGGCAATTAAAAGTGAGATTTCCTTGACAGGGGTAGGTTTCTGAAGTTGCTGAGATTTACAGTATCCCGTAAAGTACTTATTTTCTCCTGTAAATGTTGATTTACACCCTCAAAACTATGCTGGCATTCTTGTTTTAGGCTCTGCTGTTTGTATCGTTGTGGAGCTGCTTTGGCTACAAATGTTGTGTGCCCAATGTGTGCTTTCCCTTTAGTGCTGTGTGGTAGCAATGTGAAACTTCCTTATATTCCTTAACAGCTCCTAACTGGTCAGTCAAGCTCAGGCCAAAGGGAAAGAGTTGCTTTGATTTAAAATTTCCACCTGTCAGCCAGAGCAGTGAAAATCCTCCTTGTGGGCTTTTCTCAAATAGCTCATAATTCAGCCTGATAAATTGAAAATGCTAGAGCCAGGTTTCCGTGGATTGATGTGTGGATATGTCTCTTTAGTAGTCTGGAACAAAATGTTACTGCAATTAACAGATTAAGTTGTGTATAACAAGAAAAAGAAACCCACAGAAAAGTTGATTTACGTCGATGCTAGGACTCTCTTGATCTGGAAACTCAAAATTGTGTGTTGGAAAGGAGAAGTATAAAATGAGCTGGGAGCAAGGCTTGTTCAGTAGGCTGAGCTCTGTATGGCTCCCAAGAGTCCAGTCCTACTTTGTGCAAGGGCTGTGAGGCAGCAGTGTCTCTTGCAGTGACATCTGGAGCTCAGCCCACTTGGACAGACGGCATCATTTTTAGCTGCTCTGCCCCTAACAATGCCTTGTCAGAAGTTGGTTTCCCCCAGCCCATCTCTAATGCCCTTATTATTAACAGTGGAGCTTCCAAAATTAGTTAGAGATGTCAAAGATCACCCCTAGATAATACAGAGACTGTGACCTTGGGACACGAAGAGGAGGAGCAGCTGAGGGCAGATGGCAGATGAATGTTATCCTGATACCGGAGCTGGGCTTTTAACTCCCCTAGATGAGGCCAAAGCCCTAATCTTCCCTAATATTGACTTATCTCCTATAGCAAATTTAATACTATCAGATGGGTAAATAGGGGTGGGAACACATATGTGTTTCCCTCCTGTGTGTATTTTAAAAACTACCATTATGATCATTAAGGTGGCTCCTAAAAATACTGATGACATTAGAAGCAGACATTGGGCTTTTGTGCATATGGGGCTTCATTCACAGCAGATGAGGCACAAATCTTTCAGGCTGCATCAGATTTCTGAGGCTGTAGTAGTGAGGGTTAAGACCCTGTTCTTCCAAGCTGATTTTGTAGTGGTGAAAATTTGGTGTCCTACATAAACTTGGAAAACAAGCATGGAGGAGCAGTTTGGTCCTTAGCGATATCAGAATTTATACTGGGTGATTGTTTCACATTAACCCAATCATGTGTCTGTCCTACAGTGATGCTGTGGTGTATTTAACACTACAAGGAGCAATACAGCTAAAAGCAGAGAATATCTGAGATAATTCTTTTTGGTGGCATGCAGAGAAGAATTGTGTCATGGATTGGGGTGGAATTGTGTGTTGTACCTGCTGCAGATGCAGAGCAGAGCAACGTCCTTCATTTTGAATGAGAAATTGTGGGGAAAACAAATGAGCTGTATGCTTGGATTTCTGTCTTGGTCACAAACGTTGTTGCTGAAGATCATCTTTTCCCATGGATATATTGAGATATTCTGGTCTTTTATTACAGAAGCTGGAACTGGTAAATTGCAGGAATAATTTCTGTGGATTTTGGTGGGATGGGTGTCACCAGAAGTGTTGTGTGTTGGTGTAAAACAAAGATAGATCTGGTTGAACTCTGTGGTGGCTGAGGGTGAACTGTAACATACAAAACCTAACACCAAATTACCTTCCAGAGTTAGAAACGTGAATATTTAAAAGCAGCTGCTAGAACACATCTGAGCTGTTAAAAATAAATCCAGAGAAATTACTGAGAATAAATAAATTACTGCATATAGAGGACAATTTAGAGACATGTTGTGGTTTTTTTTTTTAATATAAATTTCACCAACTAAATGGAACTACATAATTTCCCAATATATAAAAGTGCCAGCTAAAAATAGAACAAGTGGATAATGAGAAAATTTTGTAATATAGATCTTTGTTTTCATGCTTCATTAAATGGTTGTAATTCCTATTTGTGTGCTATGTACTGAATGGAGTACAGAAGACATTTTCTTTCTTTGGTTGATTATCTAAATATCTCATATGTTGGGATGATTCTTTTTGGGTATTAACTCTTCAGTGGGAACTTAGTCACTGAAGGGTTGTTTAAATGCAGTGTTCAAAGCAGTGCAAATTTGGGAAAAAATAGAAATAAAAAAGGACTAAGTTGTGTAAGTAGGTCATAGAGATTGAGAGAAAAGCAAGAGAAATAGATTGCTTATTTTTAAACTGTCCTCCTGAAAAATTGGAGTTTATCCTGTGGGAAATTTCTTGGTAACATTAAGCTGGGAAAGCCAGTAGTGGCTAATTATTGGTATTTGCCCTTTATGAGACACCATTTGATAATACTGTTGCTAAAGAATTTCCACAGTATTTATGCTTGAAAATTCAATGTCAAATTTGATAATTTTATGCAATAAATTATATGGCTGTAAACAAGTTTAAACCTAAAATATCTTTTTAAGACACAGTATCTAATAGCTTTTTTTATTTAAAAAAAATCCCTAAACTGGAAAGCATTTGCCAAGTTCAGAATTATTTTACTGTTGTTCTTTATAAAGAAATCTAAATCCAGCATGGTGTTTTTATGATCTGCTTGTCAGCCTGGGTGAACCTTCTGAAACACTGCAGCTGCATAAGAAACTCATGTGCAGGAAAATGAAGCAGATGGCTTTTGAAAGTAGCAGCTGGTATAGAAAATACGAGGCCAGTGATAGATTTCTCCTTAAATCATAGCATAGGGCTGTTCTCTAATTTCTCCATCTTCACAAACATGGGCTTTCCTCTGTTTTCAATTTTTATTTTAAATTGTTCCATCTGGAATTGGCTGTCCATTTCTTTAGCTGGGAAACTGCCCATTATTTTCTAGTAAATTTTGAGAAGTTAGAAGTGACACCATCAGTAATTTCCCCATTCAAGTAAAAGAACAAATATTTTATAAGTCTTGACATCATAAAAAAACCTGAGCTTGTGTTTATGTGCCCCATTCTTCCATGTGGGAAAAGTCTTTTAGTTCACATTGTGTTCACCTCCATTCTTTTGTTGTGATTTAGGAGTATCTTTGAACTTTTAATGCCCAAAATACTGGAGACAGAAGAGAGATTTCTGTTCTGGCTAAAAAAAAGAAGAAGAGTAATTAAAAAAATATTGTTAAGAATAAAAAGTATTTTAAATAAAGTGAGTTGTTGCTGAATATCAGGGCAGTAATAAATCAGGAAATATGGTGTAGGATTGTGTTGCATTTCAAAATCCTTTTTTCTTTGGACATTACTGCCCTTTGTAAGCATTAATTCACTGATGGTGGGTGATTTGTACTCTGTATGTGGGGGCAATGACAATTTTGTTTCATTTTTTATTTTATCAGAACATGTGAAAGAGTTCTTTTTCCTACATCTTAGAGGTGCCTTTATGCTTGGCATTCCTATTTCCCCCACTGCAGTCCTTTTTTGTATCAGACTGTTCATAGCTGTTGTGGCCAAGAAGTCAACTCCAAATGTGAAGTTTAGGTCACACTTTAATTCTGATTTGCCACCCTGTGAATGAGCAGATTTCAGTAGAATTGCTTCCTCTGACACTGGCACTGCAGTAGTACTTGCCTGGAAGCCTGAAGCAGTTTTTATTTCTATTATTCCATGTTTAATGGAACTTAAGTAGACTAATCCTTTCCCCCCAAAGCATGCACCTGCTTGACTGTAAATCTGACTTAAACTTGTTAGAACATACTAAAAAAAATCCAGAGGAAAAGGTTCTTGAAATCAGCACAGCAGTTTGCAGCAATGAATTACTTTTGTCTCTTCTCCTCCTTTAAACTGTTCTCCAATATATTTTTCTCAGGGAGTTGAGATAAGCACATTGTGTGGGAATACAAAGTGAGTAAGTCAGTGGAAGCAAATATGTTACAAGCAACATACACCACTCAAGTGACTCACTTCAGACATCATATTTTGGGTCTTGGTTGTTACCAGATAAAAAGTATACAGGATTTTAGCAGTGTTGACAGTTGAATTCTTAATCCTAGTGTGAATCCAAGCGTTTGCCTTGTTGATCTTTATGCATTTTTATTGCTGTAACATTGTGACCATAAAGTATTGGAGATAAATGCAGACTTCATGTCATTTTATCATTGCCAGAGCATCTGGTCTCCAGTATGGGGTAAATGATGCAGTGGCACACAGGTTTAACAGGAGCACCTTACAGGTTTTGTTGAGCTTGAGAAAGAGATCAAGGGTTGCTGTTTTGATTTCTTGTTTGGCCACTTGGGTTTTTGGGGTGGCTTTTTAAAAATCAGGTTTGTTCTGACAAGTTTGTTGTGACAAGTTTATATTAATCAGTTTTGTCTTACAAACAAGGTAAAATTAAGGTGTATTAAATAGCATCCTACAGGGTTTTTTACTGGTTTGGCCTTTGGAGAGATCCCATTCTGAACAATGAAATTGCAGAGGAGATTATGGCAGCAGTGCTCGATCTGCTTGGAAAGGATGAGTGTGTTTATATATCTGTGTATATATAGATAGATGTATTCTTCAGCTTCTCCAGGTATTGCACAGTTCCTTAAATTTCCAAGCCACAGGAGGTGCAGCCAAAGGTCTGCACACACTGCCAGGGAGTGTGACAAGCTCACAGATAACAGGATCTCCAAACCCCACAGGGAAGGATTCATCCTCTCTCTTAACATACTTCTGAATTTGTAGTCAGCAGAAAAAACCTGATAGGTTTTGTTAGATTTCTAAGAGTTCAGTTTTTGTGCCTTTGTATGTATATAGGCTTTGTGCTCTTGAAGATGGAGCCTTTGTTTGTCTAACCCAGAAAATATTCTCATTTCTCTCATTTAATTATATTAACAATAATAATAATAAAAGTTATAATTGAGCAAACACAAAAGACTTCTTGGAAAACTATTCAATTGCCTTGTGACAGTGCATTTAATTACCATTAAATTATCTCTTATGTCTCTTCCACTTAATATTTGCTCTGGCTTTTTCCTGAGGAGGTTGTGCTGAACCTCCTGTGAAATTCTTATCTAATCTCTACACAGGCATTAGTTCATACATTGATCTGATGCCATCTCAAAGAGAATAGTCAAGCAAAATTAAAGGTGATAAGAGAGGTTCTCATTGGTATTCTGGGAGTAGAAACTGAATCTGCTCTTTTTTTTTTTTTTTTTTTTCCTTGCTGAAATTGAAAGTAGAATGTGTGCAGGCAGGTTTATGAAAAAAGGGAAAAACCAAGCACTTTTGGCTATCCATAGTAGGACATAGTTAAAAATCCAGGCCACTGGTTTCTCACCACAAGTTTCCTGAAGCTTATAATATTTTTATAACTCACAAAATTTAAACACTAAAATAAGTAGGTGTATATAATGTAAAATACTTTTTCCCTATTCCATTTTGTTGGAATGGGGGATGGTCTTTTACATTTTCTTAGTCAATATCTGATGTCTGTAGTTGCAGAGTCAGACTGGGAACATGACTGGAATTTGTGAAAGCTCACAAGCTGCAGGGCAAGAGGAGATAAACCCCAAACTTTAAATATTTGGGTAATGTTGCTTATTTATTTATGGAATAGGAGGCTAGCGGCATTTTAAAATCATGTTTGCATGAAACTGGAGATGCTCTTAATCTGTTTAGTTTAACAAATTGAGCACTGGAGCAAAGGCAAAGAGCTGTGAAGATAAATGAATCCACATTTGATCATAATACACTGGGTCTTAAATTAGCATCATTCCTGTGAGTGGAGGTTTTGTGTGTCAGGACTGAAAAGCTACTTTGCTACAGCCAGTTCTTCTTGGTGTCTGAATACCTCAAGTAATAGGAGGATAATGGCTTTGAAATTTCCTGGTGATGCAAAATTGTTGAAATGGTTCAAAAAATTTAATCTGTAGTTTCAGGGAAAAAAAAAAAAAGAAGTTTAATGAAATATAATAGATCAGTCAATGGGTATTTGATCTGGGTGGATGGGAGGGCAGGTCAGCCAAGGGATTTTGTGAACAGGTTTACTTGGTAGTAAAGTAAGTACTTTAGGCCGTACATGAAGGTAAATTCTCAGAAAAAGGACATAGGAATTTCTGGAATTTGGGTATCCATATATGATCTGACCTCATGTTCAACACTTTTTTTTCATTTTGAGGTATCCCCAGGTAGACCTGAGGGTGAGGAGGGCTGTGCTGTTGTTCACCACCCACGTGGTGTTTGCAGAGGTCATTTATGGCAGTTCGTGGAGCCTGGAACTCCATTCCTGAGTCACCTGCCCTGAGCTCCTGTCTGACAGTTTTAGTGCAGGACCAGTTCAAAATCCTTTCTCATGAAAAGAGATCCTGGTGTAATTGATTGCATTTTTCTGTTTATAGGATTATAGAACCATTTAGGTTGTAAAAGACTTGGAGTATCAACCACTAGGCCAGCACTGCCACATCCACAGCTGAACCATGTCCCCAAGGGCTGCAGCCATACTTCGAATGGTTCCAGAGATGGTGATTCCACCACTTCCCTGTGCAGTCTGTTTCCAATCCCTGACTGCCCTTTCAGTGGAAAAAACATCCTAATATCCAATCTAAATCAAATTATTTAAAATTGTGAGCATAATGAAGAGGAGAGTTATTAATTCATATTGTGTATCCTATTACTATGGGAATACAGAATTATTATTTCCATATGTGTACAAATAGCACACTACATGATGCTGAAGGGCAGTTATTCTCCTGTCTCATTAGTATTTGTAGGAATTGAATTGAGAAGAGTTAAAAGCTCATTATTTTGTCATATTGAGTGCCTGTATGAATTCAAATGTAAAAGGCTTTTTTCTCATGTTTCAGCTATTGTAATAATTATTTTTCTCATTCTTGCACAGTTTATCATATTTCTTCTTTCATGTCTTTCAATAACAAATTAAAACTTTTCATGCAATTCAGGTCCAAGACATTTTTAGGGATTTGCCTGTAGTTTGGAGCAGGAGCAGCTGTGGTGCTGAGGGAATACTGAGGTGGATGCTCATGTGTTCTGGGGAGAATGCAGAGTGGACAACGCCTCCAGATGTTGGATCCACTGCTGTACTTCCTTACCTGCTAAATTCTGCATTTCATAGCAGTAGTAGTTTGAACTAGTTGTTTTTACAACTTGTCATCACTCACCAAACCCACTTGGTGAAGTGTGTTGCTTTCATAGTGCATCATCTCCTCTTTGATCCACAAGTCAATCACATGGATTTTTGTGAGATTTTGGGATTTGCTGCAACTTTAGGATCTCAATAGCAACTTGATGTTTTCATAAGAGGATAACAGGAGCTGTTAAGGAAGAGCTGTCGAGATTTGTTACTGAAGGTGCAAGATTTGCAGAGTGAAGTTCTTGGTTTCTGTTCTTGCTGGCTCTGTTCTCTCTTTCTGCCTGAGTTTTTTTGTTGTTGTTAGTTACTGTATCAATTGCTTACTCCAGTGTGGTGAAAGTGTTACCTAAAAAATAAGATTCTGCCCACTTCTATGCTAGTAAATAAAACAAGTCCAGGACATGTGACGAAGATTTGAAGTGTTTCCTTCTGTAGATGGTCACCATCCGGTTTCACTCTTGGTTCTTCTTGCTAGTTCAGCATTATTTTATGGCAGTGTGCAGTACAGTTTGTACATTCTTCTGTGTTTACTTCTGTGTTTATTTTCACTGTAATTCCTAGGCATTTATCAGTTTTACTTGTATGATTAGATCTGCCTAGACAATTAAATCCTGTTGACCAGGATGGTTCAAGAACACAGCCTGCCTTCTCCCAGCTGGAATGCAGGTGTACCCATCTGCTCAGTCCCTGTGAATTTGGATTATATTTAATAAAACATAGGCAATATTGACGTACACAAGAAATTTCTCAATCAAGTTCATTGTGATCAAAATGTGTTTCTTACAAAAGTGCAGCTCATTTGTGGAGAATATGAACACAAATTCTTTTTTCTCTTCCTGGACTGTGAATTGTCATTCCAGAAAATTAAGATGTATTCATTTGAAAGTTGTTGGGGAGTATTTTAGTCTGTGTTGGCACTGAACTGATCTTTCTGTGATGCCTACCTGCTTCTTTTGCTGTAGGTGAAAAATGACTATATGTTAGAAATAGCAGATCAAGTGGACCAGGAAATTGCTTTGAAACTAGGTTGCCTTGAAATCCGGTAAGCTGATAATTTAATTTATTATTTAACATCTTTCTGACAGAATATATACATTAATTTTGAAACTGCTTAAAGTTCATCAATTTCTGACCAGTAGAGTTGAATAAAACATCATAAGACCTTTTTTTTGCTACGAAGCAGTTTGAAGAAAAACTGAATAGACTGTATTGTAACTCATTTCTAATGATTTTTAAATTAACATTATTTTAAAATTTTAATTAATTACATCTTGATACTGCCTTTTGGGTGAATTCTTCATCTGAATAATTCAAAGGCCTGTAGAGTACATTGAAGTATGTTTTAAAAAAATGCATCTGTGGTGTTATTTAGTAAATAGTCTTATGATTCTGCATATATAAATCCTGCAGCTAAAGAATGTAATTATAGATAAATGCTGCTACCTTCCTCTCTGTATTTACTCAAATTTTAATGTGCTGTTTGAAATGATTAAATCTTAAGGATTCTTTTGGGTGTTTTTGGTGTTCTTGTCAACTGTATAGACAGCTGGAAAATAAAGATAAATATATCAGATTAACAGATCCTTGAGAGAGTTCCCAGCTTTGAAATGCATGTGATGGGTTTTGCTAATTTGTGGAGAATTTCCAGCCTGAAACATTTGCTTTAGTTATGCTGATGTCTCACACAGGGAGATTAGGGAAGAAGTAAAATTGATAAGAAATTAATGACAAGTGTAAACTTGTTTGGAGAGAATAAAAGTGTCCTTTGAACAGTGCTTTCCAAATTAAAACAAAATTTAGGTTTATGAAATTTCCTAGGTATCACAGGAGAACCTGATGCCTTTGTTGTAAATTTTGCTTGTAGCCCCAGAGAAAACAAAAAGTCTTTGTGTAACTGCAAACTCCTTATGCACTTACAAAATCATTGTGCCTTATTTCAAAACATGTGATGAATGTAATAATCTGTGATTATGTTGTCAGCCAGGTCCTGGCTTCCCTGCTTCTCAAACTGTGGCTCTTCAGAGCATTTTGATGAGATATTTCTCGTAGATGAACTTCTGAAACTCTTAGAATGAGCATTTCTGGTCCATTTTTTCCTGTGACTGCGATGATCTCAGCCCTCTCCTAACAAAGCTTCCCTGTTTATTCATTTACTTGTTAATGTGAACATGTCTGGATTGAGGCAGTTTTCATCATTCCCTGCTTCCCCTGGCTCTCCTTGTTCTGTGCACAGGGGGCTCTCAGGAGGAAGTGCAGTGTGAGGTAGAAAGGAGCTGCTGAAGGCCAGGTTAGGTCACTTTTGGTGGCAGCAGTGGTTTAAAGCGGTTCTGAAAATGCAGTTAATTTATAAAATAAAAATCTGATCTGTTGAGGTAGAATAGTAATATACTTAATACTTACCTTTGAATTCATTCTGCCAATGTTTTCTGATGCTGAGTGGAAGTTTTGATTATGTTGATGTTGTAGTTTTAGGCTGAATTATTCAATAATTGTTGCTTTCAAATATTTTTCCTGACTTCAGGAGATCCTACGGAGAGATGAGAGGCAATGCATTAGAAAAGAAGTCCAACTATGAAGTGTTAGAGTAAGTATTGTGTTCTTATAGTTTGAGGTTTGAACTGTCCCTTCTCTGCATCAGGAACAATAAATTCAGTTCAATGACAGAACATTTCTGTTGTAATTTTTCTATTCCATCAAGGTTGTTAAGATGCTTTAATGTAAGAAAAGGATGATGAAACCCACTGAGATGTAGAAGTAGGAAAAGTGCCTTTAACTCTGGTCCAGAGAAACAGGTTTGGAGTAGTTTAAACTTGATCAGGAGGCTTACTGTGGTTTTCAGCAATTTTGCTAATGTTTATGGGATTCACCAACTCTGATTGTGAGGTGATTTTATTCCTCAGTGTTTTTCTGTGCCCAGTTGCATTCTTCAGCTGTGACTCATTTGTGGTAAAGTTTGAGTTACTTGAAAATGTTTGTGGTATTGTTTTTGTTTCTGTTTGCTCACTGTGGACATTTTCTGAGATGTGACCTTGAAATTAACAAGATTATTGTTTATCTGAGTGTCCCAAATTTTAAGAAGACCAAGGAGCATCCTTGTACTGAAATATTTTGTTTACTTATTCATTTTGTACAGGAGATGGCTTCAGTTCAAACAAGCCAAAGTCCTCCAGCTTTTTAGCAAAAACCTGAAAACTGGTTTTATTTGTATTTATATAGTGGATAAAGTTTCAGACATACATGCACCAATTATATGCTCATCTCCAGTAATTACCCTTGTGAAGAGATCCTGTACAGTTTAACATAAAATCGGGATAAAAGGTTGTTGCAGCAGTGAAGTCTTGATTTTTTAATATTATCTTTAATGGCAAATGGATGCTAACTTTTAGAGATGTGAAATTAGAGCATTTGGAGGAGGTAGGTAAGATTTTATACAACGATGAATAAGTTTACAAGGATTTTGGGGGGATCTGTGATGCTACAAGGTAAAGATAACTGATGAATATCCTCCTTATTTGGTACTTCTGTAGTGCTTCTATATTTATCCAGATTTTTTTAAACCTTTGGTTTTGTTTGAATTAGGGATTTTTTTAAGATTTATTTTTTAAGGACTTGAGGTTTTTGTCTGTCAAAATATTCTATAGAATATTATATTGTTATTTCTATAGAAATATTAGTAGAAATATTCTGGTTGAGGAAACACTTCACAAAATGAGAAAAGACTAATAAAAATAAAGGGGATGAGCAGATAGACAAGACTAAAAGGGGATATAAAAAAAGATTTGAAAGTAAGAACTTGAGTAAAGTATTTTTAAGTCAGTTTTTTAGCAAGTCAGAAGCTACAAGCATTAGTAATTAGGTTAATGACTTTGGAAGCAGTGATACAAAGAAAAGCAGGGTCATAACAGGTCACACAAAGTATAAATTAATAATTGTAACAGGTGAGAGTACCAAGAGGATTCAGTGTGGTGCTGCTTTCAGTTTAACAGTGATTTCTTTCCTTCAGTTTGTGTTTTCCAAACAGTGACTGCTTTGGTAGGGAATAATAAATTGCTGCTGTGACAGGCATAGTGAAGCAAAACCCTGATATGCAAAATGTAACAGCTTAATGCCATGTAGAATTGGATGTGGAGAATTGTGCATTTCAAAAGTGTTTTATTTTTTGAGAACCAAGATGTAATTTGTATGGGATTTAGCTAGGAGAGATGAAGGATAAAACCACCTTAAACTGACTATACTATAGATAATTACAAGCTGGAAAGGGGCTGCAAAAAGTGCCAGTGATCCCCAAAATGCATTAATTTGATCTTACCACTTTAATAGTCCATAAATGTTTAACTGCACAAGTAATATTTATTGCTGAAGTGAGGCTTTTTGGTGTTTTTTGTGGGGGGATTGCTGGTTTTAGTACATCATGAGGCACTTAACCAGCTGAGAGCAATTTTTAAATGGCCCTTTTTTGCATTGGGTGTGATTGCTCCTTGCCTGTCTTTGTCAGATGTCTATTTGATGTACGTTTGTCTTTGATCAGATCTGGATGGGAA
Organism: Vidua chalybeata; assembly: GCF_026979565.1. Classification (NCBI taxonomy): domain Eukaryota; kingdom Metazoa; phylum Chordata; class Aves; order Passeriformes; family Viduidae; genus Vidua; species Vidua chalybeata. Next base: position 148,916,031 of record NC_071530.1, on the reverse strand, counting down.
ATGGTAGATGGGATCAAATTGTTAAGTAGCCTTTAATAGTTGGGCCTTCATGGAGTGAAAGAAGAATTTCTTCATAATAAATGTGAAGCCTATTAGTGAGAACAGGGATAATTACAAGTACAGAAATGGGAGCTGTAGGAAGGAACAGGTGCAGCCACAATTTGGTAAAAGGCATGTTAAAGTCTATTATGTTAATCTAATGTTACTTTTTTTGTTGTAACTTGAATTGAGGTGAAAAATACATGATACATGCTGTCTAAAGCTGCTTATCATTATAAGACAAGCAGTATCACCTGTCTGTAGTTGGTGTTTTATTAATCCAATTGAAGTTTGTACATTAAAAAAATTGAATTCAGATTTAAGCCCACAAGTAGGCTGGAGTAGATGAGGTTAAGTACGAAGCTGTAGCAGAACTGCAAGAAGCAGGCTCTCCGTGCTGGTTATCTCTTGTTGGCAATCAGAAATCAGATGGCTGAGTCCTTCACCCAGAGCCCTGAGTTGGTGTCTCCCTTGTTGGCCATTCCACCCCCACACAGCACAGCTGGGAAGGAGTTTGTAGGGTTGTTTGTGTAAAACTGTATGTTCCAATTTCCAGTGCTTATTCTCTTATTTATAGGTATCCATAAGTTGTTACTGGTCAGGGCATTAAATCCGTGTGGTTCTTTTGTTAAATTCTCCTCTAGTAAAAAAATTTGCTGTCTCAGCTAAACACAGGAAATACTTTATTAACAAGTTTTGTTAAGAGTTGTGCTCTGTTGTACTCTGCATAAGAATTTCTTCTCAGTTTGTTGCACCCAGATCTGTACAAAAGGCTGCTCTACAGCTTGTCCTGGTAATGAATCAAGTGAAGCTGTGGCAGCCATGTGCTGCAGGACTGTTCAGATGAGGGATACCAGGGTTATGGGAGGTGCTTCATTTCAGAAGCACCAACTTTCTCTGAAATGCTTAATGTTAGACTAATATATCCCTGTCAAATATATTTGCATATTATTTAGATGGTAATAGTGTGTTAGATTCATTTAACTGTGTGGGATGATAAACCGAGTAGCATTTGCATTTGAGAAGAAATGCATGGAAGGAATTAACATTTATGAAGTTTTATAATCCTGCAGCTTACTGTCACTGCACAGATGCCAGTGCTGCACATGAACATTCTGCTCCTCCTGGTTGAGGATGTTTTTAGTGTGAAATTGTATGCTACTCATCTTTAGAGAGCTTTTAAAATACCCTGGTTTATTCTTCTGAGTGAGCTTTTTCTATTGACTTCAGTGTTGGCTTTGTTCTTGTGCCGTCAGGTAGCAGTAAATAAATCCTGAATATCTCTGCTTACTAACGGCTTCTCCTTGCTTTGCCAAGTGTCAGAATCCCAGATGTGATTCTGTGGATGTTCAAAGCATGCACTCATGGAAAGCTCACTTTCATACTTGTTCCAGAAGCAGATAAGAATGTTTGAAAGAGATGGTAACATTCTAAATTTAAAGGAAAAAAGTCAATAATACCTTTGAGCTATAAATCCTTTTCCTATTTATATTTTCTCTTAGTTTTTCCTTTTTTACATGTGAGTTTTTTGTACTTGGTTGTACAGTGGTGTCTTCTGCACTAATGTCATTGGCAACTTCTCAAGCACCTTTTTTTGAAGCTGATGTTCAGTAGTAGTGACAAACACATGTCAGACATAAGCTATGTGCAGCACATCACAGCATAGAAATATTTATTGGCCCTGGTTTTCAAACCAGGGTTACAACCCAATTTATAGGTGTGAACATGAGCTTGATAAATTCAGTTTGCAAATTCTGAGCTCACAGTCACCTGATTTATAGAGGCAAAAAGTGAGACTGCTTGCAAGAAAAAATTGGTAATTTTAATTTGCTCAGTATGAGGAAAAGATAATAGTAGAAATTTAAACAAGCCCTCAATTACAGTACTTCAAAGGGTACAACAGTAATGGAATTGCACTCAGCATGCTTAGTGAGGTGATATCATGAGTGTTCCTTTATGGATTCCTGGATTCCTTAGGTCAAACTGGGGCTCTGAGCAACCTGGTCTAGTGGAAGGTGTCCCTGCCCATGGCAACTGGATGGTCATTAAGGTCCCTTCAAAACCAAACCATTCTATAATTCTTTTTATATCTTCTGCTCCATTCTAATAGAGGTTTATCAGGGTATTCCACTTCCATGTTGTTCCCCTCTCACCTGACTACATGCTCTAAGAATATTTTTTCTATATGCTTGAAATTATTAAAACATGTACAAGTAACATGTTTTTATTCTCAAAACTCCTCTGTGCCCAAGCCACCATTTCAAATAACATAATTTCCACACAGATACCTGGTTAAATAATAGTAGGAATATAACAATATTTCTACAATTTCAACAATGTTCTCAGTATCCTTTGGGATTTAAACTAGAAGATGCTGCTGTGCCACATTTGATGTGGAGTGGCTCTAGTTAGAATTTTAATGGTAGTCTGTTTGTTACTCTGAGGTTTTCAAGGACCTTGTTAGGTAAATGGTTTAGTAGTCATATATGCTACTTAAAAACAAAACAATAAATGGCCCAAAGTACCACCTTGAAAAGAGAAATATGATACTGCACAATGTTTTTGATATTAATGCTATGTGTATCTTTTCTTTCAGGAAAGATGTTGGCTTGAGACGGTTTTTCCCGAAGAGTTTACTAGATTCAGTGAAGGTAATTCCAGTCCCAGTCAATCCTCTACTGCTGTAAAGTGTCAGAAATCTGAAAATTGCATTATTATTTTCACTGTACAGTCCTAAGGGAATTGCTGTGCAGTTTTGATTTGTGAAAAAACATCCAAGCTGTCTATGGGATTGGTGGGATCTGAATCCCAGTCATGCAGCTGGCAGGACAAGGATAAAGTGATTCACAGGGTCTTGCTGAGCTGCTGTGAGAGGGGCACAGCTCTGCCTCTAAACCTTGGGGGTTAAAGTGCAAAACAAGTCCTTGAAGCCTCTTGGATCAAATAACTTTTTATTTTTTTCCCTTCCCTAAAATAAAAGTGAAACTTCTGGAGAAAGAGGAAGGGAACGTGAAAGAAAAAAGAATATTTTAGTGGGAACTTGATAAACTTGATGCCTTCCTTGCTCAAGACTGTATCCAACTTATTCAAGGAAGATTTCCAGTAATTTCTGCTTAGGTTAATCCTAGCTAAGACCATAAATGTTACTTGAATCTCGCTCCCATTGAAGTCCATATGTTCTCAGAGTAAAAATGCAAATTTTTCTCAACATGTATTGAAAAGGGGGATTAAGAATGGTCACTAAGTATTTTACATTTACAGCTGCCTCAATATGAATGTCTTGGTAAAATGTCTCTTACAATTCATACATGAAAGTATAAATCATAAATTGCTATATTGGAGCTGGTTTTGGTAAGCAGTGGAGCTTTGTAGAAATAATAGAATTCAACTTGAGATTTGGAAAGAATCTGCATTGTAATTTAAATGGGTAAACACAAAAGGTCTGTCTTGACAAGGTTTTGTTTCAAAAGACTTTTGAAAATCAGAAGGTAATGAAGTCAAGTGGATTTAAGTAATCCCCTCTGCATTTTAATTTAAGCAATTATCTGAAACTGTATTTTCTGCTAACGGGAAAAAATGTGGTGAAAGGCTCCAGACATAAAAGTATGAATAACTGTCTCAAAAATAATATTATGGAGCCAGAAAACTGACTGACCAAGAAAACTGCACTTTGGAAATCCTGAAGTGGGGAGAATAGCAGAAAGAAGTAGTAAGAGTTGCCAGAAGGTGAAGCTGAGTGGGAACCTTGTAAAGACATGAAAAAAAATGTTGGACATATGAAGAAGAAAAACAAGGGAAGGAGAAGTGTGTCTGCTTTTCAATGAAAATGAAATCCCAATTCAAAATAGTACAGGGTCAGTCCAAATCCTTAAATTGCTCTTCCACTTGGTGAAAACCAGGGCATTTGAATGGGCAGGCAAAGGAGGGTTCCCAATAGCTGTGAAATATAAAATTAATTATTTCTCTCTATTCTCTCTGCTTTGAACAAACACAGAGGGGGAACAAAACACTGGTTCTTAGAAATACACTTAAGAGGAAGTTTTCAGTGTATTTTGCTTGAAGTTGCTATTTGCAGATATTTCTGATATAATATTCTGTTACGGAAGAGATGTGGTTTTGGAGGCTGTTCAGCCTGGAGAAGAGAAGGCTCTGGGGAAAGCTGAGAGCTCCTTCCAGCGCCTAAAGGGGCTGGAATAGAGCTGGGGGGAGGGACTTTGGACAAGGGATGGAGTGACAGGACACAGGGAATGCTTCCCACTGACAGGGGGTGGGGCTGGATGGGATATTGGGAAGAAATTGTTCCCTGCTAGGGTGGTGAGGCCCTGGCACAGGTTGTCCAGAGAAGCTGTGGCTGACCCATCCCTGGAAGTGTCCAAGGCCAGGCTGGATGGGGTTTGGAGCAACCTGGGACAGTGGAAGATGTCCCTGCCCATGGTAGGGAGGTGGAACAAGATGGGCTTTAAAGTCCCTTCCAACCCAAACCTGCCTGTGACTCTAATGAACTTTGTATCTTTACACCTTACTTGTGATCTTAAAATTTAAAGTGACCAGTTCTTCTTGGTGGACTGAAAAGAGCCAAATAACATATGCCAGTATTCCTGGCTGCAAATGTGATGCTGGAATTGGTCAGGAAAACAATCCATGGGCAGAATAAAGTATCTTTCATCAACTGAGTGTCTGAAATACTTGGGACACCTTCAGCTGGCAAATGCTTTTTTATTTTGTTATGTCTTGCTCCTGGTATTTGCCAGTGACAAGGTAAGGCTGTGGTTTGCACTTGCCTTGAAGTTGGTTTTCTCTGTAAAAATAAAGATAACAGGGAGGTCCAGTGTGGAGTGTCTGAGTCCTAACAAAGCCTGAGGCAGCTCTGGGTGCACCAGGGAAGTTTCCTGACTGCCAAAGGCTCTGCAGCCTCCTTAATGATCCACCTGAGAGTTGGTTCTGCTAAATTGACAAAAGAATTTGAAATTACACCAAAGTTACAGATTTCTTTGTTAATTTGACAGTACAGTGTGTGCTGAGAGGGCTTTTTTGCCAACCTGTGTATGCATCATTGCAAAACTGATCATTTTGTGAATATGCAGCAGCCTTGGATTACTGCTACTGGAGTAAGTCCTGCTAAACACTCCACAGAAACATTTCTGGCTATTTTGACTTCTGAACGTTCTGTAAAGGCTTTCTAAGAATGAGTGTCTGATCTGCCTGGACGTGCTATCAACAAAAGGAAGTTGGTATTTGTGTAGTGCCTGGGGCTGTTAACAGGCAGTGTGGGAGAATAAAAGAGTTTTACTGCTGTTAAAATGGGACATTGAGATGTGTTTGCATGGAGGAACAGTGGTAATTCCTATCTTAACCTTGACATATTGTGAAGATAAGCATGGTTTTTCTTTCTGTCATTGTTGCTAGTTGGAAGATGTATTAGAAATGGAGTTTTTAAGGCCATTCAGTCACTTTAGACAGATGTTTTTATTCACAATTCTTGATGGCTTGTTCAGATTGGGGGCATCTTAGAGATACTGCTTCTCAGGCCCTGCTTTTATTTTCATACGAGTGGCTGCCTTTAAGGGATTGTACATTATGTACAGGCAGGTAATTAATTTTTTTAAAATGTTAGTTTAGCTGTCCTTTGTGCTGCTCTAAGTGGTTATTTGTACCCTGAAAACAGATAATAAAGTGCTAGACAACATAGTTAATATAGTTTAGTTTAAATGTTTGGTTTACTTTTTACATTCAGTCTGCTATTTAAATTTCATTTTTTATATTGAAGGTTTTTTTGCTTATTATCAGACTTAAAGAATCCACTTTATTATGGGTAGTCTAAGTTATTGTGTGCAGAAATTAAGATGCAGCTACAGCTGGCTTGTTATTGGCAGGTAAGAGAGAGAATGGTGATTTAGATTTGAAAGCTCATATGAAGATATTAATTATTCTGGGTTTTTTTTGGGGGGGTTGTTTTTTGTTTGTTTGTTTGTTTTTGTATTGGGACACAGTTCAGAAGTTGAGAGAAATGAGGAGCTTAGAACAAATATTCCTGGAAGGGTTAACATGTGGTCTTCTATTATAACTTACTCAAAATGTTATTAGCTAGATATCTTCTCTGTGATATAGCAGAAATAATGTTGATCCTAAGCAGAAGTTAAAAGGCAGAACTGCTGCTTACATTTTGAAGCTTTTTTTATTCCTTGAGAATTGTCTCCATTTCGTTGATAAAGACACTGTTAGTACTACTAAGTGACCAAAAATCTTAAAATATCCCTCAGCTGGTAGATTTGAAATAATTGTTCTCCAAATGTTTTAATACACAGGCCAAAACACTACGGAAATTAATCCAACAAACATTTCGACAATTTGCCAACCTCAACAGAGAAGAAAGTATTTTGAAGTTCTTTGAGATCCTCTCTCCAGTGTACAGATTTGACAAGGAATGCTTCAAGTGTGCTCTTGGTGTAAGTAGAGGAATGTGACAGTCACTAGAATACATTCTGGAGTTTTAAGTCCAGTTGCTTTTGCTTGGTTCTGCAATAATGTTTTGCTAATGTCCTTTTTTTCATGTAGAGACAATTGGATTTCATTAGCAACAAATGGCATTTACTGATTTTATTTAGAACTTTCTCCATTGACTGTTTAAAAAAAAACATCATTCATTACTTGGGTAAGAATTGTATGTAAAATAAAATATTTTTATAGGTGCTTTGTTTGTGAAAGTCAAGCAATTTTTCAGCTATTTCCACAAGGAAATGAAACTTCTCAACTTCTCTTGGTAAATTTTCACCTATACTGTTAATCTCTACCTATTTCAAGCAAATTTTGAAGAAGGGCCCCAAGTTTGGAAGGTTGTGAAAATGAAGACTCCAGCAGAAATTAGAACTTGAATATCAATGTTCATGAGAAGAGGAAATATAGGAAACCCATAGTTCTCATGTAGAGCTAAGATAAAATACATGGAAATGCAGTTTAAGTAGCAGAGATCCCCAGGAAACCAGTCATGAGGGCTGTTGCCACTTACAGAATTACTTGATTTGAATATAATTTTGTTTGAAGAGTTGAAAAGCTTCTAGATATTAATTACTGAAATCTGTAATTACCACATTGGATTATAGTATTCCATAGCAAGGTCTTGTCTTATTACTGAAATTCTGCCCTGTCTTTCTCCTTTGACTCCCAAGTCAAGCTGGATTATTTCAGTGGAACTGGCAATTGGCCCAGAAGAAGGAATCAGTTACCTGACAGACAAGGGTGCAAATGTAAGTCTGCTTCTGTTTTGTGGGTTTTTTTCTCAGTCACTCTGTTAACAGCCATGACCTGTTGTGAACTGGATGTCACAGGAAGGGGAGTGACCAGTCTGATCTCTGGGTTAAACACAGCAGAGCTGGGAGCTCTCAGCATGTACAGCTCTTAGTCAGATGTTCATTTGTGATTTGGGACCAGAGGAAAGGCCCTGGTGTTAGGTACAGAGACTGTGTCAGCTTTAGCACTGCATTTGTTGGCTTTTCTACCAGTGAAGTGCTCACTTGAAGAATTTGAAGCATCGGTGGGGACTTTTTACCAATGAAATGTGAATTATTCTGAGTTGTTCTCTTTCTTAGGAATGTGTAAATGCAGAGCTTGTTTAACCAGTTGGTGAGCACATCTGTGCAGGCACTGCTTATTTACTGTCTTCATATCCTTCACAGCCTTTTCCTTACTTGATTCCAGCTGTATTTCAGCTGGATTTTTCCTTACTTGATTCCATACCTGATTCCAGCTGTATTTCAGTACACCCCCATGGTGCAAAGGAGCTCTGTCCAGACAGATCCTTCAGCAAAATGTTTGGGAACTTTACAATCACTACTTAAGCTGAGCCCATGTCCAGTTTTCTACTGAAATGAATTCAAAAGCAGTGAAAATATGGGGAAATCAGGAACACAGAGCTAAGAACAAACCTTTTCCAGCAGTCTGAAGGGATGTTGGGAATGTGTCAGTGCAGGTTCCATGTGGTTTTAGCCAGTTGAATTCCCTCTGTTGACACCCAAGAGGTTGTTCCCACTTCAGTGCGTGCCTGGCGCTGCTCAACAGTGACCTCTGTGGGCACAGCGGAGCTGGGTTCCTTTTCCAGCCACTCCGGATGTCTGTGTGTGTCTGTGTGAAACTCTAGAAAGAAACAGAGGACAGATTTCTGCACGTGTAGTTTGGGGATCAAAGTCTCCCTGTGCTTTTGCAACACCAGGGATCAAGACAGGCTATTTTGCTGAAATTTTGAATTTTTTTCTCATTTTTTGGTGTTGTCTTTCTGTAGCCAACCCATCTGGCAGATTTCAATCAAGTGCAAACCATTCAGTATTCAAACAGTGAAGATAAGGACAGAAAAGGGATGTTGCAACTCAAGATAGCAGGTGCCCCTGAGGTATGTTATTGATATTGTATGTGGTGATAAACTTGCTACTTTGTTTTTCCTTTCAAGGGGTGGGGTGTAACATACTCCTAATATGGATATTCTCTATTTTGGACTTTTGTTCTGGGTTTGGTTTTAAAATAGATTTAAAGTTCATTACATGTTTTATGTTTTGCATCTGGTGCTTGTAGACTTTGATATTCATAGAAGAAGCTTAATATGAAAACAGTAGCTCTTAAATGCAATTTAATAGCAGCCTGTGCATATGTACTGCATCCTAGAGAGGAAACAGAGCAATTCTACTTTTATGTAAGGAGGGAATATGAAACAAGGAAAATTTGTTCCCTTGTATTACATGGAAGCAGGGCTGGAAGTGAAATCAAATCTTTTCCTTGGTCTGGTGCACCAAAAACAGTGGAAGAGCAGGATTGAGGGAGGGTGGCAGATCTGTGCAGAGAATGAGGAATGTTGGTGGCATTGAAATTAATAGCTTGCCTGTATGTCTCTCATCTCTTTTTCCACTGTACATATTTTATTTTTTTTAATCTTTCTTGAAATTGGAAAGGGCTGTTTTTAGGCAAAGAACAAATTGCTGCAGAGGGTGGGAAAAAAATACCACCTATGAGAGCTTTAAGAAATGAGCAACTTCTTCAGAATTGTCTTAATTATAACCCTGAAAGTCATAAGAAGAGTATTCAACAGTGGTTTACACTTCATAAGCCCAAATTAACACTACATTAGGTGGAGGGTTTTACCAGCTGTACTTTCTGAACCTCCTGTTTGAAATTCGCTGCACAAAAGTTAAAGCAAGAATCTCCCTGCTCACCCACAATCTCCTGTTTACGCTTTGCAGGCGTGTGTAAAGTTCTGATGCAATGACACAGCTGTTCCACTCAGTGTTTGCAACTGCAATAATTCCTCTTTGTTGGTGCCTTGTTTTTTTCCCTTCTGTAGCCTCTGACAGTGACAGCACCATCCTTAACCATTGCAGAGAACATGGCAGACCTGATCGACGGCTACTGCCGGCTGGTGAACGGGGCCACGCAGTCCTTCATCATCAGGCCTCAGAAAGGTAAGGACACCTCCATCCTCAGAGCTGCTCACAGGTCATTCTGCATTTGAATACAAGACAGGAGGTAGCAGAAAAACCCTCACTTGGAGGCTCTTTTCTTTCAGGGAGGAGCAATGAGAAACGCTGATAGTAAATTGTCACTGCATCAAAAATTGCTTAGTGGCTGAGAATTTAGACTGATGTCAGCAATCACTGTTTCACACTAATTCCAAACTTAACTGGCAGAACTGAACTGTAATTATTAAAGGCACTCCTAACACTCATGTTATCTTATAACATGATTCCCAATATACAAGTGGAAATTCAGTGAGGTTGGTTAGGGTGCATTTGGATAAAGTTCTGACTGGTAGCAATTTTTTAGTTTCTGCCTTTTTCCTAGATACTCAAATATCTCCATTTAAAAAACAAAAACCTTGAGAGGTCTCATGAGTTTCTCTCATAAAATAGAACTAAAGCAGAGATACATTTTATTGTGTCTATCAGTTGTTTTTGTATCCTCTCGCAAGCTGCAAGCAGTGAGACGAGGTTGCAGGTACCCCTCGCTTTAGAGAGAATTTGATTAAATTTCATTAGAATTTTTTTCCAGTTTTACACAGATTTAGTTGTTGAAAAACATACAGGCAAAGCTGCTTAAGAATGAAATTTTCTTCTTTCATGTTGTTCTCATCTTTACCCATGGAAATTCATCCAACTTTCTTGCTTTCTAAAAGAATAAATTATTTTCTTCTTCCGTGTTTGTAGTACAGGAAAGTACACAAGCTATCCCAGCATCTGTCCAATGTGAAACTGAGTCTCTTTTAGCCATGTTCTTGTTTTTTTCTGCCACAGGTTTTCCCTGGGGTGATGTTGTTAACATAATTCAGGTCCTTACCAGGTCCATCTATAACATCCTCCCTGTGAATAGCTCAAAAAATCCCCAGACTTAAACTTGGGCATTTACTAATAAAGAGATGTGATCTTAGGGTCTTAGATGCACATGGTAATTTTTCAAATTATTCTTAAATTTGCATGTTTTTTGTTATTTCTGACCCTTAGAGTGTGTGAGTGACCTTTAGCTCCAACACAAGCAGTTTTCTTAGAACCTGTGTGAGTTGTGCAGCCTTATCTCCACACAAATCAAAATCTTCCCTCAACACAAACTCAGCTCTGGTGCACAGCTTGGAGATGATGAACCATTGGTCCCAAAATCAGACACTAAAGGGATAAGCTACCATCAGAGATAACAATAGTTTATTGTTCTAAAAATAAAATAGGCATCACGATCCAGGATTTCCATGTCACTAGACTAGTGTGTGCCCATGAGTGGAGGTCTTTTGTGCCTCTTCTTTTCTGAGAAATCATGGTTTGGGGTCTGCTACAAACCTTAATATTCACTCCCAAAACTTCCCTCCTAATGCCAGGAGGAAATGCCAGGACTGGCTGTTTTCCAGCCTGAACTGTGTAGCCACAGTTGATACTTTAAAATTTTTCATGTCTATGAAACATGACCTCTTCCCTGAATTAATGGATGGCTCTAACTCTGTCTTTGCTTTCCCTTTAGGGACACGTGTGGACTTTGTCCAGTCCTTGCCACTTCCACACTGCTGGTGGTGCCCATCAAAACTGATCTGTTCTATTTGCAATTTTTCTTTCTAATGCCTGTCTTGCTCCTACGTGACTTTCTTAGCAGCAGCTGCTGCATCTCCTAGGCTGACTGAGCTCTCTGAGGGGCAATATCTCTGATTTTTCTGTGCCCTGCACTGAGGTTTCTGGTAGATGTGAATGCAGGATAAATCAATGCTTCTAATGCAATGTTTATTTGTGTGCTAATCTTATAACACAGAATTTTAACATGGAGCAAATGAACAGTGATTGAACAGGAACATCATGTAGCACTTTGGGAACACTCCTCTTTATCCACACATGGAGAAAACCCCTCTAGTTAAAATAAAATCTGGGTTTCTTTTGTCTGAGATTTCTTTTTTTTGAAATTCATAGCAATGCCCAACATATTCATTAAACATTTCATAGGAGAGCTGTCTCCATCATGACCTGCATTCCCAGATCCCACAGTGAGCTTTGATTGTGTAAGACACATCAGAAACAAATCATGGAGCAACTCTTGATCCCACAGATGTGTTTTATCCCCCTTTTGAGCTTTTCTATCCCCTCTTTGTTGTAAATTTACATTTATTGCAAGTGTCCTCATAAATTGCCCTTCTTTATTACTAATAGAGCCTGGTTTTGTGATATTTGTCATGCTGTCCATTAATGATCCAGTTCTTCTTAATTTGGGGAGAGCACTTGGTAATGTTTAAGACCTGGACAGTATTTGGCATTTTTCCATTCTGTTTTATTTTTCATAAATATTTTGATCAACAGGTCCCTTTAGACCCATGGGGAAAAGTTACACTTAATATTTTTATTTCCATTATCACACTTACCTCTTACAGGCCAAAAGCACAAATGAAAAAATTAATACAAAGTTAAACTGATTTTCAGCTTTTAGGTTGTGGGGTGTTTATCACTCTCTACAACCACTTGAGAGAAAGTTGTAGCTAAATGAGGGTTGGTCTCTTCTCCCAGATAACAAATTACAGGACATGAGCAAACAGTCCCAAGTTGCTCCAGAGGAGGTTTAAATTGGATGTTTGGAAAATTTGTTCCCGAAAAGGGTGGTTAGGCAATGGAACAAGCTGCCCAGAGAAGTATTAAAAAATACTAAATCTTAATAGTTGGTGAAGTTCTCCACTTTAAGTGCTTTTTGTTTTCACCCAGATTTACCCTGGGCATGATTTTCATTTTAATGGATTGGTAACATGTGTTCCCATTTTTAGGATACTGTTACCTCTTGTAGTTTGGCCTCTCACTGATTTTGCTTTCGCAATAATTTCAGCCAGGTGAGGACAATTTACATTCCTCCAGGCTCCCCCAGCCTGGCTGGGAGCACTGCAGCTGCTGGGTTCTGCTGTGTCCAGCATGGAGCTCTGCTCAGAGTGGAAACACCTGGGCAATGCAGTGGAAACCCCAGTACAGCCATGCATATCCCATTTCTTTCAAAGAATATAGAATTGGGCAAAAACGTTGTGGGTTTCAACTTGTGAAAAACAACATATGCCTTAACTGGGATGCTGTTAGTTAGAAATTTTGACTTCAGACCTGCAGGGGTACTGATGAATATTTGGTATTTTGTTTGGGATATAAACTGTAAAAGGATGAGCACCAGCTTGGGCACCAGTGCCTGAAGTGAGCAGTTTGTATCCAGAGCATGTAGGCGTCTGCAGGATCAGGAGTTCCATGCTGATTATTTTTTTCTTTAATTATATCCAGTGATAGAGGAGGCATAGAACCATGGAAGAATACCTTTAAATATCATCTGTTCCAACCCCCTAGTACTACAACCCCTGTGCACCTCTGGTGCTGCTTAATAGTGTATGAGGTTTTTTTGTTGACTGGATACCTTTGTGTGTTTTTTTTTTTTTTTTCTTAAACAACTACTTGCTTTTCCAGCTTCCCCAGTCCATTTATAGCCCTGCACTTGACACATGTCTCCAGGACACAAGTGGGGTGTGTTGTCCCTGTAGCCAGGCCCTACAGGCACCAGGCTGTGGCTTCCAGGCAGTTCTGGCTGCTCCTTCCTTCTTCCCAGGGCTGAGCCTGCCTTGTCCACTTCTCCCAGCTCCATCAGCAGAGGACAAGGGTCCAGATCTCTTGCTCTGATGCAAATGAGCACAAAGCCAGTTATGTCCTGCAGAATTCAGCAGGGGACAGTGAAAAGGGGGATGATCAGATGGAACAGTTTTGGGTATGGTGGACCCATGTGTGCTGCTTGATTTCCCAGTGGATCTGGAAGCAAATACTCATTCACTTGGGTCAGAGTCTCTGCTTTTCTCTGTCTATCCCAATCTTTTCCTCACAGCTTTCAAGACTGCTTCAATTCTTTCACCTTTCCTTCACTTATTTTCTTGTTTTTTGAACTCATTGACTACATCATCCTACTATTCACAGTGTAAGACAGCTTCTATTCACATTCTCCTTATCTCACAAAGGGCTGAGAAAGGATTTGCTATTACAATGGAATCAAGATTTTGTTTTGTTATGATTTATTACATTTTATTATGACCCTTGCTTTGCATTCTGCACTGATAGAAAACTTTAGAAAGTGAAGTGGAGCCTTGTGGGAACAGAATGAGATTCTCTTCTTTAAGGGAATTTAATACCACGGTGAAAAGTCAGATTCTCTCTTTTATCTCCTTTAGATCCTCTTTGATAGGTAGTATTTGACTTCAGCACATACTAGCAGTTGCCACCTGTGGTATTTCTCACTTTCTTAGGAGGTTGGAGGAGGGAAAAAGTCAGATTTGATCTGATCTCAGTACCTTGAACATATGAAGCATTGTGGCCCTGCAAGTGTTATGAAATCATTCCTGTCAAGTGTAATGAAATCATTCACTGATCTTTCTGAAGTCCCCAAATATGATACTCTACCAAACAAAGCCCTAGGTGAAATTAAAATTCCATCTTCAGAATGCAGTTTGAATAGGATGCAGTTAACATGCAATGGAGCTACATATTAAAGAGCAAGGAGAATTATTTTGAGTAGCTGCTTATTGACTGTGCATCCATTACCTGGATTTAAAAATACACAATTATAAGGTTAACTGTGCAATTTAGTGCAGTTCTTTTAAAGCAGAGGAAAGACTCTATGTTCCACCAGTAACATGTGTGATTAATCAGCACCATGTAAGCCTTAGATCCATTGCCAAGTCTAAGAGCAGCATTGGAACAACCAGCAGTAGGAGCATAAATTGGGGTAAACCAGAACCCAGGATGATTTCACAACTAATGCTGACAGCTGAAGGTGTCATGTAAACATTCAGGTTCTTTTGAGTGTTCTTTACAGCCCACAGCAGTGGGCAGGACTGCTGTGCCTGTTCCTTCAAGCTTGATGTCTTTTGCCCAGTTTCATACAGGTTGAACCTCTTGTGCCCATTACATTCTCTTTTTTGGGTACCTGTCCCCCAGTCTTTTACTGTCAGGCTGCACCTCCACACCATTGGTCTCATATTTGTTACTCCACACTATCTCTGAGGATCTATGCCTTTTGGTTCCTTCCCAAAAGGCATCATTTACCCTAACATATCACTGTACCTTTATCTCCCACCTGCTTATATAATCTTACTGGGCTTGCTCTGCCCGCCAGTTCCAGGTGCTTGCTCTTACCACCTTGCTGAGCTGCTCCAGGGCCTTTAAAATTGCAGCTTCTGGTTTCCCTTCTTTTCTGCAACTTCTTTTTCAACACCCTCCATCAGACACCTCAAAACAGACCGATGTTGCTGAGCCAAATGATGCTTTTCTACCTGTTGACAGCAGAAAAAATGAACCAAAATAGTGTATTTTGCCATGTTGAGTGTGGCTTTGGGTACCAGGCATTTCACCAGTCCCTTTATACACAAAGGTGAGACTGTTGTTTACACCTGTAATTCCTGGAAATTTTAACATGGGAGAAAAACAAATGAGAATTTACATTATTTTGTTAAACACTGCACATCACCATTTTCTGCAGGTGTGGCCATTCTCTCAGTTCTCTCAGGTCACTTTTTCAGAGCTACACTGATTTAGAGCACGAAACACTTTATTACCCATCTTCTCTCCTCCCCTGCATACTCCAATCTACTGAAAAGATGTTTTGCTAAAGGATTAGTAACTTCCCCACAGGACTGCCAAGGGTTTAATCAAATCCAATAGGAAAAAAACCCCTTGAGTATGTACATCCAAGCTCTCACACACATTGCCATTTTCAAAGAAAGACTGGCAAGGATTTGAATATAGTGTACAAAAAGCTGACTTACTCTCTGGCACAAAACATTATTATTGTACAGTCTCAAGCCAGTGTGAAATCAATATGATAATATGTGCTTTAATGATTTATTTCAGTTGTCTTACTTGGAAATCCAAGTTGGATTCAGTTGTTTTATTTATATGTTAGAACTTAGGACATCTTGGAGATAAAAGGAAAGCATTTCTTACCAGAGAGATGAGATAGTGTCACACCTTCTGCAAGTGATTTATTGGAGTTATTTGTTAAGAATAAAAACCAGCTTTTATATTCTGTGTACGTTGTTTCCTCAGATGAGAGTTTGCCTCAAGGTCTGTATGAGTGGGTAGAAGGAGTTGTTGATAGTGCTGCTCTTTATGTATGTATAGAACATTCTTTGAGTTCTCAGTTTCCCTGAGAGATTGTGATGATTATTGTTTCAGGCATGTATATATTTCACTTTGAGATAGGTTATTTGAAAATGTGCAAAAGCTTTAATCCTGTTTTCTTCTTGTTTACACAGAAGGTGAAAGAGCTTTACCATCCATACCAAAGTAAGTTTTGTGCTTTCTTTTCTCATAAATTAAAAAAAATGTTTTGAAAAATAGTGATGCTTTCAGAACTTCTTTATAACAATAATTTTTATTATTGCTTTTGGATTCCAGGACAAATAGCAGGTAGGGCATAAAAAGCTCACAGTAGTATTAAACTACAAAGATACCAGAAAGAAAATCAGAGAACAAAAGTGCATAATGCATCCATCATATTTGACAATAACAGAAACAGGATGTTTTGGAAAAGACTTGACTGAGGTTCAGGCTGTTTCTTTTGAATCCGTCAGTAAATTTAATTATAGGAGTGATGCTAAACAGTTTGCACTGTTTATTTATAAATAACTACATTTAAATGCGATTGGTTTTCTATGTTTGACATGTAAATTAATTCAAAATAGTACAGCATAAGTCTTTTTACAGACAGAGACTCAATTCATACTCCATTTCCCACAGATCACACAGAAAGTATAAGCACAGTCAGGTTACACAGATCTTACAAGTGTGCACAGTTTAGGTTTTGTGGTTTCCTCCAAATTCACCAGGTTTCTGTGCCTCATTGTGCTGATTAAAAGCCACTCTCACTCCCCCAGACAGGATGAAGTGGTAGATTCCTCTCTGACTTCTCCCCCCTGCTCATCCTGTGGCCGGGGAGGTGGCTCAGCCCTGCTAATGACAGTAGGTGCCTGTTGGGATGAATTCCCAGTGCCTGTGAAGAATGTCCAGCATTCAGCACTTCCAACTTCTGTTTTCCAGGCTGGCCAACAATGAGAAGCAAGGAGTGAGGTCTCACACAGTCTCTGTGTCAGGTAAGGTGCATCCAAAGCCAGGAGCTGAGTTTATTTCAGGAGCTGGCAGAGGTGCAGGCAGCTTTTCCACTCACTGCTGCTCCAGGGCTGCTGACTGCCCCGAACTGGAGCTGTGCTGCCTTCGTAGAGAAGTTGCTAAAGAGAAACTTTTATGCAACAGCCACATCTGTGCAGTTACTTCAAAGCCAGAATTTCCACTTAACTTTGTGATGAAGTAGAATGTCGTTGGCTAGAACTGAAATTACCTGAGTATGTGCTAATTGTGAGGGAGCAGCTTTGAAAAGGGAAAATAGGCAATTAAATATTAATCATTGCTTTACAGAAAGGAGAAACTTAATAGCTGTTTTTCTATAGCTGTTTAGATAAAAGCATTTAATTTTTGCCATTGAAAATGACAAGTTAATTGAAGGATGGGTATGTGAGGTAATATATGTTGTTTCTGTTCTTTATAGGCTTCTAAGAATTCTCTAAGTTAACGTGGAGTTTTTATGCTTGAGAGAGAATATGTTCCTGTTACAGAATCTTAAATAATTTTGAAGCATTGATTCTTAAGAGTGTCTTAGTAGAAAATGTATTTCTAAATCAGTATACATAATATTTATTAAGGGAATTTTAATGCAAAAATATATTTATATTATGATCTGTTTCAATAGGTTTCTGGTATTCACAAACTTGAAGAACCAATACTGTGACTCAGTGGATTTCCCTCCCCTTAGAGGGAGGCTTCAGCCCTACTTTAACATTTATGTGAGCTCTTAGTGGCAAATACTCAAAACCCCAACATATTTCATACAGTAAGGAGGAAATATATGTAGACATTTAATTCATTTCCTACTTCTCAGATTCCTTTCCCCACCCTTACCCACTTCTAAAAGATACTTGAGATTCACTGCTTGGCACAGGAAACCCAAATAGACACTGCAAGAAAACAGGTGAGAGGATCTGAGTTAAAATGAGGATAAAGCTGCAGTGGGGTAATAGAGCTTCACCAGTTACTGTGGCCTCTCAGAGTCAAAGAGCAGAGTCAAATAGTTCTTCTTCCTTCAGTGCCTGGCAAGCAAGCATGCTAGATCAGATAGACAAGCATGAAGCATGGTCAGCATGTTTTCTTTTGATTCTTACCTGTATGGCTTATTTTAGCTGTTAAAAAAGTTGAAATTTCTGAAGTGATTAGCTCTGTGCTTTTTTAATTATTTCACTCACCCTCAAAAAGGCTAATCTTCAGGACAAAAAAAGGCTGTCTGCAGCCTCAAATTTTCACTCCTTAAGTTTTTCTGAGCATGCCAATAATACTTTTAATAATAAAACCAATAATAAATGCTGACTTCATGATCTTTTCTTGCTGTCAGTCTGACTCTGCAAATTTGGGTATCTTCTGCTGAAGTTCTTAGGTGATTCAGAGCACAAACGCTTCTTTTTTAAAGTAGCATTTTGAAATTAGTGTAGGAAGTGAATTGTACTACCCCCAGCTCTGGAATTGAGGGCATCACATAAAGGTTGATGAGAGGGAAATGAGAGCAGTTCTGGAGGTGAGCTGGTTGTTCAGGTGAATGTCAGGGACACTGCAAAGCTGTCTCCTGTGAGCAGTGCAATAAAATTAAACCAGCAAATATCATCCTCATTCTTGCCATTACCAAAAAAACTAATTAGGTATTATTTTTGTGTTGTAGGAATGTTTTATATCTTTCCACAATAAAATTATTGTGCTTGATGTTTGTTTTTATACTATGTTACAAACCATTAGAAATGCTGACATAATGCTAGAATGGTTTAAGCCATTGCATTTAATATTCAGTCTCAAGGGTTTGTTCTTGTAACAATATGACACATAAATACTTTTTTGTTGTTGTTGTTTTTCCCCCAAAGTTAGTTGAAATGCACTGAGTATGTCATCATATTAAATTTAAAGCAGAGGCAGATTGCTGAGGTGACCCCACATGACAGGGGTTATTCTCAGGAGCTGCTTTCTGTAAGAATCTCTTGAATCCCCCAAGGAATCGATTTGCTGTAAATGAAGTGATACTTGATGTGGATGTGGAGAAGCGTCACTGCTGTTGTCAGATGGAACTCATCCATCCCTGGGACAAGGGAGGCACCAGCTGTACACGATGCTCAGCCCAGCCCAGTCCCAGCTCAGCAGGGCCTGACAGCAGCCAGGGCAGAGCCAGCTGTGGGGGTGCTGCTGTGGGTGCACAACAGGAACTTTTCTCTGCTGACACTGCAGTGCCTCAGAGCCAGAGGTTTCAGACAAGATGAGCTTTTGTAGCTCAGTGACATCTGCAGCTGCTCCATACCTTTGATGGCTTGAATTGTAAATTAACTCTGCTGTTTGATTTCACTGACACTGCTCCCCTTTGTTTAGACCTCTCCCAATACTAAAGATAAATAGCAAAAATCTAAAACAGAGATTCAGCAAAAAATTTAAGAAGTCTGATACAATTATATTATTAACACACTTAGTTTGAAAGGGGAGTTTCACGGTGAATTCCCCACCAAAACTGGGATAAACCAGCAATATGCAAACACAGTGTGAAACATGATTTGGTGGTTTGAAAGTTCAGGTATTTGTCTGAAGCTTTTCAGGTTTAAAGAGGAACCTGTTAAAGAAAGACACCTTGTCTTTTTTAAGTACTTGCAAACATACCTTGGAATATTTTTGGTCTAGTGAAGTGAAAACTTGGTCTTTTCCAAGTGCTTCAATATTCCAAAGCACACAAAGATAGAAAGTTTGTAAATCCTCTTGATTTTTTTTCTTCCTCTAAATAAAGGTCTTTTCAAGCTAGTGAGGGATGAAGTTGGTTTTAGAAATCCAAAGCAGCAAATTGCTGGATCTGTGTGTCTGTGAACCAGGTTTCACCACACACCTCTTGCCTCTTGCTGCTTCTCTTTCTTCTGGTGTTGTCTACCTTGATTCCACAAATTCTCTGTTCCTTGCAGTGACACTGTCTTTGTGTGTAACTAAGATGCCTGCCAGATTGCCCTCCTTTTAAAAAGTATAGTGATTTTATGCCTCAACACATTTGTATATGTGCAAGATTATAAATTACTAAATTTAAGCTAAACCAAATAAATAAATAAGCTAAATAATAAGTAAATAAGCTAAACCAAATTAGTTGGATTTTAGATTTCTTTGGTAGTCATCTGAAGTTTTGGCTGAAATTGCTGTGATTCACCAGAATCATTGAGTGTTTTAGCTAACAGGGAATTGCAGCTTCTACCTCCTTCTCACTCTGCATCTGCATTAAAAAAAGAGTTCTTTGTACTTAGCCAAGGGTGTACACTCAGGAAATGGTAAGGCTAAACTATTTGCTCTGTGCAAATAGTATATCAAATGTGTAAGAAGCAGCACACCAGTTAACTCTAATTTTATTGACTATATTTTCACTGTTTGGCTTGGAGACACCTTATTAAAATGCTCTGCTCTAGTCTAAAGGAACTTACTTTGGCCAGCAGTTTGTTTTTAAATAGCAAACATTAGCCTTGGTAAGGTGATCTTGTATTTCCAGATACACATATTTCCAAAAATAATAACTTATCTGGTCCATTCTGTATTACAAAAAGTTTTTCATAAAATGAAGTCAGTACAGCAGTAGCTGCTTGCTCCCTTTTTACATAAATTCCTCCTGACACAGAGTTCTTTGGTTTCTTCTGCCCCTTCCTTGCTTATGTAAATATGACTAGGAAGAATAAATATGCTTTTGCATCGCTTGGCTAATCACTGTGCCTCCTTTGCCCTGGAGAATTCATGAATTTTTTTAATTCTAGCTCAAATGCTGCTTTCCATGCAGTGCCACAGAATATGACATTTCAGGCTCGTGTGTTTCAGTGAGCACTGGACAGGCAGAGGACTGAACAAGTCTTGGCAGGTTCTTGGCAGTGCTGGGTTAATGGTTGGATTAGATGATCTTAAGGGTCTTTTTCAACCTAAAGGCTCCTGTGATTCCAAGCAGTTCCTCCTGGCATTTGGATATTCAGGTACTGTTGTAAAATGATGTTTTTGTGGGGAGGGAGCTGTGAGTGGGAAGATGACAGGAAGGGAGAGATGAGCTGCAGTAGCCAGCACAAGGGATGTGTCTGAAGAGGATTTTAGGATGTCCCACAGGGTTGGTCTTGCTTTAAAGCAGGTGCTGGTTTTGCAGCTTTAGTATGAGCTTATTTGGTGAAGCCAATTAAAAGTTCTCTGAAAATATAGTCCCTGTTTCAGCTGATAGAGCAAAGTGTTGAAGGCACCTGAGTAGCAAACCCCAGGACACAAACCTTTAAGAGGGAAATAAGTATATTAAAGAGAAAGTGGTTTACTATCCTGTTCCCCAGCTGGTGCAGCTGCTGTCAGCAACACAAGCAGCATTTTAAACTCAAAGGGATGCAGCTCTAAGTGCATCATGAAATGATGGCAGGAGTTTCTAATAATTCTGGTTGTGCCATTGCCTCTCTATCCCATGGTTTAGATATATTCAGTAACATGCTCCACGGGGGATTTGATCTCTTGGAGCAAATATCTATAGAGGAGCTGAAAGATTTTAGGATCCTGAAAGGGGCTTCTCAGTAACTTTCCAGGTTCTGCTTCAAAATCACACATTTATAACATAACATTGTTAGACTTTAGTCACTGTGATTAACTCCTGATCCTGGCAGTGAAATGGGAGTTCTTCTCGAAGGTGCTGCTTAGGAGCAGATCCTGTTTGAGGGAGCTGCCAGTTTAGTCATGGCATTCAGCTGAAATTTCAGTTTGAATGGAAAAGATCCTGTTTTGAAGGAGGTAAGCCTGATTTAAGTGAGATTTTATCATGAAGGAAAAAAAAAAACTCTATGGTATAGTTTGTGAGTAAAAGAGACTTTCAAGAGGTTTCCTATAGAGTAGAAGCCAAATGTGAAAACACAACAAACAGGAGAGGGGAAAAAAAAACCCTGATGTCAGTGTTACACCACTTCAGAATGCTCTAAATGAAGGAGATGTTGGCTTGTGAAAGAACCTGTGTGCTCTGGGTTGAGGCTGATCACCAGCAAAGCTGTGAGCAGGATGTAAAAACAAATTCAATTTTATTGAATCACTTCTGCTTGCAGAGCACAGTGCAGGCTCTGTATCATTATTCCTGTGTTCCACATGAAGGTCTGCCCTGTGCCCAGGTCTGAAAGAGTTTCTTGTGCAGGACTTGTATTTCTTAGCTCCTTTAGAATTAGTTGGTGGGGAAAAAGGTGGCCTTTGCTTGAGGTTAAAAAATTATTGGCAGTTTTTTAATGTCCATTTTGTCAAGACGCCCCAAAAAGACAAAGCTGAGAAGTGTAAGTAAATTTTTCGATGAAAAATTGTATCTTGAGCACTTAGGACTGTGTCACAGCTCAGCTTTGTTGTACTCCACAGCTCACTTCTGAAAAGAAAGACTAAGAGTCTGGCCACAAATGACATAGTTATAAATTTAAATTAAGCAATTATTAAGTAATTTGAGGAATATAAAGACTTTGTTAGAGCTTTAGCTCTGCCATATGGTCACAGCACTGGGAGACATTCAAGCTTAAAGTTTACTGCAGATGAATTTTATAAACCTTGAGCAAGTCATTAATCTCCAGGTTCATGGAAGAGGGAGTTGCTTCTTAACTCACCCAGCTTTTTCACTGATTAATAAGATAATACAGTTGAAAATACCCTTAATGCTAATAAATTGCAGTGTTTCAGATTCCCATCACAGTTGAATATCTGTTATTCTTTTCCTATTTTAGCCTGACTGACTAAAAGGCTTCTTTTCATGCATAAAAAGACCAGAATGAATTGTGGTGACAGTCGAAAGAGATTTCTTCCATATTAGTGTCCAGGAAGTTCCTGCATTGATTCCATCAGCCTGTGGTGCTGGTTAAGGAGTTTTTACTCTCCTGTGCTCCTCCTTTGTGAGCCTCTCAATGGATTTGAGCAGACACCTCTGCTGTGCAAACAGTAACAGTGTGGTGTGACTGGAGGAATATTCCATGCAGGTTTCAGGGTTTGTTGTTTATGTAGAAGCATATTTGATGTGCCAACCTCATAGTGCTCATTTGAGTTCAAAAGCTCAAAAATCAATAGGTTTATCCTTTCTACAGGTTTTTGTTTCAGGATTTTTCCTCAGACTGGTTCAAGAATGTACAATGAAATAGAATGGGATATTATCAGGCTCAGCCTTCCAGTATTTGATCTCTGCCCATACAAGGAGCTCCAGTAGTAACTGCCCTGTAAAAAAAGGGCAGTAAAAGCCTGGTCTCTTTCTTTCTAACATAGTTATTGCACAGCAAATGATTTTTTTCCTTATTTTTGCCTTTTTTTTTTCACAATAATTTTAGTGAATACTGCGTAGAGGAACTAAATAAATAAAGAAGTCCCATGTAGTTTTCATCAGCATTCTTGAGCACCAGTGATATCCTGGCTGGAAGCTGCTGTGGAGTGCTGGAAATCACAGAATTACAGAATCAGAAATCCTTCTATTCATTTTGTTATGGTATTCTCTAGACTCCTGGGAAAGTGTTAGAACTTCTATTTTTTAAAATTTAAAACCAATTAATTAGAATCAACTTCCTTTTGTAGCTAAACTTGCAGTTGTGGTAATTTTAAGACAAAGCATCTTCCATGCAGTGTGGCAGAACAAACTTCAGACAGCAAGTCATAAAGGCAGAGTTTGAAATGCAAGGGCAGAGTTGGACCATCACAGGGCACCAAGGCATGCACATGAATTAAAACCACCTTTACCTTTGCAATGTGTCCTTCATTTGAAATAGGTTTGGTCAGGTTTCAGCAGCTTGTGCCACCCACCTATCAGTGGGAGGGTGAGCAGCATTTCAGCACTTCAGGCTTCAATTAGCTCTGTAGCCTGAGCAGGCAGGTCAGGAGTTGAAGCATCTTTTCCCTTTTAGATGGCTTGCATTGCCTGCAGTGACTCTATACCTGTTCTTCTGTTTCAGTACAGAGTGTTGGGTTCCCTCATTCTCATGTCAACACCTTTTCAGTAGTTGTTTAAACCAGCTGCAGTATTTTTTCCTTTTCCTTCATAGTGAGTCTGAAGCTTTTCATGACTGTTACCTGAGGTTTGTGCTAGAATGACAGTGCTGAAAATTGTCTGTCATGTGATGTCAGGAAGAGAAGTCCCTTAGGAGTACCAAGGGGGAGAACTCAGAGTCTTCCCCTTTAAATTGTCTTAAACCAAGACAAATGGAAATACTGATACACTGACTTAGTCAAGAATTTTCCCCTCTCCTTGCACCTCTTTTAGTTTTTAGCATTGAATCTGATTAATGTTCTGTCTTTCTCTCTGACATGTGCATTTTCCCACTAGATTAATGATTCCTGTTTGCTCAGTCATGCAGAAGTTTTTATGATGGTAGTTTTTGTCGGTTGTAGAAGTTGCTTTTATTGAAATGTAATTTTCCTTTTCTACCATTCCTGCACTCCTCCCACCACTGACTGGTTCACTGTCCCTGTAGCTGCTGCTGTGGCACTGGGCTTCTCTTTTAACACTGCATCCCCAGCCTGTGTAACATCCAGGTGGCTGGACCTCACTCCTCAGTTTTGGCTGTGAAGAGCTACCAGCCCCAGGATGCAGGTTTTTTATATAACTGGCTTTTTAAATCACTTCTCATATTTCCTTGGGCAGAGGAAAAAGGGGAAAGCAGAGAGGAGCAAACAGGTAACAAGAGAAATAAAAGGAGCAGATATCCTCAGGTGCTCTGTGTCATCTTGAGTCCTTCTTTCTCACCTTGTGTGTCTTTGTATTTTTTCCTACTCCAGAATTTCCCTCATCCTGATAAGCACTCCTGATAAGCACTTTGCTAAAACATGCAGTGGGGTGACTGGGAAAGGAGGTAGTGAGGGTGCCATGGGCTGTTCACCCAGAGGTCCTTGCAGAGCTGGAATATCCATTGGCAAGGCAGGTCTGCACTGGGAATAAGATTCTGGTGGCAGATTTGAGATCCTAAAATTTATCAATGCTGTATTTCAGGAGACAGGGAAATGATGTTTTCCCTTGTTCTATGTAACCCTGCTGTGTGAAATACTTCTTCTGTGTTGTTTTAAGGGTTCAGAGAGTCAATACATACATGTTTAAGTCTGGTGACTGCCACTTTAGCTGGAATATAGCTGTCACAAAAGTCTGACAGAACTTAGATGGCAAACTTGGAAAAGCAGGTTGCACCTCTGGGATAAATGTTCTTTCTGTTGTTAATGAGTGGTGTACATAGCTGACATAATCTGACTTCTTAATGAGTCCTAGTCTTATTGCTAAAAACTGAAATATGAATTACTGTAGAAAGGAATTTGAAGGAAAGTACCAAAAATGCTTTAGAGTTTCAGAGACATGTGCATTTTTGTTTGGGTATACAGAATTTTAATGTAAACCTTTACTTTTATGTTCGTTCGTTATAGATGTTCTCTTCAGTCTTTTTTCTTTTATTTCCAAATAATTTGTTTCTTTTTTTTTCTCTTTCCTTTTCTTGCCTCTTTGTAAAGGAGTCAATCACTGTCAGCATAAAGTAAAGAAAGCTAGACGCTTTCTGCCTTTCGTCTTCTGTGCCCATGAGTCGCCGCCCAAGGGTACTGCTCTGCTCTTTGTCTAGGCTGCCTTATTAACCCAAAAGCTGAATATACTAACTCAGTTACTGTTTGTAAACTACTTTAGCCTCAGGTAAACAGAGTTCCAAGAATAATTTCATTATGTTTTCCTGCTGTTGAATTGGATTTTCGTGCAGCATCACCGGCTTGCTGGTCCCCATTTTTATGGGGAATGTGTTTTCTAGCATCATATGCTACAATGACAAACATACTAAATTATCTTACTTATACAGTCATGCAGCCCTTGTCTGCCATCTTTTTTTTTTTTGTAAATATATTTTGACTTCATTCTTGGACCCCTGATACAGCATGCTTATAGATGAAACAGAATAGCAACAATAAGCATCAGCTGAGATCACTTTGAATTAAACACGGACTACAGCGATGCTTTTGGCTGCATACTGGTCCAGCACTGATCTAGACCAGTTTGGCTTTATTAGGGGTGAGAAGAATTTCCTGTTATCTATAAAAATTGTCTAAAATATTTGCCTTAGCTTGTGCTGTGGGGTTTGGTGCAGTAGGGCTGCTGCAGTACACGTGGAATCTGGTGTTTGTTTGAAATCTTTCCTGTAGAGTTGCTCTCTTTGCCATTCGTTTAAATTTCAGCCTTGTACAAGTGCACAATGCTCTGTGTCATTAAAACTTAGATGGTTCCATTTCTCACTCATGTCTTGGTGATAGCTCAGGAGTGCATTCCTTCTGGAAGGGTCAACACCAACTCTGCTTATCCAAAGTCCTCAGTGTATGTGCAGAGTCAAGTTGAGCTGACTCATCTGGCTGTAGGAGAACTGCTTTAAAGTATTGAATAAACCCAGAAATTGACTATTTTTAACAATGCATTAAAAGAACTAATTCCAGTTCCAAATTTAATTTTTGTGTACCTTTGTGTCTGAAAGTCATTAACTCTGTTTCATCATAAAAGCTTCTTAGAGCATATCTCTGTCCCTTGGGTTTTAGGTGAGAAGTCTTAAATTCTGCTGCTTTTCTGGTTTCTCTTGAGTCAGGTATATAAGATAACTACAGTCTGAATACTTTTGGATTACTCATGAATTTAATAGTATATTTTCCCCTCCCCCTTCTCTGTCCCCTCTCTCTCCCCCTCTTTTTTCTCTCTCCTTGCATGCCACCTGGATCTGCAGATGAAATTAGTGGGGACGGTAATATGTTTTCTAGTCTGTGTGTTACTAACGTGCAATATGCAACTCTTATCTCCATATACCACTTAATGCACATTTCAGTAATACATTTTATACAGCTTTTAGTGTTAAAAAGTGGTCTGCTTTGGGTATTAGCTGATAAATACTGTACTTTACAGGCTGTGCAACTAATGCTTTCTGCTAAACTGGAATTGGAAAAGGAAAAATTCTATTTCAAACACACAGGGATGTGGTGGTGCATGTGTTTGCAATGAGGCTTGTGGCATGATGCAGAGAAGGTTTAGAGGTTTGCAAGTGTCCAGTTTGATTGAAATGGTTGCATCATCATTAATTTGGTCAGTGGGTGAGATCAGTGGATGTAAGACCTGAGAAATGAGTCTACTCAGTAATGCTTTAAAGGCATCAAAGTGCTGCTTGCATTAAAAGAAGCTGTACAAGATAGATTAATGCAGATTGAATACATGAATATTAACCAGGTTTCAGCTATTCAAACTAATAATTTTAAAGATAGATTTTAATATTTGGGGTTTTCTTTTAAAGACTTTGAAACTTACTACAAAATATTTAACTTCTGCGGCCTTTAAAAGTCTTTTTTCTTCTGAAAAGAAGTTGTAGTTTGGTTTTTTAAAAGAGATTTTTGACTATTTTTCTAAAGGATTCCATCTGATGTTGAGAAAGAATCAAACTGCTGCTACTGATAGTGTGTGTACCTTTATTCTTCTAAGTAGGAGGCACTAAAAGGACATAAAAGCAATATGCAAACGAGGGTGATAAGAGGAAATAGAGATCACGTCTTGCAACCTTCCTTTCAGTAAAATGTGAAGGGGGGGTGTATTAACTTTTCATCTCCTTTCCTTCAGATATAAGCTAAAGATAATACCACACAATTTTCTTCCTTTTTTTAAACATCAAAAGGACATTTTTTCTGTCATAAATTTAAAAATTATATTTCATAGACTACCCCTACCTAGCTTTTTATTGGAACTTACCTTCTTTTATAAATTACAAGCTCTTATAAATGGGAAAAATTATATGAAAAAGGGAAGTTCAAACATGTGCCTAAGGTCATAGATTAGCTATTATGGGTTTAATACCCTGGGGTGTTTCTCCCTACATTTAATTAATGCATTCAGATTTAGTAAAGCTCAGATTGGCTCATTCATGCATGTGACCACCACTACCTTTTCCTGAAAGCAACTTGTTAATTTTGCCATCTCCAAGAACCATAACAAGCGATGGCGCTGGGTTTAAAAAGTGCAGGAGGGCAGCATGATGAGCTCTCTTATTAAATCTGAGTTTTTCTAGACTTACCAAGGACATCTGGAATTGCTGAATGTGTTCAGCTCTAGAGAGTGCTGTAACACATCCTCCTTTGTGGAGCAGCCTGGAGAGCCTGCCCAGCTCAGATTTGCTTTAGGCTCTATGGAGGTTCTGGAATATTTCTTAGCAGACACAGTTCTGGCAGATTTGGTAACAATTTGTGATTAATACTGGGCCCAAGCTCCTCTGTGAGGAGGTCAGTTCTCTTTGTTCCAGACCACTTCAAGCCCATCACTGTTGATGCCTGGACTGAATTTTTCTCTTAATTCCCAGAAACAATGCCAGACATAAATAGGAATTATTTTTTTATGTATTCCTCTGCAGAGTGTTAAATGTGGAGCAAGAAATATTTGTGTAGTTAATTGTATACATTTAATTTATTTGGATTGATTATGAAGACTTCTGGTTTCATGATGGTTTTGGGCAATGTATCAAAAGCATGTAAAGTGCTCTGTGCTGTTCTGAGAGTGCTTTTAGTATGAATTAACTCATTTATTTAAAATAGAGAGATGAATAAGCCCTGCCATTGATCACTTCTTACAGCAGTATTCTGTAACCTAGTGTGAAAAGTTTGGGGTCTTTTAAGTGGCATCAGTTTGGTTTCCAGACTTCAAAAATTTTTCTTAGATATGTTTACAATATTTTTCATCCAGTCCATTTTCTAACATAAAGAACTTCCTGATATCTTCAACAAAATCCTATCACAATATTGGAGGGAAACAGAGTGATTTGTCTCCATCATGTTGGGGATTTTTTTTAAAGCTTTTTTTTTTAATGAAACTGAGGGTTATTTTTACAAAAACATTAGTTTATAATGTAGGGAAGAAAATAAAGTACCAAGAAAGAGATAAGTGCTTCTGGAGTATTCTGCCTGTTCAGAATTGTGCACTGTCTTTATAATTTATTGCATTTTCATTAGGTGACTGTGTTTTGCTATGTCCCACATAGAAATTGCCTAGCAAAATTTAAAATTACATGGAATTTCCCAATTCTGCTGTTATCTGGCATATTCCTACAGGAGTTCAAAGGAAAAAAACAGCTTTAATTTTATTTAAGTAGTAAGAAACTAGAGTCATAAAATTACACTTACTCCCTGAAGTGTGTTGAACTTCAAAGACTATAGGCAACCTGTAGTTTCCTAATTGTTGAATATTCAGTTTGCCTGAAAACTGAGCTCTTGCTTGTCTGTGTGTGTAATATTGATGAGCCTTGCTCTGGTTTCAGGGCTGGGTTCAGCTGAGGGACCATCCCATCCTTCTTCCCACTCACTGTGGCTTTGTCCCAGTCCAAGCCATGGCTCTGGAAATGATGCCAGGGAGCTGTAGGGATGTATCCATGTGCTCCAGGGCAGATGGGGGAAAAGAGGGAGGAAATCATGACTTCCAGAGGCTTTCCAGTGTGTGATGATCTGAAATCAACCACAAAAACTGCACAATGGGTTTGTGCAGTTGGGAAATTACTCAGTTTTGAGAACCTGTCTTTGTGTTTAAAGTTGGTGAGTAGAATTTGAGAGCCTTGAAGTAGAAAATGAACCCACTATTGTGGACTGGCTTTAAAACCCCTGGAGGAGTTGTTCTAACCTTTAGGAAATGATCTGCACACTCTGGAAGTTCTTTAGGGCAAAGGAAAGAACTTTCTGATATGGCTTGACACCATTTAAACCACTTTGAGAATAGATGATGTAAAAGTTGCAATTTTTGAGCAGAGGAAGTGCACTGTCATTTTTATGAAAATTTTGGGAAGTTGTTTCCAAAACCTGTCCATGAAATCTTGAGTCTTGACAGCAAAACTAATGGTGAATTTCCACTAAACAAGGAAAATTGTAAGAAAAATGTGGAAGAGAGTGTGGCTTAAAAAGGTCTTTGTGCTCTAGAAGATTCTGTGGTAAATAACTCAGCTGGCCACACTGACAGTAGGGGGAAGCTGCCCTGGAACATCATTGGTGTCTTCTGCCTGTTTGACATAAAAAACAGCAAATTGTTATTCACACTTTATTAAAGGTAAAGCAATTTCACTCATTCATAATTTTTATTCTTTACTTTAAAAAAGATTTTAAATCAACAGTTTAGATGGGTTCCAATTGCAAAACTTGAACTTTTTTGAATACAAACAAATCTTTCTTTTCTTCTTTGTTGAGTGCATCTATGTGATGTAATGCAGTTGGCACTGAGGTCATTATCATATCATGAATTATGCATGAGCAAGTTTTAGTCATGCTGTATTAAATGTGACCCAGCAATGCTGAGCTTGGGGCTTGGGACATACCAGCCGTGGTACATTGGAGTTGTTGTTCTGGAGAATTGTTTTCATCTGCTTTTCCCGAAATTCTTCAATTCCTCCCTTTGCAGAGACTGATGACTATGCAGAGATTATAGATGAAGAAGACACTTACACAATGCCCTCAAGTAAGTGCCATGGTTAATCTGGGAACTTTCCTATCCATAAGCTTCCTTGGTTTAGCAGGGACTGAACTGTTTCAGCCTTATTTAATAAATGTGCAAAGAAAATGTTCTGCTTTCCTGCTATCTGAGATTTTACAATGGAATTCTTTTTTTTTTTTTTTTTAGTCTCAAAATGTGGATTTTTTTTTTTTTTTGATTGTGATGCTGAATGGAACACTTAAAGATTGGATAAGATCTCTGTGATGAGAGCAAACAATGTGGCATCTCTGTGGATTGCTGTCTGACTGTATCTCACCTTGCTCTGTGACAGATGTGGTGCTCTCCAGTTCCACGAGAAAGGAACACTCAACTGTACCACATGCAATTTTGTTAAAGATGAAAGACTCCAAGAACAAAAATAGAAATTCAAAGTTCTGCTGAGTCTTCATCTTTGAAGTAAAAACAGTGGTGCTGTAGCCACCACAAGGATTTTGTGTTACAGCCTGTTTGAATTATGATACAGTCCTAAACTGTCAAGGCCAACTCATTGAACATGAAAGTCGAATATTCTGATTTTAAAAGCTGCATCTGGGAAATTCCAGTTGCATTTGGGCAACCAAGGATTTCTCTGGAAGCAGACAATCCATTGGTGCAGAATCCTGCCAAAAACATCAGGTTCGGTCAGTGTGAGAGGGGAGGATGGTGCTGAGCTGGGGTTTAATAGCCACATTCTGCTGAAGGACCATGAACTTGTGTAGATTTCTGAGCTCACCACTGGGCAGAATGTTTCATGATCACTTCAGTGTTCACAGCATTGTTTCCACGGCTGTGGAAAACCTTTGAAAAGCAAGAATATATGTTTTACAAAACATATATATGTATTTGAACATCAGTATTTGAAAAGCAAGAATATATGTTTTCCAGAAATAAACTGAGCATTTTTAATGTCTTGCAGTTAAGTGACTACATACTCTATTAACATAGTTTCAGGATCAAATGATATCCTTTGTTTTTGTTAACAGATTAACTTTGTATAATTTATTCCCCCTCCCCCCCCCACACCTTTTATTTAAATTCTCATGCAAGTAATTACTTGTGGGCCCAGCCCTGGATGTGCTGAACACTTGAATATGGCTTCAATGCAAAACCCATGAGATGGGCTGTGGAGGGAAATTCATTAAGTGCTTTGCTGGATTGAAGGGGACTCAAGTGTTCAGCTCCCAAAGGACTGAGTCAGTAAAGATCACAAGAATGGGCCTGTGACTTCTGCTAATGTAAACTTTAAATTGCATCAATATATATATTTTTTTTAATGTTGAAAAATGTTTGTCCTGTTTTGATTTTAAGAAGCTCTAAGTAAGCATTTGATTTTTCTCTTAATTGCACTGCAGAAAGCTATGGAATAGATGAAGGTAACAGGAGACCCCTTTACCCATCCCTGTATGCTTGCAGTTTGGAATGATGTGGAATTTTAAAGCTTACTATTCACTTTCATTTAATAAACATTATTTATTTATAGTTAAACCAGTTAGCTTTGGGATTTTAAAGAGGAAAATGCACTACTTAAAATAAGAGATGAAAAAGGCATTTATCACCTTGTTAGCCAGCTCTACATGACATTACTTCTTTAGTGTTAATGATGTCAAAGTCAAGGTTATTAAGTTCTAAGCTGGTTGGTTATAATTTTTTCTCTGAATTATATAAGTAGAGGTGAAAACATATACTGTGCATGCTTTTCTGCTATTCCTGAAATACTTTTCCGTGTCTGCTAGAAATTAAATTGCAAATGAAATCATTCAATTGCAATTGATTACATGTTTTGCTGAAGTGCTGAGCCATTTTTATCAGTAATATTCTCAGCCTGTTAAACTGTGACATTAACAAAATTGCATAAGGCCACCAAACATCTCAATTTTATTCAGTTACACACTGGCAGAGGTGTAGTGCACTCAAAAATTCACTTTCATTTTGTCTTTATTTGCCATCCTCTTGTTCCTGTATTTTTTTCTTGCAGTTACCTCTTTAAAAGTTCTCTGGGCTTTTTTGATGGTTCCAAAATCTAAAACTGCACATGGTGGAGTCCTCTTAAACAGCCAAAGGGATGTGTGCTGACTTTAACATCATTGGTGTTGCCTTAAACTGTTTGTGTGCTTTGTCTTTCACCAGCTGTAATTTAAAAGGATTTAATTACGTTTATTGCACTGAAATAAGTGCATTGTAATTCATTTAACAACCTCACAGTTCTTTTCCTGTTGCTTTGGTTGAAACTTTTGAGAAGTTTGAGAGGTCTCCACTGTGTGTGTGCAGCATCTCTATAGGTTGGTGTGCAGCAAATGTTAATCTTAGTTTTTCATATGTGAGACATTTGAGTGACTTACTTTGAGTTTTGTGTCTTGTGGATTATTTCCTTGCCCTTCAGCAGAAACTTAATATTTCAAGTGCGTTATATTCTTGTAGCCAGAGATTATGAAATTCAAAGGGAGAGGATTGAGCTGGGGCGCTGCATTGGGGAAGGACAGTTTGGAGATGTGCACCAAGGAGTTTACATGAGCCCGGTAAGCCTCACTTCTCAAGCAAAAATGAACAACAAAACTTTGCTAGGTAAAAAAAAAAAAATAAGAGTATTCCTTAGAGGTCTTGGTCTGAGTCTTCCAGAACAAATAAAAATTCGGTCCAGTGGCAATCTTGCTATCTGTCTCACAACAAAGCCTACTAAAGTTTCTATGTTTTCCTGAAATAAAATACAAAATACTTGGATACTGATCCAGTAAAATGCCAATGCACAAGAGTCACCTCAGTGGAACAAGGGAGGTTGGCAGGACTTGTGTAATTTAAGATGATGCTCATGAGTTTTTCTAGAAAGACTAAGATTTCAGTTTAAATAGATCAAAAAAAGAGAAAGCAAGAGAAAGCTGCAAAAATTGGTTAATTTTAACAAAGGCCCCTAATAAAATAAATATTTCATATTAGAAGAAATTGTTGGAATTTTTTATAGATTATACAAGAATTCTTGTGGACAATAATCTTGTTCTAACTTCAGAAACAGCTGGTTAGGGTCCTGGGCTTGATGGCTTAAATAATCTTCAGTGCAATATTTAAGTAAATAAGGATAAATGTTCTGTTTCAGGCAAGTTTGAAGTCTGGTCTGATAGCCTTATTTAGAAAGCACATCTCATGTACTTCAAATTGAAAGAGATTCTTATTTTTAATTTAATTCTGTTCAAATTAACAGGAGTACCAAGGAGTAATGCTTCACTCACTTGGGGCATGGTGGATAAGTCTAGAGCTCTGTAAAACGAATTAAAGACCCTTTTCTTATGGGCTGTTGTTTTGAAAATGTTAGCTGTCTCCATTCTTTTTTGAGCATTGGAAAATGGATTTTACTCAGGCATTCTTTGTTGAGATTTTTAAACAACCACCTGTGGATTTATTTTATTAATAAGAATGTACTTCATTTAAGACACTGGGATATGTGAAGGTGAAACAGAACAGTGATGCCATTAAATTTTAGTGTTCTGGTCACAGAGTGTAACTTACACTCTGGGAGGAAATCTTAAAATCAATGTAAGATTAGTTCTAATATCATGGTAGTGTACCCTTTTATATGTTCAGCTTGAGTGCAAAAATATAGGGGATATTCCTTGCCTTTTGCTCTGCTAGCTCAAAGCTGAATCTCAAAAATTCCATTTGTCCCTGTTCATTGCACTTGCAAAGTCCTGATTCAGCATCCACCTCTCCAGGTATTCCTGAAGGGTCACAGCCAGGCTCAAGTGTAGGGTACTGAATGGAAAATGGGTTTATAGATGTAGCATCCTATTGCTCAGCTGTAACAATCCCAGGAAGATTGTCTTTAAAGGCTGACTAACTGTGGAATTAATCCCAAAGTGTCATTTTAAAAAACATTTCCTGCTCAGTACAGAAAATGTGTCCAGTCTAGTACATTCTCACTGGTTTGTCTCCTTATACAAAACCAAAAGATCAACAAAACCCCAATATCAGGCCTTTTCCAACATTTATTTCCAACCAATTGCTGGTTGCAGACACTGAGATTCCTCCCTTTGATACTCCTGTCGGTTAAAGGATATTTCAAAAACTTGATGTTTAACACTGGGAGAGGGATGGGTCTGGCAGGCATCCAGAGGTCTCATCCCCAGGCTGATTATTCAATCCTGGTTTCATAAGGGAATAAAATCATGATTTACCATCAGCCTTTTCAGTTAGTTTATGGGCATTTGATGTTTGAGAAAAGGATTAGATCAATATTTTCCTACAAAGTCAACTTGAAGATCTCTTTTGTGAGCAACTTTGAAAATAAGACACTTCATCCTGCAAAATATAATTACTATTCTAATTCTGGTAATTTTTGTCTGTAAATAGATTTAAAATAGACCAAGCATGAGCAGAGATTGAACATAATTCTGAATCTTCATTTTCTACTGGCCTTAAAAATTGGATGAGGGTATTCATCAGTGCTGTAGCAATTTGAGGAAAGGTTCATGTGTAAATTGCCCATTAAACAATGGACAATTCCCAGTTTCCCACTTGGAAGGAGGACATACAGGTCCTTGAACAAGCCCATTCCTAACGTAGAAGCTTAGTTTTAAAACACTTCAGCTGCTCTCAACCCATCAAGAACTTCTCATTTTTGGGTATTCAGAGGATGAGAAATCATATGGGAAAGTCCATTTGATTTTAAATACATCTGATTCTGCTGAACCTGGTTTTAAAGCCTTGATCCAGCTGACTGTGAAGATAATATGTAAAAATCTTGTAGTTTGAGTTCAAAATTACAGCCAGTCTTTCCTCTGAAAGAGCCACAAAAAGTCCTTAATTTGGCTTTCTGGGTTGCTTGCTTGTATAAGCCAAGTGTGGTTTTTAGCCACATATCTCTTTCTTTCCTCTATTTTTGCTAAATATTGTCAGGAGTTTACTGTCCTCAATAACACAAAAAGTTTACAGTATTATTCAGTTAATCTTACCATCTTTTGTCATAATTTTTCCACAATTTAACATGATTTAAAACAGATTAAGTATTTCCAAGACACATTAGATATAAATGCTGTATGCAAGGTGTCTTGATTATCATGGTATTTTAACACTGAAGCTTTCCACATGTAATTTCTCAACTAAAGGCATTTTATCTAATAGTAATTTTTTTCCAAAGTAGTTTTGCCAGAATTCTAAGGGCCAGCTTTTGGTGGGCAGTTTTTGGTGATTTGTATTTCAGCTATTCCTCAATAATGTTTTTCAGGAAAATCCAGCTATGGCTGTTGCAATCAAAACGTGTAAAAACTGCACTTCGGACAGTGTTAGAGAAAAATTCTTACAAGAAGCCTGTGAGTATTAAGCAACTTCTTTTGGAATCATTTCTGTAACTTCTCCTTGCAAAGACTGTGGCCACCTGTGCCAGAAAATTCTTACAGTGCTGTAAATATTTTATTAATATATAGCCTGATGTTTTCCCCTCCTACAACATGTGCCGGGGGACTGCTCTACATCTTTGCATTGCCCACGTTTGTGATTGGATGTGGGCACTTTGATTTTCCAAATTGAGTGGTGATGTCTGATTCTTGTAGGTCTTTAGAATCAGTTTTGGAACATTAGATCTGATCTTCTAATTCCTTCTCTTTCCTTAATGAATTTAAAACCACAGCACTTTCTCCAGTTTATTGCTTTGGAAGGTCAGGTAGTTGTCCTTGCTAGACATGTTGTGTCTAAGAGAGATCTGCTTTCAAAATTCAGAATTAAAATCTATGCTAGAATAGGCCATTTTTCTAAATAATTGCCCACAAATGTTGCATTCCCCAGGCAGCACATTTCATGAGTGGAGGAAGGCTTTTTGTTGGGGTGAATAGGAACAGAAACTTCTTAAAGAATATAAAAGTTACTGATTCCTCTATTGTTTGGTTTTGCAAGCAAATTAAGATATGTCACTTAAGTTTTAGTTTTTGCCTATTATTCCCTGCTGTTTTGTACCTCTAAATGTTGTAAAGGTATTGTATTTTATCAGTAAAGTAATTGGTTGTGGTCAGATGTTACAGTATATTTTATTCACCCTTCCTTTATTCAAGGAGTTTTTTCAGCTTGTTCAGAAGACCTGTGTTAATAGCTAATGGAGTCTCATTTTTGGATGTCAGATTTTTTGTAAATTACTGTAACTTTTTCCATTGCATTTCTATCTGTTGGAAAAGTAAATACCATTGCTTACAGTAATAACTCAGCAGTCACAAGGTAGGCTGCTGTCTCCTGGCAATGTAGAAAATAATTGCTCATTGAATGCTCCTTATTATGCTTCAAGTTTGACAGATAAGGAAATGCTGCTGTAGTCGACACATAAATAGTACTTTTCAATTTTGATTTAGTAGTTTTGCCATTCCTTCTTCCTCTTTTTCATTCTAATTCCCATCTGTTGCCTTTGTCTTGTGTTCACATTGCAAATTTGCTCAGAACAGTTGCTTACTTCACTGAATTAATACATTTATTTCCTAATATTTTAATATTAGGAATATTAAGATATTTTGAGGTTTGCCTGTGGTGGAGTTTTCAATGCTGAAAAAGATTTAGCAGCTGTCATTGCCTGTATGACATTTCACCATGTTATTTATTCCCTTTTATTAATGTTTTAAGCTATGTCAGTGGTAGGGATGTTTGCTTTATTGCATTTTTCCCTGTATTGTTCATAACAGTAACATTTTAAAGAATATATTATCTCCCATGAAGTTTCTTTTCAGGAAGATATGTTACTAAACTATTATAAATTTTGGTCTTATAAACATGATTGTCCAGGGATTTTTTGGAGGGTTGCTGTGTATCCATGTGCAGAAGTAAATAATTCAGAGCTCATCAGAATAGAAAGGCAAGAACACCTCCTGGTTTTAGCTTGTGGTTGGTGTAAAGCAGAAGAAAATGGGTTTTATTCTTGCCTAACTTGAGGCAGACTGAAGCAGACTTTGCAGTTTGGTAATTCCTGTGTGTTTCTGCTGGCACTACAAACTGCAAGTGTGGAGGAGATGCTGCTGGAGGGTCAAATGAGGGATGTTTGTCAAGGATACAGAAAAGGTGGTTTTGCCATGCATGTGTTGGAAGAGATTCTGCTCCTCTGTGGTGAGACCCCCCTGCAGAGCTGCACCCAGCTCTGGGATCC
The DNA here is from genome assembly GCF_026979565.1 of Vidua chalybeata. Lineage (NCBI taxonomy): Eukaryota > Metazoa > Chordata > Aves > Passeriformes > Viduidae > Vidua > Vidua chalybeata. The sequence goes on along the minus strand of NC_071530.1, from coordinate 148,878,824 downwards.
CCAGCACAGGAGGGACCTGGTGCTGTTGCAGCAAGACCAAGGGCTGGAGCATCTCTGCTCTGAGCCAGGCTGGGAGAGTTGAGGTTGTTCCACCTGCAGAAGGGAAGGCTTTGGGGGGACCTTGGAGCAGCTTCCAGTGCCTAAAGGATGCCTACATGAAAGATGGGGAGGGACTCTTTATCGGGGAAGGCAGGGGGATAGGACCAAGGATGATGGGTTTACCTGAAAGAGGGCAGGTTAAATTCGATTTTAGGATAAATTCTTTGATGAAGTGGTGAGGGCCTGGCACAGGTTGCCCAGGGAACCTGTGGCTGCCCCATCCTTGGAGGTGTTCTAGACCAGGATATATGGGGCTTGGGGCCAGCAAGCTGGAAGGTGTCCCTTGAAGGGCAGGGGGATTGGAACTGGTTGGTCTTGATGGTCCCTTCCAACCCAAACCATTCTGAGATTCGTATGTCATACTGCATAAAACATACTGTGGCTGTGCTGCCAGGACTGAAATTAACTCCATGGAAAATAAAATGATGTCATGATTAAATAAGATTTTTGTCCATATCATAATCTGGCAAACATGTTTTTTCCAGTAATTGAATTATACAGACTGTTTTTACCTCCTCTTCCAGTAGAAAGGCACAGATTAACTGGTTGTGCACTGGTTTGACAAGTTATTTTATTAACCTAGGTTATGTTCATAACCAGATCCAGAGCTGAGAGGCAGAGCCTGACCTGACTGCCACCTTCCACAGCAGTTTGCATTTTTGTGAGTTTAGAACAACAAGCACAGCTCAAGCAATCAGTGTTTCTACCTGCCTTCAGCACATAGAATGACCAGAAATTACTGCTTGCAACAGTTGAAGTCCTGTAATTATCTTCTCTGCTCATGGGCTAAATGCTTAACCAACAGGTTTTTTTTTTTTTTTTTTTTTTGAGAAAGGTTTTATGTAATGCACTGAATTCTTTGATTTCCTTTCAGTAACAATGCGTCAGTTTGATCACCCTCACATTGTGAAGCTCATTGGGGTTATTACAGAAAACCCAGTCTGGATAATCATGGAGCTCTGTACACTTGGAGAGGTATGAGAAATCCTCGTGCAGCTCTGGTCTCCTCTCTTTTAGCTCACAGAAAAGCCTGAAAAAACACTTTACAATAGTAACACATGCTATCAAGCATGATATCATACTCATTTGCAGAGTTATGGACTCAGAAACAGGAGTGGCAGCATTTGACCTTCTCCACCAGGGGAACTGCATCACCTCGTTCCAGAGTGATTTAGTCAGAGTTTTCAGAGCACTCAATTGCAGTTCCAGAGTGAGAGCATGACCTCTGTCAACATGATGATAATGTGATAATCAGTTAAACAGCATTTGCAAACATACCTTCCAGAAGTAAACTGTACATCTTTCATTCTTCCTGAGTAATGCTGCATTTTCCGTTGAAATATTGAATTTCTTATGCTCGTTCTTTTCCTGTAGAATATCTGCAGCAGGGACCCCAGATAAGATGACTTCCCTCATTATTATGTTTTTTGGATGAATTCATTAAAGAAAACTAGATCTCACTTTTTATAATCGATTAGTTTTCTTTGAGCCACGTTTCTGAAAATGTGAGCTGCAGTGATATTTCTATACAACATTATATGACTGTCATTGCAATTATCAAACTGCAGTACATTTTCCAAAATAAATAGTAGGGATGGATAGAAAAACCTGTGGTGGAGAAGTAATTTTCTTTCAATAGGTTTCCTTTCCAGGAATCCAGCCCAAATCACTTTTCAAAGCCTTGTTTTGATCTATAAAGATGCTCTAGTGCCACCTTCCAGTAGGTTCTGCCTGTCTTATACTGGGAATAGAGCTGACAAATATTCTGCACTGAGATTGGCCACTCTGAGCTAAATACAGCTGTTTTAGCACATGTAGGTTAAAACTAATTATTAAAATTAATGCTTCTAAAACAATACTGATCAAGCTATGTTTGGGTTGCCAGGTCCTGTTCAGTTCTGAAGTGATTTAGGCCATGAATAGAGGCTGCTCTCAAGGATAGAAAAAACCAAAATGTCCAAGAGTGCTTCACTCTGGAACAGCAACAGGAGATGCTATTCAAAAGGAGACTGAAAGGAATGCACAAAATTACTTTTTTTTTTTTTTTTAGTTTAACAGTTTTCATGTAGAAAAACTCCTTGAATTCTAAGGCAGAGTCACAATTCTTCATGGGAAGTGCTTTTCTTTTCCTCATCCAACCTTTAAGGCGAGGAAGTCATGCCCACTGATACTCATGTAAACTTCACAATTTGAAATAATGCCTTTTTTAGCTTTGTTATTTTCTTGTCCTAATTTCTTTCTCTTTTCTCCTCCTTGGTGTAAAAAGCTGAGGTCGTTTTTGCAAGTAAGGAAGTACAGCTTGGACCTGGCCTCTCTGATACTCTATGCTTACCAGCTTAGCACAGCTCTTGCCTACTTAGAGAGCAAAAGATTTGTACATAGGTAAGATTTCATACATATTTATCTGTACCTGTCTACTTCTATATGTCACTGCTCTTAAAATTTTCGGGAGTGTCATTTTTGAGGTTTCCACTAAAATTACACCCTTTTCAAGGGTGACACCTGCTGGTTCACGCCTGGATTGACTTGGAGCTGGTGCCACATTTCATTCGGAATCATTTTCAGTTGTTGCTTTGTGGTTACAGTATTTTTTCAAGCTGTGAGTCAACTGTAATCATTCAAATATAGAAAAGCAAAACAAGGGCAGATGGCTTCTTAAGTAAAAGGAGGGGAAATAAAATATTTATAAAATACAAGTACTTGCTTAACCAGAAAATGAACCTAAACTTCGTTCACGGTGTGTTTTGCCTTTTACTCCCTTGAATGTGAACATGAGTTTCTAGTGAGAAGAGACTGGCTTCAACCTCTTATTGTGTGCAACTAAGAGTTCACAAAACTCCAGTTATGAAGTATAATTCATTTTAAACTTAAGCAATTCACTTGTGTTTAAATACTGACTATATAATTCTGTATATGTGTTGTGGTAATGTATAAGCAAACACTTGCATATAAAGTAATAGCTATGCATAGATACATAGATATTTATGTTAAAACATGTAAATAATAAAGGGGGAGAAAAGGAGGCTCAGGGGAGATCTTGTTCTCTGCAATGAGAGACATTGCAATCCTGGGACTATGGGACTGCAATCCTAAACCAGTTCCTTACCTTTGCAGGGCAGGAGATAAATTTTCTTCAGGTGATGATACTTCACCACTTCATGTTTTAAAGTTACTAGAAATACTGTTTCTTCTGTTTGGCAGGGATATTGCTGCTAGAAATGTGCTGGTATCTACCACTGACTGTGTGAAATTGGGTGACTTTGGTTTATCCCGATACATGGAAGACAGTACTTACTACAAAGGTGAGGTGACCTCTGGATCCCCCTTGCGGGCCACTGAAAACACAATTGCTTCTCACATTGCTGAGGAATTAACCAGATTTCCTTGATTTAACTGGTGCATTTGTATAAAAAGGCAAGTTATTCAACACTTAATTAATGGCAGTAAATTCCTATGTGTGCTTAAGAAGAAGGATCCCAAGGTGTGATTTAAGGTGCAAAATTAGCAAATTCACGTTTAAGTACAGATGAATGCTGAGTTTGTGTTGTCATTGTATGCTGCATGCTTCAGATGCCATTGGACATGGGAGATTCAGTACAAAATCTCCCTTTGAAGCCTGCTTTTGCCCCATTTTGGATGGAATACTGAGCTTTGGTGTCTCCAGCAGCTGAGAGATGTCCTGCAGTGCCTGATAGATGGGAAATGGGAGATGCAGCAGGAAAATAAACTGTACCAAACAGTAGCATTCCAAAGCTGGTGTATATTATTAAACCATGACTACATAAATCTCATCTTTAATATTTTTCTGGTTTGATGTATTTTAAATTATCCATTATCTGTTCTCTTACACTCTGTTGTGTTTCCTCATTTTATTTGTCTCACTTTGCTGAGCTACATTTTATCTTTTTAATTGCTGAGAGGGGAAATAATTTTGACATGATCATTTCTTGGTGTGTTTTGGGATTTCTTATTGGGGTCTTTAAGGCAGATTTGGGGGGGATTATTATTATTATTATTATTATTATTATTATTATTATTATTATTATTGGTTTTGTTGGTTCATTTTCCATTTAATGTAAAGCCAAACAGCTTATATATAGATATTTGACGTACTTCACTGGAGATTGGTTTTGCCTATGAATTATTCACTGGGAACAGAATATTTTTGAGCTCTGTAGTGGGGATAACAGCCTCCTCTCTCTTGCCTTCCCTGTAGCTTCCAAAGGAAAACTGCCCATCAAATGGATGGCTCCAGAGTCCATCAATTTCCGACGGTTTACCTCAGCTAGCGATGTGTGGATGTTTGGTAAGTGACAGCCAAGTGAGGAGGGTTTTTTGTGTCCTCTTGGACAAGTCAAGTGTTGATTTTGACTGCTATAAATGATTAATTTCCAAATATTTGTCACAGTTTTTACTGTGCATTCTGAAAATCCAGTTTCTTCCAGCGTGTTTTCCACCTTTGTATTTTTCTTTCCTTTTCCTGCTCAATAAGCCTGAATTTTCATGGGCCTTTTTACCTCTAGTAAGAAGCTGACAGAAATGAAGGTGCAAGGAAATTAGTTCATAGTTATGACAGAGATTATTTTTGTCTCTTGGTTTTAGTTTGGGTTTTTTATGCTATACAATTATTATTTGCTTTTTCTCTGTTATATTTTGACTTTTTCTTTATGTTGATATACATTTCCTTGCTTAATGTGCAATCATCCTATGAGATACCCAATTTCCAGATCCTTAATTCTAGATTCCCACTTAACTTGTCTTTTATAGCTGCTGGCCTCCTACAAAATACAACCAGAAGCTCATTAAATATAAGGGTAAATGGACATATCCTGAAACCTCGGTCTTTTTTCCCAAATATACAGCATTTTTTATGAATCTGATGTCCTGTGCTCCAACTGGTGCTGACTGCTTGCCTATACAGACAGAACACAAACTGTGTTAGGGAACAAAAGTGATGAGACTTGAAATAAGAACAGGACAGTCAAGTAAGAGTTCATCTTCTTTACAATTTAAAATTTGAATGTTTTTAAATGAAGGGTTTATAATAGTTTGAAGAAAACTCTAGTACTGTCAGAGTTAGAAAAATGAAGCCTATGGAACATTTTGGCCAATTCTAAAGTGACAGACCACATTCTTCTAATGCAGTTTCAATAGAAACTGGTTTATTACAATTTTCAGCACAAAAAAATGTGGATCAATGCCAACCCTAAAAACCCTCAAAGTGAAAATGCACTCTACATGTTGGAACAAGCCAGTTGGAAGAAGGAGTCAGAGGGAAAAGCAAACACATTCTACCTCATGAGAGAGGAGATTTGAATATGAGCAAGCAGTGGTTTAGGTCAGGTAAAAGACTCTGTGAGACAGCTGTGGGTCACTCTGTCTCATCAGTAGGTGAGGCTGGTGCTGTGTCTGTGATCCTGCTGCAGTCACTCCTCTGCTGCCAGTAAGTCCAAACCAAGTCCCTGGTTATACATTTTGGAAGAAATTGCATTATTAGTACAAAACTGGGGTTTCTTTCTCTGTTGACAGCTCTCATTGTTTGCTCAGAGTGAAGAAGATGTGGTTTTGTGTGTGTTCCTCAGGTGTGTGTATGTGGGAGATCCTCATGCACGGGGTAAAGCCCTTCCAGGGAGTGAAGAACAATGATGTGATTGGGCGGATCGAGAACGGTGAGCGGCTCCCAATGCCTCCAAACTGCCCTCCCACCCTCTACAGCCTTATGACCAAGTGCTGGGCCTACGACCCCAGCAGGAGACCCAGGTTTACTGAACTTAAAGCACAACTCAGGTAGGGTTTGACTTCTGAGAGGTCATTTCCTTTGTTCAGAAATATTTCTTTTTGCTTAATCTTCTGTTACAGTGTTTTGGTTCTGTGGAAAACACGAGGCATGGTGTTAGGAGTTTTTATCTTCAAATGGCCAGGTTGTTGCTGGTGTTTGGGAAAACTGGTCTTTATCTGGTAGAGAAAATGAGATTAGGCAGTAAATTCAAATAACTGGAAATATGAATCACCTCCTTTCTCTCCCAAGAAAAACTCCACGTTTTACTAGCATTTTGTTTATAATTTTAGCTGCAGTCCTTAGGAAAGGAGGTTAAAAGAATTTAGAGTGATTATCTAAACAAACATTCTGTGGGCTTTTGGGGTAGAGATGTATCTTAAATAAATGAAGCATCAGGTGAATGCTGTTGGAATTTACTTTCATGACATGTAGCACAGTAGTTGCACAGTCATAACTCTCACAGGGCAATTGCAGAACCTGCAGTAAATGCAGCATCATAGACAGAAATTCCTCTGCCTTTTGTAAACGAGGATATAAACTACTTTTATGTTTATCTTGAAATGAGTATGAGCACACACCTTGCAGACCAGTCTAAATTCACACCTTAGTTTATTCTGCAGTAATATATTCCAGTATCCCTATCACCATTTCACCAGCCCCAAAGTGGGAGGGATATTTAAGCTTTGAAACTTCACTGAGATAATGTGCAAGCACATTTGATATTTGTGACCAAATTGGGTCACAAAAGTTGTGACTTGGATTTCATTACTGCTCAAGATTTATTTTGTGTAAGTCAGTACAAGCTTTGAGTAACACTTGGGTTTTGCTCACTGACAATCCACACTGGGAATTCTTGTAATTCATTGTTGAGTTCTTTGGTTTTACTTCAAGTTTTGTTTCAAAGTTGTGCTTTGTGGCATGTTTTATTTTCATAGTATTACGTTTTTGCTGTCACTGAATGTTCATGGTTTAAGATAATTCACTGGTGGTTAAAATGAGAGACAATTTCAATGTAATTATGATGCTATCTCAGAGCTGCTGTATGGACAACTGGAAGACCTTGAAGTTTTTTCCTATTTCTTAAAATTTCATACAGTTCCACCATCTGTTACTCTGGGAATTCCTGTGTAGACTAATAATTTGTAGAACTAAGGAACGACTTGACCCTTCTCACAGAAAACTTCTCATCCTGTTCACTGTGTGGAGTTAACACAAAGGGAGGAATGTCAGGGCTGGGTAGGGATTGCAAGAAAAAAGATGTGACACAGTTGTGTGATTTGGGTAATAGGTGGAAATTGGCAATTCACTTGCTTTTTGTCTCTTTTTGGTTCTGAAAGTACAGGATGATTTATAATTTGCAGCCAGGTTGTACTGTTAACTTAAAGCTGGTTGGCACAGATGAGAATGAAGCCCTTAAACAAGTGACTGGAAGATGGCTGTGGTGTGTAAGCCCAAGCAGGGAGAGTATCTCACCAGGAAGGAAAGAGGATGAGTTAATCCAGAGTGTGCCCAAGAGCCTGGCTCTCCTCAGAACCACCACTCAGGGTATGCAGCAAGGCAGGGTCTAGTTGGTTACACATCAAAATGTTTCCCAGTGTGCTTGGGCGAGCTCTGGAACAGGTCACCCAGAAAGACTCTGGAATTTCCATGCTGGCACACGTTCAGATTTTGACTGGAAAAGGCTCAGAGCACCTGGCCCTTGCTGTGCAGGGAGCTCAGCTTCACCAGGAGATCAGACTTGAGACCTCCAGGCACCCCTTCCATCTCATTCTGCATGAAAAGTGCACCCAGTGTGGAGGAGTGTTTGCTCCTCTGGTCATGCTGGGAGATTTGAAGTATTGTTTACAGGGCAACCTCTCTCTTGGGGTCACTGCAACCCTAAAATCCAGTTTTCATTCTGTTCCCACCAAAACAGGGAACTTTCTGCCACACCAAACTGGTGACCTTTATCTCCCAAATTTAGGATGCATGGTTGTGCTCGGGGCTGCTTTGGGCTGCTCCAGACAGAGCCAGCCTCTCACTGGAAAAGTTGCCAATTCCCTGATGATGAGGCAGTTTCAGGCAGCTAGGGAGGATTGGGTTTCAGAACTCAAATTCCCATGAACTTGCAAAAACAAGCTATTTCCCTGGTGGCCTTTCCCTGTGGTGTTGCTGCTGCTCGTTCTGGATGCTGTCCAGAGCAGTCTCTTCAAGCTGAGAGCAGACTGGATGCTTGCTTGGAGCCAGATACAGCACTGCAGCATTCATTCCTCTCTGGTTTAATGAAAAAAAAAAAAAAACTCCATGGCTTTGGGAAAAATCTTCTGCATCTGGAATAGCATTGATGGGAGCATAAGCATTTCATGTGCTCTCTGTTATTTGGTGCTTTTCCCGTTTCATAGTAACAGCTGCTTTACCCAAATTTACAGCTGATTGTGCAAGGCAAAGGTGCTGATTTCTGCACAATTTATGCACTGTTATTTGTTGCTCCATATGAATTTAAGTACTGTTATTAGGGTAGTAATTTTATAGCATTTGATCTGTCTGAAGTGGATGTGGTTGAGTCAGTCTTCCCAGCAGACACAGAAACAAATGGGTGGATTGTGGATTTCCAAATGTAATTTATCCTCGCATTCCAAGTCCCTTTTTCATGTGGTGGAGAAGGGTTAAAAGTCAGATTAGGTCAGGGCAGTGAGGTGCTACCCTGCTACTCCTGCAATTCTGTCTTGGTCAGAATTAGAATATAGGATTTTTTTAAATTGAGAAGTGTGTGTTGCCTTGCTGGTTTTGTGTAGAAGAGATTTTTTTGTCTTGCAGTACATGGTAAATAATATAAAAGGATTTTAAGTTTAAACTTTCAAATTAATGTCATTTCATGACATTTTTCATTGTGTCTTGGAACGAATTTTGTTTAAAGTACCTTTCATGAACCCGCTCTGCTACGAATAGCAAAACAAGGAGCAGTTGTGTCATTGCAGAGGTGGGAGTGTCACTGTGGCTCTTTGTTGGTCACAGGTTTTACAGAATGCTTTGCCCCACTGGCAGCCTGGGGCTGCAGATCACATTGAAACAGCTCTAAAAAGAATGGGGGGGTGGGGAAAGAGACAGATACTATACTTGTAAAGTCTGGTTTTATGACAATAGTGAGGTAATTAACTGATGAGAGCTGGACTTGAGCCTTTTTGTCACTGCATTTGATGTAGATCCTGAAACTTTCCTTGTAAATGAAAATTGGTATGGGTGAGGGCAGTTTGAGTCTTCTTTTATGGCATTCTGACAAAAAAAAGACTGTAACACATACTTCAAATACATGATGGAGGCTGCAAAATGCTTTGCTATTCTTCTGTTCTTTGCCTGTGACCATTAAGAATAGTCCATAATCCATATAAAAATGCTTTCATTTTAGAACAGTATGTGCAAGTATGTTCCCCTGCATCCAACTTCGTATTTCTGGTGGCAGAGGGAAAGAAAGAAGCTGCTTTTTGGGTGTCAGCACTTAATGTAGGTTCCCACACCGCTGTAGCAGGAGACACTGGTGCTGCTGTGCCTTATGGAATATGAGGTTGGAGTTTAGTATTTTAAATGTTCCTACACTGAAGGTCCCCATAAATGTTTCTTTTTTGCTGTTACAGGCCAATTTCAGTAAAAAAGTTCTTTGTAAATAAAGTAAGTTTATCAATTATGCAAACTTTTAATAGTTGAGATTTTTCTTCAGCCTTCACCTTGCCGAGAAGTTGAGTTCAATTTGTCTGTGCTACCTCAAGGTTTGCTAGGGATAGAATTCTCTGCTTGCTCCTTTTTGCTGCTAAAAATATGTGCAGTTTGGGAAAATATGCCTAGATCTGACTTCTCCTGACCTTCTGCAAATTCTAATAAACTGTTCAGAGAACTTGAGCAGCTGCACTGAGGAAACGTCAAAAATATCTCTTGGCACACTCTCACTTCATCCACAGACCGGTCTTCCCTTTGTGAAAACAAAGACCTTTCTGTGAGTCATTTCTATTCCTTGTGGTTTTTTAGAGTAGTGCTTCTCTGAGGCATTTCTATTTTATATTCTTGTCAGCAGAATCAAGGGCATCCAAGTACAGATGCTGCTGCAGCCCATCAGCCTCTGGCCAGGCTGCCCTGGGCTGCTGGGAAAGAACCTTCTGATGGCACGGGCAGTGGGAGAGCAGGGAGGATGAACTGCAGTTGTAAGGCAAAAAGCTGAGCCTGTGTTAAGAAAAAGAAGTAATTTCAAAAAAAAAATTGTCATTTCTGGTGGTACAAGCTGATGGTGTTGCACACTGGGGCACCACAGATAATGGCTTTGATAGCAAAGCAGAGAGAGGTATTCATTCCTTTTTATGGAAAACCAGGACTGTGCTGTGACAAATTCCACACATGGCCCCAAATTGTCAATAAGCCATCTCTAAATTTAGCCAGCTACTACCAGCCAACTCTATTCTATTCTTTTGCTCAGATTAGGGTAGCTGCTGTATCAACAGCTTGGTTAAAAATCTACATTTTATGCATTTCTCATTCAATTTTTTTTTTGGTCCTGTTTTGTTGTGGGGTTTTTTAATCTTGAGGTCTTGTCTTGAAAGATGATAGTGGCTGCATGTTGGCTGCTTTCTCATGCTGCATAAAAACACAGGATACCTGAAGTGTGAGACAGCTTTAAAGCAGGGCTTTTGTGCCAGTTCTTCATGAGTTCAAGCAGGAAATCTTGCATTTTCCTTATTCTGAAGGAAGAGAGAGGTAAAATAGAAGGATTCTCTCTTCATTCCCTCTGTTGGGCTGTAACTGTGTTTCCATGGTAGTTCTAGCAGGGTGACTTTTGTAAATAACTTGTCTCATTTTGCTTTTGTTCCACATTCTTGTGTTGCTTCAGCAATGATGGATTGAAATTGCAGCAATAGTTATAAACTTGATTTAGCTGCAGTGAGACGAGATGACTTCTCTGCTTTTTAGAAGTGGCATCGTTTGGGGTTTTTTTGGCTGAGTAAGGAAAAGCAAAGTTCTTGTCTCCAGCAGGAATTTATTCTTGAAATAAGCAGTGAAGTTCCACGATGAGAATAGATTGCTGGAGTTGATCTCATCCGCTGAATGAGTAATTCTGGGTGGTTGTTTAGCAGACTGAACAGGAGATTATAAACTCAGAACTAAACTCTGTTTCTGGAAACTCCTGAGTGATAAAGAAGCTGGAGTAGCTCCTCCACAGGATTGTCTTTACCCTGGGGACAGTGATATGGAAATAATCTGCCCTGCTCACATCTCCAGACTGTCCGCGTAGCGTGCGGCTCAAAGGAATTGGCAGCTCCCTCTTTCAAAGCTTCTCTCTGAGTCTTTTTCAAATGGCAAATATCCAACATTAATAAGCCACATAGCAGAGCTGGGAGGAGGCTGGCTGTGGGGGCAGCAGGAGCACGTTCAGCTTCAAACAGGCTTTTTAATAGTCAGAACAGTGGTAAGTAGCAAACTGGTTTTACTACTGTCTTGTACTTTGTGAAAATGTAGCCTTTTGACCTGAATGCTTGAAGCTGAGTGAATACTGTCAGATCTTTCTGTTTTGCTAAATTGCTTTGCTGGATGTGCTCCTGGTTAGGCTAAAATGTAAGAGCTGAAGAAGTATTTTTGACTGCTTTTTTTTAAAAAGGAAAAAAAAAATTCCAGTGATCTGAAGCTCTTGAGTTTCAGTAAAGAACATTTTCAGCTTGTTTTGAACCTTTGCAGCAGTTCAGTAGAATATTTTCTTCTGAAGATTAAGCTTTCATGCAAGTAAGTGCTTGATTGATTGTCTTTGAGGACTTCTCTGTATAATTGCACATAAAAAGAACTATTATGGAAAAAAAATTGTATGTGAGATCAACCACAGCTTTCTGAAAATTTGATGCTGTTTTCATTGTTAAAAACACCCTGCTAATCCTACAGAAATATTTCTTCCTGATACTGGTTTTCAGACCCAAAACCAGTGTAAGTAAAATAAGTTTGGCTTTCAGTAATTTTATAGCATTTCAAGTTACTACTGTTTATTAGTCTGAAAAATGCAGGAGCTGTGGGGAGAGGTTTGTTAGTCACTGAAACTGGAGTTTTGCTTGATTGCAATATATTTTTCTTAGTACAATACTGGAGGAAGAGAAGCTGCAGCAAGAAGAACGAATGAGAATGGAATCCAGGCGACAAGTTACGGTGTCCTGGGACTCAGGAGGATCAGATGAAGCTCCTCCCAAGGTAGCTAAGACTGCAAATTACGTGTGTTTAACAAAAAACAAACATAAACTTTCTTTTTATTCCGTTTATTTCTTCAAAGCCTGCCCTGCTGGGTTGGTTCAAACCACGGCATTTTGGCGAGTTCTGTCCCCATCTGGGAATCTTTGCCTGAAATGACCCAGCTGTGCTTGAACTGTGTTTAGAACTGATCTGTGCTGTGATACTGCTTTAAAGATTTTCTGTTTCTCCTTGAAATTGTAAAAGACACCCATAGCTGCCACGAAACTGTCTCCTGGCTTTTCCTTTTCCTTCTTGCTTGTAGCACTCCTGTAAATTGTTGGCTAATGAGCTCTCAGGCCAGCATGAAGTTTATTTATAACACATTAGTGACAGGACAGAAGCCAGCTAATTGCATTTTCCTTCTTCTGGACAGAAAATTAGGGGTTTGTTTCCAAGGAACATACGTGGTTTAGTTTCCACTTCATTTTCATTTCTGTCCTGTTTGGATGTCACTGATGGGTTCTGCAGCTGTGGGAGTCCAACCTCACCAGTTCCCTCTCAGTCTGCTTCCCCTCAGAATTATTTTTGCAAGTTGTTACTTGAAAGTTCGAGCCTGTATTTTGAAGAATTTAATTTTTGTGCAGTCACCACTGTATTGTCTGTGTCCTGATAGCTTGTGGTGAATTCCTGGAGCTCCCAGGTTCTGGAGCTGATGATAATTCCGGGAGTACTCTGTGGCACCTTGTGCTGCACACATTCCCCAGCACTCAGAGAAAGGCAGCTTTTTCTTTTTGGTTGGTTTTGGTTTGAGGGAAGAGGGAGGGTTTGTGTGTGTTTGGGGATTTTGGAGTGTTTTTCTCTCCATTTCCAGGTTGTTGCCTGATAGATCAGATTTCTGAGCTTAGTTCTGCATTTTGATGCCTTGATGGCAAGCAGGAAATGAGGGCAGTGGAATAGCTGCTTTCATTTCAGAGTTAGAAGCAGCAAATAATCCATCAACCTGTTTAGTCATCTGAGATGAATTAGCAGGATTTGGTGTTTATCTAAACAGACAATATTCCAAGTTACAGAAGCAGATAAACTGCATAAATTGGACCAGTATAATGCTTAATTTGAAATGAGCACCTTTGTGTGTGATGTATGAACTGAAACACTTGACCAAAGGTGTGTTAAAAATGCAGTTAATTCTTCCACTGGAGAGAATCTGTTTTAAGGGGAGTTGCTATGTCCTTGTAGAAATACACTGTATTTCTGATGCTGTTGTTGGTTAGGGTTTTTTTTAGGTTTTAAATGTCTCTTTAATTATTATCTAATTTTCTAATGTGACAACTGATTTTTTTTTATTCTTCTGCTGATTCATTGTAAGCATTACAGATTGTTGCAGGTCTTAAAAGTCCTGCACATCCTCAAACAATTACCAAGTCTCACAATCCATACTAGGAAGTCACTTGTATCTCACAGTGATATTTCTGTTAGAACACTAAGACAGAAAACAGCCTAGTCCAGAATGAGAATGAATTTTTTCATCAAGCAGTGATAAATTCTACAGTCTCCAATAAATGTGGTTGCCTTTAACAGCCAGAAGGACTGAGAGAGTCCTTTGCAGAATGATGAAGTTTAGGGGTTTTCCCCCCTCTTTGGTCAATTTTTCTCCTCCTGAAATACCCAGCAATGCTGTTCCTTATTCAAAAAGAAGCCCTCAACTATACCTTTGGAGATTCAGAAAATGATCAAAAGCACTTTCCATGTTGAGGTAATTAGTTACACAGAAGTTAATCATCAGAACTAACTTTATACCTCAGAATACCACATGGAAATAGCCATGCAAATAAATCCATTTGGTTTGTGTTAGTCTTACTGAAGCAAAATAATTTATTTTTGAGAACAGTCACAAAAGCAACAAATTAACAGCAAAAATTGGAAACAAGGCTGTATTGCACCTGGAAATTTGATTTAAGACTTAGGTTTTTATATGATGTTCTCTCTAGGGTTGAACAGAACAGAGCAGGTCACTGAGTGCAAGCAATTAAATTAATACAAAGAATTCACAGAGCAAGAATTATTTATTGACATACTGAGCAAACAATTCCGCTGCATCCATTGCCAAGGAAAAATGGGGGAAAACTTAATTTTAGTTGTTTAAAAAAAGTGTTTGTCATTACAGAAAATCTGTTTCGGAGTTTTTTTGAAATTTGCCAACCCTGCAAATGTTTGTCTCACTGAAGCATAATTTTCTGGGTGTAATTGTGTGTGTTTAATGATTCTAAAAATTCCTTTTTCTTTCCAGCCCAGTAGACCTGGTTACCCCAGCCCCAGATCCAGTGAAGGGTTTTATCCAAGCCCACAGCATATGGTACAGCCAAATCATTACCAGGTATTACATTTAATACCATGCATGTTTTGTTTTTTTTTTTTTTCAAATGTGGGTTCTCTATCCTAGATGCAGCTGGTGGGATTGATGCACTTCTTACATGGTTTATTTTAATTCACTTCTGTTCAGTGAGGGTTTTTTTTTACATAGGGGAAAAAAAGCCTGGTAGGTTTACTCCAGAGGGCAAATATTTCCACATCTGATGTGGTGCTCATGTTCCTGAAACTGCAGTGAAACACATCAGACATTTCCATATTTATTGAGGGAATTTGGTGTTTATGTTGACATTTGTGCTGAGCTGTGAAATCACTTGCTTTATAAAATGGCATTAACTGGGGGCCTTTCCTTGAGGTCATTGGTATTTTATGTTCTGTGTCCTTATAGCTGCTGCCTTTAGCTCTACCATGTTGTATACTCACAGGTTTTGCTTTTCTTCCTAAAACTGCTGAAGAAATTCAGAAGAAAATGTTGTCTTTAAAGGACTTTGAGCAATTTTAGGTTTGTTCAAGGCTACAGACATATTACAGCTGTCTCAGTCAAGGGTTTTTTTTCCATGAAGAGAGGGAGGTTTTCATTGATTTAATAAGTACTTCAGGCTCATTAAAACTACTTGGATTTTCCTGTGGAGAAGTTCCCAGGCCACTCAGCTCAGCACCCTAATTACATGCTGCCACTCAAGCCTTAAGCCTGTAAGATACAGCAGGGGGTACATTTTTATGGGGCTCTGTAGGGTGATGTTTGCAGGCTCCTATTATCTGGAACATGAGCTCTGCATGTGGAGCTCTTACATATGTATCAATAGATTGAGTTTTGTCCTCAGAGGATTTTGATCTCCTTGACTGCAGAGGTTAGAGCATGCTCTGATGCTGCTGGTTTGATAGACACCATGAAATACTTATCCTCAGAAGTTGTATTTCTGTACTGTTGCAGTTTTTCTAAAATAGTTATGTTATGATGGGCATCCTCAAACACGTAAAACAGAGGTGTTATATTTTGGCTCAGCTTCCTTCTTCTGATGTTGCTTCCCCTTCTTCCTCTCAGCACTTGCATTAATTGAGTCATTTCTGTGCTCTCGTGTTTGTTGTCTTGGAGGGGATGTTTTCATTATGGGGAAGCACAGGTCTTACTAATATCTCTGTTTTTCTGTTTGTTTTTGCCCCTGTGGGGTTTTTTGCCCCCTAAAGGTGTCTGGCTACCCTGGTTCTCATGGGATACCAGCCATGGCAGGCAGCATTTATCCTGGGCAGGCTTCTCTCCTGGATCAAGCAGATTCCTGGAACCATCGGCCTCAGGAAATATCAGTGTGGCAACCAAACATGGAGGTATGAGATCTGACACATCTGTTACTGTGTTCTGTACAGTTCAATGCACTTTTTATTATTATAAATTGAATTACTTCTATTATTTAGGTAGATCTCTTACAGGAGAACTGAGTTTTTTTGGTGCTTTAAAATTACCTCACTGCAGTGGACTGGGAGTCCACTGAAATTGTTTTTTAAACAAATCCTTCTATGTGAGGCTGGGCATGAAGTGTCACTTCACATGAATTCTTGATGAAGTTGTTACTGCTTATCTGAGTGATAGCAAATATTTGGTGTTTGTTAAGAGAAGGCTTTACTGGAACTTACTGCTGTTCACAGAGATGGGAACACTCACGTAAAAAAACCTCTTGGGAGATACCAGCACAGCTGAAGGATTGAGGCTTCTTTGTGACTTACCCAGAAGAGAAAATGAAATGGTCTGAAAGACTGTTCCTGGGCTGAATTCCTTCTGGGTGCTCTCCAGCCTGTCATAATTGCACTGAGCTGCTGAGGAACATCAAATTAATTCCCCCTTTAGCCTTCTGTCTTTTTTTCTGTTCTCCACTGTTGTACACATTTTTATTCCATTTTTTCCTCCCACAAAGATTCCGTTTCTGCAGCTTCTGTCTTAATTTTTTTTTCTTCTCTAATGAGCTGTTTTCCCTGTGTTCCTGATAAAAATTTAAGTGGTCTCTGAAATACAGGGAACTTTGTTATTAAATGTCCCTTGGCTTTTTTAAAAATACTAATTTATACATTATTTCATAATGATTTCCAGGCAGCATTGAGGTATGGTATGTGGAGTATTTGTAAGCTTAAGACAGGCATAAATATTTGGTCAAAAAAACATTTTAAATCGTTTTTGTGACATGTTTTGTAAGCTTAAGGCAGCCATAAATATTTGGTCAAAAATTAATTTAAAATGTTCTTGTTCTTTAAAATGCTTTGCCACTGTTGGCTAACACTGAACACTATATTTGTTTTGATTTAAAAAAATGTATCTTTTAGCTTTTAACAACTGGATGGTTACATTATTGCTCAAGACCAAGAAAACAAAATTGATAAGTCTGGTTCTCTTGTGTAGCTTAAATGAAGTGCAATACAGGAAGTGACAATGTTGCTGAAAAACAGAACACAATCTTTCAAATCTTTTTTGGTTGCAGTGACTAAGAGCAAGGCAGATAAAAACTTTAAGGTTGGAAGGAGTTTCTTCCACTGCTCTGCTTCCGTTTTGGAGGAGCTGAAGAAACTCTGCTTGACTGCTGCTGAGAATTGACTTCTGAAAAACTTTCCTTTTGTAACCTCTTAAGTTCTTGCACCTGTTCATAGGAATTCTAAATTGTGAGTCTGAGTAAACTTCCTGTGGATTGTAGGATTCAGGCACTTTGGACATCCGGGGGATGAGCCAGGTTCTACCCACACACCTCATGGAGGAGAGGTTGATACGACAGCAGCAGGAGATGGAGGAAGATCAGCGCTGGCTGGAAAAAGAAGAACGATTCCTGGTAATTCTTTGTTTCACAGAGCTTCTTAATTCCTTCTGATTTTTGGTTTTGTATTGCAGCTGGTTAAAACTGATCGCTTCTGTGAAATGAGAAAATGTACAGGATACAGGACCCCCAAAATGTGGGTTTGGAAACAGGTTTTAAAATAAGTGTTCAGCTAGTGAGAACTGTATTTCAGGTATCTTGAACAGCTGTGGCTTTTGGTGAATCTCATTTTATCCAGTTGAGTGTTTCTGTGGGGGAAGTTGTGGGTATAATTCTATGCCCATCTGGAGGCTGCCTGTTTGTTCTTACACAGAACTCTACCCCTAAAAAAAGATGTAACCACCAGCCATCTAAGGGTCACGACTGTGCTAAGAGTTGTACCCAGTCTTGCTCTGGAGGAATAATGGCACATGTTAGTGGGAAGAAATAATATAAGAGAGAGCTCTGTGAGGAGGGAGAAGCTCTGAACCTCACCATGAGCAGGAAGAAGAAATCATTGGTAATTGGATGTTCTGATGCTGTTTCTCTGCAATTCAACAGAGAATTGTTGTCAGTGCCACTGGTGGTTTTTTTTTTTGTTTTTGTTTTGTTTTTTTTTGGTGGTTTTTTTTTTTTTTGTTTGGTTTGTTTTTTTGGGGTTTTTTTTTTTTTTTTTTTTTTTTGGTTTTTTTTTGTTTTGCTTCAGCTCTGGCTTCTCACTTGTCAAAATTCAGGTTGAGTGTTAAATTTCTCCTGCTTGAGGCTGATAGCTACAGATGGAGTAGAAGGTGGGAGTAGAATGTTACCAGGAGCCTGTGGCTGCCTGAGCCTCATGGGACAGGGGATAATTTACAGTGCTGTATGTGGGTTGTGACAGACTGTCCTGTGCTTGACCTTAGGCATATTTCAAGGAATGTTTCAGTTTGGAAGTCTCCTGTGTTGGAGCTACTGGTAGATGCCCCCATGTCCAGGACATGTTCTAGCTGAGATCTACGCTGTGCCTGAGCTAAGAAGTGACTTTTGATTAATGGGTGTTAAAACTGGTTTCCTTCTAAGTCCCCTTGGGAATTTGCAGTTTCCCATTGGGATGACAGCAAACAAACCACTGTGCCCTGATTGCTTGGCCTGAAGAGAGGGAGGGGAAAGGAAAATTTCTTCCCTAATTTAGGCATTAGCTTTTCTAGTCTTGTGTGGCACCAGTTGTTTGTGACCTACATAGCCCAGGAGGTCAGACATCCCACTGACAGTTAAAACTTTAAAGATGGTAAAGAACTTTTTGTGGGATCAGCTTTCTGGGAATGGGGCATTGACATTCCAGGTGGTGGTAGTAGGTTGTGTGGGAACTTTCTGCAGAAAACTTTCTGATTTTTTTGTATAGAATAAATGATGATTATTTGTAGTGTAGGATGTTTATCATCCCCCAAATTGTCATAGAGAAGGAACTTGCTGATTTTTCTTTTATCTGTAATACACTCATAGCATCTGTTTGGGAGAGATTTGCTGTGTTTCCATTTTGTGTTAGTTTTGTTGTGAGGAGACACCATCTCTCTTGCATCTAGTCTGTTGAAGAATTAGAATCCATAAGAGACTTAAATTCTTTTTCTTTCCAAGTAAACATTTTGACTGTACAGACTTTGAGGTTCACCCTTGGATGCCTATTACAAATTTATACCCCATGTTAGGAGCTAAATGAGCTGCTGGTAGCCACAGGGTGCCTTTGAGCCCGTAGCAGGAAATGTGTCAGGAGAATAATCACTTTATAGATGGGTGTTTCTTGGAAAAAGGAGCGTGGGTGAGTTTCTAGGTTTAGCCCTGAGGAAGTGAAGATGTGGAAAAGTCATTGTGGGGAGTCACTCTTGGAAGCCTTGCAGGTCTCCTGAAGATATCCACAATTCAGACATGAGAGTCCAAACATGTGAAAAGAAGCCATTTATTGAGGCATTAAGGCCATATAGTGATGTCCAGCATAGAAATAAGCCAGGTATTACACACACATGTTCCTTGGTCTATGTCCTCTAGTGAGTGACAATTAACATTTCTGCTCTGGGAAGAAGAGCCTCCCCTATATTCATTCCAGGTGATTTCAGGAGAAGAAATCTGGCCCTCCCTTGCCTGCTTTAGACAGGTTTCAAATAATATTTGTCCTTTTCAGTACAGAAAACAACAGAGTAGAGCCAGATTTTAATATTTAACTTACTTAACTATAATATTTAACTTTTGTAACCATGTGTAGTGCTCTCAGTGTAAACTGTCTGCTTCCAAAAACAGCTCTATTTACCCAGTCCTCAGGCTCTACAGCGCATCCCACTTGTACTGCTGAGAGTTGGACTCACAGGGGAGCAACTGCAAATGATTTATTGTAAGACACTGCAACAAGATGGAAAATCCTCTGTGGGTTTCTGTTAGTACAATTTTTGTTTCCCCAGTGGAACACCAACTTGCTCATGACTTGAAATTTATTGCTGCTTCTGCAGGGAGAAAATACAACTCACGCACATTGGTACAGGGATAAACAGCACTGATGCTGCTGGAGGGGACTCCCCAGATGGGGAATTCAGTGCAGTGCATTGAAATGGAAATGTGCTGGTCTTTGGGGAGGTTGTTATCAGTGTAAGCAGTTTGCCTGAAACTGGTCCTTGGAGAAAGTGGGACTAGTTAGTACTTGAAAGGATAAAAATGTTGTTTTCAAGCTGCAGCCTTAGCAGAATCCAGAATTCTGGAAATACTGCTGTAAAAAGAGAAAACAAACAGGTCTCTCCTCGTGGGAAGCTCCCGAACGAAAATAAATCCGTTGTGTAAAAACTGAAGAGTAAAGAAGTGTTTGATTTTAAATTGTACCAAATACATTCATTGGAGAGTGAGGAGAGAATTGGTGAAGGGGTTGATTTTGGGGGATCCAGGACTGACACTCCCTCCCAGCTGCTGACAGGGAGGGGAGGCAGCACTTCAGGTCTGCCAGCTTTAATGGACACTGATTAAAACTTGTGATGATTAAATTTTCATGCTCTGTTGATAAAAGTGCCGCAGAGATGAGCATCTGCAGGAAGGACAGAAATAGGTGAATTATTTCTGAGAAAGCCGAAGTGGAGACACAAAGCATTACTGCACCTAAAGCTTGATAGAGATCACTACAGGACACAGTCTCTGTCCAGGGCACGTTCAGGTGCAAGATTAAATGGCTGCACTACAAACAATGTAAAACAATCAAAAATTATCTCTGAACATTTTGCACATCTCTTCTTTTAGGTCTGTTTAATTACCTGCTTCTTCCTTTATTTGGAGTCTCCACTTTGAACCTTTCTTTCTGGCTTTGCTGGTGTTATGTACATTATTTTTAATTGGATAAATAAAGATATATATGTGCATGCCTGTTAATAACTCCTCAGCAGACAGAACAGTTTTGTACAAAGAAATTTATAGTCCCTTCTGGGATAGCTTAAGAAGAAATAACTCACATATTTTCCTTATCATGCTTGGGTTCGTTGTTGTTTTTTTTTTTTTTTTTCTGAAATTCCCACATAGTTGTGGTTTTTGTCCTATTTTGACACTGAGAACTGCAATTCAAGTCTAATTGATGTGAGCTGTTGCTAAAATAAGATTCTAATTTTAAGCCTGAGAAAATCCCACCAAGACATTACAATTCAACATGTCCTGAGAACTCCAAGGCTTACATATTCTTTTATTAGCAAGTAACCAGAAATACTGGAAATAGAGTGGATTATGTCCCACTTTGTCAACATACACATCCTGTCTGAAAATTCCTCTTGACATTTCCAAAGATTTCAGATAGTAGACTTATTTATTAAAAAAAAAATCCATTTACTTTTGAAGGACTTCATTTTTCTGCAAGACTTTACAACATACAGTTCTTTCTCTCTGTGGTTTTTGGGAGGTCCAGAGCCATGACAGGGACTGGAAAGATGGCAGAGTGTTCTTTGGGGCTGTGAAATGCTGTGTGAAGTACAGAACAGGTTTGGTGTGAGGCTGATTATTGACCTAGAGAACATTGCATTAAACAACTGAAGAATCTCAGTATTAAAAATCCAGCAATGCATTGCAGTGGTGGCAGCATGAGGGGCTCAAAGCTCTTGCAACTGCAGAAGTGGGAGAATAGCTGCTGAATAATACTTTAAAATACAATGGGAGTTTGATCATCAAAATCACCTTTACTGTAAAATAATTTGCCTTCTGACATTTCCACATCTACACAGAAGAATAAATCAGAAGATCATTTAGTCAAATGGGAGTTGTTAGAATTTATTAGAGCATTAAAATCAGTAAATATATAATTGGAACTCTTCTCAGTCATTGGGCACAAACGTTGAACGCTTCTCCTTTGTTCCATGTGTCCCTGACTACCCAGGTTTTGATGGGGCAGAGGAGAATGCTTGTGGAAGTTGAAAGAAGTTTATGTCCTGCTAAAGGATTTTTTTCCTTATGTCTAAGCTGTAGCTGTGCAGGTCACAGGAGTGCAGCTGCTCAGGGTCCCTGAGCTTTGCCATCACCCCCTGGCATCTGCAGGTGGGATCTGCAGTTTAGGATCAGGTTCTTGGAGATGCCAGGGCAGCACCACTGCCCTCACAGCTTTGTTTGTGTGGAGGCCAAGTTAATAATCACCACTTTTGTGATATTTGATGAGCATTTGCAGCTTTTCTGTGCAGCAGTTCCTGGGCTGTGGGTTGTGTGCTGGCCATGTATGGGGTGTCCTGGAGGGAACTCAATGTTAGCTGCTGGTGGAGACTGGGGGAATGGAATTGTTGCTGTGATTGGAGCCTTTGGATGCTGGAAGGAGGGACCTTTACAGCAAGACAAGGAGAGGAGATGGGTTTTGTGTCTGCTAATTTAACTTTTTGCTTATATTACTAGGGAAAAAAAGTCCTGTTGCTTGGACTAGTGTACATTTTTGTGCTTCTCACTCTTTTAAAATGCTCAATGTTACATTGCCTTTGGAGTCTGGAGTGAGGGATGTGTTCTAGATGGTCCAGGGGAAGGTGTCCCTGCCCATGGCAGGGGACTGGAACAAGATGATCTTTAAGGTTCCTTCCAGCCCAAACCATTCTATGGTTTAAGGTGCATTTTTTGAGTAATAAATTGCTGTAAGTGCACAGAGCATTAAAGACCCCTGTGATAAAATAGTCTTCGGTTATTTCCAAAGAGTTTGGGCACTTCCCTGGCTAGAAATGAACATGAAATGATGGCAAATTGTGAGCATCAGTGTAATAGAAATGTAGTTTGTCATATGCTTTATATGGATATTTAACAAGGATAGCTCTGTGATTTAGCTGAAGAATACGATGAGAATCATGACTTTACCTGTCTAGTGACATTTCAGACATACTCGTATCAAATAAGACTTTAATCAGAAAAAAAATTCCTTTATTGTAATCAGGAAATAAACTGGAGATGAGTCAGTAGTAGGTTTCATCTTGAAATTTGTCACAAATTCCTGGAAAAACATGAGGAGACCACTTGTGTCTGTTTCAGTTCTTCACATTTATGAGGGGGTTAAATGTTTCTCTGTCTGATCTGATTTTCTATTTTTAATCTGCACGTTCTTTCGGGCAGTGACTGTCTCTGGCTGTGCCTCACTCAGTCTGCAGAAGACTGAATGAAAATCCCAAATGTAAACCCTTCTGACAGACTGGCAGCACAACTGGACTATTTTTAATGACAGAAGATCAATATTAGTGTGTTTTTGCAGGTTTCTTTTGCCCTGCTGGTTTTTGGGGTCATTTAGTAGGATTTGTGAGTTGGAATTATTCTTTAGTATTCTTACCAGAGGTAGGAATCTCAAATAGCTTTAAAACAAGAAAAGGATGTATTTGTCTGCTGAAATTAACCTTGAAAGAATGCAGTCAGTTTAGTGGCACTGTGTTTAGTTACACCTACATTTCTCTAAATAAAAAAAATGTAATTTTTATCTTGTGTGTGACCATTTTATCCCTTGAGTTATCATCTCATTGAGACCTCATCCATTCTCATAGGAGAGTCAGATAAATCCTGTTTTTAGGTGCCAGACTTTGTGCACAAGAAGCACACTGAAATTTTGCTGAGCTTGTGTCTTCAGATCAGTGTTAACTTTGGCTCCACATCCACTGTTCCTTTGTCTTTCCATGTAATCAACGTTGTCCTTGAAGAATAAATAAAACATACCTGGATTTGCTAGGGAGATAAGTGGGGTTTTCCTGTGCAGGGCCAGAAGTTGGATTTAGTGTTTTTTGTGAGTCCTTTCCAACTTAGGATATTCTGTGAGAAAAATGACTGGTTTATGTGTCAAAAGAGAAAAAAAAAAAAAATCAAAATTGGTGTGGTTTTATTTCTGCTTTTAAAACCCAACCAATCCCCAGGTGCCTGTATTGTGCTGAAAACATATGAAATATAGATTTGTTTGTTGTTAGTATGGGAAGAAAAGGGCATCTGGATGACTTTGTTGGCTGGCTGTATCCACATGGAGTGTTTAGAGAGCTCCAGTAATTGGCCCCATTTGCTTGGAGAGGGAGCCAAGTACATTTAAGCCATCCTGGGGCAGGAAGCGGGAATTAATGTGCAGCGTTTCTCATCCTGTGGTTGGAATTTTGCTGTTGGGAAGCAAGCTCTTTTTTTTTTTTTTTTTTTTTTTTTTCAGAAAAAAACCCCAATTTTTGCTGCCTTTGAGAAAACTAAAATGCAGATTTTCCAGTGTTGTGTCAGGGCAGTGGTACTTTGGATATTTATCAGAGCGTTTTGACTCCTGTGCTGAGGGCGGGTGCTGGAGGAGCGGCTGAGGCTCCGGTGGCGGCAGCGGGGGCGCAGGGACTGGAGTGAAATGACATCTGGATTTGTCAGTGTGCATTTTTAACAGGATTTTCCTGTCTTCACACTGCCTCTAAGCCAAGGGCACATCACTGGGTAAGCAGAGCACAGAGTGAATCGTTGGATTTTTGTTTCAGAAACCCGACATGAGGCACTCCAGAGGCAGCATTGACCGGGAGGACGGAGGTCTCCAGGGCCCTGTAAGTGTGGGGGAATCTTTTCCTCCCCCAGCTCTTCTTCCAGTTTCCTGGTAGAACATGCTGTACACTGGCTTGGGGGTGGGAGGTGATTTAAAGGTTTTGCTAAACGTTTCCACTGTTGTTACATGGTGGTACAGCTTTCCAAGAGGCTCAGCTTCTGTGGGAACTGCAGCTACAGCAAAGTGGTTCATGTAGCAGTTTGGGGGATGTGGGGTTTGTTGGTAGGTTTTTTTTTGTTTTTTTCCCTTTGAAGCTGTTCTTGAAACAAATATTAAAATGTTTCCATAAATATGTTACAATAATTTCCAAGTGCTCATGTGCTGTAGAATTGGGCCTTTTATTTAAAAATGGGGATTGTTTTCTGCAACTTCTGTCAACAGGAAGCAGGATTAAAGTAACTTTTGCAGTTGTTTAAATATCTGAAGAGTTTTCTCACAAGGAATGTAAATGTTGCTGTTGTATTACCCAGAAATCTGTTTGGGGTAAATGATCCACTATGAAAAAATTGGAATAAACCCCACAGCCATTCTTTTATTCCCAGACAGCAGCTGCAGCTTGGGTGTTCTAAAACCATCTCTTCAATTGTTTAGTTGCCATTGGAATCTCTGGATCATACTGTTGGAAAAGGAGGATTAGGCTAGGGACTGTTAATGACACAAACCTGGTGCTTCATTCACTGTTTCTCCCCAGGAAAGTAGTGGATATTTTAAATCCACCCTCCTGTTTCGTTTGGGATGCAACTGTAAACTCCTGCTTTGGCTTCAGCATTTCTTCACTTCTTAAGAATTTAGGGATTCTTCCTGCATTTGCAGCCAAGACTGTCATGAATGAGTGCATCAATGACACACTGCAGCACAGTCTCTGGAGACATTCATGTCTGGAAGCTCCTAAGATTTTTTTCCATGAAGTTGGAGAAGATTCTTAGTTACAGTTAGACTTTGGCTGTTGTTGCATCTTTAATAAGAGCAAGAAAAGTGTTGCTGCATTTTGTGCTGCTCATGAAGATGCTTTGAGATGCCCAGGAGATTTTCAGGTCATGTCACAGGTTACACATTCCAAACTGTGTCCAGGGAAGTCCTGTTGCCCAGATGAGATGGTCCAATACCACACCCCATTTGAAAGAGTGAAGAAGACACTTCACAGTCCTGGACAAATGGGTTTTAAAAGAGACTAATTCATGGTAACTACATTTCTAGTCACATAATTGATCTCGTAGTTTTCAGTAGATTCAGAACATAACTCTGACTTCATTTGCAGTGGGAAATGCTTAATGCTGCTGTGAGTGAGTTTGAGTTTCTGACTGAGAGGATGAGAAACTGGGCAGTGGTACAAATGAGAAGTTACCACCCACATTTTGGCAGTTCCTGTCTGATCACATTCTTTTGACCTATACTTTCAATATGCAATTTTGTGGAAGTAAAAATGCAAGAATTGTTTTAGTGGGATACAACTCTTCTGCCTCTTCTTGCTCTCCTTCTTTTCCCCTGGAGTTACCAGATTTGAAATATTTAGGTTAACAGCACAATTCAAAGGTAATGATATGATTGAATGTCTCTACTTTGTGTCCCTGTTTGTGAGGTGACCAACCTTATAGAGCAACAGTTCAGTGTAATTTCTGGTTCTCCTGTTGTTGTTGACATTTTTAAAAAGCCCTTCTTGTGGTGCTGTCCAGCTGAAATTGCAGTCAAGCTCTGTCAGCACAAATTCTCTACCTGCAGTGGCAAACAGCAGCTCTGTAGGGATGCCACCTGTCCCTGTTTCTAAAGTCTGTACACTTCCTTTGTCCACCTAAGTTCTAGAAGATCCCTGCTCTGCCAGGCCCTTTTCTGCCCTGCTTGCTTGATTTCCAGCACTCTGGAATCATCTGCCTCTGGGCTCTTTAAAGATTGCTCTTAAAAATCACCTGACAGACATCCATGGACTCCAGTTCTTTCAAAAGATTCCCAGGGAACCTCACTATTTCCTGGAAAGCACCCAAAGTCCACTCTCTCCATAGCCAAGGTTTTGCTGGATTTTTTTCTCCTACCTCCAACAATTTGAAGCTCAACTCCTTTGTGGTGGCCATGACTGAGGCAGCCACTGCTCAGCACTTGGCCCATGAGCCCCTCTCTGTTTACAAACAACAATTCCAGGAATCACCTTTCCCAGTCAGCTTCTTTAATACCTGCACCAAGAAGTTGCTTACACAGGAATTTCCTGGACCTCTTTGTGTCCACTGTGTGAGATTCCCAGTTAGATTTTGGGAATTTAAAATTACCCCTAAGGACCAGGGCAGTTGATACAGAGATATTCTTTAATACTGTGCTGACACTTGGGCTGCTCACAGCGGTGATGAGGTTGGTGTGAAGGATGGAAGAATGCAATTACCAGGGAAAGTCACTTCAGTCTGTTACTAAATTCTTCCAAGTGGATGAGCAAATGGGCCTTGACTAAGAGCTTTGCAACAATACCAAAAAGCAAACCAGCTTTGAAGGGTATTCCCATTACAGAACCCTTCAGCAGGAAGTTCTGGAGTCTCTTTGTTGTGTTGCCATTTCTCCTTGACCACCATGACCTCTACAGTTGGATCTTTGGACACAGACTGAAAATGCCTGTGACTGTCTCACTGCTTTTGAGTAATAAGGAAGGATGAACTGTAATGTGGAGGCCAGGGCTATTGTGAGCAGTACAAAATACATGCAAATTCTCTTATTGCTCTGTAAGTAATAGATCTGTAGTGAGGGACTGATGATGGTGAATTGGGATGTATTTTCAGCTGGTGGGAAATGTGCTGAGAGCTAGCTGCTCTTGGTGTTTGAGATTGAGATAGTGCTGATGAAAACTGCAAGCACTGCAATAACTACTTTATATGTTTATTTTATTTTATAGGCTGGTAACCAGCACATATATCAGCCTGTGGGAAAACCAGGTAAGCAGTAAATGTAGATACTGACATTTTGAGTATTTGATTACAAGTCTTGCAGCAGCAGTAGTCAACAAAAGTTCATGGCAGTATTTCCATACAGAGTGGATTCAGTTCCAGGTGCTACGCATGGATGTTTGTGTGCTGTGTGTTCAGGTTCCCCATGCAGGCTCCAGACATGCAGTCAGCAAAGCCAAGGAAGTGTTTAGATCAACAAGCAGGAAATGTCTAGAGGAAACTGAGTCAGAATGGGAATTCACCCAGGGTGGAGTTCAGACATGTAAAACAGCAGTAGATAGACACCTAAAAATGAGTTTCTTGCTCTCAAAAGTGAATCACACAATTTGCTGCTGGGAAGAAGTCCAGTTTCCCAGATACACACAGCATGTTGGCAGTCAGCTGTGGTACCAGGGGTGACGTCCTCTCAGGGCTGGGGTAGCTGTTCCCAGAGCAGTAGCAGTTACCCCACAAAAGGAGTTTCAAATACTTAACTCAAATAATCCTGCTCTTATAAAATGCAGCTCCCACAAACAGTGCATTTACTGCAAGACACCTAAAGATGTCCCATCTCTGGCAGAGCAGAGCACGTGCAGGCTGTGCAGTGCAGAGCTGAAGGGTGCCAGGTGCATCTGACACGTTGTGCTCTAAAAACGCAAATTTTTGTGTCGGGCAGATCACGCAGCTCCGCCAAAGAAGCCTCCGCGCCCCGGAGCCCCCGGGCACCTGGGCAGCCTCGCCAGCCTCAACAGCCCCATGGACAGCTACAACGAGGGTGTGAAGGTAGGAGAAACACCACCAGAAAATGGAAAATTACCAGGGCCATGTGAAATAGCCCCAGCAAATCAAACATGACCGCTCTGAGGTAGTTTGGTGTTGTTGAAGTAGAGACCATGGAAAGCAAAGGGGACCAAACCTTATGAGTAAATAATGTCATGGGGCAAACATGCCCTGGCAGCTCTGCAGGGGAGTGGGGAGGGAACTCAGGTTCTCCCTGGCTGTGATTTAGTGTGTTCCTCAGCTAGAGCCTGCCCAGGTGAGCTTATTTCTAGTTTGAAATGGTGAGGTGCCAAATGGACCCAGCTCCCTGTTGAGCAGGATGGAGCATGCCCAGGGATCCCAGTTACATAGATGGTACCAAAGTCTCCTGTCCTTCGTCACAGAGAGGTGAGACTTCTCCTGCAGTGCTCAAAAAACTCTTGCTGCAGCACCAGGGCTCCTCAAACCCTGCCCAGCTCTGGGGAACAAGGGAAGAGGGGAAATGGGCTGTCTGACCTGGGAGTGAGATACTTCCTGATGTGTTGTTTCATTTCCGATAAATAGCAATAAAGCCAAAACTGAAACTTGACAGTGGTTTTGTAGCAGAGGTTCTGCTGCAGGGTTCTGCCCCTGCTGCAGTTGGTGTCCACAGAACTGCTCCTAAGGATGTCAGGCACTCCAAAAATCATCACTTTGTGTGCTGTTCCCTGCCTGTGGGACTCTGCCACCTTTCTAATCTCCAGGAAACAGCCCCGCCAGGCCTGTAGTAAAGAACAGGAATCCATGGTGTGGTGGCCACAGCAGCTGGGATAAGTGACCCTTATTTTAGGTGATTTAAGGAAATACAAAAAAAGCCCAGTTCATCTGAACATGAAATTCAGAACCTGCCATCAGACCAGTGTGTTCAGCACAACTTGATCTCAGCCACTGCCAGCCTGTCTCACTCCTGCTCGTGTTCTGGGATTATTGGAATGTTTAAGAATCGGTGTAAATAGCCAGCAGTGGTGAATTTGAGCAGGATTATTTATTATAAACTGATGCCAGTGCTTTATGAGTTGCCAAGCCTCAGAAAACGTCAAAAAGCAGTAACAGATGTGTTACTAAACTTGGCTTCTCTAAAATTTCCTTTCTAAATGCTGACACTGGAACATGAAAAAATGTTTTTGAAATACATCCTTTTGACAACAAACAAACCTGAGCAGTCAGAGACATCAGTAGCGACAAGTGAACAGGATTTGTATACTAAACAACTCTTTGAGTAGGAAAGAAGGGCTGATTTTGTTTTTTCCTGTCAAAATTTTCTTGGAATTGGATTGTTTTATGCCCCTTGAAGAAAACAGCCCATTACTTCTTGGCGTAGCTTTGTTAATGGTTGCAGTCCTAAACTGAAGATGCTTCTAGGGTTCATTTCAGACTCCCTTTTCAGGGAGAACACAGATGAAGAGGATTGGAATTGCCTGCCCTCAGGAGCCTTCAGGGCAGGCTCCAGAGAGCTCCTGGGTGAGGCAGAGTCAGCCCGTTCCACAAAGAAACTCAAAATTCTGCAGAGTAGTGGTGTTAATATTGGGGATAAACAAAGAGAAACCAAGGGCTGAGAAACACAATGTCCATAGCCTTGAAAGGTTCGGGTCTGGAGTTCTAAGGGCTGGGAATCATCTGGAATGAGTTCGTGGTAGTTCCTGACCATGGCTGTGATGAGTTCTTGTGAACAAGTCCTGCACAGTTAAATGAGCCTGTCTTTCCCATCATGACTTAACTAAAAAAGTTTCAGAAAGATGAATACAAAATTTTCTTAAATGCATCGAGTCCTGGCCTGTTTGTGCAGAGGGACCAGCAGTGTTCCCAGGACAGGTTTCCCAGGCCCTCTGCTCCACTCACCACTCTGCTGCTCGCCAGACTGGCTTGCTCCTGTCCAGCTTTGCATGATCTCCTGCCCGTGTGTTTAGTCAGGAGGAAGCATGGGGTGCATGGCAAACCCTTCCACTGCCCACAGGGGTACACAGCAGCCGTTCTGTCACACAGGACCCAGGGCTAACATGAGTGGCTGCCAGTTCTGGTGAGGATGCGTTTTCGTTGCAGGCTTTTTAACTGGTCTCTGATTGCTACGTGTTTGGATTTGTTTGGTTTTTGGTTTTTTTTTTTTTTTTTTTTCCTGCTGAGTTTTATTAATATTGTTTTTCTTTTTTTCCCTTCTTTTGGTAAATTTCTTTAACCTCCCCCCACATTCTGCTCAACCATAGCCATGGAGGGTAAGCAGTGCGTGAGCGTGTGTGTACGTGCCCTATTCCAAAATGTCTTTGCATGTGACTTTGCCAAATGACTGTTTTAACTTCTTGATTGCTGAAACTGATTCGAATCACAGCCTTCCCCTGCTGATTGAGGCAATTACAGTGTTCTTTTTCCTAAGGTATTTTCTGATCAATGCACTAGATTGAATCTCTGTAATAGCTGTTGAATATCCACTTAGTGAAATACTACAAAATGGAATCACCGTGTACTGAGTCCTGCACTCCTTCCTTAGAGAAAGTCTCATCAAAGCATTCCATAGTTTCTTCAGGACAGTGGATCAGGGGCTTGCAGTGAAACATTTCTGGAGTTGGGACCAGTCCTGAGAGCCAGCAGTAACCCAGTGTAGGGAGCTGAAGCGCCATGAACCATCTCAGATCCAGGAGGAAATCAGGAATTTTTAAACTTTCTGTTCACATTGAGTTGTTGCTTGGGCATCCCATAGTAGGGAATAGCTGCAGGAAACTGGGATGCTTGGTAGTTTTACAGTTCTGAGATACTGAGGACCTTACAAAGGATGTTTGCAAAGTTTCTTTCATTTCAGACCTGGGATTATTTCAGTCTGTCTTGGATTTAACTCCAGACATATCTGACTTGTTGGAAGTTTTACTTGAGTAAAGCCCACATGAGTTACAAGTTTTTTTTCCGATCTCTTGGAAATCAATTTTCTAAAATCATTCCATGTTTCCCACCTGTACTGGTGACACCATTTTTGTTAACCTGCTGTAGATTTTCACTAACAAAAGAAAAATGTCATAGAATCGTGGAATAGTTTGGCTTGGAAGGGATCTCAAGGATGATCTCGTTCCAGTTCTCTCTTTAACACATCAGTATGTTACTGTGTGCTCTGACATTATTTTGGAGCACAAAAAGCCCTTCTGGAATGAGGGTACCTGTTGCCCTCACAGTGGAACTTGAACCACTGAGACATGTTATGTACTCAGTACTCTCATGCCTCAAATTATTCCCTTCTCTGTTGAGAGTGTTACACTGGAAGCTCTTCAGGGAAACCCTGGTAAAAGTTGTTCAGTGTCACTTCAGAGATCAGGTTCAGTCAGAAGAACTAAGAGAAACTTCCTTCATCCCCAGAGCCAGCGTGCTCGGCCAGCCCAGGGCAGCAGCGGGGCCGGGCGGGGGCTGTGGGAGCTCGGGGAACCGGAGCCCTTCCTGGCTGGGAAGTGGCTGAGCCCCATCTGCTGGGGACAGGAGGTCCAGCAGCCCCTCTCTGCTTGCAGATTCAGCCGCAGGAGATCAGCCCTCCTCCCACGGCCAACCTGGACCGCTCCAATGACAAAGTCTACGAGAATGTCACTGGGCTGGTGAAGGCGGTGATAGAAATGTCCAGTAAAATCCAGCCGGCCCCGCCCGAGGAGTACGTGCCCATGGTGAAGGTATGAAGGGGTGTATTTCTTCCCTGAATGAGGTCTTCAAGTGGTGTAGGAGAAATTTCCTGGAAAGCTGGAGGTAGAAAAGCTGTTTGTGTTCATAGGGTGGGTGACTTGTGGTCAGAGGCTGGAGCTTTGGATTCCATGCCCAGTATTGTGGATAGCAGTGCTTCATGCCCAGCTTGCCTGTGCTTGTCCAGGGTCCTGATGGTGTGTTGTCTTCTCCACATTTTCACTTTCTATGAGGAAAAAAACCCTCGTTATTAAGCCTTTGGCATCTTGTTTTGATGGTGATAGGCACAATTGCAGGTGGGATTGTGAAGTGCCTTAGGCATGTTCCAACTCTCTCCTTATCCAGATGAGCAATTAAATGTATCCACTGCCTTTTGCACTCCTAAAATTCTCTCATCCAATTCTTCCAAGTCTTTGAAGTTTATTTCTTTAATCTTTTTTTTCTTAGGAGGTTGGTTTGGCACTAAGAACTTTACTGGCAACAGTAGATGAGACCCTCCCAGTGCTCCCTGCAAGCACCCACAGAGAGGTATGTGGAGCTCTGCTTACCTGCTGCTCAGCCACTGCCTTCCCAGTCAGCCTCAGCCCATTGGGACAGGTTTTGGTGCTCCCTTCTTGGCCCTTTTGGTTCCCTGAGCAGTCTGAACTCCTGGGTTATAATTCTGCATTAAATGAATTTAATTAAAATTGCTGCATGAACTTAGGCTTGGTATTAGTGAGGATTCTTCAACTGGATATAAGTGTCACCCATAGGAGGGTGACATAAACCCCAGTATTCCACAGCAGGGAATCAGCTGAGGGTTAGTTCTTAGTGCAGATGTCACCTGTCATTCCCTTGCAAACCAAGTCATTGAACAGGTAATGGAGGAGAGCTTGGTACAGCTGGAAGGTTGTCTGTAGTTCTGGATGAGGAGTGACTGAGAGCTTTCAGTGAAGTTCATAATTAAAACAGTTTTCCTCCAAAACCTTGAATGAGTGTGGTACTGAGAAAGCCAGGGAATGGTTCTGGCAGTGCCATCTCAGAGGTTCATGCTGACTTAGCTGTGTGCTTAAGTAACCTTTATCTGTCTTTTTTAGAGCTGCTTCTAGGCTTTAGAACTGCTTCAGTAGTAAAAAGAGTAAAGCTAACAAGAACCTGAAAACCCCTTACAAGCTGTTAATGCCAAGTTGTGGTTTAAAATCCACTACTTTGGTCTTGGTGCTGTTTAACAGTGGGTGGCTCAGCAGGTGCCACATTCCATCTGCTGATCCACGCGGTGCCCTCAGAAACAGCCCAGCTGCAGTCAGGAATCGGGCAGGGGCTGTGGCTCTGGGGCATTGCTGAGTGCAGTGTTTCAAACGCCAGGGCTGACAGGGTTGTCTCGTTGCAGATTGAGATGGCACAGAAGCTGCTGAACTCGGACCTGGCCGAGCTCATCAACAAGATGAAGCTGGCCCAGCAGTACGTCATGACCAGCCTGCAGCAGGAGTACAAGAAGCAAATGCTGACGGCTGCTCACGCCCTGGCTGTGGATGCCAAAAACCTGCTGGATGTTATTGATCAAGCCAGACTGAAAATCAGCCAGTCCAGACCGCACTAAGCACTGAGGGAAGAATGTCATCAGCCTCAGAATTCTGCTTGTGACAGGATGTTCCTTCACCTTCCACCAGCAGTGAGGATTAACCCAGTGCAGTCCTGGCCTTCCAGCGCCTCTGGCTTCAGCAGACCTGACCGACCCCTCGGGTTCTCTCATTGCAGCAGTTTAACCGAGTCTCTCTGGTAGAGCCGAGCTGGGCTGGGATTCAGAAGGTGGCATTAGCAGCAGATGAGGTTTGTACAGGAGCCCTCGGGCACTCAGAGCTGGGGCACAGGGCAGCTCACTCCATCGCATGGGACACACTTTGCACTGAGCTGCCACCATTGAGCTGCCACCGGGTCACGGTCTCGGAGCCAAAACTGTTGGAGCAGCAGATGGGAGAAAGATATTGTGAAGTGAAGAATTCGGGGAAACCTCAGGGCTGAGAATTCTTGCCCACAGTATATGAACTATCCAGACTGGAATTTTTTTTTATTAGAACACTTATGTCGCAATATGCTAATCACGATTTACAGAGAAAGAATAAAAAGCTATATTTTCAAGACTTCAGTCATTTCAAGACAAACTAAAGCCCTCTTCATCTTCCTGCCTTTTACTTTTACGTGACTGTGTGAAGCATTTGTTTGGAACTAGCTGTAGGACACAACTGAACACTCGTCTTTTTCAGGATAACGTGCCAGTTCTTTTGTAGCAATGTTGTTTTCCTTGGAAGTGAAAATGCTGCTTTGTACCAGAGCAATTCAGAGCTGCATTTAGAGGAGATCTGTAACCATTCATGTCCCCCCATTTTTATATAATTTATAAAGACAGATTAAAGCCATGATGACTATTTTAAACCCACTGTAGTTAACTAACCCATCCTTTTGTCTATCTTGCCTGGGAGGAGTTACAGTAGAGCAGTGTAATTAGATTTTCCTTGGTTTTCCAGTTATGCCATCTGTTCTGTTAAAATAAAAACCGCACTCCCTTTTTGCTGTTGAGGGATATAAATTATTCTCAGGAAGAATATAATGAACTGTACAGTTACTTTGACCTATTAAAAAGGTGTTACCAGTGAAACTCTTGACTCTTTTATTTCATGTGTGTACATTGCAAAGGAATTCTTCCCTGGGTACCTCTCTTTAAATATAACACAAACACCTACCAACCTAGCATTAAGTTGTTATATAAGTTTAAAAGGTGGGACAGTGCTGAGTCCATCAGTGTTTGGTCCAGATGTGGAACAATCCCCCTCCACAACTTTGGGACACCCTTCTCATGCACCTGGAATTCTGTAACGCCTCAAATGCTTTGGAACACAGCCCTTACCTTGTTCCAGCTGCTCTGGAGAAGTCCTGTTCAAAGGTTATTTATGAAATTCATGCTTTTTAAGTAGCCCCCTTGCAGTGCAGTGTTACATCACCTCCCACACCCACCCCTTACACCAGTTTTCTGGCCAGGTAAATACATTCTGTACCTTACACAACCTCAGCCTTCCACCTGAGAATTGCAGCCTTTTCCCCACCATGAAAAACCTCTGGCTTTGCTGTGCCACAGCTGCCATGGGAGCTGCACTGCTGCTGTAACCAGAGGTGTCACAGCACCAGAGGCTGCAGCACCAGCTCAGGGTCAGCCCTTCTGCTGAACAGGATCCCATGCTGCAGCTCCAGGCTGTCACCACATCCCCTGCTCACTGGGATTTCATTCCTCCCTCTGTCCAGAGGTTGTGGGTGCCTTTTAGAGCTTTAACTGTTCTTGTGAAACACCAAAAAAACCGACAGGGGAAGTTGTAAAGCCCCAGTTGAGCACTCATGACAGCAGTATAAGGAGGTGCAGGTAACTTGGCCATCCTCCACAAACATCCACCTGAGAGACATGAGTACAAGCACATGTTCTTTATTACAGGCTGGTACAAAACTAATTAGTCAAAAAGACCAAAGCCCATGTCATCATCAGATTCCTCTGATTCTTCCTTCTTTTCTTCTTCTTTCTTCTCTTCAGCTGGAAAAGAAATGAGACAGGATTTATCTTCCAATTTATCAGCTTACAGAAATCACTTGTCACAACAGATGTCACATGCAATGACGAACATCAAGCATGAACACCTGAGCAGTCCTAACAACCTAAGCCAGCAGCCTGAGAATAGTGTTTGTACTATGAGCAAAGTGGTTTTGTGACTTCAGAGTTCATTTCTATCAAACCTGAAAAATTTTAATAGGAGATGCTGTACGATCCTGACGACACACAGGAAAAGCAGTTTTAATTCTGAGGGAATACTAATCCTGTACACTGACTTCATGTGCAACGCCAGCCTTTCTCAAGGGGAGGGCGTGCTCTGCTCAAGAACACTCGCACACACACTGCATGGCAGAAACCACATGCAAACAGCTCCTGTAACCGGTGCTTGCAAAGCTGCGGCTGCCCCATCCCGGCAAGTGTGGGACGGGCCTCTGAACAGCCGAGTCTAGAGGACGGTGTCCCTGCCCACGGCAGTAGATTGCAAAGAGACGGCCTTAAAGACCCTCCCAATTTAATCCGTTCCACGGATCCACGTTCCCACGCCCCGGTCGGACACGGCCGCCACTTACCGGGGGCGGCTCCGCCGGCGGGCGCGGCACCACCCGCGGGAGCGGCGGCAGCCGGAGCCCCTCCACCGCCCGCTCCCACGTTACAGATCAGGCTCCCGATGTCAATGTTCGCCAGCGCCTGCGGAGAACGACAAGCGGCAGCGAAGCCTGGTTAACACGGGCGGGAGGTGCGGTGGGGAGCCCACACGCCGCCCCTGCCCGGCCCGCGGCCCCTCTCGCCCACCTTGGCGAAAAGCCCCGGCCAGAAAGGCTCCACGTTCACTCCGGCTGCCTTGATGAGCGCGTTGATCTTGTCCTCCTGCAACGAGACAGCGGCGCTCAGAACCCGCCCGGCCCGGCCCGGCGCGGCCCCTCAGGCGGCCATGCCGCGCGGCCGCCGCCATCTTGTGCGGCCGCACTCACCGTCACGGTGACCTCGTCGTCGTGAAGGATGAGGGCGGAGTAGATGCAGGCGAGCTCGGAGACGGAGGCCATGGCGGGGCGCGGTGCTGGTCGCCGGGTGGTTCGGCCTTAGCTTCGTACGAAGGACTCAGCACCTTGGGCCGCCGCGGAGCGAAAGGGGCCGGCCAACGCGGGGCGGATTTATAATGGCGGTGCGTGTTACGTCATCCGTGACGTCACCCGTCACCCGCCGCGCATGGCAGATGCCCGCGCGCGTTTCCTCCCTCCCTCCCCCCTCCCCCGTCCCTCACGGCCCTCACGGCCCTCACAGGGAATAATTCACCCGAAAACCGAGCACGGCGCTGGGCACCGGGTCCGGCCGCTCCCCCAGCACTGCCAGCACCACCCGGCCCCCAAGTGCCACATCCCCACGGCTTTTGTATCCCTGCAGGGATGCGGGCTCCACCACTGCCCTGCGTGAAAACTCTGGTGAGGCCGTTTTCCCAGGATCCAAACTAAACCTCCCTGGCACAGCTTGAAGGACCCAAGCCCTCCTCCCCCACAACTATTTCAGGTGTCGCTGCCTCGCTAGAACACTCCATTTAAAACGGGTAGAAAAGGTGCAGAATAAGTCCTTGGTACAGAACTGTGTAGCCTGATTTTCTCCACCAGAACATGAGCAAGAACTTTCCCTTGCAGTGACCAAGCACTGAACAGATTGCCCAGGGAGGGGTACAATCTCCCTCCCTGGAGATATTCCAGAACTGTCTGGACACGATCCTGAGCCTGTGCTCTGGGGTGGCCCTGCTGGAGCAGGGAGGTGGCACCAGGTGACCCCACTGCGGTCCCTTCCAGCCTCATCGTTCTGTGGTTCTGAGATTCTGTGAGTCCGATGAGCCTGCGCAAATTCCAGAGTTTTGCTCCAATCATCGGATTGTGAAAAATGAATGTTCTCTGGGTTTTATTTTTTGTCTTGACAGATGTGCATTTGATGAGCCTCAGCTCCGTGGCTGGGCAGATCATGGAACAGATTTCCCAGAAGCCGTGCTAGGGCTCTCCTGGAGGACGGGGAAGTGATCTGGGACAGCCACAGCTCCATCAAGGTCAACTCCTGCTTGATCAACCAAGGGGCCTTCTATGATGGAGTGACCACATGGAGTGGACAAGGGAAGGGCTATGGATGTCACCTGTCTGGACTTCTGTAAAGCCTTTAACACAGTCCCACACAACTTTCTTCTGTCTCTCTCCATAGAGATGAATTTTATGGATGGACTGTTTGGTGGATAAGGAATTGGCTGGATGGTCACATCCACAGTGCAGTGGTTGACTCAATGTCCAGATGAAGATCAGATGTGTCCCTCAGGTCTGTTTGGCACCATTATGATTTAAAGTCTTCATCAAAGACATGAACAGGAGGATCAGGTGCACCCTCAGCAGATTTGCAGATAACTCCAAGCTGAGTGGTGTGGCTGACATGCCTGAGGGATGGGATTCCATCCAGGCTGGATGGGGCTCTGAACAACCTGATCTAGGTGAAGACTGTGCATTGCAGTGGGGCTGGGCTATCTGACCTTCGAAGGTCCCTTCCAACCCAAACCAAATAAGTCAAAGTAATTAAGCTTAAGCAAAATTATTCCAAAAAAAATGCAAAAAGCTTGAAAGCTTAGAATCCTAAAATGACAATTTTCTGTTACCAGCAAACTGTATCCACCTTCTTTTGTAGTGCTCCTTTATAGAAATCTCAGGATGTATTAGACCATTACAAGTGAAAACTGAGGTAGGCAAGAGGGACTTTACCTCTTGTATCCATCCCTTCCTAAGGATCACAAACAACAGAGAATTTCACTAAACAAAGATTAACATTACTCACTGCTGAAGAGGATAAATGCACAGTGATGTAGTGCATAATTTGTGGGTGCTTATCCCTATTAGTGGGGCCAACAGCTCTGAATTTAAGCACTTACTTAAGTTTCCTATTCAAGACACAGGACAATTGCCTACATTTTTATACCTAACTCAAAGCAGCAAATAAATGCACTTTTCCAGTGAGATTAAACATCCAGGAACCTCTGTCATTGCTGGGTGCTTGAGGGTGGGACTTTACAGGGACTTGTGTGAACCTCACTCCAGGGCTGCCAAGTTCTCCTGTGCAAAAGCCCTCAGAGCTGTCCCAGTGGTCCATGAGATGATGATCTGACTGGAAAGTAGCAACAGAGAAATAAGATTCCTTTTCAATCAAATAAACTTGCAAATGTTGCTGGCCTGGGAGATGAATACTGGAAGTGTGCAGGCAGTCAACAAAATTATATATTTAATAGACATGGTTTTGTAACAGTTCTTCTATAACAGTCCTTAAGCTAAAAATTATTAGAAATGCTGATGGATTGTTAAAAAATCAAATATGAAGACCTAAAATTTAAATGTGACATTCACATAAGTTTAGGCTTTGGTTGGCAAAGATGTTAATTAAATGAGATTTGCCTGCATCCTTGCTTCATGGCTGTCTTGCTGCATCTATTCAGTGACACTGATAAAGCTGCTCTGTAGAAGCCCAGAATAAAGTTCTGATGAAAAGAAATCACTGTGTAAAAGAAAGCAAAAAACCAAAAGAAACCCCAGTTTTGCTGCTTCCTAAAGCTTTCAGAAGCCTAGGTATGTGATCAGGATTGCTGGTCAATAAAGCTTAATTAATAAAGCTGGATAATAAAGCAGACCAAGGGTCTAGAAATTTGCAGTGGTGTGTGCTTTTTCACCTCTGATCCTGTAACTGTCTGTACTTTTATTGTCTAACACATCACCATCCTTTTGGAGCAGAATTCTGTTCTGGATGAATCTACAGCAAATAGATGGAGGCTTAAAAAAAACCCAACAAACCCCCTTACATTCTTCTGTGTATTCTGCTATTCCAGGGTAGTGAGTTATTTCCAGGCTGTGAAGTTTAGGATGATGGTACAGCTGTGTACTAGCAAGCTGATGCAGGATCAAACAGGGCTGTCTTCATGATAAACAAAACAAGTAACTTGGCTGTGAAACTTCCCTGAGGTGGATATTTGACACTTGGAGGATGGATGGTGAAGAGCAGTGGCAGAGATCTGGCTGGATGTGCCTGTGCATTGCCAAGGAAGATAAAAACATCAGCAAGATCTGTCATTATCATACACAAAGCAGTCAGCCCTTAGCACCTCACTCTGAATTAGCTGTGTGAACACTACAGAGCTGATGCTGAGAGTTAGAACATGACCAAGGCCACTGGTGGTCATCAAAGTGGTCAGATTGAAGAGGTCTTTACCAAGGAGACTTGAAGTTGATAGTTCCTTTCTCTGTTCTTGTCCTTGCTATACTATTTTCTTGCTGCTTATAACCTTCCTGAGGTGATTCTTCTCTCCTTAAGCTGCCTCTCTCCAGCTTTAAGGCTACAGTTTCTCAGTGACCAAAGGCAAAGTGTGGCCAGGGCAGTGATTGTCCCCCTGTACTCAGCACTGGGGTGGCCACACCTCGAGTCCTGTGTTCAGATTCGGGTTCTTTACTACAAGAAGGACGTTGGAGCCTGTCTGAAGAAAAGGAACAAAGCTGGGGAGGGAAGGAGCTGCCTGACAGGAGGCTGAAGCTGGGGGGGGATTGGCCTCTTCTGCCAGGTAATAATGCAAGGATGAGAGGAAGTGACCCCAAGTTGTGCTCATGGAAGTTTAGATTCACTATTAAGAAAAATTTCTGCATGGAAAGGATGGTCAAGCATTGGAACAGGCTGCCCAGGGAAGGGATTGAGCCAAGAGCCTTGGGGGTATTTAAAAGACATGTAGATATGGCACTTAGAGACATGCTTTTTTTCTTGGTGAACAGTCTCAGGTACAGTATTTACTTCATCTTCTTTTTTGGAAAGTTTTTTTTGTTTCTAGTTTTTTTTTTTTTTTGTTGTTTTTGTTTTGTTTTGTTTTGGTGGTTTTTTTTGTTTGGGTTTTTTTTTGTTTGGTTGGTTTTTCTTGTTTTGTTTTGTTTTGTTTTTTTTTTGTGGGTAACAAGGTCATTACAATGAAGAACTAAACTAGTTATTCTTGAAACTGTAACAACCAGTGAGTGCAACACATCCCCAATAGGTGGTGCTGCATGTTTTCCATCAAGTTGAATTGTTGCATTGTTGGCCCTGATCGCCTGGAAAAATTGTCTTTTTGAGTGAACTGAAGTTAATAATCTAATGATAATTAGTTGTTGTTTTTTTTTAATATAAATTATTATTGCAATTCATTTGACAAAATAATTGCAGTTTTGTAGCTTGGTAGTTGGGACAGTTGTCTGATTATAGAAAGACAAAAATCATGTTTTGGTCCCTCCACCATGGATTAATTGTGGTTCAATATTTAATTGTTAAAATAACAAACAGTTCCTGAGCAGGGGACCAAAACCCTCAAAGTCTTTGTAAAATGTGATCAATTTAGGGCACAGAGCCATGGACTTCTTCACTTTGGTTCTGATTTTAAATTCTTATGTAAAGCAGAATGCAGAATATGTGACAGGTCCAATTCATGTACTCCAGGATAACATCTTAAAAGTTAGGCTAGTTGAGAAATGACAAATATAAGCCTAAATCCCTTCCAAGTCAAGAATAAAATTTACATCTTTCAGCTCCGAGTGAAAATTTTTGCTACTGTGTCATTGTAAGCAATGACTGTCAGACATTTATAAACTCTGGGGGTTTAAAATTAATTCAATTTAAAATGGGAATGGTTGTTATTTAGGGTATGTTTTCTCATAAAAAGAAAAGCTGTATCATTTGTCACTGGTCTATTTGTATATAAAATATTTCCCCTAGATTGCTGCTGCTGCTATAAATGATTTTTAAATGCTGCTCCTAAATACCATCTTTGCTTCCAGAATTATTAGAACATAATTTTTCCCAAAATTAATAATTTCTACTGTGACAGATATCAGTTCTGGGAAATGTCATCTTGAAATTCAGCAGTTAAGGAAGGTATTGTGCCCAACAGTCACTCATTTTTTTTTCTTTAGAAAAACCTAATTTTAAGTGTTTAAGCAGCTATTCTTACACTACCATATAATTGTTAATACAGCATATAAAGACCATGCTTAAAAAATGCTGTTATGGAGCTTTCAAACCTCTCTTTCAGACCAAACTTTTCAAGAACTGAAGCCTTTTTTGGGTGAAATGGCCCAGTAAGACATAATTAGGTTTCACTGTGCTCCAAAACAGCAGTTGTCAGTGACAGAAAGCATTGGAAATAAAGCAAGTGACGTGGCCCAAAATGAGTGTGTGAACAGAGGTAGAAGAGAGCTGGAACTCTCTTTCCTCAGCTGCACAGAAATGCTGCTGGAAGTGCTCAGTACCATGAAAATATACCTAAGGAACAGCAGCACTTCCACATGGGGAAACTGTGCTTAAATAAAACAATTTTATTTATTATTTAGCTGCCTGTGTAGTTCTACAGTCTTGTATAAACAGTGACAAATAAGCTTTTGCTTATTAAGTGCTGAATCCAGAGAAATCAGCTTTAAATTGGTACAAGAATGTTGCACTCTAGGATGTTTGAGGCATTAATTGCCATTTTCAGGATCTCTGTTTTTTTCAGGGAACTTCTGAAATCAATTGCAGAGGATCCAGTGGAGCCAGAAAGAAGTGTGGGATGAGTGTTTAGTATTTTGTAAAACCTCCCCTTATATTTCACCTGTGTTCTGATGCTTATTAGCTTGTCATTTTCAAACTGCTACCACAGTACCATAGTGGACTTGGAGCTTCAGCATCAGGCAGTGCTGATAGCCAGGGTGCCCAAATTAGTTCAGTGAACATTTCCAGAAAGATGTCAGTGTATTTTATGTCCTTTTCTTTCAGAAATGCAGGCCTAACAGGCACAGTAGTATGTCTAATCTTAGAGAGAGTTATATTCATAATCAGGTTGAAGAGATTGATTTAAATATAGCATCAAAAAATTAGATGTTGATACAGAGACTGCATGTTTTTCTCCTGCCACCTGAGCAGAAAGGCCAAATGTGCCTCTTCTAGCTCTTGTTTTTGGGTATTTTTCACAATCCACCCTCTTTTTCAGCCTCTAGTAAGGTTATATACCAGAAATTATTGGTGGTTGTGAAAAAATATTACCCAGCTCTTCATAGGGAGGAAAACAGCAACCCCTTTGCCAGCTCCTGTGTTTATCTTTTTGTTAGACCTGCTTGACTTTACTTTAAAACTAAAGTTGACCCATACTTTTGTCTTTTATTTGTTTATAGTTACATGCAAATCTTTACTTTCCAGCAATTTGAGAAGCCTGGAATGAAGACAAATCCAAAATCACTCCAGTGGAAACTCTAGGGGTGACAATGGTTTCAGGAACAATTCACTTGAAGTGAAAGCTGAGCTGTTAATAGCAGCCCTTGAATATCTGCAAGTATGATCCTAAGGGGAGAGTAAATACTTTGGAACAATGAGATGCTTCTGTATCACTTGAAATATGAACTAATGAAGAAGGATATTAATTGGCTTGATGAACACTACAAGCTGTATGTTTGCCTTGCTCTTTGACAGATAATACTTGGTGAAGGAATTCAGTTGACTTTAACGGGGCTTGACTGGGTTGAAAACTGCATGAATTTTTTAAAGGCTTCCACATCAACATGGAGGAAGTGATTGAAAGTATGGATCATGGTTGTGCTGGAACTCTGTAGGTAACTCCAGTGGAAGTGAGCATCATTAACTTGCTTTTTGCATCTTTAGCAGGTTTAACTTTATTTTTTCCTAGTTTCTTCTGAAAGGAAGAGGTACTAATTAGGTGACTACAAAAGGATGACAGTTCGTGCAGGAATTGTCATCTCTGATATGAAATCATAGAATTGTTTAAGTTGGAAAATCCGTTTAAGATCATCAAGTCCAACCATTAACCCAGCACTGCCAAGCCCATCACCATGTCCCCACATGCCACATCCATGTCTTTTAAATTCCCCCAGGGATATCTCCAGGGTCTCAGTGTATCATACTGATCAGTACTCTGCCTCTTTCATATCCTTTCTAGTTAGTTTTCTCAAGTACATTATCTGGTTGTACTAAACTTTACATGTGTACAGTACCAGATATTATCTGGTTGACAAGGACAATAAGGCAACCCCACCACAGCTGGGTTTCATAGATATGACTAAAAGTGGGTACGGGGAATCCATGAGGTAACTGAGCTGAGGTTTTCAGAGCAACAGGAGGAATAAAAGAATATAAACAAACAAACCCAAATTTAATTCAAGATCCAGCAGTATGTGTAATACTGATACAATTCCAGCATACCTTTCAAACATGTAACAGGGAGAGGTAGTGGAGAAAGTGCTAGAGGAACAAAGTCATTTTCCAAGCTCTCACTGAAAGCCACAGGATGACAGGACATAGTCTTAAACTGTGCCGGGGGAGGTTCAGGCTGGACATTAAGAGGAGTTTCTTCACAACAAGGGTGATTAAACATTGGAATAGGCTGCCCAGGGTGGTGGTGGAGTCACCATCCCTGGAGGTGTTTAAGGATAAAGACGGGACATGGCACTCCGTACTCTGGTCTGGTTGACGTGGTGATGTCCGGTCATAGGCTGGACTCGGTGATCTCCGAGGACTTTTCCAACCTGGCTGATTCTGTGACTCCGCGGGCAGAGCTCAGGCGGGGGCGGCAGGCGGAGAGCGGGGGCTGCAGGCAGGGACAGGGGGCTGAAGGCAGGGACAGGGGGCTGCAGGCGGAGAGCGGGGGCTGCAGGCAGGGAGCGGGGGCTGCAGGCGGAGAGCGGGGGCTGCAGGCAGGGAGCGGGGGCTGCAGGCAGGGACAGAGGGCTGCAGGCAGGGAGCGGGGCCCCTCGGCTCGGCAGCGCTCCCGATCCCCGTCCTGCTGCCGCGGCCGCTTCCCGCCCGCCCGGCCGGAGGGCGGAGCGCCCCTTCCCCGTGACCCCGCGGCTCCTCCTCCTCCCCTCC
Organism: Vidua chalybeata; assembly: GCF_026979565.1. Taxonomy (NCBI): domain Eukaryota; kingdom Metazoa; phylum Chordata; class Aves; order Passeriformes; family Viduidae; genus Vidua; species Vidua chalybeata. Next base: position 148,834,834 of record NC_071530.1, on the reverse strand, counting down.
CCGCTCCTCAGTGCCGACGAGTAACCTGGATTCCCGGCCCTCCTCCTCCTCCCTATTTTTTTTTTTTTTTTTTTTTTCCCCTCCTCTCCCCTTTTCTTTTCCTCCCCCCTCCCCTTCCTACTCCTCCTCCCCTTCCCCCGACAGCGTAGCCGGGGCTCGGGCTCGCTCCCTCCCCCGTGCCCTCCCCTGGAGCCGCCACCGCCGCCTCCGCCGCCGCACACACGGAGACATGTACCCGGGAGCCCCCTCCGCCGGACCCGGTGAGCTTTCGCCCGGGTTTGTTTCCCTCCTCCGCTCCCCCCGGAGCGGCTTTCCCGGTCCGTGTCCGTGGGGAGCCCCGGGAGCGCCTCGCCCCCCCGGCTCGGGCCTGGCTGGAGCGGCGGCCGCGCTGGCCGGGGGAGGAAGGAGGGTCAGGGCGCCGCCGCCACCTCGGGCAGGGCCGCGTGTCCGGAGGCCCCTCTGAGGGGAGGGTCGCCTTCCCTGCTCCGGTGCCCCTTCCCTCTGCCGAGCCCTGAGGCCGGCGCAGCTCCCGCTGCGAACCGGGGTCTCCATTTCCTCTCTCCCGGCTCCATCCTGGGATTCCCGGCTGGCCGCGTGTTCGTCAGCGGCCGCGCTGCGATAGTTGTGCTGTGCAGGTCGGGGAAGCGCCCGCATGTCGGGAGGGCTGGGAGAGGTGAGGGGCAGCGTAAGGTGTCCTCAGGCTCGCTCTGTGGTGTGAGCAAATCTGGGAGCAAAGGAAAGGTGGACGTGCAAAGAAGGGTTTGCAACTCTCTTAGGGAGATTTAGTATCACATTGGGGAAATACAGGTTAATACTGTGCGAGTTTGTGCAGTTCATATAAGACAATGTTTTCTCCTTTTTAGTGTTAGGCTGTTTCTGCGGTGAGAATTCTTATGTAAGAAACAACAGTGTTTGGGTGACTGGCGCCTAGTTTTCTTCTAGAAAAGTTTCAAAATAAATGCAACTTTATTTTATACCATTGTTTTCAATTGTTTTCTAAAAAATTTCTTCCCTTAGAGGAATAATCTAGCAAGGACTGGTGTAGGGAAATACAGGACCTGTAACTGAGATGTCTTTTAGTGTTCCTCTTACAGATGCTTCTGTAAAAGCATTCATATCTTGGGATCCACAGTTAGGTGCTGGCTTTATTTTTTCTTTTTTTTTTTTTTTTCCCTCTGACTTGGTTTTCCTCAAGGGGCAATAATTAGGAAAGACAATCAGGATGATTATTTTCCTCTTGAAGTACAGCTCCTCTGTTTTTACTTTCTCACCGGGCTCTTGCTGGCACAGCAGGCAGACAGGTCTCTACAGCTCTGTGTCCCCAGACTGGTGTTTAAGATTTTGCTTTCATGTGTAACATCGTTTGCACATTTCAGTACCGATAACTGTAGGTTATAGGTGTAATCCTTTGGTGGTCTCTGGTGTCGGGTTCCCTTGCTCAGGCACAGGTACACTTTCAGTTTACAGGTGCTTATGGCTCAACATCAGGCTGTTGCTATGTTCACCTCGTGGTGATAGATCTTGTTTGAAATTGTGCTTAAGAAGACAGATAATTAAAAATACTACCAGCATATGGGCTGAGAGTAGTTTCATTTGTGGGAGTCTCTTTATTTACTCTCTTATCCGATCCTACCACTTTCCCTTTCACTTGGAATGATCTCCCAGCTGGTGGCTGCTGTTTGCCATCAGGGATGCACGTTTGATGTGAAGGAATGTTTTCACCTTCCTGGAACAACAACCTCCTAACCTCGGGCTGCTGACACTGCTGTACTTTCACCAAGTCCTAGGTGGCTGTGTGTTGTCGCCGGTGTGTGTCTCGGGCTCCTGCTGTTCCGCTGCCTCCAGCCGAGCTCATCTTGTGTCTTGTTTACTTCCGAGTTTATCAGTGTGGCTCAGCCCTTTCCCCGTGCGCGGCGCTGGGCAGTGGCCGTGTCTGTGCCGGGGTGGGAGCTGCGAGTTGTTCTCCACATGGTGAGCAACGCTCTGCTTCCTTCCTGTGAAATCATCCACGGACAGCCTCAGCAGCTCAGTGGCTTCTGGCAGCCCAGGCAGCTTCCTGCTCCACTCCACACACAAGGCAGGGCATCTTGGAGATTTTTATTATAGCGTGGCTCTTCTGTGAGCCAGCCTGGAAGCAGGGACTGTGAAGTCCCCTGCCACATGTTAATCTGAAAACTACAAACCCACTGTGTGTGAAATCCTGCTCGGAGGAGAGAGCACAAGTGTGGTTTACAGCCCCTCACCGAGCCAGAGCTGCTGTGAACACAGCAGAGAGCTGCAGCCTCTCCAGGTCTGTCAGCACATCCTTGACACGAGGGAAAGGCTCCATTCATCTCTGCTCTATCCGGATCCCGCCGCCGGAGCCGCTGCCCTCTCCGGACGCTGTTGATGCGCAGGAGCTGCTGTTTTCTCCCAGCTCCCGTGTCCAGACTGGACTCTGCAGCCAAACCCGTCGGAGGGTGCCCCTGGTGCTGGCCTCCTGCCAGAGGAACCGCTCAATTTGCCCCAGGGTTTGCTATTTTAGTCTTAATTCTTTTTCAGGAAACGGTATATCAAGCACGTTAGGAGGCCATTTCTGACTGATTGCAAAACATTGCTGGTGAACGTTGGAAAGTTTGTTCAAACATGCTGTTAATGTCAGGAGTAAGATGGGTTTTTATACACTAAAGGGTTGTCATGAAATCACTGTTTCCATAATTAGAAAATTAATGATCCCTTTTTGCTTTTTACCAAATACTGTCTGAGTTCTTGACTTGGTGTTGAATTTGCTGCGACTTTGCTTCCATACCCTTTTTTTATTAGCTTCAAGAAAGTGTGAAAAGTAAAGAATCTGGAAATCTGAGAAGGAATTATTTTTTGCAGAAAAATCTTGATACTGCTTTGATATTGTGGTGTACCTTTTTTTAGAAGGACAGAAAAATATCAAAGTGGCATAAAGATTAAAAGCTGCATGAACTTCTGGAACCTGCACTTCTAAGTCTTAATGTATTTATTAATTCTAAACTTTGCACACCACAGATTTCTCTTTTATTCTTTGAAAGGATATTTGGTTTTACCTGATGTTGAGGGTGTTAATGTATTGTTGAAGCAGGAATTGTCTGAAAAAGAGTGTGAAGTTGATTATAGCCTTGTGTGTGGAATACCAACTTTTTTTCCCTAGCACGAAAAGCAACTTTATTAAATTAGTGGAACTGAAGTTATTTTCTTGTCATGTAGTTGTGAGTTACCCTTTAAAAACTGTAAATAGACTGTTGAAACTTGTAATTCTGTTTTGGTTTTCAGTGCAGGTACTTGTTTTTACCTTCCATATATTTTCTTGAAGATTTTAGATGTTAGATATTGATTTTCTTTGGGAGTCTTCAATCTTAAAATGTGGTGCAGGGAAGGGTGTGCTCATGCCTTAGCTGGGGTAGTAGAAATGGCAATATCTTCATCTGGGTGTTCTCTTAGCTTGTGTTTCAGTGGCAGCAAAAGCTCCCTTGTACATCCTGTTAAAGGTCTTCCCTTCTCTTCTTAAAAAGCCTTTTTCTTTTCTCTTGGGGGTGGATATGGACCTGGTCTTACTCTGCTGCTGATACCACAGAGTCATCCAGTTTCTTTGGCTTAGTTTTAGACCATAAGTTAATGCTGAGACTCCTTGTAAACTGCCACACAGAGAGGAGGGAATGAAAACTTCATATACAGCCTCAGCTCTCTTTGTTTTTGCTAAAATTGAAATTGCATTTGACAAAGTTACAGCCTACAGAACACAGCATGACTTTTTCAAATGTGTTGTTGTCATGACCAATATATTTTCCTAATTGAGAGAAAAATTCTATATCATTATGTTGCCTCAGTTAACTGTGTTGTTTTCAGGTGGCTTAAAGATGAGGTGGTCTGATGGAAAGATAATTGGTGGTGTCAGATGTGACACCAAACTTTCTCCTTTCCTTTCTGAACTGTACTGTGCTATTTGCTATTGAAAAGTGAAATGTCTTTTTCAGCAGTGATTCTCATGCTGACTTTGCAGTTACATGGGATTTTATGCACTTATTTTTACTTCATCTTGAAGTTTTTCACTTTTGCAGAATTGTTATGTGCTCGTATGTACTTAGTGGTGCATTGGAATGTACAGAAGCAGTGCAGAGGAACATCCAAACCTTCCTGGCTTCCAGGAAAGCTATTTTTTCACAATTTATAGCCCTTCCTTCACTGCTATCACCACCAGTCTGCCTGTCTTTCACAGAAGGGTGGAAAAGGGATATAAATGCTTTAATTCAGTAAGAAAAAATGCCTTAGATGATCATCTGATATTCTTGTACCCCTTAGAACTGTATAGGAGGGAGAGATTTTTCCGTTTCAGAAACCAGCCCTTCTAAACACTTTCGGCCTTCCAGAAATTGCAGGGATCAGCCAATGAGCATTGTAAACTTCTGCTAAATTGGCTTTGCAAACACTAATTTAGTTTTAACTAATTAGGAACTTTACTTGCCTGATGAAACGCCTGTTCATGTTGGCTAAGGCTGTCCTGATGACAGCTTCAGAGAACTTGTAAGTGCTGTCAGAATCTTGGTGTTTTGCTTCTCTTACTTCATCTTTAAGCAAGATACTTGGTCTTATTTTTGGTGATGAAGTTTCTAATACTTAGCCTACCAGAAATTATTACTAAATCTCTAAATGAAGAAAAGTCAGCCTCCAGTATCTTATTTTTGGTAAGTTATGAACTAGAGGAAAAAAAAAGCTGGTGGAAAATACTACGTAGTTTTAACTGTAGTGGCTGTGGGTAGGGATCTGTTCCATGCATTGTCCAATTAATTTGTTTTAGTATCTTGCTTCCTCTCTGAAGTACTCACAAAGCAGCCCACTAGAATGTAAAATATCTCTTATCCTATTGACTAGGGAAGCACAGCCCTTTGAATTCGGTGCAAAGGGATTTTTGATTGGGGCTTTTTTTTCCCCACTTATATTGTAATACACAAATTTGAACTTAACAATTTCATTTTACATTTTATACTGCAGAAGTTTGGAAAAGACAGACCTGGATAGTATCAACCCCAGGTAGACTGAATTTGTGTAGTGTCACTCCTGTTTTACACCAGAGCTGTAATTTGTGAGTCCCTTTGGCAACCATTTCTAAGAAGTTGTGCTTTGAAGAGACTTTCTAGTACTGTCCAGGAAGTGGGGTTTTTTTAAATCCTCAAGACTGAGGTGATGCCTGTATTTTTATATACTCAGACTGTTTTAATCAGTGGTGTCTTTTAGTCTGTTCAGTGATCACCACAGATTAGTGCAATTCATTTTAACTTTTCTATTTTAATTGTTTTGCTTTTATTGTTCTCTTATCAGAACATTATTTGGTGCTTTCAAATAAAAAGTTTTTGTGTGAGCGTTATTGAATCTGTTTCTGTACTCTGTCTTTGCATTTCATATTAAGCAAAATTGCTTCTTCTAAATACCCTGCTTTATAGCTAGGCTGCAGCTGTGAAGCCACGTGGCACCTGGTATCCAGGCTTTCTAGGAAGGAAAGTTTTGTTTGTTTTTTTTTTTTTTTAACTGTATGACTTCACAAAACTGGACACAGCCAAGGTGGAAGCAAACCATTGATTGAGATGGGAAAGTACTGTGGTTCTGGGCATAATCAAGTCAGTCCAAAGCTTGCTTTGAGTTTTTTCTTTTGAATTGGCTACTCATTGAGCTGTCCACAGTGCTACCGAATTTTGTTACTGTTTGGGTTGTGAAAGGGATTTGTTTATTTTTTTAATCACAGGTGTGGTGAGAGTAATTTGTTCTCTCCTGTTGTAATTTGTTTCTCCTGTTCTGTTTTTTGTACTGCTGCTCAGTTGTGTTCTGTCTTGTTGTGTGGGAGTTTATTGCCATCTGCAGTGAAGTTGCTGGGGACCAGGTCCCAACATGAGTAAGTCTGCAGTCATGCAAGTCTCTGTCTTTGGGAGATACATTAAAATATTTAACTTTTCAGAGATGCAGAATAACTCCAGTTATGGGCTCTACATGTGCAGTTTTGAACTCTGCAGTTTTTCCCAAAAGCTCTCCTAGCACAACCTGATTAAATCCCCTTGTACAAACTGCTTTATAATCAGAAGGTGGAGAATATTCTTAATAAAATGTGTAAGTCTGAAGACTGTGTATTTAAACAGTACATGATTTTACTGTCTCGTTGTGTCACTTCCAGCCTGTGTTGGGTGTGACAAGAGGAGATGCAGAGCAAAGCTGAAGTTTTCATTTTTTTGAGAAGTAAACTAATCTCAGCATGTTATCTTGGGAAGCTTGAAAATACACTTCTGAAACTTATCAAGTGTATCAAGTGATATTTATGATTTTCTATATAGTCTAGGAAAAAAAGTAACACTTTTGTGGCCACTGAGGAGCTGCCTTGGCAGTGTTGGACACCGTGGGTGGCTCTGTTTGAGCTGCTCATGTCAGAATATTGCAACATCTTGTCTCAGCAATGCTTTCTTTATGTTCCTAGTTTAGTCATGAAATTTACACAAGAGCTTATTAATGTGAGAATATAATGAAATTTTAATTTAGTAGTAGGAAGTGTGTGTGGATGTGCTAATTTAGATTTATTTTAAATAATCCAATTTTAGGAGAATTCCCAAGAGTGGAGGTTTCACTGGCTTAGCTAGATCAATCAAAAAATTGTTTGAAGTTAAACCTGTCATGTAGATGAATAAAACTTTAAAACATAATTATTACTGGGGCCTCATTATATGCCTTCTGAAACTTGTTTAGCAAGTGTTTGCTATTAAAGGACAGGCGTCTGTTCATAGAGAGGGTGAATTCCTGTCTAAATGTTGCTGTGTTCCTGACTTTGATAATGAACTTCTTTCTTTGTCCTTTCATACAGCTTGTGGTTTGCACTGAATGCTCCCTTTCTACTGGTTTTTATGGGCTTTTTTTATAGTTTCTCTGTTGGTTTTACACTCTTGCTCCATCATACTCCTCCATCATATCTGAAATCCTCATGGAGGACAAGGCTTTGGGAGAGCAGGGGGTTTCTCTTGTTTGTGGTTTTTTTACTGCCAGTGAAACCTATGGTTTCTCAAGTAATACTGCTGTCTCTACTGAGAGACATAGGTTTAAAAAGAAAACCCAAAAAACCACCAACCCTCCAAACCATAAGCAAAACAAAAAGTAAAATAGAGCAGAAATCCAGGTTCATGTAGAAATGACAATGCAGAAGAATTAATTTCTCAGTGGACCAGTGCATTTCATTTTGGGAAGAGCTTCAGTGTTTAATGAGGGAATGCTTAGGATTAACTCATAGGGATTCAGAATATTTGCATAAGGGTGTGTTGTTTAAAAGTCAGAGCTTCTTTCAAAAGGAGGAAACTTCCCGCCAAGGCAGGGAAATGAAGCTTTGTTGTCTGGGTCTCCTTATGTGATAAGAACACAGTAGTGGTGGGTTTTTCCTGATTGTTTGACTTGCAAATTCCCTTAATGTGAAATTTCAGGGAGGCCTCTCTGTAGCAAACTTTTATGTGTCTTTTTTTTTACATTTCATAGCTGAGTTTTAGTTTTTATCAGGTAATATGAGAACATCAGTTTCTTACAAGAAGGAGTTGGAGGAAAAAACCCTGAGGTGTAATGGAAGGAAAAAATTCTGATAGAGGACTTCTGCTGCCAGCCTACACTCTGTAATATCCCAGTTATTCCACTATTAGGAACCTGCATTTTGCCCTCTTTGCAGCGATGCTGAAAACCACAGCCCTATCTCTGGAAACCACAGGAGATATTACTACATGCTGAAGATGCTGCTGCAGCTGCTTTCACTATCTGAAATGATAAAATATAAAGCATAACCTCGGATCTTAGCTGGGAATTGTTCTATTTTGAAGCTAAACCATGAGAATGTTCATGTGTTTGTAGATTAATCCAGTGTGGGTATGGGAAAAGATTCTATTTTTTCCCCAAGGAAGACATGACTGTTCCGAGTTGCAGCTCTACAGTTGAGTTTTGTATATTAAAAACTGTTTAGGAATGAAGACAGCTTAATTTTTATTTTTAGATTTTTCACAAAGACACTGCCAGCCGAAGTCTGTGTGGGTATGAAATGTACTTGCAAAGGTACAACTCAAAGCAGAACCATCCTAACTTCTTTCTTTAGTTAGCTGAGGACAAATCACTTCTGTGTTTCATTAAGTTGTGCACAATGCAGATCCCACTGGGAACGTGGATCTGGGGCCTCTGTGGCACCAGCTCCCAGCTGGTGGGGCACAGCACATGAAAAACCATGCCAGTGGCCATGGAATAGAGCCCAAGCCATTAGAACTCATGAATTCAGTGGAACTGGTGTGCATGTGGGCACTGATGGCTCTAGGAATGCAGGAGGAGAGGATGGGGTGTAATGGTAGGGGAAAGGAGAAGTGTTGGGGGAGCAGCACTGCTGAGAACTCCGACTCTGCTTCGGGGGATTTAATCTATCCAACATCCGCTTGTGGGCTGTAATGCAGAGACCAGTTCTTACTGTTGCTGAGGAGGAAAAAAATAATCTTGGAAAGCCTGAGATGTGGAGGTAATGGAGTGTCAAAATGAGCTGTGCAGCTCTCATGGTGTTGTGTGATGGCAGCTGGGGTGTGCAGGTGTTGAAGTACCTAACGATGGGGCTGGGGCCGTGTACCCCTCGCTGAGCTCAGCTCTGCACCTGGCAGCAGCTGGATTTACTGTGGCTCCTGGGGACTGAATGGAATTGCTTGTCTGTCTCATGTTCACACCAAGTAGTGATGGAAACTTCAATCTGTGTGTTAAATATTTTGGGAGGGTCAATCCTGATGTATGAAGAAGTCATGCTTTACCAGCCTTGTAGTGACTTAAAATGAAAACAAGTGACTTAAAATAGGCTGATTCCTACAAACCTGTGCAGTTCCAAGTGTCAGGTAGTACTGAAGGAGGGGGAGCCACATTTCTTTCCTAACCTAAATGCAAACAAGGAATAAGGGAAGCATAGTGTGGGATGATGAATATGGAATTTCTGGTCTTACCTTCTTTAGAGGAGAAGCAGCCTGAAGGGAGCAATAGGTGTGAGTAGGTGGGTTGGGGTTTTTTTTTGTTCCCTCTTAAAATATGTGTTTATTCACTTTGGGTCTTTTGAAATGGCAAAGAACAGAGATTGTATTGAATGGAGGCATTACTTTTTATGAATGCAGAAAATACCATTATATTCTGTATTTCAAATTGTTAGGAAAGACATCTGGAATTAGTTCAACATTTTCTAAGGCATGGAAAAGGGAATGAATCATGATGGTCAAATGTGATAAATAGCACTAAGAATGTTCTCCATTTCCCCCTTCATTGAGCAGAGGTTTGTCTGAAGATGGAGTTATTTTGTTCTTTGAATTCACATTTAACTTCAAACTGGGCTGCTGACTTGTGGGTAAGCCGTAAGCATCCCTCCATTGTTTGGCTGAGGCTTGCTATTTGGATGACTTAATTCAAGCTGCAGCTTGTAATTAAAAGCATTTCTCTGTGGCCCTTAAGAAGGTTTGTGGTAGGACTTGGTCAAATTCCACGTGCAGGGATTGGTTAAGGCACCTGGTTTGTGAGCAGTGAGGATGGAAGTTCTGCACTTTGGGTGCTCTGCCACTGCTCACCCCACTTGTAGGTAGTGAAAAGCAGCTTGTTTGTATTCAAAAAATTGGAGGCTGACTTTGAAGGTCAAGGCTGCAAGGAGAATGTGGGAGGAAAGCAAAGTACTAACACTTGGTGTCTTTTGTGAGTTGACATTGTCCAGAAGCAGCTTGTGGGCTGGAAAGAACCATTCTGCTTTCTGCTGGAACATTGATCTCTTCCTCTTCAGTTCTTTTGTTCTTATATATTCTTCTTTGAAATGTGGTCCTGACTTAAAAGCAGGCTGGATTGATGTCTCTCTTCTCCCTTTGATCTGTAACTGCAGCTCACACCGTTGGTGTCTGGGAGCGATTCTGCTCTCAGTGATCACATCACTTCTGGCACTGTGAAAAGGTCGTTTTTGTATCCTAAAAAGGTCAAAAAGGCATCAGGGCAACCAAGGGAGCTGCAGATCTGTAACTGATTGTTTATTCCAGACAAAATCATCATAGAATGGGTTGGGCTGGACCTCTAAAGATCATCCTGTCCAACCTGCCTGCCATGGGCAGGGACATCTTTCAGTAGGTAAAAGGGTTGACTTGAAAGTTAATCTTGCGTGAATTCTTTCACAGGAAGTGCCCATTAGTCAATAAAATGATGTCTGGAGTAGTCTACTGAACATAATGAGATTACAGTTATGAAGGCAGTGCTGTTTATCACTCTTTGTTAAGGTATTTAGTTTCATACTACAGCATTAAGAAACTGGAAGCAATCTGGCAGAGTAGCATCAAACATCTCAGTAGTCATGCAAGGGCCTTAAAATATGACCAAACATGAGGACAGCTCCTTCATTTTTGCTCGTCAATATTAAGCCAGCCCTTTTGCTTGTAGCCCACTTTGGCACATGCAGTGTGCTGTGGTTAGAAAGTGTGGTAGCTGCTCACTGAGAGACCAGAAGAACCTTTAGAGTGGGGTTTTGACAAAAATGACAGCTGAAAATCTGATTACATCATCTCCTCCACTCTCCTTGTGGCTTGTTGAGTTCTTGGAGATTAACAGGTATGTCTGTAACGTTTTTTTGTTGTGCATTATCTAATTAAGAATGTTATAGCTTGACTGAAGAGCTTCTGGTTTCCAGGCTCTAAAACATCCTTAATGAGCAGCAGACAGACTTACAGGTCCCATATAGATTCCTCTGCTCCCAAAATATCAAGGGACTATGAGCTGCAGCTTTGACTTTCCCTTATCTCACAGAAAACACTGCCAGCCTCTCTCCTATCGTTCCCTAACGGTTCTTAACAGAAAGCCAGAAGTCAAACTTCTTTATAAAACCCAGACTGTCAGAAAACCTGAAGAGAGCCCCAAGTTTTTCTTTAGTTGGGTCCTAAAAAGAAAAGGCTGAAATCCCTGTATTTTTTTCCTGCTCTATTTATGTGTGACTAAAATATATAAAAACTCTGCGCAAATCCTGACAAGGATCAGTACTGGGTGTTTTCCACATTCTTTCTGAATTCCTCTGTTACTGGTAGTTGAATAACTATTTGTGGAAATCCTGTTTCCCCTGGTGTGGGGTGTCCCCTTTCCGAGTCTCCCTTTCTCTCACTTCAAAGAGCACTTCCAGAAGGGGACATGACCCTTTTGCAAGCCCTGTGGCAGGGCACTGGGGGAAGGAGCATGTGGCAGACCAGGAGAGGTGAAGGGAATCAGGTGTGTTCAGCCTTAGGAAGAGGAGGGGAAGGGGTGATCTTAATGATCTTCCAGCTTCTCCAACTGGCTGGGGGGAACCTTTGGAGCAGATGGAGCCAGTCTTGTGGCAAGTGCACCAGAGCAGGGCAGAAGCTGGAGCACAGGAAGCACCAGTTGAGTAGAAGGCAAGTTTATTTTACCGTGGGGGTGGAACGGATTGTAAGAGGTGTTGTGGAAACTCTGTTCTTTAAGATATTCAAAACTTGACAAGTCAGCCTGGTCTCTTCCCACCTATGTTGTTCTGTGTTCAGAACACATAGCAGAGTCCTCTGCTCCTCTGCAGCAGCTGCTGGAGGGTGTTCCTTTGCCAGTCTTGGTTCTTTTTAACCTGGTAATGATGAACACATTTGTCATTTTATTTATTTCTTGCAGTTCTGGAGGCAAAACAGCTGCTCAGTAGTTGAGGACAAGTTATTAAATCCCTTTTTTTTGCCCAAGGAGCGATGCATCCTCTCTGGATCTGTGTGATGGCATCAGAGGCTGACCTGGAGGCAGCAGTGAATGTGTACAGTGGTTGTAGCTAAAACACCTTTAGTGATGATCTGGAAGAGCAGCCCCATTATCTGATACTGGAAACCTTAACCCAAAGTGATGCTTTCAAATAAGGCTTCCTTCACCTTAGTTTCATTTAGAGATTATATATTTTTACAAAAATGGTTTTAGAGAGTCTTCCCCTTGGCAAATGTAGATTGCATGAGCCCAATGCTAAAACCTACTGAGAGTTGTGAAAGCATCACCTGGTTATTAAATATGAGTTAGGACTTGCCACACAAGGAAACTTACTGATATAATTGCACTGGTGTAATTATGCTCAGATGATTTCCTGTGTCGACAAGCCCTTCCATGCAACTCGTCTGGCCCCTTCTTATTTAGTAACTCATTAGGCCTCTGACTGCACCTTAAAATTGCATAATTCTTTGCTAAAAAATCTCCAATGTGCAAGTTTAATGCTGACTGGCAGCACTTCCAGCATGTTGAGCAGGCCAGCAGTTGAGCTTTAAAAAATGGTGAAGGATAAAAGAAATGAATGCTCTGAGTCTGGGAGATGGTTAATGGAGCACATGGTCCTGAAAAACCATCATTGCATAATTGTGTGGATTTAAGAGTGGAAGCTTGTCGAAGTGTGTGGCTCATTCACACCTTTTATAGACAAGGAGTGTCTTGGCCTGCTCACTCCCTGAGTCACTTTTATCTCTTGATTTTGATCCTCAGCAATGTGCAGGAGTAAGAGCAGCCAGCCTTGTGTTCACAATAGTTTTCAATTGGCAAAAAATATTTTTACTAACATAGCATTTCTGTGATTATCCAGGTTTCCCTACTGACACCTTTCTCCCCCCCCCCCATCTTTTGACAGAGTAATTTTGCTTGATTGCTAATTTCACTTCATAAAACCGCCACAAGACTGTTATTTTTCTGATATCTGTGTTTTCCAGATTTTTTTTTGGTGGAAATTGCTGCTTTTAAGACTGATAGCTATGAACATTTTGTTTTTGTAAATGGGATGAATTATAATAGGAAATCTGGTTTCTTTCCTGATAAAAGTAAGCCTAAAAGCATGTGGGCACCTCATTGTGCCATACCCAGCTCACCTTAATTCACACCTTGGAAATGGGGCTCTTGATGGTCTCAGTCATCATATCAAGGCTGAAATGTTCTCATTCATTTTATCATCTGGCAAATGAGTGAGGAGCTTCCAATACTTACCACATGGATGCTCCAGTTTATTAGTATTTAATCTTTTTTCTAGTCCCTTCTTTCCTTGACAGCACTTTAAAACTAAAATCCAGGCATGCATGTAGATCCAATGCTTTGAAAACTGTCTCCAGAAGCAGCATCTGTGTTCATGAAGGTGTCTCTGCATGAATTTTGGCAGATTTCCCTGGGCAGAGCATCACTTCCAGCTCAGATGTCAGGTGCTGTCCTCTGTAGCACACCTCACCCGGCTGCAAAAGCTTCCTCGGAAGAACCTTGGCACTAAGGAAAATATTTCTGTATTGATACAGCTTCTGTCACATTTAAAAGTCGGTGAATGATGGGGTGTTTGAACAGGGAGATGGGGCAGCTGAATCACTTTGAAAGCAGAAGTTGTGCCTCCTGATCAAGGCTGAAGGCTTCTATCATATTTTGATAGGAGGCTAAGCCTTATTTCTCTGTTCTGTCAGCACCAAATCCAGTATTTTGTGATTCTACCCGTCGCAGCTGCTTGCTGTAATAAGTTCTACACAAGATAGTTTGATTTTTGCTTTCTTAATTTGAAGCAGTAGTCCAAAAAGTGAATGCAGCTCAGTGGTTGCAGTATTTAGTGTTTCTCCCCTGGAGCTCAGTTCCCATCCCTCGGTGCTGTAGTTGACACATACGTGTCTGTTTTGGGCGGCAGAAATGTAGGTTGAGCGCTTATCGGGTCACTGCTGCTGTTTAATAAACAGTACTTATCTCCTTGAAGCAACACCCTGCCCTAAATAAGTTTTGCCTTGGGAGTTGAGCCAGAAATAGCTTCCCCCCCCCCTTTTTTTTTTCTTTAATTAGATTGTAAAATCCAAATAATTGAAAAAATTGTTTAGGATGAAAATAGAGGGTGGCAGTGGTCCTGCTTTCTGGGCAGCTTGGTGCTTTTTTATCTCTGTGAGTCATGCAGGTTATAAAACTGCCTTCCCATCTTTCCCAAGGAATCTGTGCTTCTCTCAGCATTTCATCTTATTCTCAAAAATGGGGCTGAACCCTCACTTTTATTCACTGTTTGTCACTAAAACTCCAGTGGAGGAATGCAGTGGTGTTGTTGAGCAACACATGTTCATGTTGATCCCTGAACACTTACAGATATGGCTTTGTTATGCCCCTATGAAGCATTAAACAATCCCATTTTAAAACAGAGGGAGAAAGTATTGCTTAATTACAGAATTCCTTAATTTGGCAGCATAAATAGCTTGTGGGGATGTGGGTCCCCTTCCATCATGCTTCTCTTTGTACTTCCAATTTTTAAGTTTAATTTTTTGTCATTTTGAAAATTAGTCATGATGTATGAAATATGGCACAGAAAAGGAAGGGCACTGAAATTAGGATGTGACAGTAGATACAGAAATGTTAGAAGACATAAAAATCATTGTGAAAGAGAAGGGAAATCAATATATTGATAACAGTTGGCCAGGTAATAATGGTAAGGCTATGTGGAATGCGGAGTGTGGATAACAAGAAATGTAACTGTTAAAATACAGGAGCCTGGATGGAAAATTAAAATATTTTCTAATGGGTGGTGTTACAGGAATCATGGAAATACACAAAAATCACAGAATAAAGTTAATGACTAGGACATAATTTTCAAATGGGAACGTTCCATTACGGAAAGATGAAAATAAAAATGTGTGCAGTGGTGATCTGTAAAGGATGCAGCAGCAAAGTGACTGAAAATGTATGTGGGAGACAGATTATTTTAAAATTTGGGAGGAGGGGGTGGAAGTGATGGCAAACAGGATTGTGGAGGAGTAGAAGTGGCTGCTTTGTGCACATCCTCTTGATCAGATTTGGAGGTGGATCACAGAAACCTTTGGTGTATTGCAAGTACAAATATTTGTGGGAGTATTTTTTCTGCTACTTCCCAGCTGTAGTGGTAATGCTGTCGATAACTTTGTTAGGTGTCCTGTCCACAGCAGAGGATTCTTTGCACTGAATGACACAGACAGTGGGAATTTGTCACACCAAACAGGGGATATGGTGACTGCAGGGACACCTGAGCAAGTTAATCACCATCAGGAAAACGTGAAGTCAGCAGAGGGCCTGGAAGTGTTGGGAAAAGATGAAAATTGATGTCTTAGAAGTCAGGATGTGTAGGAATTTAGAAAAAAATAAAAAGCCAAAGGTTGAGCTGAATCAGTGAGCTGTGTTTTGTCTTGCCTTGAGGGATGGGGGTGGGTAAGGTCAGATGCAGAGGCAGATGGGCTGCTCGTGGCAAGACTGGTTTACAGATAAGAGCTAAGGTGATATTTGGCTCCATTTCTCGGGGCAGCTGTTGACACTGCAGGAGCAACGTGGATGAATAATACTTAAATAAAAATTGCTATATTGCCATTGAAGGCAAAACTGTAGTACTGAAACATGAAGTTTTATGTTATAGAAATGCAGATCTTCAGCAAGAAGTGACTTTAATGTGTTGATTGAGTTAGTGTAGGAAAACCACAGTCTTTGAAGGAAATGTTTATAAAAGGGAGGGAAAAAACGGAAATTGAATTTCAGTACCCTGAATTAAAAGGGTGGATGCCATAGAATATGTTTGGGAGACAAGATCAGAAAGAAAAATTTTCAAAAAATAATAACAAAACCCTCTATCATTTTCACAGTGTCAAATCTGATCAAGTATTTGGTGCATGGGGAAATTGGTGCGGACTGTGACAAGGGTGGTAGAAATAGGGAGATACTCATGAGTGGGAAGCTGGCCATGGGAAGTGTTGAGGGGTAAGGTGGGGAATTGATGCTACTAATGTTGGGAATTATCTTATTGTTAACAAACATTGCATAAATGTTAGGAATAAGTACGTGAAATTTCATCAAGGGGTAGAGGAAGCATTGACAGGAAAAGGAGAACCTGAGCATCATTCAGAAAGCAGCAGGTTAATAATTATGGATTAGAAAAGTAGATATATTGAAGAAAATATAGCTGGGAGTTCATAGGGAACTGGGAGATGATCATAAGCAACTGAAATGGGTCCACATGCCCTGAGTGGTCACTGGGTGGCCTTTACAAGGCAGTGGTACAGCAGGCAAAAGCAGTTTAGGGCTCATTAATCTGCTTTTTCCAGTTGAGAGATGGAAGCACCAGTGTGGTTATCACTTAGTCTTCTCCAGGAAAAATGACTGGAATGATGAGAATGATGAAGCCTGATTTATGAGCAGGGACTAACAGAAGGAGCATAGCCTAGAATTTGGTATTAAATGGGTATTTGGTTTAAATCTAGAAGTACAGTCAGGAGTACTCAATATGAAGGCCACTGAATATAACCTGCCATGAATAAATAAAAATGGAAGGATGTTTTCTGAGCATTAGAACATTAGAGAAAACCAGGGTGGAAAAGTGGTGACAGATTTGTCAATGAAGGGATGTGAATTCCTTCTGGTGCTAGCAGGAAACTGAATTTGATAATCTTAAGAAACCACACCTGGATTCTTATATAAGTAATGAGAAACCTCCTGGCTTATTTCACATGTAAAGATTTTGCTGCAAGTTGTTATTGCCCCAGAGCACAGAACACCTGAGCACTGAGGCTGCAGAAGTTGTGAATACTCAAGTTGGTACCTTAGAAACTTCTCTATGGACTTTTAATGGACTTTTCTGGATTGAAACAACAGCAAACTGCCTTTGTGCTTCTGCTTCACCGTTGTCTGAGCAACAGCTGATGTTTGAGCTCAAGAATTGAGCACAGCAGCAGCAGAGTATTAGCTGTGTTTCCTGTGTGAAGGAAGCAGTAGGAAATAGTTTAGTTCTAATACAGGATTTTGCAGAGAGCTACAGCACAGAGGAAAGTGATGGAAACTCCATTTCATAGGTGTTTGCTCAAATAAAAGTGGGTAGATCTGTTTTAAAATGAAGATTCTTTCCTGCAAAGAAGAACATGGTTCTTGCTTTCCTGCTTGGCCTGTGAAATTCCTACCCAGCTGACTTGTTGTATAGGAAAATGCAACTGATTTTAAGATTTTTTTTTCAGTAACTGGGGCTAGGAAATACAACAAATTGTGAACCAGCATGAGAAAGAAAGAGAAAATAGGATTCATGGTCTCTGGAAAGCAGGGTTTGGACTTTTTTTTTTTTTTTTTTTCATTTTTTAGGTTGTTTGTAAAGAGTAATGGTTTAAATGTGCTGGGCTTCACTGGTCCAATAGCCTGTAAATTTGCTGAAATGTCAATTTGAGACAGCTGATGGCTAAGTTGTGCTTTCTCTCTTTTGCAGTGCTCACACCTCCTCCCCCATTGCCACCACCAATACAGGGATATGCCTTTAAACCTCCTCCTCGACCAGATTTTGGCACTTCTGGGAGAACAATCAAGCTGCAGGCCAACTTCTTTGAAATGGACATTCCTAAAATAGATATCTACCATTATGAATTGGATATAAAGCCAGAAAAATGTCCTAGAAGAGTTAACAGGTAACACTACACTTTGCTTTTCCTCAGTTTATGTACAGTCTTGTTTTTCTTTGAAAAAGCTGGAGCCAGGTTCCCTCACTGATGTCTGGAAAGATGTCTGGCTTTAATCAGTGGTTGTACTGATCACTTCCATTAACAGGATATGTTCATCCTTTTTTTTTTTCTTTTTTTTTTTTTTTTCTCTCCAAGTCTTTACTTGGATTGATTTTGTCAGACTCTTAAGATGTTGCTGATTGAAGCCACTGGTGGCAGATGGATAAACTGTATTAGCTCTGTTGAAGCTGGGTCAGTATAAGCCAACTTGATAAGTGATTTATTATTACCTGGTTAAATATTGGAGTGTAATTGGCTGAAGTCCTTCAGCAGGGAGCTGGTGTTACCAGCTTGTTTTCTCACCTTTCCCTGCTCACAAGAGGAGGCAAAACCCATTTGTTTGATGGAGAGGATTATGGAGTTACTAAAGCAGGTAAGAAATTATCCTTCTTCAGTAGATTCTATATAAGGGAAAACTATGCTCCTGAAACAGATAGCAAGGTGAAAACACGGATCAGCTGTCCAGGGAAAGAAGCAGCCAGGTCTTGCATTTGGCATCTGTGACCTGTTGGAGTGTGCAACTTCATTGACTTGAAAAAGAAGCGTCATTGCCAGAAGTGAAACTTGACAATGAGACTTGGCACCAAACTGGAAACCGCAAGTGTCATCATCATAACTACACCTTGACTGTAGAGGATTGGAATGACCTGTTTATGTATTCAAGAGCAAATCCTTTCCTTGTTAAAAAAGGTGACATGGGTGGAACAAGCTGTCATGAGAATAAACAGTGTGGAGTCAAAAAAGCCACCTGAAAGCCATGGTTTTCCTAATGTGAATTAATAAACCTGAGGGCATTCTCCATTGTTACACTGAGGAGTTGGTAATGATAGTGTTTTCACAAAGCAGCATCACTGTGCTTTGCTGCCCTGGGTTTTTTTACTTCCTGTGGTGATCTATTATTAGTTTAATTTTTCAGCTAGTCAAGAGCTGAGGTTAGTTTTAAAAGCAAACACTGTTGTTAAGTGCATGAAGCTGAACTCTCTTCTTGGCAAGGGCAACTGCTGATTTCACTGAGATGCTCTTCCTGCATTGGAGCACTGCAAACACTTGGAGCAGTCACTTTTTTCATAAGGGGAGCTGTGATAAATTTGCTTCCCTGAACTGCTATCCCTGCCACCACTCCAGCTCTGCCAGCTGCTGCTGGATGATCCAGATTGCCTCTGCAGCTCCTCTGGGAGCCAAGTGCTGCACAGCTCCTGTGTGTTTTCTGTGTGAGCGCCTCCCTTACAGTCCAGTGTGGGGGTGCTTGCCACAAAACCTAAAGCAGTTTTTCTCACTGGAAGGGCAGATTCTATTCAGTAGCAGTTCAGAAGTTCTTCTCCAGTGCCTGCTAATGACCTGCTCTGCTTGGTCAGGTTAGTCACTCCTCTTTTGTGGTGACAGGAGTAGGTACAGGTCTACACAGATGAAATCCTTTTGCAATAAGCAGAGATGCCATAGATGAATTCAGCAGTGGTGTGGTGGATGTTTCTCAGGGCAGTGTGGTAAGAATACAATTTGGATTTGCATACTGAAGTGTTTTATTCTTTTAAGTGCTTACTGCTCTATTCTGTAGATGTGTTCACCTTCACCTGAGTTCTTGTGAGCTGTGTCCTATGTCTGTGCCTGTATTTCTTTGTGTGCAAATACATATATATATTATATATATATAAAATAGTATTATGCAGATGCACATGTAATCGAATTCTGAATGATTTTTTTCACAGCTAGCTTACAGGTTTCTAGTATTTTGGTTATATAATTCACATGTATATAGTAAGTAGTTTTATCATTGCTTTATATGGTATAACCTCTAGAAAGGAGAGAGGGGGATTTTATTTTTTGCTCTACTCCCTCATCTGTGTCAGCTTTGTTCTTCAGTTTTACTCCAGTGTGTACTGTGACCCTGCAGACCCCACTGCAGGGTGTATCCACTGTAGATGCAAGTTCCACACTGAGACATGAGCTGGAGCAGGACTGGAAAACACACAGCTGGGACAACGTGCTCCTGAATTAATACAGTCTGGCTACAATTCTGTACATGTGGCAGAAAGGCCGGATTTTTGGGGTAGCTGGACAGGCAGAGTGGGCAATGTGAGTTTAGTTCTTCATTGTGGGTGCTCTCAATTTAATTTTTGAGGATTTGTGCTAGGTGAACTCTACCTGCAGTTGCCAGCCCAGGGTTCTTGGTGAGCTTGCATGAGCTTGGTAGAATAGTAGTCCCAAAGGGCTGAAGTTAGTGAAGTGGTAAATAACTCTTCTTTTAACTGTGCATGGAAAAAATAACTTAATTTTCTTAAAAATATCTCCACCCACAGCTGAGAAGCACCATTGGTAATTGTGGATGTGGTTTGAAGCTTGAAAACACACATCACAAATGGAAGTGTTCATTTTTTATATAAAGCTGTTTACAATCGGAAGAACTTGCTCAGGAAGAGAGTGGGGTTTCCATGCTCAATCTTAAACTCAAGGCTGAAAAATACCTCCTTCCTCCCACCCTACCAGTTATGTACTTATTCAGTCACACCCTGCAGGCCTGAGGCAGATATTTCTGGGTCAAGTTTGATTCATGCTTTGCAGGAGGTCAGAGTTTCTTTCAGTGGCCACATCTTATTTTGAGATAAACCTTGGGACACAGCAAAGAAATTGCCAATTACAGCAATCTCAATTCTTTCCTTGAGTGAGTTCAGTTTTGTCTCAGATTTTGCAGCACTGTTATACCTACCTGAGTGCTGGGTTAATTACCTTGCCAAATCAGGGTGCATGAACAGTCACCTGCAGCATCTGTGAGCTGCTGGTTGTCAGCAGTGCTGGAGGAGCAGTGGTTTCCTTTCTGTACCACTTTAACCTCTTAATGCCCTTTTGCCCCTGACTGCGTGTTAAGGTTGCAGCCTGCTGATGGATTTTGGGTAGTACAGGTAGACTGAAGGATCTCTCTCTGGGACATTGGAACCAAAAATCCTTTGGCATCAAAAAGTGTTATTATTCCAGCTGACCTCTCACTGACTGCTGAGCTGCTTTGGATGACCAGTGTGTAAACACTGTGGTTTGACAGGAGCTGTGTGAGTGGTTTCCTCGTTTATGCAAAAATGGAACTTAATTCCAGCTACTTTTAAATGAATGTGTGTTTTAATATTCACAGCTCCACTGAGTGCACATACCCGGTTTTGTTGGATGGATCCCTGTTTTGTTGTGTGTATGAAAAAAATGCATTTAAAAATTATTTTTCTCAGGGAGCTGCAAAACATTTTGCTATCATTGTTGGCATAAACTGCTGTCCTGACATTGGGGCTCTAAGCTGGGATAATGATATTTTTGAAAGCTTCTCAGGCTGCTGAGCTTTTGGTCCAGTGTCCTCTGCAGAAAGGGCTGCAGGACAGGGGAGCTGAAACCCCAGATCTACCAGGCACCTCTTGTTTTGAGCTTGAGAGAGCACAGGCTTTCACTTTACCACTTCCAGTAAGTCACAGAAAAGAGGAAGGAAAGCTTAAACTTGAAAAAACCCTAAAGATAGCAGTTTTAAGAAAACAGTTTAGTCTGAAAAGGTTGCTTTCAGTTCAGATCAGTCAAACAGATCTTGCCTTTAATAGATAGGAGTGGACAGCCCTTTTATTTACCTAATGCCTCTGTTGCAAAATATTAGTGTTAGTACTTGTCTGCCTCTTAAAATTCAAAGTAAAAAGTTGGATTAACTTAATCTTTTTTGCATTTTCAGAGAAATAGTGGAGCATATGGTTCAGCACTTTAAAACCCAGATTTTTGGGGATCGCAAACCAGTGTTTGATGGAAGAAAAAACCTTTATACAGCTATGCCACTTCCCATTGGGAGAGATAAAGTAAGTTTTAAATAGAAAAAATTCTAGAGATTTTAATGTGGTATTTTCAGAATATTTCTAATAACTTATAGAAACTGGTTTTCTGTTTCTGATTTTCTGTTTCTGGAATAGATGTCTCTATTGTTGCCACTCTGCTCAGGGTGTGCTTTGCCAGGACACAAGTGTGAGCTTGTTGCTATCCCAGTGGTCGCTCCTTGTTCTATATCTCTTAATTCCTCCCTCTCTTTCTCCCCACTGATGTGGTTTCTGCTCCTTTAGGGAGCTGGATCAGCTGCCCCAGACAGCAGACAGTCTCCAGAGTGGCACTAGGGAAAAAGGGAGAGCACAGTTGAGTGTGGGAGAGAGGAGGGAAAATACTGCTCTGGGCAGCAAGAAGCTGTTGTGTCGCCTCACTAATCTCATCAAGGCCCACTCTAAGCTTATTCTCACTATCAGTAGCTGAAAGAAGCTCCTCCATCTCTCTGTTGCCTGTACTGGAACCTCTCCTCCCTAATCCTTAATGACTGAGAGCCAAATTAATTTACACTGCACAGGTTAAGACCTGCAATCTTTGCCCAGGGGCAGCTGGAGAAGACTGGGGTTGTGTTTGCCAGCTCCTGGTGGGGCAGAGACCTCTTTGGGCTCTGGTTGTGGCTGCTCCTGTGCCCATTGACTGCTGGAGTGGAAGGCACTCTGTTGGAGCATGCTAACACATAAGCCCTAGAAAATAATTGAGCCTATGCATCTGTGATCTAATACCAGATTGAATTTTCTGTGCCTTTTTTCAATCAGGTGAGTGCCTGAGGGAGGGCACAGTCATTCTGGTTGGTACTGCTGTAGTCCCCTTCTGCTAGGGGTGCACAGTTACAGGGGAGGACTGTTCTATCTCCTGGGAGTTGATTACAACTTTAGACAAAAATAAAACATAAGGGGAGAAGAGAAATACAGAGAAATGTGGAAACTGGGAACCACTTGGGCCCTCTGAAATTCAGCAGCTATAGAATAGTTCAGGCTGTCGTTTGCTGTCTCACGTTGGATGCCTGTGCAGTGCTTGACATAGTTAATAGTTCTACCTGAATCAAGCTCTTAATCTCATATGTGCAATTTTTATTTCTTCCCAATCTGTTTAAGTGAATGCCATGCAGTAAAGGTCAGACTCTACTCTGGTAGTTAATTACTTTTCATTAACTGATAAGGTGATGTCTGGGAAAACTATAAAGGAATCACTAAAAGTCTTAGTGGTTTTTCCCTTTGCTTTCATATACAATATTCCAGTTCCTACAGGTTTGACACACAAGACTGCAAAGTATTAGCAAAGGTGGAAGAAGACTTGATGAGAGTCTCTTAGGGGTTTGAACAACTCTGGTTGTATGCAGAGTTGCCTTATAATACTTTACAAATCATGGATGAACAACAGTGTACCTTATGAGAAGTATGAACTTCCTCATTTAGTAAGTAAAGGTAAATAAGAAATGGTTTATTTATACATGATAAACAGGGATTAAATTAATCCTCAGATCTAATGAGACTTCATGAGATGCAAGTTGGCCCTCCTTGCTCTGATAACCGTTTTGAGTGGGGCAAAGTTAACAAAATCTTCCGAGTCAGCCTTTTCCTAGGTGTTGGTTACACTGTTGGTTTGCACGGACACAAAGGAATTGGGGCATCAGGAGCATTTCCTGCTGCCACACTGTCCCTAGACTTCAGTTTCACCATGTATATTTTAGTGTGTGTGGGCTTTAAAATCCAAAGCATCAGGAATGGAGTCCTGTCTGGTCAGCAGGCACAGGCACAGAAAGAACAACTCATCCAAGAAATCATCTCATCCATTCCCAGTCTTGCCAGAGCAGTCCTCATTTGGAGTGGGTGGTCACTGAGGAGAGTGTTTGTAGTGGTGTTTAGCACAAGGTAGTTTCAGGTGGTTTCATCTGTGGCTCACATCTAGGCTCACTTTCAATAAACTCCTATTTTTCCCCTGTTTCCCGTGGTTATAGGGCTTTGTCACTTGTTCTGCTCCACATATATTAACGTTATCCTGGAGGAAAGAGCTCACAGAGATAAATCTTGAGCTGTTTTAAATGAGATGTGGGGAAATTTAGCTTAATGAAGGAAATTTTTACATGGTGCTAAATTGGTTTAAGCATTATTTAAACCACTATAAAGCTTTTAGGTATTAGGACTTTCCTCCAGCATAATTAGATTAGCTTTCTTTGGTGGCTTTTTTTTTTTTTTTTTTACTGTTCTGTACATAGCAAATACAGCAAGTTTCCTGCACATCTGAGTATATTTAGGGTCATATTGAAAAGATTAATGAACATACAATGATTAATCTAGGTAGAAGATCTTAATTGACTTGCAGTATGCATTTTCCACTATGTATAGTGGAAAAACTGATGCTAAACAGAGGGCTGACACCAAATTGCCAAGGTTTTTTCCCCTCCTGTTGCTCTTCTAAATTAATGAATGCACTTTGTCCTCATCTCTTGCTGGTAGTGGTTGTTCTGGGCTTGTTTTTTTTAATACTTGCTGGCAGCTCTGCTTCCTTTATAACTTTTTCTTCTATGTACTTTTCTGCTTGGCTTTCATGGTTATCAAATCCATTTTCATTCCTTCCGTAATGTACCTTATTTTCAGTCTTTAACTTCTTCATTTTTTTAGACCTTTTGGAACAAATACAAAATATGTAAATATTAGCATGATGTATTCCTAGTTTTTACTTGTACACATTGAGAAGAAAAAAGATGTGTTTAGGACACTGTCAAAGTAGGAAGATATTAAAAGTCTCCTCTTTCCTTGTAGGTTCTACACAGCAAACCCAAGTCACCTTTGTATTCAAGCAGCTTTGTATTCAATTCCTGCTTTACTTGTGTATTCCCCTAAAATATCCTTTCACAGTTAAAAGCTGGAATTTATTTTTACCTAAACTTGGAAGTTTTCTCACCTAGCAAGATTCAAGAGTAACTGATCTGTCTTAGCCTACATCTTCATTAGTCTTTTATTAGAAAAACATTAATTAGGAATGAACAGAGCAGCAGTTTGGTACAGAAATCCTGCTGCTATTCCCTTTTCCAGAAGGAAAATGTTAATCCTGTCTGTGGCCACAAACTTGCCCCTCTGACTTTATCTTTCTGAAGTAATGCTAAAGACTGCACGTGACAGAAACAGAGCTCTTTTCCTACCTCCACAGTTTGTTAATCTGTTTTCCTCTGAATCCCTGGGCAGGAAAACCTCTTGGATTAATGGAGAAAAGGTACATTGTATGCTCAGAGCATGGTAAAATAATCATGTGATGTTGCATTTATTTTATGGAGGAGAAGAAATACTAATAATTCCTCCAAAACACATGGTCAGGTTTATATTTTTTAACATTGATAATGCTGGTTTGTGTGAGTCATTCAGACCACATCAGCTTCAAGACCTATTCTTTTTAAGAATAGCTTGGAAATTCTTTTACAGGCTGAATGATTTTTCACATCCTGACAGTAAAATCCCTTTCATTATGCTCCCTTAGCTGCAAAATTGTCAACTCTGTTGCAATTTAACAGTGGTTCAACCAGGTAGCATCCTGACATTGTAAACTTTTTTTTTTTTTTAATTTTGGGACAGAGAATAAAACAAATCTTGTACTTTGCTTTAGGATTTATCCCTAATAGTAAAGGACGGTAAAATTCCCATCTAAAACTACTTTGTCCTAATTTTTTCATATTTTGCTTACTTTGCCAAACGTGAGAGTGTTCATTTGTCCTCAAAAGTACAGAGTAGGATAAATGAAATATTACTGAGAGAGGAAAGGTTCTGATTAGCAGTGCCTAAAAATATACATGAACTTTTGGATGTGGGATGAGGATTATGGACTTTTTTTTTAATATTTTCATGTTTTTTTTTAATAGGGTGAGATATTTAATTAAAAAAAAAGAAACACAGGAAAGTTTTAGTTAAACCTTACTTATTTTAGCAGTGACTCCTAATTGAACTCATTTGGAGTAAGACCCAGCAGCAAAAACTGTTTTGGGCCAAATTCAGCAGTCACAGCTCTGCTAACTTTTACTGGTATTTGCAGTTGGGCATCTGGAATAGAAATTCTTCAATCCTGGGCCTTTTATTTCCATCAGGGACAAGGGTACAGCAATGCAGGTTGCTCTTCATCTCCCAACATGGTGAAGGAGTTTTGTAAATTGAGACCGGGAGAGGAGAAAAAGTAAAATTAAGTATTTTTTTTAGATTAAAGGCACTAAAGTGTTCAATAGTCAACTGAGTTGTGTGTTACCAGTATTGGGAATAAGTATATAGTGGTTGGGGTGGGAAGGGACCTTAAAGGCCATCCTGCTCCAAGCTCCTGCCCCTGCCAGACACCTTCCACTGGACAAGGTTGCTCAAGCAGGAATGATGAAACTTGATTTGGAGGAGAGGTTTAAAGGAAAGTGGAGGTCAGGTGTGGCAGGTATCTTCCATCTGCTGTAAATGAGATGCAAATTGGGAACTTTCTGATGGTGTGGTGATAAAAAGACCTCATGGAAACTTTCCAGCCTGTGTGAGCTGAAGACCACAGCAAAGTTTCTTTGCACACCTTTCAGCAGGGTTGACCTGGGCCAGACTCACAGCAGTGATTCCAGGATTAGACTCAGTTCCCATTGCCCTCCCACAGCTGTGCAGCTCCTTCCTCTGCTCCAGTCTCCCTGGGGAATGACGTTTGTGCTGGAGGAGAGATTCAGCGGTAATATTAATTTTGTGTGCCTGTTGTAGATGGTCTACCCATTTTTGGGGGCACACGGGAAGACTTCTTATTTGTGTTTTACATTTCTTTGCTATTTTTGGACTAAAGAAGCAAATTGTTGCAAGAGACCAGATGCTGGCAGATATTAGTTTGCAGCTAGCCACCTATTATTTTTGCTAATTGCAGTTTGCCTGTTAAGTGAATGCCTTTTAGATTTAAATTGCAAGCTCCCTAGCAGGGCAAAATGCAACAGTTTTTTGTTTGTATCCAGCACAAAGGATACTCTGATCTTGTTATTTCTTGTAGTCACTCCCAGACCTCCTGATCATTTCAGACAAGCCTTAATTTTAGTCGGCTTAAAAACTTAGGTGCTCAGACTTCCTTTGTCTTAAGAAAGAGGAGAAATCAGCATTAGAAATAATTACAAGTAATTGGCTGAAGTAATTTACCACAATGTAGTTTGCCACTCTTTTTTAGAAAAAAAGCTCAAAGTAGGGCATAACATGGCAAAGAAGTGCCCCTTTTTCCTACCTGATACCATCACTGGCACTGGGGTTTGTAGTTTATTCTTTCTTTTCTTACTTTAACAGTTTTGGCTTGGTGGCTTTTGTGGGTTTTCTGTTTTGTTTGGGTGATTGATCTTTTTTTTTTTTCTCTTTTAAAGCTCCTTCTGTTGTTTGAGCTGTATCTGCAGCAGCAGTATGTAAAGCACTCTGGTGCTCTCAAGAGCAAATAGCAGAAATTCATGGATCTTGGCAGGTGGTGTCACCCCATGTTTTATTTTAGGCGTGCAGGAGCTGCCACGAGCAGTGATGCGCTGGGACGTGTTGGGGATCTGAAATCAGGTTATGGGATCTTCGCCGGGACCTCCCTGTTGATACGAGCGCCTCCAAGTCCCAGTGTTGCCTCACAGAGGAGATAGATGCCAGCTGGGAGGCACTCCAGGCTTCTAAAATACCCCTTTGGGAAGATGGAGCTGTAAAAAGAGGCTGTACCTAATCCATGCTGTTGCTTCATCCTTGCCTTTTGTCTCCTCCTCTGCTTCCTGGCGTTGTCCCTTCTGATTTCCCCCCTTCCAATGGAAAGAATCATCTTGGTTTGTTGTTTGGCATTGTTGCAGGTGGAGCTGGAGGTCACGCTGCCAGGAGAAGGAAAGGACAGAATATTTAAGGTGGCTATCAAGTGGATGTCCTGTGTGAGCTTGCAGGCTTTACACGATGCTCTTTCTGGCCGCCTGCCGAGTGTCCCGTTTGAGACCATCCAGGCCCTGGATGTTGTCATGAGGCACTTGCCTTCCATGAGGTGAGCCCTTGAGGCGCTTTAGGTGTGACTGGGGTGTTCTGGTGACTCTTTGGGCAGTCTGTGCTGCCAAAGCCCAGCCACAGTGCTGCTGGCTGTGTGGCAGTGGCAGGCTCAGGCAAGAGGCCATTGGTGCTTCCCTGGTGGGATCTGGAGCCTCCAGCCTGGCCACGAGAGCCTTTCCCCAGAGCTGTCAGACTGGCCCCATGGCTGTGCCTCAGGTCAGGGGGGCTCTGCCATCTCCCTCTTCCCTCTGGAGCCTTGGAGAAGGAGGCTCTCTCCGAGTGGGAAGTGCTTGGAGGTCAGTAGATGTGGAAGGGTGGATTTTAAGCAACTTCTTACCCTGTTCCTGTGTGTCCTTGGACAGCTGTTTATAGCCAATTTTGTATAAAGGTTGCAGTGCTAGGGGGACATTCATGTCACCCCGTGTGGCTATTTTGATAGGAAAGAAAAACTTGGAAATTATTTGTTTGTTTCTCAAGTGGGACCTACAGCATTTCCAGTCACACCCAAGAGATATTTGGCTTAATTCTGTTGCCGTGACACAAGCCTCTTAAGACCACTGTGCAAATTATATTTAATTAGAAAGCAAAGAACAGAGTTTAGTAGGGCTGAACTTTCCCATATTGAAGCTCTAAATAGGTAATATGAGTTAAATGTATGTGTCTTAAAATAGCCTTATGTTGACTTTATCCTCAAATTTAGGATAAAAAAATATTTAATTACTTTCTTCAGGTTTTGCAGCACAGAAAACAGCCCAGAATGTCAGATACCTTTATTCAGAGGAGCACATTGGCTCTGGATATGATTTGTTTGCTATTAAGTTTGCAGTACTTAATTATCAAAATGAAAGATGGATCAGAAATATTTATTAGATCACTTATTTACCCTCAGATAATGTCTATAATTCAGAGTATGGGAAGAGATTGTTACCTTGGTGTTTTAATAGCAGAGACTTTTAATTCTTTTCTTATGGAGGCACAGCTGAAGTTTTAATAGAATACAAATAAAAAGTTATTAATGCTTTTTTTTGCTGGAATTAGTAGATATATTGAATTTCAGCCTGAGTACTAGCCAGTTTCTTACTGTAACAAGCTGGATTTTGAGAGGTGTAACCTGAGTCTTGCCAGGAATCTCAGATCATTGGTAATTTTAAACACTGACATTTCTGTGCTTTTGTGAAAAGGAATTTGCGTTAGTTATGGATTTATTGCAATTTTTGCTTTAGTTTTCTGATGTGAATTTATTTGCTTTCTTGCAGGTATACTCCTGTGGGGAGATCTTTCTTTACAGCATCAGAAGGGTGCTCAAATCCTTTGGGTGGTGGCAGAGAAGTTTGGTTTGGCTTCCATCAATCAGTCAGACCTTCATTATGGAAAATGATGCTAAATATTGATGGTAGGTACCAGGAAGTATTTTCTTGTTTCTTCTTTCTTCTTAATGGAAAGGCAAAATTTTAGTTCCATTTTTTTGATTTCTTAAGAATTTCCTCTGTATTGTTGTAACACACCATTAATGTTTTTGTCTGCAGTGTCTGCAACTGCATTTTACAAAGCACAACCAGTTATTGAGTTTGTCTGTGAAGTTCTGGACTTCAAAAGTATTGAAGAACAACAAAAACCTCTGACAGATTCCCAAAGGGTAAAGTTTACCAAAGAAATAAAAGGTAATAAGGAAATTATATACAGCTGCTTTATTCTGTCTGATATGGTTACCACTATGTGTTTTAAATATTTTCTACAGCAGTTTGCCTTATTGGGAAAGAAAAAAATCATATTTTTTGCTTTTGAAACCTATCAGTAGTACCAATCCCAGTTTCATGACAAAAATATGGCAGCTCCTAATCTGATGATTTCTAAATGTTTACAAAGACTGGAATTTCATGTTTTTTTAATTACCCAATCTTAAATTTTTCCAATTACTAATATCAGATTTTTCATATTTCAAATTTTACTAATAATTTAGCAGTGTGTTTTTGCATACTTAGGCATCTGTCTTGAATATACTCTCTTGGAAGTAAATAACAAGTAATTCTAGTTGTAGTGACTGAATCAAAGAGAACAGGAGGAAGAAATCTTACTGGTTTTGTTCACTGAAGGCTTCCTCTGCAAAATCTCCCTCCTGATGCTCTTGGCAGAAAGCAAGCATCTTTAAAAAGAATAAATCCATAAATCCATCCTGCGCCTTCCTTTCGTGTTTCCAAAAAACATCAACAAAATTACCTTTGCACAACTAGAAGTTAGCAAGGAAAGTATAAATAAATCCTCAGTTTGCATTGGTTGTAAATGTTTTGAAAGGATAATCAGGCACCAAATTGCTTCACTGTGGCCTCATTCCCATGAGCTCCCAGAGAGGCTGTTTGGGGATTCCACTCCACCCACACCCCCAGTTCATTAGCTCAGGCAGGGCTGCAAGAGTTGGAGGTCTCACAGACCCTGTATGTTTAGACAGAAAGTATAAATAAGGGGTTTTGTTTCAAGGAGCTTGTGTGCCCTTTTTGTCCTTTCCCCATCCTGGCCTTCCTTAGAGCTACAGCACTGGAATTTGCAGAATGTGCTCAGCGTCATCTGTGAGCTCTGGGGGCTTTGGGATTTCGTCTTGTCTCTGAAGTTCTGTGTTGAACTTTGGCTGAAGCTCAGGAGTTTTGAATTTTAAGACTGTAAATTGCTTTTTGAGTTCTGTCTGGGCTACCCTTTGGGGCTAAATAGAATGGTTTTATTACACTGTTTAACTGGTCTTGTGTAGCAGTTTAGGGCTGGCACCTTGATTTTAGAGAAATGGTCATTTGTGCTGTCCAATTTTTAGGTCTGAAGGTGGAGATAACACACTGTGGACAAATGAAAAGGAAGTACAGAGTGTGCAATGTCACCAGACGACCAGCAAGTCACCAAACGTAAAGTATTTTTCTGCTTTTTAAACATATGTTTGGTCTCAGGCTGGAAAAATACCTTGCCTGCCCTACTGGGGTGGGAAAAGCTACCTTGAAAAATGATGCTTTCTTTGGTTAATACCCTTAAATATACCTCAAAGTATTTTCCCAATTTTGCTGTTCTTTTTGTTCTATTTTTATACTATAATGAGTGTCATGGCATTTGAACTAATTGCTCTGTTGTAAATCTGGGAGGTTTTTTGGTTGGGTGGGTTTTTTTCTGTTATTTATGGATTTCTTTAAAATTGGAAGAACAGGGTGTTCTATTTGTAGCCCGATGTTTCCCACAACTGGAATAGAAAAGTAATGCCAGTTGGAATCAGCCTCCTGATATTGCTTATTTGCAATCTCTTTTTCCGCTGAAAAAAAAAGTTTCTTTTTAACTACCAAACAGAGATTTGCAGATAACTTGGATATGGAGACAGTGGTTCCCATTTTTAAGGAAGCAATATAAGGAACAAAACTGATACCAGCTTTTTACAAGAAGATAACTGATCAGTATCTGAATCCGGTTTTTAATTGTTTGGGCTTTGTTTCATCCTCCTTCAATAAGCTTAACTTGTGCCAAGAAATGTGCTGAGGAGCTGTGGGGGAAGCATTTTGCATGAAGTAATAGCTGCTTTCCATGTTTGTATTCCAACAGATTCCCACTTCAGCAGGAGAATGGACAAACAGTTGAATGCACTGTAGCTCAGTATTTTAAGGACAGGCATAAATTAGTTTTACGCTACCCTCACCTTCCATGTTTACAAGTTGGACAGGAGCAGAAACACACATACCTTCCTCTGGAGGCAAGTAAACTCATAGAGAATTCTGTATTTTGGTGCTCGGGTAAGGGGGTCAGAGGGGAAAAAACGGTTCAGTTGTTGGCAAACTGTTTTTTGAGCAGCCAGATGTTGAGAAATTCTGTGGTGCATCAGTGAAAGAAAAGCCACAAGCCAAAAAAAAAACCAGTTGGACTGTGTTTAGTTTTCTTTCTGTGGGGATATTTCAGGTGTGCAACATAGTGGCAGGACAAAGATGCATCAAGAAGCTCACTGACAATCAAACTTCCACTATGATTCGAGCCACTGCCAGATCAGCCCCAGACCGGCAGGAAGAGATCAGCAAATTGGTGAGTGTTGTGTCAAACATGAGGCAGGTGTAGGAATGGGCTTAATTTTGCTCACCTTTAGCAGGTACTGATCTGTTTGTGCACTGCACACAGGTTATGAGCTTGGTTTTTTTTACATTTTGATCATTTCAGATGCGGAGCGCGAGTTTCAACACAGACCCTTACGTCCGAGAGTTTGGGATCATGGTCAAGGATGAAATGACAGATGTGACTGGCAGAGTCCTTCAGCCTCCCTCAATCCTCTATGGAGGCAGGGTATGTCCAGTGGGTTCTGTGCAGTCTGTGGTGGCTTCCAGCACCAGCTGTGATGGCCTCTGTAATGTGATTATTTTAAATTAATTGTGTTGTGTGCAATGAGAGAGCTGCCATGGGTGTATTGTTGAGAATTTAAATTTAGGTTCTCAATGTCCTTAAATGTATTGGCCAATTTGCATCACATTCAATTGCCGTTTTATTTTGGAAAGTAAAGCTGGGTTAAAATTGCCTTTTTTTGCCTCAAACACTCTTTCATTGTGTGTTGCAAGAAGCAGCCTGCAAATAGTGGCTCAAATCAATGTGTATGGAGAAGAGCAAAGACTATTTCAATTATCACTGTATATATTTGAAAATATGATGAAATATTCCTGAATTTCTGGTTGATTTTGAATATTCTGGGTGGAGCAACTGTGTTTAGGGCAGCTGTCTTGAGGTATCATGTCTATCAGCATGCCCTTCCCCAGAGCCTGTTTGGAATATTTACCCACAGGTTTTTATTTCAAAATAGCTTTTCAGATGGCCCTTCTGACATAATCTTTCTCTGTGATATCTTTTAAAAAAGTTGGAGAAACAGGATTTTCCATCAGTTACCAGATTTCCTTCAGGGACTTGTTGCAAGATGAAAGCTTTAATAGCTGGAATAATTTCATTTTTGGAGGCTTTTGATGAATCTCTTCAGATCATACATTGCCAGCTGAATAAAATTCTGTCCCTGTGCACAACAGACTGGTGCCTCCAAACTCATAATGGGAGAGGATCTTGAGTTTCCTGCCTAAAATTCTTCAGATGACTCAGGCAAATTAGCTCATACCTCCCTTCACTGGCAGGTTAAGGTACCCCAGGCCTGACCCTGATAAGGGGACTGCTTTCATGAACTATTCTGGCACCAGCAGGCTGGGGGAACTTAATGGCAAATGAATGTTGGAAAGTCGTAGTGGCAGAGGCACTGCCTTCAGGACACACAACTCTTTGCAAAATCCATTATCAGACATATATGTGTGTCCTGAAAAATGCCCAGAAGCTTTAGTTGTTGCTGCTAGGTGAGAAGGAAGACATCATGGTAACTTGTCTAAAGCATCTATCAGTATTTATTAAGGTAATTAACATCACCAGAATTACTTCAGCTGCTTTATTACATCCCCTGTCCTCCAGATAATCCATCCCAGTAATACCTGCATGGTGGGAGAAATAAAAGTGTTGGGCTGGTCCACGTTGAATAACTGATCACCTTTCTCAGCTTGTTCACATTTTTTCTGGAGTTGTGTGACATTGAACCACTGTTTGTCTCCACTTAGTGATGTGTAAAATATTCATAGTACCTAAATTAACTTTCCCTTGGAAAGTTCACTGAGCAGTTGTAAAGTCACTGTAGAAATTTAGGTTTTTGTTAACATTCCATACCAAGCATGAATCCTACTTTCATATATAATTTCTCTTTGCTGCTGATAAATACAACCAAAGGCAATGATCAGCAATAAAAATGAACAATGTGAGTTTTATTTTTCACCTGGCTAAGAAGCTGTCTTGCTACAGTGATAAAATGATTATTATAAGATGGATGGATGTTTGTACAGGGGAAAGAACGACCTGAGAGTATAAATCACCTGCCAGTTGGAGGGAAGTAGAAGCAAAGCTAATTTTTGTTTAGCATCAATCAAGTTTTTCATTAATGTTTAATTTTTACCTTCCACTTCCAGAATAAAGCAATTGCTACACCAGTGCAAGGTGTCTGGGACATGAGGAATAAACAATTTCACACTGGAATTGAAATAAAGGTTTGGGCAATTGCCTGCTTTGCTCCCCAGCGCCAGTGCACTGAAGTTCATCTTAAGTAAGTGTGTTGTGTAAGGTGGTGATTTTATCTTTTATTAAGTATGCAAATGTCATGATTTCACTTTTATGAAGAACATATTTTTGGTTAAATTGTTTAACATATGGCAATATATCCTCTGTCTCTTTGTATTTTGAATGATGCCAGTCTGATTTCAATGCCAGCATCAGGAAATCCTCCAAATCAGACTTAACAAAAGCCATTTATGCTTTATGACAGGTTTCTGACCACTGAGGCCTTAGGACAGGGTTTAAGATAACTGAAATGATGTAATGATGGGTGTTTATCACTAAGTGTTTCTCAAGAGTGACAGCTAAGATATGTGTTCTCTTAGGTTCCTTTCCTGGTTATATGGAATAGAATTATTCATGTAGAATTTCTTTAAAAGGAAATATTTTGTCCAAAACATTTTCAGAGCTTCTGGAATGTGCAAGTTGCTGTATTTGCTAGATGAGTAGCACTGGTTGTTCTGTTGGCTTTAAGTGTTTGAATGAAACTTTCAGATTTGGTTTCTTTATCTTTGGATGGGACAGGATTGTTGTTACAGTGACATCTGCCATTGGCTCAGGGAAGGTGTGCAGGCCCAGATCCATGTCTGATCCCTCCTTCCACATGCAGCTGCTTTCCCTTCATGCATGGACAAGTGCAGCCTGTGGAGCTGCCCTGGCAGTGACTCAGCTGCTCTCTGGGAGGTGAATGCAAGGCAGGGATTGCTCACACCAGTGGCATTGCCATGGCACTGTTCCTTCAGATGGTTTGCCAAACAGCTTGGGACATTTTCTCTAACAAGTGATGAGCAAACAGTGGGAATCTTTTTACTGCCCATTTTGTGAGGAGGGGAGGGACTTGTTCTCTCCAGGCACAAGTCAAGAACTGGGCTGCCAGAGAACTTTCCCTTCCATGATGTTGCTTCTAGTGGAAATGCTGTGTAAGCCAAGTTACTGAGTTTTGAGAAATGGGCAGAAGTCCTCAAGATAATGAGTCAAAATAAAATTATTTGGATGGCTTAGAATGAGCTTGTATTTACCATGAAAGGACATTGTTTCATGCCAGGAAAATGTCTGCATCCTGTTCCATCTTGTGGCCTCTTGTTACATCTTGTTGATCAAGTTGGAATTCGAATGCTGCTGATTCATCAGAGTAAACACCTTCAAATGCTCTAAAAGTCTTCAAAATCATCCTGCTTTACCTCTTGGGAACAGAGAGAACCTTTCCTTGTAGGCACTGTACTTCCAGATGGACTTTAAAAGACTCAAACCCTGACTTGTTTCAGACTTGGATGAAATCCAGAAGGGTTTGGGTTGGAAGGGAAGCTTAAAGATCATCTTGTTCCAACCCCTCTTCCGTGGGCAGGGACACCTTCCCCTAGACCAGGCTGCTCCAAGTCTTATCCAGCCTGGCCTTGAACACTCCCAGGGATGGGGAGATGTTCTGCCATTGACCGTGCTGTAGTGAGTGCTTGTTTTTCCAGAGGAAATGCCCATTTTCTGCAAGGAGCCTCAGGCTGCAGGGCTGAAGCTCACAGGCTGTTATGATTCATGCAAGTTAACAACAGGTTTGGAAGAAGCTAAATCTTCACACCCTCTCAGTCAGTGGTACCCTGGCACCCTGTGTGGAGATGAGCAATGTTTTAGATAACTGCAGGGGGGTACCCTCTCCAAGCTAATAAAAAGGGCTTTTATCAGTGAAATAAAAAGACTCTTAGGTGGAAGCCTCTGAAGAAATTAGGTTGTCTCCATATCTGACCACTTCCATCAAAGAGTGACTTTTTTTCACCAGCCTTTCACCAGGAGAAGGTTTCCCATCACCTCCAGGATACACATTTTCTTTGGTATCTGTGAAATTGTACATTGTTGTGGATGCTAAAGCAATCCACTGAGACAATTGCTGGTAATTTATGTTGGTTGTTTTCATCATGAAGAAAAAAAGAGAATAACTCCAGCCCTTTCTGTGGTGGTAACAGATGGAATTATGTTAGAGCAGGCTATGCCAAATTGTCATTATTGCAGTCTTTGTGCCAAAAGTATTTTATCCTGTATTTCCCATAGAAATAAGGTAGAATTTGCTTTGTAAATGAGGTTTTTTTATTAATGGTGTTATTTATACAGCATATGTCCTGTCTTGCCTTCAGTGACTACACAGGCATTGTCAATTAAAGATGCACATGGGGTTAAATTCCCAAGTTTTTGGATGGCACAGCTCTGCAAGTTTAACAGGATTGTTCCATTAAAAATAAGATCAAAAATCAAGATGGGATTTGACTGTCTGATAATGTAATGTATTTATGTGCCTTGCCAAGGTCCTTCACAGAACAGCTGAGGAAGATTTCCAGGGATGCTGGAATGCCAATCCAGGGGCAGCCCTGCTTCTGTAAATACGCCCAGGGAGCCGACAGCGTGGAGCCCATGTTCAGACACCTCAAGAACACTTACACTGGGCTGCAGCTTGTCGTGGTCATTTTGCCAGGAAAAACACCAGTCTATGGTCAGTGAGTGGAAATGGTGCATTTCAGTCACAGTTTTGTCTGTTTTTTGTGAGCTATCCAAAGGAGAGAGGTTTAATGCTGGTTTAACTCTACAAATTCCAGTTAGGGAATGGGCTGCAAACTAATTTTACTTTTTTTCTTGTGCTGCATGATGTTTTATATTAAGACCTAAGTATTTTCAGTGTGTTTTCTATGCTTTCAATTTGTTTTTCCACATTCTCCCTGCTGTTGGATTTGAGAAAGCCAACACAGGGCTTTGGTGAGATTGACATTTTTAGGCAGTGGATTATAATGTGCTTAATGAAACTTGTGTGCTGAAAATTCCAAGTGACTGAAGAAGTAACGACTTCAAGAACTCTGTCACTTTTAGAACACCTTTGCTTACTCACACAATCTCCCTTTGGCAAAAAATGTTGAATGAAGGAGATTTCTGTCTATTTTTCTTAATATTTCAATTTTTTAACTTGGGTTGCAAGGATACAGGTGCACAGAAAGTGAAAATTCAGCAAAATAAACGGGTTTTTGGAAACAGTGACAACTAGTACATTTTACATGGCATACACACATGGGTTTTAGTATGTTTTACATAAACCATGCATTTTCAAGCTCTTCCTCTAGGCAGGACTGCTTTTTTCCTGTCTTGCCTCCCTCCTTTTTTCACTTAGCTTGCCCTGCTGGAGCAGCAGCCACTATTTTTCTCCCATAGCTACGTGGACTCTTCTCTGGTGGATCAGATCTACCAAGCAGCTGCAGATTTGTTTTATCCCATCCCTCACCATTTTAATATAGCACAAAATAATTTTCCAAATTATCTCTTACAAGATGAAAAGAGATTAAGCAAGGAACCTTAAGGAAATAGTACTTTTTTGCCCCTTGAATTCAGCTTGCAAAGGAAGTGGCTTGTTTCTAATTTGTACAATAGAAATTCAGTGCAAAATGACATTTTTACTATTCCTGTTTGGCATTAAAAGGGAATTCTTTTCCTCTACTTAACCACTGAGAGGTTGTGGTACCACTCTGATATTTTTTCTTTGTCATTATCTTTAATTACAGTTATTTCTGCCCCCTCTAATCATCTCCCCTTATTTTCTCCCTACGCTCTTCCATATCCTGCACTTCCTATACCCACAGTCTTGTCTTTTCTCTTCTTCCCACTCTGCTCTTTCTCTCTCCTGCTGCCAAAGAGAGTGGTTCATCTTCTCCGTGCCAGTCTTGGAGCCTAAATTTCTTCCCTGACTGTAAGAGTATGTGGGTCTCTGAAAGCCTTGAAGTCTCAATTTTGTTGTTAACAATAGGATTTGGTTTAACTATTGCAATTGTACAGTACTTAATGAGTTTCTTGGAGTTTTTATGGACCATTGTCTGCTAAGCTGACCACTTTTCTATGCAAGTGATAAACTTGTAGTGAAGAGCTGATAAACTGCTTGGCTGAATATTGCTCAGCACTTTATTGCTAGGTTTGTGTTACTATTCCAGTGGTTAATAATGCAACAAGTGCTCAATATCCTAATATTATCCACATTGCCCACATCATTACCCAAAGCTGATGATATAATGTTACAATTCTAAAACAAAAATTAATTAAAAAATTGTTGGTTAATAGAAGCCAACAGTGCCTTTAGTTACTGCCTTTAGAACCTGGTATGGTGGAGCAGAGCAGGGCTGGGGGGGAGGTTCTGGAGGCTGGGTAGGTTTCATTGTGTTCCTTTAAGCTCGAGCACCACTTTGCTAAAACTCCAGGTGTAGTTAATTGGCACCAAATTCAAGTCTCCTCCATGGTTTGATTTGCAATTTGCAAATTCTTTTTTTGGTTTTTCTTCTTCTGTAGCGGAGGTGAAGCGCGTTGGCGACACGGTGCTGGGCATGGCCACTCAGTGTGTGCAGATGAAAAACGTCCAAAGAACAACACCCCAAACTCTGTCCAACCTTTGCTTAAAAATAAATGTCAAATTAGGAGGTGTAAATAACATTCTACTGCCACAGGGAAGGTAAGTTCATCTTTCAAAGGGGAAGAGGTTTTTGTATTGCAAAGAGAACGTGCGTCATGCTGAGATAACTGGGAGCTTTTATCTGCAGCCATAGCACTGTAGCTTAAGTGACTCTTCAGACAAACTCTCTTTTGGCTTCTAATAAATAGTCCTGCAAAAGTTAGGCTATGAAAACAGGAGAGGAATACTTGTTTCTGTTGAAATTTATAATAAAAGCATTGTTTTAATGGTATCTGACCACTGAAGTACACAACTGTCATTAGAATGAAAAATCTCTAATATTCTGTTTGCCCTGAGTTTTCAAAAACAGAGAGCCATCAGGCCATGGACTGTGCTCTCAAAATTCCTGAGTTTGCTGGCTGTGGAGTCCACTGCTCTCAGGTGTCCTCCACATTCAGTGTTGCATGAAAGTGGAGTACTGGGCTGGCCCTGGATGTGCCAGGCTCACAACATTTGCCCTGTACACCTGACCTTGTCAGGGTTGTTACCATGCTGTCCATCCCTCCCAAAAAGTACCTCTAGTACTGCCACTTCTCTCAGCTGTTGGAATCCTTCCTCAGTGGTCTGCCAGGGCATTCTGTGATGGTGATCCTGCATTCTGTCTCTGTGAACAATCCTCTCCTCATTAAAAGCTGCTCCCAGAGAAGGGACCCTGGCTCCCTTCAGGTACCCAGTCAATACCTGTGTCCTGGGTCAGGATGGTTCAGCTGGAGCCTGCACAGCTGGAAGGTCTGTGGGTTCCATGGCTGCACCATCAGACTTTCCCTCTTTGAGGCAGGGAGAGAGAGGGCTTCCCACCAGCTGGGGAACAGTATTCCCTTCAGCACCCAGCCTGTCTCCTCCCAGACCCCCATCCAATCTGGGTGCTTCATTCCTGAGATGGGCAGTGGGGCAGGCTCAGGCTGTGGGGCAGTGCCCCCTGCCCCTGGGCAGCATCCCTGTCTCTGGGGTAGATGTCAGGGTGGTTACCCCACCTTATCTCTAAATGCTAACTTGATTGGGCCTATCAGCAACACCAGCCATTGTATGATATCAGCATCTAGAAAAGAATTTGAACCCTTTGAAAGGTGCTGGGGTACATCCAAATAAATGGGTGAAGGACTGGGGAAAAGCTTCCCCCTGTATTGCTTCCTCACAGTGGGCACCATTATTAATGAAACCCCACAGACTTGAACTTAGCCTGTGGTAGTTGTGCAGCCATGTGTCCACATTCCAGAGGAATTCCAAAATCCAGGAATTGCTCACCTTATTGACCCATTGTGCAAACTGGGTAACAGCCACAGTAGCCTTAGTCATAGGATCCATGTTCAGATAAGGAGCTGCAAATTGGAAAAATGTAGCCACAACCAAGAAAAAAGCCAAAAAAACCTAATCCCTGACATTACCTACCCATTTCTTTTAAAGAAGGTTTGCATATGTGCACAGTCCTTTAATTTTCTCAGATGCCATTTGTTACTAAGGGATCAACTTTTACTCCTTTCCTTGGTCCAGTTGATAAAAATTGCAATTCTTCAAGTTAGAAAAAACTAGGTATATTTTAAAATTAATTTTTAATTAAGAGCAACAATTAGCTGTGCTTTAAAAATCTGCCTAAGTGCCTCATTTACCATGAGAACCTTAATCAGGATTTTTAATTACTACCACAGGACAAGTGACCAACTCTGATGAAGTACCAGTTGTTGAATGAATTCACTGGAGGAGTAGAGAGTGCTGTTTATTTGAGTTTTAATGTACTTTATTAAATATAAATCTTGCTGCTTTTACAAATTTCCCTTCTCTTTGTCAGACCTCCAGTATTCCAACAGCCTGTCATATTCCTTGGTGCAGATGTAACTCACCCACCAGCTGGGG
Organism: Vidua chalybeata; assembly: GCF_026979565.1. Classification (NCBI taxonomy): domain Eukaryota; kingdom Metazoa; phylum Chordata; class Aves; order Passeriformes; family Viduidae; genus Vidua; species Vidua chalybeata. The sequence goes on along the minus strand of NC_071530.1, from coordinate 148,795,058 downwards.
ATGGGAAAAAGCCTTCTATTGCTGCAGTGAGTAAATTGTGTCCTGGTCTTTGCCCCCAGCTCCCTCCTGCTGCTCAGCTATAATGCATTTTATTGCTTTCAGTCCTTTTGTGGTCCATTGCTTCTGATTGCCTAATTATAGCATTATAAATTATTTTTCTGCAGGAATTTATTTAAACTTCAGAGATCTTGCTCTGATGGTAATTACTTAAATGTGTGTATTAGCTTGTAAAATGCCTGAGTTGCTGATACACAGAGGAGCTTTTCTGGGAGTTGATATTTATTAGCAGGCTGATAATGAGCTGGTGCATGTTTAAATCTGCTTCTTCAGCACTTAGAAATGTTCAGAATTTCTTCATTGCTGATAGGGAACTAGGCTGGCTCAGCTGTGGTTTCTGGGGACTCAAACTTCCAGAAAACACAAGATGTGCAGTAATCTCTTGGAAATATACTTCTTAAATACAGGGAATGGTCTTTAGCTTGTGTTATGTCAAACACCTGTAGTGGCTGCTCAGGATTGTTTAATAATGAAGTTCTTTGGTGATGTTATATATCTGTTTTGAAAAGTTACACCTGTGTGTCCAGGGAAAACCAGGTGGAGATGTGCTCTCTTCTTTAGGTTTTTTGTTTATTTTTAAGTCCCATGCCACTTTTACAGGATATGGATGCTAACATTTAATTAACAGAAAAATCCCTGCCCTTGATAAAGGGTGTGGATATTTCTGTGGTCCATCACCATTTCAGTTTGATGGATCCAAAAGACAGGCTTGGTGTCCCAGAGTTCAAACTCCTGTGCTGCAGTCTGAACCATCTTAATGGCTTCATGGTATCAGTGCTCCAAACTGTGTTTGAGTTTTTAAGTGCCTGTAGGTGCAAACAGGAAATGAGTCTTTTAGATTTAAAATAAGTTTTCTCTTTCAGCAGGGTGCGCTGCCACAGGTGAACTAAACCCAGAGCTGTTTCCAAGCTCATTTTAATTTCAAATACATCTTTGCCAGGCCAAGCACTCAGTGTGCAAGACAGTGCAGTTATCTCATGAAATAACCTTTATTTAAGTGCTCTCTGGTTTGATGCCAAGCATTTTCCCCCAGGTTGTAGGAAGCATGGATGCTCATCCCAACCGTTACTGTGCCACTGTGCGGGTGCAGCAGCACCGCCAGGAAATCATCCAGGATTTGGCTGCCATGGTCAGGGAGTTGCTTATCCAGTTCTACAAATCAACGCGATTCAAACCAACTCGCATCATCTTCTACAGGGATGGTGTTTCTGAGGGGCAGTTCCAACAGGTGATATTTGTCTTCTTGAAATTCTGATAGCATAGTTTTGTGATAGTAATGGAATTTTAAAATTCCACCTTTATATGGTTGGAGTTACAAGACTCAACAACAAATCTTCCCTCAACAAATTTGTTGGATTCTAACCTAGGCAGGAGAAGTGTTTGCATACTTTTCATGTGCTTTTGAAAGTACTTTTCCCCTTTAAAATATTTCCCCCTACAGAATTATAAGTGAAAAGTGTAGTTTTAGCACTCAAGTTATGTTCCACATCTATTTCCTATTTAGGATATATTAGATTGTATCCCATAGAACTTGGGCAGTAAAGCAAAATTATATGGTTTTTTTTTTAAAGAGGATTAATAAATACTGGATTTTCACAGTAATTTTTATTCTGATGAAACTCATCAGATCCTCTGTCGTATTTATTTTGTTTGCTTGCTAGTACCATATTTTATGAAATATTTTTCTGTATACTTTAAACACTTTTATTTCCAGTATTTATGCATGTAAATAAAAGATACAGAATTGAGTCAGCTTCTCAAAATCCAGGGGGAAAAGAGGAAAGGTCGCTTGCAAAACTTGAATTGATAAAATAATCTTTGTATGAACTTTTGATATATTCTCTTTTCAATTGTCACTTGTTTTCACTGAATTTTTAATGTACAATTAACCCACATTCAAAATCATTGCTTTTTAGTTTGTTCCACTTTCCTTATTATTGGTGTCTGTAGTCCTGCATGGGACTGCACACAGCTGGGAAAGAGCAGCTGAGCACTTTTGGACTTTATCCCTTGTTCTAGTCTGAAAAATAATTAGACTGTTGTATTCAGCAGCCTAATTAAATGTTCATTTGTATTTGGTAGTTAAAGAGATTTTGACATGCAGGTTATTAGTCTGAGTCTTGTGCTTGGAGCTGAACAAATATGGAAGCAGCTCTCTCCTGGCTCAGGAAACTGCTGATGTAATTTACCTTCCTCAGGGGAAGAAATTAAGGTTTGGTCCTGAAAGCTTTGACATCTCGTTACTCTGAGTGACAGTACAAGAAGGAACATGATAAATTATCTCTGGATGAGTAAAACAAATCTGTAGGTAAATAAGAGGAATTTGATGGCAATGGTTCATGTTGATCACACCTCTCTCTCTGTGTGGCTCAGGTTCTCCACCACGAGCTGCTGGCTATCAGGGAGGCTTGCATTAAGCTGGAGAAGGATTATCAGCCTGGCATCACATTTATAGTGGTGCAGAAAAGGCACCACACCAGACTCTTCTGCACGGATAAAAACGAACGGGTACGTTCTGCTTGGGACCCCCAAACGCCCAGCAGGCAGCCAAGTCAGCAATTCCTGTTCATTTCTGGTACTTTCTGGGTGGAGATCAGACTCCCCAAGTTGATTTTTGGTACTTTCTGTGGGAAGAGGAGACTCCCCAAGAGCAGGAATGGAGCTGTTTGTCATGGAGCAGCTGCTGAGAATGGAGTTCCTCATGGCAAAGCTCTGCTCACAGACTGGGATTTCCATGTTCTTTTTCCTTCTGTCGGGCTTCTGTGTGTAACTCCCAAAGCTGACATGAAGGTGGTTGTTATATGAATAAATGCTGTGATTACAGATGTTAAATTGTTTGAAAGTAAGGAGTATTTTGACATTCTCCTTTGAAGAGATTTAGAGGGAAGAGGTGGCCTGTCTGACCAGGAAGGATTGTCTCCTTGCAGGTATAAAGAGGAAAAGTTGCTCCTATCCTGGAGTGGGAAGGTGAACAGAATTTGACAACTCAGTTGCAGGAACTTCTTTTTAAATTATTCAGATAACCAAATCTTTTTAGGTAATTTCTAAGAAGATTTTGCGGCTTGTCTCTTTTTTTTTTTCTTTCTCCATACTAGAGACACTCCAGATTTTCAGTTGGAACAAAATTTCAGTTTTGCACATTCTTTCCTCACTTTCTGCTTTTTATAGATCTTTTTCTTGTGGTTGTTTTTCTGGTTGTACAGCTGAAAAGAAAAAAACCCTTTTGTTTGTGCCTCAGTGTCTTTGCATTTCCTATTTACACAGGTTGGAAAAAGTGGAAACATTCCAGCTGGTACCACAGTGGACACAAAAATCACCCACCCCTCAGAGTTTGACTTCTACCTGTGTAGTCATGCTGGGATTCAGGTAAGACATGTTGTGTGGCATGGTAACTTTAACTGTTAATGTTTGTACTAAAGCTACTTTAGCTGATGGCTTTTTGTTCAGATCTGAGGTTTTCAAGATGAAAGTGCATTTCAGTGTGATCATTTCATTTCAGAGGTGAAATTTTGAGAAACACAGTCTTATCAGAAAAGGGGAAGGGTTTATTTTGATAGGCAGCAAGGAAGGAGGTTGTTTGCCTTTTAAAGGAAAAACTAGCTCAAATGTGTAGAACTGCTGCCTGTGGCTCTTGAGGAAGCAGCTCTTCTGCTGCAGTTCCCAGCAGAGGTGGAAGTTCAGGAGATGTTTGGGAGTGCTGATGAGCTGTGTGCTCTGGCTCCAGGGAACAAGCAGACCTTCTCACTACCACGTGCTCTGGGATGACAATCGCTTCTCGTCGGACGAGCTGCAGATCCTCACGTACCAGCTGTGTCACACGTACGTGCGCTGCACGCGCTCCGTCTCCATCCCCGCGCCGGCGTACTACGCGCACCTGGTGGCCTTCAGAGCCAGGTACCATCTGGTGGATAAAGAGCACGATAGGTGAGTTCAGAGTTTTGCATTTTTGCGGAGTTGGAAGGCAGTGGGCTTGTTAATTCTGGGACCAGGGGTGTCCTCAGCTCTTCAAGGGTTGATTTGCTCTCACCACTGAATTATGCTGCTGAAACAAATCAGAAGATGTTCCTGTAGGGGCTGTTTTCTGTATCAGAAACTTGGTGGTGCTTTAAGGGTAATTAATGTTTGACCATTCTGTTCAGAAGAAACTTGTGATAAAGAAACATATGCAAGGAGAGGCAGATTAAACAGGGTTTCTCTTCCCCCCCAACCTGTTGGTTTTTGTTTCCCCCCACCCCCACTTCTCTTTCAGTGCTGAAGGAAGCCACACTTCTGGCCAGAGCAACGGCAGAGACCACCAAGCACTTGCTAAGGCAGTCCAGGTGCACCAGGACACGCTGCGCACGATGTACTTTGCCTGACATGTTTTAATGTTCAGCGGCTCCGGACAAGGCAGAGTTGGATTCACACCAGACCAGCTGCACTTAGACCAACAGATGCCCCACCCCAGGGACAGCCAGCAATGAGTGATGCATCTTTATTCCTTTCTTTCCCATTTGCAAGGAAGCCTTCCGTCCAGAATTTCAGACTTGATCACAAACTGCATTCTTGTACCAAACCCCACTGTTGTCAGAAATGTGGTTTGCCAAAAATCTCTGAGCTGCTTGGTATAAAACAGACCCAGATTTTATAATTAAATCAAGAGCTGCAATCTCAGGGCTTAGGGAAGAAAAACAAAAAAACCAAACCAACAACCCAACCCACAGAACGCCTCATTCAGTTTGCTGTTCATTGAGTTGCTTTTGATAATTTGGAAAGATCTAATTCATGCTAAGGTTTGATGAGCTAAAACGCTGTGAATCAGCTTTTAGTACAAAGGAAAGCAAAGCATTTTTTGAGTATTTATGAAGCCTTGATTATTCTAGATGCATTTACAAAATTATTTTCAAAAGAAGAGCGTGACAATTCTGGTTTCTAACTGTCTTATAAAGATTATTCTCAGATTATTCTGTGTGTCTAAGGACAAATTTATTTTCTGAAGCTTGTTCTTGAATGTTTTTTATTGTGCTGCATTTTAAAATGTTTTTCATAGACTAAAGATGACTTAAAAAAAAAAAAAAAAGAAAAATAGTAAACCTGTACCTAAGCTTTTAATAGCTCCAGTTAGATTGGCAGAAGAAAATGTGCCATTTAAAAAAAATTTGTAAAGATTTTTTTAAAATCATACTGACAGCTAACTTTAGGATTTGTCATACAGGACTGTGACACTTACTTTCCAAAGTCTCTAAAGAATACGGGTCTGTGATGATAAATACAGTACAATCCTTTTTCACTGTTGTTTGAGTTAATGTAAATTTTATATATGTTTCACAGTATTAATGTGATAGACTAGATGCTATTATTTATTTTTATTTACTAAGGAGTGCTCATTATACTTCTGTTAACATATCAAGAATGCTTTGAATTCAGAAAGTAAAATCCTTTTTGTGGGGACATTACTTTTCAAATGCAAAAAAAAAAAAAATTGCAATCGATGTGGTGAGAGGAGAGAGATGCAGCCAGTGTCTGTTGTAGCTTGGGATTTGCAGAAAGGCTTTTTCAATGTGCACACAACACAGCAGGTTTTACCTCTGCGGTTCAGACGCACACAAGACCAACATCCTACATTCATTCAAGCACAAAACAATTGTATTTTATTTATATGTTGAGTAGTGGTGAAGCAGGAGCTCTGCTAGAGGAGAGTGGCTCGCTGGAAGTTGGGCAGAAGTCAGAGAATCTATGCAGTAAAGATAAAAATTAGGAAACTGAAGTTTACTTAGGGAGGGAGGTGAAACTCTCTTCATTATGCATAAGATCCGTAGGAAACTTGAGAGTTTTGCCATTCTCTTAGGAGAAGCATTAATTAAAACTGATAATTATGAGACAGATGCTTCTGTTAGTTTGCACACTGGATTCATAAAAACCATAACACACACGTAAGCCATTGCACTAATGATGATGCCACGAGCAGGTTTAGGAGAAAATGGAAAAAGCCTAGGAAAGTTGTTTATGCTGACTTGATCTTGTTTGTTTTTCCATGGGATAACTGAAATAAGATGCTGAGAGGCAGGTTGGAAAACCTTCATTCTCCTCCACGGATGGATTTTGCTTTGTCTTTTCCCTTTTCTCCGAGCAGCTGCTCAGTCTCTGTTGGACACTTTTACCTCTGGCCACTGGGATGGGCAAGTAGCTTTAACCCATGCAGAGCTCTGGGCCACAGAGCAAGTCAGCTGCAACCAGGTGGTGTTGGATAAGCTAGAAAATGCCCAACCTTTGCTGCATAAAGACTTTTAGGTACATAATTCCCGTTCAGATCTTCACCTTGTAGCAGTGTGTCGGTTGTCGGTGTTTTGTAGGTGAAATGTAAAACCTGTTAATGGAATAATCATATTTGTACTATTCTAATTGGGTGATTAGGCTGCTGGCTCAGAGTGTCTTCTTGGTCATAGTTCTATAAATTCAGATTTCTGTAAATTTGAAGCAAATCCTAGGTAGCATTGCCTGTCTTGCTGTGTGCCAGCGAGGTTCTACCTACCTCCCTTCAAGTATCCCTAAGCTGCAGATCCTCCCCGTGGTGGGTGTGTTGCACTTCTCTGTGTTTCCTTCAGAGCTTTCCTATTTCAGTGAAGATATTCATTTGGCAGAGTTTTATATAAGAATTATTTTTATATGAATTCTTCTTATCAAATAGGATAAAGATCATCCATTTTAAGACATCATTTAACTTATTTGCTGTCTGTTATGCAGAGACCTCTTGGATGTGAAATTCATCCCCCTCTTTCCATACAGATCTGGGACAATGGAATTGTACAGGTGGTCAGATGGGGTGAGGAGGGCAGGATTTGTCTTGACCTCAAATCTCATTTCTGAAGCAGCCTGGGACTGCACTGCATCCTATTTAAGATGTTTCTTGTGTGAGAAAAGGAGTTTTAGGCAGGCCCTTAATCTGAGAATAGCTGTTGTTTGTGCATCCTCTTGGAATGAGCAGAAATTATGTAGCTTTCCTTCCCTAAGTATGAAGAACTTGGGATGTTTATGTGCATTTCAGGACATTTTTACCTTTTACAGATCTTTCTAAGCCTCTAATACTGCTAATCCTTTATGCCTTGTGATTCGCAGAAAGACTCCACACTGGTAAAGTGGTAAAGTAGGTCTGTATTTATTTGGTGATGGGCAAATTAATTTCTAACCCTCATGTCTCACTTGTGTCTCCTTCCTTTTCCCTCCCACCAGTGGTGAATTAGTGAATAATTTAAAGCATTAAAAAAAATGCTGATTAGGTATATACTTTGTAAAGTACAGCATGCTGGCAGTCCAGCACCTCTCTTTCTGGGAATATTTTTAACATAAATTAAATATTCAAGAATGTCTCCTGTCCAAAAAAACCTGCCACAAACACATAAAGTCCTATAATTATTTTTTATTCTGTACCTCCTACATGTCTGGTATAGAAGAGCAACATCTCAGGTCAGCACAAAGCTCAAGTCTCAGTCTCCCCCAGGTTGCTGGTGGAGAAGGGCCAGCTGAGGTCACAGCTCTGAGTCTGGGTCACTGTGCAGGTTGGGTCAGCAATAACCAAAATTTTTCCACCCTCGGGCACTTGGAGCATTTTCCAGCCCGTGCAAAGGAGTCCCACTGTACAACCCCCCCAAAACAACATCAGCAAGTGTGAAATGTTTCTCTTGGGAGGTCACAAGTAATATCAGAAGACACAAAATACTTAAAAGTTTGTCTTTTTTTCCCCTGATGTGCAAAATCTAATGCAACGATGAGGTTTGCTTGGTGGTGGAGATTTCTGCTGCAGTGCTGTAATGAGTCCACTCCATCTGTTCCCCAGGAAACAACTGAGCTGATCCTTAGGAGCAAATGTCCTCTTGGGAAATGCTGGAAGGAGGTGGATTTGTCTCTGCCTTTATGTGGCATTTAAGACAGCCCTATGCAATTTAACACGTGTGTGTGTATGCACTGATGTACAGAGTGAGGTCAGTTGTTTTAGTAGAGCTCCTTATTTTGGCTTGGCTTGCTTTAGAATGTTTGACTTTGTGAATTACAATCAATGATCTTCCATGTTCCTGAGGCTTTGGCACAGGAATTCCCTTGTTTCTTGATCTGTCAGGTAACAAATATCTTTGATCTCCATCCAGGCCCCCAGGCAGCGTTCCCTGATTGTAAAATCAAAAAGGTTGTGAAGGTTTGGCTTTAATTCTGCCTCTCTCAATAACTCTTGCAGCCTTTGTCTGTTGTAACAGAGTCTTGTTGGATCATTTTTGTAACATAAGACAAGAGGTTTTTCCACAAGGATTATCAAATTAAAACTTGTGGAGGGTAGGTGTGAGGAGTTTAGGCTTTTTTTCTGAAAAGATTGAAGTTTCTAAGATGCTTCTAAGTTTTTCTTTCTGACTAAAGCTGTTTGTGTATGTGCCCAAAGGCTTTTGATTAAATAGCAGACTCAGTCAAATAAGCATCTCTGGTGGCATAAATAACCCATAAGGGACCTTTTTTTTTTTTTTTAATATATCTTCTACTCATTAACTAAAGGAATGTAAGAAGAGTTCTCAGTATTTTTCACACTTGAGACCAGTGTAATTAAACTCACTTGTTTTCCTATATTTTTAATACTCTTCTCTTACCATACTATCTCTCTGTGTGGCTTTCCCCATTCCTAATGCAGGGCAGTCTTTTGTTTTTTACTTTTATATTCCATTTGGTCACATGCTTCTTGATGCACACATGCCATCTTTCTTAAGGAAAACTTCAAGTAGAAGGTAATTGCACTGATTGTTGGGTTTTCTAAACTCCCTTTTTACTGTAAGAGTTTTTTTTTTTTTTTTTGCATCTGCTGTAGCTGTTTGAAAATACTGTAAATAGTGCTCTGTACAGCAAGTACTGAAATGCTGGGGATACCATTCCTTGTTCTGTTTTCCAGAATACTGCCATGTTTTCCAGTGTTGAGATGGGAGCTTTGGTGTTGTATGCTGTTAACACTTTGTGTGCATTATGGTATCAATCCAGGAAGGGCACAGTTGCTCTATCACAGTGGAAATACTTAGGGTTTGTCTGAATATAAAACATTTCTTCCTTCTCTGTGCACATTTCTCCCAGACCACAGAGATGCAGTTTTTCAGCTCTCACTGTGCTCATTGTCTGTGCAAGGTTCAAAAGCCAATTCTGGTATCAGTTTGATGATTGATGGCATTAATGTAATATTTGGATTATCAGATGTAGCTCTCACAGGTTTTCCTTGCTTGTCTGATTCTTGTGTTGTAGAAGCAGAATCAGTGGATGTGGCAGAATTTAGTGGAATGACAGGGATTTGGGATCCAGTTATGATGTCTTGCTGTCTGTCCCTGCATGGTGTGGGATTGGGCAGAGGATGTTTCAGTGCTCTGAGCTAAGGAATGGTGTCACCTCTGGCTGCCCATGCATCTCCCATCCATCCATCCATCCATCAGCAATTGCCTTTTGCTTCCAGAACCCTCGGGGACAGGACAGACCCCAGCTCCAGCCCCATTGTCTGATGTTAGGGTGCAAACCAGCAAGTTCCTGCCTTCTGTTTCTGAGGGTTAATGACTGGAAGGATGCATTTCTGAGAGGGTTTAATCCAAATTATGCAGGAAGGGGGTGCTGTGTGTGCTTGGTGTGGCACAGAATCTGTTTAATCCCATTTAGTGTTTCAGTTGCTTTGTCAGAGTTGTTTCTCTGAAGTGTTAATTTGAATGTAATTGCTTGGCCAAATCACTACAAAAGTGGGTTTGTGGGAATCTTTAGTTACAAAGCAGGTGCAGTTCAAGGCTACCTCCTGTATTCCTTCATGGAAGAATTAATTGAAGTGAACCTCCCACTAGGCAGCCAAAATGCTCCCAGAGGGACTGGATTTGTCCTGGTCTGTTCCTTACTGGGCAGTGCCATACTGTGATCCTAGATGGCTGCTCAGCCTTCCCTCTGTCTTCCACAGGCATCCCTGTGTATTGAGAGGGCACCAGACCTGGCAAATGGCACATCTGGCACATCTGCTTCTGGTCAGGGTCACTCCACAGCAGCAGCTCCCTCTGTGATCTGTCCCTTCACTTGAGTTTCTATACTGTTATTTTCCAAATGAAAAATGTTTCTGTAGTTTACCTGTTGGCCAGAAAATATCACGTTTTCTCTGCAAATGACGTGAAAGTCCTTGAAATATATTTTGAGTCTGAGGAAAAAAATATGTATTGGATTATTTTTAATGTGTTTTTTAGGTAAGGTGACGTGCGACTGTAAGAATGAAAATACTTTATTCCCTGCTCAGAAAATTATAGACTTTAAAATGTGGGGAAAAAAACCCAAACCAAAACACCAAAAAGCAACCCCAAACCTGAGTATGTTCATCTTGGGACTGTTTGGTGTCAGTTCTGTGCAAAGCCTTGGCCAAAACTCAACCTTGACATCAGTGCACATGGACTGAGGGTACTTTAAGTGACCTGAAATGAAACTGTAGAAAACTGTGTTAATACATCAGATTTTGTTTACAATTATTCCAAACAAGCTTCCTCATCTCAGAACAAACCACTCTGCTGACAGAAATACCTGTTGGAGCACAGTGTGGTTTCGTAGCAGTGTTAAAGTTGATTTTTATTTACAAGTAACTGGGCATTCTGCTGTGAATTTGGCCTATTAGAGTGAGTTTCTTGGGATTCTGTGCTCCCTGCAATTTCCTTCCTTTAATCTCTAGGTCTAGACACTCATGAAGCTCACCCATGGCAGGAGGATTGCTTATGTCCTGACTTTCTGGAACCCAGATTTTGCAAGTGACTGAATAAACCATTCTGAACCAGCTCATGAATAACTGAATGTGGTAAAATCCTGTCAGTTTGGTTCAGTTCTCAGTCATGATTTAACAAAGGCCCCCCCAAAAGTGTGAAGTACAGGGTAAATGGCTGCTTTGGAGATGTTTCACTACATTGTGCACTGCAGATCGTGGACACTATTGCTGGAAGTGCTTGCATCGTGCAGAGATGCTAAACAGCTCCTCTGTCATTGATGGGAGCAGAGTTTTGTGTTTTCCAAACAAGGCAGATCTGGGATCATCAGGAAGTTTAGGGGGTGAAGAGCTCCCTACTGGGTGCTGCTCATGCCCTAGAGAAGAGAAACACTGGGTACCCCAAGCCTTGGGGAAATGAGAGAGGAAGTGAGGGGAGACATTTCCTTCAAAATTGCCAATTTAAGCATTTGTTAGGGTGACAGTTTAATTCTTACTTTTCCTTCTGGCTTCTCTGCAAGTGCCCCTCAGAAATCCTCCACCCTGCACCCATCTGCTGGCCCCTTCCCAGAAGGGGAAGGTTGGCAGGGAGCTCCCCAAGTTGATCTGTGGTGTCAGGGAGCTCTGACTTGCTTGGGGCTGGGCCAGGGGTGCTGCTGGCTCTGATCCCTCTGGAGGGGCAAGAGGTTGGCAGGAGTTAATTGTGGGAGTTCTGCATGTGGCAGCCCTACAAACCCACAGCACCAGATGCAGGCTGTGGCTGCTCCTTCCTCCCACCTAAATATCTCCCAGAAAAGCAATTCCTTTGGATTTGTCCATGCCCTGCCTCAGCAGATCCATCGTAAACCTGCCCGTGGTTGCTCTTCCACCAACCAAACAACCTCCCAGTGTGGTTTGAGGAGCCTTGGGTTGCATGGCAGTTCTGTATCAGAGGGAATAATCCTTTCCACAGGGTTCTTAGGAGTGCACAGGTTCTAGTTGTATTTTTTTCCCCACATTTTGAATGTGCTGTTGAACCACGGACTTTAACTTCGTTATTTTTTTCCTCCCTGTTATTTTTTTCCTCCCTTCTTTAAGCACAGCTAAACCACCTGCTGGAACAGCTGCTCTCTGCTTATCAGCAGGGATTGAAAATGCTGTCTGACCTGGAAAAAAGCCTAGGAGTTGTCCCCAAAATATACATTTAAACTTTTCTGGTCATTTTATGGGTTTTTTTTTGAGTGTGCTTGGCAAGCATGAATGGTGACCAGGTCATCAGGCAAGCTTGGGAATCTCTAATCCCCTGGCTGGTGCTGTTTGTGTTTGCTTTGTTAGGTTAGATTTCCTGTCAGAAAAGAAAATATAATGTGGACTCATTTCTGTATTTATCAGCTTTTCCTGGTTTTAAAGCCATGAATAGAGGAAGCTTTGGTCATACTGGTTTTTGTGAAATTGCACATTTTTGCCTGATATGTACTTGACTCAAAGCAGATCCTGTCTGGGCTTTGTGGGCACACCAAAAGCTCAGCTGCTGGGGGTTGGATCAGACCTCTCATGTACCAACATGACATGCAGTGAATTTTGTTTCTAGATTTCACCAAAGTTAGTTCTGCATCAGCTGTGAGGTGCTCAGACCTCACTGTTCTATAGCACTGTTTCTATGCTATTAAAAAATAAGGATTTGACCCAAAGTCTGTCATTCCTGATAGATTTTCTCATGAAACTTAATGACTGAGCCCTTCAATTGCTCATCTCATTTACAAATGACAGCTTCATAATTGCATTTTAAAGAAAGTAAGAGAAAAAACTCCCAAAGAACCCATCAAAAAATCATTAAGGAGTAAGCTTTAGATTTATCTTGGAAAATCAAATTTTCAATGGTGTGCAATGAGGAATTACATCTGGCAAAGTTCTGTGCCTGAAGAGTGTTACCACTTCCTTTCTGTAATTTGTTGGTAAAGTTTAGTAGATTTTTTAGATCTGTGTGTGTCCCTTTCTGTGTGTGTGCACACATGTGTGTGACAGGACAGGGGACATTGTGTAGGCTGTCTGTAAAAGATACAACAGAATTGCAAAGGCAGTATTTGGCTGGAAATAACAAGCACAATTTCCCTGGCTTTTGCAATATTTTACTGTACAATCACAAAGATTTCAACATTTAGGGCAGTTTATAAGTAAAGATCCAGCCCCAGATTTCTGTGCAGCAGAGTGGTTGACTTGATCTTGGGAGGGCAAGATAGAAAACAGAATGTATTGATTAAATCTATTTTTTTTTTTGCTTTAGTTTTGGTACATTGCAAAATTAACTGACTTTATCTGTTAAGGTTTTAATCTTTTAATAGTTTAAAAAATTATTTTTAAATTATTTTTTATAAAATAACTGAAAAAAAGAACCAAAAACCAATCCAGAAGCTTCATATTGTGAATGTTCCCTCCAATCAAAATGTTTTTGTGACCATTTAAAGTTTGTTTTTTGTTGTGTGATGGTTTTTTTTTTTTTTTTTTTTTTTTTTTTTTTTTTTGAGGAAAAAAGAAAGATGATGTTAAGGTTGTTCCAAGTGGTACTAAATGTGTGTTGAGTAGTGTTGTGTGTGTCTTGCATCTCTGTGGAACTGTCTCGTGCTTGCAGTATAGAAATGATTGGTGCTGGCTGGGTGGGAGTAGCACTTGTGATGCAAAACCAGGCCCAGAATTACCCTCAGCTGACTCTGAAGGGCATCCCTGGCGCTGCAGGGTTTGCCATGGAGGTTGTGACATCACCTGGCAGTGCTGGGGGGGTCACAGGGGGTGGAATTCATCCATTGCTTCTCTCGCTGCCCTAGGTGAGCACTTGTGTGATGCTGTGTGGCCACGCCACTTTAAACTAAGCCTTAACTAAATGATAAATGTGTCAGATTCCTCTCTGAGTATGCAAAATACTGTTTAAGGACAGGAGGATGTTCCTGTAGAGCTTCAGTGTTAGTAAAGGCAGAAACAAGGGACACCTCTAGGTGTCTGTACTGTGATGCCTCTTTGGGCGCTGGCTGTCTCGGGCTCTCGGGCATTCCTCTGGCAGCTGACCCCAAACAGGCTTTCCCAAATCCCAGCTTTTTGTTGTCCTTGTTGTCAGACCTATTCTTCTCCCTTCCCCTGCCAGCAAATCTCTGCCTGAAGGAGGATTGTTATTTAACACTTCATATTTTACATCCCAAAAAAAGCCATTCTTGAATTCTGTGCTTGCTTTCGGGTAGGTGCCATTGTTTCCACTTCTTATGACTGACATAGGATCCTTAAAACATTTTCAATAGAGGCAAAAAAAAAAAAAAAAAGTATTGGGGACCCAGCTTGCTTTTATTTTATTTTTTTTCCAATTTGGATCTACCTCATGTAACCAGTTGGGTGCTAATTCCTCAAATTGTCAAGGAGATTTGGCAAAGGTGACCAAACCGACCCCATCCGTGGCCCAAACCCTCGGGTTTCTTGTTCTGAAACAACAATCTTGGATTTGAGTTCTATTCTTTGTGCCTTTGTGTTTTTTTCCCCAGTGCACAACAATCAAGACTCATCTTACTGATTAGAAACAGCAGATGGTTTTTAACTGCACCACAAAAAACTGAATTTGAAAATATTTTTTGGTGTAGCAAGTTGTAAAATCAGGTATCACAGCTGACCTAGGCAAAGAGAAATACCCAATAAAGAAGGTTTTGGAAATGTTTAATCCTGACCCCAGATCTTTACATCTGTGTCTCTATATATGCACATAGCACACAACTTTGTGTGTGTATGTGTATATATACAAATATAAAATGAAGGGATACACGTGTAAGAGTGAGGGAATAAAACATCATTGACCTTTCCACAGTTTTGTATGTAACAGTTTACAACTATGTGTAAGTTTTTTCTACTGTGTGAACCTTTTTTACTCAAAAATAATTCCTTTTTGGAAAGCTTTAAGTTGTGATATGCTATCATTTTTTGAAGTTTAAAAAATTTTTTAAAAACCCACTATTTACCAGTACCTACTACAGAGGGGAAAATCTTTGCTGTAAAATTGTATTTAGTTTAAATATTAAAAAAAAAAATCTATATATGGGATTGTAAAAGTGCATTCCATCATGGCAGGACTTCCCAGCTGTTTCCTAAGGCTTTCTGTTGCAGAGAGACTCAAGCAAAAGGAGAATGCCTCTGTTCAGTGTTTTTATAAAACTGCTCCATCAGGTCTAGACTTAAGCTATATTTTCTAAAGCCTAATCATCCTTTAATATGCTGCAGATAAATGATCAGCATGGTTGCACTTTCTCAGTAATAATGTTTGCCCTGCAATTGGCTCATGATAAGGACTTTAGTTTTTTAACAAAACCAATCGTACTTTGGGCAGAAGGTAATATTTATATAGGTACCTCAAGATTAAAAAAAAAAAAAAAGAGCCTGAATATGCTGCATTTTGTTTCTTTAACATTTTTCATGTAGCATTTGTTTGCTTTTCTGGGTTTTTAGGAGATGACTTAGCTACCTGTTTGCTTTGGGGGACCCCAGTAGTGTTTTAGCCGTTGTTTTCTCTGGATCTTGCAGAATGTAGTATCCTGCCTTGGGATCATGCAGGAGTTTGGGGTGGGATGTGCCCTGCAGTGTGTACACACGGGGAGGGGGACCATGGAAATTTGCTTTATAGACTTCAGAAAAGGAGGAAAAGGATACTATATTCCTAAAACAGACAATACTTGTTCCTAGTTCTTAATTATGGTTTGTGGGTTTTTTTTGGCTTGTTCTGCTTTCTTGACTCTTTTCTCAAATATGAGTGTGGAAAGGAGCAGTTGATTAATGGGGGCACATAGTGACCAAACCTGCTGCACTGTTGGGTGTTTTGGGGTGATTCCCCAAATCCATGGGTAAGAGCAGTGCCCACATTGGAGCAGGACCCTCCTGCTCTCTGCCTGCTCCCTACTGCAGGTCCACCCTCTACTCCTTCATTTCCGAGTCAGTGAAAATCTAAAAATGTGCAGAGATGGGGAATTTTTTTTTGAGAACTGTTGAAGGAAGCTTCAAAGGCTGTGAAATTGAGCATTTATTGTCATGTTTTTAAGCTTAGGTGGGTCCTTTTCCAAGTTTGTTTTACAGCTTGCAAGGTAAAATAGTTTGCACTACTTTTGCAATAAACTCATGAAAAACCTAACAGGTTCTGTTCTGGTTTCTTACTGTATATATACAACTAATACTAAAGATTTAGCATAGTGTTTTTCACCTCAAAACATAAGACTTGTAACAAGCTCAGAATGCTGTAATTCCTGACAAAATAATGATGTGAATGATATTTTATAAAGTTATTTTGTATGGTGTCGATTTTGTTTTGCCTCATAGTATGTCAATAAAATAAAATTCCTCATCTTTACAAGATATTGTTTGATGTCTTTTCATTTAATATTTGGCTATTTTCTGCAGTTACTTGTGCACTGTGAGACTCTGCCAAAATCTCTGGTCTATTGCCCTCCCTTGCATTTCTGCCCTTGTTTGTGTTTGGATGTTTCCCTGTGCTTCCACCCTCTCCATGCCCAGCCAGAGACAATCCGTGCTGCTTTAACTGCTTACAAGTTATAATCCTGAAATTGTTTTTGGAAGATGAACATTTTGGAAACCACATGCCTGAATTTTTTTTTTTTTCTTTTTGAGTGAATCCTTACAGTAATCAATTTTTAAATGAAGAAAATGTAGCACCTGGTGGTGACTATAAAGCATCCAACAGAATTGCAAGGATGCCAAGGAGCTTCCCTTGGGAGCCCAAGCCTGCACACACAGATTGGTTTTACTCAGTAATATGAAATACTCTCAGAGCTGTCTCTTCCTTTTATTTTTTCCCTTGTGTTTTGAAATACCAGTTTGAATTGGATGAGGTTTTGCTCTGTGTCAGGCTCTTGGGGAAAACAAAAAACCCTTCACTGGTTTGATGGCAACAAGCTTTGGCAGCTGCAGGGCCTTGGAGAGGGCTGTGGCAAATTTTGGCAGCTCTGAAGTCCCCATCGAGGAGTCTGGCTGAATGAATCCAGAAGGGTGTGCACATTCTTCTGAGCTCAGGAATTCACAGAATATGTTCATGATCCCACATGAAACTTCTAAGAGGGATGAAATGTGGTGATTTACACATAGTTCTTTTGTCATTTTAACAAGTTGAGGAAATTTCATGTCCTTTGAGCAGCATTGGTTGGGGTGGGGAAGGGTCTCACAAGCTGGTGTTGTGGAGGGAAAAAGATAGAAACGTGTCTGTAATAGTAATAATTAATCCAAAAGTGTCCCCTGGCCTGTGTTCCACTGCCTAAAATCCCACAACACCTTTAACAGGTCAAGATACTTTGTCACTTTTGAGGAAGTTCCTGTTAATGATGCAGTTTGCACAAAGGGAGAAAATAGGATTAAAATGCTCAAGGGTTGAGGTGCAGACTCGAGGTCACTGAAAAGTTGCTGTGATGGGCAAAACAGATGTGACTGGAGGGAAAATGATATAATTTACTGACAAATTAGGTGGAATTAGATGGTGAGAAGCCAAGCCAAAATTTAAAACATCTTCCAACCCTTTCCCAGTCCCTTCCCCCCTTCTTTTCCTGCCTCCTCTCCCCAGGGTGCAGGGGTGGGGATGGGGCTGCCAGGGCTGTTTCAGGATGTTCTTCTCTTTGGTTGTGACCCATCCATGGCTCAAGTATTTGCTTGTTGCCCTCATCCCTGTTTCTGCTAGAGATTCACTGTGCAATTTTGTGGTGGTGGCTTTTTTTTGCTTCCCAAATAACTGGCAGCCCCTCCCCTCAAACAGCATTCCACACTCATTTTTCCACACAGCTCCATGCACTTTTAATAATATAAAAAAAACAACAACAACAACAACAAAAAAAAACAAACCAAAAAGCAACAAACCAAACAAACAAACAAAAAATCCCACACAAAAAAACCCAAAAAACAACCCAAAAAAACAACACAAACCAACTCTTGGAACAATAGTTTAGTTCTGCCTTTACCCAGGGATCCAGCCCCACTCAGCACTCACTGCAGAATTCCTGGTACAATACGATTTTCATTTCAGGAACATTTTTTACAGTGCAGCATCCTCTGATCTGGTGAAATAGCAGGAGCATTTCTGGTGTGGCTCATTAGCTCTGCCAGTCCCTGACCCTACCTGCCAAAGCTCCATTTGGCTTTCTTAGAATATGGAATGTGCTGGATTGTGGATATGCTGGAGCTCCCTGCTAAGTTTTAAGAGAAACTGAGTGTGGTTGTGCCTTCAACCCAAGAGAAGCTGTTCAGCTGTTCACTTGTGGTAACTCTTTACCATGCCCTCCAAATTAGGATGTTGCTTGAGACAAATTCCTGGCTGATTTACTGCCCAGCCTTTTTGGAGTGGGAGGTTCTTATTATGTGTTAACATTCCTGTGCTTACCTGGGGCATTTTTCACCCCTGGGGACAGATCTTGGTCACTTTCTCTCTCAGACATTGCCACATTGACCACGTGTGTGACTGAAACTGGAAAGAACTACAGGAAGTTTCTGCATCCATTGTCAAGTTTTCATACAAAACATTTATTTTAAAAAGTTGCATGTAAAGTTCTACACAGGACGGTTGCCATTTCTGTAGTAAAAAAAAAAAAAAAAAAGAAAAGCAAACCAAAACCACATGAAAAATCCATCTCTGTCACTCACATGGTAATGGAACTGCTTTTTCTCAAGAACCCACAATTAACAGACTTCAATGTGCATTTTGGCAAGAGAAACTGCAGAAGTGGAGTTCATTCAAGAAAAGGGTTCTGGATGCACAAATGTACATAATTTTCTACCCCATTTACCATCACAGCTACAGAACCACCATTAGCTCTTGGGATGGATCTCCTCCTCTCCCATTTAGGTGCCCACATGGCTGTTTTTACAGACCTTTTTATTGGACTTGGTCCACTTTTGGAGCTTTTGAACTGAAAGCTGCCTGTAAGAAATTTTAGATTTGGGTAATGATTGTCTGACAAAGTAATTTCAAATCACCTGACCAAGCTCTGCTGTCAGGTTTGCAGTGTCTCTTCCTACCCCACTGTGTTTCTGAGGGAAGAATTCCATTCTCCAACGAGTATAACGTTCAATTTCTAAACTTCTTAAAGCAAAAGTGGATGGCTCAGTGTATAAATACATCCAGCATCTGGATTCTCAGTCACAAAAATAGCATCCTTTATACAATAGAAAATGGATCAACTATGAAACAATTCTCCATTGGCCTTAAGATCCAACACCATCACCAACATCTTCATCTTCATCCTCTTCCTCCTCAGCCTCATCATCGTCTTCCCTCATTTCTCCATCTCGCTTCTCTTTTTCAAGCATTTTTAGGTATTTGCTAGCTAGGATCTTCTTTGGCAAGATATCTGAAAGGCAGAATTGTTGCCCTTTTAGTCAATTTGAATACTTGTATTGCCTCATTAATACTGTTGCATCCAAATTACTAAAGAAATTAAGTCAAAAAGAAATATTAATATTTTTAACCAACCTTAGGTGAATAACCAGGTAAGTCAGCCTGACCCACACACTGCTGTAAGAGTAGGAGGGAGCTACCCATTTATGGTAAAAGTAATCAAAGATAAGGACTCTATTTTGTGACTGATTAGTGGCAACTTTTACTGTCTGCTGATGTGAATTATTTGATGTAAAACAGAGTGCCCAACTGCCTTAGATCCAACGAGCCATTGATATAAAATCCAAGTATCAGTAAAAAGGTCTCTGTGTGTGTATCCAGGCACATAGAGGGACCATATGATGAAGCTTCTTTTCTCAAAATTATAGATTCCTATGTGTCATTTTTGGTCCACATAACTTCTCACCTAAAGATGTGCAATGATCTTCTTTCACAGGCTGAAAGCTTTCAGATGGAACTGCTGAAATTTAGGAAATGCTTACGGCAATATCCTGAGACCTGTATACAGTATAACTGTTTAATTTAGAGGCAGCAGAAAAATCCCTATTCACAGAGAAATAGTTTAGGAAACTACTTTTTTAGGAAAGTAGTTCATGAGTTCCAGTTAAATGCTAAAGAGATCAATGACATGTAGGAGAATTGGGTCCTCACAAAACAGAGCATTAAGAGCAAGATTTCATTTTCCAAAGGGATTTACCCTTGTGTCAATACCTGCAAGGAATTGAAAGGTCTCACACTCTTCTGCTGTATGAGACAGGTCAGTGTAAGTCAGAGCATTCTTCTCCTTCCCTCTGCCATGTTTGTAGGAGTATGTAGCCAAATACTGAACAAAAAGCTCCTAAAAATTAAAACAAAACTGCATAGTCAGACAAAGAATTCACACATATCTCTGATCCCTATCTAAAGGCAGAAGCACCATATTTAACTGCACATACACTGGGCACTCTGTGCAGAGACTCATTACATTTCAATACCTGAAGGCAGTCTACAGGAAAGATGGAGAAAGATTATTTACAAGGGCATGTAGTGACGGGACAAGGGGGAATGGCATCAAACTGACAGAAAGTAGGCTTAGATCAGATATTAGGAAGAAATTCTTCCCTCTGAGGGTGGTGAGGCCCTGGCACAGGTTGCCCAGAGAAGCTGTGGCCGCCCCATCCCTGGAAGTGTCCAAGGCCGGGTTGGCCGGAGCTTGGAGCAGCCTGGGACAGTGGAAGGTGTCCCTGGCCGTGGCAGGGTTTTGGAAATAGATGTTCTTTAAGGTTCCTTCCAACACAAGCCATTCTATGATTCTAGACTCGGGCAGCTTTAAGGTCAGCTCCGTCTCGGGATGCAGACAGAGAAGGGAAGCGGGAGCCCGGCCCGGGGCCGCGGGAGCGCTCCGAAGGCAGAGGCCCCTCAGCCGGGGAAGGGGAGGCGCGGGGGGCCCGAGGGCAGGGCAGGGCGAGCCGGTACCGTGGCCTTGGCGGTGAGGAACAGCGCGTCCTGGTTGATGCTGGAGACCTCCGGGGAGCTCTTCATGATGACGCGGATCCGCGACAGAGGCAGCGACACCAGACGGTTCTCGGTGCCGCTCAGCCGCGCCGCCGCCATCTCGGCCCGTCCCCGCGGCAGCGAGGGCACGGCCCGCCGGGAGCTGTAGGCGGCGGCTGCCGGGACTACAGCTCCCTACAGCACCGGGACCCGCCCGCAGCCGGGACTACAGCTCCCTACAGCGCCCTGCAATACTGGGACCCGCCTCCAGCCGGGACTACAGCTCCCTACAGCGCCCTGCAATACTGGGACCCGCCTCCAGCCGGGACTACAGCTCCCTACAGCGCCCTGCAATACTGGGACGGCCCAGGGACACTGCAGCACCCCCGGCCCCGCCGCCTCTCTCCTCCCCGCCGCGGGCGGACAGCGGGCCTGGGGGTGCCCGGGCGCGCTGAGGCTCCGGCGGCTGCGAGTCCCTTCACAGAATCAAGTAGGCTGGAAAAGGTCTCTGAGATCATCGAGTCCAACCTGTGACCAGTGGCTGTAGAGTGATAAGGTCACACCGCTGAGCCTCCTTTTCTCCAGGCTAAACAGCCTCAGTTCCCTCAGCTGCTCCTCATCAGATGTGTGCTCCAGCCCCTTCAGCAGCTTTGTGTCCCATCTCTGGACATGCTCCAGCACCTCAATGCCCTTCCTAAACTGATGGGCCCAGAACTGCACACAGCACTCGAGGTGTGGCCTCCCCAGTGCCCAGCACAGAGGGACAGTCACTGCCCTGGTCCTGCTGGCCACACTAGTGCTGACAGAGAAAGCCAGGAGGCCACTGGCCTCCTTGGCCACCTGGGCACACGCTGGCTCACGTTCAGCTGCTGTCAACCAGCACTTCCAGGTCCTTTTCCACCTGGTCATTTTGTGCTGAGCAGCTCCAGTGCTTTCCAGTCAGTCTTCCCACCTGGGTGGATTCCTGCTGCCCCAGCACAGGCAGGAGCAGCCCTGGGGTTTCACCTTCCTCACCTCTCATCATGGCTCCTCAGCTCCAGGCTGGCACAGGAGGGTGGGGAGCTTGTTCTTAATGGCAACTGTGTGTATCCCGATTACAGGCCACTGCCTACAAAGCTGTTAACCCAAACTGTAATGGCAGGCTGCTCAACACCTCTGCAGCTGTAGTACAGTCCCAGGGAATGTGTTTGGTCATCCTGACACTTGTCAGAGCTGTGGGGGAGGTGTGGAGGGCACGTGTAAACTATGAAGTGATGATGGGGCTGCATCTTCATTATTAACACATTCCCCACACTTACACTGTGGGCCTGCTGCATAGGAAAGTTGTAACATGCTTGTGGATGGGGTTTTGATGCTGGCAATGTTTGCTCCAGAAGTTTGTCTGTGCCTGTTTGGGTAAGAGCTGCAGGGTGAGTGAGCACTTCCAGAAGTGATGACACATCGTTTGCATCAATTCATTAATGGTTTCAATCCAACAGTTTCCAATATGCTTCACAAACAACATGCCTGATGGTTTGTATTGGTAAGAAATCTGCTGAGGCCACTAGATTATCTCAATATGAGAGAGAAAAGCAGGAGCTTTTTCAGAATATACAATAATAATTCACATGGAATTTAGGGGAGAAAGGACTGTACCCATGAAGAATCATTAAATGGAAAACACAGGGAGTTTATTGGCTAAATGTTACTATCTTATACAGAATTTGCCCAGTACATAAGGCCAAGCCTACAGATGATCCTGATTTATTAATAAAATATAGCATCATGAGCAGTTGGAAGTGCAAGGATAACAACAGTATATGATAAATTCCAAAATTACTGTATTTGGGGACATAATTTGTAGTTAGCTATTGCAGATAATCTGTATCTCTTAGGCTGTATAATTCTCTTGAGATTACATCTTATGTGAGGCCACTGTGTGTATGTTATATCTGAAAGGAAGCACAAATATCTTGGGATGCTGCCTGGATGTCTGGAAGGATTGGTTTCTTTCTTGATCCTTACTGTCTTGTGACATCTTGTGGAGACAACTGATATTACTCCGGCAGTGAATTTCTTAAAAATACTACTGGGGTCTTTCATAAGAAAGAAATTTCAATATACAAATGAACCTTCATCAAACTACGAGGACTTCTGAGGGTATTGAGCTTGGTGGTGGGAAGGCACAGGTGAAGGACCCTCTGAGCTCCTCAGAGCTGCTGTTTTCCCCTCTGCCAGCTGAGAGCTTGGCCAGGTGTAGTTGCCTCTGTGAGTCACTGTCTCCCAGAGAAGGGACAAAGGGAGCAGGAGCTGCCCCTGGCAGGAGAAGGGAGGCTGTGAGTGACCGGGCTGAGCACTCCCCATCCTGCTCTGGCCCTAAGGCCGTGCTGCTGTTGGGCTTGGTCAGCTTCTGTCTGAGACTCTGAGGCCAGCTTGTGCTGCCATCTCTCCAGCTCCTTTCCCTTTGGGAAATGTTGTCCATTTTTTTGAAGATGACTGAAGGTCAAGGCTAAAGCTTGTTCAGTTCCTTTTATGCTGTTATTTTTCTTCACGTCTCCCAAATCGGGGAAACGCGAGAGGAGCAGAGAGACCTGCCTGCAGCCCACAGTTTGTACCACAGTGGCTGAGGAGACCTGAAAAGAGGTTGTGGCCAGGTGAGGGTTAATATCTTCATCCAAGTAACAAGTGACAGTACAAGAGGAAATGGCCTCAAGTTGTGCCAGGGGAAATTTAGACTGGATATTAGGAAAAATTTCTCCACAGAAGGATTGTCAAGCATTGGTACCATCTGTCTCAGGAAGTGGTTGAATCAGCATCCCATGAGGGATATGAAAGCCATGTAGATGGGGCTCTTAGGGACATGGTTTAGAGGTGGCCTTGGCAGTACTAGGTTGGACTTGATGATATTAAGGGTCTTTTCCAACCTAAATAATTCTATTCTACCTAAAGGCAATTGTTCATCCAAATTTTTCAAACACTGTGAGTTCTATTGAAGTTATTTTGTTGGAGTGCCACTGCTTTAAGTCATGACATGGCCCCTTATGAAAGGCTGCAATAAGGTGTCCCTGGACCCTTCTCCAGGCTGAGCAACCCAAACTCTCTCAGGCTCATTCCACAGGAGGGGCACTTCAGCCTTTTGATTTCCATGGCTTCCTCTGGACCTGCTCCAAGAAGTTTCTTGTGCTGGGGATTCCAGACCTGGATGAAGCATTGCAGGCGAGGTCTCACCAGAGTGGAGCAGAGGGTCAGAATCCCCTCCCTCACCTGTTGCCCACACTGTGGGATCAACACAGGACATGTTTGGCTTTCTGGATGCAAGTGCACACATGGCCAGCTCACGTCCATCCTCTCATCCACCAGCACCCCCAAGTCCTTCTTGGTGGGGCTGCTCTCAATCCACTTATTCCCCAGCCTGTACTGATACTGGGGTTTGGTCATCCAGGTGCAGCATCTCACACTTTGCCTCACTGAACATCATTAAGGTTCTCACATCCTCCACCAGAAATTCACCTGAACTCTTGTACAAGGCTCATACTTCGGGAGTTTTTGTACTTCCAGAGTTTTCAAACTTTTGCCATTTAAGCTACATGACTGAGAAATCATCTCAGAGGAAGACCTCCCTCTTCTCGAGGAGGCTCAGGGAGGACCTCATCATTCTCTACAACTACCTCAAAGGAACTTGTAGTGAGCTGGGGCCAGCATCTTTTGCTGTGCCAACAATGTGAGGACCAGCGGAAACGGACTTAAGCTGAGAGAGGGGGATGCAGATTAGATATTAGAAAGAAGAGGTTTTTTTACTGTTCGGGTGGTCAAGGCATTGGAATACACTGCCCAGGGCAATGGTGGAATCACCATTCCTGGAAGGGTTTAAGAGGCATCTGAGTCTGGCAATTTGGTTTAGGTGTTACAGTGGCAGTGCTGGGTTGACAGTTGGACTGGATGATTTTATGACACCACACCAACTTCGGGATTTGGGAATGCCAGGAAGGCTCACTTCGTCCTAAGGGCTAGCTAGAGCCCTTTAGGTTTTCATACACAGTCGGCTGAGATTCACCAGGTGAATTAGTCATCCGTCCACTCCTGTTTTGCGTTCCTCTTGGAGCAATGCCTCGTGTTCACAGGCAGAAGCTTCCAGTCCCCGTGGAAGCCCCGGGGCCAGCACCGCGAACGACAGAGGAGAATTGCCGCGCTCCCCTCACGACTCTCCCGCCATGGCCCGCCGCGCATGCGGGAGCGGCCATTGCCGTCAGTTCCGGCGGCAGCGGGGCGGCTCCTGTCCCGGCTGTGAGTGCCGCTCACCCGGTTACCGCCCGGCAGCCGCGTCCCCCCGTCCCGGCTGTGAGTGCCGCTTCCCCGCTTACCGCCCGGCAGCCGCGTCCCCCTGTCCTAGAGCGGTTCCTGTCCCGGCTGTGAGTGCCCCCTCCCCGGTTACCGCCTGCCCCCCCTGCCCAAAGACCGGCTCCTGCCCGGGCTGTCAGTGCCCCTTCCCCGGTTACCACCCGGCAGCCGCTCCCCCAGAGCAGCTCCCCCGCGCCTTTCGCTGCCCCTGACGGGGTTCAGCGGGGTGTGCGCCTCTGCCGCGCCTCCGCTGCGCTTCGCTTTTCTGCAGTTTATTTATTTTCCCTGCTAGACTTGCCGGCCCAAAGTGGCGTATGCCTGAGGACAGGGAAGGGGGGGAGCTCCTACCCGCTGCGGCTTCTGCTGGGGGAGGTGTCAGGACGGTGCTGCTGCCCTGGGAATGGGGCTGCACCCTGGGAATGGAATGGGGCTGCTGGGCAGACCCCGGGCAGTGCGGTGGGAGAAGGGAGCTGCAGTCCGTAGTTCTGAGGATCCCGTTTCCTCAAGGCAGCTGTTCCTCTGTCACCTGTGTCCCCGTGGGCTCGGAACTCGTCGTTCTGCTTTGTGAAACCAGTGGTGTCAAGTGTAAAGCTGGGCTGCGTTTGTTTTGGTTTGGTTTGGTTTGGTTTGTCCGTGTGTTTGTTTTTGTGAAGGTTTGGGGTATTGTTTGTGTTTTTTGGTGGTATTTACGGTTCAGGGCTTTGGAGCTGAAGTTCAGGAAGGGGATCTGTGGTGTTTCGGAGGTCTCAGACATGAAAGTACTCAGTGATATGCATCCTCATTCAAGACTCAGCTGCAGAAATCGGTTTTAGAGAGCTCAGGAGAAAAGGGACTCTAAATATTTAAATGTAAAAGCAGAAAACATTGCCTGGTCGTTACCGATGTGTGTTTTGAGAAAGCAAGACTTTGCTTTTCCTCAAAAATAGGTGTTCTGGTCCTGATTTTCCTCTGCTTAGCCATGTGTGAGCATTGACAGCTGTGTAAAGTTCGGTGATCCTGACTTGGTGCCTGTTTACATCTCACCCCACACAATTTTGGATATTTCCCCAAGGAAATGGGACTGAAGAGCCTGAGTCTGACAGGCTCTCCTGAGCTGGTATTTCTGCCCAGTGGCTGTGGTAGAGACGTGTGTGAGCTGGTTTGTGTAGCTGCACAGGGAGTGTGATTCACTTGGAAAGCCCTTATTTACAGATTTTTGTCTGATAAGTGACTAAAAGTACTCCTTGTACACAGTGTAACATCAGTAGGTTGCATGGTTGAAGATTTAGTAAAATAATGAAACAAACAGTGGTATTGTAACACATAAATTCAGGCTGCAGAAGTGTTTAGCATCAAAGCCCTGGTTTGATTCAGCAACTCCATGTACTTCTGAAGGTTAAAAAATAATATGCGTTTTTCTTTCACTAGCCTGCAGTTGATGCAAAATGAGTGTTCCTGACTACATGCAGTGTGCTGAGGATCATCAGACCCTCCTGGTCGTGGTTCAGCCCATTGGCATTGTACCTGAAGAGAGCTTTTTCAGGATCTACAAGCGGATTTCAGCCGTGAGCCAGGTTAACGTGCGCGACTCGCAGCGAGTGCTCTACATCCGATACAGGCACCATTATCCCCCAGAGAACAACGAGTGGGGGGATTTTCAGACACACCGCAAAGTCGTGGGGCTGATCACTATCACAGAGTGCTCTTCAGCAAAGGAATGGCCTCAGACTTTTGAAAAATTCCATCTTCAGAAGGAAATGTATGGCTCTACTCTCTATGATTCCCGGTTGTTTGTCTTTGGGCTTCAAGGAGAGATTGCAGAGCAGCCCCGCACAGATGTGGCGTTTTATCCCAGTTATGATGAGTGTGAAACTGTGGAGAAGAGAATAGAAGATTTTATCGAGTCTCTCTTCATAGTGCTGGAGTCCAAGCGTCTTGACAGAGCCACTGATAAGTCTGGAGACAAGATCCCCCTGCTCTGTGTTCCTTTTGAGAAGAAGGATTTTGTAGGTCTGGACACCGATAGTAGGTAAGCAGCTACTTTTGTTAGCTGTTAAAAAAACACATCTGTGGCACTTGCCTGCCTTTAGGATAAGCCTATTAGAAAGGACAAGGTGAGCCTTGTTCCAACAGAGGCTGTGCCCTGGTCTTTTCTGTGTTTGCTTGCTGTAGTTTTAAGAGAATTTAACGTGTAGTCTCACCGTATTTGATGTTCTGAGCTTGTTTTGATATATACATTTAATTGATGAAGCTCATCAAAATAGCAGGAAGAAGTCACAGGAGTGGTTTGACAGATTCTGCTGTAATGAGACTTTTTTCTGGAAAACTTCCAATGTATTATAGATATTATAGTATTAATAAAAAATTCAGGTAGCATCAATGAAACTATTTTTATATCATGTTGAGTAGTATTTGACTAATGATACTTACTGTATTTTTTCCCTTTAAACCTCTAATTTTTCATTCTATGAGACAGTGACTGTTTATTTTGATGACAAAGTGCAGCATCTTTCACTGTCCTTCTTTGTTTTATGTAATTATTTGTTATTGCTTTTTACCTGTCTTGTTTTGCTACCTGTTTGGTTTTTTGAAGGTTAGAGTTTTATCCCCCAGTTTTTCTTTCTCCTCATTTGCATACTCATCTGTCAGATTTGAGTGTTGCATAGTTCCTGTGCAGGGGATAAGTAATTCTGGCTTGATAGCTACAGGCAGATGCAAAATCTGTTTGACTCTGCTGTTTGCAGTCAAATCCATGGGATGGAAGCCTCCACCTTTTGTCCTGGCAGAGGTGGGGAAGTCCTATGAAAACTCAGGCTGTGTGTGGAAATAGTGGTGTTCACATCTGTGTTGTACTGCAGGGATGCCAGCAGAGGTTTTTATTGCGTGTAAAAGCTCAGAGGTGTCCAGGCAGTTTTGTGAAGCTTTTAGATCAAATTAATCAGCTCTGCCTGCATAGTTGGTCCTGACCTTGGAAACATGCAGAAAGCATTCCAGGTTTCTAATTAGTTTGAAGTCTTTAGTTAAATTACCTGTGGTGGCTTGAAGGACCCTCAGTACCCCAGTGCCCTGCTCCTCTTTGATGAGCACTTGAACTGGCTGTGACTTGCTGGTCCCTATTTTTCCCTGCACAATTATTCAGTTATCAATATGAATTACTTTTTGCACGTGGGTGGTAAAGTTGAGAAGACAGGACAAGCCTTTTTACAATCTTGTCTTTTACTCAGTTTGAATAAAATTTGGCTGAATGTAATCAAAATTTCCTGTTCCAAACAGGTAGAAAGTTATAATTGTTGGCCAAGAATCTGAGAATAAATTCTGCTGTTCAGTTGTGTCTTCTAAAAAATGGTGATTTGGAAATTGGTTTCTTAGATGAATGACTTATTTCTGAGCAATGGCTGTGTTGTTACTAGTGGGAAATACTCCTTGTGAAGTTCTGAGCTGGAGTGACAGCAGAATGTGTGCCCACACATCTCCAAGCAGGTGTTTGATGCTGTTGCATGAGGAGTTCAGACAGATTCAGTGTGGTGCTTCAGTTCTTTGCAGAATGGAAGGTGTGTGACCCTGTGTGTAGATACAGGGGTTTATCCAGAGTTAATCACTGGCTCAGCTCTGCACACAGCCTTGCTGGGAGGTTTGAATACCAAACATGTTCTCAGTAAGTCTGGATCAATGGATGTACTTGAAATGTTTGCTGCACCAAACTGCTCAAGTCTCCTAGGTGTTAAATACTCTAATTTTTCACTTCAATAGTAAGAAAGTTCTTCAGTTCTATTTTGCTGTGGAGTTAGTACTTCTGATTGTTATAAAACTTAGAATTTTTACATTAAAACTTCAGAAAGCTGAATGAAAATCTATTTCTAGCTTCTCTGCACAGGAGCCTTTCTAGGTACCTTTCATGTAGCCTGATGCATCTCTGCCCTCTGTTCTAAAGCACAAACTCAGGTCCATGGAATGAGATTGAACTCAGATCAGGTTATTAAACTAACTTACACTTTCAGGCCAAAGTCTTTAGATGTGAGCTGGTGATAGTAACATTCCATTTTATTATTTGTGAGTTTTTTGGTGCTTGGTTTGCACTTCACAGGATTTTATTTTAGCACATTCCCTTCTGTAGTGACAGATTGACTAATTAAGGGAAAGCACTGCATACCAGGGAGAGACAGGGCTAGGAAGGACCTTCTTCAGTAGAGACGAGTTTCTGTTTTTGCAAGATTGGATGTGTAATTCTGTTCAGGGAGGGATCAAGGTTGTTTGAATGCAGGAGGTGGGTACATCTGGTAGAACAGCTTTTGCTACTTTGTTGGTTTTGAGTCTGTCAGCATAATGATTTTACAGAAAGAAATAAAAACATTATGATATTTAGGTATTGAGGCAAATGAACCAGCTTTTTCTACAACAGATGGAAATTTCTAAAGGGTTAAAGGCAAAGAAAGTCCCTTGATCTTTTCTAGATACTTTCTGTCTATTTGCAAATTTTGTCTATAATGTACCCTGACATTCCAGTCAGTGTGTAATCAATTATTTAAAAACACAAATGTTCTCTATTAAATGGATGGCAGAGAAGACACACTATGTTCTTGTAACAGAGGGTGTGTCTCTGCTGCTGTAATTGTGGATACCTACTTAGGATAAATAATCATCTCTTCCTATAACTTCTAAAATTGAAGTTAAATGGCAATGTGTAGCAAAGGTGTAATTAAATGTGTGGTGCAGCTGTAACGTGGAGCTATTGGGATGATAGATTGAGGGAAAATATGTTAAGAGGTTACATGGGCTACATAATTCTGATCACATGATTTGGAGACTAATTAAAACTATTGAACATCGTTTGTATCTTAAAAGATACTCTTCTCCAAGTGTTTTATGGTCAAATATTAAAGTTAATATTTATGTGATGATCTGGGGTTTATATATAAACCTGATCATCTCCCTCACCCAGTTAGAACACACTCATTAGCTTGGTTGCATGATAATTGCCATGGAAGTAAACTGATGGGCTTCTTTTAAGATGCAAAGTTCATAAATTAGGAAGATGAATTATTATTTCAAATAGGGTAATGAATGGGAAAAGTGAGGATGATCTTTGTCTTTTGCAAGTGTATGTGTATGTGGTTGTTTGTATAGTGAGCAGGAGAAGCACATTCCCAGAGCTGACTGAGATGACAACATACACAAACTCACTGAATTTTGTGTGTAGAAGAACTTTTTAGCTGGTAGAAAACTATATGTTTGAAACATAATGGGTTAAGTCCTAAAATGTTTTGAAGAAAGGCTGTCCTGTAAAACAGACATTGTAAGACTGGGAGGCTTGGTTTAATTCCTGGAGCATTCAGCCAAGAAGGGATTTTGGCAACTTGATTTATTTTTTCTTTCTGTCTCTTCAGCTGTAAATTGGATAAAATATTTATGTGGTCACAGGGCTGCTGAGGATAGTTGAAAAAGTTTCTGAAATCAGTTGCACTTGATAGTTATTTGTAGAGGCTCTGAGATTGATGGAGAACAATGGAAACACATGTTCTCATGATGATAGAAACATCCTACAAACTAAAAACTAGGAAACATCTGTGCCAGAAATACTGAAAATCCCGTTTGTTTTAAGTTTTCTGTTTTATTTCTGTTTTCAGCTAAAAATAAACATACTTAGGTATGATTCTAAGTCCACTTGGATAAGCTCATTTTAATGTTGTTTACATCAGTTTGTGTC
The DNA here is from genome assembly GCF_026979565.1 of Vidua chalybeata. Classification (NCBI taxonomy): domain Eukaryota; kingdom Metazoa; phylum Chordata; class Aves; order Passeriformes; family Viduidae; genus Vidua; species Vidua chalybeata. The sequence continues at coordinate 148,764,428 of NC_071530.1, read as the reverse complement.
TTAGGTTCTTTCTTTTTTAATACTGGCATCATTTAATGCTGTGGAGGGATGAGGATGTAGGGCCCTGTTTATAGATGTGTCATAGCTGGGATTTGTGCACTGATTTATCAAAGTTGATGATCTCAGTATATGTATGTGGCTGTTAATTTTCTTTCCGTTCTCTGTCTTTCTAATTTCTGTTTTGTTCCTTTCTGTTTTTTTCCCCCCCTTCTTCTCTCATACTGCCCTGTGAGTTTGTTGTTGGGTCTAAAAAGGTAGGATGTGATTGTCTATTTTTGAAAATAGTTAGCTTTTTTCCCATGTCCTGCCTCTTCACTTCGCCTTCATTGCATATTTTAGTGTTGCTTTTTATCTTTATTTTTTCAGTACACACAAAAATAATTGCTGCCTGGAGCCTCACCACTGCAGTTGCCCCCGTTTTGGCGCATTTGGCAATTATATTTGGTAGCAATGCTGAGTTTTTTGTAGGACACACATAGTCTGCTTAGGTGGCTGCTGGCCTTTGGAATTTGCTTTATTTTTTAAACTCCAAAGTCATGAAGCTGTTGCTGCCTGTGTTTGATTTCCAAATTCAAAAGTTCTGGCAGTTGATCCAATGCCGTAGCTGTGTCTCTTGAAGTCTGGATAATGTTATGATTGGTGATATCTATAGCTCTGCATGCTAACTGGAATTAGTAGAACTTGATGGAAATTTTTGTTGGAGCATTTTGCATGAATACACTTTTGAGAATTGATTTTGCATGTTTCTTGTTTGTAAATTTAGCCAAATTTTGAGGATCCAGAAATTCCGTCAAACTTGTTTCTGGATGGTTTGTAGTGAAAATAAATTCTGTGTTGAAATATAACACTGTTGCACTAAATTTTCCATAAAATTATCCTGGGATCCTGGAAAAGAGCTGGAGATGAAAGAATAAAGCACATATCCTATAGAGCAAAGAAGGCAGAAATGGAAATCAAGTAGTTCTTCATAGTTCTGGAACAGATTTATTGTCCTCCACTTTGAAGTGGTAGCAGTGGTCAGTGGTCATGATTGTGGTGATTCCTCTGAATATAAGAGTGTGTTTGGTAGAGCACTAACCCAACTAACTTTAGAAAATAAGATTTTAAATTAGTTTTGTAGTCAATGGAATTTTTCTGTGTGGTGAGGACCTTAAGAAGACGAATTATGGTGACTGACACCAAACAAGCATTCCATGAGTGGTCCTGCAGGAAGTGGCACTGCCTTCCCTGGGGATGTTTCTGAGGGCATGACACTCAGGAAGAGGTTTGTAGGGGAAGACTTTGTGTGCTTCTTTGAAATTTAATGTTATAAATGATCTTCTAGAGGAAAAATTAATAGGAGCTGCTCTTGGCAGTAGGGTGCTGCAAGGAACTGGCCTAGAGAAAGGCTGTCCTCTTATCTAGAGGAAGTAGTTGTTAATTCACATGGGCTTCCTGTCCCTAGATAGATTAGGATTAAGCAGGAGAGAGCTTTAAACACTTTAAACAGTGTTTTAATAAAAAAATAAGTCAGAGAGAAGATATCTGTAAGCTTCTCACTTTCAGGTTCTTCAGCTAAAGCTGTGAAGCCAAACTAGCTCGTGTTAAAAGGAGCAATCATAATTTTATACTGAGGTATATATATGTATATATATATATGAATATATATGCAGTAGGATATTTTTCCCAATTAATTTGCACCCCAGGATGCATAGAAGGAGCAATGAGTCCATTGGACATGAATGTAAAGGATGTTGTGGATACTGGGTTTTTTTTTTTTTTTTTTAATAGAGGCTTCCCAAATGTGAAGTGAATTAAGTTTTGCTGTCTGTAGAGAGTGGGTTTCCTTTCCATGAAGTCTTTGCCTTTTGTCTTTGTAGACATACTTGAAGTAATTGAATTCACTGTACTTAATTGTGACTGCCTAATAAAGACAGTTTATGCATTTGTTTAGGACAAACTTACTCTATAACTAGTGAGATAATGTTTTCCAAGAGGATGGCAATGACATGCAGGGACTGTAGGGGATGAATCCTGTCTTGGCAATACCTTGAAGAGCCTAAAAATAGGTGGAGCGAATTCAGTTTTTGAATAATTAATAATAAATTTCTTCATCGCCAGGAATAAATTATCTGTTTGTCTATAAACGAAGAGAGTTTCCCAAAGAACAGTGTTTTTATGAGCAATATTTATTGATGTCTGGGTGAATAAATACCTTCAAACTTCAGATATATTGACATGGGCATAAATCAACAGAATTAGGTTAGGAAGAGCTGGTGGTGAGGCTGTGTGATCGAAACTATTCTGGTATCAGGTCCTGATTTAGGAGTCAGGCATCATCTCTTTTCCTTTGCTGTATGACTCATATTTATGAACTTAATCATCTGCTAGCTGGAAAATCTGGAGGAATGTTTGTAAAGTACAGTTTTGGGAGAATAAGAACTTTAATTTGTTCATAAACATAAAGATTGCTTGAATGCATAGAGATGGAGTTGGAAGCAGTGGCGTCTTTGAGAGGAATTATAGCTGTGTAGGAAACAGTGATTCTCCAATTCCACTGTTTATGTAAAAAAAATAGATAAAGCAATATAACATCTACAATGTTATTTTCATTCTGGAGTGCAGAGAGTAGGAAAATCTGATTTATAACCAATTTAAACTCTCCTGTGCAATGCTGATTCCAGATTATGAAGGAAGTTATTTGATGGAGTTATTTTTCTATATATTTTCTATATATTTTTCTATATTTTTCTATAACTCAAAGTTTAAACTGAAAGCTTGGTAAGATTTGGTGCCCTTCCATAGTTCATACAGAGCAGCTTTAGCTTTGACTTTGAATTTTCTTGCATTTTTGTTCTTAAAAGATCTATAAAATACATGCTTGTTGAACAATAAAAGACAAATATTTCAATTCCTGACACATCTGAAAGATAAAGAACAACAGTTGTATTGAGCTTCATTTAACGTCAACACCTTCACATCAATTGTGAATATGGTGTGCTAGATCAGAAAAGTGCAAACATTTATATAGGAATTATTTGTAACTTTCTAGATGGAGAGAAGCAATAGGAGACGTATTGCTTGTCTTCTTTTATTATTTCCTTTTTTTTTTTTTTGTAGACAATAACACTGGTTCTGATGGCTTCTCTCTTTAGTTTTTATAAGGCCATTGTACTTCTATATATTTTCTCTTTTTCAATTTCTGTCCCCTATCCATATAAATCAGTTACTTTCTCTTCTCCTTTTTCCAAAATGACTGCAAGGAATAAGACATTATTTGGTGGCTGAAAAGATGCTTCTCTGTGGTGTAAACTACCCAAGTCAAACTGATAGCCTTGATAAACCAGTGACATGGAATTGTTTGGATTCTTGCCATTCCTCCCTCCTGCCTTCAGATCTAAAGGAAATAAATTAATGTCCTTATTCCTACCCTTACATTTCATATGTTCTGTGCCTCTTCTCCTTTTGTCATTTCTACATTACAGACTTCATGAAGACAGTTTGTTCAGATGCCTTATGGAGATTATTTCAGTGATATTTCAGTTCATCTCTAGGGTCCTCTGGGAAGTTCTTCACTTGAAAAAAAAACACCCCACTGCCCCAAATCTGGTTTCATTCCGTAACTTTGGCATTCCCCTTATATTCTGGTATCACTCCAGGGATAAGAGTTCAGCATCTGCAGAGTGGGTGTAACCTTAGGGTTTTTTTTTGGGTTTCTTTTTTGTTTAAAGTTGCTAAGTTCAAATAGTCTCAGTAACATCTTAAAAAATCACAGGCTGGTTTGGGCTGGAACAAACCTTAAAGATATCTCATTCCAGCCCCTCTGCCATGGGCAGGGACACCTTTCACTAGCCCAGGTTGCTCCAAGCCCCATCTAACCTGGCCTAGAACACTTCAAGGGATGGGGCAGCCACAGCTTCTCTGGTCAACCTGTTCAACTTAATTTAAATTAAATTAATTAAATTGAAAAATACCACTACATCTCCTAAAAGCTCAAAGTTTACAACTGTGTCAATCCAAGATGGTTCTTTGTATTTTTACCACATTCTTTGGACTTCATGTATACAACTAAGAGTGACATTTGCAGCAGTTCTTCTAATTAAAAATTCATTTTTTATTGACTTTTATTTTAGTTTAAGCTATCCAAAAAAATGAAGAGTCTGTTTTTCCTTGGTGTGACGTGTGAAAAGTAAACTTTCATACCTCTCTGGATGTACTTAGAAGACACTGTTAGAACAACAGGAACTACTATTGAAAACAGCATAGATAAATTAATGGAATATCTCAGTTGACATTTAAATTTCTTCCTCATAAAACAAGTTTATAATTATAGTGCAAGGACATTCTTGTCAGGGAATACTTTTGCAGGAAGGAGAACAAGAGGATCGTTCATGGACTTGGGAGAGCACAGTTGTTCTGAACTGTCACTTCAACCATGAGGTGTTTTCCAAGTCTGGTGTGTCTTGCTTTGCATCTGTTATGTTTCTTTAGCTGAAGCCTTCTAAAAAAGCAAACAAAATAGTAGGATTAGTGCCTTTGTCACACAGATTTATGCCCAAGTTGCCTTTTCAGCTGTACCAAGGTGTCTGTTGAATATATTCAGTAGGCTTTGTCTGTTCATTTGGGAAGAACATAACCATTTATTTTAACATGTAAAAACGAGTAGGAGGAGAAACACTGTAAGCTGTTGCCTGAAGTGATGGTGCTTTTCCACTCATCATCTCTTTAAAAGGGGCTGGGAGCAGGGGGAGGTTTGTGAGGTCTGAGGGGGTTCTGGGCCCCGATACCTTTGGGCTGTGTGTGAAGAGGGTCCCAGCAGAGGAGACAGAGGCCCAGAGCAGGATTTTGGAAAGGTTACCTTTAATATGCTCAGAGCCAAAATGTGAGGGATTCCATGGTAAGCATCCATGGACTTGTGGGATTTATTCATTAACAGCTTCCTGGAAGCACAGGAACAGTCCATCTCCTACTGAGGGAAAGGAAAAAGGTAGAACAAGAGACCACCCTGGCTTAACAATGAGCTTTTGGGTGTACTGAAGAGCAAAAAAGGGCATATCAGCTATTGACAGGCAGTCAAATACTCACTGTAGTCTGCAGGAGCCTTGCTTTGGAGGTTTTCAGGGCATGTGACTCTAGCTGTGTAAATGCTGTGTAGCCAAAACATGTGATACATTGCCTTTTTTTCCAATATATCCTCCAATTGTCGGTCCTTTTGCATATTACATTAGTTAGCGTTCATATTTGCTTAGAGGCAGAGAGTAAATCAGTGTTGATCTGCTATTAGGGAGGAAAGAAAACATGACTTTAGGTGTTTGTTAGCCCAGACCAGCATTCCCTGCCAGTAACTGAAGTGCACCTCTCATTTTGCAGACACTACAAGAAGCGCTGCCAGGGCCGCATGCGGAAGCACGTGGGGGATCTGTGTCTGCAGGCGGGCATGCTGCAGGATTCCTTGGTGCACTATCACATGGCAGTGGAGCTGCTGCGCTCTGTCAACGACTTCCTGTGGCTTGGAGGTACGATTAGGTGGTGGTAGTTGTAAAGCCAAGTAAATCAAACTATCCTCTGTAATTTTCCTTAGGCGTTGTGAAAAGTAGTAATGATTTTAGTGACCAAAATCTGGATTATTGGCTGTGAATAAAAATGAAGTTGAAGCAAAAGATGGTCAATAAGACGTGAGAAAGGAATGGGTTTACCAAAACCTAAACAGGATGAATTGTGTTACTGTAGTAAAGCATGTACTTAAAAAAAGTTGTGTCTGATTTTTTTCGTGATTCCTTGGAAAGTATTTGATTTTTATTCACTGGGTTGTATAGGTGTTTTAAAAATGTTTTCTATGGGTGTCCACTGTGGACTGTAAGGAAAAGATTTTTGCCTCTACATCTCCCAGAGCTGCAAGTGTTAAACCTCCCCTGGCATAATTTCCTTTCTTATAAGGTCCTAGGATTTGATTTTTTTCCCTGCCTTTTCTCCATCCTTTCCTTATTTTTTTTCATGCCTGTTTTTTGTTATTTATTGGCCATACAAATGATCTTTGAGCACAATTTCTGCTTCTCAGTTTCATACCCTTTCAGGACAATCACTGTCTCCAGTTCTGCTTTTAGCTTTCTCATTCCACCTGGAAACCATTTATTCTTCCTAATGGCCCTGTAGATTACATACCATGAAAAACTTAACACCTTTTGACCTCCCACTTCTTTCCTTCTGCAATTCCAAAAACTTAAATGGCTCAGGAATCCTCAAATTCTACTTAGAGACCTCCAGAGGACTCTTCCAATCCAAATAGTTTGATAATTCTGTTAAGTCTGATCTCCTGCTTTTATCATGTCCAGTTACATCAGGTTGTTCAGGGACCTGTCCAGTTGAAATATATAAATATATTTCAGTTATATTTAATGACAGAAGTTTTACTGCCTTTGAGCAACCTCTTCTAAAATTTTGCTGATTATAATTTGAAAAAAAACCAACAACAAAACATAAATTGGTCTTACCTTAAAGCAGAATTTCTTGTGTCCACTTGTGTTGACTCTCATCTGGTCACTGCACTTCTGAGAAGCTCCTGCCTCCATCTCTTCCCTACCTTCCCACTGGGTGTTTTAAAGGCAGCAGGAACACCAACCTTCAGCCTCTTGCTCTGTAAGGCTGAGCAAACCCAGTTCTCTCTGCTTCTCATATGCCAGGAGCTCCAGTCCCCCGACCCATCTGATGGCCTCCCACCAGCCTTGCTTTGGGATGAGCCTCCTGCCAGCCCCTGTCTCCAGCCTGGCAAGTTCTCTCTGCATTGAAGTCCTGCCCTTCTGTTCCCCCCAGTTTGGTGTCACCCAGGAAGTTTCTGGGTGTGCTCTATGCAATCATCCAGACAGTTAATGAAGGCATGAGTATTGTCCCCCTGAGGACACCACTGGTCACAGGCAGCCATTTGGCTGATCACAAGCCTTTGAGTCTGGCTGCCCAGCTGATTTTCCACCTACTTTATAGGCCAGCTATCCCAATCTTCCCAATTTGGCTGCAAGCATTCTGTGGGAGACCTTGTCCAAAGATGTTTTGAAAGCCAAAATACACAACATCCACTGCTGTTCCTTTGTCCACTGAGCTTAGCATCTCCTCATAGGAGGCAATGAGGTTGGCAAAGGCTGATTTGTCCTCAGTAAATGGATGTGAGCTGTTCACAGACACCTTCTTTCACTTTATGTGCTTCCAGCAGGATTTCTGTGTAGCCTCTCCAGGGAGCTGATACTGATCTATCTGTGCTGGTACCTCCTTCTCAAAGAAGATGACTTTTCCATTTTCCCAGCCACTAGAAACCTCCCCCAATGAGCATAAACCTGTTGGAAGTGATGAGAGAGTGGTCTTACCTTGGTCAGCTCTCTTGGCATCTGGTTTTTGTGGAATTGCATCCTCTTGGATTAAGTGCTTTTCATGTGAGCTTCCTCTGCTGTGACAAATTCTTACTCCTGCAGATTCTTTCAGTGGGTTGGGGCAATGGGAGCTCTGAGGGTGAACACAGAGATGAAAAGCACATCTCAGATTTTTCCATGGTCTTTGTCATTAGACCTCTAATTTCAGGCACATTTTTGTTTGTGTAAATGGACTGTACCACAGGATACTTCACTTCTTGAAAATGTGTCTACTAATCTGTTGGCTTTTTTTCCTTTTCTCTGCAGCTGCCCTTGAGGGGCTGTGCTCAGCATCTGTCATCTATCACTACCCAGGTGGCACTGGGGGTAAAGTTGGGTCTCGCAGGGCTCAAGGAGGTTCTCTTTCTGCTGAGGCAGGCAACAGGCACAGGCCAGGTAAGGATGGCATTTCAGTTTTATTCTGTTTGCCACCACTAAACATCTGAAAACTTCTCCCTATGTCCTAACTTTGTAAAATTATACAGATAACAGCATTAATCAGAGGAGGGAGGTTTGGGAATAATTTTTTTTTTTTTTAATTTTTGCAATTATTTTTCTATTTTGGTCTTAATATCAACACATGTGCTTTGCATAGAGTTGCAAAGCTTTTGATTTCTTCACCTGATTGTTAGTAGTGTCTATGTTAGTTTGAATTTTGCTGAAGGAGATGCAGGCACTTTTCATAAAATATGATCTGGCAGAGCTGCATGTATTAAAATAATTAAGTTGGGTACATTTTATTAAGTTTTTTTTGCTATTCTAAAGCCAATGAGTAACAAATAATTTTTTAAAAAATGAAATGCCAATAAGCCGACATAATTTTTAAGATCTAGTATAGTTTTTCTAAACTCCTGGACTGTAAAAGAGTTGGCTGAGGAGAAATATGAGCGCAATCTGTAATACAGTGAACATTGTGGAAGAGGATGGGTAGGGATCAAAGTACAGTGATTCTTTCAAGAGAAGAACTGGAGGACATCAAGCAGAGCTTAGCAGATGGAGAAGAAGATGAAAGGAGTTACTCTTTATCCAGCCTACACATATGACATGGAGTTCCTTGTCATTCAGAATTACTAGATCTGGTGGTGTGTGTGAGAGAGGCAAGGCTGCTGCAGCTCCATGGCCCCAGGTCCAGGCAGACAGGAGACTGAGCAGGAATTCCCAGCAGGTCTGGAGAACACACAGGGAACACACACAGCCTCAGTCTATCCAGGAGCTGGACACTGCACTGCACCAGTTGCTGGCACCTCAACCCACAAGGCTGAGAGCCAGAGCTCTCAATTCCAGAGGTTGGTGCTTAGACCAGCACACGCACATGCCTTCCCCTCTGCTTTTCCATGCTTGTTCCCTAAACTGCCTCAGTCCCTCCTTTTCCTTGTCTTTGGCTCATCCCCTACACCCCAGAAGGAATCTTGTACAATCCCAGGGTGTTCTTTCCCTACAGTGAGCCCCATATTCCTGTAGGGAGTGACCTCCCAGTCTGTCTGTAAGGGGATCCGGAGAGCTGCAGGTGTAACTGAGCTGAGCTTCACCCCCCACAGCTCTGTTTGCTCTGATTTGGTTTTTGGGGGTCACTGATCCTCTCCACTCCTTTGTGGTTGTGCAGATGAGCCTGTCACATAACCTGACGCTTGTCTCACAATGGTGTTACAACTCCTGAAAGGTTCTGTGGCTTTCAGGAGAGGCTGGGCTGGGGTAGGAAAATGGAAATACATTGATTAAGGTGAGCTACACAGGCCTTTGGGTTAAGCCAGCACAGCTGCTGCTGTGTATGCATTCACTCTGGACTGAAACATAGCTGGGTTTCAGTCATAAACAGCTAAACATAGCTGGGTTTAAGTGCTGGTGTTAAGTTCTCTTGTGTACAATGTGGTTAAAATGAAATCCTTCATCTAAAAGAAGCAACCACCCATCTTTATTATTTTATAAGTCACAATCTAGTAAACACTTGATTTGTATTACCTTTATTATGAACTGTGTGTATTGAAATCAGATAATTGTGATAGTACAATTACCTTATTTCAGGACAGAATACTAATTTTTATACAATACCCAGTAATTAAAATCTATGTATTTGGTCCCATGACCTATGAATGCCTTTTACATTGGCTGTTACAATTTCACCTGATTAGTGACCTTTATCTATTTTTCAATGAATATTTATCAGGAGATGTTGCAATCTGTTTGTTTGTCATAGGTACTCCTGGTTACTAAAGAAGGTAACAAGTCACAGCTATCAGAATAATTGAATATATTTTGGGTGTATTATTGCTGGGTCTCAATTAAGTTATCACGTATTTCAATGTCCAGTTTGCAAACTTGTTAGTGTAGTTGTATTTTAAAAATATTTTAGTTTCATATTAGAAGATTTTCCAAAGGACTTTCCTGTAAATAAAAATTGATCACAGTTTTTTTTGTCATCCTTTGCAGATGAAAATATTACTTTGTGGCCCATTAGATACTGTTCCCTAACTCTAGTTATGATCTCTGTGTTTTGAGGTGTGAACTGCTGAGCTCCCTCTGGCCAAACAGCTGTTGCTGTGATGTCATTTTCCTACAAAGTTTTCTGAAAGTTTCTTTTTATTACCTATTCCTGACTCTGCAGTGCCTTTCATATGAAATCCTTTCAAACTGCACCTTTGGTTATAGTATTTTTGGCTGTAATTGATTTTGTGAGGACAGTGCTTAATCTGGGGAAAAAATTCCACTGTATCTTTCTGTGGGATAAAGCCAGGGAAAAAAAGGGATTCCAAATTCTGCACAAACCAAGAAATGCCACACTTGGAACTGAAATTTATGCCTGATTTTGAGGCATGTAGATGTGAGAGTTACCTTTAGTGCTTCCTCTTGTACCTGGAATTGCACCTCTTCTTGTGCCTGTACTTCAGCCTTCACAGGTTGAAGTTTCCTGCCCAGATCCAGCCAAGAGAAACATCTTCCTCTGGAATCCCTTGTGCTTTCCATTATTTGGCATTTTTAGGCTACAGCACAGGACCTGGCTCCTCAGTAAATGGAGTGTCTGCTTTTTGTAGAAACAACTTTGGAAAGAAAGCTCCAAAATACAAATGAGCTTCTGCTCTGTCCTGTGGCTGCCCATCCCTGGAAGTGTTCAGGGTCGGGTTGGATGGGGTTTTTGAGCAGCCTGCTCTAGTGGAAGGTGCCCCTGCCCATGGACAGGGGGTTGGAACTTGATGATCTTTAAGGTCCCTTCCCGAGCCATTCTGTGAAAAGGATGCTTTGACTTCTCAGGTATATAAACCCTTTTGTTGGTATGGGGACAGGTTTAGGCTGTGTCCCCTGGAATCCCTGGATGTGTCTGTGCAGCCTTCAGTGTAAAGGATGATTCTGAGTTGCTCAGTTCCTCCTGGCAAGGAAATCTGGATGTGGTCTGTCAGTTATAGGATTTGTATGTCAAACATAGAGGAGTCTGGATTGCTTTACGCTTAGCACTGGCTGTTTTGGATTTCTCCACTGGATTTTATTTGTTGGGAGTTCTAAGATGTTAATTTTGTTGATTTTCCTCTTTCCCCAGGCAGAATTATGACACCTGAGTGAAGTGTTGGTGTATATTTGGGTCTAGATCTAAATCTCTGCTTCACTTGTCTGGAATCTGAGCAAGTCAACTGAAGGGAGGGTCTGTCTTGCTGATGAAATAATTGTTTTTGACTTCTTAACCCTTGATATGAACAATTTTATTGCCATGTTTAACCAAAGTTTAGGGCAACAAGGTGTTCCATACCTGGTAATCCAACTCTGCAGTACTCTTGGCAGCTCTTACATGGACAATCTGGCTTATTGGGTTGACATGACTCAATTATTCAGAAAATTTGATGGAGATAAATTAATGACAATTAAAAGGGATAAAATTACTTGGAAATTTTATTCTAAGTATTGTGCAGATTAAATGAGCTCCCACAAGAAGATTTAAGTACTGTAGGTCTTGGCATTGATACTAAGTGGACTGCAATGGAAACTTGCTAACCAAAACAAAAAAGATAAAGGAAAAAATGTATGGCTTTAAATTATACTCTAAAAATTCTGAAATTCTTCTTAGTGTGTCTTAGAACTCATTGCAAATTCATAGACTTTTACATTTATTTATTAACAAAATGAGATTTAACATATGGGGACTACTTGAATTATAATTGGTAGTCCTTCACAACAGCAGTGATAATGCTGATGAATCTGATGATTTTGTTCAAGCCTGATGTTATAAAACATTATAAGAACTTACTTTGCTGGCTCTATTTAAGGCTGAAAAAAATCATTTTTGTTCCTCCTTTTAGGGGCACAAGAAGTTCTCATTGATCCAGGTACATTATTTTCTGCATGTTTCCAAAGTGTTTTCTTGTATTACTTGATGTGTTTTGCAATTGTATAGATAGTTATTGCCACTTGCCAAAACTAGTAGTGATCCCTGATGCTTCAGTTTTTGGCTATAAATCTTGTGAAATTATAGAGACTGAAGGGTAACAGGCACAAAATAAATGCTGTAGTTCCGTGATTGTGCCTCAATAATTTTTAATCAACAGGATTTCTTTCCATGAGTAGTGAGGATTTAAAATATTTTTGAAGTGACCGACCTGAATGGTCATATGTGGTTCTGTAGTGTCATGGTGCTCCCTCAGTCATCATGAACAAACATCTTTTACTTCCATAAAAGTCCTCTTAATCTCCAGATGTGCTTGGTCTGATTCCTTAAGGCTAATAACCATATTAAAAAAGTTGCCTTAGCATTTAAGTATGTAAGGAAACATTCTTTCTGCTCCCTCAGTAAATTCAGAAATACCTTTCACAGTAGTTTTTAACTGACCATTGTCAGTTAGGGCCAGCTCTGAAACACAGAGATTTTTTTGCCATTTTTGCAGAGAAACCTCTTGGAGAAATCAGTTAGTGTATAATCCTAAAGAAATTACAGTATAGTGCTACAGATTAAGTAATATGTAAGAAGGTATCAAGCCTTGCCAAACCCTTGATACATTTCTACTTTTATGATGTTAACTCCAATAAAATCAAATTCCTAAAATAAAATGTTCATGTTCTTTCTAATACCCCAGATTTCCTTGGCATCTATTTCAAATTCTCATCCCTTATATAGACCCTTTCTGTCTCTTGCTTTCTTTCTGATACAAGAAAACCAATTTCTTACTGTTTTGTCTGAGCCTTTTTTTTCCTAAGGTGTGCTTTAGAAACACAATTTTAAAGTAGAAGGAATAGTTCAAAGATTAAAACTGTCTATTCAGATGTGGCCATAATATAATTTTAGCAATCTATATTTTATTCATGGTCTAAACATTCAGATAAGGGCTAAAAATTGTGAATATATTTGGTTTTTACTAAGTGAAAGATTATTTCCTTTCTTTCTAGGTAGGGCAAGTGTACTTTGTGTATTCTGTGTCAAACCTACAGCATACCTTAGCTTGCTTTTTAGGTATTTAGCATTTGCCAAGGGTCCTTGTGCTCATTTCTGACCCTGTTGTGTTCTAGGTGCTCTGACTTCCAATGGGATAAATGCAGATACCAGTGCTGAGATAGGACGTGCCAAGAACTGCCTGAGTCCTGAAGACATCATAGAAAAATATAAAGAAGCCATTTCTTACTATGGCAAGGTAATCCTGGTTATTTTTAAATAAGCACCTTAAGGTGTTCACCTTTTCAACAGTGAACAGCTTTGGTTTTGGAGGATCTTTAAAAGCATGGCAGTGAGGTTTGTAAAACAGATTCCAGCTCTACTGGACCAGTTTTTAGGTTTTTGTGCAAATGCTCAGAGCCTGAGATGGAAAAGGAGCTTAATGTCTCCAGTCATAATAAGAAAAGAACTGTTTTTTACTTTGAAAATAGTGGCTCAATGTCCACATCAACACTAAAGATAAGTTTAATTGCACTGCAGTGCAGTTATTTAATCACTTTTTAATTTCAGGTATTTCTCTTGTTTGATAAAGTATCTTTAGACTAAGCTTATAAATATTTATACAGGCATTTTCATGTCCATGTTGAAGGGAGATTCTCCAAGTGAAACAATTTCAGTTGTGTGCATGAGTTAATTTATGATCAGGAGCAATGAAAGGTGATAGTTCTGGGCACAGTGTCAAATAAATTAGAATCCATCAGTAAAACAATAACTGTCAAGGATGCATTCAGCTTTTTAATGTTACCTTAAGGGTACGTTGCTCATCTAGAAAGGGTGTGATGTCTCTAGGAGTATAAAATTATTTGACTTAGTTGGGCTTAAGGCAGGATATTTATATTTTGATTATTTATAATACGCACTGTGCTCTCAGCAAGTAATAACTGTGCTTCACTGCAGCTTCATTGAAATTACAAAGGGTTTTGTGTCAGGACTGATTTATAACCCTTCAACACAAGCACAGTTTCCTCCTGTCTGTTCCAGACATACAGAGTAACTCCTTGCTCTAATGCTGAGGAAGCAGCACTTTCTGCATATTTTTTATGTTCTCACTCAGCTGAAAACACTTTTGTAGCACCTTCTAAAATAGATTCAGTCTCCACTGATTTGCTTTTGCTAATATAAATGCACGAGAGAGAAATATGGGACAGCTTTGCTGGCATAACTCTTACATTTTGTTACTGAGCTTTCTTTCCCCCATTAGTTTTCAAATAGAAATACCTGAAGAGAGCTTACCTTCAGCAGAAGGTGGTCCATATCAAATACCCAGTATCAGTGTTGTTGGAGGAAATCACCAGACCAGATTGTCTGGCTAGAAAATTGCCTGTTTTGTTATCTGAGCACAAACAGTTCAATGCACATCTGCATTGTTTCCTTAGCTTCCTTAAGCAAGCTAAATCACTGGACAGTCATTTACAGCAAAGGTTTTGCAAACAAATACTACAACACTCAGATTGGTTTCTAATTCTCTTGTCATCAGGAATATTGTTTTAACTAAAGAGAAAGTGGATGCAGTAATAAAAATATTTGCATTGTACAGGTAGAATTTATTTGCAGACACAGCACCCACAACCAACCATTCATGAGGTTACCCCAAATGGTTCCAATATTCCCAGCTTTTCTCCTCACCTGAACTCTCAGAATGAAGGCGTGCTCTGTCTCAAAATGAGAGCAGTGAGTGAAGAGGCTGAAAACAGCTGTTTTGCACAATAATATTTTAGATGACACCTTAACTTTCACTTGGGCATATGTTGATAATTTAACAGTGTAGTCATTAGCATTAAGGAATTGCTGGGTTTGGAGGATGTGACAGCTGATTTATGTGATGAGCAGAAATGCTTATAAAATCTTAACAGGTGCGATACTTCAATATTATTTTAATTTTCTCCTTCTCCAAGTACAAGAACGCTGGGGTGATTGAACTGGAAGCTTGTGTGAAGGCTGTGAGAGTCCTGGCAATGCAGAAGAGGAGCATGGAAGCCTCTGAGTTTCTGCAAAATGCAGTTTATATCAACCTTCGGCAGGTCAGTTGGGAAGTCCAGGTTTTTTTCTCTTGTAATTTGACAGAATATACTGAAAGCTACTTGGATTCAATAGACTCCAGTTTATTTTCTGTACCACTGCTTCCTCCTGACAAGAGCTTGACTTCTGAGGATTTTCACATCTGTGAGTCTGGGTAACAAGGTATAGAGAGTTCATCTAAAAACATGAGGACTTAGTTTGAGATTAAACTCTGGTGCTTCTTCTCCCTTGTGAAGGTAAAAAAAAATCCCATTGTTCTCTTGTGATGCTGTACTAGGGAAAAACAGCTGCCTGGGACTGCCCTGCAGTGGATTTTTCAAATTTTCTTGATTGCATCTCATTCAATGAAACTGAGCAAATCAGGAATGGCCTCTTGCAGAGTGAGCTGAAGGGTCTGATTAGTGTTCTTAATCAACTGAATTTTTGTTGTGTAGTGTAAAGTCTTAATTAAGCCAAACCAGAAAGGAATTCAGGGGGGAAAATCAACGTTTGGAACTGTGTGGAAAGTGCTCAGTATCACCACAAAACAACATTAACACTTGAGCAATGTCTCAAGCTTGGTGTCACTGCTCACAGAGAGATTGCTGTGGTTGAAAGAACTAATAAAAAGTTGTTAGGTTTTATACTGATTTTGGGTTTTTCCTCATTACATCTTGGTAAGATGAGCAGTTTAAGTCCACACCATTGACCTTATTAGACCCAGACAGGGACAGCAGAGGGAGGTAGAATACTTTCTTTCACTTGCAAAGAATCCTCTCTCTGGAATCAATTTTCTAACAAAACATAAATGAGGCAATAATTAATTGATAAGCTGTCATAAAAACCATCAGCCTTGTTAGAGAGCACCTTAATTGCCATAATCCTTGTAGTGCTAAAGGCCTCTCTTTAATTCTGTAACCTGTTTTTTTGCTGGCAGTTCTGCACCCTTTGTTATTCACCCATCCTCTTGTTCTGATGCTGTTATTCTAGTTGCCTGCAAACTCCAACACTGTTGTTGTTGCTTTTTCTGGAAGCAATTAGTGCCATTAAGAGAATACCCTGTTCTCCCTGGCACCACTGATATTGCAACTTTCACTTCTTATCAGAGGAAACCTGTACGACCCAGCATCTTGGTTTGAAAGACAGGTGTCTGCCAAGGAAGGCAGGAACCTCCTTTGGAATAGAAAATGCCAACCCCCTTTTCTCCAAATAACTCTGAAAATCTGGGGCTTTCAGGCAAAGACCTGGGAAAAGGAGTCACAGTTCTTCACTGGTGTGTGGAACAAGGCTGGGCTCCGCAGCAGCAGCGGCCGGGAACGAACACGCGCTCCCAGCAAGGGGGACAGGGTTGGGCTCCTCTCCTGGCTTCTCCTGAGGAGATGGTGAGGGTCCTTTCCAGACAGACCTGGGGCTGATAAGGTCCCAGTTCAACAGCTGATCTAATGAGCAAAGCTCCCCTCAGGACAGGACAGGACAGCAGGAGCCAGAGCCCCACAGTGGTGGTGAATTCTTCCCACAGCCAGCACAGCTTGTCTTTCCTCCAGTGCTGAAAGGGAGAGGAGCCCAGCCCAGCCCCTCACCCCCTGGCCAAAATCTCTTGTTATCTTTGCCCTTCCCAAAGAGAAATCCCCGCATAAGAGAGGAGCCAGCTGCACCTTTCCCCACCTTGGCCATTTTTTTGGTCACTCTTAAGTACTGGTCGTTATTGTCTCTTCCCAACAGATGGGACAAAATTCCATGAGAAAAAGAACCAAAGGGAAAGATTTTTCCAAAAGGAAAATCCTTTTTCCAAAAGGAAAAATCTTAACTCCCAACACCCAGTGAACGGCAAAGTACTTGCCACTTCAATAGTTAATATGTATTGCCTAATAATACACAAGCACAAAGCTTGGGAACATGAAAAACATCCTGATCTAAGCTGCCAGTGAACCTGCAACCAGTTCAGCCCAAACCAGTACAGACTGGGATCTCTGCGTGGCTGGGGAGCAACTTGGCATCATTATGTGAAATAACAGTAGGATAATTTTTTCAGGGCTTTCCCCGGGGCTGGGAAATACATTTTCCATAAAGAGAGGTATGGCTGGGAATTGTATTTACAGCTTTTTAAGATTTAATGTATAAAGCATGGAAACAAATAAGAGTTGTATTTATAATTTGGACTAACTCAGAGGAGGAGTCATTTTGTGATAGCTGAGGGAATAAACTGTAGGATAGTGCTTTTCATTTGTAGGTAAATACAACATCAGCACAACCAACATTCTGCAGCAGAAAAACCACCTCACAGGTTAAAGTGTAAGACTTATAAAAAGGAAAACTAGTTCTATCCATAAATTTAATTTCATACTCAGTCTAGTAATATAATGTAATTGGTATTTTCTGATGAGCTGCAGGGTAATAAGACTTAACTTTGCATCCAGTTATGAGGAATAAATTGTAAAATATAATTACAGAGAAAGTGAGATTATAAAATTTTAATGTCGTAAGGAATAATTAAAAAACAAATAAAAAGCTCCATTATTTGAAAGCCTGACTTGAAACAAGCCTGAGAAAAGAACTAGCTCTGTTACGGGAAGAGTGACCTACAGCCTTTCCAGGTGCTTTCTCTGGTAGAGAAGTCAAATAAAAATTAACCAGGTGGAAATAATGCTGTGCTTCAGGTGGTGGCTGTTTTGCAGCCACTTTACAAGCATTAAGCTTTTATAAATTTGTAAGGTCAGGAAAGATGTTTGTAGGTGCTACACCAATAGCCTGCAGAATGCCTGCTGCAATCTTCCCAGAATTAATTACCTGGAGTATCTGTGTGGGCTTTTTCTCATTTTTTCTTCTTTTAAATTCCTGGATGGTAACACATAACTGTGCTCAGGAAAATGCAATTTTGCTGTCTTTGTGGTGATTAAAAAAAGTTTCCTGCAGCTGAGGAAAATACTTGATTAACTTTGGGGACAACCATAAAGCAACAAGTTATGTAACAGTGGTAAAAACTTAGATATGATGAAAAGAAAACTTTCTGGGAATCTGCTGCCTCTCTTGTAATTGTTACAATTATTAGTGAGTGCTCCTGTTTGCCTATATAGCATCGCCCTGTCTTTTATCATCTTAAAGACTTTAGTGAACATTGTCAGAATTTGTATTTAAGGAATAGCTTTTGATAGGGTTTTTTAAGGCTTTTTTACTTTATTTCCTGATTATGTGCTTGTGCCCTTTTCAACTTAGCTGCCATTTTTTAATTGTTCTAACCTGTAAAAATGGCATAAATAGGTGGCTTCAGTAGGACACCTCGTGTTCTTTCTGAGTGATTGCTTTTGGGAACTACGATAACTTCTCCAAAATTTTTCTGTATTTTCCTTTTGTGCTTTTTGTTTTTTTTACAACTGTATTGTTTTCTGAAAGTTTTCACCCTGGTGCAATTACCTTTTTTCACAACTCGTGATACAGGGCTTAGTCTTAGGGATGGGTGGTACTTTTGCTTCAGTCACTGTCTGCTGTTGTCAGTTCTGAAGAAAATAGCAATTTCAGCTTCAAAAATTGTCTGAAACTTTGTAAAATGCTTTGCTGCTCTGTGTGTGTCTTCATATCCTGAAGTACCAAAATCTGAACTGTCAGATAAGGTTGTGGTGCCCTCTGATAACTCCTCTTTGATGTGTCTCATATCCCTCTGTCCAAAATTAGAAGTGACTTTTGAGAACAGACTGCTTTTTGTAATTACATCAGGATTTGAGTGGCTAAAAGTAATTTTGAAGCTCTGCTTACAAGACCTAATCCTTTCTGTAAAAACCAACCAGTGTGGTGAGCAGCTTCCCTTTGACTGTCCAAACTTTTAAGTGCCTAAAGTTAAGCACACTGATTGATACTTCCAGTTTTGAAGAATGAGTTGCTGTTTCTGTCCTTTAGGGCTATTTTTGGGTGAAGTTTGTCACTTGAAACGCCTTTGCAAAACGTGTTGGCAGCTTTAGAGTAATTTCAAGTATGTTTTATTGCTTTTGATTGTGCCAGATCCTGTGCACTAGGTGTCAGCATTGCTCTGCACTGCTGGTTGCTGGGACACAGCAGGAATCATCCAGTTTCTGTTGCAGTTTCTTCATGGCTGGCTGACTCCAAAGCAAGATTATCATTCAGGCCAGAGGCAAAAAGAATTAAGTTACCTGGGACTTAGGCCAATAGACTGATAAGCTAAAGAAACACATGGTGGTAGTTCCTTATCAAGTTGGTTTCAACTTCAAGCCTAACAGGACTTCAACTAAATTCCACCTCACTTGTTGGCAGTGTGCAAATGCATCATGGAATTGTTTAGGTTGGAATAGAGCTCAAGACCAACCATTAACTCAGCACTGCCAAGCCCAGCACTCAACCATGTCCCCAAGTGTCACATCTACACATCTTTTAAAGCCCTTCAGGGATGGTGACTCTACCATGTCCCTGGGCAGGCTGGTCCAATACTTGAATCAGTGAAGAAATCTGGGTCTGTGTCCTTCTATGACATTTTGCTACTTTAGCATTATTTTTTACCTTGTTGGGAAAAGCTCCTGTTGAACTCACTGCTGTCCTCCAAAACTTGCTTCATGCAAGGCAGTGGTGAGGCACTGGCACAGGTTTGCCAGAGGAGCTGTGGATGCCCCATCCCTGGGAGTGTTCAAGGCCAGGCTGGATGGGGCTTGGAGCCAGCTGGTCTAGAAAAAGACATTCCTGCCCATGGCAGGAAGTTGGAACAAAATGATGTTTAAGGTCCCTTCCAACCCAAATCATTTTATGATTCTGTGATTCAATCTCACAGTGTATAAATCACAGTACGGTTTCATGGAATGAAAACTTTGTGGTTTACAAGATTAGAGACATAAAAATCGAGACAGTAGTTTCTTGCTTTCATAGCCTGAGATTTCAAGATTAGATTTAATCTTCAAGGGATGGAAATCTTAGTGAAACAATAAATCTTGGAAGTGGTATATTTTTGCACTCCTTTCATTCACACGAATATCATGTTAAGTCTCTTCCATACAATGTGGAGCTGTTTAGCTGTTACTGACTGCTTTGACTGTTTACTTGTTAGTACCACTGACAAATAAAGTTGAAGCTGCAGAAATTCATCTTAGCAGTTTTTGTTAACAGTTGAACCAAGCTTAACTTTTCCTGGCTGTAGAAGCTGTCATGCCTGGCTATGTGCAAATCCCTGGCCTTCTGCAGCGCCAATGTCTGCTAGTGTGTCTTTCCTCTTTTTTTTTTTTTTTTTAAAGTTAGCACTTAAAATCTTTGATAAAAACCAGTCCTTTTCTCTTTTCCCTTCAAACTGCAGCTCTCGGAAGAGGAGAAGATCCAGCGTTACAGCATCCTGTCGGAGCTGTACGAGCGCATCGGTTTCCACCGCAAATCGGCGTTTTTCAAGCGCATCGCGGCCATGCAGTGCGCGGCGCCCAGCATCCCCGAGCCCGGCTGGAGGGCCTGCTACAAGCTGCTGCTGGAGACCCTGCCTGGCTACAGCCTCTCCCTGGACCCTCAGGACTTCAGCAAAGGTCAGTGTGGATTGCCACTTAGCTGGCTTTCCATTATAATTTCCTTGAGAGATTTCATACTGGAGCTAAATTGTTTGCTAATCTGAAACTACTTGCAGCAGATAAAGCAGTTGGTTAACACTGTACCTTCACTTTTCCCAGTAATTTCAAATTTCTGCAAGCCACTGCTGAATGTGTTGCTGTGGTTCCCTGGTTGCAGGAAGTAATTATGGGTTATTTATGAAAACTTTGTTTCTTATGATTTTCAAAAATGTTTTTGTTTTGGTAATATGCTTTTCAGTACATAAAAAGGTCATATATTCTTCTGGATTATTTTTTCAATTAAAGTGCCTTCAGCTGTTCCATCAGAAATTGTATTTATTTTGGTTTTGTGGCTGTTTGATCTTATAAGGAAGGAGTAAAAATCCTTTTACCTATTTTTGTATATAGATACATATAATGTAATTAATAGGGTCAAATATATCACATTTTCCCACAAGTGAGATCAGAGACAGCTAAATTGCTGCTTGGCAGCTCCTTTTGAGTACACCTTTCCAAAACCTTGCATTGTGTTATACAGCAGCAGTTTTGGGGTCCATTCCCTAAATGTTGTAGCTGCAGGAGAGGAGCAGGAAGTGATGGGCTGAGCTGTATTTGTGGATGGTTAATGCTGGGGTTTTTTAAAATTGTTGTGATTTGGCAGTCAGATTATATGCGAGAGGAGGTAGCAAATGCCAAGCGGACTGGGAGGAAGGATGCTAAGAATCTAGGAAAAGGGAATGTGCTGGGAAAAATCCGCTGTGACCTGGGATAGGACTGTGTTGGGAGAAGAAGTTGTAGAAGTTCTGTAAGAAATTATAATCAAAAAAGCAAAGAAAGGACCTGATTGGTGTTTATCTTTCATTTTTACCTTACCTTCATGTTGCACTGAAGTGCGTTGTCTCGTTTTCTATCCCCAAAATGGCTCTTTTAGAGACATATGGAAAGATCACTGCAAACTCTAAGATAGAAATGACATTTCACACATGAAAAATAATGAGACTCTCAAAATATAAACTCTCAAGGTTTGGTTGCAGTAAATATTCCTAAAACAGTTTGCCAAATGCTGATGGGTGATATTACAAGGAAGGCTGTTGAAGTTTATGAAGTATTGCACATCTTGAAATATCTGTTATTTAAAAATTATTGCTGTTCCTTACTACTAAAAGCAGGTTAAGCTTCATGAAGAGTGCTGCATATTATGGTTCTGAAAGGAAGGTTATGTTAAGATGATCTATTTATTCTTTCCATAGATGCTCTACAAATATGGAGTAGTTCATAGTCTGAAACTTAAAGACTGAAAATCAGGATATGTGCCTTGTGTTCTAAAGTTTTATTGCTTTTATTGGTCGGGAAAACATTTAGGGAAAATATCTCTTGCCTGATCTTTAAAGAGAGTTAAGAATTACCAGGTAATTTTTCTTTCTTTACAAGGGCATGTAGTGACAGGACAAGGGGGAATGGCTTCAAACTGAAAGAGTAGGTTTAAACTGAATATTAGGAAGTAAATCTTTACTGTGCAGGTTGCCCAGAGAAGCTGTGGCTGCCCCATTCCTGGAAATGTCCAAGGCCAGGTTGGATGGGGCTTTAAGCCACCTGGTCTAGGGGAAGGTGTCCTTGCCTATGGCAAGGAGCTGGAAATAGATGATCTTTAAGGTCCTTTCCTATCCAAACCATTCTGTGATTCCATGATTTTAATTTCTATATGAAATCTCATGTGCATTGTCCAGAGAATTAAAAAAAAAAACCAAAAAAACTTTAAAGGTTTTGTGTATTATTTTGGTTTTTGGGAAGTGTTAACTTCATATTCAGAATTTCAATTGTAAATTTATTAGTCAATAGACAAGCATATAAAACAAAACTTGATTTCACATTTAGATATTCAAGCAAATACAACAGTCCTATTTTTTGTGTTGAGTACAAGGGTTGGATTTTGTAACAACCATTGGTGATTGGTATAAGTGCCATAAAATTACTGCTTTGCATGTGAAGAAAACCAAAACCAATGTGTTTGTGATGATTTCCAGCTTTATAATACATTAAATACCTACATTGTTCCCAGGAACTCACAGGGGATGGGCTGCAGTGCAGATGCGTCTGCTCCATGAGCTGGTCTATGCTTCCAGGAGGATGGGCAATCCTGCCCTGTGTGTCAGGCATCTCTCCTTCCTGCTCCAGACCATGCTGGATTTCCTTTCTGACCAAGGTAGGACTTTTAAAAGAAGCAGATATTTGCGCTTTCTTCTGACCCACAGTCAAATAACGTGACTATGTTTTGAAATAGAATTAATTTGGGAAGAAATGGAGAGCAGGGAAGTTGGGGAATTCTGTGTATGCCTGAGTGGGTTGTTGATGGTAATCAGTCAACAGAGAGTTGAAATTAAATGATCTTTAAGGTCCTTTCCAACCCAAACCAATCTGTGTTTCTAACTTTTAGAAGCTGAATGTGATGGACCTGAGTTAAGCAGTGTTTAGCTGGGACAATGGCCTTAAGTTCCTCTATACTTCTGCAGTTTATTTCTTTTTTTTTTTTATTATTCAGCAATATATTTTAACAGGATTTAAGGATTGACAATGCAATAAATATGTCTGTGGATGATTTTCAGCAATAGGAATGATGTGTGTGAGGACCCTTGTATGGGATAGGACCATGTAGCATTTACAGAATCACCTGGAAAAGCCAAAAGGGACAAGTGTTATTTTGTATTATGTTTCTTAGGAAAAATATTCCATAGTGACTTTTTTATCACCCAGCTTAATGAGACCAGTGATCTTAATGAATACTGAAAGATTTTAAAAATTGGTTTTGCTTCTCAGTAAGCCTGGTAAAAATTGCATTTTTTTCCAGTTACTCCTTTGTTTACAATAAAGAGGATGGAAGTGAAAATGTATAGATTTCTTTTTCTCCTCCTTTTAAAGCCAAATGTCTCCCCTTAGTCACTCCTGCAGCACAGAACTTTGTTGGCAAACTTGAAGTATTTGTCTGCTTTATTCCTTCTATTTAGTGGCTCAGATCAGTGCTGGAGGAAGGAGAGGAACTGATAAACTGGAATAAATTTGCTTTCTGCTTGTAGATCTTATTTGCTGTCAAAAGGTCCTTGGATTTTCCAGGACTTACAGTGAAGCTTTGTTGATATATGTATGGAAAGTTGTACTGAAAACAAGGTTTTAAACTCTTCCACTCTGCATTTCCACATGTGATATTGATAATCCCTAATCCTGAAAAGGTTTGAACTCTTAAAGACAAGAAACTTCTGTTCTTTGCCTTCAGATATTGTTTGTCTCAGTAAACCTTCCAGTTTCATAAGGCCTAGGGATAAGTGTGATGCTTAGTGCCCTTGAAAAAATCAAACTAAATATTCTCCCATGTGTTTAAAAAACAGTTGAATATTTTTTTCCTTCTCTCCTGAACTCATCCAAAATAGAACTTGCCATTGAGTTTGGTGTCTTTTATTGATAAGAAACGCCAGAAATGTATTTCTGGCCTGTAGTTTTTTTGGTAATTCTGCTGAGATTGATATTGTATTACAATAGAATCATTAAGTTTGCAAAAGGCCTCCAGAATAATGAAGTCCAACCTGAGGTTGTGCAAGGGACCATTTAGCATAAAAATTACTTTAAATTTGTAGTTCTTCTAAAAATATTGGAATATTAGGAAAAAATAAACCAACAAAACTCCTTCAGTCTTGAGTTGTAGTGAAGGACAAAAGCAAGAGAATTGAAGGCAGATGATTAGGTTACTGTTTTATTTACTGTGAACAGTTCCCTTACAACTGGTAAAAAGGTGTCATTAGTGCTCCTCTCTGTTGCCACATGACTGAAATGTCCAGGTTTTGTTAATCAATTGAAGGTTTAATTAGAAAAGAGAAATAATGCAGTGATATTGGAGTTCAGAAGTGCTCAGATTTTACTATTTTTCTATGCTGCACAGAAAGTCACCTGTTCCTAAGGGTGGAGGAAAACTCACTCTTTTAAAAATCAGTTTTCATTTGAATGTGTTCTTTCCTAAATAAACTTCATAGTTTTAAAGCTTGTTACTGATTATCTGCTAAATCCTATTCTTGTATTTAAAGTTTGGGTAGTTGGCAGATCATTTTTAAAATTAGACTAAATAGAAATGAAAAGTCTTAAGCTGAGAGGAAGTTACCAGCTAAACATTTGGCTCTGGAACTTGACATTCTAACCCTTTTTCTCTCAGGATTAGCTGCCTCTAGACACAGAAAAGGAACATTTTATAGTTTTTAAATTTAATTCTGTTCATTTACTAGTTCAGTTCAAATTGGAAACTGGGACTTAAGAAAACAGAGAAAAAAAGATTTATTCTCCAAGTAGAAATTCAGCTGCTGAGATTTATTTGTTTCAATGAAATCTAGATCTATTAATTAGAAACTCTTGCTTCTGTTAATGGAACACAAATGCATAGTCAAAACTGGTTTAAAACAAAATTTAATGTTTGAATCGAATGATGCATTTTAAAATACAGCTTCTCTATGTTTACTTGAATCTCCAACCATGCAGCCTGGCAAATCTAAGTAAAGAGTATCATCAAGTAAATGGGAGATGTCAGTCACTATTTTAACAACATGGAAGCTAAAAGTTTGATTTAAAATTTAGCTGTTTAGTTGCATAAATATGTAAAATGCTGTCTTCTGCTAAGCAAAAAGAGGTACTAGATTCTGTGTAAAACCTCAAATCTCAAGCTATTATGTTTTAATGGTAACAAGCCCTTAAGAATCACTTTACTTAAATAAGAATTAAAATGTGCAGTCGCAAAGTTGCTTGGAATTGAACCTATCTTTTGCATAATGCTTTTTGAAACAAAACTGTGTGTACAGCTCAGTGAATTTGAATTGAGTAATGTCAGGTATTTGGAAAAAAATGCCATTATTTTACTGTGGCTCTTCACTGATAATATTCATACAACTTAAAAGGGCTGTGACTTGCATTGAGTGCAAATAATTCTAAGTTGGCTCATCTGTTAGGGCCTCTCTAAACACAGAACTCTTTGGAGACAGCTGCTAAGGCAATGTGACTGTTCACTCACCAGGCAGTCCTGTGGTGAACTCTGTACTCTTGAATTGGGAATGTTTCTCCATCGCTTCTTGGAAGATTTGAGGTTTGAAAGTGAAAGCTTTGAACTGCTTACTTTTAGAAAATGAGGCACCCTGTTCGAAGACCATTGAAAGACCTTGCAGTTGATCTGCTAGGGAAGGGAGCAATAACCCTTGGGTACATGAGGTGAACTTGGCTTGGGTACTGAGGAGCAGCCAATGGATTTTAGGGGAGCGGAGATGAAAGTCACCAGTGATTTGCTGTTGCTAGGAGCTTGATGTGAGGTTGCCATTCACAAAACCCTCTCTAAGCAAGTACCCAACCTGCCAAAAATCTGTGAGGTGTACAAAGTGTTGGAGTCTTTGTTGTCCTGGCTGCTCCCATGAGGCTGCTCCACCCCGCTGGTGCTGCTGCCCTGGCTCTGCTCCCTGGCTGGGCAGCTCTGGGAGCGATCCTGGGGAGCGCCCGGTGGCACCCAGGGAGATCTCCCATGGCACTCTGTGAGCAGTGCTGGAGCCATGGTGGGGGTAACCACTTTCCTGTGCTTCTCCTCATCATTCTTGGCATTCTCCTACTTTCCTATTTTCTCCTTTTTTCCTCCTCTACAAAAAAATTAAGTTATCTCTTTGGATCCAAACATTTAACCTTGTTTGTGTTTTAATCTTCTTTTTGGGTATGTTCAGAACCTAATTCCTTCCTGCATTTTTGGATCAAGGCAAAACTTGTCTCTCTTCAGCTTGAGCAGATCAGAACAGTCCCTCATCCTTGCAAGTTCGTGTTCTTTCAGACATTCAGCAGGTTTCCAAGATTTCAGGATTCCTGCTGTTGGCTTCTGGTGGCAGGGATCTCGATGTGCTGAGGTGATGTGTTCTCACCCACCACGCCTAGCATGGGATGAAACTAGGATAGGACTATTCCATTCCATTCTTTTTTTTTTTTTTTGTGGTGGGCTAATTCTTTAAAGATCCCCAAGGCTCATCTATTTTGTTGTTTGGGAAATAATGTGCACTTCTCAGTGCAGCAAGATCTTCCTGTCCTGTGGTTATTGTTGCTGCATTTGAGTTCTTTCCAGTCTTCCGTCGAGGTGACAGCTTTCACATCTGAGCTCTCAACTGCTCTGTCATGTACTTAATGAATTAAACTACTGACTCTATGATGATTCTGCATTAAACATGCAGAAGTAATTTTTCATCTGTTCACCAGGGGTTTGGATGTCTTTGTTGTTGAGCCGACAGTAGGTGATAGAGAGAACTTCCCAGAATATCCTGGTGTCTGTCCTTCGTCTGTGTGGTTGTTTCTTAAATCATTGGATACTAATAAAGATGTTTCTTTTCAGCCTGTACTGAGGTCATTATAACTAGTGAAGAATTTCTCCCAAAATTTCTGCTGAATTCTGTTTCAGTTCCCCTCATCCTGTAGATGAGTTGGGATGGACTTGTCAGTGTTGGCTGAGCAGGCCACCTTGATGCCTTGACAGCTTGGACTTCTTGGTAGCTGAGGGACTTCACATCATTAATGTAAGAACACTTTTGGAACCTTTTCCTTTCAAGCCTGCTGTCCTCATGTGATGGGTGAGATGTCAGCTGGCAGGGTGAGGTTGTGCCTTATGCAAAGAAGTGAGGAGCTTGGTCTAAGAAAGAAACTCCAAACCTTGTTTATCTTCAGAAATTGTGGTTAAGCCTGGACTGAGTGTAATTTGGTGATGTCAGACGTGGTGTCTTACAACTCTTAAAATATGTCTTTCCATCTTGCAGTTTGAAAGAGGAGATTATGCAGTATCTTAGACATTTTTATTTACGGAACAGATTGCATATGCATTCCCTCAGTGTCATTTAAATTTCAAATTGCTATGTGGAAGTATGGAAAATAAGGAAGAATATTAAACTGGGCTCCTGAAAATTGACAGCTAGGCCACAATGTGGAATGACTTTAACCCTTTGTAGCCCTCCTGCCAAGCAGCAGTAAGGGCCAGACTCAGTTTCTGAGGATCTTAAACATGTAACGTTGTCCTGAATTTCCATCCAAACCTGGGAAAATGAAGTGAAGCTGCACAGGCACTTGATGGGTTCTACCTCCCCACAGAGATTGGACTAAATGGATTTCACTGCAGCAGGGGATAAGAATAACCTGTGAGCCTATAAATAACTTTTGGCCATGGAATAATTTAAAATGACATCGTTTTTTGAGGGACTGTTGGAGCAGCTTGTAACTCTGTTCACCTCACTGCCTTCTGCTCTCCTATCCAAGTCTTGCTGTGACTTTCTCATTTCCCCATGTTTTCAGAGCTGTAGCCAGAGTTGTTGAGAGTTTCAGCTCATTTCAGTTTGAGCTGGTTGCTCACCATTTCTCCCTTCTGTTTGCCATTTCTCCTGCCTATTCTCATAATGCTGCTCTTCTTTTTTTTCTCCCATTTTTCATATTTAGGTTAGAGGAAACAAGATTATAAATATTACAAATAAAGACATAAGCCCAGAAAAGATTTTGAGGTGTAACTTGCTCAACTCAAGAAAAATAATAACTTCACACAGAAGCAGGAAGCCTGCCAGAACTGAAAGAAAGATAATTGAGGTATGGAAAGAGACACTCTCAGGGAAGATTGAGCTGTATCAGAAAATTTGGATCAAGGTTTTCTGTTTAGGAAAGAAGATTCCAAGGCTGGTCCTTCCTCTACAGAGAATAAATCTGTGAAATTATTTTGAAATGTAATTAGAAGTGGTTTATGGTGGGGAGTGATCTGAACTGTAAAATGAACAGTAATAAATTTCAGGTACCAGATAAGGTTCAAAGGCACTAAAAGCCTTTTAATTTTAAACAGCTGAATTACAGTTGCAGTTAATTTCTTAAAGTGTTTTTATCTTCACTTTAAAATTACAAATGGCAAGTGCATTGCTGTATTTTTTTAAAAGATCAAGAGGGATGGAAGTTCTTCCAACTGACATATCTATGTCATAGTCTTCCTAGTGACCCTGGCCACAGCAGTGATTCTTTTTACAAGATTTATCACTCCCCTTACACATCTATGGCTGTCTCAGTACTGACTAAGTGACCCTGGTCGTGGATGCTTCTCTTGAAGTGAGGTAAACCAAATTCCATCCTTTGAACCCCTCTGGATTTCAATAAATTTGGCCTCAGTACTGGGTGCATTATAAGAAGCTCTAGTATATAATACTAGGTGTGTGGATAATTGTGATCTAATAGGAAGAGGTTAGAGTATCTTTGAAGTATGATTTATTTTCAAGGAATGATGGAGCATTTAAATGAGTGTGATTTAGTTGATAGAGTATTCCTGATTTAAAAAAAAAAAAAAAAAAACAAGCCCAAAAACATCTATGGGTATGTTGGTTCATTAATGATTAGAAGAGATAGAAACAATAAGAGAATGAGTTTAGAGTGTTGAAAGAGATTCCCAGTCATGTACTCAGCAATAACCAAATCATCCCTGTATTATCAACACTGTTTTCAGCACAAATCCCAAAACACAGCCCCAGCCCAGCTATTGTCAGGGAAATTAACTCTACCCCAGCCCAAAGCAGCACTTGTCAGAACAGATGTCAGCTATTAAGAAACTGGCAAAAGTGACAATATCACAATTTGTTGCCAAGCCAAGGTTATTTGGAAAAATTTCTAGAATAGACTTGATTGTGTTAATGTTTCTTGAGAGTGGAGGATAAGAGATCCTGTGTTGGAATCCTGCTTTTCCAGAGTCTGCTGATGCTGTCACAGGTAATCTCCAAAGCTGTGCAATGAAGGCACAACTGCTTTGCTCTGTAGCTTCTCTTTTGTGCTGCAGTGTTTGAAATGCTTTAAATTGCATTTAAATTAGGGCAGCATTTCTCCTAGATCGTCTGTGGTGTGTAAATTCATTTTTAGAAAGGTAAACGTTACTGTTTGCAAGGGCTAAAAAGAACAATGCTTCAATCAGACTGAACAGAGAATTTAGTGCAAATTAAAACTTGATGTAAACTTCAGAGTTGGAGTGAGGTTTACTTAACTGACACTGATGAACTGGTTTTAATGCACTGTGTTGTATTTTAGCTGACAAAGTACCTGCAAGTTGGTATTGCCCAACCAATAAACCTTTCAAAAAGGAGCTGCTTTGGTTGGTCTTATAATATTCAAATTAACTGAAGATGGAAATCTACAGTATAATTACCAGGGAATATTTATAGCAGCCTGGGTAGTTCTTAGCCATTACTTTGAAATATTTCACAGCTTCAGCTTAATGCCATATCTTGCCTATGTACTTATATATAAATAAGTGTATGTGTGTGTATATATGTATAAAAATGTAATTAAACAGACTTCTCACCTTGTGTGTTTGATGTATAGCAATGGCACAATGTGGTCTAAGAATGAATATATTAAAAAAGCCTGAATGGAAATGCTTTCTGATGGGTTGGAATAAAAGACTTGGGAGATTTTCTGTGGAGTAGAAGGAGACTCCTTAGAAGCCAGTTAAGTCTTATTCATCATGGTGCTGTGACTTCTGCTGCATTTCATCTGCTTTTGTGTTTTCATCAGTTCTGTGCTATCAAATTTTAGCACTGCTGTGTTCCTGCTACACTTCTTCCTGCCTTTTTTAACCCCCCCACTTTTAGAATGTCTCCCTGGAATTTGTGTTTTGTAGAGACAAGCCAACTTTATTAAATAACTTTGATCAAACTGCTTTATTAAGAGAGTGTAATTTATTTACCTGAATTATATATCTTTTAGACTTCGATTTTTTTTTGAAGTTTGAATGACATGGAGTAAACTAGCAACAGGAATAAAAGATTTAAATTCATTTGCATAGCAGTAAATATGAAACACAACAATTTTTAGTCATGTTATATGACAAAAATAATGTACTGTGAATCAAGTATTTAGCATTACAGGCCAGCCTGAAAGTCTCACACATGATTTATCTTTGCTTAGACTTGTGTGTCAGTGAGGTAAGACAAAAACTCCAGCCAATGCCATTGCCAAATTCTTAGGCTATGATCAATTGTTACAGTAAAGTAGTGCTTTTTTATGGCAAAGATTTCCTATTAATTTTTTGAGGTCGCTCATGAACAAAATGAAGTCTTTGAGCTTTAGCCCAAAATTGCTGTCTTCATGTAGGTACCTCTGATCTTGAAGAAGTGTGATTTCCCTCAGTTAAATGAGGGAAAAGATACAGGTGTCCAAATGGAGGCACATTGCAAGGTTTTTATTCCAGGGGGAAAAAAAAATTCCTTTGGGGAAGAGCTACTTCAATTGGCAAGATGAAGACATGAAAAATTTGTGCTGTATTATTAAGTGGTAATTTTTTTGTACCAAAGGAAGCTATTTTAGGAGGTGCTATATTACTGAAATTCAAATATATTTTATATGACATTTCACAGACTCGATACTGCTCTCTCACCCTAAATTCAAATTAAAGCACTGGAATCAAAGCTGCTGTTGAAATTGGCATTTCATATGGAAAAATAAATATCCATGTTTAAAAATGGATCATCCATGTACCTTAGTGAGCTCCCCATATGATGTCCATTGAGCGTGATTGGATGTGCCAAGGAAAGATGAGTGGGGTAGGAGTGACGCTGAAGAAATGTTTTTACAGAGGGATGGGAAAACTCAACTGTACATTGGGAGAGAGAGCTGACATGTTTTCATTTTAAGTTTTCAGACAGTTTCCCAGTTTTTTCAACAATTAAACCATCCTATTCTGAAGCAAGTTTAGATCACTGGTGGAGGCATTGAAATTTTGAATCCTGATAAACCTTTCTGGCCAAATTCCTGTGACGTTGCATAACAGTATATTGGGGAAAATGTTCTGCAGAAATCAATGTGGTGTTCTTTCCATCCTCTGCCTCTGCTTCTTCCACATGAAATCCAGGATCAGATGTGTTTTACAGTTATGCCATTGTATCTGTGAATATTTACAAAACCTGCCTTGCCCATAAGCAGCTTTGCAGCAGTCCTGAACTTCATTTATTGTTATAGAAGTTATCTGTGTCTACTTTACTTTTTGTAAAGATAGGACTCCTGGTATTCCTTAACCTGAAAAAAATTAGTATTGATTTCAGTGGTTTATATACTGATTTTGTGTGTACAAAATACATTTTTTTAATATTGAAAGTATGCAGACATCTGAAGTTCTGAGATATGGTGAAGAACCAGACACTGAAATTTTAATAGTGTCTTTATGAATTGTCTTCAGCTATGTCCCTTTTTTAAAGTCAGGTTTTAAATAGAAATATTTTTGTGCAAACTGGCTGGGATTTCATATGTATACATTTTATACAATCATTAAAAACCTTGTAATGGAAGACTGTGATGTGTTTAGTAGTCTCTTGCTATTCTTTTCCTCTGTGACAATCTTTTTAGAAGCAGAAAACATTCTGCTTCTAAAAGACAGCTATTTTTATTTGTGTCTAAAATGTTATTTTTTTCCCCTTTCCTGCAAAGTTAGTAGTAAATTGAGAACTTACTTTTCAAAGATGAGCTTTTATACAGCACATTACTGAATCCTTTGTGTGGGTGGGGTCAGTCTCTGATACAGTTCACGATGCTCTGTTCATTAAAGCAGGTCTAACTCTCATAGCATAGATTAATTATTTTCTTCTAGTTTCTGCTCTTTCCTCTGTCAAACAGTGAATTTTATTAGTCTCTGCTGTGTTTATTTAGAGCTTTATGTTGCTTGATTTCTTAAAGAACTGGGATTCATACTCTGCTGACTGCCGGTGCATTTCTCCATAAGAGCGGCTTTGGAGTCTGTGGGGAGCACACACATTTATTGCAGCAGTGGGATGAACACTCAGGGTTCCTGTGTTGCTGTCAAAGCAGCTTGTTCAAGTACGAAATTTCTGAGCAGTCTTAAGTTGTGTTTACCTGCTCCATGCATTTTTCAGAAAAATACTAGTGGTGCTGTTTGTTATCGAAACTGGAAAGTGCCATCACCCAATCCCTGTCAGAGTTAATGGGGTGGAGAAGCAGAGGGTGCTGCCTGCAGGGCAGAGGAGCTGCTCTGTCTGCTGAGTTCCAGCCCTGGTGATGCAGGAGTGGATTGATCCTGCAGGTCCTGCCCAGGTGCTTTGCTCACACCTGGCTGTGTTTGGGAAAGGGGATTGCCCTGAATACACAAATGTGCTGCTCCCTGCCCAAACTAGAGCTCAGGCACTGCCTGAAAGGCTGAGGAGCTTTGCACACCCCCTGCAATCTATGATTAACTGCAGAGTAAAAGGTGTGTAGTGGTTGCTGTCTGTGAATAATCAATTTCTACTGCAGCTCTTGTGAGGGTCTTAATGTGTTTTGTGGCCTTCTTGGAATTCTTTAGTTCAGAGAATCTGCATCTTCATGGCTGAGTGAGACTGAAGATTCCCCTGGAAGCAGACATGGACTTTCTCTTCTCTAGGGCTCACCGAGCAATTCTTATTTTGTGTGGGTGTGTGAATGAAATATCACAGAATCACAGAATAGTCTGAGTTGGAAGCAAGCATAAAGTTATCATCTCTGCTGTGGGCAGGGACACCTTCCACTATGCCAGGTTGCTCCAAGTCCCATCCAACCGGGCCTTGAACACTTCCAGGGCCAGGGCAGCCACAGCTTCTCTGGGCAACCTGTGCCAGACCCTCACCAGCTTCAGAAAATAGTTTTTTTTCCTAATATCTAATCTAAACCTGCCCTCTGTCACTCTGAATCCATTTCCCATTATCCTGTCACTACATGCTCCTGTAAAAAGTCTCTCTCCATCTTTCTTGTATGCTCCCTCCAGGCACTGGAAGGCCATTCTATGTTTATGAGTGCAAAAACTGCTTTTTCTCTTGGTTTATTTCTGTCATTAGACTGCCTTTTCTGTCTTGTTATATATTACTGTTAACTCATTGAGGAGATAAGTTTGAGTCTGTCCTGAGAGACTTGGGTCAGGACTGCTGCAGGAGTTCTCCTCAGACTTCTCCTTTGTGACCATTATTTGATGTCTTCTAGGGAGAAGGAGAAAGCTCAGCCAGCACAAAGCACCCTGGGCAATGAGGGTTTTTGTTGAAATGTTGATTCTAGGCCTATCACTGAGGTAAAATTGGAGTCAGAAGGTGTTGGGCTATTTGTTTTCAATATTTTAGTGAGCTCAATAAGGAAATCAAGTTGTTCCAGTGGGATTTGTGGGTCAGACAGGAAATGTTCCCTTTCTTTATTCCACCTGGCTGTAGATTGTTCTTCAGGGGACACTGTGACTTGATCAACACAACATCAACTAATTGTTGCCAAAGAATAAATGTTGTGTTTTTATTCTTTGCCTTAGTATTCAATGGGTAGTAACTGAACCCGAGTACAGCTATTTAAAATTTCTTCAGATATTAAAGAGCACAGTTATAGGAATTGTTTTCTTCTCATTTTTGGTGTTACCTGCCAAGACATGAACTGCTGTTTGTGTTACACTGTTAAATCACAGTTACTAAAGTGCTTAAAAATGTTAGTCTATAACTGACCTTCTGTTCTGTCCTGGTCTGATTTTTCAATGGCTCCATTATTGTGAAATACTGCTCCACATGACTGTGAAACAAGCAGAAAGTCTTGTCTTTTTCACATTTAGTAGCTTTCAATCACTAATGGCTTCTGACTGTGCATGTGAAGCTCTCAGATTTTTGTGTTCTCATATTAAAAGGTTTGAAGCAGCTTGGATGCAAAACCAATCCTTGTTATGTTGAGGTGAAGTGGTTGAGCAATGAAATTCTAAGAGTATGGGTGGACTTGCAAAATTTTCAGTTGTCAGAAGCAGTCAAAGCCCATTTGGTATGAAATGGGGAAAATACAGTGGGGTTATACTGAACAAACTGAGCAGAATGTGCTCACGTGCCAGTGCTGCCAGAGGCTTTGCTCAGCTTTCTTTGGTTACAACCATTCTGTGATCCTGGTCTTTCAGTGAGTCTGGAGAGAAAGTGAGGGGGAAAAAAATGTGAACATAGTTAATCCAGATGAGAAAATAAGCTGTCACTCCTCACTCAATAAATGAGTCTCTAATACCTACACAAGAGTATCCAGTAGTGCTCCCAGCTGCAGGACAGGCTTTTAAAGCTGCTGAGGTGAATTCACAGGTCACAGGATCAAGTGGTGATTGCCTTCCTGCTGACCTGTACAAGCATGAAGGCACCTGGTGGGTAAAGACCTCCAAGAGCAGCTGGTTTTTGTCTCTTCTTTTCAAAAAGGCAAGTGCTGGTGATAACAGTCACAGAAATCTCCTAATTGTGGGTCAGGAAGGAGGTTGAGGAGTTCAGTGGCTCCTCCCAGGAGGTTCTGTCAGAAGAGGATGTCAGGCAGCCAAAATCCGAGAATTCAGAGCTGCCAGTGAGAATTCAGAGCTGCAATGGCTGTAGCAGGTTTTTGGCAACCATTAGGCCACAGAGGTCAGGGAGCTGAGGTGCTCCTCGAGGGAGAAGGTTCCAGTGTTTGCTTTCAGAAGTGGCTCTTGGGCAGGACCAGCAGCTCTTTTGCATTGTGAATGCTTCCCATCGTGTCCTGCTGATGTGGATTCCTTCAGCATCTTGGCTGAGGTGTGGTGCTCAGAAAAAGGAGCTGAGCTGCTGGCCTGGCAGCAGCATGTTTAAAGCTGTGTTTCACACCACATCAACATAGAAAAATGGTTTGGTTTGTCTTTTTTCTCATGGAAAGTGTGGGGAGCTGCTACCAGGAAATAACCACGTGACTCAAAAATCTGTAAACAAATTCTTGTAAATGGCAGCCTGCTTTCTTTGAGAACAATAACTGACAGTGTTTCACACTAGGGAATGAAAGGCAGTGCTCTGGAGTGGCAGACCTTTGGTTTCAAGCACAATTAAGCACATGCTGTAGTATTACCTTCATCATTCCTGGTAGGTGAAGATTTCCATCTCGGTGGATTCTGCTTGCACTGTGTGCCCTTGCTCATAATATGGCAAATAACCTGAAAGTTTGATGGTAATACTCAGCCTTGAACCACTACAGTTCCTGGCTGTGCTGTGCTGCTCTGAGTATATATGGATGTCTAATTAATGTGGTTTTGGGAATATTCCCTACAGGCAATTAAAACGTGGGGAATGGCTCAAGAGACTGTTCAGTGAAACACAGACACGAGCAATGCAATTTGTCAGTTATGTGCCATTAATTCCATAGTGATGAAGGGGATTACAATCACTGTTGATTTGCTTTGAAGGTGTGTGTACTCCTTGTGGCTGTGGAACTCACAAACTGAGCTGGATTGGTGTGGGCAGCACAAACATTGCTGGATGTTTGTGCTTTTCAAGGCCCAAGATGGTGTTTTGGGCAGGTTTTGGTACTTTTGGCACAGTTTACAGGATATGTTTCTTTCACATTTTTCTCACTCCTCCCTCTCACAGCTGCTATGCAGCATTTTTTACCCTTTCGTAGATATGTTCTCACAGAGGTGCCACCAGCATAACTGACTGGCCCAGCTCTGGGCAGCAGCAGATTTGTTTTGGGGTTGTCTGGAATGGAGATACCCTGGTGTCTTCTCCCAAAGGCCACTCATTGCTACCAAAACCTTGCTGCATAACCCAGTACACCTCTCTAAGCAGGTTTATTTGGTAGTACTACTACTGATAACTAATTGTTATCACCCTCCCCTTTCCTATTTAGTTTTATCATTGGTATTTTATTTTAAGTTTCGATATTGAATAATTATTTTTATTGGTAGCACATACATGGAACAGCCTGGTCTAGTGGAAGGTGTCTCTGCCCATGGCAGCGGGGTTGGACTTTAAGGTTCCTTCCAACAGGCTATGAATATTCACTTTAAAGCAATATAGGTCTTTTCAGCTGCCTTATTCTCACCTCTAAACAAACACTGCCAGGCTTTTCTCTGTTTGCAGACTTCCATTTCATCAGAGAAATGTGGAATCATAGAATCGTAGAAAGATTTGGGTTGGAAGGCACCATAAAGATCAAATACAATTTTGTGTTGAGGCTTTATATTTCCAAATAGACTTTTTTTCTCTGGAGACACAATTTTATGTATTGTTGAAAATAACTCCTGGATAAAACTAATAAGCAATCATTGTACATTCTTGAAGATAAACCAAATAATATATATTTGTTTGAATGTTCTTGTATTTTTAAGCAAAACCAAAGAAAATCTTTCTTTCCTGTTGTTTTGATTTAGTAGCATAACACAGTACAATTATTTTGAGGATTAAATAGTTTTCACACAAGTTAACATCAAAAGTAATTTGTTTCTCTTCATTGCCTTTGATATTATTTAACTGAATGTTTCAGAGCAGTCCTTGTTCCCATACAATACTATTATTAATAACCTTAATATGTGTGATGCTGATTGTTTTGTTTGGATATATAGATTTAATAGGTGGAATTGTAAAAAATTGTATTTTGACAATAAAAAACCCTAACAAAAAGTAGGTGTAGACTGGCACTTGAAAAATTCTGAGAAATCTATAAAACTTTTTTGCTTAAGGTCACTTAATTATATTTGATCCATCTGTCAAGGTTGAACATAACTTCAAGTGCTGAATGAAGAAATTAGTTGACATGCCAGTTGAGTTATTTTGTACAAAAAAAAAAAAAAAAAGGCTATAGTCTCAATGAAATGTGAGTTTGAAATTGTTTTTCAATTTTATTTTCTAGAAAAGAAAGATGTCACGCAGAGCTTGGAAAGCTACACGGCAAAATGCCCTGGGACAATGGAAGTCATCACTCTTCCAGATGGTTTGAAGCTACCTCCTGTTCCCTTCACCAAACTGCCTATTGTGAAGTAAGACCAAAATACAATCTTTAACTTTTTCACAGTACCTGTCAAATTTTAAAGGATACTGAAAGGATGCAGGCATTTCACTTTATGCATGTGGATCACAGGAACATGGAAGAATGTCAAAATGTCAAATTGTTTTGAGAAGTTCTTGATCAAAAATAGAGCCTTTGACCAGAAAATACTTTGTGGCCTTTAGTTTCAGAAAGAGAGAAGTTTTGTTTTCTGAAGAACTGTCCTTCAACAGTTTCTTATTCAATTGAAAGAAGGTATTTTGCTGCAGCTGAGATTTTAGTTGAATACTTGATCATTTCAATACTGAAGGTCTAGGAGTTGGATGCAGTCTCCATCCACAGAGCTTGGAACTCACCTGGAAATGGTGCTTTTTGTAAAATTCCCTTTCCAGATGCTGCATTTTCAAGCTGGCACCTTCACTGGCCTGTTCTAAATCTCAGTTCCATTCAGGCACATCATGCAGTCAGGCCAATGAATAATAACTTGCTCAGGTTGAAGCCTGGCATGAAACATTAGAGAGAGTCAGAAAGAGACAAAGTAGCCACTGGGTATCAGTAATAGAAGACTGAAAGAAAATATTTTCTTTTGAAGGAAAGATAATTCCTATTCAGAAGAAGTATGCTGAATAGTGAAGAAAATGGGGGAAATGCTGATTGAATCCTCCTTCATGGGAGTCGTGATTTTAGTCATAGCATCATAGAACCATGGTATAGATAAAACTGGAGAAGACCTTTGAGGTGATCAAGTCCGACCATCAACCCATCACCACCACCATGTTCACCATTCAACCATATCCTCAGATGCCATGTCCACACATTTTTTGAACACTTTAAGAGATGGTGACTCCACCACCTTCCCAGGCAGCCCCTTCCAATACTTGACAACCCTTTCCATGAAGAAAATTCTTCTAAGATCAAATTTAAACCTCCCCTGGTGCAACTTGAGGCTGTTTCCTCTCATCCTGTCGCT
This sequence comes from Vidua chalybeata, assembly GCF_026979565.1. Lineage (NCBI taxonomy): Eukaryota > Metazoa > Chordata > Aves > Passeriformes > Viduidae > Vidua > Vidua chalybeata. The sequence continues at coordinate 148,726,376 of NC_071530.1, read as the reverse complement.
TGTTACCTGGGAGAAGAGACTGGAAGAAGAGGCCAGTTAGATCTCTGGCAGGAGATTCCCAAGACTTCAGTGGGAAAGAATTCATGTCAAATGAAAATGTTTTGTATCCTGAAAGAAGGGGACAAACATATCCACACATTATCAACTTGTCTTGACCTGGCTGTGCTTGGAATGTTGGGAATAGCTCCTTCTGTTTTGCCGTGGGGCGTGGAACCCAGCATCAACTTTATTTACCATTTAAGAACTGCTGCTCCTCTCCTTCTCCTTTTTTTTTTTTTTTAATTTCTATAAAAGCCATAGTAATAAAATTTTTTGCTCCAATAAAATGTTAGTTGAATTTAGATATAAAGGCTCTGGTTACATCTGCCCAGCAGATCTGGTGTTGTAGAGCTGCCCAGCCCATTGGGAACCAGCTGTGCTGCTGGACTGCAGAACTCTCTGAGCTAAATAATGCTAATTTTTGTGATATCAATTATAAATGTGTGGAAATGTCATTTTGATGAATGTTGAATAACCTCAGCTTACGATTCAATCCATGTTAGAGCCCCCTAGAAACACACATTTACTGATGGGGATGACTTCTATTTACTGTTGGCATTTCATGGTCTAATGAGTTTTAATCCATTTAATGTGGGGTGCTTATTTTAGATGCGGATTTCTTAATCAAAATACTGTCAGACATGGAAATGCCACAGTGAAATAGGAACACAGTGGCAATGTTACCTTTTCTCCCCAGTACTTTAAAAGCAATAGAAGAGATTTGGCAAGGCAAAATCTTTATATTCCATTACTCATATTGAATATAAAATCATTATCTGGTATTTTCTCAGATAAAAAATGCAATATTCTGATTTTTATGGTTTACCTATGTTAAAGGTAATTGTCTTACTAATATATTTAAAAGCAGAAAAATGTCCTTTTCACCACTGCTGCTTTTAGCTGTCCTTACATACTTTCCTTACTACTTCAAATTGACTCAGTGCCATTTTCCCCCTTCCCTCTGTTTACTTAGTATAGTGGGATTTCTTAAAAAAAAAAAATTCCTTTTCCATCTAAGCAAGTTTTTTTTTTTTTTTTTTTAATTAACATTTTCCAAATACATGATTTTGATCTTCTGGGTAGCTAGTGAAATCATTTAGTAATTCTTTATTGTCACTCATTTGCATTCAGTGTTGTCAGGCCAGGGGACATGACTGAAGCTTTTCACTCAAAGGAATTAAAAAATCTGCCCTCTTCAGTGTCTGACCTGTGAGGGTACAGCTCTCTTGATATTGGTGTTGGAGGAACATTCCTTCCACTGTCATGCATTCAGGTAAAGCAGGTCATCCACCAGTATTTATATAATAACCAGAAGGAGCCAAAGTACTTTGCTCTGTATATCAAATAAAATTCCTTTTTATTACCTCTATATCAAATTCAATGTTTGTTTCCTCAAATAAGTATAATTCACAATTTTGCTTTAAGTCACATTCTAATTTGTAAAAAACTCTATCAGAAGAGGTTTTCAAATATGAAATATCAGGGGTCTCTTACAGTTGCCTTCTTATTCCTCAGGGTCGTTGGCATTTTTGATTTTGCGTATGATTTTGATGTTGACACTAAGTATCACCAACATGTACCATATGGATGCGATTTATTTCTTGTTCCACCTACTTTTAATGTTACGTAGTAATTTCTTATCAGGTGCTTTGTTTCACAAAGAGAACTTGTCTGTGTAGTGTTACTCTTAGAGCTTCAGTACTTTTCAGCAGAAACACATTATCTTGGTTTCTTGTGAGTGTCGACTTTCTATTAGTGTGATACTGATATATCTGTTCTTTATTGTGCTGAGTTCCTGATTTGAGGTAATTAGGTGTCCTACAGGTTTATAGAATGCTGCTGATTTTACTGAATATCCACCAATTTATTGCTTGTTCTTCTTCCCAACATTTAGTGTTTACTTTCACCTCAGCACTGGAAGAGCACTGATTTCCCTGCATGGCGTTGTAGGGAATTGGGTCTAGCAGGGATGCAATCTAATAAATCATTTGTTTTCTATTTGTGATTGCTTTCTGGTTGTTTAACAAAGCCACTCAAAGTTCTGGGACGTTTTCTTCCTTCCAGCACCTACTTTGCATTTTCACTGTATTAAAATCAGCTTTATTCACTGTGGAGAAGTTTCTTTATTTGTGTTGCCCAGTGAAATCTTGTCTGGATTCTAGTTTGGGTTTAACTTAAATATTTGGCTGCTTTCTGCACTGGAGTTGTAGTTCAGTCTGCACTCAAAAGTTAATAGCTGTATTTCAAATCACTGCTCTGGCTACTTTTGGTTTTGTTGGTTTCTAAAGAAGATTTTTCTCCTTTGTTATTTATTTTCTGAGAGCTTTCTGAAACTTCAGGTTCCTTTTCTTCCTTTTGTATTGTAAATGTTTGCTTCAAGTTTTGCATTTCAGGTATATTTTATTCTCAGACTGATATTTGATATTTATCAAGTTTTTTTTTTTTTTTTTTTTTTTTAACACAGTCACCTGTTACAAAATAGAATAAATGAAATAATTAGAAATTACTTTTATTCAACAGATCTGTGAAGCTCTTGAACCTCCCAACTAGTCTCCGACCTCACAAAATGAAAAGTTTACTTGGTCAGAATGTGTCAACCAAAAGCCCTTTCATATATTCTCCAATTATTGCACACAGTCGTGGGGAAGAACGAAATAAGAAAATAGGTAAGAATGATTTACAGTATTTTCTGTTATTTTGTTAAATTAGAGAATCTTCTGTGGTCAAGGAAAGCAAACCTGAACTTTGCTGTCTTTTATTTGAGATTACCCGTTTTTTAGCTTCAAATCCTGAAGGAACAAATCCTTTCTCTGGGGCAGAGTTTGATATTCAAAAGAGGAATAAAGTCTCATAGATGGTAATACTGATTTTTCAGAAGAGATAAACTAGTTTTATTTCCTTCTCAAACAAAAGAGAATTCAGGGAAAACTTAGTTCTGATGCGCTCTGCTTGGCAGCCACCACAGTTTCAGTGCCCTGGGGAAAATGCAGTGTTGTGGTTCTCCTTTCCCTATTCTGATTTTATATAAACTCAGAGTGATGAACTGTCTGATTGGTCCCTTTTACTCAAGGACAGGTCAGACAAGAGAAAGTTTTTAAACCCTCTTAGGAATATCAGTAATTTTCTTTTTATAAAGATTATAAAGCCTTTCAGTGCAGTAATTGTGCCATTGGAAAAAGATCAGAAGTTTGTTTTAATCCTGGATTAAGTTACAAACATTGGTAATTCTTTTTTTGGCTTTTGGGGTATCACGTACATGATAATTTTTACCAGAGGCATCAATGTCGGCACAAAAAAGATCTGTGTGACTGTGGAACAGAACTGATTGTAAAAACTTCAGAAATTTGCAGGATATTTTAACTTGGCTCCTTGTTCATCTGGACTGTGCCTATCTGCAGGGCCAGCTCTCCAAGAATCTCTGTGGTTTCCTCTTTCCAACAAAAATGGGCTGTGCCCCTGCTGAGGACCCTGGTTATGAGTAAGGTGAAATCCCTCACCCTGAGAAGAACATGCACATTTTCCAGTTGGGTTTATGGTGATGTGTATTTTCAATAAATAACTGAAGCAGGAACAGCTGGGATGTGCAGAGGCAGGGATGATGATCTGGCACTTTGGATGCACTTGGCTCAGTGTGACTTTGCTGCAGCACTACTTTGATTTCAAAAGAGAAAGGATAAGAAATTAAAAAAAGATTAAGAAGAATTAGTTAAAGGATAAATTGAAAAAATGTGCACATCTTAAAGTGCTCTCTTGATTTCTCATAATAATTTATTGAAAATTTAATTACTATTAAATTTTCAACATTTAATCTCTTAGCTATACTGTGTCGTGTTTTCTTCATTTAAATAAGACCTTATTCCCAGTTTTGTCATATAATTGTATAAAGCAGTATTCTCCTTTCTTGATGCATACAAAAGGAACCTGCATTTTTGAACTGGTTAGGATTTGTTTCAGTGCTTTGTGTACTGTAGGAGATTTGCATTTTACAGTGAACATTCTTCTTTTAGGGTTTTATTTAGCCTAAGGAGATGTCTGATTGCTTCTGATCCTGTACAGCATTTGTCTTTTGAAGTATATAAACATTGCAGTCACTGCTAAAAGCCTCTAATGTTTCAAAGTTTAGTGAACAAAAGAAAATACAAAATAAAAGCAGATACTTCCTTTGAAAGAAGCTGAGAAATTTATTAACTTCAAAATTAATGAGACTATTTTAATGGCATGTATTTAACATTAATTTAAAACAACAATAACAAATGAACTGTTTTTCTTACATGGAGATAGTACTCCATATTTTGGTTAAATTATTATTTTACAGCAAAGGAAATCAAGCACTGCTGACAAACCAAAGGGAAACAAAACCCATTTAGAAAGTCTTGAAATGTTTTCAGCTTTCAACTTGATAAGCTTTTCTGATTGGAAACAATAACAGGGATAATTATATTGCAGTTAAATTGCTTTAATAGCATGCTAGTTGTAAAAAATAAACCAACTGATTTTTGACATGAAATGTTTTGTTGGTTTTGAGTGCTGATAGTCTAAAGCAGGAAGAATATATAATATAGTTCTGTTAGTAAATCCAACAGCTCTGTCATACCTGTATTAGCTGATACAAATATAGCTCATTTTACCTTTCCTTTCAAAACCTTTTCCCCTAAGGAAACAAATGTGTAGCACTGCCCTGGCACATTTTTCACAGGGGATTTCAAACTTGTCTCAAAACCCTCCATTGATTCAGATTCCACCATGTCCCTGGGGAGGTTGTTCCACTGAATCACTGTTCTTACTGAAACAAAAAAGACAAAACCCCCCCCAAAAAAAACCCAAAACAAACAAACAACAAAAAAAGTAATAAAATAAAATCTCTTTCAGTCCAACTGGTGTCTATCACCTTTGATCTTCTTCCTGTGGCTCCTTGTGAGGAAAAAGCTTCTGTCCTCTTTATTCAGCCCATGAAGTTCTGGAATCTGTGATGATATTGCCCCTGAACCTTCTCTTCACCCCAAAGAGGATATTTCACTCCTTTACTCCTTCCTCTCCAGTCCTTGATCACCTTTGTGGTGCTTGGGATCCTCTCCAGTCCATCTGTGTCCCTCCCAGCTCTGGGGACCAGAACTGGGCACAGCTGTGCCTGACAAGCCCAGGGTGGAGCAGAGTGGTCACCTCTCTGTTGTGCAGTGGAGAAGCAGATGGACTCAGAGCCCAGCAGGGTGATGAGTGGAGGGATTGTCAGGCAGGGGTCTGTTACAGGGGAAGGATGGAACCAGGTCACTGCACGTACCAGGAGGAAGGTTCCTCCTCGTCCTCCTCCTCAGAATGTGACAAGTAGGACTTGCACCTTCTACAACAGGGGTGAGGTTCTGGAATGAGAAGGCCAAACAACTGATGAGGTGGCTGAAGGTCCTTCTGGGGCAGAGGGACCTCCTAAAGCAAGACCACCCAGAGTCTGCATCACAACCTCCTCCGTTAGCAGGAGAAGAAGGGTGGTCCTCATCGGAGACTCCCTCCCTTCCAAGGGGAGCAAAGGGCCCCATGTGCAGACCTGCCCAACTCAGGGGAGGTCTGCTGTCTCCAGGGGCTCAGGTAAGGGACATCACTGGAAAATTCCAGTCTAGAAAGACCCTCTGATTACTGTCTGCTATTGGTTGTTCAGACTGGCAGAAACAAAACAACAAAGAGAAGTCTGAGGCCAATCAAAAGAGACTTTAAGCTCCTGGGGCAGTTGGTGGAGGGATCAGGAGCACAGGGAGTGATTTCCTTGATCCTTCCAGAAGCAAGGAATAATATTTATAGGAATAGGCAGCTCCATTGATGCGTGCCTCTGAGGTTGTTGTCAATGGAAAAAAAAAAAGTGGGTTTTTTGACCATCTATCAACATGTGGCCTGCTGACACCTGATGGGATGAGCCTTTCTCAGATGGGAAAAGGAGTTCCAGCACAGGAGCAATGGGGCTTGGTGACAGAGCTTTGAACTAGCTTGGAAAGGGGAAAGGGAGAAAAGCAGGCTCCCCAGTGATAAACAACGGGATTTTGTGCCAAACCTTGAGGATCCTGATGGGATCCCTCAATCTGCTTCACCAGGTGCTGGCCACAAGGTACCACACCTGAAATGTTTCTACCCTGATGCCCACAGCATGAGGAACAAACACCAGCTGGAAGCTTTGGCCCAGGCCCAGAGGTTTGACATCATTGGCATAAGTGAATCATGGTGGGATGAGTCTTGGGCCTGGAGAGCCCTGTTGGGTGGTTGTGCTTTCAGAACAGCCATTCCTCAGTGTGGTGACAGAATGTGGAGATTCAGGACTGCAGTGCTGCTGTGCTACTGCACTTGCCCCTGTTGCTGTAGTAAACCACAGTGGTTAAATCTGTACCTGTGCAGGCTGTTTTGGGGGTTGCAGAGTGCACAGGACTTCATGGACACTAATAAGCAATTAAATATAAAATGCAGGGAACATCTCATATCACTGTGAATTTGAATGTTTTGTTTTAATCAACAGTTTTGCTTTTCAGGTTTCACAGTAATATAACCCATTAACATCTGTGGATGTATGTGTTTAATTTCCACTAGCATTAATTTGAGTTAAACATTTACATTAAGTACATCTCCCTTGAGCTCTCTAATATTGCCTGCAAAATGTAATCAGAAAGTAAATGATTGTGAATGTACAATTAGAGTACAGATTGCTTCAGCTGTGCATTAAAGTCTTAATATTGATTATCCAGGTTTTTTACTGGACATTTCCTAATATCCTACTAAAAAACTGTTAGCAGTGTATGTTAAAATCATTGGCTAAACTAATTGTGTATGCTATAATTTAGCTTATAATCATGATTTATTTAACAAATGTAATTAAGCCACCTTTTGTTTACTTGGACTGCAGATCCTCAGCTTGCAGGAAGAATCTTGCTACATTCAGTTTAAAGTCTGAATTCAGGTGCATGTGGTTCACTGTGAGAAATTTGGAACATAAACAGGAACTTGAGGGCTGAAAAGGTTATGAAGTGCTGATATAAAATAATCTTTTTGCATTGAACAATTACTCAGAATTTGCATCTCTGCTGCTGTCCTCCATAACCTCCCAAGAACCATAGAATTACAGAATGGTTGGGGTTGGAAGGGACCTTAAAGATCATCCAGTTCCAACCTCCCCTGCCATGGGCAGGGACACCTTCCACTAGTCCAGCCTTATCTGCTTAAATTATAAAACTCAAAAAAAATTACTAAAATTGGTAGAGTGAAGTATCTTTAAAGTTGACCTGTCTCTTGTGCTAAGATATAAACTGCAAGTACATCTTTTTACCTGGCCCATTTTACTTCACTGTCTCTTTATTTGCTCCATATAATCAGCTGTGCCTGTATGAGGACTTGTGATTTCCTTCTTCCTGTTGTGTTCATCTCTTACCTGGTTGATTCTTCTCCAGGTCTCCAATATCAAGGCCATGTGTACTCTACATAACTCCAAGTATGGAATCCTTTAAGTGTTGAACATGAAGGATGTGTTGAAGTAGTGTTTTGAATTGATGCCTGAGTTAATTTTGCCAATGAAGCACTGGGTCTTTAGAGCACTATTGTTGTGTTAATGAATGTTTCCAGTCCCTTCACCTATTGCGTTGCCTGGGATTTACAGCTGGTGTCACACAATGCTCTTGAGTAGGACTTGGGCTGTGGAGATTACAGAGAGATATTAAGCATTACAGCAATGTGACAGCTCAGCTGCTGCTGTTTATTTATAACTCTGTCATTAGGTAATTCCTACCTTAATTCTGTGATTATTCCTTGCAGACTTCCAGTGGGTCCAGGGAGATGTGTGTGAAGTCCAGCTGATGGTGTACAACCCTATGCCTTTTGAGCTCCGAGTAGAAAACATGGTATGCATCTTTCTAAGCCTTCACTTTCTGCTGTTTTTCTGAAGAAGAATCTCATTTGGACTTTCAGATATGTTTTTGTATAAATATTCTTTAAAGATGGTTTAAGCCAGCATAACCTCAGTTTAACGATGTGGTGTTAGCAATTTTCTCATATTTTTGGTGATGAGGTATTGAAAAGAAAAATCTCTGCAACTCAGAGTGTTTAAATGCTTTACTGGCACTGACCCATTCTGTACATTTCTGCACTGAGTATAACTCCTGCTACATGATTTGCATAGACTGGTTTTCAAGTAATAATAATACATGACACCTAATAATTATTGTACGCTTGCTACTGTTGTTTAAAAGGCCACATTGATCCTTCCTTTTCAAATTCCCATTTTGACCACAGTTTAAAAACCTGATGAACTAAAATAGTTACATCTGAGAAGCTTTGGGTTTTAATAAAAACTTCAGCTCATGGATTTGTTGTTCCCAGTGATTTTTGTTATTTAAAAACACTCTAATGTCAGATGATCATTAGGGATCAGAAGGGAGTGAAAAAAAAAAGCCAAACCACTGGAGAAATATGTGAGATTGGAAGGATCAAGCCCAAGCTCTCTACTACTTCAGTTGGCTGCTTGCAGTGTATCCTGAAAAAAAGGAAATAATGTTTTTTTTTCTTTCTTTATTCCAACTAACAGGATTTAAAAAAAATTGTTATCCATTTAAAGGTTAAAAGTTCAGTAACTACCAGACCAACTTAATATCCACTCAGTCCAAATCCAGCATTTTCCTTTATGTTAAATATTTTTACCTTTAGTATTGCTTTAAAGGTAAATCACATCTCTTAGAGCCCTTTGTTCTGTCAAGCTAATTGAATCAGCGTACATTTATTTGCTCATGATCTTTGTTTGGGTTTTATTTTTATTGACATGTCTATTGCAGTGTCTAGTCAAACAAGTCGACCTAAATTACTGGTAATAAACCACATATAATAAAGTGTTTTTCCATGGGAAGCGAAAGTGCCCAAAGATTTTGGTTTTATAGCACAGTAAAGTTAATTCTTGGAAGCTAACATGCTGCTTTCTCCAGCAGCATTTTCACTCACCCTCACAGAAGTATTCAAATGTTTTAGGGATTAACAGAAAATGTAGTTGTAAAGCTGCACATCAGAAGAGTCTCTGTGGGAATTAATTGATTAAGAACATTTTGAGTTACAGTCTAATTTGTATTGTGTAAGTAATGATGTTGTTATATATTTAAAAAACTTGGAAAATTTCTTAATGAGGGAATTCCTTCTGTGTGCTTACATGCACTCAAGAATTCAGAATGCAGTTATTTGTGGAGATCTGCACAACATCCATTCCCTGAGCAAATTAATTGTAGTAGCACCAATGCTTCTCTTTACTGTTGTCGTGATAAAGTTCTGTCTTGGAATTAACACTGAATTCCAGTTCCAGTGGAAAGCACAAGAGGAATTAATTTGCCAACCAGATGCAAATCACTGATTAATGTAACTCTAGTCAGTGCTTTGAGAAATTCTGCTCCTCACTAATGTGTTCACTTGGAGAAATTGGTTGATTTTGGTAGATTTGTATCTTTATCAAGACTGTAGCAAGTTGAGGAAAGTGCTTGTTCCCCTTGTTTTGGAATTTTAGAGACAATTTCTTTTGGAGCCAAGGCCAGTTTGGAGCTCCCCAAATGACAAAACCACTCACATCTGTTCAGCCTGGAGAGGAGAAGAATATTGGGGTAATTCCTACTGCTCTGCTCAATCCCAAAATGGGAAAGTGCAGCAAAACCAGAGCTGGGTTCATCCCAGAGGTGCCCAGCTAAGGATGAGAGTCAGGGAACGAGCTGCAGCCATGGGAAACCTCCCTCCCTAATAAAAACTCCCTTTTCCCAAGCACGAGGGGATCATACACTGGGACTGGTTATCCAGAGAGAACCTGACACCTCCATCTTTAGAAATCTTTAAAATTTGAGTGAACAGGATGTGAAAAACCTAAACTATCATCAAAGTTTTACCCCTGTTTTGAGCACTGGGCTAAACAAGATGACCTCTACAATTTCTTTCCAAGATAAGTTGTTGATTTTCCAGTGTCATCTGTGAACTTTATGGAATGTGGGAATAGGCATTACTTTGTCATAAGAATAAACTCCTCTGTTTTCATTTTAATAATTCAGAATGCCGGTTAATATTTTAAAATTATGTGTTTTATTATTAACATGTACTCATGCCTGCAGTCCCCATACCCTTTTTTTGTCTGATTTCTTGTCACATATCACATTCCTTCAGATTATTTACTCTCACAGACTCAGTTTCATAGCAAGTGTATCCTTTTCTGTCATTTAGTGGCAGTTTCAACTTGTTTTTCCCACAACTTTTTTCCTCCTGCCTGACTCAGCACCTCATCTTTGCAAGATCATTCAGGCTTGTTTCCAATCATCTTTGAGTTCTCCACTGCTTGGTTTAATTTTTCTTTGTCCTTTCCATGCTCCACCACTCACCAATATATAACTGTACTGAAATCTACAGTCTTACTTATTTTTTTTAAATTTTACCCTTTCCCTCAATTTAGATTTGTTGTTCTGATAAATTACTCATTTCATGAGTTAAATGAAATCCAAGCTTTTGCCATGGTACTTTTCCTACTGTGTCTTTCTGTTTGTTGAATTTCTCTTGTGATGGTAAACAAGTTGGTATTGAGCACAGGTTGTTAAGGAGAATGATTCCCCATGGAAAGGCTTCCAGAGCTTTTTCATTAATTGAAGTATTAATGCTGAGTCTCTGTAGGTTAATTGAGGTGTGCTTAAGTAAAAGGCATTGAACTTCCAGGCTTGATGTGAGACTGTGGACATGAGACTTTGATTAGTGTTGCTCTGATGATAAACCCTGAACAACTGATTTTCTTTGTTATTTTATTTTATTGTTCTCAAGGATCTTGGCCCATTTTTGTTGTTTTTACTGTTAATTTCCTGTCACGAATATTCCTAATTTGGGACTCTAATTAGGTACCTATTCTTAATTCCTGCCCCATTTCTGTGTTCATTTTCTGTCTTCTTCTATTTCATGTTTCTGTTTTGTCCATATAGTTAGAAGGCTGCTCCAATGGAAAGTGCAGGAGTGTTTGTAAAATGACAAATGAAAGTGTTCAATCATGGAGCATGGCAGTGATTAGCTCCCACAATTGTGTGAGTCAGTAAAGTGAAGCAGGAGAGATCTTGGGTTTGATCAGAACAAATGCTTTAATTAAACTCAGCAAGGACCTTAAATCAGCAGAATGAGAAACAAAAATGAGCCCAACCAGAACTGGCTGTGATGGATTAGACAGAATATTCTTGCCATGCTGGTGCTGGGGTGCAGGTCACCTGGAGATGGGATGTTCAGCTGTACATCTGTGCCACCACTTCACCTTTTCTGCCAGGAGTGTTGATTTCTGTACAGCCTTCTTCAGGTCTGTGAATGATGGCCTCCAGCCCTTTTGCAGTTTGTCCTGCATTTAGTGCCATTACTGCACTTTTCTGTGCAGGAAAATATGATCTTCACGTTTCAGGCCTTCAAAAAAATCCAAAAAATTCTGGGAAATCTCCAGTGGATTTGTTTTGCATCTTGAGACAAATGCAAAAAGCAGCTGATAGTACAATCTGGGAAGATCTACTACTAAACTACATATGAAGATGCAATGCAAAATGTTAAGTTCTCTAAGATTTTAACTACTTTTTCATCTTTTTTAGCAAGTTTCCTATTAAAAGCAAAAAAAAAAAATAGCTGAGACATTTTGAGGTAATGTTATGTAATGAGGGAAAGCATTTTCTCTCCTCTTGCTGTGGAAAATACAGCCATGGTTCCAAGAAAGCTACAAGATTTACAGTGTAAACTGTATTTAATAAATAAATATCAAGAAATAAAAAAATGCTACCCCCTAACCCATGGGAATATTATAATTTATAATACTTAGTTATTATTCAAGAATTAAGTATTTGTTCTGTGGTTCTCCTTCTGTTTGGGACCTGTATTTATTTGAAGAAAATCAGGTGTGGTATTTTGATTAATGAGGCTTTAAATTGTGCTATTAGTCAAGAGCTCTATGTTAATGTTTAAAAAGAGCATCTAAAATTTTGGTAAATCTGAATGCATAATCAGTTCCACAACTTTGCTTATGATGGTTTAAATTGTTTCCATGCACTGCTCTTTTCTGAGTTCACATCTTTTGCTGTTTCTGCTGTCTTGAGAGAATATTTAATTACTGCTACACTACATTTAGTGGAGACTGTATTAGTCAAGAATGTACACAGAAGGGTGAAGGGGGAAAACGAATAAAGATGGCTGTGTTTGGTGTTTTTCTAGGTCTGCCTCAAATAACCATATTAGAAATGGTAGGGAGAATTTCCTTTAAAATAAATACTTGATGGTTTTTGTGTGAAGTATTTGACAACATGGTATACAAGTATGTTCAGCATGGAAACTAACTTTGAAGGTCGTGTTACTTTAAAAAAAGAATGATTGCATTTTGGGATTGGTAAGTAAAGCCTAAAAAAAGCAGTTACATACTCATGTTATTTTAGCAGCATCCCCAAATGCTGCCATTTACATGCAAGTGGTTTTGTTCCTCTAAAACTGAAATGAGATTTGAAGTGATTGAAAGACATGCTGTGATAAAAGCATGCATACATTCACTCTAAGACAATTTCAATTGTTTTATAAGAATACAAAGAAATGTAAACATTTTTTTTTATGTATATGACTCATATATTCCCTGGAGGAAACCTTGGCTTTGGATGATCTTTTCCTATAGGGTCAGAAAGAGAAATTATTACCAAGTGGTGACTAAATGATTACGAAGTACTACTACTTGAAATAATGTAATAATAACTCTCAGGACAAGAAATCTGACACATTTCCCTACTTTTGGTGATGTGGCTGAATTTTTTTAGTTAATGGATGTGAGAGTACTTCAGCCTTTATTAGGTTTTCACTGTTAAACTGCAAAACTTCAGGCACCAGAGGGCAATATTGGGCAAATATTGCAGAACTGTGCAATTCAGCAAGTTGTGCTCTTGAAATCATCTTTCAGACATTCTAAGATATGTCAGTGTCTTTTAAAACTCACTTGTGTGGCCTAAGTATTAAGGGTAAGTATCTTGATTTCAACTCATATCTGGAAATCTGAAGTCTAGGTGATTTTTGTATTGATCTTTCCCCCCCCATTTCTATGAATTTTAATGCTTTCTTAATGTCTTTACTTTTCAAAACTTTGAAGTTTTACTGAACAGTGGAACTCTGAAAGTGGGGGAATTGACTGCTGCTTTCTTGTTTTTATATTAGTGCACTTGAAGCTCTTCAATTTCTAGTCCAGGCATATAGTGTGTGCTTAGTGCAGGTGTTTTGGCATTTGCATTGTGTTTGTTCTCTAAAAAATCCCTTTGTTTTCAAGGTTGGCACTACATGTTAGAGACTATTTAGGGGTCCCTGTCAGTTTTTTTAATTTACATTTTCTACAGCTGATACTAAACAAGACATTGGAGGGTTTGTGAGGTTTTTTTATCACTATTTTGCAGGACTTGAAGTCCTTGGATGAAAGTTTTTAGTTGAAATGCATCCTAAATAATTCAAATATATTTGAATATTAGGCCAAGTGATAGATCAGTGGTTTTGAGACTAAAATAAAGTTTAGAAGCCTTCTGTACCAGTTTTAAAAGTGAGTTCTGGAGAGTGTTTGGGTTAGCTTTTGTTTGTGTTCTAAGGTTTGATTCAGCCAAAGCAAAAGCAGCAGAATTGTGGTGAAAATTGAGGCTACATCAGTGTTAAAGAGAGAATGTTCATCCCATTTCTGAGGGGTGAATCCCACTGGAAGGATTTATGTGGGAATCAAAGAGTCTCAATGCTCTGATACACTGGGTAGTGAATATTTAGAAAGACAAAGTTAGGTTTTTCTTGTGTTTTTGTGGATGGTTTCTGACAGCTGAAGTCTGCATGTGAAATGGGAGGAAAATAAAAATTCAGTAGAAATGAGGATGTGGCAGAATATTTACTTATAACTCAAGTACAAGGGTGAAATGGAATTTTGTGCAGTGTCAAGGACAGAGCTCTCTAATGCAGCTTTCCACAAAGCCAGAGTAGCTTTGGCTTTATTAGGTGCTGTCTCGAGAGTGTCAAGTCTATGAAGAAGTAATTGCTAGAACAAAGATTTTACAGATTTTGGCAATGTTATGTGTTTTTCTGTGGCTCAAACCATCAGTTTTTTATTTCTCTTCACAGAAGTATGTTCCTCTTTAACAGCGTTCTCAGTTCAAATTAAGCATCCATACAGAGTTGAGATTTAATGCAGTTGTGCTTACTGCTTTTATTGATGGATTCTTTGTAGCATCTTTATTCAAAAATAAAAACAAATATGTGTATAGAAAAACAACGGGTAACTTGGATTTATATGCTTTCCAAAATCAAGTTTACTTTTAACAGCACATTCTATGCTCAATTCATTAGCCAAGCTTAAAGAAAACCCCCAGTCTACTAAGAACAGTAATGCTGTGTTCAGAAATTTCTTCAGTGTTTTTTTTTCTGCTTCATTTCTCGTTTTGTCCCATGTTTTAAATTTAGAATGCTAAAAGATTTCTCTGACACTAAGGGAGTAACTGCAGGCATTTAGGTTTGAGAGGATCAGTTCAGCAAAATGAATGCATTATTCCAACTCACTGAAATGTTTAGGTTGGATGGTTAAGCTAGACTTGCCCTGTTATCTCTAAATACAATTTTTTTTTTCCTCTTAGAAAACATATTTTGGGCATGTAATTAAAGCTAAGCAAGATCTACGATTGATGCTTGATTTCCACTATCTATCAAATATTCAAGTTAAAGTCACAGGTACAATTAGATGTAGGTACAAAACAGCACCATGCAGATGATATCTGTGATTTTTTTTACTGTGCCTGGGTGTAAATTTTTATTAGTTTTTCATACGTCATTCCCAGCTCAGTTCCTGGAACACGTTTCCGTGCTGAATACAAATCCTGCTGTAATTCTGGATGCACGCTGCAGTCACTGCAACTCAAACCCCAGAATAACTGCTATGAGTAAATGGGAATAAATCATAAAAGTTTGGCTGATGTAATGCATAGGATTAAAATATAAGTATGTAGCATAAAAATATAAGTGTATATCATAAATGGTTTTATCTGTATAATTTTTTTTTCAGGGTCTCTTGACAACTGGAGTAGAATTTGAATCTCTCCCTGCTGCCCTTTCCCTCCCTGCAGAATCTGGGCTCTATCCCGTGACTCTGGTTGGTGTTCCCCAAACCACAGGGCAGATCACTGTCAATGGTAAGGGACTGACACTCACTCCTTGTTGGCAGAACAACCTGAGTTTTACACCCCTGTGGGTTGCATGGCTTTGTTTGCCACGTGTGTGTTCACCACTCTGAATTCTCCTCAGTAAGTAAAAGAAAAAAGGAACACAGGGAATCTGTTCCCTGTACCAGGCTTCATTAAAAACAGCCTGATGAATCACTTGGCTGCAGCAGCAGCAACAAGCACATTCTTGGAGTATCTCATGTGTGAGAGGAAGAGGATAATGAACTCCAGCTCCCCTTTATTAATGCTTTCATTTGGAAAGCTTCTGAGGAGGATTACTTGAACTTTTTTCTTAAGAATGCAGAAGATAATCTTGCAGGTTTTTTTTCTTTAATTAATCGTGTTCGTGTAAGATTACAGAAATTTTTGCAGATTGCTTCCGTGGAAACAATTTAGCCAGGGTGTATGGCCTGCTGCAGTCAAGATATCATTTCATTAATAAGACCAAATAAAACTGTGTTTGTAGTAAGGAAGAAAATTAAAGAGCTTTTACAAAAGGCTAGCAGACCTAGAGAAGGAGGCATATGTGGAGAGGATGGATTCTACATGTAGTAGGAGTGAATCATACCAAATCAGATTTTTAAATATGTCTTCCTGGAATGCAAAGTTAGGATACAGGATAAGAACCATTTTAGTAAAGCTAAACACTAAAAGAAGATGGCTTTGAACGTGAAGACACTCTGTTCTCACTAAGTTTTTCTTAAATGCTTTTGTGTCTGCTCATAAAACAATTTCTCATGTGATTTTTTTTTTCTCAGAAACTATTTCAGTAAATACAGAATAGCATCAAAGCATTCAGAACATTTGTACTGTAGTTGTCTCCTTTTGAGCTCCACATACTAAAAATGTATTGCAAGTAGAGGAGTTGATTTCTGTACTTGGCAGCTTTTTGTGTGTCAATGTATCAAATTTTCCTTCAGATATAACTCATAAATATTGCCTGGTAAGGAATCAGCAGAGAGATATTTTTCCACTAAATTGAACTTTTAGAAGTTGTGGTCTTTCATGGCAGGTGTTTGTATTTATGCCTGCATATTTTTTTCCATTAATAATTTCCTTTAGGATTCTTTTATCCTTCTGGATGTAGTTGAGATTCTTTTCCGTAAACATTTTTCTGAGGAAACAGGGAATGTATGTTGAAGGTTGACATGTTTTATGTGCCCCAGGGAATTTGGTGACAGGTATAAAATGGTGTCCATGCTATGACTTGTGATGTTGATCTTGTAAAGAATTCTGCAGAAGTTACCGTAATGCATTGTAGAAATCAGAGGCTCTTTGCAATTTCTTTTATTTTACATGCCACAGATGCAGAGGTGACCATGTGTTGTTTGTACATTGTCAGGTAGTTATTAATGTTGTTATTTCAGGGGTTTGAAAGTCCTGTACACATTATGTGTCCTGAGAAGATTTTCCTGTGGAGAAGGTGGTGATTTGGGTAGCAGATACATTGACAAGATCTGGCCAGTAGACTTAGTACTTTCAGACCTGTCAGAAAACAGTACAGTTCACAACACAACTGGTGTTTTCTTCCAAAACTCAGGTTATCATACTTCAGTTTTTGGAGTCTTCAGTGATTGCCTTCTGGACAATCTGCCAGGAGTGAAGACCAATGGCTGCACTGTTGAAGTCATTCCAGCTTTGCCAAGGCTGCAGATCAGCACCTCCCTTCCAAGGTGAAAAATTGAATTAAATGATAATTTTACTTTGTTGTATTTAAGTGTTAGTCACATGCTGAATTAAAGCTCTTCCACCTGAGTGTATTATCAATGCTTGAGTAAAACAGGACATAATTTAAATCTGCATTATTTGCTTTAGAATACAAATCTGAAGTTTTTGTTTTACTGCTTGAAACCATGGAATTTCACAGAAATATGCAGAAATAATTTTGCAATATTTTTCGTGCTCAAATATTTGGTTTTGGGCAAAGAGGGATGTATCAAGCCAAGAATTCACTGTTTATATCTTAACAATCCAGTGTAGGCATGACTGTTAATTCAGATCAATTATCACAGAAGAAAGGAAAAAACAAGAGAGAAAAATATACAGAAGAAGAATCACTAATGTACATTTATACAGTAACTGAAAACATCATTTGTTTTGCATTTTAGTATGCAATTCCATGATAATTTTGTCTCAATATGAGGGGGGGAAAAAGAAATTCCTTCTTCCCTTTCACTCCACATGCTCCAATTTCAGAGCTCTGAAATGCTAACAGTACATGACAGTACATTCTGAATGATGAAAAAATACTTGGTTGAAGTCCTCATCACAGATACGTTCTGAAAGACTGAAATCTGCTCCTGTTTGTGGAGGCTGCTTGTCTTGTGGTAAGGAAGGACAGGATCAAAGGGAAGGATGGCAGGAATACCTGCAAAAGTGGAATTATTGGTCATTAATCTCAGTAACTTCTGTCCTTCTATCCTTGATGCCTTTTGACCACTCTGCATTAGCACAGGAAGTACAGTCAGGAATGGAACCTCTGCCCATCTGTCTTGTTCTGCAACCTCCTTCCCTCAGTCATGCTCCAAAGAGTTCACCTCTGGTCACTGTTTCACCTTTCACACTGGGAATTTCTCCCAGGACCTGCTGCTGTGAGGTTTATGCCCTGCACTGTCCACTAAACCTGCTCATTGTAGCAACCTGCTCTTGAATTTTGTTTTCCTTTCCCCTTACAGTTTTTGCAGGTAGTTTAGCAAGCTTTCAGAGTTAGAATATGTATTCTATATTGCTTGAAATCTGACTTGTCTTATGCATAAATTATTAATTTTTGTCCTCATGGGAATGGAAAATGTTATTTAGTGTCTTCAATAGTAGTTTCTGAGTCTTCCAAGAACAGTGAATGGAATAACCAGGACAGACTTTTAACACTTTCATCATCATAATTTGTTTGTCACATTTTGTAGATCTGCTCATACACTTCAGCCTTCTTCAGGGGATGAAATCTCCACTAATGTGTCTGTCCAGCTGTACAACGGAGAGACCCAGCAGCTCATCATTAAATTAGAAAATATTGGAACAGAACCCTTGGAGAAACTGGAGGTGACAGCAAAAACAGTCAACACCAAGGGTGTGTATGCTGATGGAAATAATCATGCTGACTTCTTTGTTAGAAGGGAGATTATTTGTGTTATACTTCTTTTAGGTCAGTGTAGAATAAATACCATAGTCTCCATTACAGAGCTGAAATAATTCAGTTTGATTTTATTGTAGGAATATAGAAATGAAAGAGAATGTAAGAAAATGTAGAAAGATGAAGGAAATTGTAGAACCATCTCTGTGTTAAAGGGTCACCTGCTTTTTAAAAATCTATATTTAATTGCAGTGTTACTTGGGGAAAAAATCCTGAGGCAATTACTGGTAAAGAGGAAGAATCTTGGGTCTAAATTATTTTCTTATGTCTAAATATGCTGATTAGTTCATTAAATAAATTACTATTAGCAGTAATGTTGTCCTACTTGAGGGAGTGGAAGTAAATAAGCCTGTTTCTATCTTACTCAGTGAGCAGTAAAAAAAAAAAGGAGAGAAGACTTTAAAAGACAAGGCAATAAATAAAATAAGCTATTGTGAGTTAAAAGAATAATTGAAGCTGTGGATGAAATACAGCACATCCCCTGTGTACAATTAATTCTCTTGAAATGCTCTGTCCATGTTAGTATTAAAAAGTGGTCTGATAGGTGACTCCTGCTTTTGTTTTGTGATTTTTTTTTTTTTTTTTGGTTTGTCCTCTGAGGGATTGTTATGGAAATTATCTAAACAGAAGTACTGCAGGTGACAAGCAGCATAATCTTTACTGACAGTAGAAATACCTTATTTTATTGCAGGTTTTATTCTGTCAGTGCCAGAACATTTAAATTCAGTGTGATACCTTGTGATTTCTGTTCATTTCAGTATTCAAGCTCATGATTTTTTTTATAACAGAGTATCCCCTTCTCCACAGCCTCAGAGAATAGGAGTTGCCAATCATCTCAAAATACAGTTTTGGTCTGAGACTTGTTACCAGGAATAATTTTAGAAGTTGAAATGTATGATGACGCACTGTTCTTATTTCAGAAATTCCAACATGCTCCTCCTGGGCCAGGGGCTGCATGTATGGAATGGTGAGGCCAAATACAGGTGAAATGGAGAAATACTCAGGTGAAAACTGAGAAATACTCAGGTGAAATGGAGAAATTTGTGTATTAAATAGTGGAATATAAGGGCCTGTAAATCATATGTTAATCAGAATTTTCCTACGTAACATTACACAGTTAATGGGTTCACAATGTTGAAAAAGAGACTCATGCCAACTTTAAAACCACCATCTCTCCATGACAACTTTGGTTAAAAATAGCGGGGAAAAAGGAGAATAGTTGATATACTCACCTCTAGGTTCAGTAAAACTTTTAATTTTCATCCTGTATTTTCTTTCTTTGTTGAAGATGTTTGCAATGAAGCCCCTTTGTGTATCTGACAGTGTCTTTAACAGTATTAGGCATGATAATTATCAGAAAAGGAAAATTTCTGATGATTAAGCTATAAGCATGCATACTCAAAAAATGCAACTTAAATCCCTATCTCAGAAAAACAGAAGTGAGTTTTGAGAATGATATTTGTTCTGACAGTGTGAGAACTGTGACATCAGAATCATGCAATAAGAAATGTTTGTGGGGAGAGGAACTTCTGGAAATCATCTTAACCTTTTTTTGAAAGCAGAACTTAAGGTGATCCAGGGTCCTCTCAAGTAGAATGTTCAGTTTCTTGCTTTGTCTCACAGAAGTGAAATGCACCCCTGTATTTGGAGCTGTGTGGTTGAGATGAACTGTGTTACTGGAGGAGAAAAAAAAACCTTAAGTGTGACTTTTTAAATGACTGTGCTGTGGAAACAATATAAAGCATTGGAAAAAGCTAATTAGAAGAACTAATAGTCCACATTAAGCATACAATAATTATGTTATTTCAAATGTGATTTTATGGAGGTGTTGCAGAGTGTCATAGACTCACTGAATGGTTTGGGTGGGAAAACACCTGGAAGACTTTGGACTTCCACTTGTCCTGCCATGGGGAGGGACACCTTCCACTATTCCAGATTGCTCAGAACCTCATCCAGCCTGGCCTTGAACACTTCCAAGTATGGGGCAGTCACAGGTTCTCTGGGAAACATGTGTCAGAGCCTCACAGTAAAGAATTTCACCACCCTCACAGTAAAGAATTTGTTCCCAATTCTTAAGCTAAACTTGTCCTCTGTCAGTTTGAAGCCATTCCCCCTTGTTCTGTCACTACATGCCCTATCCAAAGTCCCTCTCCAGCTCCCTTGAAGCTCCTTTAGGCACTGGACAGGGCTTTAAGACCTACCCAGAGCCTTCTCTTCCCCAGGATGAACAGCCCCAGCTCTCTCAGTCTTCACAGCAGAGGTGCTGTGATCACCTTAGTGGTCCCCTCAGGACTTTTTCCAACAGGTCTTTCTTGTGTTGGGGATGACCTTTGCCTTTTTTCATGGGCTCTCTTCCACTTTAGTTATGACCCTAAACTGATACAAATGCATGAGGCTGGGCTGACAGTCCAGTGGGATGGGATTCTGGTGGCCAGCAGGCAACCAAAGATTTGTAATGTCAGCAGCTTCTTTTGGTCAGTGAATACATGCATGGAACTCGTGAGACATTAAACCATCTCTAATAGCCTCTAACACAAACTCTTGGTGTTACACATCAAGTTGAGAGCATGTGCAGGTGTTTATAGTGTGTTAAGAAGTTGTCCCTTGGTTGTTCTGTACTACTCCTCACTGAAATGTGCCTGTTTAAACTGCTCAAGGTGTCCTTGAGAGCGGGTGGTCACCTTCATTTTCCTGAGCACAGCTTGCCAGTCAGCTCAGGAGCCCATGAGAAGCTTTGGCCAATTCCAGCCAAACACAAAGAGCTTTCAGTCATCTTTTGTTACACCCGATTTCCTTTGCTGCTTTTTGTCTTGGCAGTTGCTCGTGAATCTCTTGCAGCTGCTGCCTGCCTGACCTATTTCCCTACTTTCTGTTTCTGGAGCCACAGCTTTTAGCACAAAGATGAGTGCTCTAAATGGCAAACATTCTCTTTTTTTACTGATGCTGGATTTATAGCCAGTCACTGTCCTTGAGGAAGCCAACTTCTCTGGCATTGTTGTGAGTGGTGTCATGTTAATGAGAACCTCAGGAGGTAAGACTTTCACACTTGCCTTCCCTTACTTCTCTTCTGTCACCATCAGGGGCAACTCTTCGGGTTTTCTGCTCTGGCCCTCAGATAAATAAGAATTTGCAGCTCCCCCCGTGCAGTTCATGAAGGACATCACAGGGTTTTGAGTCCTTCAGCAGCTGTGTGTTATGGAACAGATCCCGAGGCAGATCAGCAAGGGGGACTTGTCATGCTGCCACAACAGACACGTCTGTCATGGCTTTTAGTGTCTCACTGCACCCCTGAGCCAGGCTGGGGCATCTGTAGGTTGGACATCACATGTCCATGCTGTCAGGGTCAGCTCTGTGTCACCTTACACTGTCCCTCACCGGGTCAGACAGTTTAATCCTTTTTTTGGAAAGATGACCTGTGCAGAGCTGGATGCTTTCCCTTTGGCTCCAGTCAGCTTTTGTTAGAGGCTTGTTGTGTCTCAGATAAGGGAGTGCAGTCCAAAGGCTGTGATAAACCAACTATTTGATCCACTGAGGAGCAAATATAACCCTGGTGTTTTCAAACTTGAGACTTGAGAAGAGCCCACTCGGCAATCTTAGCACAAGTGGTGAGCCCAGCTACACACATGGAATGAACCTGGATGAAGCAAAATCCTTGCTCATCTTTCCTAGAAGAGACAGATTTCAGGAATTTAAATGTAGAGAAAGAGGTTCACCTGTCCAGCTGCATTCTTCCCATGGCCTTTGAACACATCTGCCAGACCACAAATGAAAAATCTGCTTTGAGGTTCAGGAAGATCTGAATATCCAGGACTAGATCTATTTATCTTTTTTTGCTAAAGAAAAATTCGTAAATTCTTTCAAATGGGAATTGGTTATTGGGGTGGGTTGACCCTGGCTGGATGTCAGACACTGTCAAAGCTGCTCTGTCACTGCCCTCCACAAATGGCCAGGGAGAAGAAAATACAATGAAAGTCTCATGAGTTAAGGACCAAGCAGAGATCACTCGCTGATCACTGTCACAGGCAAAACAGACTCACCTGTTTTATTAATATGAATTGAATTTTATTGCTAACAAAATTGGGCAGGATAATAAGAAGTAAAATATATCTTGAAAACACCTCCCCCCACCAATCCCTCTTTCCCAGGTTTTCCATCCTCTCCCCCAGTGGCACAGGGAGAGGGGGATGGGGGTTACACTTTGGTCACACGTTGGTCCTGCTGCTGTTCAGGGTGAGGAGTCCTTCCCCTGGCTCCCCTGGGCTGCAGGGGAATCTCAGCTCTGGCACCTGGAGCATCTCCTGCCCCTCATCACCACAGACCTTTGGTGTCTGCAGAGTTGTTCCTCTCACATATTATCACTCTGCTCTGAGCACAATTACTTCTATACAAGAACTTCTTTCCTTCCTAAATGTGTTATCTCATTGGAAAGAGCATAACAAGTCCTGCAGGTTCATTTCTATCCACCAGGTCTAGGAGAAGTTAAAATGTGTGAATGCCAATGCCTGTGCATTTAGAACTGATAGTTATTTTGAGTTTATAAACTATAATAAATAAATATTAAAAAAAAACCAAAACAAAATAAACCAAAAACAAAACCAAAAAAAAACCAAACAAACAAAACCAAAACAAAACAAAAAAACCCTATAGCAAAAAGCCAGATTTACCAGGGGATTTAAGATTGAAAATAATGGAGGTTCTTGTGTTCTCAGAAGACTTTTCTATCAAGTTTCTCTATGCAAAATGTGACTCTGGACTTTTTCTTTGGCAGACCTTAAAATCTGTTGAAACTTAGAGTGGTCTAGGATGACCCAAAGTTAGTTTCTGGGTAAGCTTTAACGTGATATTGTTAGGATTTTAGTGATTTAGTTCCCAGTGAAATGAAACAGGTTGCTATTTACAGCTCCTGATAACAGTTGCTTGTAACTTAAGATGTTTGCTAAACACAGATTTTGGGCTTGAGAAGGAGCTGAATGCAGGCTTGCCCCAGTTCAGCCTTCCACTGAACTGAGAGGTCTGAAGCCAGAGAATAATTCACAGTAATACTGATGACTGAACAAGATCAACATTGTTAAACTATAACCAAGTGTCAGATAAATATAAATTAGCTCTTTCTCCACATCTACAGCTTAGCTTTTAGCTCAAGCATTTAGATCTTGTGTTGTAATTGCTGGTGTTAATTAGAAAGTATCTGCAAGGGCTGTTCTCACTTTAAAAGTCTTTTCACTTGTAATGTCTTCAAATAGATCTCTTAATTAATGAAAACATGTTTTGGAAAGAGTTTGGTGCTCCAGTGCTTGGGATATGTCATTCTTTGTTTACACTGAGTGAAAACACTCCTTGAGCATACTGGATTTTTACTTAACAGGAAAAGGGGATAGAGATTGCCATACTTATTAACTTACTTTTTATCTTGAAAGGAGAAGAAAATGCTTAGAATGGTGATATGGTTCCAGCTATATAATTAGGTGAGGTGGAGGTGAGGTTAGGAAGTAATTTTTGGGAGGATTTTTTATTTTTACCTTGTCTTTGTTTTGATAAAGAAATCTGTATATTGATTTGGTGGGGAAAGACACAAGACAAGATCTGGTAGTCTGTGAGAAGAATATCTTTCAGGCAAAGCTTTTGTTGTTTAGGTAGAAATTAATGGAAAAAATATTCTCTTTGTTTTTTCCTTTTCCTAGAAAGGGAAACCAAAGGTTCCTGTGCGAATTAAGATGATTTGGACATAATGTGGAATTCTGATTGCTGCTTTTGAAAGATCCTTTATTCCAGGTTGTAGTAGTTGAGGCAGTGTGCCCACTCTGTTCCCTCACAGGTTGATCTTAGATGGTGGTTTTGGGAAGGTTCTTAAATCACAGCAGATTTTAATTACCTTGTTCTTGCCAGGTAGCCTGGGAGGATGTAGAGATGAACTGTGTGACTTTCAGTGGTCCCTGTTGTGCAAAGCTGTGCTCAAAAGGTGTTTAAATGAGCTTTTAGAAGAATTCTCCAATACACTTTGGAGATAACATGCATTGCTATAATAAATCAATAAACCTATCTTTAGAACTCTTCCAGTCAAACCATCATGCTTATTTATTGTACCTATAGACTTTCTTGTGGTATTTAGCATTGTCTGGTCTTGCATACAGGAATGAATTTATTGATGGGGTGGGTTGACCCTGGCCAGAACTGAAGACTCAGTGTAGATTAACAGTAAATTCTGTTTTTTTTTTTCCCTTGTATAATTTTCTGGCATTTCAGGCTTATGAGGGAGGACTTAATAATTACAGATCCCATATATCAAGTGGACCAATGACAAAAAATTTATTAAACAAATTTTCTTTTGTCACCGACTAATCCTGTCTGGCATCCTTAATGACTGGGTCTTATAAAAAGCTGCTTCTCAGCTTTAAGAAAGGTCTTTATAAAAAGATGAAAGCCAATAGTCTTCTTACCCTTCTATATTGCTCAGTAAATAACTGAAGAATGATACAGCTGTTTCAGAATTTCAGCTCATTAAGTTTGGGTTATTTTGATGAGAAGTGCTCTGCATTCATGTGACACCTCCTGAGCTGAACTGTGTAGGATTCAAAACTACATGAACATTTAGAACCCCTGCAGGCTATATTTAAAGTTTATATTTAATGCTGCCTATTGTGCAGGGTTTGTTTGTTTTTTTTTTTTTTTCTGATAGTGATCTTCTTTACTTAAATTCATATTTTGAGCTTTGTGATCTGTGTGATTCCAGGTCAGTGTCAGTACCCAGTAACTTCTCTTTCTAGTGCTACATTAATTTTAATACATTAATTCTGAATATTTTAGATTTTAAACAGGACATGACAGATTGATTAGTACTCTCTACATCAGTTCAAAACTGAAACTTCCTTAATGCGGGGCTTATGCTTATGAAATATTTACTTTATTTTGATACAGAGAAGCTGTATGGAGATTTCTTGAGTTGGAATCTAGAAGATACCCTCTGCCAGTTTCCTCTAAAACCTGGAAAGATTGCAACATTGGTTGTAAACATTAAAGTGAAGCTGGACTTTTCTTGCCAAGAAAACCTTCTGCAGGATCTCAGTGATGGTGAGTTTTTCCTTTCTCCTTGCTTAGGAGGGTGGTATGTGCTGCTGGAAACACTTTTCTAATTGCTGTGTCCTTTGTGTTCAACTGATTTGTGATGTGGCTACGTGTTTGAGTGTTTGTGTCTTGTAAAGCAAAGACAACCCTTGGCTAAGCTCTACAGACTGAAGGGTGAAATTTTGAGAGAACTGGGCATGAGAATCAGGCCCAGCTTCCCCATCATGAGACCTTGCCCTGTTGTCTTTTAGAATATTTTTTGACAGTGGTTTGGAGGTATCTCTTTGTATCCTTACCTTATGAGGGTAAAGAAAAATAATTCACAAACATTAGTGGGGTTTAAAGAAAAATAGCATTGAGTTGATTATTTAATTATCCAGGATTGAAGAATTCTGAATAATTGCTGAGTGCAGTTTTACCTAAAGTGACAGACTGAAATTTAAGGCAGAATCGCCCTAATATTTGTACTGCAGAGAAAGTGCCGTGTGATTAAACTTACTTTGAAGAAAAGGAAGCTGCAGTGTTTGCTTCTATTAGAATTATTTGGAATTACAAGTACCAGATACTTGTAATAATGATTTCATTTTTATAATAAACACACAGTCTTTCTGGAGTAATTACTCTACTCTTTATTTTTCGTTTGTCTGATATATTTACACTGATTAAATTACCTTGACAAAACAAGATATGCCTGTATTAAAAATTCTCTGTTATTTGGATTTTTTCCCAGGATCCACTTGCAGATATGCATTACCTTTATAAGTAATCTTTCAGTACAGAAAAATACAACAAAATTACATGCAGAGCTTATTCAGGTTGAAAAGGAATGCTTTCTGTGAATTACCTTGCAAATGCATTTAGACAAGAATTATAGTAATTGTTAGTAATGATTGAAAGATTTTGGTTTTGAAACCTTCCTAATGTAAAATATAAAGATACTTTAAAAATACTTTAGGACTTTACTGCACAAACCCTACAGTGTTGCTACACTGCAGTTCAGTTCAGAGCTTGTTGAAAATGCTGATAGTGAAGGAAGAGCACACCCTGACATTGTGAAGACACGGGTGCCAGGGCATTGAGACCTTGAGAAATGCCCCTTGATGGTAAGGGAGATTTCATAGTAGATATGTAGATGTAGATGTAGATGTAGATATATATGCACACATATATATATAAAATTTCCTTCATTGCCCAGTGTCCAAAATGCTCTGAAGCTGCACTTGTCTAGGAGCTTTTCTGATGAAATAACATAAACCCCAAGCATTCTGTAGGAGGTGAAACTTCTTGGTATGGACACTGAACACCTGTGGGATTTGGGATTTGGATTTTGGCCTCTGTTTACCTGCATTCAGCTCTTATGGGACCAGAGATGAACAAAATCTTTGAATACCATTTTTGCCCTACTACTACCTCCTGCTCCTCTGGAAGGTTGTGTAGCTGAAGCAATTCAACCTTTCCTCATTTAGTGATGATAACGGAGTAGGATCTGTTACTGCATTGTTGGAACTTTGGTATCTGTGGGTGCTGTGTACTCTCTGTCCTTTGAAAGTGTTATTAGGGATGCTGAATATATTGAAAATTTAGTTGCTACTTTATTTTTTATGTATTACTTTTAACTTTACAAATGCTGAAGTTTCCAAAGAGGAGGTAAGAGCCTGATGGGAAGAACAGTAAAGAAAAATCAATGGCAACTATGACATGACTTTTAATCATAGGGTACTGTGGTACCTTTTTCTTTTGAAGACCAACCACATTTACAGTGATGATCAAAATACTTTTGTGTCTTACAAGCAATGTCTTTAGTAGGGCAATTTTTGCATCCATGTAGTTTCATTTTTCCTTTTGCAGTGTTTGTAATCAGGACATAGTGCAGAAGGGATAAATTACTGATGTTTTTGATGATACACATTTATCCAATTGGAAAGTAAACCAAGTTACCAATCTGAATTGCTGAGGTGTGTTGATGGTGTGCTGCCTCACAGAGAAAAACGTTGGGTGTTTTTCCAGATTGGGGGAAGCAAAACCACGAGTGGCTGTACAGGATCAGATCAGTGACCATCCAGCCAATATCCTGACTGTGACACTGGCTAAGGGCAGGTTCCAGTGGGACAAAACAGGAAAAATTGTGCACATACTTCTGTTTTCCTCTAGGCCTCCAACTGTTGTTAGCTTAGAAGCTTCCAGGGCTGAATATGGTTTCTCTGGTTCTAGGCACTTTTACTCATCCTTAGTGGGTTTCTCCTTCCTAAAATTCTTCATTCTTCCTGTCAGCACTTTACAACATGCTGTGGCAAGAAGAGTCACAGCTAAATTACTTTTTAGCAGCTTTGCACTCACTGGTGGCCTTGTGTTCTCAGGTTTTTTAGTTGCATGAGAGAGGCAACAGAGCATCTTCTAAACATGGTTCCTGCAGTGATTTGTTGCATTTTCCCAGGGTATTGTCACAGCAGACTGGAGATTTCCAACTGTTGAGGGTTCAGTTGTCCCTGTTATGGGAACTGATCAACATGTCAGCCCTTTTGAACTCTCAGTTCTGTCTGTTTTAGGGAGGCTGTACACATTATTTCAAAGCTGATCTATGTGTTCATGTAATGACCTAATGGTGCTCTTTATTTTGTTTTATATTACTTTCCTTACAATCGTGGGGTAATGCACAATTTATCATTTGCTTTTTTGACTGGTGCTGAACATTGATTTGGGAGATTCATGAATGTGTGAACCACAACTCCATGATCTTGCTTCTCAACAGAAATGATATGCCGAGAGCCTCTTAACTGCATGTATAAGTTTAGGATTGTTTCTCCCCATTTATTTATGTTGAATTTTGACATCTTATTGGGTGTTGGTCTTTTCTCCCAGATAACAAAAGACAAGATGAGAGGAAATGGGCTCAAGTTGCACCAAGGGATGTTTAGATTGGATGTTGGGAAACATTTTTTCACTGAAATGGTTGGGAAACCTTGGAACGGGTTGCCATGTTCACCAGCCCTGGAATCACCAGCCCTGAAAGTGTTCCAAAAAATGTGTGGATGTGGCACCTGGGGGACATGGTTTAGTGGTGAACATGATGGTGGTGCTGGGCTGAGAGTTGAACAATGATGATCTTCAAGGTTTTTTCCAACCTTAACAATTCTGTGATTCCATGTCTTAAAGCCAGTTGACCGAGATTCGGGAAATCCATGCAGGGAGATCCACATTTGCAACAAATCTTAGTGAAATTTTGGATCTCTTGTCCAAAGAGATCAGGGTTGATTCAGGGTTCCTCCTCTGGCCGAGAAGGTCAGCATGGGCATTTAATTTGATTCTGAGGTTGTTACACTGGGTGAGGCAGGGGAAGCCCTTGATCTGCCCGGTACAGCCAGTTGCAAGGAGCTGAAGCAGTGAGATCTCTGTCACCTGTTAAGGTGACTAAAAAGGTCAACAGGATATTCACATTATGAGCATAATGAATTCCCCTTTCCAGCTATTATACTGCAGTTTCTGAAATTCAGCATTTCCCTGACACTGAACGGGGTGAGAACAATAGCTGCTCTTTCTGGATTGTATTGTATGTGGTGACTTGTTGGAGGCTTTTAAAAAAGCTCCTGTTACGTGGGGACAATGTTTTGCAGAGTTAATGAATTAATTTGCAATGAGTACTTCATTATGTAGAATGTTAGCGTTCATTTATTCCTTGTACAGGGAACCTAAAGACAAATGTGAGAATATTTAAATTCATGAACTCATCAAAGGAACTAATTAATTACATGTTGAGAGAGAAGCAAATCTGTGCCTTAAGTCTCTCCTTCCCTTTTCTTGGTGCTTGGAGAGGCTCCTACAACAGAGGCTAGGCAGTGTTAGAGGAATAAAGCAGGTATTTATGAAAAAGGCCTTTAAAGGATACACCTTGGGCAGTACAAGAGCCAGGCTGTGGCTCCACCCAAAATGGACCCCGAGTCAGGGGTTTTCACACTTTTATAAGTTTTGGTCCATTTGCATATTGGGGTTAATTGTCCAATTACAGCTTCAGGTTATGAAGTTCCATCCTCCCAGTTTGCTCTCCTCAATTCACTGTTGTTTGCACTTTTTGGGCCTGAAGCTGCAATGGTGTACTTGGTTCTCAGGCTGGAGAAGGATTGTTTTGTCTGACTGAACTGTGGGGACAACTTGCTAACACTTTATATGAAGTTCAGAGTTACACACTGTTGCAGTATAGAACCTGGAAAACATGAAAGCTAAAACTTAAGGCATTGCTCTAGGGGGAAAAAGCTTGCAGAGAAACAATAGCATATTTCTAGGAGCACTAATCTTGAATATTTTTTAACATTGGTATGCAAGACCAGTGTATTTTTCATAGTTACTTTGTTATTTTTCTGCTTTAATGGTCAGATCTTATCTACTTCAAAATATCCCTGCACTTAAATAGTGTACAGACAAAGCTTTTTTTTTTTTTTTTTTTTTTTTGGAATGGTACCTGGTTTAGAATTTAAATGTTCTCTTGACAGTTATTCCAAGAAACTAAGTAGCCTGGAGGACTCTATTAGGATAATGGTATCACTGATGGTGATGATGCTGCAGTACTGTCATTTCCATGTTACTCAGCTTGGTAGCCTTTATAACATTGAATTATTATGAGTATTCTTTTGAAGTGACTTAATTTCTAACAAGTTTTTTTTTTTATCTCTGCAGTTTGAAGATGTGTTTGGTTCTACTGTTAAAATGAGTAAATGAGGGTTTTTTTCTTTTATTCTATTTTTTAAAAATACAGATGCTTCTGTGTCCTCCAGACTGTGGAGGACTATTCATCACTGTGTAACTTTAAAAAATATTCTTAATTTTTTTGAGAACTACAGAATTCTTCTTGAATTACAGCTTTAGTACTTATGGACAATAAGGTGTCCTTTTCTCTTCCAAGTGCACTTTAAACCAGATAAATCATCTTGTCTCATGATTTGACTAATATAGGGTGGGATTTTTTAAAAGTATGTAAGTGCCATAGTACTTCAGCCTATACCAGTTTTACCAGGCACTACACAACCACACAGAGAGCTGGTGTTTCAGACCCCAAATCTTTACAATGTAAATAACTAAGACAGAAATGAGGCAAATAACAATAAATTGATTATTGGCACATACAGGCCAATAAACCTGCCATCCTGTTATGCTGTTGCTTTGTTGAGGCACTTTATTTTAGCATCTAATGTAACCTGCATACATAATCTCTAGTGTTTATTATGAACTTCTTTACACTTCATTTGTTCTCTTTCATGGCATTCACCCTTACTGTAAATTTATCTTCCAATTTTAGTTCAGTTCAACAACCTCAGGACATAAATCCTTGCTTACAGTGCATTTGTTATTGTTCATTGTTGTCTTCAAAGGTAATGGGGTTTCTAAGAAGAGCTCAAGTCTGGTACATGTTGGCTGTGCCCTGCTCCTGGGAGCCAGAGAGCTGCTGCATTCCCAGGAACTTTGCCTGGAGTGCTGCTGCCTGGGGTCCCTCCTGGGATGGTCCTGAGCACATTTTTGAGAGAGGGAAGGAGCTGCACCTCAGTGCCCACCTGAAGTGTGGAGGGTGGATTATATTGCCTCAGACTCAGTGCGTTCTCATGTTATTCTGCTATTTGTTGCTGCACACAGCAAGTTTCTAGAATTCTGCACACATCATGAGAATACAGTTCTCTTTTTCTAGGGGAAAAAAAGAAAAGGCATTCAAGTTCAGCAAGCAGAGTCTGTCTCCTGTCTCGAGTTTTTTTCTATTTTTCTGCATGTTTAAAGTACTTCAAAGCTGTTACAGTATTCTTATGAGATGTTGCCTACCAGGAGGTTTTTGTTTTGAAATTTCAATCAGGAAAGAATTGACAAAATAAACAAATGGGTTGAGGTGGCATTTAGTTTTCATAAGTTATGATCAAGCTGTGTATTTTCCAAAAACTCTGTGATTCTGTGACATAGCATCATAGAATGGTTTGGATTGGAAGGGACCTTAAAGATCATCTTATTCCACGTCCCTGCCATGGTCAGGGACACCTTCCCCTATCCCAGGTTGCTCCAAGCCCTGTCCAACCTGGTTTGAACACTTCCAGGGATGGGGCATCCACAAATTCTCTGGGCAACCTGTGCCAGGGCCTCATCATGCTCTGGATAAAGAATTTCTCCTTGTAAGTTTGATGCCACCCTCCCTTGTCTTGTCACTCCATGGCCTTGCAAAAAGTTCCTCTCCAGCTCTCTTGGATCCCTTTTAGGCCCTGGAAGGGACTCTGAGTTTTCTCTGGAGCCTTCTTGCACAGCTCCAGCTCTCCCAGCCTGTCTCCAGAGCAGAGGCATCCCAGCCCTCTGGGCATCTTTGATGCCTCCTTTGGAATTGGTCCAGGAGCTCCACATCCTTATGATGTTGGGAGCCCCAGAGCTGGAGAAAACACTCTGGGGAGGATCTCCCCAGAGCAGAGAGGATCTCCTCAGAGGGGCAGAATCCCCCCAGAAACATCCCTGGGCTGCAAGAGGGGATGCAGCTCCAGGCCAGTTGGATTAGTCTGGCCATAGGCTGGACTCAGTGATCTCTGAGGCCTTTCCAACCTGAATGATTCTGGGATTCCTCCTCCTCCTGCCCCTCTCAGAGTCCCTGTGCTGCTGTTCAGGAAGCTGCAGGAAGCAGGTCTGCACTGCTGTGGGATTGTATGAAATTCTCTTGGAAAGAAGCAGCACTTCAGCCTAAAACCTTCCACTGTTTCCATTTCGTGTGACATCGAATTGCCTGGACACAGCCTCAGAATCCCAACCTCTGTGGTGTCAGTGAAACAATTTTTAAGTGTTTTCTTGCTGTGGAGTTTGGGACCTCCATAGCTGTGATGTACCTGTTGAAAAGTGGATCCATTTTCGTCCCCTGGGTCAGGCCAGTGATCCTTGCACAGCACAGTGTGACACAGGACAGGAGCTGTCCCATGCCACCTCTTCCCTCTGTGCTCAGTTACTGCATTGTAAATCTACAGGTTTAACTCCCTGAATGCACTTTGCCTCATTCAAGTAAGAAATTTTGTGGCATTCTTCTGTGCAGTGTGCTGGGAAAGTGGCTAATGAAGTTAAATTGACAATTTACTTAACATTTGATAGGAGAGAGGAAATGCTGGTGAGAGATTTTGCTCTGTTGTGACAGCAGTGACTGGGATGTTGGAAAGGCAAGCTGTGTTTTTGCAGTTACCATGGAAAAAGTGTTGGTCATATGCTGTTACCATGGAAATATTCAGTGTGGATTGTTGAAATTAGGAAAATTTCTGGACAGAGTAGAAAGATAATTATACTTTTTATAGTGCAAGGCTGCTCAGGATGTTTGACAGTAGGGATTGACAAAAGAAAACTATGGAGGATTTAGCATCTTCATCTCTCTAAACTTCATGAGAGAAAATAAAATGTATGAAATCTCAAAAAATATAAGTATCAATAATGTAAAACTTCTGGAGAATTGCTTCATTGATGCTCACTGTTTTCTCCTGCCATCATTAAGTTCTGCAGCCTACCAGGGTTTTAAACAGGATTTCTCCCATTCTGCCTATTTAATGTATTGCAAGGGAGTTGGTCAAGATCTTTTCCCCCATTGCTGCCTGATCAAAGAACAGAAGAAACAAAATAATTTTAAAAAATAGTTGTTTGTGGTAGAAAATTATTTTTGGTCCTCTGGCAGAGAAGTTGCCTTTAGCAGTGCAGGCTGTGAAGGGCTGAGTCATTTGCAGCATAACAAAGTGCCTGGCACTGGCTCTGTGAGAGTGCCACAAACTTGAGACAGAAAGTTCAACCACTAACAAATTACCTTGGGCTTCCCTTTGATCCTGATGTCTCCTTTGCTAGAAAACCTCCTTTTTCAGATACAAATTAGAGAGTCAAAAATTTCTTCTTTCCAGAGAAAATGCTTAAACTATTGTCTTTTCTTCCCCCCACTCTAGAAATTAAAAATAAAATGGGATTTTAAAGGATAAAATAATTAAGAAAGGCATTAGTTATATCTCTGTGATGCTGTTTTAGATATTATCCGTTCTTCTCTCAAAGAAACAAAGCTCATGCCATATAAAAAGTGAAAAATATGACTAATGCCATGCAGGTTTTCATACTTGGTTCTTTTCATGTTTTAATTTGCAATTTTATGCACCAGTCAGTGTCAGTTTTTGTTCTAAATATAGAACTAGTGAAAATCATTCATCAGTTGGAGAAGAATATTTATCCTCAATTAAAACTTCTAATTTTCATTTTGAAAGAGCAGCTTTCAAAGCCTGTGATCAAATGTAGTTCTGTATTTATTTCTGTATTTTGTCTTGTTCATGGTCCTGCTGCATTGCATGGGCAGGGTGCTCTCACCTCCTGTCCTGCTCTCCCCCAGGAACTGAAGAACAGGATATTTATTCTGTGCTAAGGTGCACTTCGGAATTAGTGAAGGAAATTGCAAGTAATGGAATATGGGAATAGTCCCTTTATTTTCTCATTTGGATACCTGTGAAGTTTAATGAAGCAAAACCCCTTTCATGTTCTATCTTGTTCTTATGGTTTCTTCTTTTGAGGAAAGTATCCTCAACATGTCCAGCTTACATAGGAGCAATTTAGGAAATACGTTTGAATTTTGTGTAACAATTTGGTTTTCCCTGTGTGTTCAGCTGTATGTCTCTGCTGCTGTACATGAGATTTTGCTTGTATTTAGTTGGTGTTTGTAGATTGCAGTTGCTCTGCACAGCATCAAGGAATAAAAGCTTTCTCTTCTCTGGATGTCAATCTAAATGAAAGCAAATAGTGAATCTAGTTTTACTGTTTGTTAAGGCTTCCTTATTTGAATTCTCTTGTTCTTCTAATTCTTTTGATTCAGCAGTAATTTTCAAACATTTTAAGTTTGTGCTTAGAGTGTAGCCCTGGTTGGGTGGAGAACCCCAAATGTGCTGCAGTACATTTATTTACCTTCAAGTTACACCTTGTTGGCAGTAACAGAAACTGCTAAGTTGTTGTGTTGTGTCTTTGTCATCCTGTGTGTGCCAGTACCCAGAGTAGGAGTAAGCACCAAACTGGGGACATTCCTCTCAGGGTAGTTTTAAGCTTTTTTTGTTGACTCTCACAATGGAAACCTTAAGTTTTCATTCTACCTCCTTTATAAATGAGAACTATTTTACCTATTTTTGCATTAGTGGATGGACAAAACATGACATCTCTGTTTTCTGTCATTTTCCACAATATATACTTTAAAAAGAAATCCTTGTACTAGAAATTAATTTAAGGATCTGAAGGAGCTGATAGGATCACACTGTCATGGAAAACCACAAGCTTTGATTTTTATTTTAATACTGTGAATGTTAAAACTAATTTTATATTATTAACTCTGACATCTCTGTTGTGGTATTTCAAATGCAGTTTCCATCCTTCCCTGTGATATTCACTACGTTTTTGGTGTGTTCAAGTTTGATTATTTTTGATCACCTGGCAGAATAATTTTTTTTTCTCCTAGCCAAATAATTTTTGTCTTTTGTTCTGTCTTTTTGTGTAAACGGTTAATACCACTTTTTGTGTCTTTTCTCTCCCTTTGATAATACAGATATAAATTAATTGGAACAAAACTTAGCATCAGACAAGCAAAAGTAAGTCTCTTTGTTCTGTTTTCCAGATGGAATCAGTGTCAGTGGACTCCCACTCTCCAGTCCTTTCCGGCAGGTTGTCAAACCAAGAGTGGAGACCAAACCTCTTAATCCCCAAGAAAGCAGCAAAGTTGGTGATTTCAGTCACGTCAAGGTAGGGGAATGAATCAAAATAAGTAAATCCTGTGTTTTTTTGTTGTACTGTGCTATGGTTTGTTGTGTGATTAAAAAACAAAGGTTTCCTAGTCTCATAAATATTTCCCTTTGGTTTCCTTTAGCACAGCTTGATGTTCTGTGTTTGGATTGTTATATTAGAGCCAACAAACAAAAAAGGTGAAGAAAGATCAGGCTAAGAGTGGAAATTGCAGAGTTGGCTGTCCCTGTGGTGTACTGGGGGAGCTGTCAGCTCACCTCATGGTGCTTTCTCATGCTATTTACTCTGTGAGAAGGTGCTTGTCTGTGAGTTCTTGGCTTTCTTGCAGTGAGGTTTTTTTAGTGGTGTTCATACAAGTAATAAAACAGAATAGTTGAGAGAGTCAAAGAAAAAGTAAATTAAAGTAGCAGGGTGGAAGAAGAGTAGTGTAGGTGCAAGAACAGTTGTGTAGGTGGAAGCTGTACCATGCTTACCAAGAGTCTGCCCTGGCCTAAGCTGCTCTTTGCTTTTCTGTGGCAGATCTTACCTGATGAAGGTGTAAAGTTGTTGTTTAGAGCATGAAATAAATTTAGCATCATAATGGCCAGATCTGAAGAAGATACAATTCGAGATGAAAATAAGAAAGACTGTAAATAATGGACTGCAGCACTTCATTGGTCTCTTCCCAGCTTCTGGTGAATGTTGTGTTGTGTGCAGTATTTGATAGATTCCCTGCACAGATCCATGTTCTGCATGAGCTCATCCTGTCAGGAATTAGGCTGAGTGTTGTATGTGGCAAAATTTGGCTTCACATGTGTTTGAGAAGCAAACACAGGCTCTGCTTTTCTCAGTGTCTTGCTTTGCCTGTGAATTTGCTTCCTTCACAGTGAGAATATTCACAATTCTATCTGAGCAATAAACAGGTGAAGCTGTTAATTTGTAATTGTGTTTCTTTAGGACCATTAGCACTGCTAATTCATCAGCAATTGATTCTGGAGCACAGAAAACATGACTGCAGCATAGGAAAGGTCTTAGCAAAATTATTAAAGCCTTTGTGTTTTATGGCATAGTAAGGTGTTTCCCACTTGTTTATAAATATAAATTAGCATGATTGAGGAAAAAATTGCTATTTAAGTGAACAAAATGTCCCGCATTAATTTTTAAATTGAGAGCTTTGTGTAGAATGTCTGACCTATAGACACTTCTCAGTCACAGTGGCAATGGGAGTGTTACTTCAAGATAGGACTAAAAAATCTAGAAATGCAGAACTTTGCACCAAGGACATGAAGAAAAAAAGCATTTTGGTGCATTTTTTGCTTGTCAATCAGTTGTCCTGGCAACCAAGAAGTTGCAGGTTCCCAGTGATCTGTGTGATAGTGTTAGAAGGATGTTGGAGGACTGTAAAGCAGAAACTTGGTTTTTAACATGTGTAGCAAAACAGTGTGGTGGGAAGGCACATGCTGGATCCTGTTGCCAGGCTCATGGAATGAATTTTAATTTAATTGGTATTTCGTGATAGAATGACCATTCAGATGATCAAAACTATGTTGAGTATGGAATACACATTCCAACAGCATCAAAGGATTCTTTGCTGAGTAAATGTCTCTGTCTGCTGAGCCTAATGTGCATCACTGCTGTAAAGCACCTGTAGCATGCCTGGAGTTTGTCCCAATTAAACTACTATAAACC
Organism: Vidua chalybeata; assembly: GCF_026979565.1. NCBI lineage: Eukaryota > Metazoa > Chordata > Aves > Passeriformes > Viduidae > Vidua > Vidua chalybeata. The sequence continues at coordinate 148,689,542 of NC_071530.1, read as the reverse complement.
AACAATTGGATCTGCTTGGATTAAAAATGCCTATGGAGCTCAAAACTATTTAGAACTATATTAGAAATGTTTTTTGGTTCATTGGGCTATGCACGTAATTAAGCCTCCATGTACAGGGCCAAACATAGTGGGGTAGTGGGTAAATGACCAGAAAAAATTACCTGTTATAACTGAGATGTATTTGCCTCTTTAGGCAGTCATTCTGTGATAATCTGGATTTCTGCTTGTGACTTCTGTTTTAACACTGCTCTTTAGTAGGAAGCAGCATAGGAACCACCAATAGCTTAAAAAGAAAGCCAGATAAATTCCAAACCATAGATACAGGGAGTTACTGTAAACAATCCAGTCAATTAAGAATTTATAGATATAATTAGAATGTGCTGTGGTCCAATTTTCTTGGCTGGGTTTTGAGGAATTTGCTATAGTTTTGGATTTGAGTCTCTCTGGTTTAGACTGGGTGTCTTTGAGTACATGAATTACATTCATTGTCAAATGCTTTTGCTCAGACATTGCTGTCTGAAATGAAACAAGCTGGTATCTGCACAGAGATGATCCAAGGTTCCCTTTGATGCTGAGTCTCAAAACATTTGATATTTATGAACCTTTTTGAGGTCCCTAGAACCTCCTTAAAAGATTCTTGAGTTTCTCCCTATGGCAGCAGAACAAATCTGGGTTTGTGGGCTGTTTGTCCCTCACGGTGCAGTTCAGGATGAGCTCTGGGTTACATTTGGTTTATTGTTGTGCCAATTAGAGTGGTTTGACAAGGACTAATATATGAAGCAAATGGCAGTTTTTAAGTTAAGAACCAGGGTGGATCTTAAACAATTTGTATGTGTGGTGAAAATACTCTGCTGTCACTTATTCATGATTTAACAATAGGTGTCTGGTGTGAATATTTAGGGGTAGTGGTTATTTTTCAGTCCTGCATGCTGTGCATAAGCTCATCTTCAAATAAAAGTGAATTTCTGCAAATGAAAGTGAGTGTAAATTAATGCTTCTCGTGTTGCTGATTCTGAAATGTCCTTGTTGAGATATTTATAAGCCTCATACTTAAACCTTCCCTCCCTACTTGTTTGCCTTACAGATTTTGTGCTTCAGTCTTGGATATTGCAGTCGAGCTTCTCTGCAATCTCTGTTTCCAATTTTGCTGTAGGCTGTCTCCTAATAAACCAGTCACTGGCTTCTGGAAATGACTGTTACAATGAGCTCATAAATTCAGTGTAAAAATTGCTTTATGACCTCATCATAAAGCTTGCTTATACTCTCAAGCTGAATAGACTATCAGGCTGCAATATTATGTTCAGATACTCTTTTCTGCTGTTCAATGCTGGGTTTTTGTGCTGAGCCTTGTCTAAACTCCTTGGTTGTTCCAGGGTGCGTCTGCATGAAAGGATGATTTACCCTGCTTAGGGTAACTCATCCTTTCACCATTGCTGTGGTGTGTGAATGTCAGGTTTGAGGCTGAATCTGTTACTTTTTGAGTAACACTGCAGTGTGTTCAGATATTCAAGTATTCAATGTCTTCATGAAAAAACTGCAGGGAGAAATTTAACCAGATGCCATAATCTCTCAGCAAACACAGTGTCAGTTTTAACCTGGGGAATTCTGCTCTGCTTTTCATACTTGGAAGCTGAGATTATGTGGTGTAGTCTAGTTCTTGTCAGACGGAAGAAACAAACTGGCACTTCAGTCCTTATTCCATATGGATTTGAGCTTTAGAGATCAGTCCAACCCAAATGAAGAGTTGAATTGGAGAACTCTTTTAGCTGGGTGATGAAAACTTTGACAGCATATTGTGAGATTTTAAAACCTTGGTTTAAGCTGTTAAACATTCCCAGTGCTTACTGGCCAGTTGTTTGGCAGACAGGGCTGGTTTATAATTTATAAGAGATTTGGCTGACTTCTTTATTTGTTTTGAGACTTGTTTGTTCAGGAGAATTTCCCTCTGCATCCTGAATGTGAGCTGTAATGCTGGAGATTCAGCTGCAGAAGCTGGAGAGATTTAAGTACTCTCATAAAACTGCTCTGTTCCTGCGTTCTCAGTAAATGGTAGGAAGTGTTAAAATACAGTATGTAGAGCTAATTTAATTTAACACACTGTCTTTAATGTATCTTTTCTGATTTACTCAGCAGTGTATTAAGATGAGACAGAGGCCATAATTGGATTTTTTTCTATTCAGTTCTCAGGCTTTACTCTTCTAAGTGAAAGTGTGCTGCTAATAGGGATAAACTTTATATTGTTGATACTTTAAGTTCAAATTCCTTTTATTCATAAGCCTTATATCTATTCTAAGTTTAAGCCCTTAAAAAGAACAAGTGGAATTATTTTTTTTTGTTATTTTAAAATAATTTTGGGTACTACTGAAGTTAGAGTAGATGTTGAGTCTGTAGAACACAACTGAAATTTAGATTCCTTTTCATTGAAGAAATGTGAATATGGGAATGAGATCTTAGGCACAAATATGTAGTCCAGTTTAAATGTTGTTCTTCCACACTGTCCTATTTTGGGATTCTAAGCTAGTAAATTCTATGGCCCTGAGTTCTCCCTCAGTATTAAACATGTCAAGTCTTATGTTTCTATCTCTTTTTTCCCTAATAACTTTCAAGATGGTAGAAGATAAAAAATAAACAAATCTCTTCCACTTCCAAATCTGATTTTTAATCAAAATAATACGTATTTTATTTTTTATAATTGACAATTTCTGATGTGAATGCCAGAAGGCCACTCACATTTCCTGAAACCTGCTCAGATTGGAGCTGTGAGCCACATCAACCTTTGCCAGGTTAGCAAGGTGGTTTTTCTTGCCTTCCTGGCCAAGAATTAAATTTTTCTTCGAGACAAAGTGGATTATAAAAATAGAGTTATTCTGCAAAAACAAGGGAGAGATGGGTCTTTGGCAGTTGGTACCTGTCTGGCAAAATTTGATTATGATCTGGATCTGGATGAAAGCTGGCAATTTTTGAGCAGTCTGGGTCTAAATGCTTTTAACTTTCCTTCCCTGCCCAGTTCAGCATTGCTTACCTTCCCTGGAATTCTATAAATAGTTGAGTATTCCACACAATTTCTGCTCTCCGCTCCTCTTCCTCTCTTCTGTGAATTGGTCTCTCAAGAAAGGAACGGTCTGTTGTGCCCTAGAGAGGACTGTAATTCAGAACACTAAGAAAATACTTGACTAAACTTATTCCTTAGGGCCAGGAGTGGGAAAAAACCCTACTACCCCTTGGATTTGGAGAAATTAAATTCATTCAGCTTTTCTTGTATTTTACATTCAATATTATCACAGTAGCATCTACAATTTCAATGCAATATGTTTTAGAACTTGCTATTTTCCCCATTTTATTTGACATGAAAGGAGGAACAAAAATTTTATGAAGCACTAATAGAAAAAGATTGGATGGATTCACTGTCTGCCTGTCAAAAGCACTTTTTGGGGGGGGCATTGTCACTCAGAAAACAAGTGATGATACCCTGTTTATACCCAGACAATCTCTCATCAGGAGTACCTGCAGGTGCAATCTCCTGTATAAACCACACTTCATCTGCTTCTTGTCTAAAGATGAGCAAAGAAAAATGAAAGTTGACACCAACACAATAAACAAAGCTTATGGGAACAGCTGGAGGTGGTCACATCCATAATGACACTGTGATAAGTCAGGAAAAAATCTTAATACTGAGGGTGGCTTTTGTAGGAGAGTGTTGGGTGAATAGAAAGTGAGGGGAGAATAGGAGGGGAAGTTGACTGTGTTAGAATAATGGAGAAATAATAAAGATGGGCTCATGTGAAGACCTGCTGAGCTGGAAACTTGAAGTAGAGGGAGGGAGGTTTGGAACAAACATCTGGAACAGGAGGGTGAAAGTCCAGTCAGCTCTGTAAGAAATTTTAAGAATAATGATAAACTGAGATGTTTGTGTGAATGCTCTGCTTGCATTGGATGATAAATTTCCTCAAAATGTTGTTCCAGAGGTCAGAGAGCCCCTGCAGCCTGGAGCTCTCAGAATGGAACCTGCTGTGTGCTCCATGGTCAGGTGTCGCAAATTCAGAATCCCTTTGGGGTTTTACACATTAATTTTGCACTTGCAAGTTCTTGCATGATTAGTTTTCCTCTTTTAATGAGAACAGATGAGGTAGGTCAGACAGGGTTTGGGTCAAAGACCACTCTTTATTTCAGGTGCCTTATTTACTTGGTTCTTACCCCTGCACATTTGCACTGCTTGTGTTGTAGATCCAGACATTTGCTGCTGAAGTTGGTTTCAGCCTCGTGCTGCGTTTTTATTTAAATATTACTCATCCTGCATGAGATAATGTTGTCTTTCCAAATGTTTGATGGAACTTCTTTGAAATTCCATAAATTTTATTGATTTAATAATTTTCTGTGGTCTTTTACCCACAAAACTCAGTGCATTGACAAGTAATGAGGCATAGCTGTACTGCAGGCTGTGATAAACACTGTGCCATAGGTTTTTCTCTCTATTTGAGAATAAATAAATAAATCTGCAGGCAAGTTCAATTTCTTAATATTTCAAATAACTTTTTTTTTTTTTTTTGTTGAAATATTTTCAATTCCTCAATCATAGAGGCAGATCATAGTAAGGCTTGGAGTTTTGTTCTGATTTTTGGGCAGCTGGCCAAGGAGATAAAGAGCATCTTGCTAAAAGAAAAGTAGAATCTTTAGACTGTGAATGTTCTGTTTAGCTAGAAGTGGCATTTTTAATAGCTGCCTTCCCCAGGAGTATAAGAAAGAGAATGAAGTTTAGTAATTTATCACTGTGGGGACTCCACGAGGGTAGGTCAGGTGTTGTAGTTTTGCTCAGAAGAAATGGGAAGTGCAGACTGTGGTGGCTGTAATTGATGCCAAAGCATTTTTCAAAGGGCACCTCAGAATCTGCTTTACCAACTTTGTTTCACTAAGGGAGGTGACTGGAGAATCAACCCAGCAAGCTCCACATTTTATGTTTATGGGTAAACCAGGTTTTAAATGTTCTACATTGCCAGTTTTTATTAAGATGGTCTGGAAGAGGAATTGCTTAAGAGAATGTAAATTTATTTACAAGCATGATTAAAGCTTTTTAATTTAGTACTAAGATGATGTGCTAAATTTATCATTGATCAGCCAGAGGCTGACTCTTTGTTAGGGGGAGTAGGACAAGATTGACTTCAAAATACTGACATTTCCAAGCAATGAAAATTATCTAAAATTATCAAAAGTAGAGGAGAGGAAATTCTTTGTAAGACAAAGAGGAAAAAACCTTGAGACTGAAATAAAAGCAGCTTTTAATATTGTGTTAGATAAAGCAGATCCAGCTCATATTTTGTTGGTCATTTTATGAAATTGGTTTCTCTGTGTTGTCATTAAATTGCTGATTTTGCTGTGTATTGCAGTGACTGATGATGTGAGAGAGGGAAAAGCAGGTGATGAAAAAAATGTTATGTGAAGAGGGAAAAGTTTAGGAATTTGAGGGTGTTGATCAAATAGAGTGTCATTTCTTAGATGTTTCTCTGTGATTCATTTAGACCTGATTTTCTGTAGGTGTAATCTTAGAGTAAATTAAATTCCTAATGTTCTTGTGTTTAAATGGAATAAAAAGCACGTTCTCTGGTAGTAGAAGATCAAAAGTACTATGAATATTACATTGGGAAATTGATCCTTTCCACTGGTGAATGTTGTTTTTGTGTGGAGTATTTGCTGCACCACTTAGAGGTGTGTAGTTTGATGATAAATTAGTAGAAATATTACTGTTAAGTGATTTGGATGTGCTTCAGCTGTCTATAGATATTAAATACAGTGAGCATAATACATCACACTTTGCAGATTGGTAAGAGTAGAGAACTCAGAATGACTTGCTAATTTTAAACCTGGGGCTCTTAAAACATTATTGGTTTAGCTGAAATAGGTCTGAGAAGAGAAAAAGAAAAATGACAAGAAGCAATTAAAATACATATTTTGTAATAAAGTAAATCTCTGGAGCAAGGAAGCTTCTAGATTGCTTCATGGCAGTAACAAATGTGTCTAAATTTTATCAAGTTTAGTTTGAGCTAGGTTATATCTTTGTGTCAAATGCCCAGCCAGGTGAGCAGTCCATTTCAGTAACTTCCTTGAGTAATTACGTGAAATTCTACTAATTTTTGGTTAGACACTGTGCAAATGCAAGTAATATTTTTACTACTATATAGTGCAAGTCATGAAAAGTATTACTCTTGCTGCCATTTAATACAGCAGCTGACAGTCCAGAACAAGGAATAAATTACTTGCCCAAGATTACACAAGGTGTACAATTGGGAATATTGTCAAAATAAGCACCAAATGCTCCATCCCATGAAGAGGGTGAGAAACAGGTGATGTAATCTTGTTTCTTAAGATTATGAAAAAATAATCTGAAATCCAGCATTCTTCACTGCTGGAGAAATTCAGCATTAGGTTTTCTTTGCCTATAACCTTGATCTTTTACCAAAAGCCATTTCTGGATCTTGCCCCTTGCAGGGTGCTTGTTCCCTATGGGCAACTGTCTGTGTCTTTTTGTTTTAATTCTTCCGTGTTATTCTTCATTTGTTTTTCTACCTCTTGTTGGTCAGTGCAGTGCTGTTGGCAATCCAAATCCTCTCCCTGAGTTTATCTGCCTGCTTGGTAATCTCCTGTAGACTATAGGTGCTCCAGGCTAGAATAATGAGGGGAATAGCTGCAAATGGAGAGCAAATGATCTAAATTATAAAAACGATGGCATGTTATCCAGATGCTGGGAATCTCTTCTTGTAGCCTTGGTGGAAAACGTTTTACTGATCATCCATCTAATCTGATCCTGATAAATTTACCTCTGAGGTTTCAGCATCAAGCCAAGAACTCTGAGCTGAAGCAGGCAATTTTGGAAGTTAGCCAATTTTATGGAAATATTGCAGTGGCAGAAAACTTTCTCCATCCTTACAGCAATTCCTGTAATGGTGAAATAGCCTTTTAAAAGTGCATTTTACCATTAGCTCTAATTTGTCTTACCTTCAATTTCCACCACTGGATTTTAAACCAAATAAAGGGCCTTCTGCCCTAGGTAGCTTTTTTCTCTACTTATTGTAAATGAGATAATGTGGGACCAATTATTTTTAGATTTTTTTTCGTAACTTTTGTGTATGACAGAAATGTCAAATTCTGAAGGAAGGAGGACACTGCTTTTCCTTCACTATTATACAGCTCAGTGGTGATTACCCTCAAAGTGCTGGTTTTGCTCTTGAAGCTGTATTTCTGAAAAGTTTTAAAGTTTTATGAATTATAATGAGAATTTTTTTTAATGTTTCAGTTTTGAAACTGACCTTTTGGGTTTCCTTTGTGATGGCACTGTCATGCAACTATAATGCATAACTTCACCATGAGAAATTTTCTACCACAAAAAAAGTAAAATTGTTTGAATTGTTACTGTTCTTTGTACTTGGTATCCAAGTGTGGATTATGATCTCCAAGTTTGGATGGAATGGAGCTGAAATTTAACTGAAAAATAAATAAAAAGTAGAAATAATTTTATTATCATGTTCTACACCACTTACTTCAGTGAATATTCCTGGGAGTGATGTTCAAATTAGGAGAGGTGAGTTGAGGAAAAGCAAAAGCTGTCCCCAGATCTGAGCAATTATAACTCTGTACTTTACTAATAACTTTGAATAGTAACTTTGACTATGGTTTCTGTGGAGTAAAAATACTCAACCACCCCCAAAACCCAAACAATCCAATCCTCAGATGTTTGTGTAGTGGCAGCTCTGCTCACCTCACCTCCTTTGTGAAAGCCACTTGCTTTGAAAAGTCCCTGATGGAAATGGTAACACACTGATCCTGTGGACATTCTCTATTTACTGTATACAGGGGACCTTGTTTCCCCTGAAAATCAGAATTTGTGACATAACTGTGTGCAAAACAAGATGTTTTCTGCACTCTGCAGTGCCAGGCTAAGTGCTGCTGAGCTGAGTGTTCATCACACCAGGCTCTCCTAGATCTGTGTGTTGAATCTCCTGAGGAACAGGAAGGCATAAATATTCCAACAAATATTTAGGGAATACTGGCTGGAAGAGAAAGGGAGGAGGAATTCAGGTTAACTTAATCAACTTAATTATTTTGCTTTGAGAGAAAAATACATTCTCCATTTTGAACAAAATTAATATATGTTTCCCTAATGTCCATTCTCATGATATCCAGCTCACTTCAGTGAGGAATGTATGGAAAATAAAACCAGAAGGACAGCCTGAGAGCAGGAATCTCAAATAGCTCTGCTTGCCCATAACTTCTGGTTGTTGCTGTCCAGAGACAGGAGAAAGGGCCCAGATCAGTTCTGATACCTGCAGAGTGTCTCCCATGCACAAAGAACATCAGAAGAGCAAAGTCTCTGTCATTGATTTTCCTCCTCTGGAACACTTACCTGTTTCTACCTTTGTCTAGAAATGTCTTTTGTTAATATGATATAATGAGCTCTTTGAAGCTTTTCTGCCTTTTTTATTTTGGTTTTTGTTTTTGTCTCTTCTCATCTCTCATAGTATTTTCTACTCACTGTTGCTTTGCCATGTACAAAATCCTGGCTGGCTTTTTCAGGAATCTTGCCATCTGTTGAGTACCTTGTACCAGCCTAATGTGTGAAAGTCTGTAAGGCTCAGCTCATGCTCTCTTTGCCTCATTTGTTCAGCTCACAGGCTTGCATCTTACTCAGAAAAAAATCAAACTATGACCATCAGACTTTTTAAGGATATGTAGAACATCAAATGGGGATAGAAGTTTGTCTGTGATTCCTACTCTGGTACATTTTCATTTTGCATCTTAATTTTTACCTTCCTTCCTCAGAGCAACAAAATCTCCCTATTTCAAAACACTCACAGTGTGTATTAGGAAAAAAATCTTCACTGAAAGAGTTGTTAAGCACTGGAAGGGGCTGCCCCGGGAGCTGAGGGAGTCACCATCCCTGGAAGTGTTAAAAAAGTGACTTGATGTGAAATTTTGTGGTGCTGTTTAGTGGACATGGTGATATTTGGTCAAAGGTTGGACTTGATGATCTTGGAATTATAGTTCTATGATTCTTATCTGGCTCCTGTCCCTGCTAAAAAGAACTAAAAAGTAAAAGCTTTGTGCAGTTGTCTCAGCGACTGAAGGTTTAATTGCCTTCAGAAGTTTTAGAAAGTCTTTCTGTGTATCTCAGGAAAGAGAGGAAACTGCTTGGCCACTGCTCCCTGTGCTTTCCCAGCAGAGTCTGAATTTTCTAGAAGTGGAACTTGCTTTTGGGCACCAAAACCTGCAAGTTCCAGGATTAGGAAAACAATGGAAAATGTCCTTTGTAAACTTGGTCTCTAAGAAAGAAAAGCTTTTTTTTTTTTTGAAGGAGTTGAAAATTCCAGAATGCAGCAAGCAAAGTGAGGAGCTGTTCATCCTTTGTGCACAAATGGTTAAAATCTCCAGAACAGCGAAACTCTTCATTAAAATTTTGTCAGGCAGGCCGAGAGTTGGCCTTGGAGTAACCTAAAGAAATAGGCAGGACTGGCTCTGGAGCAGCGTGGAGATCTGCATGACAGCACAGTTTCTCAGCTTCACTGACATCTTTTCTTTCCCCCTCTTTTTTTTCCCCCTACTTTGCTGCATTCCTTTGAAGGAAGGTACAGATTATTTTGATAATTCAGTTCCTGTGTTTTAAAGATGTATTCCTTTATATTTGCTTGGTTACCTGTTTGGAGTTGGGGTGGGTGTTTTATTTTTCCGACCCTTAAAAATAACCCTTGAATTTTAGCTCATCACCCAGGATAAACTGAAATTTTCCATACTTCTCTCTCTGCATCACCAGCTTGCTGGTTTACATTTTCCTGCTGGTTTATGAATTGGGAAAATCTTAAAGAATAGCAGCAGGTTTGAAACAGTGTTTTCCACATTATGCTCTGTATAGTGCAATTCATTTCCTTGCAGGTTTGTCCGTGGGTTTTGTTCAGGCTCTGTTTGATTTGAAAACAATTAAATGAAAAACAGACACTACAGGTTTAGAGTTTCTGTGCAGCGTTTAATACTCAGGGAGTAGGTTCAGATCTGGAGTGGCTGCTCTGCAATGATGGAGAAGATCAAATGTGGAATTTCAATATTTCAATTTTTTAACCTAAACACCAGGTTCTGAGCTTTTTTCTAGGGAATTCTAAATTGAAAGGAATATGGATTGGGTACATCCTACTGTTATATGAATTTTAATGTGAAGAGATTATGAATATCCTATGTCTGTTTTTCTGTAATACATTGTTTATGTCTAAATACTTTTTATTAAGAGACAGAGTGACCAAATTTGCTGAGACAGGAAGAATAAGAAAGGCTTTTTTTGTTATTGTCACACAAATTTGGCAATAGATGAGGTTTTTCTCCGTAATTGACTCCAGGGCATACACAGTTCCTAATTCGAGTAATGCTTTATCTGTGATGAGGCAAAGATACACCTTTTTTGTGAACTAACAGTATCAGGATGATGCTTTTCATCTCCTCTTTGTATTCAGTTCAGGTCCTGTTTTCCTCTGCCTATCCTTGCTTTAGCTCAGTAGCAATCAGTGGGAATAACGAAGGCTGCAAGGAAAATAACCAGGAAAAACTCTGAAATCTGAGTATTCCTTGCCTTTTCCTTTACATTCTGTGATAACATCCAAGTTTGTTAAAATATTTGTGATTGCTGCTGGTGGGTTTTTTTTTTTTTTTCCTCCTGTCTCAGGAATTCCCCTAATTGCTTGCCAGTGCCATTTCTTCAGGTCTTTCTATCAGCTTATGATCATATAATTTATTACAAATTGCTGCCCTGCATCTTTAATGAATATTCAGAGCACAGAGTGAAAACAAATCTATGACCTCCTAGAAGGAATTAAGATTCTTTTCTACAGCTAAATGTTTTAAGCAGTAATATAAACAAAATGATTTAGCTGCAAATAAGCAGAAGGGAATTGTCAACGTTCCCCCTTTTGATTGCATTGCTTCCCTTGCTTCCTCCTGAGAAGGTTTTCACTTTTCCTTTACTTTTTCATGTGGGGAGTTGGAAGAAGGAGTTAAGGCTCTGAAACTTCTGGAGTTCTGCATGGCTGCTGTGACTGCAATGTGAAAATATCAGCAGTGTCCCCATCCCCGTGGGGGACTCTGCCCGTCCCTGTCACGGGACCTCTCCAAGCTGGATCTTGCTGGAATCGTTCTTGGAAATGTAGGGATGCACCTGCTCTGAAATTAATTCAAGAGGACATTTCAGTGTTGTGGCAGTCTTGGCAAGTGTTAAATGTGTTAATCCTTATGTCCTACCCAAACTTGTGTGCTATTTGGATAAAATTCAGCTTAAATTATCACAGCATCCCAGCAACTTCTGGTGGTTTCTTTTCTGTCTTTTCTGCCTTTTCCTTTTTTTTTTTTTTTTTTTTTTTTTTCCTTACTGAAATTTAAACTGTCTTTTAAAAAAATCTAATTGAAAGTTAAGCCTTTTATTTAATATGAAATTTGCCCACATTTCCTCACAGAGAATTTAATTTGAAATCGATTTTTATTTTCCATTAATATATAGTTTAAGATAAAGCTGAGTTAAGTAATTAGTGACTGCGAGAGAATGCATGTGTAAATTAACTCATCTTTTTGCTTGCAAATTATCCATGACTGAGAGTTCATGATATTTACAAAAATTAAATTCCATGTGATTTATAACCTGGAGTTTGCTTGTCCTACCACCAACTCATGATCGATTTTGAAGAGAGTCTAGAAAAATGACTGTTGGAAATTGAAAAGAATTGTTGCCTATATGGAACTGGACATGATTTAAGTTAAGAAATTGAAGTGTAATCTAAGCAGGAATTCCTGGTATGAATTTAATATTTCAAGAATGAAATTTAGACATGATGCAAATATGATTCCCTCCTATTAATTAAATATCACATGGTGGATTGTACTGTGAATGGTAAACCTATATCATAAATACATGCAAATGTTTCATTTGTGGATTCATATTCTGTGGAAAGTAGTTTATTTTCATATCCCACATACTGGAGTGTGTATTTTAAATAAAATGGCTTTTGTGTGTGTGTGTGTTGGAGGTTTGTACCACGAAATGGTGGGGAAAACTCCAGAAATAACAGTGAAGAGAGATCTTTTTCAGCAGACACATTTATGTTTCTATTGAAAGTACTTGATCTGTTGGATCTTGAATACCATTAATGGAAAAGATTGAAATTACCAGTTTTAAGGCCTTTATGAGTTTCTACATTTTTAAGATTTAAAAACCTGAGGAATATAATGCACTAAACCAATTTGGGAATATTCTGACTGCATGATATGGAAAAGTGTTCAGAAAGATCATTTTTCTAAGATTCCATTACATAAAAGAATTGAAATATCCCCATTTATTTAGTACCCAGGCTAAGCCTGTAAGCCCAAGTAGTCTACACTTAGTGATACCCCTTAGTTACTCAAATGTTTGAAGATCTGTGATATAAACATGCAGTAACAGAGTTTGCAGGAAGAAAACCCCATAGCAAGCAAGGCTTTGTGTGCACACAGGAAAGAGATTTGATGAGTACAAATGTTTAGGTTTGGAGCAGAGGGATATGGAGCTGCTCATTTTTGAGGAATATTACTGAAGGCTACCTGGTTACTAAGCAGAGATGGGTGCTTGATGTAGCCTTCACATTCTCCTGTTGTGTCCTTTCTTTTTTTTTTCTATATAATTCCATCCTGTATTCCCTGGAAAATTGTATACTTTCATAAAATATATTGGTGCTTTTAGTATTCTAATCTGTGGCTCAGGTTTGGAGCCGCATAACCTAGAAGTAATTTGGAAACTGCAAGATAAAATTAATTCATTCAGCATTATGAAACAAAATTTAAACTGATTAATGCCAGTTAAGATAGTATATAAACATGGAGATTTAAAAAAAAGAGAACTGTAACTTCAGCAGTATGAAAAACAATTTTAAACTGAATAATGCCAGTTAAAATTGCATACAAGTAGGTAGATTTAAAAAAAGAAAAATAGAACTTGTTTTTATAAATGAAACTGAAGATATTTCAGTCTTACTTGCTTTATATTTAGAAAAAAAAAATACCGTGACTGTTCTACTGCTTTCAGCTGTCATTTTTGTCAGTTCTTAATTTACTTCTTTCCAAACAAGTTTACAAATTTGTTCATTTAAAATGGAAAGTTGACTGCTGCTGTTTCTGTTTAACACATGCTTGCAAATGTGCTACTTTTGAAGATGCTTCTTTAGGTGAAAGCTGAAGTCAAGCATTTGAGCCTGTTTACGTCCAGAAATCTGTTTCAATTGCAACCTGACTGCATCTTGCAGAGCTCCTGTTTGATTTTAACTTAATAATGGAATTAAAACTAGCCACCATTATTTATTTAATATGAATGTGGGGCTGTTTTATTTCCACTGAGTAAGGGATTGCATGGATGTCTATATATGTAAAAAGATTCTTCTCACTTTCTCCTGTGAAGTTCTGAAAACCTCAATGAAACCTCGCCCTGTTGGAGTTCTGTGAACTGAATTTTTACCCCGAGGTTCTGTGCTGAATGTTTTAATCATGAAAGGGGATGTGATAGGTAGTGGTTTGGATGTCACAGTTGGAATGAAATTCTGTAACTTCCTCTTGTCAAGAGGAGATTTCTTGGTACAACAAGCTGTTAATGCTAGGCAGATGAATAGGCTGGTGATAGGGCACTTGCTTGTAGTGGTTCAGCTTGAATCGAGCAGGAAAGGTATTTTGAATAGATTTTTCACTTATTATAAAAGTGCATTTTATGGGTTGACTTTTGTTGACTGTGTTCTTTCTTGACATAAATATTTCTAGGAACTGCAGAAGACCCAGAATCTTAAAATAATAATTTTGGATTAAAAGTCTCCTTTTCAAGGCCTTAGCCCAGTTCAGGGCAGCACACTGTCTTTGGAGACTACTTTTCCATTTTTTTGTGGGTTGCTCTGTGCCATTTGTCATCCAAGAATTTCAGGGTTCAAGTTCTGAATAAAAAAAAAACGGAAATATGTTTTTCTGCATCAAACTGTGTTCTTTTAGCTGTGTTACCATCTTTCTGTTTTTATTCAGTGAACTGCAGCATTCCTGTGGCATTTTTTATCAGTACATGAAAAAGTCTTGAGAATATGTGGTGCAAGGTCTATTGAACATTAGTCATCACTGTTAGGGTGAAAAACATAAGTAAAAGGACAAAATTATTTGAACCTTTAGGTTCTAATCCATTAAGAAAAATTAATAGTTGCATTACAGAGTTGTGTTCACTGGCTAGGAGCTGTACAGCAAAAATCAGAGCAGTATCTGTCCCAAATATAGCAGAGCTGTAAGTCTAAGGTCACATAGAAGAACACAGCACAGAGAGTTCAACAAATATTCCAATCTGCTTATTTATCCAGCTATATATTGATATGGCATCATTCACAGAATCAGACTCAGAATGGTTGAGGTTGGAGGTACCTCTGGAAGTCACCCAATGCCACCCTTTATTGTTTTACAGCCAGTGAGAAAGTAAAACCTGTCGCGGCTAAGCCAGTTGAGTATTAGTACAGTATTTAGTATTGGAACTGTAACCTTTTAGTCATTATTAGTCCAGACTGAATCATTACAGGAAGAACAATAAAACAGCTGGAATTATTACACACCAAATTCTTAGCAGAGGAAGAGGAGCAGGAGCTATGGCCACCCTCCCATTGCTGTAAGGTTGGTCTCTTCCCAGTGCTGGTGAAGTGTCCTTCACTGGATGGAACTTGCCACAGGTGGTTTCTTTTCTAGGATACACTTTCTAATGTGTTTTTACACCTTACTTTTTCTTCATTGGTCTGTGGTTCCTTGTTACATCCCAAATCAGCATATGTTAGATGTTATTTGTTCTTGTTAGCCCTGAGCAGGGTTTTGTCCAGCTGTGTACCTGCATTTCTTTATCTGATTCTTGGTGAGTGATTTACAGCCTGTGGGGTTTTGCTTGTACAGCTGTGCTGCAACCACCTCTCAAAGTGTCTGTCATCAGACAGGGCCTTTATTTATTTACACCACTTGATTATCTTGTTCCTAAATATCTCATTCTCCATAGAGTAACTGCCTCTTGTAACTCTGTGTGTAAAGCTGTGGTTGGCTCACACAACTAAAACAAATGAGACACAGTATCCTGGTGAGGTGGACAAATTGTTGTGGCATCTAAAAGCTCATAAAATAAATTTGCAGACAGGTCAATCAGAGCAAACTGAACAGATCTCAATCCTGAGGCCTTGTGAGCTCAGTACAATGCACCAGAAATACAAATTCAGGCCCTTTCCTGGCTGGGACACTGCAGTGTTACAAGACTGCCCAGCCTGAATGAGAGTTTGTTTGAAATTATGAGCACATGAGGGAGGTGGACACGAGTTCCAGTCAGTTCTGTAATGAATATTCATTCAAGTAATGTGGCACTCTGGAATATTAATGAAAGAGAATAGATGAGTTTAATTACAATTACTTGGGAAAGATTGGGTCTTTTTTTCCCTCCAATTTATCAAATAGTTGTGTATGCTCATTGTTGTCAGGAGTAGGTTGTATTAACCTTGAAAACCAAAACCGTTTCCTTTTGGGGGGTGAAGTGCTTTTTAGAAAACAGTGAATAATGGAAAAATTATTAATAGCATGGTTTATGGAAAGAAAACTTAATCAGAAATTGTTGACCTGCATAACATGTTCAGAACAGTTCTGCTTTACCGAATGTGGAATCAGAGCAGTTTCTTCCAGTGAAACTATCAGATTTGGGGTTTTGAACAACAGCCTTTCCTATTTTATGCAGTGAATAGCAGGCCTGCTGAAAGTTCTTCCCTAAATGGAATGTGACACTGTCTTCCACAGAAAAACAGGAAATAATTATTCTCTCTGAGCATCCTAACTGTTTAATTATGGGATGGTTGAAACATTTTGTTACTACTGGTACTGATAGCAGCTGAAGTAATATTTAATGTTTTATACACTTGATTCCATGTGAATATGCTTAATAACAAAATAGATATTGGACTGAAAATTGAGGTAGTATCAGTAAGCATAAGAAACAATAATATTAATTAATTTTCTAACTCATCAGGTATGTACATTTATTTTATATGGACTTGGTTATGCGTGTTGAAAGCCTGAAATAAGTGTAATATTTCATAGAGTCCTTTTATTCCAGAAAGAAGGAGAGACAGCAGCCTATTTAAAATTTGTGTCCAATAGCTGCCTCCTTCTTACTGTAACAGTTTCTGGCTGCATAGAATCATAGACTGGTTTGGGTTGGAAGGGACCTTAAAGATTCTCTGGTTCCAGTCTCCCTGCCATGGGGATTTTGGGGAATTGTCCATACTGCCTTAACTTCTAATCAGGTATTTTTCATACAGCATTTTTTTATTAAGGAAAAACAGTGCCAGGTATAATATGTGCTTGTCTTTTATAGATATGCAATATATGACAATCTTGTCACTTATTTTGTTGCGGGAAGGGTTGAAGGGTGAATAATGATGGGAATATTTGTTGTGAGTTTGGGGAAAGGGTAAAAATAAAGGTTAACACCAACATAAATCTTTCTCCCATGTTGCTGCTTTCATCAAAGTGTCAGAGCTGGCTCATAACTGCTGTAAATTGTTAAAAGAGAGAAAACATGTAACAAGCCTGGGAAGTCTATTTGAATTTTTCATATGTGGACACAGTAAGCTGATCAATACTGATTTATCTTCACTAAATGTATGTATCTGCCACCACTTTTTCAATGAAAGCTGTGGTAGCTTTAGCAGCACGACTTGAAAGGCAGTTTGTGCTCTTTGTCCTTGCACAGCTGGCTTTTAGAGGCCAATTTCCAAGGAAAAGCAAACAAAAAGCAAACCCTTCCATCTATTTCGTGAGACCATGCTCTTCATTTCCAGCAATAGAAATTTTATTTTTTTTAGCAATATTTATATACTTTAGTGCTTAAAGTTCACTCTGTTCCTAATGAACTTCTAAGTTCACAAGAAGAACATGCAAAATGGAAATCTGGAATCATTCCATTTCCTAGAGAACTGTTCCTGTCCTCACTTTCAGATCAGACTTAGGAGGAGGTTAATGGATGACATGAGGTGGTTGGATGAGCCTAAAAGATACCATCTATTTAAAATGTATAAGGGTATAAATAGTCACCAGATGGCACTGTGACTGAGATAAAACACAGCACCCATAAATATAGTCATCTACAGCTCGGAATAAATGTTAGTTTGCTCTGAAGTTGTTATATCAAACAGTGGTAAGGTTTTTTTAAATTAATTTATTTTTATTTTTTCTGTCTGTGTTGAACTTCAGTAGTTCTGTTGGCTTCAGTAGCTTGTGCTTTATCCAATCAAAACCAATTGTGTCAATGGAGCCAGCCAATTGATACTTGCTAATGATTAATTTTAGACTATCTGATAAAATTATAATAAATTCAGGCAACTTTTGGTATTCTTCTTTTATTTCTAAGGGAATATATGCAACAAATTACTTGAGGAGAAAAAGACATTTTGATGAGAGTCTCACTTCAGTGCCAGGTAAAGTTATGGAGGAGATTATTTTGGGAGGCACTGAAAACCACCTGGAAGACAATGCAGTCATTGGTCACAGCCAGCTCGGCTTCCCGAGAACAAAGTCCTGCTTCTCAAACCTGGTTGCCTTTCATGAGCAGGTCACCCACCCAGCTTGGCAGGGGAAGCCAGCTGATGTCATTTTGGTGGATTTCAGTAGAGCTTTAAGTACTGCCTCTCATGGTGTCCCTCTGGACAAAATGTTCAGCCCCACATTATGGGATGGGTGAGCAACTGGCTCAGGGGTCGGGCACAGAGGGTGACAATGACAGCGGTGGCATCAGACTGGTGACCTGTCACTGGTGGGCTTCTGTAGGGCTCCATCCTCAGCCCTGTGCTCTTCACATCTCATAAATGTCTCGGTCACACGACTGGAAGAGACACAGAGCAAGTTCACAGGTGGTACAAAACTGAGGGGAGCTGTTGATGCTCTCGAAGGCAGGGAGGCCTCACAGAGAGACCTGAACAAATGGACTGGGCTATCAGCAGCCAGAGGAAGCTCAACAAGGGCAAGTGCCAGATTCTGCATCTGGGATAGGCAGCCCTGGATGTTCAGACATGTCTTGGTTTGGAAAGACAGGTGTCTGCTAAGGAAGGCAGGAGCCTCCCCTGAAATGGAAAGAAAAAAAAAAAAAATGTAGACCCCCTCCCTCTGAATTGTTATAAATTTGAAATTAAGGGGAGCTCTCAGGCAAAAATATGGGAGCAGGAATAACAGTTCCTTATTAAGGAAGAAAATAAAAAGATAAACAATGCAGCGAACCAAAACAACACTGACAGAGTCAGAATACAACCTGACACCCTGTTAGTCAGGGTGTTGGCTGCAGTCCACCTGGAGTGGCAGGTGTGGTTCTGTTGGAGCAGTGATCCTGTAGAAAAGGGTGTAATGTTCCTGCAGTGGAAAAGGCAGCTGTTCCTCTGGGAAATCCAGTGCAGAAAAAGCCGTGCTGGTATTCCAGCAACTCAAGATTATATCCAGGTAGAAATGCTTGGCTCCTCTCTCTGGGTGGAGCATCTCACAATGGGATGCTGCAACTTTTATCAGTCATGCAGTGACATTCAGTACTGCCCAATTAAGAGAAGATAACTGCCACACCTAACAGATGGCAATTGAATACATCTTGCCTTGCAATCTAGGACAAGACAGACTAGGGAATGAGACTGAAAAGCACCTGTGGGATGGGACCTGGGGATCCTGGTCAGTGGAAAATTGAATGTGAGTCAGCAGTGCCCTTGCAGCCAAAAGGACCAGCCCTGTCCTGGGATCATCAGGAACAACATCACCAGCTGGACAAGGGAGGGGATTGTTCTGCTCTGCTCTGCACTGGGGTGGCCTCACCTTGAATATTGTGTGTGGGTTTGGGTACCACAATATAAGAAAGATGTAAAGCTGTTAGAGAGTATCCAAAGGAGGGTAAAGAAGATGGTGAAGGTTCTGGAGGTGAAGCCATATGAGGAGTGGCTGAGGACACTTTTCTCTTCAGCCTGGAGGAGACCGAGGGGAGACCTCATTGCAGTTATAATTTCTTTGTGAGAGGAAGAGGAGGGGCAGGCACAGATCTTTGCTCTGTGGTGACCAGTGAGTGACAGGACCCAAGGGAATGGCCTGAAGTTGTGTCAGGGAAGGTTTAGACTGGATATTAGGAAAAGGTTTTTCCCCCAGAGGGTGGTTGAGCACTGGAACAGGCTCCCCAGGGCAGTGCTTACAGCACCAAGCTTGATAGAGCTCAAGAAGTGTTTGGACAGCACTCTCAGGGCACATGATGGGAATGTTGGGAATGATGCTGTGCAGGGCCAGGAGTTGGACTTGATGATTCTTGTGGGTCTCTTCCACTCATTCCGTGATCCTCTGAAATGCTACTTGACCAAATATTTATACCAGGACAGAGCCATAAAGTAATAGTCAGATATTATTCTGTTTACATTTGTGGTATAGGTTTAATTGGAGATCTTATCAAAGCTTTTACATTCTTGGAATAACAGCACTTTTGTAGCTGGCATTGAAGTTAAGTGGAACAAAAATTAATTTCCTTTGCACAGAGGTTTAACTTAATTTTTGTTTTATTTGTAGAGTCAGTTACCTAGATTATGTTTTAAAGGAATGATATCAGTCAAGCTATTGCTCTAAAGGCTTGTTCTCTCATTATTTTTTTCTTTTTGATGAAGTATCTTACCAGATCTGATATGATTTTTCTTTAGTCCTCAGCATCACACTTTGGTTGAGTAAAGTCTTCGTGGTGGTAATATCACTTGGCAGATATGCAGAAATCCTAGAGAGATGTGGAGTAGTACTGTCAGTAGATTTTCAGAAGTTCACAGTTGTAATGTGTGCTCTATGTTCTAATTCCCCTGTGATAAATCTTGAAAAAAGATTGGAAGTGTTTAAACTTTAAAGAAAGTGTAGTTGATAATGGGCAAATTTGAGTAGAAGTGTTAATTCTTTTTGCCTTGCAGCCTGAGTTCACTGCCACGGTCAAGTTGATCCATATGCCTTATGAAAACAGCAATTCTAATTATCCCAAGAGCTTAATTTTCTCCCCCGAATATTCAAGTCTCATACTACGATGGAGTTGACTTTCATTATCTAAGTTTTAAATGTCAGATTACATTCCCTTACCAAAACCAAGCTTTAAGAAGGATACAACACGTGGAACTTCTTCTATTTAAGTTGTAGTTCATCTTTAAGTAATCATCACGAAAGATGGAAGGTGTAATTCAAGCCTGTTTCAGAAGCTGTATTCAGTTTTGGCTGGGAGATAATTTTTTCTTTTCTAGGGTCTTTTCATTTGCATTTGGAAGTATATATCAAAGGTCTTACCTTTACTGCTGAAGAACACAAGTTCAGTGCATTTTAAGCTGTGTTTAATTTCTTATTTTTAATGTAGATAATACCCTTCAAAACCACTGTTAATGAAACTTTATGCACACACACATATATATAGTCTTTTAAAATAAAAGAAAATTGGATACTTCTCTTGCCCTAGGCAATAGCATAGGCTGGATGCTGGCTGGCTAGAAAGTCATGGCAGAAAAAAACTGGATGGATGGAGGAACAGTCAGCAGTGTCTGTGTGCCTTTCCAGTGAAGGCCAACTCCAGCTGGGATGTACCAGGAAATGTGTGGTTAGCAGGCTCAGGGATTCTTCCCTTCTGGTCAGCACTTGGGAATGCTGTGCCCAGTTTGGGTTCTCAGTGTAAGATGGGCAAGGAGATGCTGGAGTGAGGGCACAATGGATGTGGTGGGATCTGAGGTTTCTGCAGCTCCAGGGGGAGGAAGCTGAGGGCGTTACCTGGTGGCAGAGAGTAGAGTGAAGGGAGTTGGGCTCATCTGGGAAATACACAGTGAAAAAACAGTAGCACAACTGCAGAATGGCTGAGACTGGAAGGCAAATCTAGACAGTGTCTTTGTTCTACCCTGCTCAGGCAGTCAGGCATCCAGGATTGTGTCCAGTTCACTTTTGGGTATATTTAAGGTGGCAGATTCTACAGCCTCCTGGGAAGCCCATTCCAGTGCTCCATCCTATGCTGGTTTTGGCTGCAGTGGAGTTAACTTTGTACATAGTGCCTGGTGTGGGGCTGTGGCTTGGGTTTGTGCTGGAAACAGGTTGATCATTAAGGGATGTTTCCTGATGTTCAGAAGGAACCTCCTGTGTTTCATTCTGTGCCCACTGTCTGTCACTGGGCACTGCCCAAATTACAAGCAGTAGGAACAAGCTGGAACAGAAGAAACTGCAGTCACATATTAGGGAGTTTCTTGTTCACTCAGACACAAAATGGCTGCTCTGAGATGTTGCAGAATCTCCATTTTCAGAATTTGGCTCAGTGAAACAACCTGCTGTAATTTAGCCCTGCATTGAGTGGGGCTGATCAGAGAACCTCCAGAGATTTCTTCTCAGCTAAAATACTTTATACTATATGACATGATGTACTCTGTGAGCACATCTTTTTCTTTGTAGAGACCTTCATCATTCATACCTTTTTTTTTTTTTTTTATGAGTCACATTTTCCAGTGTACAGATGATTATTAGGCAATTAGCAATTGTATTTGATAATTTAAAGAAATGCAAGCATTTCCCTGAGTAATAAAGGACACTGGTTTGTTTTTCATCAGCTGGCTGAACTGGTCACAGTGGTATCTGCACTGGTATCAACTGGGATTAAAAAGATGAGGAAAATATTAAAAGTAGCAAGCAAAAGCTATTTATTGAGAATGTATGTGTGAATTCATGAAATCTTCTAAATTTAGAAACTTGTTTTGAGACAATTTTTCTTTCTTCATATTGAGTGGTGGCTCATACAGTTATTAGTAACAACTGTGTAGCCATCATTTCCCTGTTCCAGTTCCTATGGACATGTGTTAGAATGAATCTGAACTCCAGCAGCTCACACAGATTATTTGTGTGCTCTTGATTGCCATGTGTTCTTTTTTCCCTCCTTGAAAAATGACTTTTGATTCTGCTCCTGCTTCATGTACTTTGAATTCTAGGCATCACTTCATGTTTTATAGCAGCCTTTTCAAGATTGTTGCTGTTGTGCTTTTATTTGTAGTGTTCTAGGAGCGAGGGAGGTCAAAAAATGTCACACCGTCTGTCTCCTGTGTGCCACAGAAGTTCATTTTCAGCTTAATGCAGGAAAAAAAAATATTGAAATTCGCTCTGTGGATGTGACAAAGTGTTTCTGAGGACAAGTGTTCAAATGCAATATTGTCAAGCTATTTTTAGCCAACTGCTGTCCCTATAGTGCTGTTTAAAGATTCAGCTCAGGCTGCTAATAGATATATTTATAACCATTCTGTCAACTGCCACAGCATGACTGCTGTTACAGATGATAATTCTATTCTTGGAAGCAGTGCCATGGTTACCAGTCCCTGAGCTGCTCAAATAGAAGCTATACATCTGTACACACTTAGTAACATTTTAATATCCCAACACATTTTTACACTGCAAGAAAGAACAAAGCTAGACATGATAATCAAAGAAATGATACATGCAGAAAAGCACATGGAAATTAAAATCAGAAAAAAAAAAGCAATAACATCTTGAGTATTACATATTCTGAAGTCTGGGTGTGAAATAAACTGTAAGAGGGTTTCTTACTGCATTTTGTTGGTGTTTATTGTTAAGCTGTTTGATTTCAGTGGGGTTTATTTCATGTTGGATTGGTAATGGATTGACACCAAGTACAGCATGAGTGTGTGTGGGCACACACTCTGTACTGCAGAAAGTCATTATGCTGGTGAGGTTAGTGTTGGGCCTTTGGAGAAATAACAGAATTGTACCAAATTAGTGATTTATTTGTGTTCTGGTGAGGTTTGATGTGAAAGGTTTCCCATGGCTGGACATTTGTGTGCTGTGATCCAGGTGTGGGTTTGTGAGACACTCCTTGCTGCGGAGCCTCAGCCGTGGCTGCCTGGCACCACAGCTTGGCTGAGGCTGGGTATCCTGTGGAAGCCTTGGATACGCCTTCATTTGGGCCTAAACCCCACATGACCCAAGGTCCTCTGCAACTTTTTTAGTCCCACTCCTTGTCTCTGGGAATGTTCCATGACTCTGTGACTCTTTGGGGTAGATATTTGCTAAGCATTAGTGCAGAGCCCAGGACTCAGCTGCTTTGTTTGCTCTGTCTGAGCACAGAGGAGGCTAAAGATGTGACTGGAGTGAGGCCATCAGGTCCCACCTTTGAACAGACTTTTTTTTTTTAGTGTCTGCCCTGTAAGGAACCTGCAGCTGCAGCACTGTGGCATGACTGAAAAAGTCACCAGAGAAGAGAGTGTAGACCTGCGTCTACACTGTGGCAGAGCTTTCAGGACGTTGGAGATCTTTGGTTTATTTTTGTTCTGCTTGTGCTGTCAGGTTTGCAGGGAATTGCACTGTGGGGCCATGAGTAACAGTAACAGGCTCTGAACAATGGTTGAACAGGACTTGGGATGATTTTTTATCATCCACCATGCTGGAAAAGAGGACCCAGTCTGGTTTTACTGCTGTGGAGTCGGGGAAGGGGCTTCTGTGATTCATGGACAGCAGTGGTAGATTTTAATTTGCCATTAAATTTGTTTGTTTGATTGCAGATTTTTAAAAAAGCTATATTGATTTTTATACAATGACTGTAATCATAAAAATACCAGTATGCTTTTCTAGTGCATCATCATTGTCATTGAATGTATCCATTTTCTGCTATATGTTGGACATGGAATACATATCTCACCTGCCTGAAAAATGGAAACTAAAATTAACTTTGTTTTTGTAGGAAGATTTGTAGTAAGATTAATATTCAGAAGAAGACAGTGCCAGTATTAATAGATTTCTTCAGCTGTGGTGAAATTTTAGTCTAATCAAAAGGAAGTTTCCTTTCACAATCTACATAATGAAAATTGTAAAATTCATTGTTGCTAAATGTTAGGAAGGCCATGACAAAAGACAGGTTCAATATGGAACAAGAGAAATAGGAAACTGGATTTGCTAGATAGCCTGCTGTCCAGATGGTCCAAAGGCAGTGTCTGTGCTAAAAACTTGTTTGATGCTGAGTATAGATGAGAACGATGATTGTTTCATGCCTTACTTGTCATATTTCTCCTCAGACAGGTACTGCTTCACTGTAGGATGCAGAGCTATGGGAATGTCTGGTTTGTTCCAGTAACAAAAGCTCTGTATTAAGACCCAGAGCTACATTATTCAAAACCCAAGTTTGTTTGGTTTGACTGCTCAGAGGAATTTTTTTTTCATGCTTCTTGCTGTTCTGTTAAGCAGGTTTTATCAAATCTCATGAATTTGCTGAGCAGTTTATTTAAAAAAATATATATAATGCAATGGCTTGTTCCTTAATAATTTTGCTTTATGCCCAGTTTTCAACAAAACCCTCAAAAATGTTCAAGTAACGCAGGTGTTTTTATATAGCTGATAGCAATTACAGGTTTAACTGGTGTTCTTGGCAGTAACTTTTGTTGTAATCAGTGAAGGCTGTGTTTTCTAATAGTGAAGATGGTAACGAGTAGACGAACACAAATCCAGATTCTTTTCATGGGTTTGCTTAAATTTTGCACCAGAAATGAGAATCATGCTGCAGTTTATCTTTCTTGTTCAATACTAGAATTGTGATGTGCCTGATTGTGTCTAGAAATGAGGCAGATACCCAACTTCTTGTGGGAGAACTTGGTGTTTAGTCCTGTGAACATATAGAAAGAGAAAGAAAAAATATCTGAAGTTATAGTAAAACCCCAAAAATTGGTAAAGATTATGCTGGAGGGCATGAAAAAGTGTTTTGGTAGAGAGGAGAATTCTGAAGGAAAGTATTAGTTTATTGTTGAGTAGCATTCCACAGGTGATGGCATCCAGGTGTGATTTTTGAAGTCATGCAATCAATTTTTTCTTGAAGTCTGGTGAAGGACAGAGTTTTTCACATTGAAGGGACAAAAGGTTTGAGGTTGGTAACTCAGGAAGGCTCCTGATGACTGAAAAAAGTTAGTATTTTATCTAGAGGAAAGATAAGGAGGCAGATTTGGGGTTGCATAAGTTGTTCAGCCTAGTTGAGTTTCTGATAAGATGATGGAGCTTTTCCAAACACGTGAAAGAGAAGAACATGGTTGAGCACAATCAGTGTGGAGTTACCAACCTCAGCTCAAGCTTGACTGACCTCTTTGTCTTCTTGGCAGAAATGGCTGATTCTTTGATGATGCTGAGGCTGATACCATCCAATATATGAAAAATCCAGATGGTGAAACAGAATGTGTCCTCAGCAAATTCCTGGATGAGACTTGAGTGTTGAGTAAACATTGTAAGTGGTAGAGATTGAGTGTAAAAGTATCTTGGGAAATTTGAGGCTGGCACCAATAGGAATTTCAGAAGTTCCACAAGGAGAAATGCAAAGTTCTGATGAAATGGTCTTTGTAGTCACAGTGGATGCCAAGTTTAATATGAGCCAGGAGAGCATTCTCCCTGGT
This sequence comes from Vidua chalybeata, assembly GCF_026979565.1. Taxonomy (NCBI): domain Eukaryota; kingdom Metazoa; phylum Chordata; class Aves; order Passeriformes; family Viduidae; genus Vidua; species Vidua chalybeata. The sequence continues at coordinate 148,664,070 of NC_071530.1, read as the reverse complement.
AATAAAGGACAGCTGTTCCTGCTTTATATTATGGAGTGTTATGGAGTCCTTCGTGAAGGTAAAAAAGTTTGATCATTGTCAAGTTCTCAAGTACATTTCATCTACTTCCTCCAAACATGCAGAAATCACACTGGGTTTATTGCTTAGTAGTATTATATTGTCAACGGAGGATATGAAGCACAAGTGCTGTGTTTGGTTTCACTGGCCATGAGAGATGGTTGCCAAGTCTCCATGTTATCTTAGTGTTTGGCAGTTCCATGCTTTAATTACTCCCTTTTTTATTCTCTTCCAGACAACTGAGTTATTTGAAGCAGTTGTTTCTTCTCTTCCAGAAGCTTTCTCATGGAATTTTTTAGATTCCTGCCAACTGTGCTTTTTATGTGAGACTGCAAAGGAGGTTGTGACAGATTGGTTTGCAGTTTCATCAATATGCTGCTAATACTCATTTTTACGTCTCTCTTTCATGAAACACAGATGGTCAGGTTTTTTAGATGATTAGTGTGTCACTGAAATTGGGTTTTGGCTAAGAGTGTTGGCTGAAACTCATCCTAACTGAAGCAGATGACACTGGTTGACTAAGGGGAAAAGATGAAAAGGTAGGAATTTGTTTCTTCAGGAAGATGTGGAGCTGTATAGTTGTTAAGACATAGGATGCTTGGCTTAGGTCACATTGCTTTTGCTTTTCAGATATGAAGAAGAAGAGGCATCCAGTCATATTTCTTAATGTTAATTTTCAATGCAACTTTCTCCTTTTATTTTACTTATGAGATACTGGTTTTAGGTGGTGGCATCAAATGTCATTTTTGTGGCTTTGCCTTTGGGTGTATTGAATTCCAGCTACTGATAGTATCTGTGATACAGCACGTACCTTCCTCTGGTGTTTTGCAAAGAACACATTATATACAGCCTTTTGCAAAGAGCATCACCTCTCAGAATGGATTTTATTTCTGCTTGGAGTCCTAAAACAAACTTTGTTTGCATTTGTGTATCTCAGTTTCCTGTTCTCTTGACTGAGAACAGATAGAATTCTGAAGATATGGTTTGTAGATTGAGTTGCTGTCATTCATCTTCTGTTTGGCATATTTGTTGCTTTCCATTTAAGAAATAATAATTTCCATCACTCACTTATCAACAAGTGTGCATGGCCGACAACAGTTCATATCCCCTTGTACTGAGATGTTCTGCATGACATGTTTTTGGTAGCACGTAAGTGCCTAAAAGTCTCGAGCAAATAGTCTGTATTTGAACTGAGATTTAAAAGAGATATGAACTTATATCAAAAACTCAGTAAGCCTAAAATGTTACTTAATCTTTGAAAATGTTACCGATTTCATAAAGGGGTAACCAATTCTGTATATTGAAGCCACGCATTGAGAGTTCCACCCATGTGTGCATAGATAAATTAATTTTTAGGCAACTGTGGCTGAAATTTTTAATGTACTTAGACAAAGTGGAAATTTATTTTGCAAAACATTCCTTGACAGGTTATGTCTGGTTTGTGTGGTGATTTTTTCTTTTTTTTTTTTATCTCTTTAAAAACTGGTATAGAACATTGACAATTATGAGGAGATCCAAGGGATCAAGTCTTGTGATTCCTGAATGTTGTGGTACAAGTTAAAACCTCTGAAACTTGGTCTTTGGAAAAGAGGAGGAATGTTATTCTCACCATGCAGACATAGGCCATGTTTTTGGATGTTCTGCGTAACATCACAAAGGCCTTTCTCTTCATCCTGGTCTTCTAAAGAAGACTGATGGACTTGGTCAGATTTCTTTGAGGTCATGAGTTAACTGAATGGGGTTCTCAAAACTTTTTTCTGAATGTCCTCTGACAGTGGCACATAAATTTTGGCACCCACATCCACTCTTCCAGGAACCTTGAGTTCCCTGCTACATTTTTTTTCTAGCAGAGCTTGGCGCTGTTATATTGTAAGAGAAATCCTGCAAATGATTGGTTGTCCAGCTGCCCCATTCCTCTTCATTTTGATGGTTTCAAAATCCATCATTAGCAAGTTCTTGTTTGTCTGAAAATTTGTGGCCAGCTCAGCATTTATCTGGTCTGTCTGTATTTAAGAGAAGATTATTGCTGCCAGACTCCTTGTAAGGACTCATCATGGTTTTTTTAGGCTGTTGGTTTTAGGATTGTTAGTGGAAGCACTGCTGATGAAAGCTGAATGCTCCATTATGAGAAAAAGGAGGAAGCTGCTTCAGAAAGCTCTGACTCATAAGTACAAGGAACTAATTTTTATAGCCTTAACGAAAGGGCATCCATCTTTCTTCTTGATAAAAGAGCAGCCAAGAATACTCCGGTTACTTTGAAGTGCTGGGTAAGCAGATCAGTACAAAAAGTTATGTGTTTCACCAAGGTAAAAGTAATTTGACATATAGCAACAGTGCTTCTTTAGGCAGATGGAAGTTTCCAAAAGATTAAAGAAAGCAGGCCTGTCCAAGATCTGTGACAAAAAATTATCCTTTCCACAATCCAGAAATTTCATGGATTTCTTGTGTCCTGCAATGTTACCTTCCTAGTGGATGCTGAAAGTTTTTTGTTCTCCATTAGGAGGAGGTGGGAGGTGACTTTTATTTGTCAAATAAGACTTTGTCCACTTCAGGGTGAGCCAGTTAGAATGTCACCGAAACATGGAATGCATCAAGTTAGAAGGGACCACAGTGGTTCGTCTGGTCCAACCTTCCTGCTCAAGTAGGGTCATCATAGAGCACACGGCACAGGATTGTGTCCCAGCAGTGCTGGAATATCTCCAGTGAGGGAGACTCCAGACCCTTTTTGGATAAACTGTTCAGTGCTCAGTCACTGCACAGTAAAAAAAATTATTCGTCATATTGAGGTGGAACTTCTTTGCATCGGTTTCTACCTGTTGTCTCTTGTCCTATTATTAGGCACCACTGTGAAGGTTCATCCTCTGACACCCTCCTGAGAGACAGTGATAAAAGCCCCCTCTCAGGTGGGGCTTCTTGAGGCTGAACAGGCACAGTTCTCAGAGCTTATCTTTGTAAGAGATGCTCCAGTCCCTTAATCATATTTGTTGTTCTCCAGTAGACACACTGCAGGGGCTCCAAGTCTCTCTTGTTCTGAGGAGCCCATAACTGGACACAGCACTCCAGGTGTCCCTCTATAGGGCTGAGTAGAGGGACAGGATCACTTGATCAAGCGGGGCAATGCTCTTCCTAAGGCACCCCAGGATCCCACTGGCGACCTTCTTGGCCACAATGGCACTGCTGACCCAGCAGGAAAGGCCCTGGGAGTGCTGGCCAACAGTGGCCAAATATTAGTTGGTGTGTGGCCAGGTGGGCAGTGAGGTGAGGCCAGTGGCAATAGTGTGGTCAGCAGGACCAGGGCAGTAACTGTCCCTCTGTGCTGGGCACTGGGGAGGTAGACCTTGAATGTTATGTGCAGATGTGTGGCCCTGTTGGGATGGGATTAGGGAGAGATTTCTGTGCGCAAATTAAGGTGCCTGTCAGGGTGGCTGCATCCAAACAGTGGTGGGGAGTGGTTCCGCATCCAGTGGGTGTCTGGTCACTAGCTGTGTCCCCTGGGCCCAGTCCTGTTTGGTGTCTGTCCTGTGGATGTGGACCAGGGCATGGAGGGTACCCTCAGTAATAAATTTGTGAGGAGAACAAGGTGTGTGGGAGTGTTGATTTTCTGGAGATTAGGACGGCTCTGGGGGCAGATGTAGCAAGGTTGGCTGGGTGGTGTGAGGCCAGCAGGGTGAGGTTCAAGAAGAGCCAGGTCTTGGTCCTGCCCTTGTGTCCCAAGAAGTCCCTGCAGTGGCTCAGGCTGGGCGCAGAGTGGCTGGAAATCTGCTCAGCAGGAAAGGCCCTGGGTTGCTGGCTGAGAGTGGCCAAATGTGAGCCGGTGTTTGCCCAAGTTGGCAAGGAGGAGAGTGGCATCCTGGGCTTGTGTGTCAGCACTAGTGTGGCCACCAGGACCAGGCCACACAGTGACTGTCCCTCTGTGTTGGGCACTGGGGAGGCCAGACCTTGATTGATGTGTGCAGATGTGTGGCCCTGTTGGGAAGGGATTAGGGAAAAATTCTTGTATGCAAATTAAGGTGCCAACGAGACCATCTACGGAAGTTAACAATGGGGATTTTATTTTACAAGATATGTGGGGTGGAGTTATATGGATGGGGCAGAGGAGAGTGACAAAGGGAGAGAAGTTGAAGACTGGGGTGGGATGGGGAAGACCAGTGGTGCTGGGGTGTGGGAAAGAGTAGGGCTGGGGTGGGCAAGGGATCAAGCAGAGGACTGTCCAAGATGCTTGGTTCCAGCAGTCTCATTGGTTCTTCCTCACTCTGTGCTTCTGCACTGGGGGTTCTGGTAGTTCTTGTGGAAGTGAGTTTCCCCCGGTTGTTGTTCTGGGGTTAACACCTTTCTCCAGGCCCTGTTGCAGGTATCCAAAGAGGCGTTTCCCTATTTGCCACATGAAGAGAGAATAGGTTTACCTTCATTTATCTGCAAGGTTGAGGCCCAAGGAGTATTTCTCAACTCCAAAGGCAGGGTGGGGATGCCCCCTGAAAAGGCATCCGGGGTCTAAATTCAGCTTGTGTGGGGTGTACAGGGGGGCAGCGCTGTCATCCTTCCTCAGCTGGCTCTCCCTGACCAGGCTGCCTTGCTCTTGGCTTGGGGGTGAAGGGCAGGGGCCAGCAGCAGGACCTACCTTTGGCAAGTGGCAGCCTTGGGCACCATCCATCTATCCATGCATTCAAATGTTTTTCTCTCCTTGGTGCTGTTGCCTCTGGAAGCTGCCACTGCCCCTGGGAGCTGGGCATCTTCAGGATGAGCCGGCATCTTTGGTGACCGTCCCGATGCTGGCCCCGGGCTCACTCCTCCGGCTGCCCCCTGAGGCAGCTGCAGGAGAAAAGGCGGCGCAGAGCCCGCCGGGCCCTCTTGGCCATGGAGCGCCATCGCTGTGGGGCCGGGGGCTGCGGGACGGCTGCGCTGCCAGCGGGGCAGGCAGGAACGCTGCGGGCCAGGGGCTGGGCAGGCGCCGGGCAAGCTCCTGCCGGCGGCTCATCCCTGCTGGGCTTTTCCTGGGGAGGGGCGGCCTGAGCACGGCCAGTTTCCGTGCCTGCTTTGTTGGCCTCCTCCGCATGGCCAGCAGGCAAAGCACAACTCACAGACATATTTGAGTCTTCGAGCAATGCCGTGCGGAGAGGTTGGCTGTGGTGCTGGATGCAGGGTTCGCTGTCTATGGGAGAAGCTGGTGGTTCTGCTTCATCCTCTTGCAGTGGGAGAGACAACAGGCTCTCTGGCTTGCTGTCACTCTCTCCTACCGCTGCTCTGTCATGGAGCTCCTCTTCCTCCCACATTTCCAGGAGCTCGTCGAGAGAGGCGCCAGATGGTGAATTGCCAGAGACAGAGCACAGGCCTTCCAAGAGGTCAGCATGTGCAATCTCCATGTTGTTTTCTGCCTCATCTGCGGTGTCCTTGACGAGAGCATTGCAAGACAGCGAGTTTTCCATGACAGGGCACAGGTCGGCCAACAACTGGTCAAGAGACACAAGCTCTGAGCCGGTTTGTGTCTCTCCTGCAGCGTCATTGGTCACACTGCAAATGCTGTGCGGGACCGAGGGGCCTGCAGCTGGCTCCAGGGTGAGGCTTGACGCATCGCTGAGGATGTACTTGGACTTCATGGGTCTTTCTTGGTCGTCCAGGGAGGAGAAGATGGCTCTAAACATCTCTTCATAGACTTTGTCTTCCATCTCCTCCAGCTCCTTCCTCTTTTTACGCAGACGACGCACCAAAGCTTCCTCATCCTCTGGGCACAGCCACTTGCGACGTGCAGTTTGCTTGGCTGGTGAAGGAATTCCCTGCCCCTCCTGGTGGGCACTTAGCCACTTGGAGGTTCTCGGGGTGGTCTCGATGGACCTGTTCTCCCGCAGATACGGGCCCAGGCCTGCAAACAGATCGCTGCAGGTGTTGCCCCCATGCCCTACCTGCACCTTGATGAGCTCCTCTGTCTCAGAGTGCCCCAGGTGCTTCCATGACGGCTGGGTCGCAGCGCAGAGCGGCGCACCACGTGCGGCTTGCACGGGTGGCAGGCCATGGCCCTGCCCTGCTGCTGGCCCATGCCGTTTGTACAGCAGTGGCTGCCCCTGCTGGGGCCGCCCATGGGCATTCGCCTCCTGCTGCTTCCACATCTTAAGTTTCCTTGCCAGGAACAGGCCAGAATCACCCAGGGGAGCTGCTGCGTCCTGAGAAGCTGCTGCCTCCTCAGAGAGCTGCTCTCCTGGGACTGGCCAGTGCAGGGTGATGTATCCCCAACATCTGCAACACAGACCCGCGTCACAATGGTCTCTGGGCACGATGTCACCGCGGGTCACAATGGCCTGCTGGGCATGGCCGCCCGTGGTCCCTGAGGCCTGGCGGTTTCCGTGCTGATTACCGTGCTCACAAAAGCCTTTTTTAGTCTTCTGCCCTTTGTCTTTGGCTACGCTTGCTCTTCTCTCAAAGACCTGCAGCTCTCTCTTGTCCCACCTTGTGTGGTCTGCCCCTAAACATCCCCACGAAAGCCCTTTGCCATGCCAAAGTGTTACTCCCACTCAGCCCACCATGTGTCCCAGCCCTGACCCCAGGTAGAAAGATCAACAGAAAGGCAAAAAAGCAGGTTGAATTTAATCTGGCCACTACTGTAAAAGACAATACAACTCTTTGTTTAAAAAGATTAGGAACACCGGAGCTCCAAGGAAAATCGCCCTTTTTTAATCAGTGTGGGGATGAGGAGAATACAGTCTCAAGGGTTGATGAAAAGGCTGAGTTATGGAATGCCTTCTTTGCCTTAGGCTTCAACAGTTAGTTGAGTGTCAGATAGGTAATCTGGAGCACCAGCAGTCCCCTGAGCTGGCACACAGGGACAGGGAGCAGACCAGACCCCCTGCAACCCTGGGGGAAGTCTTTAGTGAGCTGTGCAGCCACTTAGACACTGCCAAGTCTGTGGGCCTGGCCCAGAGTCCCCCAGGGTGCGGAGGGAGCCCATGGAAGAGCTGGCTAAGCCTCTCATCGATCCTTTATTTTCTTCATTCCTGGCCAGTTGGGGAGGTCCCAGATGAGTGGAGGTGGCAGTGTGACAGCCATGCCCAAGAAGGGCCTCAGGGAGGATGCGGGGAACTGCAGGCCTGTCAGCCTGACCTCGGGGCCCAGCAAGGCTCTGGAGCAGATCATCGTGAGGGGGATCACAGGGCCCAGAGAGGACAGCTGAGGGATCAGGCCAGCGAGTGTGGGTTAGGGAAAGGCAGGTCCTGCCTTAGCAACCTGATGTCCCTTGGGCTATGGATGGTCTGCCTCAGGCCTGAGGGCAAAGCAGGGCATGGAATCTCCCTGGATTTGAGCAAAGCCTTTGACTCCATCTCCCACAGCACAGTCCTGGAAAAGCCGTCAGCCCAGGGCTTGGGCAGGGGCACTCTCTGCTGGGTTAAGAACTGTCAGGATGGCCGCATCCAAAGAGTGGTGGGGAGTGGTGCCACATCCAGTGGGTGTCTGGTCACTAGCTGTGTCCCCTGGGCCCAGTCCTGTTTGGTGTCTGTCCTGTGGATGTGGACCAGGGCATGGAGGGTACCCTCAGTAATAAATTTGTGAGGAGAACAAGGTGTGTGGGAGTGTTGATTTTCTGGAGATTAGGACGGCTCTGGGGGCAGATGTAGCAAGGTTGGCTGGGTGGTGTGAGGCCAGCAGGGTGAGGTTCAAGAAGAGCCAGGTCTTGGTCCTGCCCTTGTGTCCCAAGAAGCCCCTGCAGTGGCTCAGGCTGGGGACAGAGTGGCTGGAAATCTGCTCAGCAGGAAAGGCCCTGGTTGCTGGCTGAGAGTGGCCAAATGTGAGCCGGTGTTTGCCCAAGTTGGCAAGGAGGAGAGTGGCATCCTGGGCTTGTGTGTCAGCACTAGTGTGGCCACCAGGACCAGGCCACACAGTGACTGTCCCTCTGTGTTGGGCACTGGGGAGGCCAGACCTTGATTGATGTGTGCAGATGTGTGGCCCTGTTGGGATGAGATTAGGGAAAAATTCTTGTGTGCAAATTAAGGTGCCAACGAGACCATCTATGGAAGTTAACAATGGGGATTTTATTTTACAAGATATGTGGGGTGGAGTTATATGGATGGGGCAGAGGAGAGTGACAAAGGGAGAGAAGTTGAAGACTGGGGTGGGATGGGGAAGACCAGTGGTGCTGGGGTGTGGGAAAGAGTAGGGCTGGGGTGGGCAAGGGATCAAGCAGAGGACTGTCCAAGATGCTTGGTTCCAGCAGTCTCATTGGTTCTTCCTCACTCTGTGCTTCTGCACTGGGGGTTCTGGTAGTTCTTGTGGAAGTGAGTTTCCCCCGGTTGTTGTTCTGGGGTTAACACCTTTCTCCAGGCCCTGTTGCAGGTATCCAAAGAGGCGTTTCCCTATTTGCCACGTGAAGAGAGAATAGGTTTACCTTAATTTATCTGCAAGGTTGAGGCCCAAGGAGTATTTCTCAACTCCAAAGGCAGGGTGGGGATGCCCCCTGAAAAGGCATCCGGGGTCTAAATTCAGCTTGTGTGGGGTGTACAGGGGGGCAGCGCTGTCATCCTTCCTCAGCTGGCTCTCCCTGACCAGGCTGCCTTGCTCTTGGCTTGGGGGTGAAGGGCAGGGGCCAGCAGCAGGACCTACCTTTGGCAAGTGGCAGCCTTGGGCACCATCCATCTATCCATGCATTCAAATGTTTTTCTCTCCTTGGTGCCGTTGCCTCTGGAAGCTGCCACTGCCCCTGGGAGCTGGGCATCTTCAGGATGAGCCGGCATCTTTGGTGACCGTCCCAGTGCTGGCCCCGGGCTCACTCCTCCGGCTGCCCCCTGAGGCTGCTGCAGGAGAAAAGGCGGCGCAGAGCCCGCCGGGCCCTCTTGGCCATGGAGCGCCATCGCTGTGGGGCTGGGGGCTGCGGGACGGCTGCGCTGCCAGCGGGGCAGGCAGGAACGCTGCGGGCCAGGGGCTGGGCAGGCGCCGGGCAAGCTCCTGCCGGCGGCTCATCCCCGCAGGGCTTTTCCTGGGCAGGGGCGGCCTGAGCACGGCCAGCCTCCGTGCCTGCTTTGTTGGCCTCCTCCGCATGGCCAGCAGGCAAAGCACAACTCACAGACATATTTGAGTCTTCGAGCAATGCTGTGGGGAGAGGTTGGCTGTGGTGCTGGATGCAGGGTTCGCTGTCTATGGGAGAAGCTGGTGGTTCTGCTTCATCCTCTTGCAGTGGGAGAGACAATGGGCTCTCTGTCTCGCTGTCACTCTCTCCTGCCGCTGCTCTGTCATGGAGCTCCTCTTCCTCCCACATTTCCAGGAGCTCGTCGAGAGAGGCGCCAGATGGTGAATTGCCAGAGACAGAGCACAGGCCTTCCAAGAGGTCAGCATGTGCAATCTCCATGTTGTTTTCTGCCTCTTCTGCAGTGTCCTTGACGAGAGCATTGCAAGACAGCGAGTTTTCCATGACAGGGCACAGGTCGGCCAACAACTGGTCAAGAGACACAAGCTCTGAGCAGGTTTGTGTCTCTCCTGCAGCGTCATTGGTCACACTGCAAATGCTGTGCGGGACCGAGGGGCCTGCAGCTGGCTCCAGGGTGAGGCTTGACGCATCGCTGAGGATGCACTTGGACTTCATGGGCCTTTCTTGGTCGTCCAGGGAGGAGAAGATGGCTCTAAACATCTCTTCATAGACTTTGTCTTCCATCTCCTCCAGCTCCTTCCTCTTTTTACGCAGACGACGCACCAAAGCCTCCTCATCCTCTGGGCACAGCCACTTGCGACGCGCAGTTTGCTTGGCTGGTGAAGGAATTCCCTGCCCCTCCTGGTGGGCACTTAGCCACTTGGAGGTTCTCGGGGTGGTCTCGATGGACCTGTTCTCCCGCAGATACGGGCCCAGGCCTGCAAACAGATCGCTGCAGGTGTTGCCCCCATGCCCTACCTGCACCTTGATGAGCTCCTCTGTCTCAGAGTGCCCCAGGTGCTTCCATGACGGCTGGGTCGCAGCGCAGAGCGGCGCACCACGTGTGGCTTGCACGGGTGGCAGGCCATGGCCCTGCCCTGCTGCTGGCCCATGCCGTTTGTACAGCAGTGGCTGCCCCTGCCGGGGCCGCCCGTGGGCATTCGCCTCCTGCTGCTTCCACATCTTGAGTTTTTCTTGCCAGGAACTGGCCAGAATCACCCAGGGGAGCTGCTGCGTCCTGAGAAGCTGCTGCCTCCTCAGAGAGCTGCTCTCCTGGGACTGGCCAGTGCAGGGTGATGTATCCCCAACATCTGCAACACAGACCCGCGTCACAATGGTCTCTGGGCACGATGTCACCGCGGGTCACAATGGCCTGCTGGGCATGGCCGCCCGTGGTCCCTGAGGCCTGGCGGTTTCCGTGCTGATTACCGTGCTCACAAAAGCCTTTTTTAGTCTTCTGCCCTTTGTCTTTGGCTACGCTTGCTCTTCTCTCAAAGACCTGCAGCTCTCTCTTGTCCCACCTTGTGTGGTCTGCCCCTAAACATCCCCACGAAAGCCCTTTGCCATGCCAAAGTGTTACTCCCACTCAGCCCACCATGTGTCCCAGCCCTGACCCCAGGTAGAAAGATCAACAGAAAGGCAAAAAAGCAGGTTGAATTTGATCTGGCCACTACTGTAAAAGACAATACAACTCTTTGTTTAAAAAGATTAGGAACACCGGAGCTCCAAGGAAAATCGCCCATTTTTAATCAGTGTGGGGATGAGGAGAATACAGTCACAAGGGACCATGAAAAGGCTGAGTTATGGAATGCCTTCTTTGCCTTAGGCTTCAACAGTTAGTTGAGTGTCAGATAGGTAATCTGGAGCACCAGCAGTCCCCTGAGCTGGCACACAGGGACAGGGAGCAGACCAGACCCCCTGCAACCCTGGGGGAAGTCTTTAGTGACCTGTACAGCCACTTAGACACTGCCAAGTCTGTGGGCCTGGCCCAGAGTCCCCCAGGGTGCGGAGGGAGCCCATGGAAGAGCTGGCTAAGCCTCTCATCGATCCTTTATTTTCTTCATTCCTGGCCAGTTGGGGAGGTCCCAGATGAGTGGAGGTGGCAGTGTGACAGCCATGCCCAAGAAGGGCCTCAGGGAGGATGCGGGGAACTGCAGGCCTGTCAGCCTGACCTCGGGGCCCAGCAAGGCTCTGGAGCAGATCATCGTGAGGGGGATCACAGGGCCCAGAGAGGACAGCTGAGGGATCAGGCCAGCGAGTGTGGGTTAGGGAAAGGCAGGTCCTGCCTGAGCAACCTGATGTCCCTTGGGCTGTGGATGGTCTGCCTCAGGCCTGAGGGCAAAGCAGGGCATGGAATCTCCCTGGATTTGAGCAAAGCCTTTGACTCCATCTCCCACAGCACAGTCCTGGAAAAGCCGTCAGCCCAGGGCTTGGGCAGGGGCACTCTTTGCTTGGTTAAGAACTGTCAGGATGGCCGCGTCCAAAGAGTGGTGGGGAGTGGTGCCGCATCCAGTGGGTGTCTGGTCACTAGCTGTGTCCCCTGGGCCCAGTCCTGTTTGGTGTCTGTCCTGTGGATGTGGACCAGGGCATGGAGGGTACCCTCAGTAATAAATTTGTGAGGAGAACAAGGTGTGTGGGAGTGTTGATTTTCTGGAGATTAGGACGGCTCTGGAGGCAGATGTAGCAAGGCTGGCTGGGTGGTGTGAGGCCAGCAGGGTGAGGTTCAAGAAGAGCCAGGTCTTGGTCCTGCCCTTGTGTCCCAAGAAGCCCCTGCAGTGGCTCAGGCTGGGGACAGAGTGGCTGGAAATCTGCTCAGCAGGAAAGGCCCTGGGGTGCTGGCTGAGAGTGGCCAAATGTGAGCCGGTGTTTGCCCAAGTTGGCAAGGAGGAGAGTGGCATCCTGGGCTTGTGTGTCAGCACTAGTGTGGCCACCAGGACCAGGCCACACAGTGACTGTCCCTCTGTGTTGGGCACTGGGGAGGCCAGACCTTGATTGATGTGTGCAGATGTGTGGCCCTGTTGGGATGAGATTAGGGAAAAATTCTTGTGTGCAAATTAAGGTGCCAATGAGACCATCTACAGAAGTTAACAATGGGGATTTTATTTTAGAAGATATGTGGGGTGGAGAGATAGGTATGGGAAAGAGGAGGACAAGGAGGAAAGAGAGTGAAGAGTGGGGTGAGAATGGGGAAGACTGGTGGTGGTGTGGTGTGGGGAAGAGCAGGGCTGCGGTGGGCAAGGGATCAAGCAGAGGTCTGTCCTAGAAGCTTGGCTTCAGCAGGGTTTCATCGCTCCTTCCTCACTCTGTGCATCTGCACTGCGAGTACTGGTAGTTCTTGTGTAGGTGAGAACCCTGTGTCACTCGTCCGGGGTTAACGCCTTTCTCCTGTTGTTGTTGGTATTCAGGGAGGCGTTTCCCTATTTGCCACGTGAAGAGAGAATGGGTTTGCCTTCATTTACCTGCAAGGCTGAGGCCCAAGGAGCATTTCTGAGCTCTGATTCCAGGCAGAGGCAGGGCAGAGATGCCCCCTGAAAAGGCAGCCTGGGCGTAAATACAGCTTGTGTAAAGTGCACGAGGTAGCGCTGTCATCCTTCCTCATCCGGCTCTCCCTGGCCAGGCTGCCTTGTTCTTGGCTTGGGGGTGAAGGGCAGGGGCCGGCAGCAGGACCTACCTTTGGCAAGTGGCAGCCTTGGACACCATCCATCTATCCATGCATAAAATGTTTTTCTCTCCCTGGTGCCACTGCCTCTGGGAGCTGCCGCTGCCCCTGGGAGCTGAGCGTCCTCAGGGTGACTCAGCTTCTTTGGTGACCATCCCGATGCTGGCCCCGGGCTCACTCCTCCGGCTGCCCCCTGAGGCAGCTGCAGGAGAAAAGGCGGCGCAGAGCCTGCCGGGCCCTCTTGGCCATGGAGCGCCATCGCCGTGGGGCCGGAGGCTACGGGACAGCTGCGCTGCCAGCGGGGCAGGCAGGAACGCTGCGGGCCAGGGGCTGGGCAGGCGCCGGGCAAGCTCCTGCCGGCGGCTCATCCCCGCAGGGCTTTTCCTGGGCAGGGGCGGCCTGAGCACGGCCAGTTTCCGTGCCTGCTTTGTTGGCCTCCTCCGCATGGCCAGCAGGCAAAGCACAACTCACAGACATATTTGGGTCTCGAGCAATGCCGTGCGGAGAGGTTGGCTGTGGTGCTGGATGCAGGGTTCGCTGTCTATGGGAGAAGCTGGTGGTTCTGCTTCATCCTCTTGCAGTGGGAGAGACAACGGGCTCTCTGGCTCGCTGTCACTCTCTCCTGCTGCTGCTCTGTCATGGAGCTCCTCTTCCTCCCACATTTCCAGGAGCTCGTCGAGAGAGGCGCCAGATGGTGAATTGCCAGAGACAGAGCACAGGCCTTCCAAGAGGTCAGCATGTGCAATCTCCGTGTTGTTTTCTGCCTCATCTGCGGAGTCCTTGACGAGAGCATTTGAAGACAGTGAGTTGTCTGAGACAGGGCACAGGTCGGCCAACAACTGGTCAAGAGACACAAGCTCTGAGCAGGTTTGTGTCTCTCCTGCAGCGTCATTGGTCACACTGCAAATGCTGTGCGGGACCGAGGGGCCTGCAGCTGGCTCCAGGGTAAGGCTTGATGCATCGCTAATGATGCTCCTGGACCTCATGGGCATTTGTTTGTTGTCCAGGGAGGAGAAGATGGCTCTAAGCATTTCTTCATAGATTTTGTCTTCCATCACCTCCAGCTCCTTCCTCTTTTTACACAGACGACGCACCAAAGCCTCCTCATCCTCTGTATGCTTGCGACGCGCAGTTTGCTCAGCTGGCCGATTAATTCTCTCTGGCTCTTGGCAGGCATTTAACCACTTGGAGGTTCTCGGGTGGTCTTGATGGACCTGTTCTCCGGCAGATATGGGCCCAGGCCTGCAAACAGATCACTACAGGTGTTGCCCCCATGCCCTACCTGCACCTTGATGAGCTCCTCTGTCTCAGAGTGCCCCAGGTGTTTCCAAGACGGCTGGGTCGCAGCGCAGTGCAGAGCGGCAGACCACGTGCGGCTTGCACGGGTGGCAGGCCATGGCCCTGCCTTTCCAGTGACCCTTTTGTTCTCCTTGTCTGGTATCGTGTTTCCCAGGCCCTGCCAGCTGCCAAAGTGTGCCTTGTTGGTGGCAGAAGCTCTTGGTGGCCACTGACTATGTCCTGTGCCTCTGGTAGAAGACCCAGGGCCTGCTGTTGCTGCTGCTGGCAGATGGGGCGCCTTGACTCTTGCCGATGCTGCTCTTTGCATTTGTGGTCTGAGCTGGCAGGGAGGTGCCAGTGGCATCTGAGGGCCATGGAGAGGTGGCAAGTCTGACACCGACAATCTCTGTGGCCTTGTGACACTGATGTGTGGTGTGTTGTTCGTCCAGGTGACCTGAGGTGCTGCCTGTGGCTGCCTGGGGGTCACCTGTGGGAAGCAGGAGGAGGCACGGGATGGAGGCGTCTGTGTGTGCACAGTGTCCCCCACGTGCCTGCAAGCCCAGGCCCAGCCCCGAGGCAGGTGCTGGCCACAGCAGCCAGGCTGGGCCGGGCTCCCAGCTGGGCTCGCTGCCTCTGGGGCATTGCTGTGCCTGGGCCATCCCAGCACCGGCCCCTCCGCAGAGCATTGGCTGGTGCCAGGCCTGGCTGTCTCTGCCCCAGGGCTTCCCCCAGCTCCCACTGCAGGCTGTCCCTCCATCCCTGTCCTTCACCTTTTGCTGCTTGGACTGAGTGGCTGCCCCTCACAGGGGTCACCATTGGCATTTACCTCCTCCCTCTTCAGCATTGTGGGAGTGCTCTGCTGAACACTGGCCACAGTCACCCAGGGGAGCTGCTGCCTCCAGAGAAGCTGCTGCCTCCTCAGAGAGCTGCTCTCCTGGGAGTGACCACTGCAGGGATTTGTTGCCCTCTGGGTCATTGTGTGGACCAGCATAACAATGGCCTCTGGGCACGATGCCACCATGGGTCGTAAAGGCCTGGTGGTCAGGGTGGAGATGTCCTTGCTTTTGTCCTGCTCATGGTACAGGGGAAGTCCCCAGACAGGCTTGACAGCACCCCCTTAGGCTGTGATCTCTGTTCCCTCTCCTGCCATTGGCTTTTGTTGCTCCGTGGTGGGCGTTCAGAGGAGCTATTTCCCAAGAACCTCCTGGCAGTGACCAGAACATTCTGTAAAGGATATTTTCTGACCTAATTACCAATAAGCAGTATTACAGGGATATATCAGAGATGAGTTTTTCCTTGATGGTTCTTACATTTTTGTCTTTTGGTATACTTTTAGCAGTGTGTCTTTTTATACATTTTTGGGAACAGAAGAGTAGAAATGTTTTTTTTTTTTTTTTGAGGAAACGCTTGAGGGAGAAATGCCATGCCTGTCACAGAACGAGAAATGTACTGAATAAAGGTTAATTACTTTGTGATTCACAAAATAACTGAAAGCACAGATGAATGCACTGTGAAAACTAACTTTTGAAGCAGGATCAGAGTTGACCTGAAATGCTGAAAGAAACAGTGAAAATGCACTTTTAAACTAAGAAGATAGCAGGGCTGTGGTTAATGTCCTATATTTGAAAAGCTGTGCTATCTTTTTTTATAAAAGCTATTATCTTTTGTGTCATATTTCAGAACTTTTTGCTTAGGAATTTTTAGACAAATATTGGCTATATCTTTATGTATTTATTAACAGCATTATTAGACTGGAATGTTTTAAAAATTGTGTAAGCATTTTTGCACTAAGAGGTTTTGGTAATAAATTCATACATAAGAAAAGGCAGTCTCTCAGCTATATAGAAGCATTTATATCTCCAGACTATTTTGAGTGCTAGATCACTACTCCTTAAAAAATAAAATAATACTACTTTTTAAATATTTGATGAGAAAAATGAGCATGGCTAGTCCTGGTGGTTGTATTAGTCATTCACCCGCTGAAAGTTGTAGGAATGGTATTTAATGTTAACAGTAACACCAGAGTTTTCTTTTAATATTATAGATTCATGAAATGCTTTCTGGTACCTGGTGTTAGCTTGATCTTGTGAATGGTTAACATAGTAATATAGACAAAGTTTAGAACTTGGAAAATTGCAGATTCCACCATAGACAGGAGACTGCTGATGTGACAGAACATTACTACAAAATTATGCTTTATATTTTTCATTATACTTTACCCTGTCATCTTTCTTCATTGAGAGGTGAGGTTATCTGGTCTGTAGCTGCCAAACACATTGATGTCCTTTTTGCAGCTGAGACCTAAGTCAGTAAAACCAAAATTATTTTCAAATTCTTGGTTAACTAAAAGCAAATGTTAGGTTCTTTTATGTGTATGCTATTAAGATAAAGTAGCTTCAGTTATTAATACTGCTTTAGGATAAGCTTTTGTAGCATAATATTTTTTGAAAGCTTCCTATTTGACCTAATGGGAAAGCAGCTTTCCCAGAGAAGAGCAAGATTTCAGTTAGTTTGTTCTCAGTTTCAATACTGATTTCTTAAACAACTATTCCTGCTGCCATTAATGAATTTTCCTGTCCATGTTTACATAAGAGATGCTACACAAACCACAGAAAGTAGAGTTGGGAGGGACTTTGATAGGACATCCAGTCTCCATCATGCTCCCTTTGAAGGTTGCAGAGAAGCAATGCCTCGGCCCTTCTGGAAGAAGATCTGGTCATAGAAGTTCCACAGGCTGCCTTTAATCTTCTCCAGCCCTTGCCATTGCAGGAAACCATAGACAGCTTTTCCTCTTTTCTCTGCAAGTTCTTCCTCTTCATGTTTTTCCTGTCCCCAGTGGAAACTGTTCCCATCCTTTGCAAATTGACCTTTTAATGACTTAATAGCTGTTATTTGATGTTTTCTATTGAGACTCTCTGAGTTTTACAAGCTAGGAGAAAGGACTAAATAGGAAATAACCAAATTTTAATCCAAATCTGCATCACTAGTTCATTTGTTGGCTTTGGGAGAGACAAGTAATAGAGTCATTTCAGTGAAAACCTGATTGACGATGAAGATCTGCTACATCTGGCTGAGCAGGGCTAAATTCATTTCCTGAGGTTTAATTTCTAGTCACAAAGCTGTTTCAGATGGAAGACAAAACTGAATTTAAAAAAAACAATGCTGTAACTAAAAATTATGGTCCATATAAGAAGTAGACAACTTTCATGGATTAAAAAACTTTAAACCAGCTTCTGGCATTCTGTAATGTTTGGGTTGAATTGCCATCAGCTGTCAGGTCTAATGAACTAGTTCATGAAACTAAACTGATTATAGTGACAGTAGAATTGTTAAAATTTCTGCAATTGTGATATTTCTTCTAGAAAAGGATTTCAAGAGGTATGGTAAGAAAAAAGTAATGAGCACTATTAGCATACAACTGGCAAAAGTAGGAGTGAATTCTTTATTCATCTGTGGTACAGAGTTTAGAATGCCTTTGCTTTCTTGGGTGTCAGGCAGTTATAATTTATTTTAAGGCTTTATTCAACAGGGCATTAATTTTTTTCTTTAGGCTGTTACAGACTAAAGTACCATATGGCAGATGGGTCACCAAGCAATAAAATAATTGAAAAAATAAATGTATGTTATAGTATTGGAGCTTGAGAAAAAAAGTATTTTTTTTTCTCCCCTTACATTTTTAAAACTTTTTTCACTAAACTGCCAAAGGTAGGAAATCTATGGAAGACTCTGAATTAAAACAAACAAATTAACAACAGCTGTTGTTAATTACCTGGCTGAGTAGTCCAGAATGCTGACAGACACAGCAGGGACAAGAAATGCAGTGGACACGTGTGTACCAAGACAACCAGTAACTTTATTGATCATGGAAACTCAGTTCAGAACAGAGTCCCTTAAATAAATAGTTTGGCCTTTAGTATATGGATTAATTATTCATAATTTCTATTTCATTCTGCTATTTTGGTTTTTTTAAAAACTTCCATGATCAGTTTCAACTGCATTAACTGATTACAATTTCTAAAAGTTCACAACTAAACAGGGATATGAAATTGAACAATACATTCTCCCATTTCCTTCCTATATTTTTCCTTATCAAGATCCCAGATAGTGTTGAAATGAAATGTTA
This sequence comes from Vidua chalybeata, assembly GCF_026979565.1. Lineage (NCBI taxonomy): Eukaryota > Metazoa > Chordata > Aves > Passeriformes > Viduidae > Vidua > Vidua chalybeata. The sequence goes on along the minus strand of NC_071530.1, from coordinate 148,646,070 downwards.
AATTATATACAGCAGTTCCTTGCAGAGATGAAATGGTTAAAGGAATGTATTGGTTGCCTATAGGGATGTATTTAGTTTTTTTTGACTATGGGTAATTTGAACATGGCCAAGTAAAACAGTGTATACCAGAAGTATGGAAAGATGCAGGATTTGTTTTATTTATACATGTATATATGTTTATGAAGTTTATTTTTACTGCTTGTGAAAGATTTAAGTGCACTGAGCACTAGTTCTGTTACCTTTTGTAGAAATCAGCCTATTGACAGAGACATTTTAATTCAAAGACTGTTTTTTTCTTTTTTGTTAATTTGAAGTAGCAGAGTGATCTACATGGAGGTGATAATTCAGTTTGCCAGAGCAGATATTTTATTAAGTTTTAACCTTGCACAGAATATATTAAGTGATTTACTACACATGAAACCATTTCTTTCTAATTACTATTAGTTATAAATATTTTAGAAGACACTGTAACTGATACACTCTGGACCAAAATTGCCTTCCTAAGTCAGTAATTTGGAAGTTTCAAAGGTTTTTATAGTAACACTGGAAAATTTTGAGGATGAAATATTGCATAAAACCTTCTTAAGAATGAAAACTCTCAATCATTTGATAATATATGAAGGAAAATGTTGGCTTTTTTGTGATGGTTTTGTCTGTTCAATGTTTTCTTGCAGGGAGGAGATACTTATTACCATGCATGTTTAAGTGATGTCCAACTTGTCCAGGTGTAGCCAATGAGATCAGTGTTTCTGCAGAGTTCTGAGGCTAAGCTGTATGTTTTAGTGTAATGTTTTTAGGTGTAATCCTTCCACATGTTAAATGTTTTTCAGTTAGTCTTGGTTTATATGAAGGCTGATGGTGTTTTGTTAGGTCTTCAGCATTATTTGAAGTTACTGTCCCAAATTTCAGTAGTCACCGGATTTCCTTGTCAGTTCTTGATATTCCTGTACATAATTACTCAAGATAACCTAGAAAAACAGATCACTTTTTCCTGTGTAACCATGTGTTTGCAGTATGTGCACAGTAATATTAATATATCTTTCATTCAGTTTCCAGCTGTAAAATGGTGAGAGCTGGTTGGTTCTAAGGTCATATTTAGTTGGGTTTGATGGACTCAGCTGTAATTTTATGCTCACAGTTGACACTTCTGTTTAGATTTTTTTTTTCCTTGTTGCTGAAATAATCAGGTACATAGTTATTACCATAAAGGAACAAAAAGTGGTTAAATTACTTGCAAAAATAGCAAATAAAAACTTTCTGGAGATTCTAGCTATACTATGGAAAAATTAAAATTTTGATTAAGAGGCTTTGAATAGAAAACACTTTAATGTGCATTTATAATGTACATTTTTCTGCATCATGAAATACTCAAGGCTGGAGCCTTTTTTCCCTGTCTAGGCCATGTACTTAGAATCAGAGAATCAAAGAGTGGTTTGTGTTGGAAGGGACCAATTCCAGCCCCCTGCCCTGGGGGTTGGAACACCTTCCACTATCCCAGGTTGCTCAGAACCCCATCTAGCCTGGCCTGGAACACTTCCAGGGATGGGGAATCCCTAGATATGCTTGCTGCTGGTTTTGTGCTGGACTTTGTACCTCTTGAATTATGTTGACTTGGGATGGAGAATTCAGTTGATCTTCTGCAAAATGTCTGTTTCTTTGGTTATCCAGATACGATTTTTCACAGAAACTTTGAGTCTTTTTATTTATATATTATTATTTGTCTGTTCTGGCTCAGTGGCTTACACTGCTCTCCTTTTCTGTACTGTGGTAGTTGTCTCTGGGCCATAACTTTGAAGGAACTTCCTGTCAATGAGTGTACTTACTATCTTTTAATTTATTTTTCTCTCAATTTTGTTGCCCCTTTGACAGTTTGTGCTAGTAGGTTTTTTTGAGAGAGTACTAATTGGGAGTTATACAGATGTTCAGTTATATTTCAGCCACTACAGTTATTGGAAGCAGTGTTTATTGGCTATGAGCTTGCTTAACAAAACCATTACAACCCCCCATATCCAGATCCTGTTTTTGTCTCAATATTGTATTACCTCTCTTAATCCTTTAAGATTCACATTGACTTTGTCATGTATAATAATATGATATCTCTACAGAGAATAGGAGACAGGTGTAATGTTTCAAAACCAATATTCTGGGCAATTCATTGAGCCTGCATTCTGTTCTCCTGAGTTGCTTTTTTTTTTTTTTGAGACTGCACATTAACATCCTGCAAGATTGCCTGGCTTTGTCCTGTGCAATATTGCACTGGGCTGTGATTTCTGCAGTCAGTGCCACATCCTAATTCAGCCAACTTAAATAGGTTTGGGACTCGCTGTACTCCAAGATCTTAGGGGTTTATAGATGTGAAAGGTCAACAAAACATCAGGTCTAAAGTACTGGCTTGGTTGTGAAAAAACTCACCAAGCTGTTGCTTTGAAGAAAAGTAGTTTTTAAACAGCATGACAGCATCGGAACATTAATTTGATGAGCAATGTAATTAGATATGCTTTTACTAGCCTGCTTAATTATCAGTCAGATTTAACTGATCATTGCATTAATAATGTTCCAGGTATTGTTTTCATTGCCTGAATTTTAAATGCCCTTGCCTTGAAGTACTAAGGGAATGGGTCAAAAAGACCTTATGAATGAGGATCTAGCAGAGAATAGGGCTCTTCTGCTCTCTTGTATCTTTATCTAAGCTTACTGACAAACATAAAGCTATTTTACAAAGTCTAAAGTTCTATGAGACTGAATGTCTGATTATATAGTTATTTTCTTGATACCAAGATGAGGACCTCCAAAACAGTGATTCTGCTTTCCTGTAAATAATCTGTCAGGCTTTTGGGGATGTGGTGAATGAGTGAAAAGTAAGGAATGTTTCTCCATTGCCTTTTCTCTGAAAGTTAAGGTTTTGAACTGCCTCTAACAAAAACCTTAGAAACTGCTTTATTTTAGAAAATGAAGCAGGCTGTTTGAAGGTCATTAAAAGAGCCTGTAGTTGATCCACCAGGTGAGCAAGCAGTAAACTTCCTGATCCATCAGGCAAACTCAGCCTGGATCCCAAGGGGTAGGCAATGAACTTCTGGGGAGCAGAGAGGAAGTTCTGCATGGACATACTGCTACTGTGAGGTGGATGTGACATTGCCACTCTCAAAACCCTCAAAATAAGCAAGTGCCCAACCTGCCACATGTTGCAGTGTGGCAGGGTGGTAGAAATGCTGCAGCCTTCTTCAAAGCGTCTCCTTCAGAAGCTGCTCAGAGGAAGGCCACAAGAACAGCTCCATGCACGCACACACACCCCACGGATAGCTCAGCAAAGGAAAGACAGGAAGGGTCTTTGTAAGATGTATTCCAGCAAAGGTTTAATCCAAAACACACTGGAGGGATCAGGAACAAAGACAAAACCATGTCGTGTGCACAGGCTTCAGTGTGGGGTCAGTGACCAATGACCTGAGGGCACAGGGCGGTGCAAAGGGCAGGGCCAAGGGCAGCAACCTGTAGGGGGGACGAGGGATGAATAATTGGGGTGGGCAGTGTCAGCTGGCCAATGGCAGACGTAATCTAGGGTAGACTGGCAGTGGTGCTGCAGAGCACCATGGATTGAGTCCTCTCTATCAGCCTAGGTGGGGAAAACTCGATGATATATTATTCCAAGGCAAGGCCCTGGGGATTTCCCTGAGGGGGAGGATTCAGAGGATTCCACAGGCACAGGTGCTGCAAAATCTACAAATTCCTGGAGTCCTTGCTGGCCTTGCTGTCCTGGCTGCTCCCATGAGGCTGCTCCACCCCGCTGGTGCTGCTGCCCTGGCTCTGCTCCCTGGCTGGGCAGCTCTGGGAGCGATCCTGGGGAGCGCCCGGTGGCACCCAGGGAGATCTCCCATGGCACTCTGTGAGCAGTGCTGGAGCCATGGTGGGGGTAACCCCATTCCTGTGCTTCTCCTCATCATTCTTGGCATTCTCCCACTTTCCTATTTTCTGTCCTTCTTTGCTCCTTTATGGGGAAAAAAATAAAGTTGAATTATCACTTTGGATCCCAACATTTAATGTTTTTTTGTGTTTTAATCTTACTTTGGGGCATGTTTAGAAGGTAATTCTGCAACTGTGGATCAAGGCAAAACTTGCTTCTTCTCACCTTAAGTGGATTTGGACAGAGGACTGTGAGCATTTAGGAAATTCTTCTTTCTTAAGCAGTGCATAGGTGTGTTTTATGAGTTTCAGATGAATTGAATTGGATTCTCTACAAATAAAGTACTAATGAGCTTTTTAAAAATGTCTATAATAAAACCACAAAATGTCTTCATAAGGAGATACCATATTGCAGAGCAAATCACTGCCATGCTGCAAATGTCTAATATAATCTTTTAGAAGTGTTAAGGGTGAGCTAACAAATAATTCAACATTTGCTTACAGTCTTTAGCTCTTTCTTTACAAGGTAGTTTTGTATTTTAGGATTAAGCTAGGTTGTGCATTTATTTACATGTTACTGAAGTGTTCAACAGAATGAAGTGTTACAGAATACGTTGTTAACTAAAGGAAAAGGTGGACCTCATGTTTAAAGAAGAATGAATTTACCATCAAAGGTTAAAAAGTAGGGTAATTTTAGAGGAGTCATTGAAAAGCTGGCTTTTATGTCTGTGATATCAAATGGAAGTGGTAGAGTGTAAGTTTGAGGTGCATCAAGAACCAGACTGATAAGCTCTTCCCTTCTAAAGGAAACCAACCTTTTGTACTACTACATTAGGTGCCAATTTATTCCAAAAGATAAACATGCTACACAGGTACTACTACAGAATATGCAAAATATCTATAAATCTACTCTGGGAGAAGTACATAAACTCCTCAGAGAGGACTTTAGAAACTTTTTCAGCAAGATAGTCATGGTTTGCTAGGTGGATGTAGTTGGATGTCAAGCAGTCAAGTGTTGTTTCATTGCTTCTATTTATTTTTCAGAGGAGTGATAGCTTATTTTAGCAGGATATTTTATCTCACCAATGGCAATGCAAGGTCTTGAAAGTAATCTCAAGTAAATAAATCTAGTTAGAAAATATTGTCTTATTTTCTTGGTGTACTGCTTTGTACCATAAAAGAAGTACTTTTATACTTCTTTTTATCAGATATAGTCTATTGAATGGTTGCTATCTTAAAAAACTGTAGTGTAAGTGCTAAACTTTTCTGTCATATTTCAAAAAGAGGATTTAGTTATTTTATTTTCTTCTTGTCTATTTCTTCCCTTATTTCAAAGTCTTTGTTTTGCCCAAATTTTTAAACAATTGAAACACCTTGGTTCCATTCCAGTGCTTGATGCATGGAGTTGATTTAAACAGAGAAAGTTCCTATATTAAAAAAATATAAATGTTATAAAAAACCCACGTCCTACTCTGACTCTTCTCAAGCATTTCTAAAATTCTACCTTTGATATTATAGTCTTAAATCTTCAAACAATTCAAGCAAGTTCTATTTTTTTAATCTTGCATAATAAGTTCTAAGCAATGTGTTGCTTTGACTTTACCCATTTTCAAGGCTATTTTAGGTAATGTTTTTAATCTTGCACTTGGTCAGTCATTATTTTGTATCAACTTTTTTATAACTCCTTGGCTTGTTGTTTACCTGTTTCCCTCTGATCCAGTATTTCCTGTGTGCTTGTAGTATTCCTTGCAAGGAATACTGAAGAATTATCCTTACTCCACTCTCTGATGTCTGAAAACAGATGTTATGCACATAAAGCAGGGTTTTCTTTGGCCAAATTATAGAAAGCAACTCCACTTAACACAGAAGCAGCTTTTACTAATAAATAAAGGACTCACTGTTTAAAACTTAGTTTCATGGGTTAGTGAATCAGTCCCTAACCTGTGCCTGTGACTTAACCAAAGATCCCATAAACTTTTCAACATAATTTTCAAAAATGCTGCTTAATTCTCAGTTGCATTTTATATCCTACACAAATTGCCTTGCTGACATTTAAAACTGTCTACCCATACACTGCTGTTTATCTCAGTGACCTTCTAGTTCCTCATGTTCTGGTCTAAGAACTAAGGTGGTGTCATTTGTTCTGGTGAATCTTAGACACTTGAAATCACAGGAGTAGTTAGTTGGAATGTAATTGTCCAAATGAAATTTGTCCAAACCATGAAGGTTAACATTTCTCTGCATGTGAAAACTATCAGGTTTTATGTCTCAGCAGAAATAGAGTTCTTTCAGCAATGCATTTAAATACTAGGATATAAAATCAGTGCCTTGTCCCAAAGTAAGAGTGCTGCCTTCTGAAAGATGAAGGATTTCCTTTCTTTAGACTGTATTATTGACTTTTAAACAATATTTTATTTCCACAGCTCAAATGCACTTCTGAAATCTTCTGTAACTTGACCCTCTGTACATTTTGTTTTCTACTTAATAAAAATATAAAATGTGAATAGTTCCTTTTGGTTTTGGAACTGGTAAGGGTGCAGTACAATGTAAGTGACACATTTACTATGGTTCACCACCTATATTTAACTCAGATTTGGTGATGTTTCTGACAAGCTGCTTGCATTTAGACCAAGTCAGCACTTCTCCGTGATGACACATGGGCTGGAACAGGAGAAGTAATCATCTGAAAAGGACAGAAAATAAAAGATTCAATGACAATATGTTAGGAAAGACAATTTAAAGTAAATACGGAGAACAATTATTATTGCTAACTCACCAATTAATTACTGTTAATTTTAATCTGTCAGTTTGACATTCATGAAGTGCTTAGTGCTTTATTTTTTGGGTTATAAAAATATAATAACTGGGATGAACCATAGGGTTGAAGACCCAGAAAGATTTGGTTCTTCATAGTCTTTAAAAGTACAAGAACATATTGTTAAGTTTCTGCATGCTGTATTTTATTGCTTAGCCTTTTTGAATTCCTGTTGTGATCCTGAATCAGAACTTCTGAGTTTTTTCAGCTTATTTCCAGTATATACTTTATTGTTAACAAGTACACTAGACTCCTATCAAGAATTGCTTAAAATTTTGACATCAAGTGATACCAAAAAAGAAATCAGGAGAGAAGTGAGTTCATATTAGAATGATATTGAGTGACTGAATGCAGTTGTTTTCTGAGGCCATTTTAAGAGAGAAGAAAATTACCCATTTGAGGTTAAGTAAGAAGAAAATTTAAAATAAAACAATGTTTTTATAGATGATTCCAGTATTGTGAAATAACCTTGGCTGGCTGCCAGACACTCCCCCAGTGCCTTCCTTCCAGCAGTAGGATGGGGACAGAGTAAGATGTAAAAGCTCATAGATGATGATAAGGACAGAAACAGGCAAGAGTCAAGACTACACACTGCCAGAAAGTGGAATAATTGTGGGGAATCTTTTGTTGTGAAGGGCCAAGGGTTGGTGTTTCTGTGTGTAAGCTCTCCACCTGTGTTGGTGGTGTTGATTTTGGCCCAGTCCAGTGAGCAGAGACACCTCCCACTTAACCAGAAGCTCCATCCAACCTGGCCTTGGACAGGGATGAGACATTCACATCTTCTTTAGAAAACCTGTGCCAGGGCCTCACCACTCTCACAGCCCAGAATTTCTTCCTGTATCTAATCTAAACCTACTCCCTTTCAGTTAAAAGCCATTCCCCCTCGTCCTGTCATTCCAGCCCCTGTCCCAAGTCCCTCTCCAGCTCTCCTGTAGCTCTTTCAGGCACTGCAAGGGTCTCTAAGGTCTCTCTGGAGCCTTCTCTTTCTTCTCCATGCTGAAGAGCCGCAGCTTTCCCAGCCTGTCTCCAGAGCAGAGGTGTCCCAGCCTTTGGAGCATCTTTGCGGCCCCCTCTGGCTTCTCTCCAGCAGCTCCACTTCCTTCTCATGCTGGGAGCCCCAGAGCTGGATGCAGCATTCCAGGTGGGAATCCCAGAGCAGAGGAGAGGGGCAGAATCCCCCTGGAAATATCCCTGGGCTGCAGTGGTGGGGTCTGCTCTGGGCTGGCTGTCCCTCCTCCTGCAGCCTTCGAGGTCTGGAAATAACCTCCACCCAAAAGTGAGAGGATCCTTTTGCCCTCCTTTTTGGCTTTTTGCTTGTCAGATATTCCTGATAAAAACCCTTAGACTCTCAAGTTGTGGACAAAGTAACAGTGGATAAAGGGATCCTTTGTGAGCTGGTGCAGGAAAAGACACCTGGGAGCTCTGCTGAGTGTGTGTGTAATTAAAACATGAAAATATTGCTGTGCAAAACACTTATTACACCATCCATCATGATCATTCAAAGGAACTGCTGTTTTAAGAGCAGAACCAAATTTTAGTTTGTTTAGCTGTGAATTTAATGAGTAATTTGCTGTTAAAATACTCAGAAAATTTGAAGTGAGAACATTTGCAGGCATATTTGGAGTATTGAGCTTTTTTACAAGGAAGACGTTTTGGTCTTTCAGAGATAATGATTTTTAGGTATCGTGCAGAAAATCAAACTACAATACTTCATCCTGTTCCTTGTGCTCTCCTCCATGTGGTGCTGTGTATCTGCAGCAGCACAAAGCTGAATTTCTGAGTAGTTTCTCTATACATTAAAACATTTGACACCAACTTCTTAGCTTGACTGAAATAAACATTCCACACGTGTGGATAAATCAGCAGCCTGGAACTTTACATGCAAGAATTGTCTGTCACATCTCTTAATGTTTTGAGTGGTACAACCACTTAAAAGCACAGGCAGATTAGTGAATTCCATTAATGATGACTTAAAATATATTAGATTAATCCTGAACTTATTACCTGTCACATAGTTGCAGGCTTAGAGATGAGTGCAGGACAGGTATTCCAGAAGTGAGGAAGACTCATTGTGTTGTGGGATAAAAGATCTTTTAGACAAGGCTGTGGATATTTGAGTTTTGAAGTCAGTGCCATACCTCAGCCATACCTTAGCAGAATGATAAACTGCAGAACATAATTTTGCAAATTCTGTTAACATAATTCAAGGTTTTTGATTATTTCCCCTGCATTACAATGATGGGCATTTCAGTGAATTCACAGTGATCTTTTTTAAGGTGGCACGTTGCTGCAAATCAGGGAAGATTTAAAGCAAAATGGATTAATAGATCAAACATATCACTGAGTAACAGAATTTAATAAAATCATGGAATGCATGCAACCTGTTCCACTGTTTTGCTATCCTCACAGTAAAGAATTTATTCCTAATATCTAACCTAAACCTACTCTCTTTCAATTTGAAGCCATTCCTCCTTGTCCTGTCACTAAATGCCATTGTAAAGTGTGTCTCTGTCTTTCCTGTGGGCTCCTTTCAGGTGCTGAAGGCTGCAATTAAGTCCCCCTGAGGCCTTCCCTTTTCCAGGCTGAAAAATTTTATGTGGAGAATAATGTGGTGGGAATGAACAAAAAAAAAAAAAACAAACCAAACCAAAAAAAACCCCCCCCAAAAAAAAAAAAAACCCAAAAAAAAAAAAACCCAAAAAAAAAAACCAAAAAAAAACCCACCAAAAAAAAAACCACTCTTGCTGCACCCTAAGCACCTCTGGGAAGTCTGTGATGGTTTAAGTTGCCAACTGCAGTTTGTCACCTCCTGCTTTCAGCCATCTCTGTGCCTGTGCACTGATTGACAGGTGGCAAACATGATGCCAGTACTTGCTCAGAACTGCAGATCTGGACAGAGGGTACTGCTAAGCCTGATGGCTCTGTTGGACACTGATAGAAACTGTGATGCAGAATTAGTGTGTCCCACACACATGAGCGTGTCCCATAGACTGGGGACCAGGCTTTTATTTTGCTTTTGAAGTCAGTGCTTCACAGTCCATATGCTTGACATACTGGAGGTCTTTGAAGATGTGAAGATACACTTGAAGGAGGGAGATGGTGAAAGTTCTTCTGGATTCAGAGAAACCTTCAGCAGGATCAGAGAAGAGAGGATCAGTGAGGGTTACTAAATATGTAGAATTCAGCTTTATTTTGTGCAGAAAAAGACATTCACACTCATTTCTCCTCTCATTTTCAAGGAATCTCATACTATTTGTGACCGGGAGAGTGGGTATTTTGAGAGGTATTTGGTGTTCTGTAACTGTTCTTTAGATATCCTGTTTTTGTTGCTGTATGTGGCCATTTCTTAGAAGTATGAACTGAGAACTTTTCTCTGCAGACTGTGCCATTGGTGAATTTTATCTTAGTTAGGATAAAGACTCTTTCCTTTTAGATTATAGCAGTGAATCTCTCAGTAAATGCAGGTGAACAGTTTTCCAGCTATGGAAAACTTCAGACATGTCATGTAGTACTTTTTAAACTGAAAGACAGAACAGCAAATGAACATTTAAAACATGCTACCTTAAATATTTTTGAAGATGCATTCTATCAAGAATGTGAGCTGCAAGAAATCTGAAGTATAAAGCACCTATTCTTTACATTATTGTACTGATTTTTAACTTTTTAGGGAGTCAATTTGTATTAGAACTCTTAGTGCAAGCCAGGATTTATTTTTTATTTATATTTGTATGCTCATGTATTGATTATTGCATCAGATGTTTCAAAGAAGCACTTCAAAATATGACAGTACACATAACATGGTGTTATTACTTCAAGAGAATCAGTGAAAACATGCAGCCACTTAACAGGACATTTGTAGTTTAAGTTTCTATTACAATCTCCATTATATGGCTAAACCTCCTAATTATTCTCTCTCCAATTACCAAACTTAAGTTGTTCATTGTGTTGGCCTTTCTTTATATTTTTTAAATAGCCTATGAAAAAGTAAAATATTTGAATTTGAAGCAGGAAGAAAGGGAGAGCAAGGCCTGAAATATTTGAGTAATGTGGGCAGTGGGTGAGCAGTGTATAATAACTTGCCAGATATTTGCTCTGTAGAACAACATTTTTCCTTGACATCGTTCATAAAGCTGTCATCCCCACACCACAGTAGAAAGATACTTCCCTCTACACATTTTACAATATCTTGTAAGTTTGTTTGACAGGGCACATGACAGGTCTATCAAAACTGGGAGTCTCCTGTGACAAAAATCAAGACAACTGGCAATCCTGTAAATGGAAAAGGTGGAATTTATGTATGTCAAAAGCAACCCCATTTTTATTTAAATTTGTAAAAGTTGTCTTCTCACTTTTCATTCTCATTTTTCTATCTATATGATTTGAAATATTAAATGGGAAACAGGCTGAAATGCTGTCTAGCTGTACCATGTTTTTATAAAACCTTACATGAACACTTGCTTGTCCTACCCTTGGATCTCTTTATGTCATGTAGTTGGAAAGGATTAAACTAGAGCGAAATTAGGAAATAAAAGAAATCTTGTATATTTAACTTAACACATCAGAGCTCAGTGAAGCAGGTGGCTGAACCCTGCTGAGAAAAGCTTGGGAGTTTTTCTACTTGTGCTCAATGAAGCACACAAAAAAGCTGGAAAGAAGCTCAAGGTGGTGATGGACATGGATTTCATCAATCAAGCACAAAAGTTGCATTTAAGTGCCTGAGAACATGAGCAAGTTACTTTTGTGAATTTGGGGTATACTTGGAATGGTGCAGACTGTTGTCCACAGCACTTTAGAGAGTGCTGAAGTTGATTATAACCCTTAAAAATGCTCAATCAGTCACGTGTGTTACACAGCTCAACTCAGAGGTGTTCAGGTAAGAGGAGCTGTGGGCTGTGTTTGTTCTAAGGGCTTCCCTGGGTGGCAGAGAAGGTGGCAGGAAGATCCCTGCCTGCTGTGTCCTGGCTGCTGCCTGTTCTGAACTGTTGAAACCCTGGATGCTGAGAATTTTAAACTTTCTGTGCTGAAAGGCACAGACCTGCAAGAGAACACTGCATTTCACCTGAGGCTGTGGAGAAGGTTTCCAAATTGATTAATAGCACTGGGATTCCGGGTGTGTAGTTGGTTAGAAGTGTGTAATATCACAGGGTGGAAAAGTTAGAGTTTGGGGTTTTAGAATATAGTAATAAATATGAAGCAAAATGGAGGTGTTAGGGTGGAGACACCGTCTTCTTCTTTACCTTCTTCTTCCTTCTTCTTCATGAGTTTGGGTGGTGTTTGTAATTGGACAGGAAAGTCCACATTGCAGGATTTGAGGGATCAGTTACTGGGTTAAAATAATTTAGGTATCATTTCTTAATCATTTCTTAATCATTGCTTAATTGCATAGTTTAGCCTTAAAAGACCTTGTAACAAGAGATAGTTGGCCATTTTGTGCCTTGCTAATGAAAGACTGCAGAACTCACTGCTGTGAGGCTGTAGCATTGATAAGAAACAATAAACACCTGAGTCTGAACAGGAACTAGTGTCTCAAGTGCTTTCAATCCTGACCCCGATAGAGGTAGAAAAAGGAAGCAGAAAACCCACATGAACCTTCTGGAGTGGGAGAGAATTTTCCATTTGTGGAAGCAGATCAGAAGGCTCACAAGGGGAGATTCAGCAAGTGAGTACTGAGAAGAGGGGAAAAGGAATGGCTGAAAGGATGGAAGCTCTGCCATCAGGATGTTAGACGTCAGCAGCCAGGGACACTCACTGGAGCTGCAAAAATTGGATCATCATCTCTCTCTGGTGACAAAATGGATTTACATTTGTAAGAAATGTGGCAAAAAAGCCTGCAGAGTTTTAAAGTGAAGCAGGGAGTCCTGAGGATAAGATGTCTGTGCTGCCAGTGCTTTAGAGGAGGGGTGGATTTTATTTCAGACTGTCTCTAACTTGACCTTATGGACTTGAATGTCTGGTAGAGGATGGAGTGCACCTTCCAATTTGCTATCACAGTATCCTTTTTTTTTTGGAAAGGATGTCTCAAAATGGTCTGGCCCAGCACAACTGGTCAAAGCAGGGTCAGCTACAGCAGCTTTCTCATGGCCATGTCCACTCAGATTTTGGATATCTTCAAGAATGGACACTTTATAACCTATTCTAGCATTTGTCTGTGCTAACAATCATAAAGCTCTTCCTTGTGACTGAAGGGGATTTTCTGTATTTCATTGCTCCTCATCTTTCTGTTGGAACCCAGTTGGCTCCATCTTCTTTAGGCCATCACACTGGGTGTTTATGTGGATGGGTGTGATCTCCCTGAGCCTTCTCTTATCCAGGCAGAATACTCCAGTCTCTCCTCAGGTGGTCAAATTCCTCAGCCTTTGGTGACCCTGGGCAGGACTTGCTCCAATGTCTGTGTCTCTCCTGGGCTGGGGAGCCCAGCACTGGGCACAGCTCTCCTGAGGGATCTCAGCAGGGCTGAGCAGAGGGGAAAGATCACCCCTGGCCAGACCTGCTGGTGGTTCTCCTGATGCAGCCCTCATAATTCACCCAGAAATGATCTAGTTTTATTCTTCAAGACCACCCTCCAAAGGGAACAAAGACAAAGACACAGTGAGGAGGAGACTGACTACAAAAGCATCTTCCTGATCCAGACAAACCAAGTCCTGAAAGTGTCCCCATAATGTCCCATGGTGGATTATCACCAAGGTGATAATGATTAAAAAAGTGTAAGAGTATAGTGGGCAGGGGAAACTTACTTACAAAGCTTTCAAAATTCTGTTCAATTTTCTATTTATTTATTTTGAAATTATACCAGTTCTCAGAATATTATAACTTCTAGAAGATAGAAGAGGATAGAAAGAGAGGATGGTAGGAGACAGAAGCCCAGTTTCTATTCCAAAACTGGGCTGACTTCAGGTCCCATCATAATGTTGTGGTTCATATTATCCTGTGGTATTTTAAACTTGGATGATTCTTTTTAACATTTTGAGCTTAATGCAGTTACCTTGGCACAAGTGTATTATCAAATATTTGTAATATTACATGTAAGTCTAACAAATTTCATTTTTTCACAACTCATTAGGGTTTCTTGTCTACTTCAGAAAAGTTAATTTCCTTTTTTAAAAATCATTTAGGTTTTTCTTTCTGACCTGGATTGAATGCGGGTGGGTTGCCTTAGTCAAACAATTACCAATCAACCCTCAAGCAGAGACCTTAGGAGTAATTTACACTTCTCCTATATTAAAGCTGTGATATATTTAAACTGCTTTCTTGTGTGTCTTTATTTCAATAGGAAAAAGTTACGCTCCTGCTACCTGGTAAAAATAGATCATAAGTTGCCAAACAGATTGTTTACCATTTGGTGTGATAAAATTAAACTCTTAGAGATGGACAAGAACAACTTGATTCTTTATAATCTTATTATATTTTTTAAAGCAGGGTGTGACACTTGTCATGTAGATGCAGGAATATGGAGTCAAGTACTGATGCTTAGTTGTTGCTTGACTTTTAAAAGCAACTTTTGGCTACTGTTTTTCTTCTGTTAAAGAAGAAAAACTGTGTCATACAAATTTATTGCAAACAGTTCCTGACCTTTGAATGATACAATTCCTGACCGTGTTCTAATTATTGAGCTAAAGAAAGTGGGCATAGAATGAATTCTGGATAGCTGAAATTACATATTTTGACACTTTGTAAAGAAATCTAATTTCTAAAAAATCTAATTTTAATGTAATTACTCCTGTCAAAAAAAAAAAAAAACCCAGCAAAACCCAAAAAATCCACCCAAGAAACCTCAAAACACCTGAAATCTCCCAAACAAGCTAAAGACAAAAAAAAAATTGGTTTTAAATAAAGCAAAGACCCATCATTCTGGTTAAATAAAATTGAATTCAAAAATAAAATTGCTGTTCTATCATAATTATTTGAATTGTCCTTTTTCCCTACTCTCTTTTTCTGTCTGAAAGTTTATTACTCTATAGAAATATTTCAAGAATAGGAGACTGTTTCTTTTGACTACTGACTATTGTGTAATTACCTGGGATCATACCAAAAATTATTCCTTTCTTTTAGCTGGTGTTGCTGCTGTAAATTGAAGCATTAACACCTCTGTGTTTGTTACAGTGTGGATACATTAACTTGCCTTTTGGTGAAATGATTTCTAACAAAGCCAGTATTTTACTAAGATTTAGGAGAATTAATTTATAAGGAGTTCTTAATTTTACAGAAATCACAATGTTTGCCGTAATTATATTTTTTGTTATGTCAAAATTAAAAAAAAATCCATTTTGGGATGAAATAGAAGTATTATGGTGATGTTTAGCAGAGTAGCCCATTAAGCATGTATTCTTAGCATCATAATTCTGTAGGAATAGGTAGCTAGAGCATCTCAATGCATTGTCTGACCAGGAGTGAGTCAGGTTTCTTGAGTTGCATCTCTAAATAAGTGTACACAAGTAGAATTTTATGGAGAAGAAACTTGGAGATTGTTGCATGTTGTTCTTCTTTTTTCTAGATAAAAACAAATTTGTCAAATTTGTTTCATTGTTTGTTTGTTTTCCTCAGTCATTCATTCAAAATAAGGTAAAGACAAAAGCCACTCATGGCATCAATTATAAGGTGAAGAATATTCAGTGTATGTTTAGATGAAATAGTGTTTCCATAGGAGCTGTTAAGAGTCAGCACTCTTCCCAGTTTTCTGCTTTTGGTTGTATTTTCCCATTGTGCTCTTTTTTCTGCCAAGCTTAATGGGTGGTCAAGTGGAATTCACAGAACAAGGATGGGTTTCACTTAGGATTTAATCGAGTTTGAGTAACAGTTAGAAAATGCATGATTATGTTTTAAACCTCTGAAATTATGAGTCACTGTTTGGGAGTTTCCTGCTGCATATTTATGAAGTGCTCAGAGGTGACTCAATGTGTTTTTAAAGTAAGCATTTGTAATGGTCTTAAGTGTGCGCTAACCCCTTAGGGTGGGAATCAAGTTAGCATCCTAAATAAAATCAAAATAGTGGTTTAAACATCAGGTAACTAGACTAAGCAGAAAAACAGCATGTGGATGTGATTGTTAAGTACAAACTTTCCGCTGAAAAGTCCAGATGCTGCTAAAGCATAACTGGATTCTACTGCTGCAAGCAAAAAAAACCCAGATCCTTCCTTCCTGGAGTCCGTCCTTCCTGGACTCCTTCTTTCCTTCCTTTTTTAATGTTATTTTTGTAGGATGATCTGTTATTTTTAGAGCATTATTGCTCTGTGTGAAGAATACAGATGTGTCAGTAGTGGCAGCTGGAAAACAGGATTGGTGCAAGTATTGTCTGAGCTCATGCTCAGAAATCAGCACCAAACACTTGCTGCAGACTGGTCAAATTGTCACTGACAAGTCCTTTATAAATCTGGATTTCTGAGAGAGCCTGTGTTACACCTCTCATTTGCTTTGTGACCTTTGCCTCTGGAAAATTTGTCTGTATTTTTGTAACATCACAGAATTTAAAGTGTATTCTTAGCCTTCAGGAATCCTCAGTGCAGGTGGGACTGGAGCCAGCCAGCAGAGGCTGTGTCCACCTGCCTGAATTGTGCCAGAATGGGGTCAATGAAGAGTGGAAATTAATTTTCATGTCATCTTTATATCTGACTCATATCTGCAATTATTTTTCATATGTTTACTGAAGAGCTAAGTCCAGATTCCCTGTCCTGAGGGGAAACTTTTGAGGGAATCACATACTGAGAGTTTATAGGAGCACTGACTGTGTGTTTTATTGGTGTGACTAAAGGCTTGGTTGCTTGGCAGATTGACTTTCAAAGAGCCTGCCCAGGGAAAGAAGAAAAATATATCAGAATGGAAAGTGCTGCTTTTCTGCAACTCAAAGAACCCATTTCTAGCCAGACTAGAGGACAGATTTAATTTCTGAAGTCTTAGTTCTTGAAAACTAATTTCACTATTTTCTCATTCTATTAGTTTTGATCATCGTATTAAGGAGTAGGAATTTGCACTATTCATTCCACATTAAACTCATTAAATCAGTGATAAATTTAGCTTGGTAACTTTACTTGATTTTAAAAGTGATTGTGCTACTGGAGCAATTTTTTCCAACCCAAGCAGCAGCTGAAAAATCTGAAGTGCTCAGTCTCTCATATTTATGTGTTAATGTCTGTGCTGAATAAACAGATCTATAGATAAAGTTCTTCAAGCATTCCTCTTTTAAAGCTCCTTTCTTCATTTGCTTCTACTTTTGAAAATTCACTAATTGGGCTTATCCCTTCTAATCAGAGGAATTCCTGAAAAAATTAGGATTGTTTAACCCAAGAATTCCAAAGCGCTCTCCAATAAAAATCTGATCATTTCCAAGAGTCTTTTATAGAATTTGATTTTCTTTTTCTGGTTTGCTGGATGCATTGTTTCTTTTAAAGTTACTTCAGTTATTGAAGAGGAGGATTTTTACCTTTTAGGGTGTGAGTATATTTTTTCTTCAGAGTGTAGTACAATAATATTATGAATAAAAATTATACACATAGTGAAGTGAGCTGGCTTGAGCGGAGTGTTTTGAACAGTGAGTGGATTTGAAACCTTCATGAAACCATTTGTATGGGATGGATCCCTGTGATATAAAATAGAAACTCTGGACCTCTGTAAGACCTTGCGCCCATAGGGGGTGCATGTGATTCTTCCTTCTTTGTCTGGAATATTATTTTCATATTCTCTGGTGGTTCAAAAGTTTGTAACTTTGAGAAGTTAAGTTGTATGTTGCCATTGCAGAAGCAGAGCGATTAAAGCAGTTATTTTATACTTACTGTTGGTAGATGTGGTAAAACCAGAAATGAAACTGCAGAGTTTCAGGGTTATTATATTGGGTTATAGGGTACATATGTTGTTAGGGGTATAGGGTATTATAGGATATGTATGTATATATATGTATATGTATTATAGGATACATTTGTTGGGGTACTGTTGAACTGGGTTTTGTTAATGAAGGGCAGCATCATGGTAAGCAAATCTGTCCGAGTCCTTTGAAGCATGTTCAGAGCTCCTGAAAAAAAGAGAAAATCATTGATACTGCTCACTTGATTCCTAAAACACTCCCAGAGACTCTGACAAAAAGCTCTTTGAGAGAGGTAAGTGTGCTGTGAGATGAAAGTGAATGTCCCAACGTGAGTTGAGCTGGTTCAAGGCAGGATAAGTGGCTCGTTTGCACACTGCAGGGTGGTCTCCTGCCTAATTCCTTGGGATTGTGTTGTGCCTGTGCATGCTCTTAAAGGATCTGGGCATTAGGGTGATTAGGAATGTGCCAAAGATCATCAAGGTAGCACACATGGAAACCAGCTCTTAGGGATTACAGGCTTATCCTGCAATAGGGGTGGGGGGTTAAAGTTTGAGGTGAAGATCAGCACTGATCCACATATGCATGGTGAAGTTAATGCACATGAAGAATCTGGAGTCTTAATTCCAAATGCACAGTGATGGGCTCTGAATTAACCATTGCAGTGCAGGGTAGAGATCTTGGAAGCATGAGATGCTCTACAAAGGCAAACAGAATATAAGAAAGTAAAGGAATAGAGAACAAACCAAGAAGTTTTTTCTTTACCTCTCTTTGTGTGCAATCTTACCCTCTTTTCTCACAAAGGACATGGTGGAAATAGAAGGAACAGGGAAGGGGTTGAGGAAGAGTGAAACAGTGTAGAAATGTTTGGAATGAAAAAAAAAAACTGAATAACTTTGTGGTGTTACCCAGGGACTTGAGGTTGTTGCATATCAGCCTGTTGAGGCTTGGTGGTGTTGCTTTTGTGGGAAGGTTGGAGGAGGACTCACCCTGCACTCACCATTTGCAGACCTTAGAAGTGTTGTAGAGCTTTGTAAAAATCTCACTTGGTAAACTGGGAATATATTCTGGGAGGCAGTGCTTGTTTGCTGAGTCTGGGGCAGCCAGATGTGGTGTGGAGCTATTAAAGAAAGACCTGTGCTTGCTCTCTCCAAAGTGAGAGGTGACCTGCCTGTGAATGAGCAGCAGCAATGAGCAGAGGGGTCAGTCCCAGCTGGGAGTCACTTCTTCAGCACTTGTTTCTGGTTTATTCTGAAGTTCTTTCTGAATTGTGACTAGGTTTATATGTAATTTCATTTAGGGTTTCATGACATGTGGGGTTTTTATGCTGTATCTTTGTTATGCCCACATCTTGGTTTTATCCACCTCTGACTGGGGTGTGCCTTTAGTGAGAAGGGATCTGCCAGCATTTGTGCCTTTACTCCTGGGGACTCTGCCTAGAGGGTGATCTGAGCAGGTTTCAGTGAGAAAATACATGCAGTGATGCTGCTTTACAGCACCCAGCACGTTCCTAGCCATTGCTGGGAGAACCAGGTGGTCTCCACGTAGAGAAATTTCCCCTTGGAAGGGTGTGTATATGTCTGTGATTTCTTCATCAACATATGTCCCTGCATTTATTCTCTCTTTCTACCTTCCTACTTCAGAGTCAGGGCAGGATTTATCCAAAGCACTGTGGGCAGCTGGTCAAGGGAGGAGATTCTGCCCTTCTCCTCTGGTCAGACCTCACCTGCAGTGCTGTGTCCAGCTTTGGGGCCCAGCACAGGAAGGACATGGAGCTGTTGCAGCAAGTCCAGAGGAGGCCACCAAGATGATTGGAGAGATGGAGCACCTCTGCTGCAAGGAAAGACTGAGAGAATTGGGGTTGTTGAAGAGAATAGATGGCTTCAGGATGACCTCATTGTGGCCTTCCAGTACCTGCAGGGAGCCAACAGGAAAGGTGGACAGAGACTGCAAGGGCCTGGAGTGACAGGACAAAGAGGAGTGGCTTCCAGCTGAAAGGGAGTAGGCTTGGTTTAGATAAAAGCAAAAACATTCTTTACTATGAGGGTGCTGAGGCCCTGGCACAGGTTGCCCAGAGAAGCTGTGGCTGCCCCATTTCCAGAATTGCTCGAGGCCAAACTGGATGGGGCTCTGAGCAACTCGGTTTAGTGGAAGGTGTTCCCATGCCAGGGGGGTTGGAATGAGATGGTCTTTAAGGTCCCTTCCAGCTGATGTCATTCTAAGATTTCAGAATCAGAGAAGCTATTAAGGAACATGTGTTCTGACTTGCCCCTCTGTTCCTTCTCATCCTCCAAGACTAGCATGCAGGGCTGCCTTGTTCCCCAGCACATTTTTCTAACACATTTTGCAGTTTAGTGTCAGCAGACAGAAAACTCTCCATGGGAATGTTCCACAGAAAAGTTACTTGTGTTTAAATTATTTTTAATCTCTCATCTGTAGCCCAGCCAAGAATGAGATGCTGTGATAGCTGTGGTCAGCAGTGCTGGGACTCAGGCTCAGGGAGGTAAAACCTCTGAGGCAGCTGAGAATGGGCATCAGCCCCTTGGGCATCCAGCTGCAATAGTAGGACCCAGGAGGCCTGGATGCAATTTGCCTTTAATTAAAGAAGGCAGAATTCTGTGATTAATAAAACAAAAATAATTATGTATTTCCTGAATATTTCCAGAGGGGATTTAAACTCTAGGAGGGAATATTGTCCAGGGGAATTATGCTGTGTATTCCTCCCTTCTGTCTTTAGGAACTAACAACTTGTATTCCAGCTAAAAAATGTGCACAAAATCACTTGTGAATGTGTGGCTGCAATAGTCAATTAGGAAATGCAGAGTTTAATGAGAGATGAATGCTCTTCAGTACAAGATTGCTGGAGATTATATTTTATCTGTCAGCCTGTGTATCTGTTTGTCAGAGCGACCTTTGATTCACCCTATTTATTAATGCAGAATGACTACACCAGGCCTGCTTTTAAACTTAATATTATTCTGCTCACATCTCCATTCTCATTATAAACATGGCTATTTTTAGCCTGCACAGATTCAGAATATGCCTTGTAAGCTTAAGGGGGATTTATTGAGCTCCTGTGTGTATTAACTAGAGATTCCTTGTTGAAGCTTACTGATTTAAGGTTGGGGAGGGGTAAAATGTACTATTTAATTCCCAGTATATGCCTGCAGGAGCTATATTTAGCTTCAGCTACTTGCCATTGTGCTATTTTTGCTGAGAGATGCAGCACTTTCATTGTTCAGGGGTTTAACTAGACAGAAACGTGGATGGATGAGCTCCATAAACTCTGGTGTGGTGCAAGAATTGCTGCTGAAAGTCACCTGAGTAACACTGCACCAGAGCTGCACACAACAGGCACCTTGTTCACCAAGCTGGGTGTGTAAAGTCACCTGTTAACACAGGTGCTACAAATTACATTGAATTGTGTGGCAGACTGATAGAGAAGCTTAACAGGAGTGGCTATGTGGGCTCTGTTTGTATTTGTACATGTCTTAAAGGTCTGACTTGCTGCAGAGGCACAGTTTATTTCATTGCTTAATCAGTTGTTAAGAATTTTATCCTGGCTTTTGTAGTTGCCAAGTGTATTTTCAATAGAATACAGAAGAGAAAAAATTAGCATGGAGAGTGTGTGCTGCAGTTGGGTCCAGGAGGATGATTACATATGCACTACAAGATCATTACATATGCATGTCCTTTTTATAATGCATGTCTCAGGGCTCCTGCTATCAATTACTGCACTGTTTGGTGCTCTAAGGAACAATATCTACAGGGAGAATCTCCTTTTCTTACTTGGGCAAAATTAGGAATTTTACCTTGACCAATGAAGTATTCCAGTGGATTCAGATTTGCTTCAGGATTGGCATGCAGACAAAAGTATAGGTGCTTTCTTGGGTGCTTAAATTCTCTTTAAAAACATAGGATATATGTTTTAGCAAAAATAAAAAAAAAAATAAAAGAGGTCAGTCATATCATCTATGAAAATGCAAAAAGCTTAAAGGACATTTTGTGTATCAGAAAGGATAGCCATGACTGAAGAGACTGATACTGTCCAGTGAGAGTGCAATGAATAAATCTCTTTCTGCAAAGCAAATGGATCTCTTCCTGCCTATCGTAAGTTCATGGTTGGACTTGATGATCTTGGAAGTCTTTTACAACCTTATTGAATCTATGATTCTGTGGTATTGCTGTGTACTTTTTCACAACAATTACTTTCAATTAAAAATTCAATTTATTATAGAATTTTTTAAAATAATAATAATAATAATAGTATTTTCTACAGGCAGAAAAATTTGTTGGTGTGATCAAATTCTTATCTTCATTTCTTAATACGGACCTTTCTTGGGCAGCCTAAATTTGTGCCAGACACTAAAGACATTAGAGAGAAACAATTTGTTTTCAATTTTGAAACAATACCTTGAATTAACTCTTGTGGGGTGTAAAGTCTTGATGCTCTCCTCATAGCAGCTGCTGAACTCCTCTTCCCAAATGTCCTTTCAACATCAGCATTTTAAGTAAAGGAAGGTCTGAGTGCAAAGGAATGCTGTGAATTCCTGCATGGAAGAAGTTTTGAGGAGATCAAGATTCAGGTCCTTCAGGGAGTTGGATCCAGAGACTCCATGCTAACGAGTTGTGCAGATCTCAAACCCCAGATTCCAGCAGTGCTATTCTTTCTTTGGGGATGAATAGACATGATGCTTCTGTCATTTAAGTGGCAGATATTTTTTTCCTATTAGATTGGAGAGTTTTGTCCTCCCAAGGAGAATTATAGAATTTGAAGCTGACCAAAAGTGTCTCTGTTTTTCCTCTTTAGCAGTGTGGGAGTGTTGTTGTTTTTTTTTTTTTTTTCCCTTTTATCCTCCTGAGTACAGGTGGGCAGGAGAATATTCAGCCCATGGACATAGAGACACCACTTGCTTCTCCCAACACTGCTATTAAGCCTCATTCTTTTTTACACAAAATCATCCTTTAAGTCTCTTCGTTTTATACAGACTTTATTCTTTGTCAGGTTACCATGTGGAACCATGGGCTGTAGACTCAGTGATGAGAGGAAGAAGCAAAAATGACAGGAATTCTTTTGTTAGACCATTGTAAATTAAGCTCAAGAAAGTGCTAATCTATATTAATTTTGATAGCCAGATGAATATCCAGGCAGAACTGTGTGCATTTTCAAATGCCAGGACTGGGTTTGGAGCTCAGTGCTAAACATAGACACAGTCCTTGTGTTCACAATTTGCTACAAAGTGGAAGCTTGATGTATTTGAGTCTTACCTTCCTTGGTTTCAGCTATTTAGGCATCTCCATTTCCTTCCCAATGCTCATTTTTTGGCCTTTTCCTTAAAATAAAAAAGATTCAGCTGTGTCCCATGCCCTGTATTTGTGTCTGAAACATGTTCCTGGACCAGCATTTCCCATGTGCTTGCATTAAAAGCTTGCAGCATGCAGGACTGAACCTTTTTGAGGTCGATCCTGTCCTGCACGTTTTTGGGGACATCTCTGGTGTTGTCAGGAGCTTGAACATTGCCAGGCTCACCTGCTGCCCTTGAAAAGAGTGTGATTAATTGGAGAAACTTGCTTTCTCCTTGTTACTGCCAGATCATTTAATTAGTTACAGCTCAGCAGCTGAAATTCCTGATCCATGGTTTATTTACACAAAGCTCTTTAAAGATTTTCAGCATTCCACACAGTAGAAGAAATGGAGAAATTAATTTTGTTGAGATAGATCCTCTGGTGCCTTTTGTGAGATGGAACTGATGAAGTAGCACATTTTTACTTGTCTTTTTTTACTGATAAGGATTTTACTGATTGTTGGTCAGAGTTGAGTATGAGAGTGGAATTGTCAGAGAAGAAGAGGAATGAGGGAGGGAGGCAGAGAGAACTTAACAAAATTGGGGTTTATAGTAAGTTTAAGGAAGAAAATCCCACACCCAAACCAGAAAAAACAAGGCAACAGGTGAGAAAACAGGCTAAAGTCAGAAAAAATGGCTGAACACTCAGGAATGTGTGGAGCCAGTGCTGCTTATGGGAATTTGGGTGAGAAGCAGATCAGGAGCCAGGATAGGATTTGGGAATAAATCATGTTTACAGTTGGGCAAGTAATCTGTATTTTTTTTCTTTTCCAAAGGAAGGTGTATTGGAAGGTTACACACCTAGAATAAATTATTTTTCAAATTTCAAGCCCTAATTGCATAAGAAGTTATACTCATTAATGAGAATTGTGTTCTAGAAGCCATTCAGAAGCTAAAATGGAAAGATTATGTTCTGAATTTGTATATTTTTGAGTCTGGTCTTCATGCTATTTTTTTCCACCTTAATTTTTAAATGTTGTGGATTTAAGGAGGAGTCTGTAGTGCTACAGTCTGGTATTTCTTCAGTCATTGCAGTCAGCATCTACAGTTCCTTGGGAGCAAACTGCCTGTAGCACTGACATTTCATCTTCTATTAAGTGCTGAGATCTACTTAGTGTCATTTTTACTGTACTAAGGGAATTTAGAGAAGACCTGAAAGCACAGTGTATGTGAGCCTTGCTCACAAATGATGATGAAGCTTTGTGTTCTTCTATGGAAGTTTTATTTTCCTTTGCATAGAGCATATAATGATTGCATCTCTGCAGGTGGGCCTTTATATCCTTGATTTATACATCCTTAACATGCTCTTGGTCTAAGAAAATTCTTGAGCTAAAATAGTGTTATTTGCCACACAGAACTTTGAGCACTTCTTTGGGGGGCAGATTTTCTTGAGTCTGGTATTCAGTCAACCATCCCTCAGTTGAGAACAAGCAGAGAGAAAGGACTGAGCACCATATTTCACTTGGCAGCACAAGAAATGCCCTTCACACAGCTTTTCCTCCATTCATTTCTCTGTTTCTTTTGTCATAACCTGTTTTGGAGTTTTCTGGTCTGAGTAACGTTCCAGCTTCTGCATGAGCAACAACAATCTATAGAATTAGGTGGAAATTCTCTTTAGATTTGAGACTCTGCTTCTGTGGAGGAAGTACTGTGGTAGTAATTCAGTGGAAATACTTGCTCTGAGCTGTGGAGTGCAATTGAATTGGCAATTAAAAATCAGTATTAGAGGTGTTGCTGCTCAGAGTCACCACTGAGGTGTTGGCAGGTGGGTGATGACTGTTGCCAGTGAGTGAGGAAACTTTAGTGCCCAATGGCTTGCTTTTCATTTGTGGCATCAAACCTCAGTTCCTTTCTAACTTTGCTTTATATTTTGAGAGAACAAACCGGTGCCAGCTCTATGCTGAAAATACTTTGAGGAAAAAATGCATGAAAAACCAAACCAGCAATTTTTGATAGTTTATCTGCAGAATATTTCTGGTAGGTGTCATTGGTAGTGGGTGCTGTTGGATAAGAATCTCTCATTTGGAACTTAGACGCAGAAACATTTTTGTTTCCTTTTCTTCATCAATAGAAGGAAGGACCAATGAAATCATAAAAAAATTATCAAGCCAAAGCCATCACAGTAAATATTTACCACTGAGTTTCCAGAATGGTGCTCTGCCTTAAAAACAAGAATCTCCCAAAGTCCACAGGTTTCTGAATTTCAGATGTGTTCAATGGTTGGCAATAGGCTTCTTTTCCTGCCTGCCCTGAGAGCCTGGTGTACTCCCTCCTTCCTTCCCTTTGGTTTTTATGGATCATCTGCTGGCAGAATGACATTCACAGGGATACCTTGCCATCTCATTTTCAGTCTGCAGTGATGCAATTTGGAGAAATCTAAGTGATCCTATTGGGATTTTTAAGGATAAAGAGAATCTGCAGCTCAGGTTGTGATTTCTGTAGGTTTCACAAGGAGTCAGGGTACAACATTATTTAAATTGGGGGCTCTACTATTTGGGCCATTCTCTGCAGGTGATGTCAGAGAGAGTGGTCAATTATTTTAAATTTGTAGGTATATGAAAGTAGGATTTTTTTTTTCTATCATAGAGATGGAAAATCTTTCATGTTATAGATGAAGTAATTTTTGAGGTTTTAAAGGAGATTGAATTTTGTTGTTGTGGGGTTTTTGAAATATTTTTTTCTGTTCATATTACATAAATCCTAAGCAATGAAACTTTCTCTAACCACCTGAAGGCTCCTGAAAAAAAATTATTTCCTTCAGTCATGCTCCTCCCCTACAGATCCATCTACAGTCCTGATGTAAAGTCTGCCTGATAGTTTTCTTTGTGTGCACGTGCACATTCATAGTCTCCTGCAAATCATCATGGCCAGAGAAAGAACAGAAGTTTGGGTGTTCTGCAGTTGTCAGAATCTCTTGTCTCTGCAGTGTTTACTGTGCCCAGTTAGATATTACATTTTGGTTGAGAAGGGATGTCCTGCTGCTGTCTGGATTAACAGAAGATGGTTGGGTTTCCTTTTCCCTGTTCTCTCCAGTGGGATTTCAGGAGACACAGCATCATCAGCAGGATTTCCCCCACAAATTCCTCACTGCAGCAAGGGACCAAAATTATGATGGTGCCCTTAAACTCTCCTGCTCATCAGTGGCACATAATGGTTATAGTTTTAGCCTTTTTTTCTGGTGGTTTTTCACTTGGTCTAGGATGGAAAGGAGTTTGAATCTGGAATACTGATGCTCTGTGACCTTTCAAGCTGAAATCTGTTAAGTGTCTGTCTGTAATGACATAGGGCTGGTCCTGCTAAAGCAGCTTTATTCCATGGTCCTGTGTAGAGTGAACCATGGAGCTTTTCCCAGCAGGACTCTGTGAGCATTACAGCAGTAATGCAGAACATGCACAGAGTTTTCACCATGCCCTAATTGAAATTGAAGTCCATTCTCACATTACAACATAAGTAGTGTCAGATCCCTGTACTTACAGAGCCTGGCTTTGATTTTTATGAAATGGTCCAGCTGGTTAATTAGGATGAAGTATGTTTTGAATGGGTTTGTGCTTTTTTATTTTTGTGTTTAATATTGATTAGCTCTTCTGACATAACATAAACTTGAGTTCATGAAGTACAAATTAGGAATTGACATAAACAGAGTAGATGGGTATGTCCAGAGTGCCCAGTGAAGGGTTTTATTTGTATTGTAAGATTACTCTCATGAATTTTAATGAAACTAAATTAAGAATTAAAATGATTCCACTTAAAAGCAAGTCGGAAATAGGCAGAACAGTTAAGTGCACACATGCAACAGAATATTAAACTCTTGATTTTAGTATTCTTTAAATCACTGGAATGTGGTTATTTTAAGAAAATGTTTCTCTCTCAGTTTCTTTTCCTTCAGCCAGACTTATAAACAGAATGGTATCAAACAGAAATGGAGTTTTTTGTAAGTTGGAAAATCTTTAGATTGTTCCTTAGAGCTCATGATAAAAAATAACAGGTCTCATAAATTTTTTTGTGAATCTTCAGTTGAAAGGCAGAGTGCTTTTACCTTTCTGAGGCTTGATGGTGTCTGACAAATAGATTTGCTTTCCTGGGTAAGTTGTTGACTTGAGGTTTGGCATTTTTTGCCTTTTTTTTTTATAAAGAATGAGCTAAAAGCCAAACAAAGGCGAAATTGGTGTTGTTTCTAAACCTTTTAAGAAGTGTCTGTCCTTCCAGATACAGGCTTCAGCACAATATGTGCTGTCCATCTCAGGCTGGAGGGCTGGCACTGCCTCTGTCCTTGCTCTGAGGTGTGGCAGTAGCAGCTGCCCAAAGACCAGAATAAAAATGGAGAAAATAAAAAAAAATCAGTGACATTTCCCAAATTCTCACCTTGCTTCCAGCAAATGATATTTCAGGAACATAATGAAAGAGGAGGTGGTGAATAATCTCTTTGGATCAATCAAAGGGTTGTTCTGAGCTTGAACATGATGATGACGTGGGGACTGTGCTGGGAAGCTGCTCCCATGCTGTTCATCGAGGGGAAAGACACAAAGCCCCAAATTTCCTCACAAAAGTAAAGGCTCAGTGCTGCTGAGAGCAATGAGTGCAGAGGGCTCATGCTAGAGAATCATCCTCATTTTTAATATTTATTAACCAGCCATTTCCTATAAAATGAACACAAAGACAAGATGCATGCAGTTAGGTGTTGTTAGTTCATGGACATGAGAGTAAGTTTGCAGTGACTTGTTGAGAGACCAGATTCTTTTAGCTTTATATAATCTTTATCTGCCCCCAAACTTTGAAGCTTTTGATTAGATAGTGAAGTGGTGAATATTTTTCAAGTGTATGAAGGAGTGGAGCATTTAATAAACCCTAACTCTTATAAGCAACTTTTTTCATTTTTTTGATGTTGAATGTGATATGGAGAGGAATTATGTAAAGGGAAGTCCAGCTGACTTTGTGCTGCACTCTTTAGTTTTCAAAAGGATTAAGCAACTGTTTGCCTAAGCTGCAGTTATTTGTTAGATTGCCTTTTTTCCTGAGATAACAGAATGGATGGGTTAGGAAAGCAAATTTGCAAATCACTTCTGTGGCCTAATTTAATTGAACTTGTGAAATGCACAGTAGTGAAAAATAGCTAACAAGGAATTGACTTTTATTCCTCTAGACACTGGAAGCCGTTTTGAATTTCAAGTACTCTGGTGGACCAGGACATGCTGAAGGATACTACAGGAACCTTGCCCTGGGCCTCCACGTGGAGGTGGAGCCCTCTGTTTTCTTCACTCGCATCAGTACCCTGCCAGCAACAAGGTGAGCCTTGCCCTGACTCTTGAAATCTCACTCATTGTCTCTGTTCTAGTGAATACAACTTAAAGACCATATTGGAAACATTTTTAATATCATCAGCATCATGTAGGTAAAGAATTACTCGAAGAAATTTTCTAAATTGCTCATTTAGGAGTTTATTGAAGCAATTCATGTGCATTCAGCAGCGTCTGAGGTTCAGATGTTTTCTCACAATGACGTATTTTAGCACAGACTGGAAATTTCATGTTTATTGTACAATTTGATGACTTTTTTTTGTATCTCTTAGCATTTGTGGTGTGTTGTGTATTACAGAGTTTGGAGGTTTTGTAGCAGAATCTTACTGAAAATGTACATGTGAATGATGTTGCGAATAAATTGTGACCAGACTCTCCTTTGGTGTTTGTTTTCTCTTGCAAACCACAGAGTAGTTGCACATGTCATAGTGAATATTAAAATCAAAGCAACACTTGATGGCAAATGCTGTGATAATCAAAATCTGTTTGAGTAAAATTTATCAGCCACTGAATGCAATCAGTTTTAATAATTAGTAGGATTACTGTAAAAAAAAACCTCTATGCACAGTGGGAACAAGAATTTGGTTTGATTAAATTCTGAGATTATTTCAGTGCAGTTGTGTATGCAACACCAATCATAATAATAATTGAGAGGGAGCTTAATTGATCCAAGAGATTCCTGCTAGGCCTGGGACCCTTTCATGACAGACTTAGAAATTTAAAGGTGGGCAAGAAGGAAATGCCAGTCTAGGAGATACTGGGTGAATATTTAATTTTCAAAGGAAAGAATTGAGTCACCAGTATCATACCATGGTAGAAATGTCCAAGGATAGATGGACAGCCTGTGGCAGCAACATAGCCTGAAAAACAGGGCTGTGAGCAGAAGAATAAAAACATCAAGGAAAGTTTTAGGCTTGAACATGAAGAAAAGTTGGAGAGTCTGGAGCAAGAAGAGTGATAAGATGGGATTTTTTGCTAAAGCATATGTTTAAAGCAACTTCTGCTCCTGCTGAAGGGAAGATGACTGACAAGGGAGTGGAGTTTTTAATGCCAAGAGGGACGGGATTCTGTTCTTCTCCACAGGGGATACAGCAAATAATGACCTTTGCAGTTAGCAAGAGAATTTTAGGTTAGGCAAAGATACTGAAATGCTGCAATAGTATTTTTTAAGAAAATGTTCAAAAATGAGACAAACAATATTATTTTTAATGAGTCATTTGTGTCCAGCTTTTATGAAACCATATGGCTGTATTATGAGCATTTTGCTGCTTGAAAGTGTAACATAACACAGTTTTATTATTTTAGGAATTGCTCAAGTAAAGCAAATCTGATGCCGTTTGGCAAAGGCAGAACACAGTATCCAGAACAACTGTTTGCAAAATTCTGGGCCCCTTTTTAATGATGTTCAGTTTCATCCCTGCAATGGCACATTCTTCAGCCTTTGAAAGGTTTTCAAGATTGAATAAGTGATCTCTCTTGAACAACCTGGAAGTACCACAGCACCAGCTAAAGATAGTTTTCAAAAAGGCTCATTATAGAGGTTAAAATAACCAGATTTCATTTATTATTTGAATGCCTAGTTCCCTCCATTCAGTGTCAAAAAAGCTCTCCATACTCTCAAAATGTATATTTTTAGTGGACAGACTGCTCTGTGGTTCACTGCAGTTCCTTACAGGGTGGATTGGGGGTGAAGCTGCAAACCTTCCATAAAAGCTTCAAATGCAACCTGATGCTTTTATTTGACTCTCCCTTGTTGAGATTTTGGCTTTTTGTGCTTGGCTTCCTGATTTGTGTAGGCCAAGGTTATCCCACCCCTGCCTTGTCAATCTGCTCTCTGGAGTTCATGATGTGGGGCAAGCATTTAATCCTGAAATGCTTACACAGAGATGGAGGTGCTAATTCAAAGGCAGAGTTTCTGTGTTAGCAGGGCACAGCTTCCCACGTAGTGTGGCAGCTGGTGCTGTATTTAGTGGCTCCAGTTCAACTCACCTTGTGTGTGTTTGCTTCATCCTTTGCCTGTTCACCACTATGATCAGTTAAGTCAGTGGAAACTTCCAGTGGTTTGATGATTGGAGATGTAGTTAAAGATGTGGCTGCTTTTAAGGGTGCCTAAAAGCTTTACTGAGTTGGAGAAAAAGACTGTAATATTTCTCTTAGAAATGTTTTCTTGCCAGACCTGTCAAAAAGCCTTTTTTTTTTTTTTTTTTTTTGGTTGTTACTTCAGGTATATATTGTTTGCTAAGTCATGAATGGATTTTGTGTTATCTCTTACTGCTTGTTGCATGTTATTGGCTTTAGTGATCTGTAACACTGTTCCTTTGCTCTTGTTCATCCCTGTGCAGGTTCTCCATCAGAAGGAGAAGTCATGGCATTTGATATTATAATTTAGAGTGAAAAATGGCAGAAATGTGTATCCCAATGTGCTGAGGATAACTGTTCATCATTAGAGGAAACAAAATTTATTTTTTTACTGTTGATCATCTCTGCCAATATCTGAGACACAGCAGCAGCAAATTCTAAGTTTGGGTTTTTTTATACTTTTGCTTGCTCTGGTAAAAACTCTGATTTCCTTTTGGTTTACAACTGAGACTTCATTGCTTAAGCACTGTCTGAGGTGCTGAGCTATTTTTGTTTAGTCATTACAAGAAATTGTATTTTATGATTTACTTCCTTAGCTGTCATTTCAGAATGGAAGTTATCATTGCTTTCATTATCTGGATTAATTTTTTTCCATTTCTTTTTCATTTTATTGTTTTTATTTTACATTTTTGCCTCCACAAAAGTAAGAAACATTAGCTTAGTAACTCCTGGGCTTAAAAAGTCAAAGCAAACTAAAAAAACTTTGAGCATTGATTCTTCCCTTAGGCCTTTAGTGAAAAAACCTCAGGAAAAAATGTTAATGAAAACACTTCACCCCCCATTGTAACATAAAGATTATGGTTTATGTAGAAATCTTCCAAACTTAATTAGTATTTCTTCTATTTAGCTGCTGGAGCAGAAATGCATGGGAAATATCACTGAAACAACTGGGGATTTGGGCTTGGCTTTTGTTTTTTTTTAAATATCTAAGCAAAATTATATCTTCCACTCATGCACAAGTTCCTGCCTCACGAGGAGAAGCTTCATTAACCACATCTCAAATATATCTTCAGTTGTTTAATCATGTTAACAGATCCCTTTAACCTTTGTCTGTGCTGCTCTGTGGGGTTGAGATGGAGTGGATGCAGCCCTTGCCACGCTGCCGTGCCTGATCTGCTCCCGAGTCTGGTCCAGATCTCTGCTCTGCCCACACCCAATTCTGGTTCAATCTCTGCTCTGCCCACACCCAATTCTGGTTCAGATCTCTGGTCTTCCAACACCTAAATCTGGTTCAGATCTCAGCCCTGCTGTTGGGACAGAGCATGTTCTGTCAATGAAGAACTGACAGAACATCACTGAAGAACCCCTCATCTGCTCCCAGGTCCTTCCCTGGGTGTCACCCCGTGCTCCCTCAGCTGCCTGCACCCAAAGAGGCTGGCAGAGCAGCCTTGGGCTGGGAAATATTCCCTCTGAGCATTTTCCCTGTGATCCTTGGCTCTGCTTGCTGGTGAGTGCAGGGAGGGGACTGTCCCAGGAGCATCATCAGGAACGCCCTGGAATGGGGTATAAGGGTTGCAAGTTTTCCCACTCTGTCCTGAAGCTCAATGAGATCTTGAAGGGCTTCAGGGATCTACTTGTTTAACCAGTTATTTGCCATAAAATGCAGATACATCTATGTAGTACAATTGTCCAAATTGTCTCCTGTCATTGCCTTACCACGTGAATCAATTCCATACCAGGGCTCAGCCCCAAACACTGCTGTGCTTCCAGGCCTCCAGGCAATGCAGCTCCCAGCAGGTTCCAGGCTGCCACTGGGGATCCCATGATCTGACCCTAGACTGCCAGTGGAGATGGATTGTAGGTGGTTCAGTGTAAGGAAATATTCTGTTGATTGTTTTGTGTGACTCTCCTCCTCATTTTGATATCCTGTTAGCTCTAAGCATGTTTGCTGTTGAAATTTATCTAGGTTGTCTTGAACAATCTTCTTTATACATATTGTTTCTCTCAGGTGTGTTATCTGCCAGTTTTCATGGGCACTGAATGTCCTTCCTTATTGCCTTTATAAAAAAGCATGAAAAAAAGTGAGAAAAAATACTGCAGGTCTGACAAGAATTCACGTAATGTGCTCTGCATGCTGTGAGGAGACTGCTGGTCCCCTTGTGTCCCCTGCCACTGTGCCATCAGTACAAAAGTGTCTTAAACAAGAGCCTACAAAGGCCAGAAAATGTTGATCTTGCTTACTACAAATGTGGTGAGACAGTCTGAATTTGTAGATGAAGTGAATCCTCAGGGATGGTGCCTTCACTTTTAAGCAAAGTTGGAAATCCAGATATGTCATAATATTGTTACCTGTAAATTCTACAAATTCAAGATGATAAGGTAATTTTTTAATCTTTAAAATTTTTTTGTGGGGCAGAATACTTTCCTTTCAATCTTAAAGCCACCATAAAGCTGCTGAGATATCAGCTGCAGATCTCTTCTGGCAAGTGCTGAGCCTTAGACTCTGTTCTTGTGTTTAAATCAGAGGGGAAAAGAAAGGAATGGTAGAAGGTCTGACACTCTTAAATTCAAAGTGCCAGTTCATATAACTGTAGGTTGAAGGTAATTGTCCTTAATGTGTCATTACTGTACATCCTTAGATGAAATGATTTGGTTTTTTCCAGAAGAAATCAGTTCATAGCAGAGTCAGCAGAGTGCTCCCTAGTCTGAGACTTCTCATGTTCTGCATTTAAAGTTAGGATGCAGTTTGTCCAGCTTGGTTTCACTGAGGGTTTGGAGACAGAGAAGTCTTGTCTGTGGTGAGGGTTCTCAGGAAGTCCTCAGATGGGTTGGTAGAACTTTGAGGCTTAATGAAATCAGACATAATTTTTAGAATTTCCATTTCAGTTTCCAAGGTTGCCCCTGTTTTCACTACAATAAATTGCAACATGTAAGGTTTGGATCAGAAATCCTGATTATTTTATATTTACAAATTATGCAAGGGAAAGAGTAAACAGCATTGTTTCTTCAGCTGTGCTCTAACAGACTTTCTTGTTACATGATAAGAAGTTATGTAGCAGTTTCTGAAACCCTTGTTAGTTTTATATAGCCAGATTTTTAAATTAAATGTTCACATTTGCTACATTCAGAATGAGAATCAGTCACCTACTGATAGGCAGCTGCTTATAGTCTTCTCTTTCTTAGTATTTTGATGTTCAAAATGTCATAGAGCTTTGAAAGGTGGAGGAAAACCTCTCTTGTTTGGGTGCTTGAAGAGCAAGATGTTTGGTTTGGAGGAAGACTAAGATGTGACCTGTTTAAATTGATCTGATGTTTTTACACTGAGAAAATAATTAGTATTAAAGTCACTGTTTTGTTAATGAAAAATATTAATAATAAAAGTCAGTCAAATTGGGAATCAGGCAAATTCAACTAAATAAAGCAAATAAAGCTCTCATTTGGTGCAATTAAACTGACAAATCATTAGGAAAATCTGTCAAGCAGTGGATTTATATTAATGTTCTCAGGAGTGGATGTCATTCTAAAATATATTCCTTATTTATATACCATTGAGCTCAATATAGATTCTACTGAGTGGTAACTCATGACATGTGGGAGGTTACATCCCATAGTTAAATTATCTTGGTAATCAGAGGTATTTAACTTCTGCTAATGGTGTAACATTGCAGTGGGTTCATGAAACAGCAGCAGAAAGTAGCTTGCAGATTGAGAGAATTGATTTTTGAGATCCAGATGTTAAATATCTATGGTTTGACACGTGAAGATGTCAGAACATAAATCTGCAAATATTTATAGATGTGCTGGGAATATTTAGCATAAATTAAAAGTTTACAACTGGGAGAAGTCAGATGAGGACGCTTCTTGGAATTTGTGAAAAGACCTTTTGCCAGAAAGGTGGAGAAACTGAATCATCTGAAGTTAGTACTGAGAACTCTATTTTAAGATAATTTATTAAAAATTAAATTAAACAGACCCTACTGAAGGCACAAGAGCATCAACAAAGGTGGTGTAGATCGTTGTTCTGCTGTGCTGCTCTTTGTGTTGGTCAGTGGATTTTGGAGGACAGGCTTGTCATCTGTCACACCATTGTCCCCACAGCCAAAGCTTCTCTTCCCTGTCTGTCCCATTCTGTGGAGCAATGACTGTTCAAAGAAAAAAATAAGTGGATATGAAAATACTCCATGATTTCAGTTGATGGGAAAGGGAGATGAGTCAGGATGCAGAAAACTTGCCAACCCTCCTGAGAATTTCTTGTTTAAAGTGACTTTTAAACTAAGCTGGAGACAGAACTGCAGAGATTGTTCACTGAAGTGAGCCATCATTGCAGCTGCATTTGGGGTTTAATTCTGTGTTCAGTGTTACTGAAGAATATCCTCAACTGTCATTTCAAGTAATCACAATCCTCCTGAAAGAGATTTTTAGATCACAGTGTCATTGTCACTTGCCTGAAGTTCCCATGGCCCTAGTTTTGTGGCTGTTTTTGGAACCATAACTGGCATTGTAAGATTTTAAAAATACAGCATGATTCATTGTGCTGCTAACTTTTGCTTGTGCTGTGTTCTCAATTCTACAGTAGATGATAACAGAAATTCATTTATACACTAAATCTCTAAGACATTGTTGAATTAACTCAATTTTCAATTAAAAAAGGATTTCTTAATTGTTTTTTGATATCAGCATTGATTAAATTTGTAATTCTGAGATGTTCAGATGATAAATCAATCTACTGAAAATATTTCCTTCAAATTCTAGTTTTTACCTCTACAACCTTCTGCAGTTTTGTGTCACTTGTAAAAGAAAATCTTGAACATGACATTTATGGAAGATTTTCAAAAGCAAGCATCATGAACAAATCAGGAAGATTATCAAAATGGAAGAATGTTTGGGTTTTGTGATTTTTTGGTAGGCTGAGTTTATCGGACCAGAGTTCCTTCCTTCCTTCCCATTAGATGGGAAGAAGAGTCAAACCCTTTCATGAACTTGGGTTCTGTATCCTGGGGTCTGTTCATGGTCCAGCACAGCTGGTGATGGTTTCATGTTGTGTGTCTGAAACCATCCTAAACCACAAACCTACCCCACCCAAGCAGAAACTGATTTATTCTGCATGTGTTCATCCCAAACCTTCAAAAGGAGCTGATAACAATGAAATGACCCCTAAAAAAGATCAGGAAGCCAGTGGTGACCCTTCAGAATGTGTGAAATGTGGGAGGTGGGGTTCTCTGCCTTCTCTGGGATGAATGGTAACTAACACCTACTTAACCAAACTTAGAGGACTCAAAATCCACCCTCCTCCACCAATTAAATATTTAGTGTCAACTATTTCATGGTGGTGGATAGTTTGGGAAAGGGAGAATAAATTGTGTATATATGGGCAAGTCTTTCCCAGTCCCAGAAATCCGTGGCTTATGACTGGTGTTTCTCTGCCAAACATGTCAGTATGCCATTATGGCATATCATGTAATCAACTTTAGATCCATTTATGATTTTGAGTGTTTTAAGGGTTTTTTTTTGTAAGCAGGCAGCCTTTAAAAAAACCTGATTTGCATAGTGTTGAGGTCAGCTCTAATGGTCTAAGATTTGGTGAATTGCCTTAAAATCCTTAAAACAATTTGATGTTTGACATTTTCTGGTAAAGAGCTTGGTTTAAGCAACACATTTCTGGCTGCACTTAAATATAAGAGTTCAGCAAAATCTTACTGGAGTTCCTTTATCACACTTGCACAAATATTATTTGCCTCTCAAGTCTCCTTTACTGACACTGAAATAGGTTCTTTAATTCCTGTCTTGCAAAGGATGGCCTTCTAATGTTCTGCTGGAGGGAAAATTGGTATTAATTTTTGGCTTTCTTGTTAATTCTTTGGTTTCCTGGAACTTTCGTAACTCAGCATCATGAGTTCTACACAATCCTACTGATTGCAGAATGTTAAAGAAAAAAAAAAAAAAGAAAAAAACCTTCCTGCCAGTTCTCAGATCTTCAGCAAAATGTTCTTTTAACAACTTCAGGGTTTCTTTTTTTCTTTATGGTTTTTTTTTTTTTTCCTTTTTTTTTTGGCATTATATCTGATTTTCCAGAGCTTATGCTTTCTTATTTTCCTTACTTGGAGGCAGCTTCTGTTCAAAGCTTCCTGTTTTAATTAAAAAAACAAAAAAAAAAAAACCAAAAAACAAAAAAACCAAACCTTTAATTGTGTTTGGTTTTCATTGCTGTAATAGTCTCTTTGATCCTCTCCTGTATTTATTTGGAAGATCTAGTGCTACCTTTCTACAGTCTTAATGTTACTTTTAGTTCTTTCACACGATCATCTTATTTTCAAGGTACTGTAATAATTCTGTAACTTCAAGTTTTATATTCTTTTTACCTAAAGATTTCCCTTGAGAATTAACTTAACATTTTTCTATATGTCTATTTTGTGTAGTGTTGGAAGAGGAGGAAATAAATGTTGTGGTGATGAATAATTTTCAAGAATTCATATTTAGGAATTTTTAAAATCAATGTTGTTTAGTTCTGAAGGGCTGCTGCTTGTGTAAGTCCTTTGTGGCATGAATTGTTTTATTTGCAAAACTTTGGCTCTGCTGCCAGAAGATATTGCAGGAGGCTTGAATGTTTTTTGTTTGGGTT
Organism: Vidua chalybeata; assembly: GCF_026979565.1. Taxonomy (NCBI): domain Eukaryota; kingdom Metazoa; phylum Chordata; class Aves; order Passeriformes; family Viduidae; genus Vidua; species Vidua chalybeata. The sequence goes on along the minus strand of NC_071530.1, from coordinate 148,609,232 downwards.
TGCTGGGCAGAAATAACAAATTCCTTCCTTATTTAGTTTTTAAAACTAATCTACACTGGAAGTTGCTCTTCCAGACCATCACGCTGTATCTGCTGGAGATGCAGAGGTTGTCTGAGACTTCACAGGTCTCGTCCCACTCTGCCAAAGATGAGGTAGAAGCTGATAAAAGCTGTTCCCCCTTTTCTTTTCCATTCCTTCCTGGTAACTGACTCAAGCACTTCCCTTCCAAGTATTTCTTTCTTGTGAGTTCCGAGGAAGGAATTTTCTAACAAGAGCAACGTCTCCTTATTTGTTCTAAATTCTTGAGTTTTGACATGTTTGCTTCAGGCACTCAGCTGCCTCCCTGCATCCCCCTCTATACTCAGTAGTCATTGGGGTTTTACAAAGAGAGAGAAATCTCTTAAAATATCTATTAAAAAAGCCTCCACCCCCACTTTTGCTTTTTTTGTTTTTGCTTAGAGATTTGGTCCTGACCCCAGCAGTGCTTGCTTGTCCTGCAGTGCCTGGCTGCAGGTGACATTATTGTCACTTGGTGACCTCAACCTCGACCTCCTGGGCTTGTCCTGGGAGTGTTCCCGACCCAAGGGCTGGGCAAACATTTCCTCTTGGGTGTGCTCTGCAAGGGACATCTTGGATTTTCAGAACAGAGTTGTATTATGGACCAGAGAACCTGCTTCAGAGTAGAACAGTTCTTAAGCGCTTGTACCCCTGAGTTTACTTGCCTTTGGAATAGTATTTCAGTTCAATTGTAAACTACTGTGCAGTAAATAAATATAAATATAAATATAAATATAAATATAAATATAAATATAAATATAAATATAAATATAAATATAAATAGAAATAGAAATAGAAATAGAAATAGAAATAGAAATATTCTTGGTTGCCTAAGACACACAACTGTAGCTTGTTCATGCACATTGAAGGATGGCTCTGACAACTCCCACCAATATTCCTCTTTCTTCCCTTTTGGGGATATTTCTGGGTTGTTCAGCAGCCTCTTGGGAAGTTGGGAATTTCAGATAGATTGATAAAGTGTTATTGCAGCTGTTTGATAGGATTTGGCATTTTGGTACCTGGTTCCAATAAATTTTCATGTGTATTATATTTTTATCATCAGTGCTGCTATTTCTGCTTGTTCTCACAAGGAAGAAAAGGCTGTAAATTAGAAAAAAAATTTCCAGAATATTAATTAGAATAAAACAATTATTGAAAATATTAACACTTAATTTTATTAAACAGTAGCTAAATTAGACTTTTTTATTACTATTAACATTAATTAATGTTAATAATTAATGGTAATAATTAAGACTTACAAAATATTAATTATAATTAAAAAGTTTATTGGAATGAACTTTTGCAGTAAGGTTTCTATTTTGCAACTTTCTCACTATTATTTTTTAAGGTTACCAGAAATGCATTTGGTGTATTTCTATCAAATGCATCTGAGGAAATTTGGATTTGAAGGATAGTAGCCAAAAACTGTTCAGTTTTTCTGTGAGAAGTGCCTGTGTTTGCCTGTCTTACAGAGAGGAGAGAGTTCTCCCTCTCAGAGAAGTTCTCAAGGTTAAGTGCTCTTGTTTTGGTCTGTAAACAAGCCACGGAAATGGAATTTCTCCTTTATAATGAACTTAAACCAGTTTAAAATTTTGCTTGCAAATTTGTATCTTAAAGAGGTAATGTCAAGGTAATTTAAAATAATACCACTTTTTTTTTTTTTTTTTTTTTCTTTTTTTTTTTTTTTTTTATGTGAAGGCTTAAAGAACTGAAAAATCTCTGTGGCTTTCTCCACAGAAGTAAATGTGGAAGCTGCAAAGTGAGAATATAGAGAGGTGAACAAGTGCTGTGGGGCTTGATACTGTGCAGGTCAGAATTGTCATGGGACTGCTTCTCTTTAGGATGTACCCTTCTGCTTAGTTCTAGTAAAAAAAAAAAAATCTATTTTTAAAAAGTTTGTTTTTGAAGGATAAGGATATTCTTACAACTGGAGGAGGAGATAAAACCTCTGTGTGAATATATGTATTCTTTGTATATATATTGATATCCATGTATAAATACTAATTTTGATAAACATACAATAATATCATCACTGAAATTGGGCTTTTTTCCCTCCATCTGAACAGCACCCGGCAGTGTCACCTCCTTCTTGATGTCTTCAATGCCTCAGAGCATGAGCTGACCATCAGTGCCAGGAACAATGAAGATTTAATTCTGCACGCCGGAGAGTGTCAGCGGTGAGTGCTGGCACTGCCAGAAGGGCCCAGGTTTAGCCCTATTATTTTTCTGTACACAATTGATGACATTTAGGTGCCTGTTGTTCTTTTTAAATGCTGTACATGTGTCAGAGAACATAAAAGTTTTTCTTTCCTGAAGGTGCATCACTAAGTTTTAGCAATATCTCAATTTATTTGGGCTCTGCATGTAGTGATCCTGGAAATAATGAAATACAAAGCAGTTGGTACTGAGGTATACAGCTCATTTAACTTTTGTAGAGTGTTTGAATGTAATTTCCATGTGCTCTGAATGTAATCCTGGTGTTAAAACCTGATCTGAGTAGTTTGTTACCCTTTCCCAGTTTTAAATTTTCTTTACGTGGTTCCCCAGCCATTTCCTCACTTTTCCTACAAAGAAAACGTCAGGAAAGAAAAATAGAATTGAAGAAAAAGCAATTCCAATCTCTGTGGGAAAATACATTTCAGATCAAGCAGGCTGTTGTGGATATTGATTCTTACAACCTTACTAGAGTGATGTACAGCTCATTATTAACCATTATTTGCCATTACACACCTGCCTCAGAGTCCTGCTGCTGGCTGTAGCCCAGGGTTGCCTGGTTAATCTCCTTCAGGTGATCATTGCATCTGAATTCCAATTTCATCCTGGAAAGGTGATAATATGGAAAAGGAAATCTTGCTTTTGGACTCCCTGCACTGCTCTCTTCTCTGGGAGAGTTGTGCTGCACTCTTTAAGGCCTGCAGCTGAGAAACTTGGTTAAAGAGAGATGTTTTCATGTCTGCAAATCCCTGGATGAATATTAAGTTCAAAGTCAAACCACGTTAATTGCAAGGAATGCAGCTGTCAAAAAGAATTACAGAATAGGTAAAATAGCAGTACATTTGGAATGCTTTTTGCTTTGGTAATTCCCAAAGCACAACCAAGTGGAAACGTGTTGACTCAAACTCAGGTTGAATTTTATTTTACCAAGCAATGGACAAAAACAGCAGTAACATACAGAACTTCTTCCTTTTATTTGGAAAGAATTGCCTTTTTTCTTTTTTAAAAAGCAGTCTAGACAGTCACCAAAATATTACTGTTCCTATCTATATTGTTTTATAATTTTATTTTATGCCTTCTGTTTTTTTTTTTTTTTTTGCATTGTTTGTGTAGTTTTCAAACTCCTTGAAATTTTTCATTCCCAGTTTTTGGGACACTATATAAGAGATAGAAGTTAAGCTACAAATCGGGTTATAAAATTTCTTTGCATCCCTTTGATTGAATTTTATTTTCCTATGGATTTAAATCTAAATTTAACTATCCTTAAATCATTACATTGTAATGGATATAAACTCTTTCAGTAAGTCTTTTGAAACAGTCATTTGTCAAAGGAGATTGTATATGTGTTGCAGGTATTTAAACCTTTAAAGTTATTTTTATTCTTATTGCCAAATACATTTTTCATGTTGGTTAGAAATTGCACAGTTTTCCATTGGTTCTAAACTCATTTATTATCTGTTTCTTGAAGGTAAGTGCTTTTTATGGTAAAACTGTGCAAATGGCTCCTATGTTGCTATGACTTTTAATTTTTATTCCAATAGATCTACTACAGAAAAGCAGGTGAAACATACACTAGGCTTTAAAATGAGCTTCCCACTCCTAGGAAAAGGCTTTTGTTGCTCTTTGGGGGAAAATAAAAGAAAAGAAAAAAAAAAAAAAAGGAGAAATCTTTTCCCTTTTTAAGCAATGGCTCCAGATCTTTGCTTTTTAATACAGGGCAGGCAGTCCCTGGAATCTGCTTTTGAACCAAGGTTTTCAACCCAAATATACAAAGCTTTTCAACACATCCCTCTTTTAGAGTCTCCTTTTAGAATTTTTTTGCTTTGGATATCAGTTGTTATTAGTACCTGACTAATATTTCAAGAGAGGCTTTTCAATCAAGTTCATGGTTTCTTTCATTTTCCCTGTACCTTTTTTGATGCTGCCCTCATTCTTAATGTTTGCCTCATTCCACCTTTATTTAGATAACGACTTTTTGCCAGCTTTGGTCACTTTCTCTTCCTTTTGTAATTTACTCTGTCTCCATTCATCACCCTCACTTTGAAATCTCCCATCCTGACAGAGTGGAGGCAGCAGGAAATTGTTTTCTTTGTCCCTTTTGTTATTGCTGGGGACTGTAAGTGTTTTCATATTCTCTGCCTCCAGACCCACAAAGAAGGATAATACTACATCCTGCTTACTCTGGCCTCTTTTGCTTCCCACTTGGGATGTTTAGAAAGTAAAATAACTTGGAAATTTTGATGTGCTGCTTCTCTTCTCCACATTACAGAGTGGTCACTGTAGAATGTAAGTTTTTCCCTCCTGAGAGGGAATTTGCAGGGAATTCTTGCATTGCCCCCATGGAAAATGAGGAATGTTGATGGAAGTTCTTGGGTGCTGCACTTACTAGAACACTCAGTAATATATATTTGATTTATAATGAAGCTGTACAATTGACCATGATCTTGGCAATGGGAAGGATGAGGAGATGGAAATAGAAATGCCAAAAAAGTCTGGGATTGTCAGCAGATCAGTGCTGGCATTGCCAAATCTTTCTGAGCCCATCAAGGGCAGTACCTGGGATCCATTTCTTAGTGTCCACATTATTTGGTGTGTTCCAACCCTATCCTGTTCTCTGTCTTATTTGTATTCATTTAAAATTGATCAAATGTGTAGAATAGTGCACAATATTTTTATTTTAAGGTCTGAAAGGCAATTTGCTTCAATTAACTTAGAGACAGGGCAATAATAGCTGCTACGATAACACTGCATATGTCAGGAAAAACTGATATTATACTACTCAGGAAAAGAGACATCCTTTAGGCCATTAAAAGACTATCTGGAAAATAGATGCCTTTTTCTACTGTAAGATTATTCTGCTGACTAGTGAAAATTATAATTTTAGCTTTCAGAAAAGCTTAAACTTACAATTTGCTGTCCTTTTTAAGCCAATAATTGGGATTATTTACTGTGTGCATTGTAGCTGTTCTTGGAGATACACATAAGCAGTGTTTCTGAGAAGTGACACTCTTCTCCCTCTATTTTAGGATAGAGAAACATTTTGCTCCCTGTTATATTATAGTCAGAAATGATAATTTGGGCTCAGTGATTATTTTGTTCACTTATCTTTCTGTCTTTCATCATTGCTTGTTTTGCAGACAAATGAAAGGATCAGCCTTTTTCCTCCCCTATATCCCAAGATGTTAATTAGAGACTTCATATTCCCATCTCTGCTTTCCACATGACTTGAAATGTTCCTTGGTACCCTATTGTGGGAAAATTAGTGACATGTTTTAGTCTGAGGTCTTTTTTTTTCCCATGAGATTATGATGGAGAGACAAGAGAACCAAGATTTCTTTGGAGTAGAGAAGGAAAAGACAGGAGATTTGCCCTCCCTCTCCTATGAGGTTGGTTGTAGAAAAGAGATGAGCAAGAGTTTTGGACAGTTGTTTGTTGAACTCCTGAAAATAATTTTAGGGTTCATTGCAAAGCTATTAATTAGCTACTCTAATTAATTTTTGCTGCTTTACACCTGCAGGATTTTTTTTTTTTTAACTGTAATATCCACAGGGAAATGCACTGGAGACCTGGTGTCCTGATGAAAAGATGTCAGCCAAGTTACTCTCTGGAAGTTCTGTCTGCAGTCAGTGATGCTGAGGTGCTGGCTATGTCTTCAGCTAATTTAAAATATCACACAGTGGTATCAACATGTTTTGTTCACCTCTCCAGTTGAACATATGATGTGATGGTGAGGGAAGCAAATTCTCTCACGTTTGCTATTGGAAAGCTCAGCCTCCAGAGATTTTTTTCTGGACTAGCTGAGTCTCCAGTTTCTTGAGGAAGAAAAAAGCTGTTTCTTGAAGCAGTCAGCTGCACTGTTGAAGGAGTTTTGCAGTGAGCAAAGTGCAAGTGTTTTGAATGTAATCAGTGGGAAATCTGAGCTTGTTTATCCCAGCAACGAGGTAATCAACAGGTTTTTCTGACATGGAAAAATATAGCAGACAGCTCTTGGAGGGAATTGTATTAATGTCTGTGAACAAAAAAGGGTTGCCACTAGCAGTGATCTGAATTTATTGAAAAACCATAGGTACGGTAATTATTGTGTTTCTTACTTGATTATCAAACCATTAAAATCAAATTTCATGACAGTGCTTATTTATGCCTAAATCACTTCATAATTTATGGTAATAGATGTAATCTCATTGTGTGCCCCAGGATATCTCATTTTGTACCACACACCCTGCCTTGCCTTTCCATCCCCATTCTGTGCACGGTGTGTCTGAAGCACTGGGGGAAGATTGATGGTGGGGAGGGTCTGAGCAGATCAATTCTCTCCTCTGTCCTTGTGGGACAGCACAGCTGAGCTGCTGAAGCCTTCCCCATGTGTGACACTCCACCCCTGGGCTCTGCACATTCACACATTGGATTTTTCAGCCTGTTCTGGCCCTGCTGTGAAGAGCATGGGGATTAAAGCTTGGGATGCCCAGGACAGGACTGGTGTGAGGAGCTGAGAAATGAAGAGCAAACAGGACAGGCCGTGGTAAATGAGGAAATAGTTCTGTTGGTAATTCAAATCAGAGAGGCTTTTCTGCAAAATTTACAAGTCCTGACAAGTGCTGGTGACCCAGGGGATGCTGATGTGAAAGAACATGATGGAATTTTGGCCTTTTCATTTTTTTTTTAATTGGAAGTTGCCTAATTAAAAATAAGCTGAAGAAATATTGCAGTAGCAAAGTCAACACTGAAGTTCAGGCTTCTTTTCTGGGTCAGCAGTTTTACCCTGCCTTTTAGCAGGGTTACAGGGTTAAATGAGTGTGTTTGCATACACATACACTCTACACTAAGTTTTGGTTCTTTTTTTTTGTAGTCAGCAGAATTATAGGTGTTTTGCTCGGTTTTGCTAAGTGAATTTTTGTGTGTATTGACTTCACCCGGTTTGATTTTGTTCTGTCACGTTCTAATGAGACAAGAATAATTGAAGAAAAAAATTATTATTTTCACTTTTATACCTTTTATCCCATAGTCTGGTGTTTCTTTCATCCATGGAAATGAAAGAATTTTTTAAAAGTCCTTTGTGTGCATACTAATTATGAGGGCCATTTCTGCTGCTTAATTATTTGATGTAAATGTGTTGATTAATTGAGCTGTGAAGTCTGTGCAGTGGTACACTGCAATTTCTGCAGTATTAGTTAACAATGCACATTGTGAAAACTCTTTGAAATAAGTCCTCTTTCAAAGGGAGCAAGAATTAAAAATTCTGCCCCATTTTTTGAACCAAAAGTTCCCCCAATAAATTTATAACCCATATGTAAGTAAATGATGATTGTTATTTCTCACAGCTGCCAAGTCACTGTTTAATTTGTGTGTCTGTTTATGACAGGGCATGTTGTCTGTATGGGAGATTAATGATTTTTTCCATACATTGCTGTTACAGTTTATGTTTTAAAGACAAAGCTACTATGATTAAGGCTTTGCCTGCTGTCAAGAGAAAATAAAATTTCACAGCAGTTGCCCTTGGTCTTCATGTTAAATCTATGGCCAGCTGGATATTTCTGAGATACCTTCAAGTCAAATGGTATTAACTAAAACATGAAAATCACCCTTTGTTGTCAGGGCAATAGTTTTTATTTTGTCTCCTATTTGACAGTTGTTTCATACACTTTTAGTTTTTTAAGGCTTGCCTTTTTCAACTAATAGCCAAATCAATCTTTAAACATAGTACATAATTTTGAGTGAATGATTAGTTATTTTCAACAACAAAAAAAAATTGTAAAGGAATTGTTTGGGTAGGAAAGAGTGATACATCTAGCACTGGTCCAGTTCCATAGTATGAACCAGTTATGATGTTCATATTTATTTCAAAGCACTTTGCAAAAACTGGAGATGCTACAGGAGGTTTCTGCAAAAACTACAGAATGGCAAAATAGCAAACAATAATTAAAAAAAGCAAAGAGCAATAGAAGAAGTAATAAAGAGAAGTTTCAGGTTTGGACTGCTTTGTAGCTGAAACACTTAAGGAATCCATTTGCATCCCATGAAAACCAGGTGCTCTTTTGAGGCCCCTTCCAGGCGTGTCCCTGCCTGGTCCTGGTTCCTTTGTAAGGGGTGAAGGCTGGGAGTTGATCACAGGGATCCTCAGTGTGACTGCACTGCAAAACCCAAATGTGATCTGTGAACAGGAGAGGCAGACAGAAAGAGGAAATGATAGGAGGGAATTTTGATATTCAGTTCAGGTCACAGACACAGGACAAAGAGGAGATGAGATGGGAGAAGACACAGGTGAGTGGTGAAAATAAAAGCCTTTGACTTTGGTTTGACAAGTGCAGTAAAATTTAAAGGCATTATTAATGCATTGTATGAGGTGGGGACAGAGGAGGGCTCTCCTATAAAGGTTAAGAGAAGTGAACATAGGAATAAAAAATGAACTTTGAGCTGAATGCATCTAGAAATGAAGAGATTTCAAGGCTTCAGGCATTATCAGACCGTCTCCCTCATGGAGAAGGGGAGGCAAAGACTTTCACAAAGGCTGGTACTGAGGTGTCCTCTATGGAATTGCCAAAGACCTGCCTGCAGCTGCCACACTTCCCATCTGGAAGGCCTTTTCCAGTGCTCTATCCCCATAATTGATGGTGAAAACAAATGCAGGTTGTAGGTTTTACAGCAATATGTTCCTGTTCCTCTCCCTGTCCTGTTCCCAATATCATCCTGTTCTTCTGAACAGTTAGGATGTGTTTCCATAGGGAATGTGCAGACAATCTATTTCCTATGATTTGCATTTGAATTCAGCATTTGTTTCTGTCAAGAAATGTGTATTTGAGGTGAACTTTCCTTCTCCAGCTGCTGGTATGAAGAGCTTCCTTTGGGTCAGCTTTCTCAGACTTGTCTGAGAAAAGGGGATTATTTCTCCTCTTTCTTTCCATCCCTTCCCAAAACTCAGTTTAAGAATTGTATCAACCCTGGGATACTGCACTGGGTAGGCACCTCTTTTGGTATTACATGACTTTCCATAAGATTCTTTTTCTTTTCCCACTTCTTCAGTTGCCTTTTCCTAAATCACAGGTGACTAACTCACTGGATCTAGCCTGCATGGCAGTTTTTCTGACCTCTCTGAACATTGCCTTGGCCTCAGAAGACCCAATTTGCACTATTTATAATATTTTGTGTATGCAGCTGGGGAAACAGGAGCTTTGTGAGCTCAAGCCAAGTTTGTCTCTGACAGGATTTATTAAGTTTAATAGGGTACAACATAAATGTGGCTGGATAGTTTGGCCCTTATACAAAATATCACACAGATGTAGCACGAGTTTGCTGTTCCAGTTTTAAATGAGCTATAAATCACTCAAAATCCAGACTAGTCATCTTCATTTTCCCCTTAAATCCTAAGTAGATTACAGGTTGTAGGACTTGCAGGGTTCAAAAGCTGTTTTTTGAAAAAAGTCAGAGTAATTGATTTCAGGATTCAGATTTAGAATTTTTTTGTTTTTAAAACAACTTTTTTTCTTTTCTCATAGAAGAAGCCAGTCTTTTTCCTTCCTTAATTTATTCAATACTTGAAAAAAAATTATTTCTTTATTGAAATTTTTGGGTGCTAAGCACAGTTGTGGAAGCATTTGACAAAGTGCAGGTCTGTTAAAATTGACTGAAGTGCTAATACTTTTTAATTGGGTTTTTATTTTTGTGCAAGGAATGTGGAAGAAAATAAAGAATGTAAGAAAAATCATAATTGTTTATTTTGTTAGATAACAATGGAGCAACAAGCTAAACATGAGAAGGAAGTCACAGTTGAAATGAATTCTGTTTGCCCTTAATTCACACATATTCAAACCAATAAATTCAGAGTGTAGTTTTAGAAAATTATGCTACAAAATTGATGGGTGATAGAAAAAAATGGGGGATGAAGGTGAACATTATCAACCTTTCACTGTGAATTAATCTCCCTGCTAGAATAAAATACAAAAATAGCAATATTCCCAGGAATAAAACATTCCATGGAACTTTGGGGTTTCTCCTTTTTCCAGTACTCCTCTGAACACTGAAGGAGAAAGGAAAGTTGTATTAATCAACATAGTGTTTTTTCTCCCCACGTTTGTCTGTATTTCTGTGAGACAGATACTTAATCAAAATTTCTGCTTTGTCTCAAACCTGCCCTGTGGTCAGCACACCTGAGATATTCTGTCTCTCCCCGTGAAATCCATGTCAGAAACTTGGGAGTCCTGAGTGAAACGATGGCAGACAACCACGAGGCAGAAAGAGGTGCCCTCCACAGGAGCTCTGACCAGTGGGGGAGTGCATTTGTGCAGCTCCAGCACAGCTGGCACAGCCCAGATTTCTGTCAGACTTGCCTTGCAGTGTGAATTCAAGGCAGGCTGCGAAGATTGTTGTTGCAGAGGTTGTTTCAGAATTCTTTCTTACCCAGTGGGATGCAGCAGTGCCCAAGGCAGGGCAGGCAGGGGAGCTGCCCTGAGCTCTGTGCCTGGATGGGAGCAGCAATGCAAAGAATAATTTACTTGCCTGGTGCTGTGCTGTGAGCGTGGGGCTTCATGGCTGTCACCAAATGACACAAGCAAAAACGACACACCACAGCCTTGGTCATGATGAAGAGACTAATTTATTTTTTCTGACTCCAATCTTTTATAGTTCTCAAAAGGTGCCAGTGGATTGGAGGGTGAACGTGCCACCTCTCCAACGACACTGGACAAACTACCTGTACATCAAATTTCTCCGCCTCTATGAAAGAATGCAAAACAATAGGTTGTTTACAGAAAGTTGTGTGAGAAAGTTCTCTACAAGAATGTAAACTCAGAAGGCTTTAGAAAACTCTTGATAACCAGGGCGACAATGGCCAACTTCCACGGCCAACTTCCAGGCTTGAGTGGATACTTCCAGAGGAACTCCCAACCTACACTATTCCTTGATTTGAAAATCTACCAACTTACTGGTAAACTTGTTTGTTCTTCCAAAGCCAGCAGTGTTATGGGCATTTGTCCATAGGAGCTGATTCCTCTGATGCTTTCTTTTGTCCTCCAAGACTTTCTGTCATTCCAAAATTTGTCCTAATCTGTCTTGGGTTTTTTTTTTTACCCTTCTCTGGAGGACAATTTTTTTTTCCTTAGCCTTTTTTCCTTGTTTTTTCTGCTGTTATAGATGGCCTAGTGCCACTTTTTTTGGTAAGGATTTGACCTCTAACTCATGTCTTACTTTAAATAGCATATTATTGTGAGCAATGTGAATTTGCACAGTCCTCCTCCATAGGTTGAGTTAAGTGCAATACTTTTTCTGCTCATTGTCACCTAAACCTGGTGCCTTGTATGTTCATCTAACAGATGAAAAAACTCTGTGGAATTCATTTGTCTAATAAATTGCTCTATTATGATATTGGGACACTTGGACATAAGGAGTGAAGGGTATCTGGGTGCACTTAGACTCTTTAGAGATTTCAGGACAAAGTGGTGAAGGTAACTGAATATTTTAGTCCATTTCCCGATTAACCATTGTCTTTATTTTTTGTGGAAAAGCTCCCTAACACATTTCAGGTCATTTTTTGTTTATGCTGCCAGTAAGAGACCGAGCTTTTGGGTGTAGCTGCAGCTCCAGCTCACACCTGGTTTGATCGATATCTGTAGATAAATAGATTAATTTAGACCACAGCACTCCCTGTATTGAGGAGCACTTGGCTGTGCTTTGTGGCTGTGGTGACACGGTGGCTGCGCTAATGGGATGAAAGAAGATTGTCTTGAGTGGCTGCCAGTTATGTCTGCCTTAATGGCCAGAGGATTTATGAAAGTTACACTCAGATGTTGCCCAGATTTGGCTTCCTGCCTGCTCTCTGATGTTCTGTAAAAGATCACGAGGGTGCAGCATGGATTTCCTGAAGTTGGAAATTAAAATATACAATTTCTATTAATTTGTTTTAGATGATCAAAAGTATAATTAAAACAGCTGGTTTGTGAGTATTTCCTTCAAAGAGAACACTCATTTAAAATTAGTGCTTCATCAGCTTGAATTTACTCCTTACTCTTGACATCCATTTAATTTTGGCTTCATTAACTGGAAACAAAAGCTAAAACAACAGTGATTTGAAAAGATCACTGAAAGATGTTAAGTAAATGCTGTAGTATAGAAAGCCAACCTTTATGACATTTTCATTTTGCAGTTACAAATGTGTCAACAGATACTGATTTGGAAATTCTGTTTTCTTCCCCCCTCACCAATGCCACCATAATAACTGGGATCACAGGCAAAAAGTTGAAGCCTTCTTTGAAATAATGGAAAGATTTATAGGTCCTGAATTAAAAATAACCAAACCAGTATTCTTCTAAGTTTGAATACAATTTGTGATTTGCCCTATAAAAGTGTCTAATCTTGGCAGGGAACAGGTGCATGTAAATTCTGTAATCTTTCTCCTTCAACCTCTTTTTCTGTCCTCTCTAGCCCACTCTTCTAGTGAGAGCTTTGCCATGTTTGAGGTTTTCAAAAATGCACATTCTTTCTAATTCTTCATAACAATGAAGAATTCTGCTCTAGTCTTGGATTTTTGAAGTATAATTGACAATCCTGAAATGAGATCACTGGGAATTGTTTGATTTCCTGGCCCTCAGTGGGAGAGCAACTCTCAGTCTGGGTTGTGTGGTACCTTGATTTCTGCCTAGTGCAGGAGGTGTGTTTAAAACCTCCACATATACAGTTACCAAATTTCTCCTTATCTTATATGGTACTATCAGGCTATGAAAGATCCTGACTTCATGGAAACATTCCAGATTTGATATGTCAAATAATAAATAAGTACTCTTAGGAAAGAGGGTGACTTGTGCTGAAGAAGGTTATTTGCATGTTTATTTCAGATTTATGTTTACATCTGCATCCAGTAAGTTTGCTGAACTAGGAAGGAGTAAACAGGGCTTTGTGCAGGGAAGGTGTAGCTCATAAATCCATTGAAGTTCTGGTCAGGAATGAACAGGCTTCTGGGTGAGGAGGGTCTAATTCATGTCATTCTTGACATGGGAAGGAGTTCTCCACCAGAAGCTGATAGAGAACCCAAGCTGCCCTGGGATAGGAAGGGAAAGTTATTAATTAGTTAAGAAAGGGAGTAATAACTTGTAGATCTCAGGTCCTCACTGGAGCCCCTCTGGAATGTGGGCTGGGCCCTGAATTGCTCAGCTGTGTTTGGAACTGTGTTGGAAGAGGAGTGAGCAGAGGGCTGGGAAGGTCCCTGGTACTGGACTGTGAAGGAGGGAGCTGATGTGAGGAGTTAGAGAGGACAAGATGATGAAATGTCAGGTGAACTTCAGTCTTAATAAATCCAAAGTGATGAACAGGGTGGAAAAAAAATCTGAGCTTTAAATAGTGGATGATGAGCTCAGGGCTGCCTTTTACCTCTTAGGAATTGGATCCAGGTTTTAATACATCTGTGAAAATCCTACCTCTGTCTTAGAAGTAGTTGAATACTAAACAAGGATCTTTTTGAGCAGAATGTTTTGTATCAGCATTGGGCAGGATGTTTTCACTTCTTTGGAATGATCTCACCAAATGTGAAGATGATACTTGAAAACTATTTGAGTTGAAAGGAAGTGCTAGGAAAAAAATATTTGCAAAAGGGAACCTGTTATGAGAGAGGAATCCAATGTTACACTTGAGGGAAAAAAAGAGAAGATAAAAGCAAGCACACATTGTGAATAGAAGAATGAAGTATTAAAGTATTTCAAGTTTAATAGTCTGAGATGATTGATAGTATATTTTTTTTCCCTCACTCAATTACAGGATAAAACTTTGCTGGTTGGTGTAACTGTTGTTAAAGTGGTTAAATGGAAACTTGTTTATTGATTCTTGTCTTCACAAACTGAATTATTTACTTCTTGGTTAAGATTTTGCTGTTGTCCACAGATTTTTTCCTGACTCCTAACCTGATGGTTTCTGGAGTGTTCCCACACATGCAGTTGTTGCAGGATTTGCACTGCTGAGGAGAGGAGCTGGTTGGAGGCTGTTTATAGTAGATTATTTTGGGATAGAATAGAGATTTTCCTCACCAATGGCAGGTGCTCTTCTGGGTGCTTCAAATACTCTGTTTCTCCTGTCCCCTGTTGCTTATTCTCCTCTTCAGAGTTTTCTTTCCCTTGAATTGTGCTGATTCCAAGCAGGTGGTTTTAGGTCTGTGCTTTAACTGAGAGGGGAAGGCACTGGACAAGCAGGAGAGCAACTTTTGCTTTAATATTTTTAGTCAGCTGAAAGAGATGACACAACAAAACATTTATAATCTGGATAAATTCAGGTATTTGTTGCAACTAGATAAACTCAGTGTAGCAGAACAGAGTTGGGCCAGTGGTTTAGTGTGCCTTTCATAGAATGAAAATGTTTTTTTTTTTTTTTCTTCTTGTCAGTGTAAGTCTCCAGAAACAAAGCTTCTTTTAGAAAGAATCTACTGAGTCATTGCTTGCATGACAAAACTTTTCTCTCTGACTCCTGCTCTAACAGTTTACTAGGTCAGGAGTATTTTTCCTGAAGTATTTATTCATTGTCTTTTTTAAAAAAAGTTGAACCTGAAATGTGTGTCAGCTCTGCAGAACACATGGCAGAATATTAATTTTGTTAATAGTAGGCTGTGAAATGTGTGGTAAAATCCCAGCCAGGGAATTATCTCAGCTAAAACCTTTTCCTTTGACAAGTGAGGGCCTAACATATAAATTATACTCACCACCAAAGTTTCCTTCCAGGGTTACTTCATCAGGGAACCTTCTCAGCCCTATCTTTTATATCAAAATTGAGTTAATGAGTTGTGCATCTCCTGATGAGTTGGCAGAGCTTTTGCAGCTTCAAGGAGATCTAACACCTGCTAATATCAATGCAAAAGCTTGGCTGCAAAGTTGCCAAACCCACATTTAACCTATTTAAATCACAAGCTACCATTGATCTGGTTTTCACAGTGTGTTCTCCTGAGTGCTTTAGGCTTAGATGTATTACTTAAAGCAAGATTTTAGTATTTAATTTGCAGTGTTTAAAGGGAGAGAAGCTGCCTCTTTAGCATTGAGAAAGGTAAAAAAAAAATGCAGTTTAGTAATTTATTGCTAATTAAGAAGAGGCATGAATAGGATTCTTTTACTGCATGAAGATTCAGTTTGGTATGAAGAAAACCAGGCTGATCAAGAAGAAAACTACAAGTGGAAAGCTGCAGGGAAGTGTGTCTGTGTGAGCAGTGAGGGTGGGAGCAGGGGCTGACACTGGTGTGAACCACTCCTGTGCTCCAGCACAGCTGAGTTACCACTGACAGCTGACCCAGGCTTTGGGGAAGGGTGATGGTGCCCAGGTTTGAGGCTGGGGGTGCTGTTGAACAAACCTTTCCATTCAGTGTGTAGCTTGAAATTGTAGAAATGTGGAATGGTTTGGGTGGGAAGGGACCTTCAGGATCATCCACTGCCAATCCCTGCTCAAGGACACCTTCCACTACCTCAGCTGGCTCCAAGCCCTGTCCAGCCTTGAACACTTCCAGGGATGGGGCATCCACAGCTTCTCTGGGCAACCTGTGCCAGAACCACCCTCATCATAAAAGCCACCTTCCTGACATCCAATTTAAATCTGCCCTCTTCCCACTTAAAACCACTGTCCTGTCACTGCAGGCCGTGGTCAAAATTCTCTCTCAGGTTTTCTCACTTCCTTTTAGGTACTGGAAGGTGCTCTAAGGTCTCCCTGGAGCCTTCCCTTCTCCAGGCTGGACATTCCCAGCTCTCCCAGCCTGGCTCCAGGGCAGAGGGGCTCCAGCCCTGGGAGCATTTCCATGGCCCTCATTGGAGCCCCTTGAGCAGGTCTCAGGTCTCTCTGGTGCTGGGGAGCCCAGAGCTGGCTGCAGCACTCTGACAGGTACCCAGGAGTTGCTGCAGCACACATTTTATTATTTCTTCACTGTCCTGAAGTGTGTTATTTAGGGTCCTGATGGGAACTGTGTCAGTTTGTGTGTACTGTAACAAGTTAATCCGAGCCTGTCCTTAATGAGGGTGCTTGCAGTGGCAGTGACAGCCCAGATTTGAAATAGACTTTGTTTGTAAACACTGGAAATTAAATGAACTTCGTGTAAAAGAAAGAGAAACCTTATTTTTTTTAAGCCGTTCACTCTTGAGTACTTGTCTGTGTGTATTTGGAGAAAATACCAAACATAAATTTGAGATAGTTTCCATCTAGTAAAATACATTTTTTTAATGATAACAACTGCACATTGTATTGGCAAATAAGAGAATTTATGGAAGATCTTTCACAAACATTTTTCTTGTTTTCTTACTCTAAACCTGTGTCTATATCATTTTTCTAGATAAAAACCTTTCACTCCTTGGAGTTTTTGGGTGACTTGTGAGTTGAATTTATTTTGCAAAGAGTAGGCAAAGTGTGGGTAATGTTTGTAAATCTAACCTGTTCACTTTGGATAAATCTTACACTGAGATCTTAACAGTTCAGTGATGAAGGAGTGGGGAAAAAATAAAAAAATTGAAAAAATACACATATTAAAGCTACTTGAGTAGCAATTTATTTTCCTGCAGCTCTTTGAAAAAAGGGAGCAGGGAAGGAAAATGTCTTTAAATAGCCTGTTGGGCTGCTGCTGCTGCATCTACTTGCTTGTGTGACAGGTACTGCATTTCTCATTAGAGGTACCTTGCAAGGGCCCATGGTCACCATAGTAACTATCTTGGAGCATTATACCTTAAATTTATCCTGACAAAGGTTACTGTGGCAATTCCTCAATTCTTACTAATTGGCTTTTTTTTTTTTTTTTTTAATTTCCTTTTTTTGCTGCTGCTATTTTTAACTCATCCCCTCCTCCTCCATTTAAGTTCCAGATCCTTAGTGGAATGAATTAGCAGAATTAGTGAGAAAATGCTTTACAGGTAGGACTAATTGGCAGCTAAACTCTGTTGTGCTCCTCAGTGTGAAAAAACGAATCTAAATCATAACTTCCAGTGGTAGCTAAAAGGTTATCAGATTTAGCCTCCAAATGTTTTGATATGAAACAATATCAGTGCTCTTGAGACACGGGTTTGGTTCGTGCAGACTTCTACTATTATTATCAAATATTAGTCACGTTGTTTATTAGCAGATATTACTACCAGCAGAGATAGAGGGAAATAAGCCATATCCTGAAGAGCTGAAAAGCTAATTTAAAGTAAGCCTCTAATAAACAGAAGAGTTGCCTTGTGCTGAGCTATATTGGTACCTGGGACAGGTGCTATATTGGTACAGATGCAGCTACCTGGCATCTGCTGGTGCAGCAGGTTGAATTAAAAGTTATTCATAGGCTGATGGTATCATTGTTTAATTTCCTGTAGGTGTATTAGAGGATGACTGCTGCACTTCCAGTGGCTGAGAAGTGGAAATTTAATTGCTGGATTGACTGCAGTTCCATTTTCCAGGCCCAGGATGGAGAGAGCAGTGACCTGATGAGCCCTCCCAGGGTGCTCATTCCACGGGCACAGGGCAGCAGAGAGAAGTCTGAGCTGGAATGGGGCTGGCAGGCATTGCCACTGCTCTTCAGTTCTGCCGAGCAGGGAAATGGGATTGCAGTTATGGGTACAAAATGTGGCCTTAAAGACAGCAACAAAGTGAGAGGACATCAGAACATGCCAGTGAGGAAAGGAAAGGAAAGGAAAGGAAAGGAAAGGAAAGGAAAGGAAAGGAAAGGAAAGGAAAGGAAAGGAAAGGAAAGGAAAGGAAAGGAAAGGAAAGGAAAGGAAAGGAAAGGAAAGGAAAGGAAAGGAAAGGAAAGGAAAGGAAAGGAAAGGAAAGGAAAGGAAAGGAAAGGAAAGGAAAGGAAAGGAAAGGAAAGGAAAGGAAAGGAAAGGAAAGGAAAGGAAAGGAAAGGAAAGGAAAGGAAAGGAAAGGAAAGGAAAGGAAAGGAAAGGAAAGGAAAGGAAAGGAAAGGAAAGGAAAGGAAAGGAAAGGAAAGGAAAGGAAAGGAAAGGAAAGGAAAGGAAAGGAAAGGAAAGGAAAGGAAAGGAAAGGAAAGGAAAGGAAAGGAAAGGAAAGGAAAGGAAAGGAAAGGAAAGGAAAGGAAAGGAAAGGAAAGGAAAGGAAAGGAAAGGAAAGGAAAGGAAAGGAAAGGAAAGGAAAGGAAAGGAAAGGAAAGGAAAGGAAAGGAAAGGAAAGGAAAGGAGTTCTCAGCTTTTCAGTGAGGTGCAGCACACAGATGCATGTTCAACCACTGTTCTGCACTCAGCCCATCTCTGTGTGGCAGAGTTCACCCAAAGCTGCAGCCAGCAGTCACTTGATCTTTTCCTTCTTTTTGAAATGTAAAAGAAGAATTCTTCTTTTCAAAAACTTCCCAACCTTTAAACACTGAGCTTTCTCACTGTAATATCAATTCAGTCCTGATGTAGATCAGCACTTAAGTTTAGCACAAGGCAAGCTCAGAACATATGAGATGTTTATTCAGTGTTGACTCTGAAGCACCAAGGATGATGCATTCAATTGCTTTGAAGTCCAAGAATCATGCACTAGAACTGGTTAGAACAATTTCATTTTCTTCCTATGCTTCCTCAGCAAAATTTACAAGGGCTGTAATTTCATGCCTGGGAATGGGAATTTGCTACAAAGTTAGAAATTTTAAAAATAATTAAATAATGGAGGCCTGGGAATTACATACATCCTCAAGGGCTGTGCAGGGCTGTGTTTCTTTTGCCATTGTTTTTTTCCTGTATATAACTTCGAGCAGAAGCCTCTTTTACAATATAAAACAAACAAACAAAAATAAAAACCCAGAGTCTGGAAGACTGTCATTGACTTCCAGCAATTTTAATTCTTCTTTAGCATGAAGGATAAGATGAAGGATTTTTCTGTGCTAAGTAGATGGACAGGATTTATATCTTGTTGACAGTAAGTCTGCCTTTCATGTAATTTAAAATGAAGCTAGCAGAGCTTTGTGGGATCCAAAATTTGTATTTTGACACTGTGAAGCCAGTTCAATGGGCTTTGTAGAGCCCTCATTCTCTTCCCTGAGGTTTTGGATGCTACAGTTCCTGACACACTGTTGAGCTTTCCAGATTTTTCTGTATTCTTCATTTGGAATGTCTGAACAGGAACAGAATTGAGAGCTGGCATTTTGCTCATTTTTTGGAAACTTTGGTCATTTCATCTAACGGACGACCTGGGATAACAAAGTCCCTCTCACATGTTTTTTTTTTTTTTTTTATCCACATGCTGTGAGTATGTTATTAAGAAAGAGATGTAAGGTGTGATTTGGAGCCTGAGAGACCAAGGAGGGAGTGATATTCTGGGCAGGAAAGGGCCAAGAGCAAGAGCACAATCTGCTTTTCTGGGTTTGTGGTGAGTGCTGAATTCACTGCCCTGGCAGCTGCTGAACCTGCACTGCCTGAGTGGAGATGGAAATAGAGTGGGACCTGAGCTGGGTATTGGATAGAGCATCTTCAAGGCTTCAAGAAGTTTTTATTTGAAATACATCAGCAATGTTGATGTGAAATTAAAATGAAGACTTGCAGTCATGTAGAAATTTGCAACGTTGTTCAAGACAAAGAATTTCTTCCAGTGGTCTGTCCTGGAAATACCTGAGCCCTGTTGGAAATCTGAAATTAAATGTGGGTTGAATAAAACAGCATTCACATGCTGTGATAATTTTTCAAGCTTTTGAGGCACTTAAACTTTAATTTTATGCAGCAAATTATACTCATTTGCTGCTTAGATTTTGTAGCTGAACACCTACTGAAGGTTTTTTTCTTATTCTGTTGACTTTTATATTGTGTTGACTATGACTTTTTGACTATGGTTTTTGTTCTTCTCAGCAGTTTTATATCTTCATTTTGATCATAGATCCATTGGCAGTGGGATGCCTTTTTCCTGTGTGTGTTTTCTCCCTGACACAAAGTGATTCTGATGAGTACTTCTGTTTGAATACTTGCTTTTGCAGGAATTACAAAAGATTAAGGGGTAATACAAAATTATGGAAAAGAGGAAAATAGTAATTTAAGTTGTAGCAGCAAATGTTTTCTCATGTATTTCACTTAAATGTACAGAATGTGTTTAATAAGTCATAATTACTGGTTTTGTTATTGTTGGAGGAACTAGAAAAAGTCTCAATAGAAGTTAGTAATATACCTGAAAAAAGGAATTTCAGTTGACCTACCAAAAGTGTTCAGTGTTTTTTTTTTTTTTTTTCAGATTTTACTTTGCAGTTTGTGTTAAATTCTAGACCTGGATATTTCAGGAGAACTAAGCAGAGTTAGAAACTGAATGAAGTGCTCGTGCTGTTGACACAGTTCTGTGCTTTCTTGCAGTGTGAATCCAGTTTATGAATGGCTCACAGTAAGAGGCTTGTGAAGGCTCATGGAGGGTAATTCTCTAATAAAACCTGCAGTAAAAATGCACTTGTTTAAAATTACCTTAAATTCTATCCTCATGTATTAAAGCATGAAGCATATGCTCCTGACAGCTTGAGCCATTCCAAATTTTTTGTTCATCTATCATTAGTGACAGTAGGTGTAGTTTAAATACTCAGGAACTTTAAGACCATTTTGGTTTGGATGTGAATGCTCTATTAAAAATATCAGTGAAATGTGTTGTTACAGCATCATTCAGAGTCTTTTAGGTTGGAGTGGATCTTTTGAGGTCAGATAGTTCCATGCCCCTACTCAAGCAGGGTCACCTAGTACAGGTGTGCTGTACAGAATGTTGTGGTTGCTAAAATTTCTCAGAGGAAAGGATTTTGACCAAATACTTCCTGAGCTTTCCTCTACTTTTTTTTTTTTTTTTTTTTTTTTTAATAAAAGATTCTGAGGTTTTATCTGCACCTGAGACAAGTTGTTATATTGACTGTAAGGAGCACAGTAACTTCACAAAGAACAGAATCCCAGTATTAAGTGTACTGTTTCTCTTTAGGACTGAGTTTCCTCAGACATGATTCCTTTTAAGCTGCTGTTTCTCTCTGCTCCCAAGTCTTTGAAGAACACTTTTAGAAGTCCAGGCATTTATCTCTGCCTCTGATGGGACTTGGTCCTGGGTGATGAAAGGGGTAGGAAGGATCCACACAGAACAGCTGATGAGTGACTTATGGAGATGCTGGAAGTCCTCCCTGAAATGACAATGATCAAGGAATGTGGTGTCCAAGAAAACCTGGCCCTTCTGGGATCCAGCCTGATGACTTCTCACCCTTACTTTTTCAGATCTGTCACTTTTAAAAAGGGTTTGTTTTGTTTGATGATTTTATTTTTTTTCTTTCCAAGATAAAAAATAGTTCCAATTTCACATTCAGTTTCTTTGACCTTTTCCTTATCCCTTTTAAAAGATGGTTTTGTTGACATTGTTGATTGGATGTGAAATCTGTCTTGCCTTTTGCCTAGATCCAGAAAATCTGGAGATTATTTCACTTGTATCATTCTCACTCTTTCATGTTTCTCTTCCCTAGCAAATACACTGGTTTTAAGTGTCTTAAGGGGGGATTTTCATCATTATCAGATCTTAAAATAAAGTCCTATCTCCATTTATTGGTGAGCTTCCTGCAGTTCTCTTTAATCCAGGTTTGACCCATAGCAGAGATTGGTGCCTCACTCTTTTGCAAACTGTTATAGATATGTATATAGATATATAGATATATGTAGAGACTGATGTTTGTATTCATAAGTATATTTTATAATGTATAATTCATAATTATATTTTCACACTGAAGGCTTTTGAGTTTTATCTTGTGCATTCCTTACCTTTCCTATCCTGTATTTGAGGAGTGTTGAAAGAATATTAGAAAACCAGAAGCTGCTTTTCCAGTTCAGAGTTTTCTTTTAGTGTCATATAGTAATTAAAAAATAATCAGAGTTTCATAACTTGAAGGTTAATTTCTGAAGTGTAATTCAATTTGTCCCTTTAAAATTATGGCAGTGCTTGTGGTGGGTGTCTGATATCTTAGATCAAAAATTATTAGGTTTTTAACTTTTTTTTTGACCTCTGAGAGATACCTTAATATCTCAGTAATGTTAAAAGAAAATCTGGGTTTGGTTTAAGGTTTTTTGTACCCTCTTTTCTGGCAAAATATTGTACTTTTTTTGGTGAAGAAAAGCTACAAATAGGTTGTGTCCATCTGTGCATGAAGACTGAATAGGTGCTCATCAAGAATGAAATAGGCAGGATGCTTGAGAAAACACAAGCAGTGTAGATGTCATTTTCTTTAGTTAAGATGAGATAATCTCCAAGTGTAGTGTTACAGAGTACCTGAGGGATTATTTGCTTTGCTTTATTTGGAATGTTTTGATAATTTTAAGCTGATTCAGATAGAGAAGTAGCAACTACATGACAGAGAAATGTATACAGGAATTACAGAAATAAAATATTAGGCTAGATTTTTAAAGAAAAAAAAATCTTATTTAGGCATGGAGTACTGTGGAATTATTTACATAAAAATGGTAGAAATTGCAGGCATTACTCAGTGGACATGAGATTCTATCTTCTTCACAGTAGAAGATTTAAGCCAATGGAGTATTCTGTGGTGTACTTCACTTCAAATGATTGCAAATGGAATGGAAAGTAAAACTGAAGAATATAGAATGTAATTTTTTTGCCATCTCTTAGCTGTGCAATATCTCCCAGTGCCAGTGCTTGGGCACCTTTAGAAATGTAATGTGTGCTGGACTCTCAGTTCTTGCTTAGAAGAAGAACGGGTCCTGCATTCCTGATTTCCATACTGGTATTTGGTGGAAGTTTTAGCCTTGGTACCTTCACTGCATGTTGGATCCAATTAAAAACTGATTTAGTCACAATACTGCATGCAACAAGGCAGTAGGAAGTTATTTCAGTAGAATTTGGACACCAAATCTGAGGAAGGAGTTGTAATTTTCTATTAACCCCTTTTACTCTGGTGAGCTCCTTGAATAGTTGGACTGAAACAAGTGGAGTTTTGATTTAGGCTCCCAGAAGTTCTGTCAGTGTCTTTCTGTCCCAAAAGTCCATCAGTGATGCCTTACAGGTACCTCTGGGTGTGTTGCATGTTTTATTTTAGCTCCTTATTGCTTATGAGCAGTCCTGATTCCACGAGAAGTGTGCAATTGCAATTCCTTGGTTGCAAATACGTTGCATTAAAAACTAATAATGAATCGAATTTGCTTTTCTGAATCCACTGAAAAACAAACATGCTGAGAGCTGATCACTTGGATATTCATCAATTTTCAAGTCTGGTTCAGATCATACAAATTAAACTCACTGCTAAGTGTGGTGTCTAATCCATTTACACTGAAGTTACACTCTTGCACAGAAATAATAACCTACAGGGGTTTAAAATAATTTAATATAAATAATACATATTATGGCAATATTCTGCTCCTTGGACGGGATTTTTTTTCTCAATAATCATCCTTCACTGTTACACGTGTATTTCAATGTTTTTTAAACATTTTTCCTTGCTTCAGTTCAGAAATAAGTCTCTCAAGTTTCCAAACCCAGCATTGTTCTCTTAGCATTTAAAGCAAAACTAATTATTGTCAGAAGTCTTGAATAATGTACAGAACATGGTAAAGAAATAAATTATATAACCTGAGGGAAAAAAAACTTGACTTTCCAGAAGCAGTTTTAGAAAACATTAATAACATGCACAGGATAAAGAAGCAGTAATATGCTCTTCCAACTCAGAATGTCTGGGATCTGGAAATAAAGATTAAATATTTCTGGAAATAATGATGCAGATGGTCATATTTGGTATTGAGGTGTTTGTAATCTTTGTTGAGACTGTGAAATGCAAGAAGCAGTAGTTATATTGGAGAACATGAAAAACTGATCTAGGGAAATAAATTTCAAAGTTTGTGTACCACATTCAGTCATTTCAGATTTACACAGAGATTCTGGCCAGGGATGGAGAAGAGAACGCTGGGAATTCTTAGACTGGAAAGAAACTTGCATTTTAGGGTCACAGTCTAATAAAGTGCATATGTAGAAAGAAAAAAACAAGTGAAAGAAACAAGAATATAGGAACCAGGGTTCCTGTGTCACAGGAAGATCAGTGAAACAGCAGAAAACATCAGTTCAGGACAGAAGGGTTGATCTCACTGAGAGCTTAAAAAGCACAACATCCTCCTTTTGTAGTGCTTGTTGCAAGAGCACCAAGAGGAGAACTGTGCCTGTAACCTGTCCAGTGCCCAGCAGGACAATTGTCCCTTCTCAGGTGCAAACTCCTCCCCTCTGCTCTGGCCTTGGTCTCTGCTTTGTGCTCATCTTCCACCTTAGGCTCTGCATTCCTCAGCACGAGTCTGAATCATCTCTGAGACCTTGGTCTTCTAAAGAAATGAACCATCTTTCTTGTCTATAAAATAAAGGTTCAATTTTGCATGATGTACCAGAAGAGTGATTATATTTGACAGTTTCAATATTTTGATTTCACACCGAGCCCCATTTTGAATTGCATCTGTCAAGGTAAAGGAAAGGTTTGCTCCTCCATAGCATTGTCTATGAGACAGGATAGTCTTTATTATGCTGCTCAGCAAATTCATGGATTTCTTTCCAGATTTGTCCTCAGCAGGCAAAGAATCAGTTTCATTTTGGATATGATTAAAAAAAAGAAAGAATCAATAAGGAATTAAACAGCCAGGAGTCAGAAAAGGCCTGATAATGGTAGAGAGTCATATTACAATTTTCTTTTTTTTTCTTTTTTCCTAGCTGGTGGAATAAAAGTGCAAGTATAGGAAGCAAAAGTTAAAGAAAGTAAATTAAAACAAAATACCCAAATTAGCTGATTTGGTGTGATTTAATGATGGGGTATTAGTTCTCTTTTCTGTTTATATTCACCAGTAGTAATTAATTTAAAATAACTTGTTTTGAACAGACTGGCATGAAGTTGGAACAGTGCTCTACTTGTTTTGGTAATTTTCTCGTTACTGCTATTTCTGTGCTACTGAACTGGCTGTTGGTATTTTTGTGATCCTTGAGTCAGGTATTTGCTAGAGAGATTTTAGAACATTTGGACATTTTGATGAGCTAGAGAGAGAACATGAGAATAAGAAGGTTTATAGTTCTGGTGGAGGAGAGCTGTCTGCTCATGAAGAGTGAATCAATGTCATATAATGAACATACTATTTTGAGTTCCTTTAACTGATTTATAAAGTCATAGAATAACAGAATGCTTTGACTTGGGAGGGACCTCAAAGATCATCTATTCCACCCCCCTGCCATGGGCAGGAAATCATGTAAGCACTGCATATAAATCTGTTGCAAGACAATCAAAAATCTGAGAAGGTAATCAAGGAGGATTTTTCCCCCCTGAATCCTGCAAAAAATCATCCCTGAAATGTAATTTAGGAAGGAGTATGTTGCATCCCAATTGTTAGTGATTCAGGATGCTTCCAAAAGATAAATTATACTGAGCTTATCTGCACTAACTTTGACCTTCTCAGATGGAAAGAGAATAAAACTTTTACTGTTGCAGCAAATTCTTCATCTATCTGGAGTTTAATGATGTTTCGCCTGAGCTGTCCTGGTGTGTTATGGTTGATATTCCTTAAAACTCTCTGACCCAGCAGCCTCCTCCTTCTGTGACAGAACTTAGCGCTTGAGATTCCCGTTAGGACCCAGTTCCCTGTTCATCAAGAACTCCTTAAACAAGGTGATTTATTGGTACAGAAAGTTGTTGTAGAGTGAACTGGAAGCCATAAAAACACTGTAGTAAATAAAAGTCTTAGTAAAATGCAGTTCTGCAATTGTTGTGATGGTTGGGCTTCATTGTAAAAACTCTCTTTTGTGAAGTTCAGAGCTCACTTTGAGAGCTGTTTGCTAGTTCAGAGGACCTGTGTGAGTTCACTTGGGTTTGTGCTCTCTCTGTATTTTTCTCTGGGTGCTAAGGCTCCAAGTTCTGCAGACTATGTCCATCAGGTGCTGAGCTGGAATGTGTATTTTGTTTGCCTTGTATCAATTCTGGGTGCATTAAGTAGCCACATAAAACCCCCAGAATTATAAAATTCCTCAGGCTTCTTTTGCAGTTCACTCCTCTCTCACACTCATTTCCTGGTTTAGTCTCTGTTTTTCTCTCACTCCTTCACCTTGAGCTGCTCCCTATCTCAACTAAACATATTTTGGAAGCAAAAGAGAATTTTCTTTTTTTTTTTTCCCCTCTCTCTTTTGGCAATATTTTGTTTAGACATTGGGAGTAGCTGAAGGTTGGAGATTTCCTAACAGAGAATTCATTTTGGTGAAATTAATTGAAACAGCAGTAGGAAATGAAAACTTCCATGTTTTGTGAGGACAGGGATAACAAGCAGGAGATGATCCCAGAAGTTCTTGTGTGCCTTTCCCTTCCACTATGTTAAATATGTTTTCTGAGCTCACTGTGCCATATGCAAGCAATCCTTCAAGTACTGAATGCAAAAAAAAACCCAACCCAACTCTGCAAAACTCCACCTGATAAATAGAAATGCTGTCCTTCTGCAGATGACGTATTTATTCATCTAGAGCAATCCCCTGAATGTTTTGTTCTGTGTTTTTCAGCCTCTTTAATAATTGAGAATATTTTATTTATTTTTCCATTGAAGATTTTCCCCCATTACTTTCTAATTATTTATTAGCAGGCAAAATCTGGACTTGGGACATATTAGAGGATGGACATTCTGGAATAACTTTCAGACTGTTTTTTTTTTTTTTTCCCTCTTAGTCTTCCTAACTAGTCTGAAGACAGAACTGATAATTTTATGAGCAAGGTCACAGAATCACAGGCACAGTCATGGACTGCAGAGCCTCTCTGAGCAGTTCCAGTGTCAAACCACTTCATAATAATAAAAGTTTATAGGTGTCCAGATGAAATTTCCCATATTTTGATTTGTGTCCATTGCCTCTCGTTCTGGCACTGGGCACCACTGAGAAGAGCCTGGGTCTGGCTTCTTTACTTCTTGCCCCCATCAAGAATTTATGGGTAAAATCCTCCTGAGTGCCTTCTTTCCTCTGGGTTCTCTCCTTGTATGACAAACATTCATATCTATTAATCATCTTCATGACCCTGGGCTGGACTTGTCTTTATTTGAAAACACTGCTATATTTATTTTAAGGAGGGAATACAAAATTCTGAATATTTTTGTCACGTCGTTTCCTTAGCTTTATTTTCAGTCAGTTGTTCATTTGGGACACCAGATCAAACCTCATTTCTTTCTTTTCACCTCTTCATCTTTTTCATTGATTGTGCTTAGTCTTCAAAGGATCACAGAATCCTGGAATGGTTTGGGTGGGCAGGGACCTTAAAGATCATCCAGTTCCACCCCCTGCCCTGGGCAGGGACACCTTCCACCATCCCAGGTTGCTCCAAATCCCATCCAACCTGGCCTTGAGCACTTCCAGGAACGGGGCATCCACAAAT
The DNA here is from genome assembly GCF_026979565.1 of Vidua chalybeata. Classification (NCBI taxonomy): domain Eukaryota; kingdom Metazoa; phylum Chordata; class Aves; order Passeriformes; family Viduidae; genus Vidua; species Vidua chalybeata. The sequence continues at coordinate 148,581,688 of NC_071530.1, read as the reverse complement.
TCTCTTGGTAACCTGCGCCAGGGCCTCACCAACCAATTAAGAATTTCTTCCTAATACCTAATCTAAATCTCTCTTCTGTCAGCTTAAAACTATTTCAAAACTATTAAAAAATTACCAATTTGAATTAGGCTTTTCATTTAGAAGAACATCTTGATTTGTAGAAAGAAGCATGAGATAATTCTGTGTTTTCCCTAGAAGTAATTATTCTGTAGTTGTGTCACACTTTAAAGCTTACCTCTGGAATTTCACAACTTTTCTCCTCAGATACAGTATTTGTTTCATATTTTTTTTTTCTGTTTTGACTGATGTTTGATGAATCTTCTGCCAACGAAGAATGGAAATGGATATTTGACAGCTTGTAGAAAATGTTATTTTCTGAGTTTCAGTTAAGAGTTAAATCAATTCAGTTCTCCTGTTGTTTTCCCCAGTTAGATAACTATTCTAAGGAGCAGAAGCATTTATGCCCATTGCATCAAGAAAAATATTTATTTGAAAATAAACTTACTCTTTTCAATGTTTCATTAAGATTTCCACCCACATAAATACACAGTATTTTTACTACATAGTCAGCTATTTTACTTAATATCATATTCAGAAAAAAAAAAAACCAAAAAAAAAAAAAAACCACAGCTTTTCATCAGGCATTATTAAACAGTTGCTTCAAACACTTTCTCTCCATACATACCTGGTGTGTGCTAGAAGAATTTTGTTAACACATGGTGAAAAAAAACTTCATTCATTCATAGAATTACACAATCTTTAAGGTTGGAAAAGTCCTCTGAGTCCAAATGTTAATCCAGCACTGCCAGATCCACCAGTGGACCTTGTCCTTAAGCACAACATTTGCCTGTCTTTGGAACACCTCAGGGGTGGTGATTCCACCTCTTCCCTGGCTATGCCTGCTCCACTGCCTGACCACCCTTTCTACTTTATTTCTTCGCCTTTCAACTAATTTATTTTGGCATAGATCCACAGTTGACTGTATTGCTCTTCTTCAAGGATCTAACAGCCAAATTCACCTCATTTAATTTAATACCTATTTTTTAAAGCATTTTGTAGTTTCTCCAGGAAGTTATTAATTAATCCAGTTGAAGGGAGATTCATGAGAATGAGTTTAAAAACTGTTTTAATGTTCATGACTTGTTTCAGGTTGCATTACCCAAACTTAACAAATCTTACCAGTAACACTGAAACTGAAAATCAAATATAATTAGTGAGGAAAGTGGTATTTTTGTGCATAGCTTTAGCTAAAAATAGGAAAGACCCTCAGGATATGGTGATAAATCTATTTTTAAAAAAGAGCATTGCAATTTAATGAAATGCTGAGCCCAGGGAATTCAGTCAAGGATAATCAGAGGCACTTATCACCTTTGACAGACTGCAGTTTTTCTTACAGCTTTGTTTCAGCCCTTAACTTCTTACTTCAGTAATTGAATACTTTCTGTATTCATTCTTAAGGAAAACATTAAAGCTTAAAATAGGCATAATAGTAATTAAACCATAAAAGGTGTAGCTTCAGGGGATGGGAGCATGCTTGAAACATCAGATTTGAAATATTTAGATTCCTTTAATCAGACTTTGAAATCACAGGAGAGCAGGCTCAGTCCTTCATCTTTTGCATGCCACATAAACTCAGCTCAAAGTTGAATCATTGAAATCCCTAAACTGTTGTGTTAGGAAATCACTTTACTGGTGTTCAGAGCACACTTACTGATGGTCTTGTTAGATTGTTTTTCAAGGTCCACAAAGAGCAGCTCTCTCCCTTGGGATAGGACATTCTGCCAAGTGTGGACCTGCTACAGCCAAAAAAAGGAAATTCTCAAGGCAGTTTGAACCCCCATCACTGCCACTATTTCCACTCTAATTTTTCTACTCGGAGAAGTGTGAAATGCGTTGAAGGAATGGTTGGGCTGTGATGATCTGGTTTCCATCAGGAGCTGGAGAGGAACCCATTAGCAGATCCACATGGAGAAGTTTCCTGATGTAGCAGGATCAGCATTGTTTGTTTTTTGTTTTAACAACATAAACCTCTGCATTTGTGGTAATGAACCATTCTGTACTGCACTGAAATGCTGAAAATTGCTGGTTTCTGCCTTAATGCACCTCAAATATATCCATCTTTATTCTCCTTCAGTACATCATTTGTAAAGAGTGGAAAGGACTCGTACCAAAGTTTGTTTTCAGTGGGTAAGTTTGAATAAATAGTCTCTCAACACCAGCAAAGATGTTCACTGATGAGAACTGCATGGGTACAACTCAGCAGAAGTTGACACAGAGGAACTGTAAAGAAATAGCTGTGGACCAGTGGCAACACCTTCACTTTTGTCAGTAGTATTTTCCTATTGGAAACTCTTTGTAGAGCTTTATTTCTTTGCATCTGCTCCTTCTGACCTTGAGGGTGGGCATCTTAAAGTTATTTTTAGATCTTTCGTGAGCATATTTATGTGACACTGACTTTTTTAAATTTGAAAAGCCAAGTAGCTTTTTATAGCATTGTTAAAGAGGCAGTGGTCATGGCTCAGTGGTTAAAATTGAATTCTACTTTGCACTTAAAACCTGAGATTTATCCTTTTAAGCCTTGTGCTGGCTTAATGATTCAGTGCAATTCTGTGTTTGCTGGGAAGCAGCTTCTGGCTGCTTTGGTCTGGTTGTGTGGTTTTCCACCTTAAAAAAACCCAAATAGTATAGTTTGTACTGTGTATCATCTTTACGCTATATTTGTAGACATTTCTGAAAAACACTGCATAAAATCCAAGCCCCAGCTTTACCTAAACTAGCCTAAGGTTTGAATCAGCAATTTAAACCAGAAGAAAAAAATAGATACCATAACTACCTGCACATTAATCATTAATTTTTCAATTAATTTACAATTGAAACTGCCCAGAAAAAGACTGATGTGTAAGGTACTGGTAGAGTGGAAGTTTCACCAGCAATGACTTGCGTTTTGTCTTTCTGGGCTTTTTTCTGTGATGGGATTGAGAGAAGCTTGTCTTGGAATCTCATAAAATGCCTTGCTTCTTCTGCACATGTTATTTGATCAAAGTCTAGGATCTGCAGGTATTTTTCTGTTAATGAAAACTGGCTGTGGAAAAAATGCTTTACAGCAACTACGTCAGTTCTCTTTGTGTAGTTGGCTTTTGACACATTTTTGTGTTGTTAAAATAGATATAGATGGGCTTTTTTTTCCTCTTTCAGTGATCACCCCATGTATGCTTTCTAAAAGGGACATGTTTCCTTCTGCTTGTCACCAAATACTTCAACTTCTCCTCAATTAATTAATGCTCTTAAAATCTGTGGGTATCTGTGGGAGGAGATTAATCTACCTGTGGCGTTCTTAACATGACATTGCAGCTGCATTTATTATCCTTGCTGTCTCTTCTAGAATATTGCTTTGCTTGTGTTCTGAGACCTTTGTCAAAAAATATGTACAGGGGGTTTGAATTTGTGGGTGTTGACTTTGAAGCTGTTGGGCTTTGATGGCCTCACTCAATTTTTGATGTTTGATCTTTCCTTGGTTTCCTCTATTCAAATGAAAACAACAAAAGTCTCAGAGGAAGTCTCTTGAGGAAGGTCTCAGTGTTCAAAGGGAGAGGTGGAGCAGACTTCAGTCAAGCTGCATTTAGCAACCCCAGCCAAAGAGGAAAATTGTCTTCCTCAGCTTTGATTGTGCCTGTGAGCCTTTCTGCCATCAATGGCCTCCTGCAGCCTCCACTGCTCCTCAGTAATTCCAGGGAAACCTCAGTTTTTCCATGAAGCTTCCACCGAACTTCCCACAAACACCTTGCAAGCCTTTTCTTGGCAACACAGTTATGTTAATGGAAGTGTATAATCTCTCTGCAGCCTTGAGATACCTGGAAATCTTCCCATCCACAGCATTATTCCCAACACACCTGTTAAAGCTGACGTGCTGAATTAAGGCAGGTCTGTGTCACTGCTGTGTCACAGGTGGGTGCAGTGGGCATGTCCTGCAGCTTACATCTTGTTTTCTCAGACGTGAGAAAGAGATAAAGCACTCTGCCAATGAGAAATCCAATTGTTTAAGGAGCTGGAGAACAGGAAGATGCAGTTCTTTGTGCCTAATGGGGGCCTCTGAGGCTTGACCTGGCTTTGCAAAAGCTGCCATCAGTTCTCTGACCCTGATGGAGCTCCTGCAAGGATCTACAGCTTCACAGGGAGATTGTCTTTCCCCTTTATCTGCCTCGGGGGCAGTTGTTGAAACACAGCAGGAATGGTGGCATCCCAGATCCTGCAGGAACAATCCTCTTTGTCACCTTCCCTGAGGTTAACAGGTATTTCAACACCAGTATAGACAGCACTGGTAGGCTTTGCTGGTGAGAACAACTGCTTTGTCTGCCAGTTTTTCCTCCATCCTTAGGAAAAGACTTGTGAAAGCTGCTTGGAAACACTACTCAGTGTCTTCCTCACAAGGTTTCCTCTCACTTGAGAAGAGCAAAATACAGAGACTCACTCTGAATTTCAGAAAACGGTGGTTCAAGGTAGGTATTGTGATTGAGGTTGAAATAAAATTATATCCCTTCATGGGGAAAACTGATGTGTGTCTATCCGTCTTTGGCAGGGGGAGGGCTGGTGTGCATTTCATGTTTTGCATGTTCTTGTGTAAATAGAATCAGTTTTTCATAGGTGAGAAGCTCTCTCTGTACCAGGATGAGTAGCTGGATTCTCTGTAACTCCAAAGCTGCATATGGAGGTCTCTGCACCAGTGGATATGGGCACTTCAGGTTAAGTAAAGGGGCTTTTTGTCATTACCTCAAACAGGTACAAAGATTTCTAGAGATGATTGTGCAGCTGTTTCACTTACTGGAGTTAATTTGAGCCATGCTTTTTGTTTGATGATGAGTCATGGCCAGCATCTGCAAAAAGGAGCCTTTCATCTTCAGCCCTTACCCTGTTTAGATTTTTCTCTGGTTAGGAAACAGGATCTGTGTTCCATGGAAGTGCTTTGGAGCTCTGGGCTCATCGTGTTCCAGGTCCTGGTGAGTGCTCACAACATAAAGTGAAGCCCAAAGCATCTTGATGTGCCTTGAGCCATTTCTGGGTTCCAAACAAAAGAGGTAGCATCAAAAATAATGTCCTTTACTTAATTTTCAGCACTGAACACACCTGGAATTTCATGTGTGGGGGATGCCAACCAAAGCTTGGATTCTGCTGTGGGTGCTTTACTGGCCCAGCCCAGCTGTGTGTCTAATTCACTGGCTATGATTAATGATGGATGCTTTACCTCAGTTCCAGCTCTTATTAAAAATACCTTAGGAAGAGCTCACTGAAGCTGCAGTAATTATATTCATATTATCATAAATGAGTTTCCAGCAGCTGCTTGATCTTTTGAGTTATGAAAATGCCCTAAAGTTCAGGATGGAATTGCATGGTCTGGGAGCCTCTCTGCACTTAACTGAGTGGTGAATTTAGCCCAAATCAGCCAGACAGGCACTGACAGCAGGAAAAGATGCAGCTCCTCTCTTAATGGTGGTAGAGAGACCAGAGAATGATTTAACACCCAGCTTGATGGAGTTGATGACAAACTCTGTAAGACCTGCAGTACTCAGTGATTTTTTTCCTTTATCTTTCTCATTTTAAATATTGAATTCAGCTTGAACATTGAGAGAAGCTGGAAAGGGCCAGGGAATTACAATGTCCCTTTTTTTGGGTGATTTTCCAGCAGCATATGGATGGGTCAGAGTTTGAGTGAGATGTTGAGTGAGGTTATAGGGCTGATGTTAAAAAGGTGACTTAAATCAGAGGTGAGTGTAAGCAGAACATAAACACTGAAGAGGACATGGGCATCTTAAAAGAACTTTCAATTTTTGGTAAATAAATTTTCATATTTATAAATGCTAAAAACCAATTACCTACTGGGGTGCGGGAGTGTGATATGGAGAGTCATTATAGCCTGGACCATGTATTATCTACAGAACTTTTAACTGAATTCTTGTTCCTTGGCCAAATTTTGTCCTTTCTTTGCATTTCTTCCTCTTCTGGGAATAACAATGACTTTGGAAAAGTTTGTTATTGATAATGACAAATAGAAAAAAAACATGAATAATCTGAGTGCGGGAATTAGAAGACTGGAAGGAAGGAATAAAATGATAAACAAAAGAAATTTGATTTGGAGTCAGTGACCCAATAAATTGTAGGATAGTTTTTTAGAATATAAGTGCATATTAAACAAAGTGTTATTATACCTCAAGTTAACTCAGTTTAAGCAATGAGCATTTATGGGCAGGGCAAAGGTGTTGTCTAAAGACTTGTCAATATTTTGAAAATGCTTTTGTGCTGCAGAAAACCCCTTTTTAATTATTAATAGAGTTGAGATTGAGAATAGATTATTTCTCCACTGTAATAAAAAGGGTACATCAAAACAGAAAATGTTTTTTGTACCTTCACATCATGAAACCTGCATCTCTTCCAAAGCTGTCCTAAAAAAGGGTAATTTATTGTTGTAGAAAGTCTTATGACAATAAAAATCATGAAACAATCAGGGTATTCACCCTCAGAGAAGAAACTGCATTATGAAGTCTACTGACCTTTGGAGGAAATATGAGTAAAAGAATGCGGTGACATTGGTAGACTGAGTAAATGTTTCACCATTTTTAAGTCCATGCACTTGGAAATCTTTAGGGTTTGGTGTTTTTTTTTCTCTTCTTACATATTTGATACCCATTATTGTTACAAGCGTTGTCTTTTTAGCTGCTTGATCAGACCTCACTGTTTTGCATCCTGACATGAATGTAACAACTCTGTTTCATTTCCCCCCACCCTGAAATCAGTTTAGGTTGTTTAGATTTATTCACAGACATTACACTCTATATTGTATACTATTTATTATCCACTGGAGGGAAAAGCACAGTATGTATGTAAAATGAAATGAAAGGTGAATGTTAAGAAATTCAAAACTATTAATTTTAAGGTAGAAGAGCAGAGGCATCATGATGGAAGTTGAGTGAAGTCCTATTTTTCATTAAGTAATACATTTGGAAAGGGAAATCTGGTGTAAGTCATTGAGATGTTTTTTAAATATCAATAATAATACTACATAAAATACTGAGCTGTGCTGTGTTCTTTAAACAATACAGTAACCTGCTTATTTTATTATGTTTTGTGTTACTCATGAGCAGCCTTTACCCCATCTCTTTCTAGAGCAACTCTGCCCAGACCGACAATGTCAGGCACAATAAATCCACATCACACTTCACCAGTATTTTGTTTTTACCTCTTGATATGTTGGTGGAAAGCATCTCTTAAGATGGGCATCACTAGCAGCTTATTTCAAGCTGTCACTTATTTTCTTTCTGAATCACAAGGACTTAAAATAGGATGGGACTTTGGAATATTCAGTCATGATCTCCAATATGAAATAGAGAATTTTATGAGAATAAGCTATGGGATGATTAGTGATACTGATTACATGGTGATAGCAGGCAATAAATACATGTACACAGGCTCTAATGATGGAATTTGAATTTACATGAGGAATATTTTCATGTCAGTGCTCATTGTTTCTGGGGCCGTTCCATGTGGGTTCAGAGCAGCTTCTTGTGTTCTCCCTTGTGTTTTGATGTTATGTCTCCCTTTCTGGGAAGAATCATCCATCTGTAATTTGAAGGAGAGCTTCTTGCCATTTATCTGGCATTATCTGAGAGGCTGTGCAGGCTGGACTCCTGTACAGTGATATTTGCAAGCACATGGTGACATTAGACAGTGGGTTATGTCTGTACTATTTGTCCTCAGAACAGGCTCACCAAAACAAGCCCTGGTTTTTGTCTTTCTCATGGCCTCTTGCTTTTCTCACTGCTGCTGTCAGCTCCACTAACTCACTTATATTTGATCCCTTGTGCACAGGAACTGGTTTATACAAATAATTAGCATTTAAAAATATCTATAATTTTTAAAAGCTGTTTGTTCTTTTCGTATAAACGGGTTAATTTTTTCCTAAGGCATTTTAAGCCATGTGTTTTTTTAATTTTCTGCATTTCCATGCTATTCAATCAAGAAAGCAAATCACTTTTTTTCCTTTCCAAGTCTCCATTTTAATTTGTGTATGTGTATGACATAAACAATCAGCTGATTTTTCCAATATTGAAATAATGATAGTGCTTCAGCCAGAATTTCTCAGCCTGCCTGGCAAATGTGTTCCTATAGGATAGGAGCTTTAGACACAAAGTCACAGATTTGCCATTGAAATTGTATTATCTAAGAAGCATAATAAAAAAAGAGATAGATAAAAAGTGAGTTATTGAGAATTACTGGGAGGCAAATACCAATTTGACTTAGGGTACAGAGGTTGTGAAAATGTTTGCCCCCCCTTGGTTTCTGGACAATCACAGAATTTATTTAATTCCAAAGGCAGATTGTGCTTAGAGCTGTCAATCAATTTCTGATATTCTGTTTATCATCTAGAGGAACAATTAGTAGTTTAGCTAAATAGTGCTCTTCTCAAAATGGGGTGCTGATGGCTTTTTGCCTGCTTTAGCTAATTTTCAGAAAGGAAAAGTGTGGAAAAGCACCATGGGCAGAGGTAAATATTGCTTCTCCTCCTCCTCCTCCTCTGCTTCCTGTAGTCCAGGACAGTCCCTGGAATTTATTTCCATCTCAGCCTGGGCTCCAGCTCCAGAGGTTGTGCATTGGCACGAGGAGAAGGCTGAGCTGGTGCCTACAACAGGCAGGTTTTGAGCTCAGTGCTGAGAATGGCAAGAGGTGAAGAACCCAAACCTTGTAGGTTAGAATTGTTTGCATTGCACTGTTTTTCTCCTCCACTGCATTGTTCCTTTTGATGATGTTTGTGAATACAAGCCAAATTATCCCCAGTTATTGTCACTCACATTTGGCAGCTAAGGTGGTGATTTGATCTGGTGCTTTCCTGGGTTCTGGAGATCTCTGTAAGAGAACAGTCCCACTGAAAAAAAATGTGTGTAGGGACCCAGCTGAAGGATATTACAACTAAAAAAAGAGAAGAAAACTACTTTTTATGACTTTGTACTCAATTATGCATCATTAAAGTCTTGCATATCTAGGAGGGAATGCTGCTGTTTAGCCAATTTCCCACCACCTGGAAGTAACTTGATTTACAATTAAGAAAAGTGCTCTTTTTAGTAATATCCAAACTCCTAATGTACTGTTTTAGTGACGTGTCCTACAATGTGTCATGTGCTGATTGAAGTCGAGTTATGTCCTTTTTGGGAATAATTCTAATGTAGTCTAGTCAAAGAATTTAATTTAATTACATGTGTAATACAACTTTCTGCCTTTTACTTAATTGGTCTCGCCTACGTTGTTTCTGCCTATTAGATGACAATTTAGCAATTTCCAATTTGTATATCCCTGAGGGAGACTCAATGGGAATAAATGGGATTAAAAAAATCTCTGCAGCTTTATTCCTCGATTTACTTGCTTGATGGCATCTCTTTTGTAGTTGTGGGGAAGAAGAGAAATGGAGAATAGTAAGTAATAAAAGGAAATCTTTTGTGTGAAAGGCTTATATTGGGAACAAAGCAGATCAAGTAATTTTTGCTTTGTGAATTTACAGCATTATTTGCTTAGCATAGGATATATACAACCAATTTTAATAAAAATGTACTTTCAGTTTTAGTATTAACCCTCTAATCCATTTATAACTGTTTCATTGAGTAACTCAGGGCAAATCAGTGCAGCAGAACCATGGTGACTTCTCAGCTGTGGATGGGGAGGTTTATAAAAACTTCTACACAATTTTGGGGTACAGTTTGTCTGGTAGTAGTAGTCTATCCTTTTAGGATAATCTGGGTCTGGAATTTCTATGTTAAATTGCTCTTTGGAAAAGATGGAAAAGAACAAAAAAAAATTTTTTCTTTGAACTGTCAAATAGGCCCAAAGCTCTATGTATGTTAATGTCTGTGCCCTCTGTGGTTTTTTGGGGGTTCTGTCTTCTTTGCAGGAACTGGCAGCTTGATGGCACAGCATGGTTTTAAGATAAATCATGTTGGTGATCTATATAAAAATCAATTTTCAACTCTTCCATAAGCTGGAAGTGAAACTATGATAATTTTGCCATTCTTTAAAGGTAGAGAATAAATCTGATTCAGTTTAAAATAGATGCCTAAATCTAGATATGCCTTTTTTTTTTATAGTCAGAAAAATTTAGTCAATGAGTGAAAAGTAGATGTAATTTTCAGAAAAGAGATGGCAAAGCACTCTTTTCTATTTCGATATCTTTGAATTTTACCTCACAGTTTCCCTTTTTTCCTAAAGGAAAATTTGTCTGGCAGAAGTTTAGATACCATCGTCTTCTGGACTTTTATTATATGTAAAGGAATATTACAAATAAATAGAGAATAACAGAATCTTGATTAAATTGTTTCTTAGTTCAGAAAATTTAGATTTAGGTGAATGAAAAGACTTTTTAAATTTCTATGCTGAACATAAATGATGACAAAAAACCTCTTTCAATATTTAAATATTTTAAAACATTGCCAAAGCTTCTAAATAATACCATGTTAATGTTTTACTTGAAATAATCCCTTCTTAGTTTCTGAAGAATTATAAATGTTAGTCTAAAATCTCCATATTTTTAAAGCTAGACATTTCCAAAGAGTTATTTGAAGTAGATATGAATTAAATACTTAAATAAAAAGTTTTATTACTCCTTTATCATGTATTCCTTATTTTAAGAAGAATACTTTCTTCTAAAAATCATGAAAATTCTGAAGACATTTAGTAGCAGACTTCAAATTATACCTTCAGCGTAAACTTGTAATGGAAATGTCATATTTTGGGGGTTTTGTTTTAAATTGTTCCACAGCTGGAGGCTTTGTGCTTGCCATGATTACAAAGGATGCTGGGACAAGTCGATTTTTAAAACTGAGGTGACTGTCGCAGACACCATTAGCTGGCTGCTCATGACTTGTAGTATTTATAGTTCCTTTTCCCTCACTTCCTCCAAATGTAGTGAAAAAATCCATTCTGATAGAAGAGATTTGTGTATATGAAGTCGACAAGAAAAGTTGCTTTATAAGTGGCACCAAACCCAGGCTCCTGGGTTTACCGCTGGGATCCTTTACACAGCTGCATGTTCTGTGAAAGCTTCCCAAGCATGACTTTGCTAACAGGTGGAATTTCCCTGGCCAAAATTTAGACTACTATGTTCAAACTATTTCTGAACCACAGGAAGCAGGAGTAACAATCCCCTTGATCTCATTTGACTTTAGTGGGTTTGTTTGATTTGTTTTAGTTCTTTGAAGATGGGTTGGCCGCTGCCTGGACATCAGGCCACGCATGAGCAGGACCCATTGTCCATATATAATATGTGCTCTATACCACCCTGATTGACCAAGGGAGGTTAATGTGGCAGGAAACTGCTCCTAAATGAGTATCATTCCATCACAATAATTAAATAAATACTGAATTTCCAGCTGTGTTCAGATCTGAGTCTGGTGGACATTTGGTTTTGCTGCCCTTTCCCAGGGGAGCTCAAGCTCAAGGCTCTTTGAGTAGGAGGACACCTGGCAGGGCAGTTATTTGGGATGGTGATTTCCACATGGGGAGTTTTGGCTAAAATTACAAGGTGTTTTAGAGCTCTGCTCATTTTCTGATAAACTGGTCAAGCACATCAGACAACTAACACAGCTCAGCAATATGTGGGGCAAAGTGTGAGAGGGTAAATCAACATAAACGTGATGAGATGAAAGTGAAGGCAACCCCAGCTCTGCATTTGGCTGAAGCTGCGCCCAGGGCTGAGTATAATGAGCCAAAGGCTGAGTCTAATGAGCAGCAGAAGCAGTAGAAGCAGCACCTTGGTTTATTACCCATTATTGTCTTCAGTTTAAAACCATTATCCCTTGTTCTATCAGTAGAAGTCCTGATGAAAAATCTGTCCCAATCTTTCTTATAACCCTCTTTTAAGTACTGAAAGGTTGCTTTGAGGTCTCCTCAGTGCATTTTCCTCTCCAGGTGAACAATCCCGGCTGGTTTGTTTTCTGAAAATAGCTTGTTTCTGAGCATGCTTCTAAACACACATACAGGTGTCATTGCTGGTGAAAGCATTAAATAAACTTCTAATATATACAGTGATTTTTGGAAAAAAAATGGTTTAGGTGAAATTGTGTGTGGGTGAGTGAGATGTGTATCATTTCTGTTATTAGTGCTGAGCAGTTGACTGCTATGGAACCTGTGACACACGCTCACTGTGAGCTGAGATTTCTGGGGCATGATTAAAGCTTTTGTGCTCCCACTCATGTCTGTGAACATTATTCCTGTCACTAGTTAAAGAATAAGTTCTGTAGGTTGAACCTCATGGACCTCATTGCTTTGCTGGCAGATGCTCACTGTTGTTCTGGTGCTTTGGTTTTTTAAACTGAGGGTGTCCTGGCTGTTCCCCCAGATTTGCCCTTTGGCAGAGATTTCTAGAGTTCCTTTTTTAAGTATGGCATCACTCACAAAACTTGCATCTGGGACTTGAGAATCTGTAATAGAATCTGTGCAACTCTGGAGGTGAAAAGAATCAATGGCTGTGGCAAAATAAATATTTTAAAGTCAATGGACTGGCCTAGCTTGAAATAAAAGACTCTTCAAGAGACTCACCAAAGAGTGAGTGCTCTGAACAGAAAATGTGAAGGTTGCAGGTGTGATAAAATTATACAGCTTATACTGGGAAAACAGTGACTTGAAAAAGAATTTGTTTATTACACTAAATCATCTTGAGGTGAACTTCTACTGCAGTGCTTTGGGAAAAGGGAAAGTATTACCTTTGTGTATAAAAAGAAAAGACAAGCAAGTAGATGATAAATTAATAATTCATTATGAATGTAAAGTCTAATTGTATCTTGAAGTGACAGTCCATGGTGAAATGTGTATTCTTGCACACTGAGAGCATTCATGCATCCTCTGATTCTACCAAAAAATGTTTGAATCATTTCCTTTGTGAAAAACTTACATTTTCCTTATGTTGTGTGCAAAGCTCTGTATCTCTGCATTTTCCCTGGAGTAGTCACTGGGATGGACTCCTCTCATGTGAATAATTTTCCAGATGTACAGGATGTCCTGGGGGTTTTTGCTCCCTAGTTTGGCTTTTGAATAGGATCTCAGCATCTTGTCTGAAGTAACCTTCCACTTGTGTGCCACATGTCACAGTCATATTCCTTTAAAAGAGAAGCACTGGGAATTTGGGAATTTTTCTTTTTTGTCTTTTTTTTTTTTCACATGAAAGTGAATTGGTGCTCCAGGTTTATCATGTACAGGAGGCTGTGAGATCCCTCTGAGTGTTTTGGGGTGCTGTACACACCCAGCTCCACTCCTTTGGATCATCCTGCGGGGCTCTGGGACCAGCAAAAACCATCAGTGCTGGGTCGGACAGAGCCTAGGCTGGGAAATGATCCAGGGGTGATTCATGACCAGCATTTCTTGTTTCTTTGGGACATTCCAGGAGCAGAGACACTTGGTGGTTTTGTCCCCCAATGCTCAGTGTGAGCAGATTCAGAATGGAAATCAGATTTGCACCAGGCGAGCACCTGGTTCCTTCTTTCGAGGCTCCCTGGTAAAGATGCTTTGAACAGAAGTAGTGACCTCATTCCACTCTTTATTTTTTGCTGTTTGTATTTTGGGGAGGGCAGTCTTCTCAGTCTTTTCCTGAGGATATTGAGGCAGCTGGAGTGATAACTGCATGACTGTAGAATTGAGATTTTTTGGTCTTGTTTGTTATATCTGGCACAAAATTCCATGGTTTTAATTTGCATATGTTTTCTTCTGAACTTCCTGCCGTATGAAGGCAATAATGAATTACACAAATGAGCAGCTGAAAATGAACATATATATTTTGACATTTATTTCTCTGATTATTGGTATTCCACTGAGAGAGAGGTAGGAGGTACAGTATGGCATTATTTTGGATAAAGAGAATTTTGAAATCCTTGTGTACTTCAGCTGTGTTAAAGGGAGGATATTTAACTCAATCTTTAAGTATTACTGTACTTAGACTTTTCCAAATTTCCTAATGAAAGACTGTTGATTAATGGTCTTTTATGCCCCCTATGGAAATTGATGTATTCGTAAAGTAGGCTATAACCATAATTATTATTATTATTTTAAATTTCCTATTTCTTTAGGTAGCTAAGAGCTTTGCTGCATGGCAATCGCCATGGGAGTCTAAATTATTTAAATGGACAAGTACAAAAAGAGGCAAGTTGAAGTTAATTGTCCTGCCTCTTCATTTGCAGTTTATGGTTTGCAGATTTGGAGTTAGGAATTAAAAAGCTATACACCCAGCACGCATAGTATCATCACATTTAAGCAGAAGATTTATGTAGCAAACTATCTCTTAGCACTGCTCCATTTTCAAATATTACATTATATCCAGTGGAACAATTCTTTCCTGGTTTAACTTTTTATTGTCTTTAATGTTGTCACTCAGATAAGTCTAAGCTGTTGAATATTCAGCACTATAGTTAGACATTTATCTCCTCTTCAATTATTTTAAATAAATAAGTTCTAAATGCAAATTTTTAAATTTAATTGACCTTTCTCAAGATTAATAGAAAAATTTATCTTCTGCTCTGCAAGGTTCAGATATTAAAGCCATCGTTTTTCTTTCTGCAGTCAATTTTAGGCCAGGAGCAGAGACCATTACTTGTGGGTCACTTGAGCTACTGAATTTTATAGTTGTATTTTATAGTAGTGAGTGAAATACAGATTGTGTTTCTAAATCTGTGAAGTATTTACAAGTAAACACAAGGTATATGTTAATTTGCATTACTTTACATCATTATTTCTAGCCAATGATACTTATGTGTTCACCTCACAAGAGATTTGATTCTTGAGGTCCCTCTTTGCCTGTAAATTATTATATACTGGGGCATCACATCCAGTTTGGTATCAACTGCAGGATTTGTATTTAGGGTGGAATTATGTGCACCTGAAACATGAAGTTACAAGTGAGATTACATAATGAAAAAATCAGGCAAAATTTTAAAAGGAAACTTGCCTTATGCATTTTTTTTCCCTCTTGAATGTGAGACCAAGAGTATCATCATCACTTCAAGTTTTCCTGAAATTTAAAATCATTTAGTGTACAGGGACTCTTCATGCACATAAGTGTTCTGCATAAGTGGCAGTAGCATGGTCTGGCATAGTGTCCCTACTGTGTACTTTATATAAGAAAGGAGCATGAACAGGAAGCATAATATTGAATAAAGTCTCCAACTGCCTCCTGTCAGCTTCATTTTGGAAGCAGCTTGCAAACTCCTCTGTGCATTATAGTATTTAAATAGGCATTTAGCCATGAGGAAAACTTTTTGGGTTCCTGTTATATTGTTTCTTCCTAAGAATAATTAAATAAGGACTATCTCTATATTTTATTCTTCCAAGCTAAGCAGCAGTGTTTTATTTACTTATTGAAAGATGAAATCTACTTATGTTGACTAGATTGCTGCTTTTCTTTTAATACCAGGCCTGCTCTTAACCTCGTTTTATTTGGAGAGTATCACATAATTAATTTCACTTTATAGATTTAGAGGAGGACATGGAAAGATCTGAGGTGCGTCACTGGTGGACAGGATGTGCCTGGGACCTGCCCACTGTCCTCCCAGGAGCAAAGGCAGGAGTTTGCAGCACGCCCAGTGATGCTCCCTTACTCAGTTTTTCACTTGTGAATTTTCTCTGTCAGCTGCCATTTCTGTGAAGATGTCAGTGCTGCTTGGTTTTAACTGGCCCTGCTTCGGGAAAGGGGGATTTGGAAGGCACTGGCTCGGGAGCAGTCATGATGTCATTTGCAGGAAGTTGTTTTCCTCCCAGCAAATCCTTTCTGCTGAGCATCTTGTTGTCAGAGCAGGGTAGGATTTCCAGTAAAGTTGCAACTCTTTTTCTGAGAAGAGGTGAAATGAGCTGTCCAGTGCCTTTAGTAGCTCTGCACTGTGACTTTAATGGCACTTTAGGTGACTGTCATTGAGATGTTGGCTGTGCCATCAGGAGGCTTGTCACTTTTTTCCCTGTAAGCCATCCTGACAGATGACGTGAGATGATAGCGTGCAGACACATCATCAGCATTGCCAATGAGCTGACCTTCTCCTCTTCATCCATTTCATTTGTATTTGAATAATTTGCATCCCTGTAACGATGCTCAGTTGTCTGAGGAGCTGTCACAACAGCTTGGGCTGGTTTCGTGACAAAACCCAGTAGTTTCAAAACATGGTTGTTTCATTATTCATGAATACTGTTGTTGCTTTATTCCTTCTCCTGCTCAGACAAATTTGGCCAGAGAGAAACAAAACCTGTTTTGCATTTGCAGGATTGGATATTTAATTTTTTTTTTTTGCATAATGCAGTGTTTTTATACAAATATCTCATTATTTATTGAAAACTCATCTAGTAGGAAATTTCAATAGCTCCCCATGAGGCAAAGAATTTAAATGGAATTCTAGTCCCTTTTCCTGAAACAAGTTTATTTCTGAACTTTTGAGTTTTATGATCTCTGTTTTCCCTGATATATAATTACTGTGAAGGGCAAGAAACAGGTGCCCTTGCATGATGTGAGCCATCATTATCCTGGCTGTTTGTAATAAATCGAATGCCTGTTTCAGACTGAATTGTCTATTTTTACCTTTTTCTATATAGATCCATAGATTCTTGTATATCACAACAAGCAAGGACAAATTTGGGGAGAGGTGCAGAGAACTCTTGACAGGAAACAGGTCACAAAGTAACTGCAGAAGACAGCAGAGAATGACTTCTTTGGTTAAAATACATTTCAGTCTCATTACTCTGATGCACAGCCCAGTGACAAAGTTGGTGATGTTCAAAAGGTTGCCTTTCACTGCCCTCTCCTTCCTCAGGGTGAGGTCCATGTGATCTCTAGAGATCACTTAAAAGTTGAAAAAGATCCTTTTTTCAGTTGGTGGGTGTAATTCACTGTCCAGCTTATCCATTTTCCAATTTTATCATTCCATCAGCTGGCTCCGGGAATTGTTTGTCCACTCGTTAAACCTCCCTGGTGAAATGCATCACTGGAGATGGGAGAAATCTTCATATTTAAAAAGAAAGTGAAGAAGCTGGGTTTGAGTAGGGGTACATTTTTCAGGATGAATGACTGATTTAGGTTATGTTATTTATTTTTTGTTTTAATTCTTGTGCAAAGCCTTCCCATGTACTATTCCATAGGCTGAGGAAAAATACTGAAGCAATATTGCAGATAAAAAATGCAGAGACAAAACTTAAAATGAATATTTTTAGCACAAGAGGAAGCAGAATACTCATGATAAAAGGCAGATACGTTTAAGAAAAAGAGCAAGGATTTAATTCTGTTGTGCTTTGCTTTGAGAGGAATTATAGTCTTGAAACATTTTATTTTATCTCTGTTTATTGCTTTCATATATCCTACCTAGAGCTGTGTTCATAGTACTGTTTTGTGGGATATTTTCCTCTCTGTAGTTCTCTTTTACTCAGACTCTTCACTTTCCAGCTGGCAAGTGTGTCGCTGGGGGTGTTTTTGTAGCTTCTCATGTGACATGAGGTGCCACTGTGCTAAATACAGTATAAACATTATAAATAAAAACACAGTTAGAAGATTTGAGAACTTAGTAGAGTCTCTGAGTACTGAGAGCCCTGTTTACTAAAGTTTTCCATAACTTGGAGCTTAATAAAA
This sequence comes from Vidua chalybeata, assembly GCF_026979565.1. Classification (NCBI taxonomy): domain Eukaryota; kingdom Metazoa; phylum Chordata; class Aves; order Passeriformes; family Viduidae; genus Vidua; species Vidua chalybeata. The sequence continues at coordinate 148,564,068 of NC_071530.1, read as the reverse complement.
GTTACTTCAAGAAGAAATGAGCAATGAACAGTTCAGAGCAATCTAGGCTGTATTCCTAAAGCTGATGTGGATTTATTGGAGGCTGTTGGGGTACAACGTGCTTACATGCATATTTAATTTCCAGACAAAAATGAATATACTGACCATACTGCCAGCAATGATCCTTCAACAGAAGAATTGAATCTGAATGCTGCAGTTGCATATTAAATATTGTTAGGCAGGAATATTTTTATCAAATATCAATCACTTAGAAAAGTGCAACACTAATTAGATGGGAGCTGTTTTACTGGTCCCTTCAGAGATGGATTCTAAATACTTCTGACTGTCCAGAAGCAAAGACAATTTGTTAAAATATGGCTATAGGAAACAAACTATATTTCTGGGAGAATATAAGCATTATTGTGTATATCATAGAAATGAAGTACTGGATTTGCATCTGCTCACATGCCACAGAGGGCTGGAGTGATCTCAGAAATAAAGACTATGAAATTCAAAATATTCAGTTGTGTTGTCCATGTGCATTGCCTGTGCAAAATCCAGGAAACCCATTGCAGAATCAAATCATACTTCAATGCCAGTAAGAATTGATGTTGTTAGTCATAGTTTCAGGCCTGGTAATTTTTTTTCAGAAGCCACTCTTCAGATTGTATCTGGGTGTTTTTCATTATAGTCTTTATTTCTGGCTTGGTTCTGGCAGTTACAGTGATCCACTTTTATAACTCATTTTAGCTTTTGAATATGCCCAGCACTTGATGGATTCTGCATGCAAATGAAGAACTTCTAATGATCTCTTACTGCATTAAAAATAGCCAAAACAAAACCCCCCCTTAGAGAGGAATAGATTAATTCCTCCGCCTTTGGGATGTGAGGATCAGCAAAGATGCAGGCTGCAGAAGTGGGAGCTCATAGAAACCTTTGCCTGAGTGCTGTATTTGAACTTTTTTGTCATAAAATCATAGAATGCTTTGGGATGGAAGGGACCTTAAAGGCCATTTAGTTCCACTCCCCTGCCGTGGGTATGCATGCCTTCCACTAGAATGGTGAAGGGGAAACTTCAGAAGCTTCTCTTCAGATGTCAGTTTTTGCTCAGTGTTGATAAAGTCTATTTGAATTCATCTTCCCACTGCAAACTTCACAAGCTCTAGATTATTCCTAATGCCATCTATTTTCACCCCAGTTTCTTTTGGGGTCAAGATTCTTTTAAATTAATGAGAATTATAGAAAATATTTTCTGGTCTGGAGGGATTTCAAAACTCTTTCTTGTTGACATTTGTTACTGGTGTTTTCCTTTTGGCAACATTCATGGAATATGTTTCCCTCTTTTTATGGAGAAATAGATAAAAGGATAATAATAATCCTGTGTTTTGTGAAATGTCCTTCCCAGACTGCTTCTCCGTTTGTAGTTGCATTTCCTCCTGAATGGTTTTCAAAGCTGTTGCTTGGTCTCCTTAAGTGCAAAGTCATCTCAAGAGCAATATATTTTAATTCTTCCCTAATTATTTTTCTATTTCAGACAATTCAGGAAATTAAAGCTGCTTTGGCAGCATAGTATATTAGATCTTCCATAACCACATTTCATGTGATGTGAGCTGGTCTAAATTCCCTTTTATATTAGATTAGTGATTCTAATTTAACATATCAGTATTTAGTATGCATTATAGTGTACTATATTTAATTTGATTACCTTTTATGCCTTACCGTACATTTAATAAAGCAATTATTTAACCATTTGCTACCAATGAATTTTACTGTGATATTGAAATTAATACAGTCTGTAATACATGAAGATGCACAAAGCAGGAGAGAAGTGTCATCTTAAAAAAAAGTCAAGGGCCACATTAAGGCCCTGCTTCTGTGGTTATTTTGTTTTTCCTTCCTTAGTTTTGCAAGGAAAAGTGAGGAAGTTGCCTTGTGAAACCAATGGGCTCTTCAAGTGTGTCACAGTTCACTTTAGGGGACACTTTCATATGTAATACTCTGCTTCCCTTTTGTATGGTTTGATATTAATAAACAACTTTAAATAGAATAGTCTTCAGCTTTTGGCCCAGTCTTGTTGCTTTTTTCAGCAAGTCTTGAGCACCTACCAAGAGTGGAGGCAGGTGAACCTCTGCAGAACCACAATGAGGTCATCTGCTTGCAGCTGCAAAATAAATGTCTTGTGCACCACTCACAAAGTCATTAAGATGTTGATTGATGATCTGTAAAACATTTTCACCATGAACAGGCTTAGACTTCTGTTTTCAGTAGCATAAACCATATGGTTTATATATCATTAATTACAGACTGGCTGCCACTGAAACCAATGTATTGATGTTGTAGTGCCTGTGTTCACGGTGGTCTGCAGTTTCTGCGGAAATCATATCAGCAAGAATGATGTTGTTGGCTTTTTTCTTTCTTTTCCTTTGCTACAGCATGGCTATCCAAGTGGACAAGTTCAATTTTGAGAGCTTCCCAGAATCCCCAACTGATGGGGCACAGTTGGCGAATGCAAAGCAGCTGGAAGAAGAAAGGCAGCAAGCAAGAGGTCTGGAGATTAACAGCAAGCTGGATATTTGCTGGAAAATTATATCCTTTCATAAATACTTGCTTTAAAAGTATATAAATAGATGCCCTTTGATACATTTTATTTTATAATTCATCTCACTTCATGGCAGTGTTACTGAAAAGAAAAGTAATTAGAACTATGAAGCGCATCGTAATTATAGACTGTTTAAGGTTAATTGTGCTGTATATTATTTAGGCAATGCTGGGGTCGTCCTATAATGGCTTTTTCTGAGTCACTGGGCATGTCATAAATCCTGTGTGTTTTTCCCAGCTTATGGGGAACTGAGGAAGTGTAGTTAGGATTGCTGAGTAGTAGATTCATGGGGTCAAATTTTTCTATTCTCCCCCACACCGAGTGACTGAATCATGAAGAAATTAATGAAGCTGGATTTAGAGAATTTGCATATATTTATTTAAATTTGGGTAAATTAGAACATATTAGAATAATTTATTCCCAAGTCCTCTTTATAGATTTAGTAATGTATCTAATCTTAGGTGGATTTTTAAGGCTTAGACAGGACTTGTGTGATGATTTAGTCATTCTAAACATAAAATCCCCACAATAATTCTAAATGCAGTAAAATATTGCCTTATGATTATTAATAAGAAATTGCATTCAATTTAGAGTTAAAATAAACCAATGGTGTTGCTATAAATTTCATGATTTCTATAAAAAAAATCTTGTGCTTGGCTTGTCAAAAATACACTTTCTCATGATTTTCTTCAGGAAACATTCTGTACAGTAAACAATCCCCCAAGCCATGTGATGGTACTCAGCACTTCCCTGGAGATTTATATATTTTTCACTCAGATCATCCTCAAATTCACATGATAGGGGGTGGCAGAAGATGAGAGAAGAATGGCAATCAAGTCATGCTTGATCTGTTTGTACTTTTAATTGTACTTTTATCCAGTGATTTGAAATGATGTTTCATTACTAATTATTGTGAGGAAGAGCTTCTACCCTGTGAGGGTGGCTGAGCACTGGCACAGGTTGCCCAGGGATGCTCTGGAGTCTCTTTCCCTGGAGATATTCAAGAGCTGTCCTGGACACAGGCCTGAACTCTGGGGACCCTGCTTGAACAGGGGGTGGACAAGATGACCTCCAGTGGTCCTTCCAACCTTAACCATCCTGTGATGATTAAATCAGATCAGGATTTGTCAAAGGCAAGGCTTGAGACATAAATGAGATTCCTAATGCCTGGTTCACTCCAGACTCCCCAAGAAACATTTCAGAGAGCTCCTTTTATGCAAAAAAAGTCAATATTTAACCAGAACTCACTTAGAAACTGTCTGTGTTATGGGAAGATATAAATATTCTATGATAGCACAGACGAGTTCTTACACTGGAATTGAGAGCATAGTTGTAATCATTTTGTCAAGGTGTAAAAACTCATCCTCACTCATTCCAGTTGCTGGGCAACACTGTTTACATCCATTCTGTGTTCTGGATTTAACCCCAGCTTTGATCCTAGAACCATTGTGGCTGACATGAAAGTCAGTACCTTAGACACCAGTGGAACAGTTTGTGTTAAATTCAGTTCAGCCATTAGTTTCTGTATGTTTAATACTTGCTATGATTTTTCTCTCTGTTCCAGGAAGTAAAACTCATCTAATTAATGAAAGGCAACAAGTTTCAATGTGCTTAAAAATCCTTGAAGAAATGTGTACATTCTTTTCCAGGTGTTATGTCCTCACTAGAGTTAGCCTTTCTCATAGAATCATTAATGTTGGAAAAGACCTCAAAAGACCTGCAAAATCATCAAGTTCAAACTTGGACCAAATACCACCAACTAAACCACAGCACTAGTGCCACACTGAGTCCTTTCTTGAACACTTCCAGGCATGGTGACTCTACCACCTCCTTGGGCAGTCCCTTCCACTGCTTGACAACCCTTTCCAAAAAGAAATTCTTCCTGATGGCCTACCTGAACTTCTCTGGCTTCATCCTTTTATTTCTTGCAGCAACATTTAGAAGTGAACCAGTCAATAAAAAAAAAAATATTCTACTCTCCATTCTGCTAAGTTTAAGAAACTTGGTTTCTGAGATATTTTTCTGCCATCAGAGTAATTGGACACATGTCAGGAGAGTTTATACTGATGGACAGACAGGCAGAGAAATGGATGGATAGTTCAGCTGCATTGGCCTTGCTTTCCTTCAGGAGTCTGCCTCAGTGCAGCCAAGAGAGGAAAAGTATTTGCAAAATTACAAAGGAGTAGAATTACTGATATTTCCTACTAGAGGAGGCATTTTTGCAAGTCTCTTGAATGGTGATGCCAAGTGATCCCTTTGTTATCCATCATCTCTGAACTACTTAGAGCTCCCCAGATAACTTTTCTGTCCTGACTGTGTGCAATGACATGGGAAAGGGATGGGCTGGGGTGAGGTCATGTCACAGAACCTGCCCTGAGGTGTGATCCAAGGCCCACGCCAGATGCTTATATCAGGACTTGCAAAAGCATGTGGAAGAGAAATTAGAGTGTGCACAGGGAATTATTAGGAAAGGAGGGATGAGACAACTGAAATATTTTTGACCAAGGACAGAGTTGTTCAACAGAGTGAGGTGCTGTGCATTTGTTACAGACCACCCAAACAAAAAGCAAAGCTGGATGAACTTTTCTTTAAGGACTGGAAGAAGTCTTCCAGTTGCAGGTGAGCTTATTTCTGATATACTTTCAGGGCAGTTTTTGTGTACAGGTGTCAGATGGTTTGATTTGGTAGGTGCTGTGTGAGATCTGCTCCCTGAACAAATGATCCAGCTGGAGTGTTTGAAGTTTGGCTGCAGCTGTCCTGGGATGATGGAGCTCAATATCCTGAGGAGAGTAAGGAGGGCACATGGCAGGATAATGACTCTGGACTTGAGCAGAGGAGATTTTGGGGAAGGCAGGATTGGAAGGGATGTTGGCCTTGATCCCAGTGGAGTTGCTGGGCATCCAGGAGCAGCCTCCTCAAAGCCTGGGAGTTACAGCAGTCAACAAAGTTCATCTGACCCTTGGAGCAAGGTGTGTCGTGAGGAGACTGCTAAATTCCAGTTAAGTACTAGGAAAATTCCTTTTCACACTGAGGGTGCTCAGATACTGGAATAGGTTGTCCAAAAGTACTGTAAAATTGCTGTCTTTAAAGACGTTAAAAAATTCTGGACAATGCCTTGAACAGCCTGGTGCAATTTCAGTATTTTCCATGCTTTGAGCACAGGGCTGGACAGTGACTGGAATTGCCTTTCAATATAAATTATTCTGTGATTTGTGCAGCTGGGCAGAGGGCTGGGTCAGAGAATGACTTGTGAAAACTAAACTCTTTCCTTCATCTATCTTCTGCTATCCCCAGGTTTGATTGCAGCCAGAGAAATTTTCTAATGTACTGTGAAGGAATTGCTATTTCAGTGAAATGAGACTATAACATTTTGGGGTCATTTTCTTGAAAATATTCTAAACCTGGCCCTAACAACCTTTAAAAAAGTGAGACAAGACTTCCAGTGCCACCTTAAATATCATGTTCCATATTTAACTTTTCTAATAGTTAGACCTTTTTTTCTTACTTCAGTCTTAATATCTGTGATGTATAGGAAGTCTGTCCTGTTTGCAATGTTTCCTTACATTTTTTGAATTGTATTTTGTGCCCTTTCTTCAGTTTGTTTGCCATATTTAAACCTAATTGCCAAAATTGCTTTCAAAGCACATTTTCTTTCAGTCATATGACTGATTTTGTCCTGCACTACAGGTCTATTTTTCTCAATATGTGGGATCCAGAGCTGGAGGCAATACTGCAGGTGAAATTTCTCACAGAATAAAATTGTACCTTCCAGGTTTCAAAGATGATGATTTCTCTGAGAACTATTCTTTAATTCTATTGTCTGATAGACTTTTTTTGTGTATGTGGTCCAGCATAACTGACTGAATTATTATTCCCAACTTTTATTTATAGATTTTTGATTTTTTTTTAGGGTGGTACTTGGAATTTTTCATCATTTCATCTCAATGATCTTCATAAATTCCACTCATTTGTTAGGTTTGTGAACACTGACATCTTTTCCAAATACATTAAAATTATGAATGTTTTTGTATTTCATCATCAAAGCAGCCAATCAGAATTTTGAAATTATTACCTATCAGACAGAACTGTGAGTCATCTCATTTGCTTGACAGCAGATCACTGATAACTCTTACTGAGATTCACTTCTCTGTGTCCATTCCACTTTTGATGCCTTTATCTTGATCATAAATATGAATCATCACCTATGAGAGTATTACATCCTGTGGAACTTCTGTGCATCAGTAAAGGTTTCTTCAAATTTTTATGCTGCTTCTTATTGTTTGCAAAAATAACTATTATTTAATACCCTAAATAACTGCTTATAATTAGTTTTAATATTAAAATTCCACAGTAATAATCAAGCAGAAAGCTTAAAATATGAATAAAGCAACTGCTGTAAGTAAAATGTGCAATTCATGCAGATTTATTTTTAATTAGTATAATTCTTATTTATGAACATTTGCTATTTTTTATGATTATGTGTATTCTCCCACCTGCATTTATTTGCAAAGGACATATGTATTGAAAATAATTTCTTTCAGGATGCAAGATGTGGAGTGCTGTAGGGAGAAAAAACATGAGTAACTTCCAGATAGATGCCATTTTAAAAAACTATTGTCTTTTTAAGCAGTAGGTTTTAGGTAACAGACTGTGTTCTAATTGTGATACCCAGCTACACATGAGGCAATCCAGAGAGTGTAAAAGACCAAAGTTTTCCCTGGGGAAATAACTGGTTCATTTGACTGTCATTTAGGTTTTTGGTATGAAACAGTTTATATCATATTCAATCTGTTGCTACAGAAACGTGAAATAAGGGTGTCAACTGTGAAAAAATGGGTTTTTAGGTTTGTTTTGTTTTGTTTTGTTTTGTTTTTTAACAGCATCTGGTGATTGTGTGTTTGTTAGCTCTGAGGCCCCACTGGGGCTGATTTGATTGTGCAGATGAAAATGTCTTGAGCTGTTAAATATGAACTGTTGTGCTGGAAGTCAACTGTTGGAATCCTGGCTGATGCCTGTGTTGTTAATAACAAAGATTTAACTTTAGGAAATGAGGTCTGGGTCAGCAATGTGGCTCCAACAAAAGAGCAGGTTTATGATGGCAGTGAGACCTCAACAAAATGTGTGGAGATTTGGTTAAGTAGCTAGATTCTGCAAGGTCAGACTTAACCTTGGCAGTCTGTACTCGTGTTTATCTGGGCAGTCTTTTTCAATGATTTTTAAATCCTGGATCTTATACTTGTGTCTTTTATCAGCTTTGACTTCGAGCTAAGAATAAAAGGGAATCTTGGCAACCCCTGTTCAACTCCTTTGCTTTCATTGACTTCTAAAAGCTTTGTCTTAGGCAAACTCTGGAGTTGAGCTTTTCTAAAACTCTTGTTCCTTTTATATTTTCTTATTGGATATTTTGGTCACTTTTCATCTCCAAGGTAATGAGTTTGTTGCTCAGTTTTGTATTTGTCCTATAATGAACAATTTTATGTAATTACCTAACAATAAAGTCAGGAGACAGAGATCAGTGAGATGGAATTCCATGATCGAGGTCTGTCTGAAGATCCATGTGAACACATAATTCCTTTATGTGTTTCTTCCTTTATGTTTTAACAAGTTCATTTTTTTGGTTGCATCTCAATCTCACCTTTCCTTCCTTTTCCACCAGGCTCCTATCTGCTGCTTCATTCAATTATCTCATTAGACAAATTCAATTTATTTCATGAGTCAAATAATCTGTGCATGGCCTAACCACTTAAATGCTACATTTTTCTTTCACATAGAATTGTGAAAGTTGAAATTTCTCATCAGTTCTACAACCCATGGCCGTGTATCTAAGATAAACTAATACATCAATTTGTTTGACAAAGAAACAAATAAGGCCCTGAACCTCCAGATTAATATACAAGTACACTCACTGAGCTATTTCTTGTCTATAAAATTAATTTTGCCACTAGATGACAAGAAGCAGTGTGCTAAAAATAAGCTTGGTGCTTGTGATGGAGTAAGGAAGTTTATTTATCTGAAAATTTAGGCTGTGAGAGCTTAAACTGCTTTTGGGTTATTACATAATTTTTTCTGTTAATCAGTTTCTAGGTTTTTCTGATGGGTTTCTTTTTTTTTTTGTTGTTTGTTGATTTTGTGGGGCTTTTTTTTTTTGGTTGTTATTTTTGTTTTTTGGGGTTTTTTGGTTTGTTTGTTTTTTTACATTTTTTAGCTTTTGCAAAGAGCCATTCAGTTTGATTTCTAACTTTATTTTTTTCTGAAATTTGTGACCAGAAAACCACCAATAGTATCACAGAATGGTTCAGGCTTGGGACCAAATGGACGGGACGAAAGTGGGTCACTTGCTCCAATCTCCCTGCTCCAGCAGGGCCATCCCAGAGCACAGGCACAGGATTGTGTCCAGACAGTGCTGGAATATCTCCAGTGGGGGAGACTCCACACCTTCCCCGGGCAATCTGGTCACTGCACAGGAAAGAAGTTCTTGCTCATGTTTGGGTGGAACTTCCTGGGCATCAGTTCCTGCCCGTTCCTCTTGTCCCATTGCTGGGCACACTGAGCAGAGCCCTGCTCTGAGCCCTCCCTGCAGACACTGACAGACAGGGATGAGGTCCCCTCTCAATTTTCTCTTTTTAAGGATGAACATCCCCAGCTCCCTCAACCTTCCCCTTCAAGAGAAATGCTCCAATCCTTTTTTTCTTGTCCTGCACTGGCCCTGCTCCAGGAGCTCCACATCTCTCCTGTCCTGAGGAGCCCTGAATGGACACAGCACCCCAGATGTGCCTCACTGCCTCCTGTGGTTTTATGTTCCAGGAGGAATATTTTACCTCTGAGTACATGGATCTGCTTTGATAGCATTTACCAACAATAAAGAAGGGAGAATCACCTGTTTTATAGTAACTTTATAGTGTTAGTTGAGACATTAAGCTTTCCATGAAGCTGTAAACTTCATGGAATAAAATTTGTGATATTCCAGGCACCACTGTGAGTCTGTTATGAGTAAATTACATAAAAGTTAGTTTAATGTTACAGTTAATGGCAGCCACTCTGTTTTAAAGCATCTTTTAAATACTGCCTTTTTATTAGTGTTTTCTCTCATTTACAGTCTTTAGATTAAAGATGTGATAACAGAATTATATATCTGCTGTGTCTGTGAAGTAATTCAAATTATTCTCTACCCTCTAGTGTGTTTTATGGAAATTATTTTAGTTGTGCTGGTGTTCTGAGTCTCATTTTTCAGCAGCAGCACTATTCTAAGGTGATATTCTGCTGCCTTCAGTTTTCCAAATAGATGCTTTTCTTTAATGATGTTTGCAGCTTTCAGACACTTTGGGCTTTGTGAATTCTTTATTTGTGGTCTCTTTAGGAGAGAAAAAAATGTGCTATTTATGACATTTTTCAGGGTATAATGAGAATATTTTAAAAAATGATGGCAAAAATCCTGTACGTGGTATTGATTTTCCTCTTCTGTCATCTCTGAGCTCTTGAGTCTCAATCACTGTTAGATTTGCTTTTGTTCTGAGCTTTCAAGACTTTTCTTTAAATCTCCTGGAGGACCTATCTCCATTTGTCTTGTGGTAGAAATTAGTTGTCTGCAGTGCTTGTTAATTTTATTTTAACTGGCACAGGTGAATCTATACTTCAGCAGTTAGATGATGTGTGTCCCTCTCCAGAGTTTACAGAAAAGAGACTGATCACATTTAGAAGCTGTTGATAAAAGCTCAGATATTCTTTTATTTTTTGATATATTTTTGAGGACCAGGGTTCCAGTACTTTTGGAGTAGTTGGTTGAAATCTTGATGAATCTCACTAGGAGCTTATTCCTTAATTATGGTGGGACACATGCCTGGATACAAGATGGTGCTGATGTCTGCATGTGCTTCCAAGCCCTGTGAATCCAGTGCCTTTCTGCAGTCAGGGAATTAAAATAAAGAAATCCAGTGCTCTTCCTGTTACAAAGAAAAGTTGTCTTGATTGACTCATCACACGAAATTATTACTAATTTGTTTAAATGGATAATACTGGCTTTGCATGACATTAGATATTGTCTATGCTTTTATTTTATTTTTTTTATGCTTGTATAACCTGTTTTGAAGCCCTTTCAAATGAGATTCTTCTGTCCACAACAGTTTATTTCAGTGCTCTGCTGTCCTTAAGAGTAAGAACCATTTCCTGATTTGTTCTCTTTTCAATCTGGACCTGTTTCTGAGCTCATGCAGGGTAGAAAGGGAAGCTTGCAGGTTCTGTGCCTGTGGTTCTGGTCTTATGTTTGCCCTTGGTCATGACACTGTCACTGTACCCTGCACCCCCATGGAACTGGCACCAAGTCAGCAGTCAGGACTATCCTGGCAGACATTTGTTCTGTTTTCTGTTACCCTGTTAAATTCTGTTCTGCTTTCTATTGCCCTATCAAATTTTAACCTCTTTGTTTTCAGATTGTTCCTAATTTATCATTCTGAATTCTCAACCTGCACCACATACTTAAAGGTTTTGCATTTTTGCAGTTCCCAGACTTTTTTACCCTTGTGTTTTATTATGGTTCAAGTATATTGAAGTATATTTTACCTTTGCTTTAACACTCTTCAATGGAATTAAATTTTTATTTTCAGGAGATATCAACTGCTGTACTTTTACTGATGGTCAATTTATGGATTAATAAATCACATTAATGAATCTGTAGATTGCAGTTTTGATTTGCAATAATAAAAGTTGTGCATATCACATGCCCTTTTCCTCTCTGAAACAAAATTTTCCTTAATTCCAATTTACCCTTCCCTGAAGCGTGAAGGAGAAGCAAGTGTGGAAGGGGTTCTTAATCAGCTGGTCCTGGAGCATCTGCAGTTGGCTCCTCTCCAGTGGGGTGAGTGGTGTCAAAATGGATTGATGATCTTTTATAGAGAATCTACTGGCTCGTCATTTTCAGCAGCATGAATGATAATGTTTTCATTTACTGACAATCTGTGATAGCGGAGGATTTGATAGGAATTTTATTTTCCTTTAGGTGTTTTACTTAGCTGAAGATAAATGTAGAATTGATATCTGTTTTATTTTAAGTACCACTATTTGTTGATAGTAAATATGAAACCTGACTGTGCACTTTTTCCTGTAATTTTCAGTCCTAGTTGTCTTGTAGGAGAGGTGGCTGCTACTTAAATTTCCCCTTTTTCTTACAGTGTGTGTTTTTAAAGTAATTTATTTGATTTTCTTTCATATGAATAGTAATGTCCTTGTGGTACATTTCTTATTATGATCCAGACAATTGCATTACTGACTTTTGAGGTGCAAAAAATGTTTTTACTCTGGGTAGCAGGGAAGAATTACTTGCCTTAATTTTCCATTTAGAATGATGTTCCCACAATGAAAAACTAAATTAATTTAATTTTGAAGAGTCATAATAATGCGACTTCTGTCTGAGGTTCTCAACAAGGCTTGTTCAGAGGCCTTGGAACATGGGATGTTTCATCCCCAACACTTCCATGTGAGTTGCAAGTTTCAGATAAAGTCCCCAGGTCATCAGCAAATTTTTGCCAAAGCTTTTGCTTTTAAAGCAAATCTATGCTCTATTTAACTCTATTTTAATACTTTGATGACCTAATGAGGAGCAAATTTAAGGTACAATGATCCATCATTATTGCCTGTGTTAATTATAAAAATTGAAATTACCCCAAACTCCATTATTTGTGTACTCTTTTAATTGTTTGGTCTTTTTCAAGCATGTTGACCACCTTCAACTCATATGTTAAAACCTGTGAGCACTTTGTTTACAGATGAGAAGATTAAAAATGGTTTAAAGTAGTTTGTTGTATGTCCAACTTTAGCCATAATCAGCTACCTCTGAAATCAAGCTTACCTGGCCTCAGTTCTTCAGAGAATTCAAAGATTTGGCAGCAGTTTTTGGTATGATTGAAGGGTTTTGGCCATGACTGCCCTGGGCCTCACCAGTAAAACCAGTGGTTTGTGTCAGGTGTGTGTTGTGAGCTCAGTGGTCACTTCCTGGCTCTGCAGAGTGGCTTTGGCCATCAGCAGGTTTGTAACCTGGGCTCTGTGGTGGAAAACTTTCCTTTGGCACTTCTGCATAGGACATCACTTTAAGGATGAAAAACGTGTTTTTCTTCTTTCCCCGTACCCTTGGTTTGCTCCTTTAATTCTCTCTATGCCAAATTCCACTGTTTTCTTAGGAAAAAGAAGCTTTTTGAATCATAGAATTGTGCCTGGCATTCCTGCCTGAATAGTGATCTTTGATGCACTGGTTGAAAAACATGAACATAGCACTGATTTACAATAAAATCTCCTGTGAAGTTGCTTATTTCTCATGCTGCTGATTAATTCAGTTAAAGAGTCCCAGTTACTTGAGTTTTCAGTCAAAACTCTGTGATATTCTCTGCTTTATAGCTGCAAAATCTTTTGAAGCACAGTCTGTTGACTGATGGTGTTGTACATTTTAATTTTCTACACTAAGCAAAGCAGGGAAAGGGAGATCCTATGGGATATTGAATGCTTGGTTTGCCACCACTTACATATGATATTTCCTAGTAGAAAGTTCAGTTTTGCAGAAGTCTACTTAACATTTTTTGTTTAATTTTTCCCAGTCCTACATTGCTAATGAATATTATCTATTTTGTATAACACAAAAAGTATGTCCATGTGGAAGCTGTAGTTTACTGCAGAGATTATTGAAAAGGACATTTTGGTTAAATGCCTGATTGTAGTTGAAAACAAAAGCAAAAATTGAAAACTAAAGACAATGGAGACATTTTAGCTTCTTTTAGTTCACCATAATTTTGAATATTCAGCAGTTAAATCTTTGGTAGTACTGTAGCCAGGTAACCCTACCTGCAGCTCCTACAGTCCCTCCACTCAATACAGAATGATTTTTTATTTAATAATGTGTGGGATGCAGGAGAAATTAAGAGATTGTTATTATTGTTTGGTAGGTGGGAGTCGTAAGGAGCTGTTGAAATGTTTGGACAGCCAGGGGATGTGTGTGCCTTGAACATGCACTTAGACAATGTGACACACTGTCTTTTGGACTTAAATTCTCTTTCAGTGCCAGAATGTATTTCCTATTCAATTTTTAAAGGCATGGAAACATGTTAAGAGTTTAAAATACCGTAATACTATAGTATCAGCTGGATTTTTTTTTCTTTTAATCATTACACTGCTTGTATTTACAACCTGGCTTTGCTTTGAGTTTTGTTTTTCTATATGTTAAAAATAATTTGTGTTTTAATATGAACTCTTTACTACTGGCCATCATTGTGACATAGCCTTTGCATAAATTGGCTAAAAATTTGGCTTAGTTTTATGCAATAAAATTGATTCTATGATTATTCAAGGATTTTGCTATACTGATGGTCACATTGAAGGGTTTACTGTATTATAAGTGCTCACAGTGAAACATGAATGAATATTTAACATGGTTTTGATTAAAAAAATGACTGGCTCTTATTCAAATTTGTAGAAGCTGTACTCCAACATTCCTTTTAAAATTGGCATATTTAATTCATACTAGAGTTAATATTACATCTCTAGAATTATGAAAGCATATTGAAACAATTTTTCATGTAAATTTGACAATCCTATCCTTTTTTTCATTAAATACAAGGCAAAGAGTAGAATCAAAAGTCAGTGACATTGAAATTTTGGTCTGAGGGTAAGAAGCTACCTTTGAAATTTGTCATAGAGAGGGGAAAAAAGTGATCTGTAGTGAAGAGTTTATTTTGATTTCATATAATTTAATGACTGGGGAAGGGAAAAGTATTTAAGACATGAGGATTCATAAAAAAGAAAACACTTCAAAGGCTGGAGTGAGAGTTCTTAATGTGTTGTTAGAATTGATTTTAAGATTTAGGACATCTCTGTAAAATGAAGTTGTCTGTTAGGCAGGTGAGTAAATCACATGTAATTGAAAAGCATCATCTTGCTCAACACCAGCAGGTTCAATGTTCTCTAAAATTTATGACATATTTTCTTTTTACAGCTGGGCAACAAACCAAATGTAGGCATAGATGTGGTTTTGAGGTGAATACATTAATACCATCAAATCAAGGAAACAGAGCCTGCAAATTTTAATGAGGAGAACCAAACCTCCTCAAAGGCGTGTGCCATGCTGGGGTTGGAAATGATCTGATGGAGTCATCTGTAGCTGCTGCCTGTGCAGGATTTTTTCAATCTTTATTTGATTTATGCCACTGACTTTGCAAGCAAGCAAAATCCCTGGACCGAACACTTCTCAGTTTTGATGGCGCTCTTCTGATTTCCATAGCAAAATTATCTTAGGTACAAATGTGTGCTCAAGATTTTACTGAACTTGAAGCAGAGTTTGAACTTGAACTGAGTTTGAAAGTGGCTCCTGATTGACCCTGGAACAGGCTGGGCTTGGGATATTCCTGCATTCAGTGAGAGGTTCCTCTGAAACAAGAGGCTCCTGACACTTTGAATGCTGTAAACAATTTTCACAACAGAAACTTACCTTGAATTCTACATAAACTGAAATAAACTTAACTTCCTTCACTGCCTGCAAGCACCAGGTATAGAAATCTTTTCCTGATGACCCTCATGTGTATAAGAGGGAAGATTTATTGGAGAAAATCGGTTTAGGAACTTAGAACAGTAGACACTGAAAAGTGCTAGAGGTTTTAATAAATCAAGCAAATGCTTTTCTTTCTCCATAGCAACTAACTGAATAACTGAAAATCAATGATCATACATGAACTCTAATATTACTAACAGTAGTGTTCCAAGAAACATGCATTTGTTGAGCTTCGCCATGGAAAAAGTCCAGAAATAGATTTTGCTTCCATTCACTCTTTTATTTCATTCATTCATTAATTTCATTTATTCTTCCATTTCATTCATTCATTCATTTCATTTATTCTTCCCTTCTTCTTAAAAAAAAAAAAAAAGAATTTCAGTACAATTTTAATGTTTAACTGTACTTGGATGCCTTTTCACAATGCAGTGCATTTTATTTCCTAGTATGTGATTACAGAACTAAAATCACTGCTGCTGGGTGCTGCTCAGGTCATAAATAAGAAAAGGGATGGGCAGTAGATGAAGTCTTAATTATTTACTTATTGGTAGAAAATGCTACACCTTGTTGTGGGCCCACAATAAATTCTGTGCCTACCTGCAGCATGTAAGAATAATGTACTTAGAGAAAAACTAAAAAACTCAAAAGAGAAGGTGGTGTTAAATTGTTCCTTAGAGGTAGTTGGAATCAATAGACTATGTTGATTTAAAAGTCTTTTGAAATGTTTTATGAACATATGGTTCATGACAGCTTGTTTGGAAGTTCAGTCTGGTTAAGTTTCACAAAGCATCTTATGGAAGCATTACTTTAAAAATAAATTATCTTAATAATTAACTGTATATCTTAGCACCAAATCATAATCAGTTTTCACAGCTTTATGTTTTGTGGATATTAACATTAATTACTGAAGCTGCACACCAATTTTATTTTGTAGTTTCCAGCCTGACCTTAGAAAATAGTTAAATCTTTCTTTCCATAATTCATGTGATTAAGGGATTTCAGCAGTGTGAGATCACTGCATCCCAAATACACAGGAAAATATTTTGTAGTGTCTACCAGTCTACCAGTGAGTAAATGATGCACCTCTAAGCTGTGTTTTGGATGTCCCCTGGACAACCTTGTCCCCCTGGGCTTAGTTAAAATGAGCCAAATCTCTGCACACATGACCATTATTTAGACTTTGGTTTTAGCCAGGGCAGTCCTACAATGTTGCTGCTCCATATTTGAAATTCCAAGGCCGTCTTGGAGATGTTTTCAAAGACTAAACTTAATGGGGAACTGTAAGGAAGTAGTTTTACTTTCTCTTTTAATAAACAAATCCCTCCTATGCCCTAGACAGGATAATTTATATTATATAAATACAGGCTTGGAAATGCAAACTAATCAGCAGGGTATATAAGGGCCTGCCCTTGAGAAAAATGGTGAATATTACTGTGTTTGTTCACCCAACTAAAATATTCTACAATCATTTCTATTTTAGTATTACAGTTGTCTGGCCATTGTCATAATTGGAAAGATGAAACCAATAGCATTAGCCAGGAAATCTCAAGAGTAAGCTGTCTGTAAGGTAGAAAATCACAGTCTGATTCACAGGACAGCCAACAATCTGGTGATAAACGGATTTTGCAAGGTAACCGACCTTTCTCATCCATTTAGAAAAATCTTCAGGTTTTTCATTTTTATTTTTAAGATCCAAGAGAGGTGGGAACACTTTGATATCTTAGCAGCTTGTGTGCAGGCTGTTTTGGAGGATATTTTGGCAATGTCAAGCAAGCAACATGCTTTAGTTCCTGGGAAGTGTTGAGGGACTGGGGTAGTACTCAGAAAAAATGGACTAACTTGATGAAACTGGGGCATCTGGCACAGGAATAATGGTCTCTCATGTCAAAGCACACTATTGTGTGATGTGTTTTGAAGCAGTGTTGTTTCGAATTCCTACCCAAGCCTTGGTTACTCAAAACTGAAAAGAAAAACTCCTACAGAAAAGGTTTCAGATACAACCAGATCGGCAGAGATTGCAAAGGAAAGATGCTAAGAATAAAGAGAGCACCCTGAAGTGAAAATAAATCAACAAAACCTCTTAGGGACTGTCCTGAGAGAGGCTGTGTGAGTGCCAGTGGTTATTTCATATCAGATTTCTGAAGAGGCTGGCAGCTGGAGCTTCAGGTCCACCACTTCTAACAAAGCAATGAGAAGACTGGAAAGAAAAATGGGATAATAATTACTAATGGAGATGACGCCGTTGAGCAGGATGGGAGCAGAGAATTGCAGATCAGAAGGCAAAGAAAATGAACTCTCTTTATTTCAAATGTACCGCTCTATATATAGAGAATATTGAGAAGACTAATTTCATTGGTCTTAGAATAAAAACATCCCACACCATTGGTGGGCAGTGAATGACGCACAGAGGCAGAACATAACTATAAACAATATGAACAACAAGATAGATTAGAGAATTATTTACATTCTTTCCCAACTGCTTCCCAGGCTCTCGCCTAGTTAGAAAACCTTTCTCTTTCTCTCCGACTGAGCTGAGAATATCCACATGGAGAAGTCTAAGTACTGGTTTAGGATCATCCACAGCTATTCTGGGCAACCTCTTCCACTCTCTCACCACCCTCATTGTAAAGAACTCTTTCCCTAAGTCCAATCTAAACCTGCCATCTTCAGTTTAACACCATTTCCCCTCATCCTGTCGCTGCAGGTCTTGGTCAAAACTCTCCCTCTGTATTTCTACAATATTTCAGTAATCTCAAAAACCAAGTGCCATAAATGAAATGGGTGAAATGTACTCCAAAAAAGGTTCAGAGACAAGTTACACAGAAATCTGTTACATGTTCAGCTGTCTGAAGTAAATGGAAATTATTTAATTAGGTGTCACTCTGAGCTACCAGAGTAATTCAGGTGTGAGGAAATATGTATGTGACATTTGTCCAAACTTCTAATGGAACTTCTTAGCAGAAGAGCTCAAATAAAACCAGAACAAGAAAATGTAAAGTTTCGGAGGTGATCTGAGAATGAAGACTATTAGCAGGTTTATACTACAAAGTTACTACACTGAATAAAACTTGATCAATTCTCCAAAGTTGAGAAAATCTGGCGAGTGAGTTGTGTTCACTACTTAGAAAATCTACAGTCTGCTTGCTTTGAGTTGCAGTATCTCTGAGATGCAGTTTTTTAATTAGCAAAATCAAAAGTTGACTGTTCTCCAGGAATCCATCAGAAGACCAGGAGAGCAGAAAAATTGCTTAAGTAGGGCAACTTTTGGCATGAGAGCATAGATGGTTTTCAGCACAATGTTAAGAGTTTTAGAATAACTTTCCAGTAGAAATAGTGGTGGAGAGAAAAGTACCAAAACCTGATGTTTAATCAGATACAAAAAAGAGAAAAAGAAATAGGACATTGTGGAAGAAGGAAAACTAACTCATTCAAGCTTGATCAAGCCTAATGTGCCTAATACTTTTTTTTTTGTGTGTTGAGTAACTATGTTCAATATTTAATTTAGAAAACCATTATATTTTTAAAGGAAAAAAAAATAGAGCAGCCATGCCTTATTTACTTCTTTATAGGAGTATTCCTTACAACATTTCAGTTAAGCCATAACAGGTGATTGAGAAACACCATAATGATGATAAATTGTCATGCAGTTATGCAAGGTACTTCATCTTCTTGGTATTGTTAGAAGTAAATTGAATAATAGCTTAAATGAACATCCAAATTAAAAAATGAAAAGCTACTGTAATAATTGTGACAATGGGTTACATGTTCAAAAAGAACTGTGTGAAGATAATTGTAAGGAAGAAGATTGAAAAGACAAAAAAGCTGTCTTGTAAGGTGGTTGGTGAAAAAATATCAGTGAACCTGCAGGGAAATAGATTTCTATTACTTTGATGAATATAGAAAACACCATTTGAATAAAAATTTAGAAAAAAATAAGTTTCAGCTTGTGGACAACTTAAAAAATGGAAATTAGATCAAGAAGATGTATGTATCAACAAGAGAAGCAAGAAAAATGCTTTGATCAGGCAAGATTTTAATTGCCCAACAATTAACCGAATTGTACAGTTAAGTGTGCAGAGAATGAGAAATGGAAAAGATGCTAATTGTAGTGGAGGACTACTCTGAACAGCCTGGGTAGGTCGGGTTTTATGTGAGATTGATTTGGGGCAATAAACAGGAGGGGAGACGTCAGTCCGGAGGCTGACACTGGGCTTTCCTTCTCTGGCTGCTGACACTTCTCAGCTTTTGTTTTATTTCACTTTAAAAACCCAATGCACATGCTTGGAACTGAAAGCCAGGAATGCTGTAGATGAAAGCAGCTGCCTCACTGGCCGTGCTGTGCTTGGAATCAGGCCCTTTTTCACCAAGAAAATTTGTAATTTGACTGGGCCATGACGTCTTCTCGGTAGAAGTGCTCATGTACTCTGCTGTAGTTTGAAGTTTGTACTTAATCAAGATAAATTGAATGTTTCCCTCTTATTTTGTTATATTAAAAGCAAATTTTCCCAAGTATTTCCACAAGTTCTTCCCTCACCTCATGTATTTTGACTTGTTGGTTAAGGCCTGTGTGACCTTCCATCAGCAGAAGCTCTCCAGATGTTTCGAGGAGAGGGAAGTTGGCTTCATTTTCATTGTTCATTCTGAAGTAGTCCTTTACTTCATCAAGGAAGCAGAAGTGAATTACCAACTGCAAAGACCATAAATCCAGCTCAATAAGCCTTGTAATTCTGAAATTAATGGCTTCCAACTGTCAAAACCTCAGCAGCACAAACAGAGATCAGAGCAGACAGATTTGTATGAAGAAACATACACTTTGACTGAAGTACTCTCTTTCATGTCCTCTCATTTTCTCCTTTTCTGTCTCTCTCAAGTTTGACATCTAGCTGTCTATTTCTTTAGCATATGAGATTTTTTTCCTCCATTTTTCTTAGCCTATTGCATTTCCCCATTGTCCCTGTAGTAAAACAATATCAGAACTAGATATTACTTTTGTTTTTTATTTTCTATCGCAGACCTTTAGATTAACACACTTAATAAATTTAATTTAAATAATAAAACTTAATTTCATTTGTTTGATTTGAATATTTAATATATTTGATTTTACAAAATAAGCCAGTGAAACAGAAAATATTTTCTGAGCTGTAATTGTGTGTATTTATTCATAATGTGTACTTAAGAGGGAATTTGGACTTTTTGTTTAATGTCTGTTTCCTTACTAAGCATAAATTCAGGGTCACTTTAGTAACATTTCTCATTACCTGTGGACACATTAGAAAAAGTTACAGAAGGAGAAGAGACATTTTTCCCATCTCAGGATACAAAAGGGAAGCTGAGCAAATGCATTCTGTAGGATGGCTTTGTACAAAAGAGCTTTTGTCAAATGATACTCGAGTTGGATTTGATTACTCATTACATTTTGCAGATTGTCATATGAAGTTGTGGCTCAGTAATACCAGACACAAACAGAGCTGTTACAGAATTTCTATATCAAGGCCAGACACATGAAATGAAATAAGGAAGAGTCAATTAAAAATGTTAGTAGGATATGGAAAGGGTAAAATACCTCAACAGTATTTAGAATTATGCAGAGAAGTGATTGGTTGCCTCATGTGAAAACTTCAGGAAAGAAAAAAAAGCAGCAGGAGCAATAGTCAATAATTAAAAGAAGTGTCAGAGGATAATTACATTTCTGTGCTTTGATAAAGAGTCAACTGTCAGTTTTCTGAGTGAAAGATGGGGTTGAGTTGTTCAAGTCAAAGGAAAAACCCAGGTATGAAAAGTATTGGAGACCATAAATCAGAAACTTGAGAGCAGAAGCAGGTGCCACCAGCCTCACTGGTTCTGGTGGGAAGCCTTCCATCGATGCTCCCAGCTGTGGAAGCATTTAGTAAATTTATTTTAGCAGGACATGAAGTCTCAGAGCTGCTTTGAGGCTGCTCACAAGCTGCAGGTTTCAGCTGGAGATTTCACCAGCTGGGGTGTAATCAGCAGCCCAGACCTGGCAGGGCTTCTTGGCCAGGGCTTGGCCTTACTCAGAGCTCAGGCTGGGTAAAACACGACTTTGCAGCTCTGCATTAGGGCACTTGGAACTTTTCTCTGAAACGACACATATTTATATATCCTTCATTGTGCCCAGTAATTGAATTGTGCCCAGTAATTGAGGCCCAGGCATAAATCCCCCAAAACAGGAGCTGACCCCACAGGGATGGGTGTCCACACTGGCCTGCCCACTGACCTCCTTTGTGGTGCTTAACTCCCAACAACTGCATCACCTCTCTTTTCCCATACATGCTTCACTTCCAGGTTTATCTCGCTAACCAAATAGTCAAAAAGCAGTTGTGAAGCATAGAAAATAAAAACGAGTGAGAAATGTGATCTCAGATCTGAGGCTGGGATGGAAATAAGGTCAGTGAACAGTGTCAGTTGGAGTGAACAACCTGAACTTTTGCCTGTTAGAGTCAAAATGACCTCTTCTGTTTTCCTAGCAACTATAATTTTGTATGTATTTTTGCTGCATCAACGAGTGAGTTTCTGAACATCTGTTCCTAATGAAGGTATTAATCAGCAATGCGCTCACCATTTGCAAATTATGAACTGTTTTTGTCAAACATTTTGGCTGTGTTTGAAGATGATTTCTGCTCTTGAGTACTTAGTAGATTGTGCTTTGTCTTCATATTGCTTTAAATTAATCTCATAACATGAAATATACATCTTCATGTTATTTAATTCAGTAGACTGCAGAAGGTGTCTCAATATAATTTTGTTTGGAGAGCTTTTTGTAAACTTATTGAGCTCTGTCTGAGATCCTTACTGCAAATAGGAATTTCAAGATTAAATTTATTTGTGACTCATTTCTAGCTCTTTTGTTCTCATGTCAATATTGTTCTTTAGTTGAAATAGCTTTTCTCAGTCTCTTACGTTTGCCTTTTATCACTCTTGCTCTTTCTTTTGTGCATCTTGAGACAGCAGTCAGGACTAACTCTCCCAGTCTCTTTGATAGCAGAGGGCTTTTTTTTTTATTATTTCTCACCCCACAATTATCTCAGTGGCCTTTGTCTGTGTCTGGTATAAAGTGTGTTTTTTGTTTTCTTAGATCTGCTTGACAAGCTTAGATCTTCAGTAGCATTATTCTTGACATGGATCCTTAATGATCCACCTTAAAGTGAATCTGTGCTATCATTTCCAAGGCTCTCTGTTGTCCTTCTTTAACCACCAAGTCATAGTGAATATTTAGTATTTCACAGAACATGATGTAAGCTGTTGAAACCAGCACTGCCTGTCTCACAAGCAGGAGTTTGAAACAGGCAATGATGGAGTAAATCCAGCTTGTTAAACCTTCTGGCTTACGAATTAAGACCAATGTGAGAGTTCTTGGTGCCTGGCTACAGCACAGTGTTCGACAAGTTGCTGCTGTGTCTCTCTAGTGTATCTCTTAGTAGGATCTTGAATATTTAAGATGGATAACAATGTAGTCACTCTGATTAAATACAGAATAATTAAAACACCAAAACAATTAGAAGTTATTTTTGATTAAATTTCAAGTTTCAAGTACTCAGCACCATGACCAATAGTGTAATAAAGCAGTGTCAGCCTTACAGGCTGAAAATTTAACAGTTGTTAGCAACCCCAGATGTGCAAGTGCATTTCAAATTTATGTTAGTTTTCCTTACACAATAACTGCATTTTTGGGAAGGTTGTAGTGCAGTTGTTTGGAGTCAGTAATACTCAGAAATCCCTGCAGTACAAATAGATGCTACACAAAGGTAAAACAAAATTCTGGAATGACACAAGACAAGGAATGACAAAGAGGCAATGCAGGATTGTTTGCTTGTGAGGAATTGTTTTGGCTTTGTGGCTGTCACAGTACATGGTTTTGTACCTCTGAGAATGCTGTGCATGAATCAGACAAGTAAAAATGAGCAGAAGGGAGCAGGAGTGTGACATGAAGTGATATACATCTGATAAGGGAAGCAGCTCGTAATAGAGGTTGGCGCTGATAATCTGGAAGCTGTTCTTCAAAAGGCACGGTGGCAGACAATGAAACTCTTCTGTTATTTTGAGAGAGTGAAACAAATCCAGCCACTTGTTCATCATGCAGAATTAACCTTCACAAACCCTTCTGTGAGTGTAATAAATAATTTTGGCTATGTATCGAGTGAAATTACCAACAGCTCTGATATATGGTATGACATCATTCTGAATCCTTCTCATTATCCTTTGAAATGTCTTTTGTATTCCTCTGGTGCTGGCAACTTGGTAATGATCCAGTCATTTTACCTAATTTATGTAAAATACCACAGATGGCATTTACCTCTGTCATTCAATGGAAATTTCAGACTGTGGAGCTGTTTGTTTGCCAAAGTGCCATAATAATCAGCAAACCTTAAGTTGGATATTTTGATGGTATGAACTCAGCAGAAAATTGTTACATGTCTAAATTTAAAGTTGAAGGGACCAAAAAATTGCAGAAAACCACAGATATCATTTAGCCCAGGAACTATATTTTATTCAGATTTAGTGGCCTGTAGGTTCTAAAACGTTGCTCCTTTGAGCTTTTGGAGTAGGCTGGCTGTCTCATCAGTTATCTCACATTATAGTTTACTCCTCTAATTAGAACCTTGCTGTATTCTGTATGGATTGGGGACATTTCTCAGTGGCACGTGTTCCAAATGTGACCCTTGACTGTACAGTTATTGTCTCTATTCCCAGAAGTTCATGCTAAGAGCATTCATATTTACTCCCAGTATACCATCAGGTAATACTGTTGGATGGTGCTATTTATACATAAACTTGCAGTAGTTAAGTTTTTGAACCACCTTTGAGAAGAAGCTTTAAACTGAAATAATATCGTGATGACTTCTGTGCCTTTCCAGGCAGGCAAAAATCTGTGAAGAGGTTTTCTGAGATAACACTGGTGAAACAGGAGATACATGTCCAGCTTAAAATATTTCCAGTGCTAAAGTATCCACTGGCCCTGAGCATTTCACTAGAAATTAAATTTGGGTACATGGTATGTGCCAATTAATAGTACCTTATAACTACATTTATAAGCAGTGATTATCCAGTCTTTAATTTTATTACTTCATATTCTGATGGAAAACTGAATTTATTAAAGTTTGCAAACACAGGAATAAACACAAGTAAATATTTTTACTCTGTAAAATTTCACTTATCTGTGATAATGTCTAGGAGAAAAGTCATTGGGGATTTTTTCTGTTTTGAAACAGGGATTAAAATGAATCCAAGCCATCTTACTATTCATTAGGTAGCTTACTCATGCTCCATTACAAATACTAAATTATGTGTTGGGGAGACTCATCATTGTTAGTGAAATTTGAGTATCAGCAAGCGAGTTAATAGATACAAATAAAAAATGAGCTATAATCAGCATAAAATGTCTTGAAAATTTTGAAAACTCTATGGTGAAAATCAGGATTGGATACCTTCTGCTGCCTAAAAATGAAAGTTACCAAGATCTACCTGGAGAGCTGTTTCCTGAGTTTTCCATTCCCATACTCCATTCAAACTAGGTGTAATTGCCAAGACTAGAGAGCATCTGTTTTCTTCACCCCTGAAAATGGGTGATTTTTTGAATGTACAGATAAATTCATTCTGTAAGATCCTTAAGATGTCAGAAATAGCTGCGGACTTCTGTCTTCTTATATATATGTATAGATATATAGATATAGATATAGATATACATACATATATACACACACACACATATATATATATATGCACACACACACACACATATACATACATACATACATATATACATCATCCAGTCAAGACATTATGAACAGATTTACATAAAACCCCCAGCTAAGATCCTCTCCACATTTATGGGATTGAATATCTTAGACTTTTTTGGTAATCCTGGGAAGTCAGAACGATGATGCTGTCAGTGGAAATACAATTTTCTTTCTCCTCTGCCCCCATCCTCTCCTTTTCATTCTCCTGTATCTGGAGGTCTCTCATTGAAGAGAAATCATGTTTGTGATTTGGAAGAAGTGTGGATTAAAATATTGTAGGCGTTGTTGGATGCCTGAAAGCACCAACGACATGAGGAAATTTATACTTTACTCTGCTAATTGTTGAAAAATATGAGTCCTTGATTGGTATGCAATTAGAAGTGTAACATTCTGTTAAACATATCACACAGCATATGGCATGTTAGTAGCAAATCCTCTAATTTAAAATGAAAAAAGTATGCAGTTCTGCCTATTAGCAATTTTTGCAGGCAATCAAAATGTCCCATTTGTCTAAATGTCAGAGGGGGAAAAGCCATCCTTAGTTATTTTGGTAATCTAAATTTGGCTTATGTTTGATAAAATTTCTGTTCTCTAAAAGTAAACAAATATAAAAGAGGAAAACCCAGAATATAGCTAAATGTGCCATTGCTTTCAACTATTCAGATCTGTGTTTTTTATTAAAAAAAATTGAATAACATTACCACATCTGCTTTAATTCAAGCAAATTAAAAGTATTGAAGCAAGACCATGTTTGCAGAACCTTAGGAAAAAAAAATCAAAGACCCATGAGTGGAATTTATTGATGGGCAATCAGATGGTGCACTGGTTTGTCAATTAAAAATATAGAATGGCTCCATAGACAGATGTTCCTGTCCTTAAGAACCTCAGTGGGTTGAAGGCTTGATATTCAGTATATATCTTCCAATCACCTTCTCTCTGATGGATGTTTTGGGATAAGATGTCCAATACACCTGGAGGTGCTCCAAGAAATAGCCTTTCAGTTGAGGCTGAAGTCTCGCTGGTATGGGCCCAGGACTGGCCAGTGCTTGGAACATGCAGTTGCCCATTTGTGAGGTTCACTGTGAGCACTGCTGATTGATGGCTGGTGTGGCTCATGGAGAGGTGGCTCTGCAGGCCAGGCTAAGATGGGAGCAATAAACTGCACCTGGGAATGGAATAGTTTCCTTTTTCCAATGGATATGCAAAGTTACTACATATCTTCAAAAACAGTTTCAGGGGGGGTTGAATTTCCTTGACTGACTGCACATTCACCACCATTTGTATCAGTGAAGTTTAAAAATCTCTGAAGGCTTCAGACACATTTTTGTTAACAGAATATTTGACAAGCTTCTCTTCTTCTAATATTTGTAGATGGTCAGTTTATTTCACATTTGGCAAGTAATGTTTATCTTCTTCCTGGAAGTTTCAGACTTGCTGGTCAGCATTTTACCATTGCCCTGTTGGGATAACTTGTCACTTTAAAAATGTGCCTTATTTCTGCTTTAATTACATTTTGTCTTTGGTCTTCTTCCCATGGCTGGGTATTTGTGAGGCATCACCAATGGTATTTGCCAGTGTATCTCAAAGTAACCCCCTAATGCTGGCTTTATTAAGTATTTATCCTGACATGGGAAGTGGGGTTCCCATTCTGCTGCTCACCTGTCATCCCTGCCTTTGTCACCCTCCTGCTTCAGTCCCCAGTGTGACTCCTGCTGCAGCACAGACAAGCCACAGCCCAGCCCTGGCAGAATTTGTGTCCCTGTTTGAAGCCAGGCAGGAATGGGAATTTTTCTGCTCTAGCAGAGAGCTGAAAATTTGTTATGCTCAAGAATTGACATGAGTTTTGTTGTGACTTTGGGCTCCATTTTGACACTGCATTATACAGTCAATTTGGCATCGAACTGGAGAAAATGAGAATAGTAGGAAGCTGATTCCTCAAACTATTAATTTTATATCAAAATCAACCCCCCAAAACATTGCCTGGAAGGGGGGAGGGGTTCTTTTTCATTCTGTTTTACTCACCAAATTACACAGTCACTTCATAAACCTTAAAATCAAGTAAATTTAAAATCAGCTTGTCCTACAAAGCCTGAGGTTTGGTATTGGCTGTTCCTGTTGTGTGTTGTAGTCGCTAATCCTTTTAATGAAGAGCTTTTAGCATTGAAGAGATTCTATTTATAGCAAAGCCATTAGAGCATAAAGCTCCTCATTGCTATTCTGCAGCATGGAGCTGTAATGTTTGTCAGTGGAGAAAAGCTATTTTTAGGTGCAGCATTGAAAACCAAGGCTGAAAGGTCAAGAATCCTCAGGGGGATTTGTTCTGCTACATCAGTGCTATCACACAGCTGCTGTTTACTCTCTTATCGTACCTCAGTAATAAGAAGATATTTTTATTGTGACACCGAAGGTATAAAGCATCAAAAGGATTTTGTGCATGAAATGAAGGCTTGGGGAGTGATGTATCCAATCACATTAAATGTTCTGCTTCTTAGGAGGATGATTTTATTTTCCCAAAGACTGTCTCAATACCCATTCTTCAAAAGATTCATTCTAGGAAAGTTGGTGTTTTTTCAATTTTTTTTTTCAATTAAATAAGACCTAATATGAACAAAAGACAATCTGCTGAAGTAGTGAAGGATTTCAGGCACACACTTTTCTGCCTGACATCTACACCATTCATGTTTTTAGCAGTGCAGTGCATGAACAGGAGGCATAAAATCAGTGTGGAGTTTGCCAAAGGAAAAAGAGCCTGGACATTTCTGTTGGTAATTTGAGGAGCAGAATTGTGGGTGGTGGGTGATTATATCTGGCACAGGACAGCTTGTAGCACGCTGGGTAGGTACTGAGTGAGCACAAAAAGATCATGTGGTCCTATTGAAACAAGATATGATAGATGATATGTGAAAGGGAGAAGGGAGAAAGGAGTGGGGGGAAAAAGGCATAATTATAGGAATACAAGTCTGCCTATGTTAGCTGAGACTACAGTGTGGCAGTTTCAGAGGGTTTTCTAATATCTTTATATAAAAATCAGGAGGAAAAAAGATTAATTGCCACATTGAGAAAATTAGGGTTGTATGATCAAAGGGAAGGCAGAGAAGAAATGGCCTGTTGACAGATGGCTTATAAAAATGAAAAGATTTTTCTGAGGATATGAGTTTGGAGTTTTTTTGCTGCTTGGGGAGACACAGGCACTGTAATCATATTTTAATAATAATAAGCTGCTATGTAACCCTTTTATTCACCAAACATGTAGCATAGGAAAGGTATGAGTACAATAATACACCAATGGGTACACTTTCTTCTCAGGGTATAATGAAATTAATTGTACTTCTCTGAGAATTTATTCAAGGTCTTGCTGCTGAAGGTTCTGACACATGGAGTCCATTATCCCATACCTTTTAAAACAGTTTCTTTCATATCAGGAAATTATTTTAATTCTACTCTTTCTCTATACCCAAACCAGTTTTTAACACCGTCTTTCCCAAGCTTTCTGTATATGCAGTATTTGGCTAAATCCATGTGGTTGTAACTGATAAATTGTTCCCTCTTCAAGAATTGTGCCAGGCAGCAGCACAGAGTGAGCACACATTAACAGGCAGCTCCTGTCTTCACTACATAAATAAACCAAACAATTGAAAAATTGTCAGAAAAGAATTGGGGAAACTGAATGGATCTCAATTCTACTTTTTTTTTTTTTTTTTTCATAATTGAATGAGATTTAGGTAAATGGGCATTGACTGAAGGGAAAGACAGAGGAAGGAGGGTATGGCTTTGTGAAAAGACACGGCGGTAATGGGTTGTACCTATCAAAACTGCCAGATGTTGCTTAGTCACATTATCTCTTATCTCTCACTCTTATGTGAAAGAAACTCAGGTGTTTCTGGCTGTGTCACTTCATGGCACAGTGACTCAATCCAACTCACTAAAACAGCAGGAAAAAACAAACGAAAACTGAACCAGAAAAAAACAGTAGCTTCTGGTTTTGGGTGGGATCAGGCTGGTCAGTGTGTCCTGCACCCCCAGGGATGGGCACAGAGGAGGGCAGGAGGCAGCTCTTAACTCAGCTTTGCCATCGTGTGAATCAGGAGCCAGTCAGAGGAACAGGGACCATAGAGGGAGAGAGGCTCATTTGGACTACAAAAAGAATCAGCAGAGAACGTGATAAAAAATGACAGAAATTCAAAATCCATGATCTTAACTGCAGATTAATCAATTATTTGTTTATGGCTTTCACATCTCTTACATCGTCATAGGTTTGTACCTTTCACAGCCCAGGTGTTGTGGGGAAAGAAAGTAAATTCTAGGTCACAGAGTAGTGATGTAGAATAAAATAAAATGGTATTTATTTTCTGTGAAAATGCATATGATTTTAGTGCTCTAGCTGCTAGAGTATTGCTGTATGTGAGTTTTCCTCCACCTCTCTAATTAATCT
Organism: Vidua chalybeata; assembly: GCF_026979565.1. Classification (NCBI taxonomy): domain Eukaryota; kingdom Metazoa; phylum Chordata; class Aves; order Passeriformes; family Viduidae; genus Vidua; species Vidua chalybeata. The sequence goes on along the minus strand of NC_071530.1, from coordinate 148,534,780 downwards.
TGATACTCTTCTTACTCATTAGTCCTGAGCAATCCCATGTTTGCAATCTCTCTTGCTTTCTTAGACTATTTCACTCCTGTTAGGGCTTAGACTGACTGTAATTACTTTAGTGGTTGTAACTTTGTTGAAATTTTCCAATCACTATGACATCCTTTTCTTTTTCCCCCACAGTTGCTTTTTTCACAGTTATCTGTCTGTTCACATAGCACCCAATTTGCTTTATAAGACAAATATTTCTGAGACAAAGGGATTCTTTAAAAATTGTTTGGGGATTTTTGTTGTGGTGTTTTTGTTTTGTTTTGTTTTTGTTTGTTTGTTTTGGTGTTTTTTGGTGGTTTTTTTTTTTTTTTTTTTAACCATTGATGGTTTTGGTTAGTAAAAACAAAGAAAGGTCTTTTGTAGACCAGTGGGCAAATGCTCCTCCCTGGTTGTACCTTGGCCTGAAAATGAAGACTGGTAAATTTGGTATCTACTGACACTCAAATTTGCTGTAAATTTGAAAAATTCAATGCAAATCTGCTGCTAAAACACTTTGTAATCACTAAATTCTCCCCTGAATTTCTTTCCTGTGCAGAGATATGTTGAAAATAATCACAGAGTAAAGAAATTCCAGCCTGTATTGATATAGAGTCAGTGGACATGCAGGAGTTGGCAGTTGTCTTTTACTGCTTTCATACTTTAAATACATAGTTTTTGTGAGAGAGTGGAAATGTCAAAGCTGTGTCTGTAGTGAAGACAAGAATACTTGCCTATAATTACTGTTATCTGAATGATTTTCTTTTTGAGCGAGGTTTCATCTGTTCTCCTTTCTGCTTTATCTGAGACTTGTATACTCTTGTCTTCATTTGTTTGTTATCTGAAGGGAATTTTTATCTTCTTGCTGTCATGTTTTGAGATTTATGTGATTGCCTCTAATTTGGAACTTGGCAAACCTTATGAAATGTGGAAATGATATAGTTCTGACCTAGTTCTGACCTGATATACCTACGTTGCATCTTGCAGTGATGCTCTTGGCATGTCTGATGGCCCTGCAAGTCCCTTTAGTTGCAGTCTGTCATCACAAAATGGATTTGGTTCCTGGGTTACTCTATAAAAGGATTAAAGATTCCTGCCACAGCTGAAGTTCCAGTTTAGGATTCTCAGTTTAAATCTTGTTGCAACATCTGAAATATCAAGGATTGTTATTAGAGACAGATTGAGTTGTTTCAGGAGGTGTGGGAAGGGTGCAAAGCTGTGTATGTACATCTGAGGGTGTCATCTTTTCACTTCACTTTATTGGCTGTTACAGAGCAGTGTCTGGAGAGTTCAGCTTATCTACTAGAGTTAATCTGTGACTTCAGTTTATTGTATATATCCAGCCTATGCTGCAGATCCAGTTCAAATTAAAACAAAGTGCAAGGTCTTGACACTTCACTCCCATCTGAAGCAGCAGTTGTTGGATGGTGGCAATGTTGGGAACACTTTTGCAAAGAAGGCTGCAGGCAGTGGTTAACATTTTAATTGTCCTGTCCTTTAAATTTGCTCATTTTGGGATTCTTGTCAATGCTAATGCTGTGTCCCTCATGCAAAACCAGGATGACTTGTGATTCCAGTCCTATTTGTTAAGTGAATGTATTTCATTTGCAGCTAATGACTTGCTGCTGGTGGATGGTAAGTGCTGATGTGTTTTATTGTCTGTTTAAAGCTCTCATGAATCTCTGGAAGAGTCTTAAGATTCATTTTTGCTGTGTTTTCCTGCTTGTGGTTGGGTGTCATTCAAGATTTGTAAGGAATTAAGAGCTGTAAAGTTGCCTTGTCTGGCTGCATCTTTCTCTATCTGGCATTTCAGCATTTGGGATCCAATGCAATTCACATTGACAGTATCTAAATTGGGATCCTGAAAGGGTAAAGCATTCTGGAAATTAACTTTGTTGTTCTTGTTGTTGATTAAATGAGTAAGTCTCAGTGTAAAATCTTCCTCTTTGTTCAAGATTCTCACTTGTGTGCCATTGACATGCTGGAAAAGCAGATAAGATGTTATAAAAGGTACTGTTACTGTTACTATTGCCTGCCCACATATGGAATTTATTTGCAGCATAAATACACCTACAGGCTTGCTCCATGCAGAGGCCTAAGCAGCTACATAGAAACATGTACTGGTTTCTTAATTCACAGAATTCTTCTGTGTTGTGTTCAAGACAAATATAGATAAATAAGCCAAGACTTCATTAGGGAGGACTATGTTTCTGCCAAGTTGTATTTCAGTAGGCCAAAAAAATTCCTTTCAAAACATTCCTTGACACTTCTGAAGGGAATACCTGTGACTTCTAACATAATCAATCTGCTCCTCAGTAGTAAAAGTTGAAGATAAATGGATAATTTTGCCTTTTCACCCAATAACTCTGAGCTTCAGAAATGTACAGTGAATAATTCAAACAGGTTTTTAAAATCATGGAAGGAGAATGTTGGTGTGATGTCTATGAAGATGTCTAATTTGGACATCGTGCTTTGCATCTAAGAACAAAGTGAAATATGAGCTAGAAACATGAAACATGATTATGACCAAATAACATCTTTGATAGGTCAAGTGTCTAACTAGTTCCAAAAAAAAAAAAAAAAAGTTTGCAAAATTCTCCTGTGGAACTGCTGGAACTCCTCTTTTGTGCTGTGCCTTTCTGAAGAAATGTCATTATCAGAATCTCCTACTGCATTACTGACCAAGGTTCCAGTGGAATTTTGATAAATTAAATGAGCAAGTCTGTTTAACTGCAGAAGCAAAATCTATCTTCTCCATTTTATCTGGTTGCTTTCCTGAACTCCTTCTCCCACGCCTGCTTTCCAACTCAGCTTGTTGGAGATGCTCTACAGCATCTGCATCATTTTTTTTGGGGCTTGTGTGGTTCTCCTGAGCTGGCAGAGCTCAAGTCTTGCTGTTCCCATTCTCTCAGGATTAGTGAGATGACGTGGAATATCTCATCCCTTCTGGGTCCAGATTAGAAGTCCTGGAATTGTCAAATGAGTATCTTTCTCTGAGGGCAGGATGAACTTCTGACTTTCTTCTGCTGGCCAACATTATGTTAATAAGGCTGGAAGCTCTCTTGGGAAGATTTAAAAAAAAAAAATTAAAATAAAAATGTTGAAGAACTTGATATTGGAGAATGCTATAATTTTAGGTAAAAAGTTTGTTGCAACTTCTAAATTGTCCAGCTGCACTGGTATGGGAAGACAGTTGTTTTCCCCCTGTTGCTTCCCTCTTCTGGATTTATGATGCTGTTTTTCTGAGGACGCCGAGATGTTTTTTATCATCAGTGAACAAATCATATCCCTGTGAGAAGCATAATGTGCATATTACATATAGACAGACTGAGAAAAGATCATTACTTTGCCTCAGGCTACAAAATAAGACAGTAATATAGTGGGAAGCTCAGTCTCACAGCCTCCTGGTTTAACCAGTGAATGACTCATTATACTGGCTGAAAAAGGCACTGGGAGTGAATGGTGGTGAATAAAGCTCGGGAAATGATTGGTCAGAACAGAGTGTCCTGTTCAGGGCTTTTAATAACCTGGGACTTTCACAACCATTTTGAGATTAAACTAAAACTATGTGACTCTATTTTGCTTCTGGCAACATCCCTGGTTAATAAGCAAAGCAAATGTTTTTCGTACTGACTTGCTGTCAGTATCTTTAGTTCAGAGCATAAGACCAGTCCTTTCAGTTGTGGTTTTGCCTTTTTGGCAGATCTTATTTTGTTGCTGCATTTGCCTGTCACTGGTTTGGCAATCAGGTGGAATTAAGCTTTTGTCCTTCCAATTGAGAGGACTTCTGAATATCTCCCTCAGCATCACAGCAATATTTATATCCAGAGACCTTCCTGATCTTGGAATTGCAAGAAGCTACCTCTAGGAAGAGGTTTTATTTTTAGTTGCAGATAGAGGATCCACAAATCTGTGCTCAGTTTATTCCAAGCCCATTATTGAGGCTCAGAGGAACTTCAGATGGGATGTCAAATACCCAGTGTCTTCCTGATCCTGCAACATGCTTTCCTTCTCCTTCCTCAAGTGTAGTTTGAGGAGAATTTTTTTATTGATCTAAGATGAGGGCTGCTACAGTCTTTATGCATCCCCTACTTCCCAGCTGTGTACTGGGTTTTGGCTTTGGTGTTTGTATTGATGCCAGGTAAGGCAAATTAAGGAGTTTTCACCCATCATTGCCAAGTCTTCCTCTAGATTATTTCCTCAATTACTTAGTGTATTTTTACTACCTGATTGTTGCAGATACTCTGTACTGATTTACCAGACCAGTCTGACAGAAGACAAAGCCAGTGAGAAATGCCAGTGGTTTTCTATGGCATCAGTGATTGGAAAGGCTGGTGAGATGATTGTCTTGGTTGCTTTGACAATTGCAGACTCATATCCTCTGATCCCAAAAAGAGACAGGAAATGGATTTCTAAGGACATGAAATTTCCTTCATTCCTATCCCAACCCTTCTTTATGTGATCCTCATTAAAATTGTGTTTTATGGTCGATGCCTGTGTCCCTGGGTTTCAGTGTGCCAACCTCAACACCTTCCAGTGCTGGAGCAATTTATAACCCAGGGTTTTCTCTGTGCACAGGAAACCCCACTGCAGAATATCCTTTGGGCTGTGTACCTTTTCAGCTGGATATTTTGAAATACAAAGTTCTTCTGACTGCTCAGTTCTAACCAGAATTTGCAAGTAATTTGAGGGTTTCGTTTTCCTCCAGAGTTGTATGACTAAGCATGAGAAGGGAAAACAGATTAATCATCACTGAAAACAAACAAATAATGACTTAATAATCACAAATCTGACTGAGAAAGCAGTATTAATTATTCATAGAGGGTGATTTATCTTAAAACATACTGTTAGACTGGCAGCTGAAATAAAGACAGATGTTTCTGCTTTGTCCCAGAGGGTTGGAAATACAGAATTGGAATTAAATTTGATACCCACATAATGATGTGGGAGGTTATGGAGGTTTGTGTAGTTATTTGTGTATGAAGTTTGCTTTGAATCACAGATGGAAACACTTTATTTAGTATCTACACTGTTTCTAGTTTCCTGGAGTTGTAGAATCATAGAATCATAGAATGGTTTGGGTTGGATTTGGATTTAAAACTCATCTCATTCCACCCCCCTGCCATGGGCAGGGACCTCTTCCACTGGACCAGGTTGCTCCAAGCCCTGACCAATTTGGCCTTGAACACTTCCAGGGATGGAGCAGCCACAGCTTCTCTGGGCAACCTGTGCCAGGGCCTCACCACCCTCACAGTAAAGAATTTCTTCCTAAAATCTAATCTAAACCTTCTTCTCTATGTTGTGTAGAGACTGCACCGTAACACCTTTCATTTAACACTGTCACTGCATGTTTTGGAACAAGAATAAAGAGAAATGAAAAATGCCATATATTACATTGATAGTTATAAAATTACTCCTAGCAGTTACATTCCACTTTTGAAGTGCTTTGCAAACACACCTAAATACCATAAACCCAGAGTTTCAGAGTATAGCATTTAGATTAGAGGTGGAGGCCCTTAAATAAGAAGGACTGAAAGGGAAGGAATAAATTTCTGAAAAATCTTGAAGTTTCAACTCTCAGAATATCTGGTTTTGTCTTCCACCTTTATTGTAAATCTATTGTGATTTGGAGAGGTTGGTTTGGTTTAATTTTGTTGAAGGGGTATTGTGAGTGAGCTACTGAAGTTTTAAAGACTGTAGGTGGACTGGAGCTGTGCCATCATCCATTCCAGACCCCACTCAGAGAAGGGCCAGTCCTGTTATTAAAAAGAAATGCCAAGCCAGGCTTTGGAAAGGAGTGGTACCATCCTTGTTTTGTAATTTCCCAAAGCCAACATGTGCCTTAGAGCCAGGTTTGGTTCCGTGTTTCCACCCCAACACTCCCAGTTAATTTCCTCACAGATCTCTTGCTGAGGTCTCTTACATGCACTGAAGCTTTTCTTCAGTAGTTACATTACTTATATTTAGAATTTAAGGTGAGAGGAAGGACTTAGGGTTACAGAGAGGAAAGGGAAAAACAAGTTGTGAGGGTTAAAAAGCTTTCCTAGAATGGGAGCTCGGAATCTGTTGCCTTAGTTTAAGGTGTTAAAAAGGTGCAAGGTTAACACAGGAAAACTTGTTCATAGACAACTGTTTTCTCCTTGTGTAATTTCATCTGCTAAAGTATATGGCATCATCTTGGAAGTGTGACAACATGATTTTTATTGAAAAAAAAACCCACAAAATAAGCTTTAATCAAAAGCAGCATGTATTTGTGTTCAGTGCTTATCCTTCTGATCAGCACATATACTGAAAATAATCCAGATTTACTTGAACCCATTGGGCAATATGTGGTATTTATAGTTACATGTTTGTATTTTTCATTGTTCATGAGATTTGGGATGTGTATTGCTATTAATGCACATAAATAAGTTGTGCAGTACATGTAATAGCTTCTTATGTATTTTTACTCTCATTTTTTCCTGGGCACCCTGAGAATGCTTTCTATCAAAATCTCCATTGCAGAGATTTTAATAATTTTTCTCTGATATGTTCTTTAGAAAGTAGGTTCTTTCCTGGAAGCTTATTGCCAAGCTAATTTCATGATGCTACTGTTATTTAGGTTTTCCTTCCAAGAAATAACACCAGAACTTCTAAGAACTTAATTTTGTGAGAAGGGTTGACCTTTCAAGGTATTGAGAAGGTGGCTGCATTTTATCTGTCTGGACAGACTGAGAGAACTTCTTGAAAAGAACTTCTTCCAGCTATTTTTCTGTGCTGATGCCTAAAATAAAATTAGTAATAATTGCCAATGCCTCTTCACATGACTTAATAATAGAACCTATGGTAGAACATCCTATCAGCTGATGGCTGCATTTATCCTTCCAAGAGAGAAAAGGCACATGGAATTTTAACAGCCTCAGACCTTTTCAAAACAGGTGATTTTTAAAATTTTAATTGTCTGGTGAAGGTAGTAATTTATCTGTTTCAGCATTAGCAATATTTGGATGCCTGACTTAAATACACTGCTGACTGTTATTCTTACCTTTTAGCTAGACTCAAATGTCTGATGTTATAGGAAAGGGCTTTTGGCTCCTAATTATGCCCATTCTTTTGTATAAGTTATGAAAAAATAATTCTGGAATTACACCCTGCTTGTCCAGGAACATACAACTTTTGTATATATCAAGTTAAAGCAAAACATGAGATTAACGGATATCTGATTTCCTTGGAAATAGGATGTTACCACATAATAAATTCTGGGTGAATAATTATTACCTGTGGTTGTCACACCATGGCACATATACCTGTCACCTAAATCAAATTGGCCAAGGTAAATTGGGAGTTTTCAAGATGTAGTGGTCTTTGTTCCTTTACCCTGATCATCCTGGTATTCACTCAAGGATGTCCATATTTTCTGTCTCTGCTTTCACATTTTTCCATAAAACGTCTTTGCTGCTGTTTCTATTTCTAGACACATTTTTATGTGTTTGTATTTATAGTGTTCCTGTTGCATGTTTACATGTACAAAAAATGCACTAAGGCTGTATGTGGGTCAGCTTAGTTTATATGGTTAGGGTGTATTTGTGCAAAAGAAGTTCAGATTTGGAGGGGAAGAAAAGATTGTGGAATCCAGGATACAGAAACTTGGTAATTTAGTTTTTTGAAGAAACAAGTAATATTTTCACCCTGCAACCACTTGCTGAATATTCCATAAATAGACTTTATCCATATCCCTCTAGGAGAAACGTGGCTGCAATTTATGGAAAGCTCATCATGCTTCATGGAAAAGCTGAATGCTGCAGCTTTCATTAAAGCTCACTGGTTCATAAATGTTGCAGTGCTATGAGCAGTACAGAAGTGCTGGGTTGTTAGGATTTTTTTTATTTTTGCTTTTTTTTTTTTTTTTTTTTTTTTTTGTGGGGCTTTTTTGCCTTTCTGGCAGTCAATATGATTTCATTGCTTGAAGACAATTCCTGCAGAGTTCAAAGAGGGGAAAAATGTGAATTCTCAATGAATTTCTGAAAGAATTTGGTGCTGGCTAATCAAAAGATTTTCAGAACAATCTGAGAAGCTGATTGACAAGGTGTGGTTTCAGTGGACTGTGCACTTGTGTGGCTTCCACTCAGACCTGTGTGCAGTGTCACATTCCAGTCAAATCATCCATTCTTTATTTTCCTGTCTAGAACTGAAGTCCAGGGAGAAACTTACTCTGGGGCCCAGCAAACCTCACAGCTTTCAAGTGTTAACAGTGGTAAAAAAATTATCAACAGAAAAGAGCTTTGCTGTGGAATGACTTTGATTTTATTTGAAATCTGTTAATCACAACAAATTGTATTCTCCCTTATCCCAGCAAATGCTTCCATCCTGAGCAGAAATCCTGGGACTGGTGCTTGTAGTGTCCCTGCAGTGTCCTTGGCAAAATGCTTGATGGATTAGCAAGAGTTGTTCTATTACACAGATTATGGGCAACTCATTCTTCATAATAACAGCTGAGTGTGGTGCATTGCTATTTACCATCCCAGGCATACCAAATTAAAGTTTGAATATGGTTATATTAAACCCATATATTAAAAAAAAGGGGGGAGAAATATAAGAAAGAAAATTAAAAAAGGATTCAATGTAGTTTTAACTTGCTGGTTTTGTGAAGCATCTCCAGCCTCAGGACCTTGTGTGGACACCAAGGATTCTGAGTCATGTTTGAGGAGGGAGCAGCTCTTTCAGTTCATATCTTGTGTGTTTAAGTGTAAATGACAAAACATAAAGTAGATGTGAGAGTACAGATGGAATACAGAGAGTATAGCCTTATAATGCATATATACTTGCTGCTGTTGCATTTTGGCTTTGCACTAAAGGGAACAATCTAGAGTGTCAAAAAGAGGTAAAAAAGCCCTAAAGAAATATTGAAACTAATTAATATTTCAAATAAAGGACTTTTTTTTTGTCCTTTTTTTTTTTAAGGAAGTAATTAGGTATCATGAATATTTTGGTTACTCTGCAATAAGCAAATCCTTAAGGGATGAAAATACGCTCTAACTAGCTGCTTTGCAAATGTATAAAATTCATAATGTGTTTGATTTAAACTTCTGTATTTCTTAATTAAGTTTTGTACTGAATTCTACAAACATTTCATAAAGAGTAATTCATAAATCCTGCAAGGTACACACACACCATCTTTGTCAAAGTCTGATGTATGGCTGTTAAGAATTAATAAAAATGTTCAAAACTAAATAGGAAGTTAGAAGCACTGTAAAGAAACAGCTCTTTGTATTACTGGGACCCTGGGCAGTGTTGGACTTCATATTTTTGTTAGAATTGTCTTGTATTTGTGATATTTCTATATTCTCTAGCATGCCAGAAATGTGTGACAAAGGATAAATGGGAAAGCAATGCTGAAGAGGGCAGAAACGTGGACCTTGAGTTCTAAACTGGCAACAGGCTGATGAAGGGATTGCTACTGGATTTGTTTTAGTATTTTAAAAATAGCATAATTAGGATAATTTACTGTCTTTTCCTGAAACCATTTTCTTCTCAAACTCTGAATCTGTGGGAGAACAAACTGATGTGGTCCTTTCAGTGCAAACAGGGACAAATAAAGTCAGCAAATTAGGTTATAAATTCTTGTGCTGCACACAGGAATTGCATAACATTTAGAGGTAAATAAAGTGAGTTTATCTAAATAATGCATGCACTGCAAAGGCTGATAGTACAATGCTTTCCAATAACCTGTTTCTTGAATGATCATCCCCAGGTCACCTGAAGTACCCTTCTTCCCTCTTTGCTGAATTTTATTATACACACTTGTGATTTTCCAACTCAGAAAGAGAAAAGAGCCATAATGACATTATTGCTCTGGTTTTTGTTACTGAAATTTTCTCCAAGCCCTTCAGCAAAGTGAAGCTGAACCAAAATTGGTGGCATTCATCAGCTCCAGTGAACAAGCAGGGATCCCTCTTCACCACAGATAGAATCTTAATGTTTCATTGCAATCCAGAATTAAAGGCCTGTTCTTTCCTCCTCTCCCTCTCCTCATTCTATTTTTCTTGGCCATTCATAATACTGGCATTTGTGCTGACCTCTGTCCCTTGAAATTGTTTTGTAGTTCTTTAATTCCATTGTTCCAAATTACTCTGAGGTGGAATTTTTTTCCTGTTCTCTTCAGTGATAAAGGCTGTTAGAAAAAACAGCTCATCTCAGGATAGGCTTAATCTCAAAAATCAGCTCCACAAATTTTAACAAGAAAAATACTGAGTAGAAAAATAGGAAAGTTGCACGGATAAGAATGTATGATGTTACAAGAGGAGGGAAAGAAAAGTCTGTTGAATGTTTCCAGTTGTTATGAAATCTGAAATCATTTGTAATGCAGGAAAAAAATCAGAAGTGGTAATTCTTCTTTAAAGTGAGGGTAAATAATTGCAATAGAAGAGGTTGATTTATACAGTTTTAAAATCCCTGACAAAGTAGCAAATAAAATAAAAATCATTCTCCTTTCATTTCAAATTAAATTTTAAAAGTTAGAGTGAAAGATATGAACTTGAGACAAATAAAATTCTGTTCTAGATGTTTCTGAAAATCTTTGTAGTATAGTCAGGGCATTCAGTATTTTTCATTCAATATTTTTATTATAATGAAATCCTCATATTTGATAAAATCAGGTGTGACAGAAATGCCTCAATGAGCTTTGGATTCCCACATGCTGTTATGCTTGTGGCCTGAAAGCTGCTTTGAAGGAAAAAAAAAAAAAAAAAAGAAAAAGAAATCTTAAAAATTCATGTATTTTCTCTGGTCAAAGCCAATCTTGCTCTCCTTGTGCATTCCCACTGCAGCATTTGGAAAAGCTGCTTCTGGTTTTCATTTTGGTGACATCCCTAGAAGTGTCCAAGGCCAGGCTGGATGGGGATTGGAGCAATCTGGGACAGTGGAAAGTGTCCCTTCCATGGCAGGGGTTGGAATGAGATAATCTTTAACATCCCTTCCAAATTAAGCTTGGAAGCTCCAGATTTTACCTTCTCAATATAATTTAATGCACAATGCTCCTTTTGAGCCCAAGTGTGACCAGCAGCAGCTCCAGAACTTGAGTTTTGATGCAGATTTCTAAGAGATTTCTTTCTGCTCTGGAGGACCACAACAGTTGCTTATTTCAACAGAAATGTAAAATTCTGCAGCAGCTGATAAGGTCGGTTCAGTCCTTTGATCCCTAGGCAGGGGAACATCCAAGACCTTTCAGGCTTACAAGGAGGATTTTAAACTATACTCACCAGCCTCAACCAAATCCTGCCATAAGAACCAGTTTCAAATTACAAATCTTCTTTTAAGATTTTCAGAGTGAGACTTCAGCTGCAAAATTTGCTTTCAGTTTTCCTGTGATGCAGCGAAGCCTGAAAAGAAGTTTGTGCTTAGGAAGAGGGTGGCTTTCTTGACTGTAAACTTTCAAGTTGATTTTTACTTGGTTTGATGCCTGAAGAATATTCTGTGTAGCTCATCTTGTCTGCTCAGGAACTCGGTGGGGATGATGATGGTGGAAAACAAGCAGTGATCTGATTTTAGTTCAGGAATGTCAGGTTATTCCTGGTGTTAGATGCTGTGGCATTTGCCTGTTGATGAGATTATGGAAAATCAGTTTTCAGGTACTGACACAGTTTCCCTTATGGGCCAATTTCAGTTGTGGATTGCAGTTCCATGAGTTAAAAAATGTTTGGAAGAGAAGAATGTGGAAATTTATTAGCTGCATCTCTGTATTTTGGAACAATATTGAGGATTGTATGTATTGGGTTGATTAATTTTCTTTGCTCTTAATTGCAAAAATCCATTTGAATTTAACCAACTTCTTATTTCAATTTGGCAGTGCATCTGTACATGATGGCTACCACAAGAGCTTTTGAAAATACAAATCAAATTGATTAACAAGCATTTAATCCCAAGGAGACTTTTTTCTGAAGACTTTTTCTCCCTCCAGTAATCATTATAAATATTTTAAAAACTGTTCTCTTTAAATGAGATATTATGTATGTTTATATTCATATAGAACTAAAAAAATTGCAATGCCTTTAAAAAAAAACAAATATGATGCATTTATAGTTACGAATTATTTTGATTATTTTCTAAACAATATTATTTTCCACTATTTTTGCTTATACATTCCAATTTAGAGTCATTGAGTCTTGTATCAGAAGAGGAGATTGGCTGCATTTTCTCCTGCTCACTGTGTACTTTATATTTAACTTTCCACCAATTCTGGCTGAGTGAGTGGGCACCAGTATTTGTTGAAGTTCCTTGTGTGGTTCCAGGAAAGTAAGAAATGTAAAACTGTATTCAGAAAAATAATTTTCAGTGAGAACATGTTTTACAAAAGAATTAAAAACCAAGTGTAAAGTGATACACACACTGAGCCAAGTTCCCCTGTGTTTTTTTATAGTTACATCCCTCTAATTTTACGTAGTTCCTGGTCTGCCTGAGAAAGTAAGTGAAAAAAGCCATTTTCTCTATAAAAAGTACCACAGGATAGACTCAATTTAGATTTATTTTACTGGATTTCAGTTGTTTACCCACTGTGGCTGTCAAGCACACCTGGCAAGCCATACCATGGAAAGTGAATTAAAATCATATATGTTTAATTAAAAAATGCTTCATATTGAGAGAAGTCTCAATGATGCAGCAGTTTTCATTTAATAATTGTACAGCATCAATCCAATATTACCAGAGACCCTTTAGGTCACACAGCGTCTCCATCAGCCTCGTTGATAAACCAAAAATATCCAGGCCTTGAGTTCTTCTGGGGCTCTGCTGGTATTTCTAAAGGAAAATTCTGACACCGTGTCAAAATTTTCCCAAATTCTGCTCCAAAAAATCAGGAGCAGAGCAATAGAGCCCTTATCTGCCAGCTCCTCATTGTACCCCTTATCCTGCAAGACCAGCCCTTCTCTCATTTCATTGGAAAAATTGCTTTTGCCTTTATATTTCTTGCAGGAAAATCGACCTTTAGGAAATCTCCCACTATTTCCCTAATTTATAAATCCCTCTTTGACTGTGCAGTTCCTTTTACCCTGTGCATAAATGGGACACAGATCTGTAGAGACAGATCCTAAAGGGGAGCTATAATAAAATCAGAATTAAAACCAGAAACAGTCTCACACTTGAGTGAACTCTTCTTTCTTAGGCATGCTCATTCAGGAATCTCCTCCTGGTGCACACTGAGCTGCTCTGACTTGAGTTGTCTTGGGCTTTTTTGTGGGCTCTGGGCAGGCTGTAAGTGCAGCAAAGCTATCAAAAAGGTATTTCTATAGGCTGTGTATTTTAATTTTCTGTCTGCACCCAATTCTTTCATGACATACCAGGAGAGCTTATCTTCTCTGCACTACTGCTTTCTGTGGCCAGACTATAAAAATAATTTCCATACCTACTTTTTTTTTTTTTTTTTTTTTTTTTACCATTCTTCATCTTTTAGGAACTGAATTGACAGAACAGAAGTTGAAAGTGGAAATATATATAGTATCAAGAATCAGTTCATACTGAAATATTTTACAAACCACACGAGTGACCAGGTAGGGGGTGTAAGGGTTAAAAGGGCACAAGGAGGTCCTGCTGTACCATAGTTTGCATTGCCTGTGGAGTGAAACAGCAGGTGATTACATACAAACTCCAGCTTTCAGCTAATCCTCGCCTCATTTGGCATTTTTTTCTATCTTTTTCCATCAAACTTACTAAAGTTTAATAAATTTATCAAATGAAGTTCAATGTAGTGGTTTCATCCAGGGCATAAATCTAGGCACCTGCCTAACTGCAGGAAGCTGGAGTGAACAAAATCATATTTATTATATAAAATGCTCAATTTAACATTCCATTTCTCCCTCATTTTTAAAGTTAAGCAAAGGGCAGCTATTTCACCATTAGAGCATGCTGGTGTTAAAGCAACAGGCTCCTTGCTCTCATTTAAAATGGTTTGGAAACATCTTAATTTCATTCAGAATCTTTATGAGTGAAAATGTCCTTCAGTCACCTGAATCTGCAGCCAAGTCCAATGTACAGACCCTGGTGTGAGAGTGACCCTGCAGTGCCACGGAATCATGGAATGTTTTGGTTTGGAAAGGACCTGAAATTAAATCCAAATTCTATTAAAAGAAAATTTCTGGTTCATATTGTAGGAAAATTGGTGCTTATTCCACCAGAAGTTCTGAGGGTTGTGTCTGTCCTGTTTCACTTCAGCCTTTCCAGTTGTATTTGTCCTTCCTTTCCCTGATAGCTCCTGCAGCAAACTGAGCTTTTATTACTGGAGCATGTTCTTGCAATTTCACAATTTGCTACAGTAATATTTCATCCAAGACAAGGAATTTAACAGGAAGCTTTCAGGAAAAGAAAAAAAAAAAAAAAGGATTCTCCCTCTTTATTATGGTCAGCAATCAGTCCATTCCCTTGTACAAAACAACAAAACAACTCTCACTTTAGGGAAGAATTCCAGCAAGATCTATCCTTGTTTAAGTATCATGGAAGTTCACAAAGTCATCCATCAATTGTTTTTGTGGTACTTTTTAACTTCTTTCAACAATATCTCAGGTAGTGTCTGAAGTTACTTTGTTTTGGTCAGAATGTTAGGTGGATAACACTGAATTTTTGAGGTCGTTGCTGATGTGCCGTGCAACATGGGAAATAAATCAGAGATGATTTCGTTTTGATGTCAAGTAACCATCCTAGCCTGTACTCAGGATTTTTTTTTTAATGCTGGAAACCTTTATAGAACTGTCAATATTTTAAACCTTGTGTGTGTAGACTGTGTTGTCTTGACAGTGTGGAAAAATGGAATGGTTCTCATGGCAGAGTTTCCCTTCAGAGCTGGAGGTTAGCAGCCCCCATGCACAGCTGAAGCTTTGAAATTTGGTCTTGCCAGGGGTATCTTTGATGGATTTACATGCAACCAATGGTTTCCCATGAGAGCAATCTGAGATTGGTCTCCTGAGTGGGGATTATCCCTGTACACTGTGTTTTACTGGTGTTTTTTATGCCCTGCTCAGAAGGCTTGGCACAAAGTCTGGCCTTTCTTCAACAGGCAATGTAGAAAATGGGGAGTTTTTCAACCACTAAAAAAAGTGGGTTTTTTCTTTTCAGGTTTAAAGTTTCACCACTGTCAGAAGATCACTCCCAGATTTGTTCTAGTGTTAGGGACACAATAATACAACACATGTACAAGGTTCTCTGTCAATGTCTGCAAAGCAGTTGAAAGCTTTCTAAAAAATCCAAAATTGCCCAAATATTGATGAAATCAGCTTTAGATTACTGTACTGGCTGCCTTCCCTGTTCCTGAATTTATGTACCAGATCTTTGACCCCAGTGACAGGTCCTCTGATTTCCATCACAGCCTGGCACTTCTCTCAGTGCAGCAGGATGGATTTCCCACACTGCTGCACGATCCTCATGCCTGCAAGTGGCAGCTGCAGAGAGTTGGGATGGTTCTCCCTGAACACATCAAACTGTGTGCCTGCAGCACTGCCAATCAAGAAGAAATTTTTAAAAAGTAGATAATAGTATGTATTTTAACATCTATTTTTCCATGTTAATTTCTTCTTCTTTTTAGCATTCATTTTTATGACGCCATAGTAATAAGATATTCACTTTGGAATGAGAGTCTGAGAAATCCTTCATAATTACACTGGAAGGTGCATAGTTTGTTAACATGTGTGTGGTATTTTGTTTTAGGTGCTTAAAGTGATGTTACCTGGAGTAAGCATCAGTAGAAGTGAAAACAATATTCTGTAAAGTCAGGGGATGGAGTGGGAATGTGGGAGCTGCTTCAGGCTCTTGCTGTTCCATTTGTGCTGGTTTAGGAGGCATTGTAAGTGCTTCTCCTGATTCCCAAAGCAAATAGCAAAATCTTCTTTCTCATAAAATATGAATAAATTATAAATCTTTTTGTACTCATCCCAGTGGATGTTCCATTATATTATGTGTTCATCTTTTTTTTTTCTTTTTTTTTTTTACCTTAAATTTGTCAGTGGTTGCACTCCTAGGAAATGTGTGTTCCTGCAAGGAGAGAAAAGTAAAAAGTAAAAAAGTTTTCAAATGTTGATGGCAATAGAAATGAATGAGATATACATTAATAATAGAAATGGGTTTTATTCACTGTTTTCAGAGCACTGATGTATTTTGGTAGCAAAGGGAGTATGTAATTTTGACATTAAGCAGTGTTGCCCTGGGCTCTGATGAAGCCGAGAGATTTGGAGACACAAAGCAGGTGGTTCTTGTATGCATTAATTCAGTTTTCCCTCAGCTCCACTGTCAGCTCCTTCTCTTTGGGGCTCTGTCAGGAGCTAAGGGGGAAGAGGGTGGCTGTGAGGGCTCCTGGTTTTGAAGTAAATGTCAAATGCCAACCACAGTTTTAAAAAAATTGCAGGAAAAAATCCTATCCATGTCTCAGTTTGGGGTGTCAGAGGGAAAGCAGTGACTGCATTTGCATAGCACAGAAAAAGGGATTATTGCAGAGGCCACTGTGTTCTTTGCATCCTAAGTTGTCAGGAAGGGACAAGATAAAGAAATCCTGTTTTCTTGAGGAAGCAGTCCAGTTCTTAACACTTCTAACAAACCCCAGATATTTAGGGAAGGCTGAGGGGAGTTTTATTGCAGTGCTCCAGCCTTGCAGACCTGTTGCAAATTTGTCATTTGTATGAAGAGTGACATGGGCTTAGAGAAAACAGTATTTACTTCCTTATTTGAAAATCAATTTTCCTAAGAACTAGAAGAAGAAAGTCTAATTTCAGCTTGTTTTCTGAAGTATGGATTTTTAACAATATTTTTAGTTATGACAAATTTTAAGAGGTGGTGAAACAATGCTGGTGGATGCTTTTGCTGGTGATACAATTCTTTTCTGGGGAAACACACAGTTCTGCAAATTTTTCAGTTCATTTGGTAATCTTAGCTCCTGAAATAAGAGTGCCCTTGTCTGCTCTGCAGGTTTGGAAGTCATCAGTTGTCCCTGGCTTGTGTAGATGAAACAAAGATAAAATTTATGTTCTGTTATGTTTAAATCTATTATTTGTATTGCTTGAAGTCTAATAATGTGTAATACATTTACACAGTGCCAAGTGGAATAATCCCTCAGTGATTTCCAGGATGCTGAACCAGTGACTCTGTGCTGTCATTTTATTGGTGGGATGAGAGAGCACTTAATATGTGGGTTTTATTTTCCAAAGTGTTCATTAGCATCATGAATTCCTCTTGGGGAAAAAGGAAAAGGGAAAGCATAAAGTGTTGACTTGAGAATATGTCATAGGGTGGAAAAAGAATTGGAGCTGGAAATGTGAAATATTACAGGATGCTGTGGATGCTGTGTTTAGTTCTCAGGAAAATATTATTATTAACTTAACTGCTGGATGTTGAGGGAAGGAGTCTCTGGGTTGAAAATGGCACCTCAGACCTTGGCAGAAAGGTCAGCATCAATCACCTTGGAAGGGAAATTATCAATCAAAAGTTCTGCAAGGTTTCTTTCCCAGATTCAGAAGAATATTGGCAAATATGACCTCACTCTGGAGCTCTGCTTTTAGGAAAATGTGCCTGCTTATTGTAGGCTGCTGCTGGAATGAGCAGTTGAAGTATTTTCTTTAGGATTGCTTAAAAAACTGTCCAAATTGTATTAATTAATTCAAATAACTTAGCTGAGTAAATTTATTTTGAAGTATTTGTCATTTTCATGGCAATAGGGGTCTAAATAAATGGGATTTTGTCATGATGAAATGACAAAGGAAATGCAAATTGATCTTTAGAAAAATGAAAGAGAGAGTTGAAATAAAATGCATTTATAAATACTTTTAAAATGACTCCCCAAATGACTGGACAATATTTAAAATTGATAACTAGTAGAAGGTGTTAGTTACTTCTAATTTCAGCACAGGAGGAGACATCTGGCTGGAAATCAGCAGAGAAAAAGTTTTAAGTCCCACATCTTGTCTCTAGTTTTTTTGTTGGTTATAAAGAGGGAGATTCAACAGAGACTTTTTTTTTTTTTTTTTTTGTGATGTTGATATGCTGCTTTTTAAAATGACACAGGGATATTTTTTTCCATTAATTAAAAGTAATACTATTTTTATTTTGTATTTGTGCCCTGAGTGGAAGAATGAAACTGAACACAAAAGTTGCTGTGGATTCTCAGATGATGTTTCAGACCTGAACCAACTCTGATATCTCCCATTTCTGTTTCAGCCACTTTAGAAAGCAAAACGAAAAGCAAGTAACAGCTTTTATGTGCATTAATGTTATCTTTACTTTACCTTGCCAGAGTGTTCTGCACAAATGATGCTGAGTTGTCTCCCCCAGGCCCATGTTGGAACATCCTGTGACAGCAGAACTGTGGTGTGCCTGGTTTTGGAAGGTGACATTTTGGAGATGCAGGGAGGTTGATATAATTTTTCCTTTGTAGGCAGGGATGAAGGAGGATACTTGAAAATGAAAGTGTTGGATGTAATACCTAAAAGGTATTTGATTTCTTCTTTCATGTAGCTTAATTTCAGAACTGGTGAAGTTCCTCACCTCTATACCATTAATTTTTTTGAGAAGCCCTTCAGAATATTATACTTTAAGAACTCTGCTCATTTTGTCAAATTTGGCTGAAGTAATAAACTGTGTTTTAAAAAAAAGTTACTGGAAAGGGACAACTTAATTTGGAGATGGTGTGATTGACTAAACTTTGTTTTGTTATGGAACCTGATACACTTGAGCAAATCTGAGTGAGATACACAAAGAGTTTTGCCTTTTCCACTCTGCAAGCATTGTCATCAAACTCAAACTCAGGTGAGTTGCTCCATGTTTTGCCCCAGTCAATCAATTAGCAGAACATTAAGTTTTTATAAATGTCATCCTGCTGCAAAATCACTCTGTGTCAGTTGATTTTCCCTTGGAACTAATTTCTATGGCACAGGGAGAAGTATTGAAGTGTGCAATATCTTGGATCTAAGCAAGATTTGTTACAGTAGCATTATAACCATATGCTTTAAACCAGATGGGATATGAGTTATTTTTTTCAGGTCTGCTTTCTTTCACCACAAAACTTTTGATGAAAAAAAAAAAAAAAAATTGTTTATCAATAAAGGCTTTCTTCTCATCCATCCTGATGAGATTCATCATCACACATGAGAATCACATCTCTATCACAGGTTTTCCTAAGCAAGTACTGATTCATAAAATTATTTCTTTCTTACTAATCCAAGGAAGGATTGGTGTCTTGCAGTTTTAAACTGTTGCTACTTCTGTTTAGCTGCAATTTTTGTCTTGGGTATGTATAGGAAAGGATTGGGAGCAGAAGGATGTGTAAAGATGGGTCACTATGGTTATCTCTGAATTTTGTATCAAACCTGACAAGTTTACCTGATAAAATTTTAACCTCTGAAATTTTGGCTAATGCATTTGGCATTTTGTTGATAGGAAATAGAGTGGCCTTCTTGAAATTTTACTTGAATATTTACAACTTCTTTATAACTAATAAGGTGAGGTTTTTAAGAGCTACCACTGGGCTCTTCAGCACTCTGGAATAAGTATGGAAAAACCAGAACTGGGGACCAATATTCACTGCTTTTCCCAGCCTCTCTCTGTCCTTCCCATGCAGTGGGAAGTGTGTGCTGAGCAGCTTTCAGTCAAAAACTTTTGTCTTGAAGATACACTTTCTTAGCACCTCACTCAGCATTCATGAACAAAACCCCAAAGTTTCCTCTCCTTTTGGTGTGAGAACTCCAGTGAGTGAGCTGTGTTAAAGGAGACCTGTGCTTGTGATGTGAGAGTATAAAAATTCCTGTTTGCTCAGCTCTTATAAGTGTGAATTCTAATTTACAAATGCGGGACAAAAATGCTTTTTTTCTCACTTTCATCTGAATTTCTGCAGAAAGGAATTCTTTTTCCATCAGAAAGAAGTCTGCATTTTTCTAAAATCTCTCAGCTTTCTAAAATCCCTGCACTTCTACAAAGCCCTGCTCACAGAGATGATGGATGTACAACCAAGTTTTTAAATAGTTCTGCAATAACATTCCCCATTTCTCTTTAATATTCTCATGCTATTTTTTCTCTATAGTGAATGTAAAGCTGCACGCACCTGGGAAATCCTAATTTTTGAACTAGAATGTGTCTGTTTGTACTACTCATGCTTCTCATTCCCTTTGATTTTCTGTTTCAAAACAACCAGCTTAAAGACACTTGGAACTTCTTACTAAGAATCCGATTAAAATATGGCATTAAAAAGAAATAATATTTCAGGAATACTTTGCAGCTGTCCTGGTGCACATTTTTTTCATATAAAGCAGCTGTTTTTTGCTAGTGTTTGTTCAGGAACATAAATCTGTATCTTTTTAAATAATACTTTGTTTAGGTTTGGTGTATTGTGTTCATTCTTTATGACACCTATATCAACCTGAGGGTTTGTGAAGATACATAATTGAAAAAATGTCCTGCTAAGTGCACACTCAGCCAGTTTAATCTGCAGCCATTGCCAGGCAAGAAACCTTGAGTCACAAAAATATCAGTTTTCCTATAAAGCCGTTTTTTACTGTCTTTCTGAAATAGTCTCATATGGCAGAGCCACAGTGCTCTGTGCAAAAGGAGGCATAAATCAGGAGTGCACCAAGAATGAGCACTGCACTCACACTTTAAAGTGGGCAACAACCTATTTGCGATGGCTGGAATGTAAAGAATATGGTATGTGCCATGTTTCTGCTCTTTCAAACGGCTGAATTTTCTACTTGGAGATGGTTTTTGGCACTTCTGGTGAATTTTGTATGTGTGCTGCTCCTCAAACTGACAGTAACACAGGTTCTGATGTGTTGGTATGTCCACCTCATTATTTGGAACTTTTACACAGATTAAAATTATTGTTATCCTTTTGAGTTGAAAAAGACCAACTAAAGGCATTACTACCCTCAAACAAGGGAATAAAATTAATGAGCAGGACGTGATCAAGAAAAAAAAAATCTGGTTTTACAGGAGGAAGTGACAATCTCTATGGAAAGAGAAGAACCAGGTTATGTATTTTGGAGAGCTCAGTAAGGTTTTTGACATTCCTTCTCATAACACCTGAAGCTGAAGACACGTGGTTTGGATTACTCTTCTGTACAGGAATGTGGAATTCCTTGGAAAACCACCTGTAGAAAAATTATGAGTGGTTCATTGAGACTGGCAGGATGTGTGGAGTGGAGCTCAGCAAAGACTTTCTGATGAGTATTTTTATTACCAGCCCTGTTGGTGGACTAGAAGACATTAAATATACAGGAAAGCTGGGAGAGAAATTACATGAAGAACTGGAGTGAAAAATGTAAGGATTTTTATATGAACAAGGACGAGCTCCTGAGTTTAGGAGAGAAGCCTTTGTTGATTCTCTGGTGTTCTTTTCTAGCAGGGTACACAGAAAATTCAGAGTACAGTCATGGTTTTGATTAGACATCTGCACAGCGGGATCTGAGAGCAGAAGGAGAGAATCTTTTTTTGACTTGACAGAGGACCAGGAGGTACATGACAGCCCTCTAATATGTTACTTCTTGTACTGATTTTGGCTGGGATAGTTAATTTTCTTCACAGTGGCTTGTAAGGTGGTTTGTATTTGTGGTGAAAGCAGTGTTGATAACATGAGGATGTTTTAGGTGTTGCTCACAGAGCATCAAGGCCTTTTCTGCTCCTTCCTCTGCCCTGCCAGTGGGGACTGGGGATGCACCAGGAGTTGGGAGGGGACAGCCAGGACAGCTGACCCCAGCTGGCCCAAGGGATATTCCATAAACCCTCTCAAGTTGTGCACAGCAGTAAAATCTGGGGGAAGAAGGAGGAAGGAGTGATGTTTTTCTGCCCAAGTCACCATTCTGTGGGATGGAGCCTGGCTTTCCTGAACACCTGCCTGCCCATGGGGAAGGGTGAATGAATTCCTTGGTTTGCTTTGCTTGTGTTCACAGCTTTTGCTTTCCCTCTTCAACTGTCTTTGTCTCAACCCATGAATTTTCTCAGTTCTACCCTTCCAGGTGTCCCCACATCCCAGAGAGGGGGGAGAGTGAGCAGCTCTGCGGGGCTGAGTTGCTGGCTGGGGTTAAGCGCAACACAAAAATATCAGATTTATTGTTTTCCTGGTTAAAAAAAAAAAAAGTTTGAAGTACAGTTCTGTGAAAGTGTATTTTTATACAGTGTGTTTGGAAAAAAAACAAAAAACCATAAAGTTATGGGAAGAGCTTGTCTTGGGAGGCTGTGGTGGCTTCACTGTGGAAGCCTCTGAGGTCCAACAAGACAGAAATGTCTCAGAAATGATTAGGTGTAGCAAGACACTCGTGTGGGAAAAGGAGATGGAGCAGATGTCTTCTCCAGGAACTAGACCATCTGATTTTCATGACAGCCTCGTGAGGTTGCCCTGTGTGGTACACCAGAAATCGATGTGATCACCCATCCTCACCATTTTAATTGGTGGGTGTGTGTTCAGGCATATAAACTTGTCAAGCTATATCCTCCATTGCTGATGAGTGCATAAATTAGCTCTTTTATTTTTACATTTATGAGACTATAAAGGCTTCCTTCACATATCAAAACAGAAACTTACACATTTCCTAATGGCTTGTAGGAAGCAAATGAAGCTTGAATTTGGTTCTTTTCATTTTGACAACTGTTATTGATATGAAGTGTAATGAAAACAGCCTGTTTGTTAGGCTTTTAGTTGTTTGGTATTCTGTTTCCAGTCTTTGATTTACAAGGATGAAATAATTGACTCTGTGTCCTTACAGGGCTGGCTGGAATTTAGTGGCTGCAGTTATGTTTTATTTAACCAGTAGTGCCTGTGAGAATAAATGGACACCTGTCTTTAATAAACACAGAGGATGGGCTGGTTAAATGGTTAAAGATTTTTGGTGCTTGATAACCTTCTGATTGCACAAATTGGGACTGAAAAAACCTTGTGAATTATGAGCAGCAATAAAGTCAAAGGAAGTGAAGCAGAAAATATACATTAATATAACTGCTGCTGATTTTAGGTTCTCATGGCAAATACAGAATATTTTGCTTTACAGTCCCACAGCCAAGTCCCAAGGTACTTGTGGAACAGCATGATTTTGGGTATAATAATTGGAATTATTTTAGTGATATTATTGTTTCCTTTAGTTGGATCTGATGAACACACAGGTCAAAACATCTTTACAGTTGTTATCATCACAGATGTGAATATCCTTTGAAAAGAGTCTGAGGATTGCTACTAAACATAAGTAAACCTTGCAGAGCTTCCAGCCACAGCATCATAGAACTTTACTGACTTATTTTTTGCTGTTTTTGCAATTAAGGTCAGATTTCTATCAATTTAGCAAAGTTGAATTTCATGTCAGTTGTATTGCATTTAAATTTTGGTGAGAAGTTTACATGAGCTCTGTGATTGGCAGAGTGAAGGGTATGGCCTGGATAATTTGAGACATCAGAAAAAGCACTGACAACAACTTGACTCCTCCCTTTCCTCTATACATGCATTTTCAAGCTGTTCCTCATCCTACAAATCTGATCTTGTTTAGGTATGTCTAATCAGAATTTCTACATAATTATTTTTAATTATTAATTTGGAGAGTTATATATAGAGTGGGTTTTCTTGTGTAAGAAAGGTGGTGGGAAGCTGCCCACCAAGAGTTTTGCTAAATTCACTATGAAGAAAGTGTAGCATTGCCACTGGGCAAGGAATAATCTAAAATTAAAAAGCCTAAAGATAATCACTTGAAGCATCAAATTGCCTTTTGCCATTCCATTATACCAACATTGCCATGCATTGTTGTTTTGTTTTGACTCATTATAAACTATCCACATAATACCAACCCTTCGCATTTGCTCCACAGCCACCTCCCTTGCTCCTAGTGCCTTTCATGATGCCATCAAGAAGGTTTTATTCCTTCTTGGCCCTAACTTCTCTTCTTGACCTTCCACCTCCCCTCAGCTTGCAGTGTACACTGTATTTCCTTCTTCCTGTGCTGTTCCTGCCATACCTATTGAAATGCTAAGGTTTACAACACAGGAGAAGATGGGTGGATCCCATTCTATCATGGGTGTCTTGCTGCAGTATTTGTCACTCTTGGTGTCCTCTCTCCCTTGCTCCCAGGGACAGTGACCTGTGCCAGGTGATTTTCCCTAGAAGTCTTTGATTTGCTTGTTAACAAGCAAACCCATACTGGATAAAGTGCTGGTAGCTTCTGGAGCTTCATTTCCCACCTCTTGCCGTGCCTCTGCTCTTCCTCTTGCTTGAAGTCTGCCTGGTCTCTTCAACCCCTGCACAGTTCTGCAAACAGATTTATTGTTGAAATTGTATTATTGGTATGGTACCTAACACAAAGCCTCTGGGTGGCACCACAACATGAATAATGATAATTATAATAAGTCGAGTCAGCCATTAAATCACTTCACCTTCAAATCTTGGCTATGTGTGGAGGCCTTTTTTATTTCTAGAGCTGACTTCTTCAAATCTAAAATTCATTACTCAGTGCATTTTTCATCTCCTCAGACATGCTGGCGCTCAGAGAAAATTGGGCTGCAAAAAGAGACTGAAGAAGCTTTAATTAAAAAGCAAATAGCATTTTTCAGCAGAGAGAAGAGGTGGTGAGATCTCCCCCAGGCTTTTCTTACTATAAAAAGATCCTTCTATTTTTGTTTCACTTGCCTTTTAAAAATCCACCACCTATCTTGTTTATTCATCCCCATTTGGAGTTTACTGATCCAGATGTAAGAGAGGTATTCAAGATTAGCAGCTGTGCTGTAGCAGCCTTAAGGGGTATATGACTTGTTCTGTAAAAATAAAATTGCAGGCTCTGCACATTGCTACTCAGCCAGGGGGAGGAAGCTCTAATGGTGTCAGTACCTTTTATATTCAATATTTAATTGCCCACTGTGTAAAGATGGATTACTTTTGGCAATAAGTAGAGCAGGTAAAATGTGTGTAGGGTATTATTTATTTGTTTTTTTTTTTTTTTTTTTTTTGCAGAACAGACCACGATGATTGAAGGAGAAAAAGTGAAATGTTGTGCATTTAACTTCAATTTTCACAGTTTCATTTAGGATGGTGTGGGTTATCAACCCTACTATTGCTATTTTGGGGAAAGTTAGGAAATTCAACATATGTATCTTTTAAAATCACATTATGGTGTTTAGGACATGGTTTAGTGGTGAACCTGGCAGTGTTACGTTAATAGTTGATCTTAGGGGTCTTTTCCAACCTTCATGATTCTCTGATTCTATGAAAAAATAATGTATTTATCACATTTCCAGACCTGGCAGAGTTGGCTGAGTTGTGGTACAACTGCTCTGAAAGCTTTTTTCTGCAGTTTGCTCTCTTGTAATCAAAATCAAAGCAATGAAAGCCCATTAGAATTTATTAGCTATTTGATGACCAATTTGAAATGAGATGTGATCTTTCTTTGTACTTCACAAGAGCATATCTTGTTCTGTTATATTTAGCTGTAATTGGCATCTTTATTGGCAGTCTGAAGAAAATGAAATGGTGAGGTGGGTCCTGGGAGCTGATTAGACCCTCTTAATTACTGAATATTTGTACTCCTGGGAGACTCTCAACTGTAGCTGTGGTGAAGGGGAACTTTATTCTGCTGCTTCATTTTATCTTTGCAAAATACAGCAACTGATGCTGCTGAGCTTTAGTCCTCCCTCCTCCATGTGAATAAAACCCAGGAATTATTTCCTGAAGCAATTTTAATTTCCATTTGAATGTTGGACAGTGTATTTCTAGGTGCTTCCACAGGTGTTGAATGTTTCCCTGACTGGAACATGTCATCTATGCCATGGGTGTGGTTTTAAGTTCTCAGAGACAAATCCTGGTTTGACTTCAGTTCTTAAGAATTTGATTTTTGTGTGAGTGACAGCAAGAATTTCACCTCTAATGTCATATGTTAAGATGGCCTGCCCGTCAGGTCATGTAATGATTGTTTCCTGGATTTAGAGAAAAAGGTGTATTTAGTATTTTTCTTAATTAAAATAGAAAAATATTACAGTCTTACACTGTTTTCTCTGAAATTATGGTTTATGCGATTCCAGAATGACATATAAACATTGATTTCAAAGCTATAACTTCAAGCTATAACTTGATTATTCTGAAAACCACACTCCTTTTCAAATAATGTTTGGGATTTTGAGGATTTCTTCATTAACAGGCACTGTTTGGTTGCTGTGGAAATCTCTGCTCTCTCTGTAAATGTTTAAAATGTCTCTGTGCACTCTCTCTTGAGAGAAGATTTGACTTTTTAAATGTGCATCATTACAGCTGTTTTGAGATGGAGAATTTGCACTTCCCAACATTTTCCAAGCAGCAGGGACATTACTTACAAATGTCCCTTTTTGAATAGCATGAACTCCAATCAATCAATCAATCAATCAATCAATCTCTTCTTGTATATCAGGCTTTTCTTGCCCTTTGTAACTGAGAACTGGCTTGGTCCTTATGATCACTTAGATAAAACTGCACCTGGAGGTGATATGACAGCCTGGGTTATTTTTAGATCTTATTTTTGTTTTAGCTCATTACTTACGATAATCAAGTGTAAGAGACTTTCCCCTTTTTATTAGGATGTAGTTGTTTGGTATCAGTCCTTGCAAACAGTCTTTTCATAGCTGGTTGTTTTGCATTTGTGAGACTATAAATCCATGAAAGTCAGCAAAGGCATTTAACCTCCTGCTACCCAATGTGTGCATAAAACTTTAAGACTTGTGGTTTAAAATCTTTTAGCAGTATAAAAACTCTTGAAGTCATCAATTTTATTATAGTCAAGTCCTTTAATGCATAATTCTTAGTGATTCCAGTGAAAATTGCATCTTGATTGATATTCTCATATTGAAGACTGATGATAAAATGAATTCTGAAATTATATGATAAAGAGTGTTGAAACAAGTAACTGTTCAAGCTGGAAGCTGTACTCAGAATTATGTTAGTAATGGATAATACAGGCTTCAAAACTGTCTTTTTTCTTATCCATGTTATAAGATAGTCAACCTTATTATAAATATAAACTGGTACTGGATGTGTTGAGCAATAGAGTGATTTATGTGATTAGAAATAAGTTTTCTGTGTTACTAAATGGAGATATTTCTAATTTATCTCTTAAACACTTAGTGGAATTCTTTTATAGTGGTCTTGGACACACAAACACGATGTCAGCTTCAATCATCAGATGGAGGCTTTAGGTCTGCTTCTGATGTTTCTCATTTTCATTTTACTGCCATAGAAATTATATTCTCTTGGCTTTCAAATTTTTTTCTCATCTTGTTTGGAACAGACTATTCTTCCATATACTTTGATCTTTTACATAGTCCCTTTGTTTCTAGAATTTTAGGCACTGTCCATCACTTCTGTTACATCAAGCTTCTTGCCTTTTCTCCATGCCTAACCATCTGCCCTTGTCTTTATTTCATCTCTAACCAGCCCCATGCCTACTCTCCTTGTAAAATTCAGATCCCCTCAGAAAATTTATTTCCATTATGATGGTGACAAAACTGTAGACAAACTATAACCGTGCAATTTATAGGCATTTTATTATTTTAAAGGGAAGTGTAATCACAGTGCCTGTTTTATTTATACATGCACCATTTTTCTCTATTTCTTATCTGGTTTTAAATGCCTAAATTTGCATATTGATTACAAAGAGAAAAAAAAAGGAAAATAATGGGAATTTGAGTGTTCTCCAAATAACTGTCTTTTAATTGTCATCTTTCTGAAGTAGTTGCCTACAAATTACCTACAGATTGTTCAAATGTCTAAACTCAACTGCAACAGTAGGAATCATCCCCAAAATCTCTTTAGAATAGTTCTGCCAAACCTATTAGACATTAACAGTAGTACTCTAAGATCTGGGAAATGATACTTTAAAATCATCCTCTGTAATTTAAATATTATTAAAGGAAAAGAGGGGAAAAGATAAAGTGTCAGCAGAAGTTAATGATGTGTAAGGTATCCATGTTATTAAATATGTATCACAGGTTTAAAATTTTCTTGGAAGTTGTCATAGTGGAAATACCAAGCAGCAGAATTTTATATTGGTACTTTAAAAAAACATTTTTTACTTGTTGGGAACAGTGATCTCAGCCTCTCACAGCTTCAGCTCTTAGACTTGGAGACTCATAACAGCATTTCTGCCCGGTGATGAATGAACACTTAGATTTTCCTTTCAGTTAAAATCACTTTTGTGTAAAATACTGTAGGTTTTAAATTTGGAGAGGAGACTATTTTTCCAGCCCTTGCTATCTGTTGTATTTCTCCTTTAATATTGGTTGGAAAAATGATCACCTTTACACAGAAACAGATTGTAAACATTAGACAATTTGGTATTGTAAACCACATTTCTGCCCTTGTATATTCTCTTGGGGAAGAAGTGACTGCCTGAAGTTCCCCAGGAGCAGGAAGATAGATCTGTGATATTAAAGGCTCAGTAAATTGAATAGGAAAGTGAAAGGCTCCCACAGCACTGGAGTACTTAAACTGGGAGGAACAGTGAGGTGACTACTCAGTACATCAAAATCAGACTCTCCTTTGCAGACAGAAGCAGGGAGGAGGAGGATGGGGTTGTGTGATGTGTCCTTTCAACTTCCCAGTTAAGTTGTGTTCCCCTTGGGACACTCCAGTTCACCTTCTGGGCCTTTCAGCAGGTGTTTGTTCACCTGCCCACAGGAGCAGCCCTGCAGGAGGAGGACACAGATTTATTTCTTCTGACAGCACAAGTTGTCTTCCAATCCCAGCTGGTGGCTCAGAAGGGAGTGTAAGGAGCAGGGACAATGCCACATGATCCTTTCCCATAAATGCATGGCCAGGATTTACGTTCCCAGCTTCTGGGAACAACACGTTCAGGACTTTCTCATCTGCAGCTACAAGGAATTAATAGCTGCTAATGGTGTGATGCTACAGAATTGAGACTGATGTCTCTGTGGGCTTCTGGACTCATGGCCCCTATAGCATTTGGTGGTGGTAAAGTCCCACAGCTCATCTGTGCTGAAATGTATTTTTGAGGGTTTGCTTTACATTTGTCACTTGAGAACTTTATTCGTGTCCCAGTTGTGTCATGTGGAACTGTGGAAGAATTAGTCCCTTGTCATCTTTATTTTGTAATTCCTGATTTTATACATCTGTATCAGTTCCTGTTCTACCAGCTATATAATGAAAATGTCTGGCTTTTTTCTCATGTTGAAAGTGCTGTGGGTTTTTGGGGGGATTTATTTGGTTTTCTTTTTTTTTTTTTTTTTTTTTTTTTTGGTCATACCTTTTGGAGGTTTTTTTGGTTTTTTTTCTGCTCTCTTTATTATTGTCTCACAATAATAATTGTTTTGTGTTGTGTGCTGTGGCTCTCACAGAGCTGTTGGCCATGTAGCTCAGATTGCTTCACAGAGTGGTGATGAGTAAGAAGCTGTCAGTGCTTCCCTCATACTCCAGAGCTGTCTGCTTCCCTTTGTATTCGAGCTGCTCTTTCATCACCCATCCCTCAGGTGCTTTATCCAGGTGGGTTGACCTTGGCTGGACATGAGGTGCCCACAAAGCCACTTTGTCACTGCTCTCCTGAGCTGGATAGGGAGAGAAAATATAATGAAAGGCTCATGAGGTGAGAAAAGGGCAGGGAGTGATCACTCACCAGGTACTGTCATGGGCAAAACAGGCTTGACTGGGGGAAAAATGTAATTTATTACCAATGAAATCAGAGTAGGATAATGAGAAATAAATAATAAATCTTAAAACACTTTCCCCTACCCTTCCCTTCTTGTTGGGCTTAAGTTCACTCTCATATCCTTTATCTCCTCCCCCCCAGCAGTGCAGCTGGGGCTCCCATTTTATCTCCCCATCACTTGGGTGCCTTGTGCAAGGCTGCAGCAAACTTTGGGTTTTTATTATTCGAAATGATTTTCTGTTGACAGCAAATGTCATCCCTATGCTAGTCAATAATTTTCCAGATCATGTGTTAATCTTTTCAAATCCACAGGTCCCCTGTGTGTTTCCCTGCTGTGGAGAACTGATAAGCAAGCTATAATTTTAGAAAGTTGTGGATTTTTTCCCTGCAGTATCCAAACACATCTCTTTTTGAAGCTTTCCAGTGAATTGCATGTAAAGAATTTGGTGGTCTTTGGTCTTCTGCACATGGCTCTCAGCACCACCAAGTTACAACTGAGCAGGGGCTTGAGCAGGTGCTGAAGGGAACTCCCTTCACCTTCTTTGCTTTGGAGGGAGGCTCACGACTGCCTTGGCTGGGAGAGATTCAGCCCCTCTTTTGAGATTAGATGAACATTTAAGGATGAATCGCCATCAGCCTTGAGGCATTGCTCATAAATGAAAAGTGCCTTTTTTTTGTTTTTAGGAAAATTTATGAAGCTGTGCAATGATTTTTTTTTTTTTTTTGCTGCAGCCATTACTGTGTTATGATTCTTTAGACAGAAAAATAGCAAGCAAGTAACTATTGATCATCTGATAGTCCCCATATTTAGATGCACATAAGTACAATTTCCCTTTGTTGGTTTGCTCTACGGCCCTAGGCTGGCCATCACAATGAAGTAATGTTTACATATTTCAGTTTTATGGTCCTTTTTTTCTAAGGCAGAACTGTCTGATCAATGCTGCTGTATTTAATATCCTTTGCTGTATTTTCTTAAATTGTATGATAGTGTATGCTGCCATGGTGGAATAAAACTCTAGACAGCATAATGTATCAAAAGTTTATATTGTAATAGTTTTCAGTAGTATTCTAGTGATAGATTTTAATGGTCATCATGTGAGCTGTTTACCAGATGCATTGATATATTTAAATTGCAGGGGTTTTTGTTGTTTTTTGTTGTTCTGCCTTTTTTTTTTTTAAGAGAAAGCCAAATTCTGTCAATCTGAGGAAAGATCCTACAGAAATGATGGTGGGGGTTGGAATGAGATGGTCTTGAAGGTCCCTTCCAACCCAAATCATTCTGTGATTCTGTAATAAATTAAGATATTCCTGCAATGAGGCAGGCTAGCAGTAAATCAGCACATTATTTGTAAGCTATTTTATTATACTTAACAGATACTTAACCATGTGTAGTTAAATTCAAGGAATCTCACACAAGATTTGAAGTTTAGCTGGATGCAATGACTTTAATTTGGTACTTTTTGTGCAGGTGTAAGTGGAACCCTTGGTGACTCTGCTTATTAGTGTTAGGGGTTGAATTTATATCTTCTTGGAAGTAGCCAAAATGAAAAATAATAAAAATGAGTGTGTGAAATATTTTATGCAAAAAAAAAAGTTCAGTATAAATGGTAATTAGACCAAAATCCACCTGGTACATTGAAGACTGGTACATTTATTAGAGTTTTGGTACAGAGGAAACTCCACTGTGGAAATACATATATTGAAGTTTATGAAGTTAATATAACATTGGACCTAAAGCTTGAGAGCTCTCCTATGCTGTGAAATGGCATGGAATGGAATTTTCTATGGCTGTACATTAAAATTGTTCAGGGAATCTGGCAGGAGTCACATGCTGTGACAATTCTGGCAAATCCCAACTGCTGCTGTTCATGTTTGTGTTGGGGATGCATTCTGTGAGCTACTTCTGTCTACTTGCTACTTTAACTCACACTTTTGGTTTGCTGATGTATTTGGCTATTCTTCCCAATGCTGGAGATTAGGATCTGAGAGAATGAAGAATCTTGGCAGGGTTCTGGACTGATGAGCTGTGAAGAAGATTTTTCAGAAGACAGTTTTGAATTAGGGTGGGTTTTATTCCCCAATTGCTTCTTCCCCTTGTATTAATGCTAGTTCAGTCCTTTCTCTTCTGGAAGTTGTGGTCTCTCAGTTCTGAAGGGCTTCTGAGAGAAGAGTTTATGCTAAATTTGAGGGGGAAAATCTTCAGTAGTGTTTCTGAACTCCACTAGGAAAAACTGAAACAGTACACAAAATCATGAAAAGTGGGTTTAAAGATTGAATAGAGAGGGCAAACACGGTGTATTTTTTTAGACATACATTAAAATCACAACGTATCTTATCAAAGAGGTGCAGAGACAAATTAGTGATGACACCTTTCTGACACTGTAATGTTTGTCACTTTGTAATGAGTGAGTGAAAATTTTATAGCTTTTAGAGCTTTTCATTACCCTGTGGACTAAGACTTGTGAACTACTAGTTCTGCTGCAGGTCAGACATACATGTGGCTGTGGATGTAAGTCCTGGTATAGATGAAGTTGTCACTTTTCTTCCCAGTCCTATTAGCAGTTATTTTCCAGCAGTTTCACTCTCCTGTTTACTAAGTTACCTGATAGTTGAGTTGGCAGCTCCTGTTTCCCAGGGCCCAGTACTGTTATTATGTGGCTGCAGAATTCACTCTAAAATTGCTTTCAAATACTTTCAAATATTTTTTTCCCCCCCTTCTCACCAGTCTTGTTGCAGAGCTGTGGTTAACAAACCTCATTGCAGAACACGCTGGAAGTGGTCCTGTACTGAGAGCAGCAGCAAGGAGGCAAGGGGGAATGGCTTCCCCTGGATATACCTATTAGCACAAATTGGAATCACAGCTTGGAGTGATTTCCACACTTCTGGGGGAGGTCACTTGTTTCTAGGTACTGCAGGATCATCCCTGCAGTGCACAGTATGGCAGGAAAGCATGTGCTTCTCTAGAAAGTAATATCCTAAAAGCCCTTTGTCCTGCTCCAGATTGTGTGCAAAGTGAACGAGGAAGGAGGGCAAGACAGGAGTGGGGAGGATGATACTGTCTACTAATTTTATTTTCTGTACCTTTGTTCAAAGCACAAAACCTGAATATTGAGTTGTGCAGCAGCATTCTGCAACTATTTTCAACAAGCATTTGTTTATAAAAGGTATCCACAGCACTTTCTCAGTGCAAGGTGTTGGGTTCTTGGGGTGGGAGATCCTGGCTAATTAAAGGGAAGATGATGCAAGATTCCCTTCTCTAAAATCCTGCTAAAACATCACTGTGATGTCATCCTTTGGTTGCATTGCTGTAATGCACAAATAAGTGTTTAAAAACTAATTTAAAATCGTAAAAGCCAGCATTTTGAAATCTATAGTTAGCTCGCTGCCTGGGTAAACAAATAATTGAAAGCCTAAATAAATAAACAACTTTCAATGGAGCTGAATCCCAGTGGCTTCCATTGACTCAATAATGGTTGTGGCTAAATTCAGCTCCATGCCATTACAGGTGATTTAATTCATTAAATTCCAAATCTCAAAGAAGATTCAGTACTTAATAATGTATTTTCAGGGCTGGATGAAATTAGTTTGCACTTTTATATTATTTTCGTTCCCCTAATAAATTCAGAAATTAGTAACTATGGTGTATCCAGAGAGCCTCAGGAGAAAATATCCCAAAGAGCAGAGGTTTATAGCATGGGGTGTGCTCAATTAATTTCTGGCTTATAGTATATTCAGCAGTGATTTTCTCAGAATTTTCTGGGACTTCACAGCCAGATTTCAGGTAAAGAGAAGATAGATTTTTGAATTAGAAGTATGTCAAGGCTGGAGGGAGGGATTTTTTATTAATTTTATTAGGATGACTGTGCATTTAGACAGAGATATTAGAGCCAGTGCTTGCAGAAACTTCCTAAATCTGCCAAGAATCATTAGCAATTAACATAGTTAATTAACAAGAAGCTAGGTTAAAATTAGTTTGGGCTGGAGGGGGGGGGAGATGGGAGTGAATTGTAATTAGAAAAAGAAATCACAGCTGCTCTTTGGAGGATTGGTAGGGAAGTTCTCAGCTCTGGCTGTTGGGAGAGCTCTGCATTGCGGCTGTGCCTGGTTCATTCATTACATCTCAGTTTTCTAGGAAAGAGCTCTTTGGGGTTATGTATCACCCTTTCCAAGCATTATTGACTACCCTAATCAAATTTAACTTCTGCAGGCTAACACACTAATAAAAAAAAGTACAGGTTTTGTTTGTTTGAGTTTTTGGGGTTTTTTCAGAACTTCTCAGAAAGGTGGGGCTCAGTGTTTCTTGAGCATTTGATGTTCAACAAATTATGGTGATTTTCTCCAGTTAAGGTTTTGGATCCTGCTGAGTAGAATTTGCTCAAAGAAAAATGCTGCCTTTCCCAGCTTCTATTACCCTGCATGCTGTTACTAAGCAGAGAGTAAAAATCAAGGCATTTATCTTGGCAAATTGAAATGAGTTTCAAACTAGAAATATGTGAAAGTTGCTAATGAAGTAGTGAATGTCTTACACATACCATTTTATTTTCCCAGTGAAAAATGAACTACAATTAATTAAATAGATTCTTGAATAGGCCTGATGTGAGCTCAGGGAATTTTCAGGTCCTTCTCATATATATTTATTTCAAAAATAAAATTGGACATATGGATTAGGATGTGTGAAGCAGGCTTGAATCTCAGATTTACTGTGGCACAGTAAATTTACTGTGGCACAACGAAGCACATGATCAATAGTCTACATTACAAATGTTTTAGTGGGCTGCTCCCATGGTGGTATAGAGGAGATATAATTTATCCTGTCAAAAATTATTCTTTCTTGGCTAGTGTAATTAAACATTTCATAGGTAGTGAAACTAGCTTGGTGTCTTCTAAATACCATAGATCTTATTGCTTATTGCTCTGGTTACGTTCAAGAAAGGTCAAAAGAGATAATATTTTTACTCCTTTTAAAAAAGATTGGCTTTTTAGTTTAACATAACATTTATTTGACTTTTTAATACAGTCGATACATCCTGAAAAGGTCTGTATGTACAAGCAGTTCTATTTAAGGATTATTAGAAATGCCATTAATAGCAAGCCTAGTAGCTTTTGCTTCCCATTCTCCTCCAGAAATCACAACCCTTTGTTTTTTTCTGACATAATTACCTCCATATGAGCCACTTCTAACAAGGCAGAATTAAGAGTTCACATCATAAATGAGCAGCAGGAACAGATGGACTGAGAAAATAGTCAGGTTCCATGCAAATATCAATAAAGGTGATTAGGAAAGTAATAAAAGCATTTGGCTCATATGTTTCTTTGTATTAATAATATTAATAAAGACTGCCTAACTGGAAAAGGCATGAGGCCAGTTGAAGGTCTGGAATGTGAGATATTCTGCTTCTGGATATTGCAAAGCCAGGTTTTGGGCTGTGAGAAGATGTCACTGCCCTGGGTGGTCACAGTGCCAGGCCTAATACTAAAATTCATCAATTTTTGTTTAACTTGAGGGCTGAAAGCACCTAATTTTATACAGTGAATCAGACACTGGCTGAGGAGCTTAACTCTGATTAAAACACTGCTGTGGCCAGGTAGAATGGGATAGAGGCCATTTTTGCCTAGGTTTCAGTTTTCTGGTTTGTGAACCTCCAGCTGCAGATTCCCCGGGCTAAAAGCCTTCCTCCCCTGCCTCTCTCCTTACTCTGCCTGGTGGTACCAGCCTTGTGCTTTGCCTTGGCTGTTCTGTGGTGATGCTGGGCCACTCCTGCATTTCTCTGCACCATGTGGAGATCTGCTTGTCCTGCAACCATCAAGAGCCAGAGGGGAGAGCAGCAGAGCCTCTGGCTGCACAGGAGGTGGGGAACAGCTGCAATGTATGTATCAGATGCTTAGCACATGTCTGCATGTTCCTCTACAGGATTTTCATGGAGAGAAATTTCATTGTGCATTAGGTGGCATTTGCATGTTCTCTCACAGGTCTCTGGGCTTCATGGCAATATCAGCACACACTTTTGGATGTTGTTTGCTGGGTTATGTGGAATTCCTGCCTATGGAGTTGATGTGCACGTGCACTGGAGGTTGAATTGCTGGACCAAATTGACTCAGTAGCTCAGACTTGCCTCTCAGCTATCTGGAAAAATACCTCAGAATTTGTCTGAACATCATTTCCTAGCAGAGGTATCTGAGAAAACCTCATCAGCCTTTATCTAAATCAGAAGGCTGAGGCTGCCTCCCCCTTTTCCTCATATGCTCAGAGCTGCTAAGAGTCACATCAATGTGGACATGTATTTTGTGTGGGGGATATTAAGGGTATGTGTAAAATGCTATATTTGCCTGGAAACAGAAATAATTTCCCAGTCAGATAAAGCACTGTATGAGAAGGCATTCAATGACATTTTTTCTTATTTCTCATTTACTAATGAATGAACACTTGAAAGAAAGTAATTTTTCACTTAAAATTCAGTTGTAAATCTAGGAAATGCTCATTGCTCTAAGTGACTCCTTAGGCAGAGTAAAGTGGTATACTAAGATCTTTGATGTCAACAGACTTTTTCATTGAATGCTTTAGGTTTTTCTTCCTGGAAAAAAAATCTCTTGTGACTGTCCCTGACTAGTATATGTATTCCTAGCTCTAAATGTGGAGTCTTGTGATGAATTCAGAATTATTTTTGGAAAAATAATACTGGGGTGCATTTCCATCTCTTGTTACCTTTGAGTCACTTTGAAATACTGTGCATTCAGTTATTTCCCTTCCATTTAATAACATTTTTTTCTTGATACTAAACCTTGGCTGTAGCCTGGCTTTCCTTAGTTTTGCTGTAACCATGAGAATTTCTAGCCAGAGCCCACTCTCCTTTATGCAGGCTTCTCTGGGAGGACAGGAGAGCTTTCTCAGCTGGAACCAAAGCCTCATGCATTTCACTTAGCTTTTGATCGATTCTGTTGCTGCTCGCTGTTGGTACTGTATTGAAATGTATTTTTATTGTTGTAAGCTCCTATGTGCTGTGCTGGTTGGCAATCTAGAAATGTGTTAAATAATATTGATTTTTTTTCCCCCACTTGGCAAGAATCTCATTCCACTCTATCTCTAATACAATTTTAAGTATCATTTACTGGTTTTATTTTCTTTCTTATTTATGATTGAGCATCTCACAGAGCAAGGGGCTACCACAGTGCCTGGAGAGAAGTCTGAGAGAGAGTGCACTTGTAAGAATATACCTTCCAATTCTGCTAAATGCCTTTATATACCAAGATGAGTTAACATCTTATATTCTTATGACATCATTCAGTAGTTGGTGCGTGTCAGAAAAATACAGATTACTTTGCTTTTCAGTGCAGTGCATATAACCTGTCAGGTAGTCACCCTAAATGGCAAATATACTTCTAGAAAACATCTAGGTGATAAAGCTGTGGTTCCTAAAAGTGATTTTCATTGCATCTTTTAAGGGAGCACAATGGCCCTTTCAGCTATGGCGATGGTCTCTTCCTGTTGAGACTTGTCTTGAAATGGTAGTGAGGGGTCAGTTTTAAATGAAAAAGAGGTTAATATGGTGGCTTATTGTCGCTATTTATTTATTCCACTTTTGCTCTGTACAGATTTGCATAACTCTGCATTGTTTCTGACCATGTTCCTGAACATGTGAAATGTTTCTTGGATAAATAGTGCTTCTATCCCAAATTTCACACAACTCTTGAAGCGTTTCATGTTGGAGCTCCAGACCTCAGGTCAGGCTTTTACGGTGTCTTCTCCAAAACTCTGCGGGTGTGAGGGGAACGGGGTGAATGTTTTTCCTGAAAAGATTTCTTTAATTTAAAATTCTGAACAGAAATTTTCAGGCTAGATTTTCTAAATATGGAAAAATACTATCAGTTCTTTTTCCATTTGAAAAGCTTGTATCTTGCGGTCTGGGAAGGATGGGGCAGCCACGGCTTCTCTGGGCCAATGGTGCCAAGGCCTCACCATCCTCACAGTAAAGAATTTCTTCTTAAAACTTAATCTAACCCTGCCCTCTTTCAGTTTGACACCATTTCCCCTTGTCCTGTCACTCCATCCCTTGTCCAAGTTCCTCTATTGCTCTCCTGGAGCCCCTTTAGGCCCTGGAAGGGGGTCTCAGGTCTCCCTGGAGCTTCTCTTCTCCAGGTGAACACCCCCAGCTCTCCCAGCCTGGCTCCATAAGGAAGGTGCTCCAGCCCTGTGATCATTTTCATCTGAGTGGGGTTTTTTCCCCATAAGTCAGCATTAGCTGAAGTGTTAAAAATTCATCTCAGTCTTCTGAGTAATAAATCAGGCATTTGAAATGAAATATCTCTTCTCAGTAGACAGCACATTTCATCTTACTGAGGCCTAGTATTAGATAAGTTTGTAGCATCACATCTGTGTGAATTCCATTCCAGCTACACTGACACCACAATGTGAATCCCACTCCCTTTCACTGATGTAAACAGAGCCTTTTCTCAGCTCCCTTATGCAGCTCATTTACAATTTTAACCAAGGCGTGTTGGGGGAGTTAAATTTTGGAGATAATGTTCATGCAGAGTGTTATTTTTGTCTGAAACTACAGCTGTATGCATGACAATTTACACATGAATGTAAGACATGAATCCTAATTAACTTCTAGTCCAAACTGAACACAGTGCAGGGTGCAGCACTGGGGCAGTGAGCAAAGGGGAGAGGCAAAGCATATGCTGGCATTATGATAATAAAATAATCTGACAAAGGTCTACTTCCAGTATCCATTTGAGTTTCAGTGTCCTGTGTTTCTAAACCAGACATGGAGATGTCAATAACAACCAGAGTCTCGATGAGTCCTTGCCATAGATCTGTTTGACAACCTGATCCTCCTCAGTCAATTGCTTCCTGTCCTGACTTCCATTCTTGTTTCAAACAGTTTTCTTAATAGCTCAGCTAACTACAGTTGCCAGCAATTGAAACTTATTAAACATTTTTTTTAAACATACCCCAGCATTTTCCCACCATCTGCTTTTAAACTGCCCATTTGTGGGGATTCTTTGCATAAATATTTTGTGGTTCATTTGATTCTCTGCATAATTAATTAATTGCTTCTCACTTAGTTTTCTGCATAACTAATCTACTGCCACATAATTAACAAACTCCTTAATTCCTTATTAATTATTTGCTGTTCTTTTGAATATTTGAATTAATTGACTTTAAATTTGCCGCTGTGGTGATTTGACATCTAGCTAATTGTTTTGATTAATCAATTAATTAGCTGCTTAATCTCTGCTTAAAAGTATAACCCCATGACTGCCTCACAAATGTTCTAGCACCCTTCCCTGCTCTCTTCTCATTCAGTGCTGTCATCTCATCCACATCTTGGTGCTCCAGTTATTGTCCAGACACATGGACCTTTTTAGTTTATGTGTGTTCCTCTGATAAAGCCAACTCTCTAGCCCCAGTGGTGCTCCTTATGTTGGGTCTTCCTCCAAATATGATTTTTTTCCATGTTGCACACTGCTATACACTGGAGCCTCCAGAAAGATTTGACTCTGCTTGGTTATGCCAAAAAGGGGAGAATCAGGAAAAAAGACATTAAGATATTGAGTTATGAAGATCCATGAAATAAATGTGATACAGGAGCAGACTTTCAGAATTTTTGTTGCACACAGGATGAGGATGTTTATGATTCAATATAACTGCTGAAGAAATTTTTGGTAAATTGATGTTGCTGATAAAGTTCCTGAAACTTCATATTTATGTATAGCTCTTTCACTAGGCCTCATTGAGGCTGTTTTTTTCTGGTCCTTTATAGTAGAAAGGAACCTTTTCCTTCACACTTTGCTATATTTATGTGCTAATCTTGGACTTAAGATTTCACATCTGGTTGCTGTAGAAACCACTGCTCTCTTTGAGAACAGGACTTTTAAAAGAGGTGTTGCCTGAACCAGTAGTTTTATGTTATATATCATGAACAAGCAAACAAAAAAACTCATACATGACATGATGAAAACTCCATCAAAATGGAATGTTTTATTTAAGTTTTCCACAAGGTGTCAGCTGTTCTTTGAAGGTATTAAATCGTGGCTTCTTATGCAAGTGGAAGAGTGGGAGGGAGGTGTTTTTATTAAACCTGGAATGTGAGATGTAGGGGGTATGTTAATGAGCATTACATTTAACAAGAAAATAACCAGGTGAGAATCCAAACAGGTTGGACTTTTCCTTATGTTTGATGGACACTGTCCAAATTTATGGCCTGATGTTGATCAATGTACAGACTTAACAGTGGGAGATGTTGCCAGAAATAAAATACTTCTGAAGCACATGAAAATGCCTTAAAACTTACCAAAGAAATTTCAAATGCATATGGTAGATCATGCTGTTATAATATGCGTGCAAAAATTTGCACGATATGTATGTTATGATATTTTTAAAGGGATTTTTCAGTGTGATTGGGTGCCTGCTGGATATTAAACAGTGAAAGGTTGGAGTTGGTAGAGCAGTTCCCAGGAGTTTTTGTTGTGGTGCTCCTCCTCCTCCTGCACATCACCAGCTTTGGTAGCTCCATCTCCATTCCATGGGGCTGGAAATGCCAACTGCATGTGAACAAACTACCTGCAGCTGACTAAATTTAGATGTCTTGCTCTTGAGCTGGATCCTACCCCCAGGCAGGATTTTGATTAAGCACTTTGGCAGGAAGGCACCAGCTGGCCCATGAAAAGTCACGTTTAGCAGTGGTCTCTGTGCCCAAATGTATGGGACTCTCTCCTCTGCTTGAAAACACTGGAAAATATGCAGAAGTTGTTAATATTGCAGGGGAGTGGATGCAAGAGTCTGCTAATCTTGTTTTATCTCCAATTTCTCTGAAACTGATTATTGTGAAAAGATGCTTGGCAATATGCACAACCTTGTGTTTTTGCAGGAAGTGTAGAGGTGAAGAATTTAAAGTAATTTGCTTTTCTTTATTTACTTTAGGCAATTTGACTTGAGGCTTTTTCAGGACTGTTTTGCAACATATTGAGTTGAATTCATAAAGAATTTGAAACAAATGGATTCCCTGCACATGTAGTGAATAACAATGAAAAACTGTGGTTGAGGTTGTTATTCCATATTCTGATGCTATGTTAGTATGTGATACAGAGACTTCTGCCAAGAATGGATCATCTCTTAGTCCTGTGTGTACCCTATGAATATAAAAAGTTAGATAACTCAATGGGCCCAAGCCCTAACAATATTCATGCTGCAGATTTCCCTTTGCAAAAAAATCCAACCGACCAACCAACCAAACAACAACAAAAAAAAAAAAAACTTTGAGAAGAGGTGCAGTCTGAATAAAAAATGGGCTTTAAAAAAAAGAATTAAAATTGCAGGAGAGGTGTCATAATGTAAGAGAAATATGTAAGGAAGTAATATAGGTGGAAGTAATTACAATTTTTATTCTCTATGTATATACACACATTTACCCTTACCATCAGCATTTCTTACTAGTGGGAAAAAATATGTCAACTGCTCAGTGGTCTACAGGTATTTTTAGAGAAGGTGAAATAGCTGAGCCTGCAGGAATATAGTTCCCATTCAGCTCTGTCTCATTGCAGTTTTATGTCAGTATAAATTCACTGATTCAGTGAAATTCAGCCCACACCTTGATTTCTGTGTCTAACTAAAGCTGTGCAAGCAGAAGGCTGAAAATTTCTCAGTTTCCTTTTTATTTACTGATGATAAAATACTATTCTAGGGTAGAACAGAGGATAATATGGTTATTCCTTTTAATATTTTGTTTTGTTAATAACCAGAACTTCTTCCTTGACTTCCTGTATGTTTAGTAGCTCACTCTCAAATTAATGATTATTTTCATAATAGTTTATTTGTTTTGAATTTTAGTATTCCTTAGTCTTACCTTCTGAATGTAAAAGAAAGAACATAAAAACCTTGTAATTACTGACTTGTTTAAAAATCTGTCACAATTTTGAGATGTTGCTAGTGATTCCATCAGCAGAGTTGAGAAACAGTACTTAAGAAAAAAATCTAAGACAATGGCTTCTCATGTACACAAACATGTTGAATACTGACTGACTTCTTCCCCCCCATGTTTAGCTTTCTATCTTCCTACCAGAAGCAAAAGTTTGTAATAATAGGCAAAATGGAAAGCACACATTTCTCTTTTGGAAGGATTTGGTGTTCTTATGTGTGATTGAGTGGTTGCAATTGGCAAAAAGGGTGGAGG
Organism: Vidua chalybeata; assembly: GCF_026979565.1. NCBI lineage: Eukaryota > Metazoa > Chordata > Aves > Passeriformes > Viduidae > Vidua > Vidua chalybeata. The sequence goes on along the minus strand of NC_071530.1, from coordinate 148,493,004 downwards.
CAGAATACCAGAAACCACTGATCTATCAAGGGCCTGTGTTGTACTCAGCTTCAGTGGTCAGCTTTATAATCATTATATGTAATTTTTAAAATCTGAAAACTGTAAGAGAGGATGCAGTGTTTATACTGGAATTATATCAGCCTCAGAATCAGATTAGCATTGTTTTAGAAAAACTTTAGAAAAGTAAATGCTGCGTGAAAATTGGCTTTCTTTACTGCTTGTTCTTCAATTAAGAATTTATTTAGAATTTCAATTTAATTGAAAATAAGATATTGGAGAAGCTCAGTTCTTAGCAATCTGATATTTTAATTCCCCAGTATTAAATTTTGCTTAATTACAAAACAACACATAGAACTGTTTGACATGTGAATATAACATTACCAGAAGCTTGCTTTTAAATCAAAAAATCCAAAGAAAAAAGCAGATGCTGAGACATATAATAATGCTCAGACATTTAAAAAAAACTGTCTTGAATGATAATGGGAAGTTTTCATGGAATATTTGGAAATAATTTATCTGTTATTATTCAATTTATGTAAGAAGCCAAATAGCAGGTATTTTTGTATCTGGGTACATGCTGCAGTACTTTCAGAAAAAAAATAACAGAAGTCTGTCTTTGAATTTGTATTAAAGTAGCCCAGTGTTGTCTTACAGCTTTCCAGAAATGAGGAAGTTGCCTGTACAGGCACAAATCAGGCAAAACTAAAAAAAAAAAAAGTCTATATTGAAACGCTGAGCTTAGTCTTAGAGGGTTTCTTTTGCCCAGCTCTTGTGTGGAGCATCAGTTACCAAAATGAACACTTGCCTTTTCACTGTGCTTGGAGATTACCTATTCCTCATGTTTCATTTGTATGGCAGGGGAAGTGATTGGTTTTTCAAACTTGTGGGGTAAACTGAAAAGTGCCCATAGAAGCTGTGGCTGCCCCATCCCTGGAAGTGTCCAAGGCCAAGCTGGGCAGGGCTTGGAGCAACCTCGGGTAGTGGAAGGGGTCCCTGCCCATGGGAGGTCCCTTCCAACCCAAACCATTTTATCATTCTATGAAAACTACTGGAGCTCTCTCTTAATGGTAATGTTCTGTAGGCTTGTGGTTCAAATATTGCAAAGTACAGCAGTTCTTCTATGTAAATGGGAAGTTGGAGTAGACTTCTCCCAGGTCACTTCTATAGGAGATGTAAAATTGTGTTAAATTAGAAAAATTCCCGAGTTACACTTGGTTCTGACTTGAGCTTCAAAAAATGAAGAAATTTGTGTCCGTTTAATTCTCCTTTCCCACTGTCAGGTGGGAGCTGCAGAAAGCAGAATGAAATTGCTCTTTAAGGCCCTGTCAACCCTGAGTTCCCTCATTTTTACAACCAAGAGGCTCCAGGACATACAGCAGTGCCGGCTGAATGAAGCCCCACATCAGTGGTGTTCGGGGAACTTGGCTTGCACTAGTTGAGAGGAGGAAATAAAGCACAAAGCAAAACCTTCCACCACAGCGAGCAGACTCGAGTTCTGTTCCTTCACTCCTTGACAGTGGCTGCCTCAGCCACAGAGTGGGGGCTGTGCTTCCCTGTGTTAGACCTCAGCACTGTATCCTTCTCTTCTGTCCTCATTCTTTCCTAGAAATAACAGATTTCACCAGGAAAAGTTTGTCATGGAATTAAGGAAAAGGTCAGGGAAATTATATAGGACACAGGACCTCATGGAGGATTTTTTTAACAGGGGAAATATAAAAAGGTCACTTAGGAAAGAGGAAGAACATGGGGATTTAAGAGTTGTTTTCACAACTTGACCATGTGTTGCATGTTACCATTCAGAAATAGATTTGCTTCTTAAGTAGTCATACTATCCAAAGCATTCTGCTAAATTTTAAATTCCCCTTGATGGTAACATCTCTCCCTCTGATTATTGTCCTGTTAACTGAAAAATTGGAATTTGAGCCCTCACTGGATGGATGCAGCTAAATATCAGGAGCTTTTCCCCCTGTTTGAGGCATCTTCTCACTTCAGGTGCATCCTGGGCTGCCAGGTTCTTTGTCCTTAAATCCTTGAGTATAACACCCCGGCCCAAAGTCAGTAGTGCTAACTTGTTTCTGAGATTGCTGCATACAGAAAAGGACACAGCTTTTACTTTTATGCACATAAATAATATTTGGCAGAACTATCAGCCTGAAAGTTGTTGGGTTTGACATTTTCCATTAGGATGACTGGATTGATTCTTTCCTCTTTTTCAAGATTGTAGGTCTTTTCATGAGATTTCTTCCATCCCTGAGCCACTTCTTGAACTGTGATGATTTTAAATGAAAAAGACACAGCAAAACTGCTACTTTGCCAGTTCACTTATAAATATTCAGTCTGCTTTTTGTAGCTGTTATGTACAGTAGGACTAAAGTAAAGTACAAGGATTTAATGCTGTTAAGAGCTGTTCCTTTGCTTTGACTAATTTTGCTAACAATTTCCAATTATTTTTTACTCTCCTTCCAATAGATATCCTGTTTTTGGTCCCCAAAATATCTTGTAAGTTTCAATTGTCCAGTATTTTCTTCATAGACAAGTTGACATTGCTGCTTACTCTCCTGCTTGGTTTTGCATTTTAGTAACAGCCTGTCTCAGTAACTTCAACTTTTCTACGGCATTTTGTTCTATAATTGTGTTCCAGCAGACTTGAAGAACATGAATGTCTTTATTTTAAGCTGTTAATTAGCAGTGGAAGCAGGAATGTGTAGTAAGCTTTACAAATTTAACATCTAATTTTAAAATGGTGAAGTTATGTTTTAAGATTCTGCAGAATATAGAAAAAGGAGCAATAAAAAGTTTTCATTTTTACCCTTTCTTCAGAGACTACATGCTGAGGAACAGGGAATTATCTAAGGATAAATGGGAGAACGGGAAAACAAAGAACTTCAAACCTCATCAGGTTAGGATTTAATTTAAACTACAACCTCATCATGTTGGAATTTAATCTCTCAACCTGAGAGATGTTCCAAAGAGTGTTTTAAAAGTTCATTCAAAAAATGGCTTAAGATTTGCTGAGATCAATCACAGCCACATCTCTGGTAGCTTGCATTTGAGTGACAAATGACAATACAGAAGATCTTGAAAGATTTAATAATCTTAGTTGTGTTTGCATGTTAACACCTGCTTTTTTTTATTTTCTAAAAGTCAGTGAGTTGTTTTTTTGCTTCCATCTCTCATGCTGACCCCTCGATTGTCCCTTAGTTGGCTTTGTGAAGCTGTGTAATATTTGAAGATGACTATTGTAATTAAGGCTGCTGTTATTATTATATTTAGCTGATGCTTTGCCTTCATAGGAAGGACCTGAGCTGAACCATCACATTCTTATTGTCCTCATTTTTCATGTCTACTTTTGCACCCCATATACCAGACTTCATGGCTTTCATACAGCCATTTAGCATCACTAGGTGTGATAACACAACAAACCAGAAGGAAAAGGACGGTGATAAAAATCCTTCCAGCACTGTGAGCCAGGGGCCCTTCACAAAATCCTATTGCTTTTTGCAGGGAAATAGAGATTCTATATACCGGCCTTTTCTAAAAGCTTCTACTTTTGATTTCAAATTTCATCAAATACTAACTTTTTTTTGGATCGGTTTCAAATCCTGATGGCTTAAAAAAAAATGTTCAGCTTGTTCATGTTTCAGCATGTTCAGGGTTTTGCTTCTGCTCTTCTCCTGCTTGTAGTGTAGTACATTGGAACTGTATTTGTATTCAAGACCTCTTAATTTTCCTACAATTTCATAAAGCTAAATAAAAGGACAGTTTTAATAAGCTGGGTACATTGTCATTGCATTATGAGTAGTGCTTTATGCAGGTTTTTTCCATATCAATATGAAAACAATGTTCTAGGCTTAGTGTGCTCATGGCAACATGTTATGGTGAAAGCACCCAAAAAAGGAGAGACTTAGGAGTCTCTCATTCATTTGGTGATGCAGTTTTATTTATCTCTGTTTTCTTTTTGCTGGTGGCCATTTGCTGTTCTGAACAGTTTTGAGAGCTGCCTCTTGTAACATTAAAAAATAATATATATATTTCTTAGTCCTGTATTTTAAATCTCATGTCCTTTGTAAGTTGAAATAGTTTTGTTTGCACCAGGACATAAAGATTGGGGATGTCAAGTACCTGTGGGGTGAGGAACCAAAAAGCCTTTCCTTTACAATGGGATGTTGTGTTACCAGACTGAATTCTCACTGCTGGAGAAAAACCAGTTCTGGTGGGTCACTCAGAGCTCTTCCAGTGGTACTAAAGGCCACACTCAGAAAGCACTTGTGGTTTAGAGATGGAAAAGGAGTTCTTGCCTGTGTGCTCTTGCCGATGCTGTGATTGAATCATTCCAGGAGAACGAGGTGAATCAGCCCATGGTCCAACACCACTGTGGCCAGCACGGGTACTGGTGACAAGGTTAAAGCTGCCTTTGGGGCTCAGGCTGAGAGAGCTGGGAATGTCCAGCCTGGGGATGAAAAAGCTCTGGGGAGACCTTAGAGCCCCTTCCAGTGCATAGAGGGGCTCCAAGAGAGCTGGAGAGGAGTTTGGACAAGTGCATGAAGTTATAGGGCAAGGGGGAATGGCTTCAAATGACAGAGGGAAGATTTAGATGGGATATTGGGAAGAAATTCTTCCCTGTGAGGGTGGAGAGGCCCTGGCACAGGCTGCCCAGTGAAACTGTGGATGCCCCATCCCTGGAGGTGTTCAAGGCCAGGTTGGATGGGGCTCTGAGCAGCCTGGTCTAGAGGAAAGTATCCCTGCCCGTGGCAGGGGGGTGAGATGAGATGATCTTTAAGGTCACTTCCAATCCAAACCACTCTATTATTTTTGTTTATATATTGGATTCCTGTCACTTTTTGGATGGTGGCCTTGATCTAAAGTATGAAATGAGTCAGTGACAGCCCAGTGTTGACCAGGAGGTTTCGTAAGAGCCCAAGTGAATGCCTTACTCTGCTGGCTGGAGGAGCAGGTGTTTTTCCATGGGAATCAAGCTCCCTGCCTCTGTGGAGCTCTTTGCTCATACAAATCCTATAAATATATCCTGAAGAGGCAGTTTAACAACCTGAATGTGCATCTTGTATGCCATCTAGCAAAAATCAGATCTAAAGATTTAAATTTCAGTATTTTTGATACTTCACTACTAAATAGCATTTTTCTCTTCAAAATATTTTTGAGACTCTGTGTAGCTCATGCACACAATTTTTGGGATGCAGCTGCTGGGAAAATATTAAGCCAAAACTGAAAAAATACATAGAGTTTGCACCAACATTTGGACTCAAAAACTGTCCCTTTATTACTCTGTTTTCCATAAGGAAGAGAGGGAACAAGATTTACTTTCAAGTGATTGGATGGATAGTTTTGGTACATATACACCATAGTTCCTTTGAGAGCTATGTGATCACCCAAATGGTAAAGAAAGATGGAAATTTTGTTTAACTCTCAGCTGGTGGGTGTGCAGTGTCCAAGAAAAGTCAATCACCTTGAAATCACAGAGTTAAGCAAGAGCAGTCAGCAAGCTGCTGTTACGGGCTGTACTCTCAGAAATGGGAAGCATGATAGCTCTTCTTGCTTCAAAGCTGAGCCTCAAACTCCAAATGTCTCAAGGATTTTGTATGATTTTATGTATCTTTTGTGTGCAAGGTACAGCCTTCAATATTCAGCTCCTAAACTAGAAAGAGGTTATAACCTCATGAAATGCCACAAAACTCAGGTTCTTCTTATGCTGTCAGCTTCAAAAATTGAAGCAGACAGCATGAGGAAAGAGAGTGAAACAAGTTGAATTTATAATGTGGATAACCAATGTTTGCTTGGTCCTAGTCTGGAAAGACAGGAACCCTTGATTCTATTGTTGAGGCCTGTCTGAGCACTTTAGGATGAAGAGGATTCTCCTCCAAATTTTGGAATCACACAGGAATCCCCCATAGATCACTGTCTAAATTTGCAGAGCAATAAAAGACTAAATAACACTGCTGAAGAGGCCAGCAATTTTTCCCCACTTCTCTTAAAACATTGAACTGTTTCCATATTAATATATTTCAGAACCTGAAGATTACTTTTTTTCCTTCTGTGTGTGTAGAGTATGACTCTTGGGTTCTTCTGGTAGTTGTTGTGGGGTGCACCTACCCCAGGTAATAGCTGCTGTGTGGAGTTAAGAAAAAGTGGTGCTCATACATGCCCACTGTTAGTGGTAAAACTAGTCAAAGAAGGATCAGATAATCCAACTAGAAAAAAATTACAAAGTTCTATGTCCATTCCTTAAGGATGGGTCTATATGGAAGGTCTGACAAGATGAGCTTTGATATCTCTGATGCTTCCTTAAGACTCCATCCTTTGTGCAGTATATATAGGATATATGTAGAGTAGATAGCAGGAAAAGGCTGATTTTTGTCCTTGCAATAGCAGAGAAATAGTTCTGTGTCTTACCTAAACCTAGAAATTGAAATTGCTTTTTCTTGTTTTCTGAATTTAACTCTCTCAACAGTGTCTCTTTGCTGTTCAAAACTTCATCCTTTTCAGGAAAATCTGTGGGTCCTCCCAGGAGTGGGAATGCAGGGAAAAACTCCCTGCACTGATGGTGCAGGGTGTCTCTGGAGATTCTGTTCTGGAGAGCCTGTTCCTCTTCCTTGACATACAGGGAGGCTCAATTCCTGGCACAGATCCTCGGGTGCATAATCATTCACATATAATGATTTCACTTGAGGATGTGTTTTATCTAACAAACTCAAACTGAAATGCATTTTATCACATCATTAAACCTTAAAGGATCAAAAAGTCTCAAAGCCAGCAAACCAGCCTTCTGACAGAAGTTAACTCTGCTCATTTTACAGCAAGCAGCAAGTTCCCCAGTGTTGAAATTTGCTTGCCTAAGGTCAAAGTGAATTGATAACAGATCTCAGACCAAGACCTAGAAACAGGGTTTCAAGGCTCTAATTATGAGCCAGAAAGGGAATAGTTGTCTTAAGCTGTTTTATTGCATTGCATCGTTGACCTGAACATAGTCAAGAAAAATCAATATTTTCCATAGAGTTCTGGAGTTGGCCTTGTGGGTGGATGGGGACAGGCTGCTTTATTTAATGAGGCTGATAGCATGAAGTAGATGCTGTCACAGAGTTTGTCACCACATATTGGAGGGAAAGCAATGATTTCTAAAGAGGCTGCTATTTGCACTTCTATTGATCTCTTGGTGGAGCCGTAGCTACTGGTCCTTTTGTAATGCCAGATTATTTTAGCAGTGACACATCATGTGTTTCCTCCTCAGTCCATTTATATTCCCCTTAGGCTCTGGCAGAGCATGGCAAAGCAGCCTCAGTTTTCTGGCAGAAGGTGGCATTTTCTTTTGGAGTATTCACCCTCTATTTTCGCCACGCTAAAAATTTCTAATAAATAGAATTTCTATAAAAATAATTAAGAGCTGATGTAAGTCTGCTTATAAAGAGCCAGTGGGTTCTGACTGCAGGCTCTAAGGTTGTTACTTTATGTGCTGTGTCTTTCCAACATAAAAATAGGAGAGTCTCAATCTACTGTTCAGTATAGCAAACACTTCTCAGGCACTCAAAGGCTCCCAATAAGTTATAAAAGGCTAAATAAGAGAATATCCATCATTGTTCTTGACAGCCATAAAAGACAATTTATGATGATTTTGGCTCATGAATTTAAACACCAGTGGAATTAAGAAAGCCTCTTACAGTGCTGCCAGAATGATGATTGCCAGTTGTAAATGACAGGGCTTTTTAGATCTGCTTGCTGTGTGATGCAAAGTCACTTAGAGAAAGATTGACTTGATGGTGTATTTTAATGTTGTTAAACAGCTGCATGTATGGTATAATGAGTCCCTAACCTTGTTTGATCAAAGTGAATCAAGCAAACTTGTTAAAGTCCTTAAAGTCTCATAATTTATGAAGTTTAAAAAATTATTTTTAAAATAGAGTCTAATTGAGGCACATATTGCCATTTCTGTTTCTTCATGCTCCACAAAGCCAATTAATTCTCTGAGCAAACCAAATGTGTGACAAGGAGGAATTGAGCACAGCTCAAGGGTACTCATATCTTTGAAGGTTTATTTTTGGATGGGATGCAGGCAAGAAACTTTTGAGCCTATGAAATTTCAGAATTGTCTTGGTGGCACCAAATGTCATTAATGTCTGAGCTCAGGGAGATGGATTGGATGGGGACACTGTCTCAAGTGGGTGGTCAAGAGGTTGGGTGAGCTGGTGGAGGTCATTTGGTGGTGTGAGTTGACCAGGCAGATGTTGGTGTTTGTAAGATCTTCTATTGCAGCAAGCTCGGTTTTTTTATCTGGAGTAGGCAAGCACAGAGTTTTCATGTGTGGCATCTTCTTTAAGGGGGCTTGGAGAGATGCAAATCTTTTCTTAGAGTGCTTCCAGCTGCCACTGCACCACTAGAGGGAAAAGGAGGCTGGTCTAGGGAGATCCTGATCCAGATGGCTGCTGCAATTTTATGGCTCAGATTAGAGTGGTGCAAAAGGTTATATTATCAGCAAGAACTTGCTGCCTTAGAGACAAGTTTTTTAGTTTATCTTTAATATTCATAACTTCCAGATACTTAGATCAATCCTTCTAACTCAAAGCAGATAAATAAAACATTTCAGCAGTGGCTTATTAATGGCATGTGGCATCATCTTAATCCTTTCTCTCCTTGGAGAATTAATGTTTAAAAAACAAAAGTCCCATAAAACATTAGGCTTGCACTCTGGTAATTATCTAATAAATATTTGTTTTCAGTTCCTCTGTGTCTGCTACTTGCAGGTGTTTGCATCTAAACCAGGAAAGTTGTCTATTTACAGCTCACAGGATAATTTCTTTCATACCTGGCACAAAGATTCTGGTCCTTGTGAGCAGAATAAAACAACCAGTTGCTTCTCTACCCTCTGGTGTTCTTTAATCAATTTACCAACCTGTTTTCCAGCCAGGGTTTTCTTAGTACTACCAGTCTGATACTCTCAAGGTAAGTATCTTGTTTTGCTGGTGTCTCTGTAAAATGCCTTGAGCACAAAGTCGTTATCTGAGAGCTACAAACTAAAATTGATCTGGTTTAGGTTTAGCATAATTTCCATGTCTGGGCTGATCCAAATGGTATTGTCCCACAGGTGTCTGAAAATGTCAAAAGCCAGAGGGGAGGTCCCAGTGAAATTGAAGTTCCTCCTTCCCTCAGAGTAACTGAATTTTCAAGTCCCCAAGCCCTGTAAATAAAAGAGAAAAATTGGTAATAAGAAAGGGAATAAATAGGATAGTCTTTCACACGATTTATATAGCTTTCAAAAACTGTTTCATTGTTGTGTTTAAAAGTGCTGGTCTGCAGCACTTTCACACTAGGAAGATAAGATTAAAAACTTGAAGGGGCAACGCTGGGAATTAGCAGCCAGAAGAGCTGATGGATTTGAAATGAAATAAAAGCTGCTATTGGAGAAAATTTATTTTGAAGCTAAAATAGTGCAGCTGCCAATAAAGTATTCAACAGACTCGAATGTTTACTTTAATATTGATGTCACATTTCCATTTAGTGGGCAAGTACTTCTTTTCAGCTACTGTTGTCATTATGGAAATCAGCTGAATGAATCTCTGCCATGTAATCCATTATGGAGTAAATTGGAATCTGAGGCAAAGTTCCTGTTGGGCAGATGTGAAATCCTGTTTGGATGGGTGTGTGAAGTTGTGTTATTGCAGCCCTCTGGAATACACTGCACTGGGATGGGAAAAAAATTCAACCAGGAGTTAAAATGGTCTTTTAATTAGAAGGAAGAAAAATGAACAGGCACTGATCCATCTGCAGAGCATCTGTCTTTATTAAAGATTTCTCTTTTGGGGAAGCCATTTATTTTAAATTTCTAGAATTTATAGTGAAATACATCTTTGCAGGGAGTTTTATTTAAGGGAAACAGGGTACAGGTTCTAATATCAGAGGTGATATTTTCACCCTTCATGGCTTAATTGTACTTTATTTCTGTATCTCTATGAATTCCTCTCCCTCCTCTCAAATGTGTCCATGTTCTCATTTATTCTGTGAAAATGGCTAAGTTTGTAGGCACATGCATAGAAGTGTGGCTTTATTCACAGTTTTACGGTGCAGTTCATGGATTGGGGATGAGATTTGGTAGATTGCTTCTGAAATAAGGTATTATTGGAGCATTCCATGTTTTGTACAGCTTTCCAGTTTTTCCCAGAAACCTTCCCTTTTGAGTCTTTTTTTCCCTTTGCAAAAAAATCCCTGCTTTGGTACTTTATTTTGAGCATTCACTGCATGAAAAGTCATGTAAAAGGGGTCAGTGTTACTGAAATAAGGACAGGACTGCTAATCATTGCTTTTAAATTATTTTGTGTCTTCATTGGAAGCTTTCTTTTTTGCCTACATTTTGCTGTAGGGAGCTTTTGCTACGGATTTCCATCTCCCGATATTGTTGAGGTGTCTGTCTTGGATTTTTTTTTTCCCTTATGGGAGCTTTAGAAGTTCTCTGGGCAAACAAATTGATTGTTACACTGCAGTGTGGGAGGATTTTGTGTTGCATTTGTTTGAAAATGTTATTGCTCCTGGAGCTTCATGTTAAACTAGCAAACTTCTGTAGTCCCTGCTCTGTTTTCTGCTTCATTTGCATATATTTTTCCCCGACACTACAGTAGTGCTAAAAGGAAGTTAATGAACAAAACATGAGATTGCTGCAGGAATTAACAGTACTGTGAGTAGGAAATGCATATTCTTAGAAAAAGTTTTGTGTCAGCAGAATCCAGGATCACAGGATGAATTATTTCTTTTCTTTTTATTTGTTCTCAGGCTATTTATCTACAGTATTTAGTACAAAGGGGAACAGAATAAAGTTTCTACCAGAATTTCCAGGAAAAGAAAAAAAAAAAAGGAAAAGACAAGTTTTATTTTTGCCTATTTAGAAACAAGGTGAAGCAAAAGCATGTAAAGATTGGGCCTAAAGATTAAAAATTTTACCTGTTTTTTTCCAGGACATAGCTGCTATGCTGTTCAGTGGTAATTAGCCTAGTAAAACCATAAAGAATACTTAACATTAGAAAGGAGCATGTGTAGGTATGTTTTACACCCAAAAGTTCCATAAGGTGCAGTGGATGATAAAAAATATATGCTTTGCAAAAATCTGTGTATCTGAGCATGAATTCCACCCATTGACAATGTTCCAACACAGAAATCTGCTGCATTTTGTGGCATGGACTACAAAGATGATCAGGGAGTGATACAGAACCTCCACTATGGATTCAGGCTGTTCAGCCTGGAGAAGAAAAGGCTCCAGGGAGACCTTACAACTGCTTCCAGTGCCCAAAAGGGGCTCCAGGAGAGCTGGAGAGGGACTTTGGATAAGGTCCTGTAGTGAAAGAACAAGAGAAATGGCTTCAGACTAAAAGAGGAGAGATTGAGATCAGATATTAAGGAGAAATTCTTTACTGAGAGGGTTGTGAGGCCCTGGCACAGGTTGCCCAGAGAAGCTGTGGCTGCCCCATCCCTGGAAGTGTCCAAGGCCAGGCTGAATGAGGCTTGGAGCAACCTGGGACAGTGGAAGATGTGGAAGACAGGGGGATGGAACTCAGTGATCTTTAAGAGCCTTTCTGAACCCAAACCGTTCTTTGATTCTTCCTGAGCCGCAGCAATTCACACAGAAACACAACACACCACAGAAACAGAAGGTCCCGTTGACCACAGCTGGTGTTTGGAATGTGTATTGAAATCACCAAATAATCACAGCATATGCTGGAGGAGGGAAATCACCCTCTCTCCCACCTTTCAAACACCTCCCCGGCACTGCAGATGCATCACCAAATGGAGCCTTCACATCAGTGCCAAAAATTAAGGACTGAATACAGCTTGTTGGTACTTCTTAAAAATGATCCTCAGAACCATGAAATTAGAGTTTTAAATGTGGGACAAGCCTAGAGCCCCAAGGTGCCAGGCAAGGAGCCAAAGAGGTTTCATACGTACCTGTATGAAACAGCTCCTTTCTCTGCCCTGTTGGGGTTCCTCACCTTCGTTAATAGGACAGTAAGACAGAGCTAATTAAGAGTTGTGTCTCTGTCTTTGCTGTGCTTTGATGTCGTTCCCATAAGGGGTGATGCCAAGGACTGTTTTGGTCCTGTGTCTTTTCCATCTGAGGAGAAGCACCATAGCTGCACACCATCAATCATAGAATCATGGAATCATTTAGCTTGGAAAAGACCCTTGAGATCATTGAGTCCAACCATAAAATTGCCATATTGCTCATGTGTACTCCTACACAAGCTGGTGCTTTTTGAAATGTGTTCACATGGCTAGTTAAAACCATTTAAAATATCCTTTCTACAGGCAAGTTTTCAGTCATTTTTGTGTATCAGCTGCCTAAATAAGGCAATTTGTAGATGGCAACATCCGCTGGAGCCTCCATTTCTATAGGCTATTTACTGTTTTTTTGGTAATCATGCACAATTTATTTCTGATTTGATGTTTGTCTCAGTTTGGGTTGTTTTTTTTTTTTTTTTTTTTTTTTTTTTTTTTGTTTTTTTTTGTTTTTTTTTTTTTTTTTTTTGTTTTTTTGTTGTTGTTTTTTTTGGTTTTTTTTTTTTTTTTTTTTTTTTTGTTTTTTTTTTTTTTGTTTTTTTTTTTTTTTCCGGTTGTAATATTGATGTTACTGTGTTATTTGGCTTTGCCTGAATGATTTTCAAGTATGGAAGGCAGCAATTCCATAAGTATGACACTACTCTGTTAGTCATAAGGACTCCACTGGTAACATTGGATTTTTTAGGTTTACAAATAGATTAATGTAAATCGATTTTACCAATATTGTAGTGCTGAATTATGAATGGTAAAATCTTTTGTACTGTGAAGTTGCCCAGGGAGTTGAACAAAACTCACCCAAAACCCAACCCCGTGCAGTTCTGTTCCTAAATTCATGTAGAAATTACAGTCAGTCCAGTGCCAAACAATATTTTGGGACTTGCTGGATGCTCAGCACTTCAGACTGTCAGGCAATTTATCTAATCTTTAATAATTAAACCAAAGTATTTTCATTTTTCATTTGAATTTTATTTTAAAAATTGTGATTTTTTTTTTTTAAGACATTAAAGTCAGGAACCCAAAACAAGACAGTTGAAAGGTCCTTAAACATCCAGAGGAGTGGGACTTTCTCCTCAAAATTTATCCAGGAACCTCTTCATGTGTTCCACTATTCAGCAATGACTGAATGAAGTAAGCAGACTTTGTTTGAACTTCCCTGGGGACACAGGAGAGCTCCCAAGAGAAAATGAGGGTGTCTTTTCTGCACAGACATCTAACTATCCTCTACATGTTGCATCCAAGCCTTGAAAGTCATCATATCACCATGGTTTATGCCCTGGCTCTTATTATAGGAGCAGAACTTTTTACGTATGAAGGGAAAGGCAGAATTTGTTTTATAGTTTATGCAATCAGTTTGAAGTGTTTAAAAGTGCTTCAGAACCTGTTTCCAGTAAAAGTTCAGATAAAATATAAGAATCTGGGCATTAATTTCTTTGTCAATGGCCTGAGAAGATGGTAAAGAAGAGTCCTTATCTGATGGCATGTACATCTGGAGGGGCAAGAGAAAAATTGAATGTGTTCTACTGGGAAAAAAAAGCTTCTGAAGGCATGGAACAAGACTTGGAAGCCAGCAAAGTCTGAGCAGCAGATAAATGTAGAATGAAGCAAGACTGGTATGTATAGGATCATAGAATATCCTGAGTTGGAAGGGACCCAAAGGGACCATTGAGTCCAACTCCTGCCCCTGCACAGGACACCCCAAGTGTCACACCATGTGCTCAAGTGAGTTGTCCAAATGCTCCTTGAGCTCTGTCAGTCTTTGTGCTGTGACCACTACTCTGGGAAGCCTGTTCAATGCTCAGATATCCTCTGGGTGAAGAAACTTTTCCTAATATCCAGCCTAAACATTTCCTCACACATCTTCTTGCTAAACACATTGTCATAGTTAAAAATCAGGATCAGTGGTGTGATGCCTTTCACACTGCTGTGGCACAGGCAGCTCTGAGTTACTGTGATTGAATAAGAGTATTGTCCAAACACAGGTGAAGTGTTTCATCTCAGCACATTACTCTCAAAGCAGTGATGCCCCATGTTTCAATGCTACCCTGAATCCTGGAACTTCTCCAAAGAGGAGTGGGTGCTTCAGAAAGGATGTTGTTAAGGACTCAGCAAAGGTGCCACAAAAAAACTGATAGGAGGAGGGCAAAGTTCATTTCATGGGACATTTCACTTTGCTGTAGTTAGGATGGAAGGGTTGACCATGCTTTAAATATTTCATATTTCCTGGAATTAGATGAAAAAGTAGATGTCATCTCGACACACACATGTGTATACACAAGGGAAATGGTACATGCAGTACTTGTGCTTTTGTCTTGCAGTGCTGTTGTATTCTTGGTATTCAGTTTTACAGCATAACAAGAGAATATGTATTTGGATTCAGAGTCAATCAAGCCACACTTAATAAAGAATGTTTTTCTGGGTCTGGGCATTCTGGGTAGCATATCTAAATATTTGTGCTACAGGAAAAAAATTGTGTGCCTTAGACTGTCAGCTGTGTTCTGCCCTTCCACCCTTTCTGCTGTGAATATATTCTCTATCTGAAGTCCCAGGTGTCAGTCTGACTCCCTACAAATTATTCTCGTGTCCTGAAATTTTCAGCCCTTGTTATCTGTAGGAACTGGCTGTCATGACCAGGAGATTATTTCTGTGCTTAGATTCTTTAGTTTTCAGTCATTTCTTATTTGTGCTGTATTTTGGCAGAAATAATTGGAATATTTGGCAATTACTGCTATCACTGGTGGTTTTTCTGACAAGGTACTTGGTACACAGTGTTGCCTGTCTCTAAATTGATTATCCTCTCATTCCCACTTCTATTAGAGATTTTCCTCCATTTGTCCTGCTTTCATCCCGTTTGCTCTGTAAATCTTCTTCCAATTAGAATTTGGATATTTCATCCCCTGAAGCCTTGAAGAGATTGCAAAGAGATTGCCAAGATGATGATAAGTGTGAATTGAAATGGGAGACCTTCATGTGAACCTCAGGTGTGCTGAGACCTGGGCACTGGTGGCAGTTCTCAGTCATCTCTCTCTGTGGTTGAGAACCTGGATTCATCTTATCTTCACACTCTGTTTTTGTTTTTTTTTTTTTTTTTTTTTTGTTTTGTTTTTTTTTTTTTTTTTTTTTTGTTTTTTTTTGTTTTTTTTTTTTTTTTTGTTTTTTTTTTTTTTTTTTTTTTTGTTTTTTTTTTTTTTTTTGTTTGGTTTTTGGGTTTTTTCCCTGTATTAATATGAAGTTTTTTTGGTAGTTGGGGTTTTCTCTCACTTACAGGAAGACCAGTGTTCAAAGTCCCCTGAGGTGTGTCAGAGGTGTAGGCAGGGAATGAGCAACTGGGGGAGCTCTGGGGATTCCACTGCCCAGCAAACTCTTCAAGACAAGTGCTGAGAAGAAGAAACTGAGGTTTTGTTTAATTGTAGCAGCAGGTAGCACAGGATCTAGTGGGTAACCTGCCCCTCAGGGGTGATCTCCCATGCATGTCAAAAGTTTCAAGATTCATGAACTCTGAGCAAACTGTGGGGGAGTTGAGCACTAAATCTTCATAAAAATCAAGTGCAGGCCTAGCATTTGCAAAGGGAAACTACCAGGCCAGAAAGGGGGAGTATTTCACTGCAGACACGAGTCCTGTGAAATCATGAAGTTCCCTGAGTTGTCTGATGTGCTGTGATTTAGCACTGGACCAGCTTGCCCAGAGAAGCTGTGGCTGCCCCATCCCTGGAAGAGTCCAAGGCCAGGTTGGATGGGGCTCTGAGCAACCTGGGGTAGTGGAAGCTGTCCCTGCCCATGGCAGGGGGTTGGAATTAGGTGATCTTGAAGGTCCCTTCCAAGCCAAACCATTCTAAAGTCTGTGAGTCCATGATCTCCCAGATTGACACAGCACAATAATCTGTTATGGACCAGAAAATTCCTGGTGATGAGAACAGATTTGTCCAGAGAAGCAGGTGAGTGGCTTGCCTTGGCTTGTCCTTTGGGCAAAGCTGGGCTCCCAAAATGAGCTTGCTATGTTAGACAATTCTATGAAAATAGCCTTTTTTATTTCTTTCTTTTTTTTTTCTCTGAAAATGCACAAGGGTAATAAAGTACCTGTCATGGGGAGAAAAGAGAGAAACATTTTCTCTTCCTTGGTACAGTAAAGATTCAAGAAAGTCTACCTATGGATTTTGCTTTTAGTCTAACCTTGATAGTGTTGGATTTAAAGAATTGGATGAACTGTGTTCAAACTAATCAAGCTAATGCTGACAATAATCCCCCAAATCAATACTCAAAATGCCTTCCTTATTTACTAGAAATGTCTTAATTGGGACATTCTAGGAATAAAACAAAATAAACTATTTGAAAGGTGCACATTTTCTGACTGGAGTGATTTATGTGAGAAGAAATTTCATTTAATGTCAAGTCTTTAGGCAGTCATCTCAGCTGAGAGCAGAATCCCATTCTTGCACACCTGTACTATGAATTCACTTGTTATTCCCTGCATTTATTAGTATGTTTTGACTGAACCCTGTGGAATTAGGCTTTTGCTTATCTCTGTTTGCTCTCACTACATTTACATTTTAACCTATCAGGTAACCAACCCCAAATTTGAAAATAGAGGAGGACTCAAATATCATTTAAAGATCTATCAGTTTTACAAAAATCTGAAGAAAAGGACTCCAAATGCTATTGAATTGAAATGTTATTGGGAAGAGTCTGAAGAATTTGCTGTTTGGTGTGGATGTGGTGCTTAGGGACATGGTTTAGTGGTGAACCTGGAATTGCTAGGCTGATGTTTCGACTCAGTGATCTTAGAGGTCTTTTCCAACCTTAATGATTTTGTGTTTGGCAGCAACAAGGTTCAAATTAACCCCAGTGCTTAACTGCTTTTGCTTAGTGAAGGTGACCTTGTGATGGAGGGGATGGAGGGGCAGAGCACACACGTCCTTTGGCATTTCTCCTGTTTGCTCTGGTGGTTTTTAGCAGCTTGGACAAGTTATTTTGTGTCTTCAAGCAAGCTCTGGAGAAAAGGTGTAGGAAATAGCAGCTGTCTGGTGTGGACTCCTGAAGTGCATCAAGGACTCCTGCATGAGGCCCTGGCTGTGCTTTGCTTTCCTCTCAAACTCCTGGTTTTAAAGCTGCTTCACTCTGCTGGTTCTTTGCTAGATTATATTTTTGTTTATACTGCACAACACAAAGACTGTTTTTTGTTGTGGGTAAATGGTAAAATCAAAATGATTCCCTTAGGATTGATCAGCAGTATCTGATGGTGAAGTATCTCTCTGAAATGTGTCTGAGTACCTTCTATACCTCCCTAAAAACTGAACAAAACTCACATTCTAAAGCCTACTTTAAAACTCAGGTACATGCCAAGAGCTGTTTTGCTCGCTCCTGTCCTTCAGTGCAGGCTGAATTAATTGGCTTTGCTTTTTGATTCTCCTTTGTGGAGTAAAGGATTGTGCACTCGAGTTTGTTGGGGAAAGGGGGTCTCATCCTTTACAAACCAGTACAAGGTGATTGATGAGGCTCCAAAGACATCAGAAAGGCAGTTTATTAGCAGGAAGGTGAGATGAACAAATGATTTGTTGCGATGGACATCGAGTACAGAATAACAGAAGATATCTGTAGGTTTTTTTCCAAAACAGTTGTGTTTTATGCTTTACTAAATGTTGCTCTTAAAAATAAATTAAAAAAAACTTGTCAATTGTTCTGAATTGTGGCAAATAATTCAAGCTTCTGCTGAGATGACAGTAAGCTTTAGAGGGCTGGTGATGTACATTAATTTCTTGGCTGGTGTAATGAGGCATAGAGTTGTCATGCAGGGTCACTCTGGGCATAGGAAATGGTGCCAGTCGGAAGTGATAACTTGCATTCTGTCCTGCCCAGGTGGAATCACAAAGATTTGGCTGTACCAGCCCAGGCTGTAGCCAAGAGCTCATCATGCATGCAGGAACTTGAAAGATCAGATGGTGCCTTATGCGAATGGCAGGGGAGCAGAGATTAGTCAGGAGCAGATACAGTTCGTATGTCAGTGTGTTTTATGTTTCCATTCTTTATTCTTGACTTCACAATTCAAATCCATTGATATCTATCTTGCCATCTTATTTCCTCAGCTTCCTTGGCTGCGTTTTAGCCATCGTTGGTATTGCAGTCCTTTCACTGCTGTGCTCCTGACACAAGCTGAGGCTGCATCATTTAGCACGATCCTGTCTTTTGCTTTGTTCAGTGAAATGACGACAGTAGGATGATGTATATTGTGCTAAATATATCCTCAGGGTTTAAAAATGGCATTTGGTTGGACATATGGGGCAGTGCTGTACGACATCAAAAGTCATGCTTAAAAAGATCACGCTTCTTCATAAGAATCATGCATTTCTGGCAGTTCTCAAGGTGTGTTACAGACCCAGTTATTTTTGTCACTGATGTGAATTTCACAGCCTGCTTCCTTGGGACCTGACCTGAACTGTCATATGTGGTAAAACACTGTTCAAGTCTGTATGTCAAATAGTGGAGGATGTTAATATAATCAACAAGAGGTCTTTTTAGTTTTAAAAGCAAGTCAGAATATTTACTTAATACCTGTTTAAAAGCCTGGTCATCTGTTAATTGACAGACCATAAAGACAGGCTCTGATTTTTAGAAGTACTTTGTTTTTCTTGCCTGATTGGCCATATGACTTTGAGCTGTCATTGAAAGGCTTCTTTGCTGGAATCACTGAGTTAGTGAGATTCAGTGCAATATGCTTTGGGTTGTAGAATTTTTCCATTACTTGGTTATCATAAAAAATGGAAGGATTTATTCTTGGCACTTTTCGTAGTGGAATGGAAAGAATAACTGTTATTTCAGAGGCATGCTGCATTATTGATGGCTAATCAAAAATAGCTATTTTGAATTTAGAAATAAATTCATAAGGCAAAAAAACTCCTGTAAATCCATTTGCCAGTAGAATCCAGACTTAGGCTTTTGAGAAGATGCTTCATGTTTCTTCTCATGGGCTGCACACAGCTGGCACCTGGCTGTTCACCTGTTCAATTGCTTTTGAATCACATTCATGAGGTTTTTATCAATGTTATTTTAGTATGTGCTTGTGAGTGAATTGCTTATTGACTGGTGTATGAGAACACTAAATGCAGTTTAGAGGTGCAGAGTCAATCCTCACACACTTGCTCAGCCACACTGGGACACGACAGATTGGCAGCATGTGCAAAGTTATTTGGAAATACTGTTTTGGCTTCTCTCTGAGCTACTGGACAATGATGAAAAGGGATGGGAAAGAAAATAATTTTTTTGAGGTGGCAGCCCAGATTCCTTCATTCCATAGGGCTTAGAAGAAAGCATGTTATCCCTGGGGAAATAATGTGGCACACTGCAATGGCAAGGTCCTAGGTGGGGAAGACAAAGATGTGGTTAAAGTAAGGAAAGGAGAAAAAAAAATGGCTTTCATTCTCAAGAAGAGCCTTGCTTTGCAGCCTGGTTTCCTTTGCAATAGCAGGAATCAGCTACTGCAGAGCTTTGGGGAAGGTATTCTGGTGAGTTGTTTTAGTGTAGCTCATATGATGAGTTTACCTCAGGAAGAAACAATTGCAGGAATGAGTGGCAAGTAGAAATAAGCTGTTCTGAGCCTGGCAATACTCATTACCCTGCTTGAATCTACATTTGAGAGCTACAAAATTCAGCAGTGAAAAGGCATCTGGTGACTACAAGGTGAGTGAGATCTAGTGAGTCACACTGATTTGTTTTTACTCAAGAGGTTTCCCTGAAAAAGATGCCTGTGCCAACCTGATTGTCCTAAACAGGATGAAGTTCCTCATGTTTCTCCATCCTTCCCCTTCTCCTGTGGTGGTACTCACTTTCTAAGTATTTGTGTAAGGATTTTACCCATTTTAAATTTCTGCTTCTTGAAGCAAAAGTGGTTTTGTTATCACACATGGGGGATTTTTAATTCCTGTGCAGAAAACGGGTCAAAATTTTATTTTAGTTGCTTTGTCCTTTATTCACATAGAAGGAGAAGAGTGCAAACACAGTCAGGTTTACTCATATCCCAACAACAGACTGAAACTATAGTCTGGTGATGAATTTAGAAATCATTTAGTCAAACTTTTTCCTGATGGATTTTCCTGTGGTTTGTTATGCTCAGGAGCTGGGGAAGAGGAAGCAGAAAAGCTTTAGCATATAGACTAAACTGAATTTGTGGGTGCTTAAAAATGGGAAAAAAGTTCTCTGTCAGCCTTTTTGTGGGAAGTTAAAGAAGCCCCAGGCATGTTGAGCAAGCTGTTTAGATTACGTAGTAATGAATAATACATATGTACCAGTGGAGAGATCACACTGCTGATTATTTAAGTGAATATTTTTGTGGCCAAACTACTTCTGAAATATGCAGAGAATTTATTATTAGCAGAAGTGATAAAGAGAAGATTGGACAAATCTGTTGAATGATGGGAGCAGGAGTGATTTGTTACAGGAGTGGTCAACCACACCAGTTGCATGATTTTTTTGGAAGACTGGCCATGTGTGTTTGAAAGCAAAATTGTTATCATGAGCCACAGTGTAGACATTGTTCAACATACCTGGCTTGGAGGATGTTACCTGGAAGGCAGTGCAGAGCATCACAGCCATTTTCATTGTCTTTCCCTTTTTTTTTGCGTAATTGTTACTTTTTTGTACCAAAGATGTAACAGTGGGAGAAGTGTGGTGTTCTGATAAAGATTTTTCATGCTGGGGGCAGTGGGAGAAGCAGATTACCACATTTTAGGAGTATCCAAGAAAGCTAGAACCAGTTCTTTACCCTGTGACTGTTTCTTCAGGAAGGTTGACACTTGCATTTCACTCAAGACAAATTAGGATTGTGGCTTTCAGTGAAACAAAACTGCTTCCCTGCTGTTTGAAAGGATTTTGCTCTCAGTCAGGGGTAGGATGTAAATATGCACCTCCACACATCCTCCCAGCTGAGCTCAGAGCCCCCTCTGGAGCTTCCCTGGATCTGTGGGGTCCATGCAGCAGTAACAGCTCATCAGCCCAGGTGTCCTTCACACTTCCCATTCAGGTGTGTGACTCTAGCCAGTCTGAAATTAGATGATGAGAGGAAATACTTTAATGTGGATCTGTTTATAGTTGCCTTCAAGTATTACATCATAAAACAGCACTGTGCTGGCTCTTCTATTTTTCACTTGTTTGGACTTTTAAAAAAATTAAATGTGGACAGTGAGATAGTCATCAAAACCAATTATTTCAAGATGTTGGGGGTATGATTTTATTGTAGTTTATTTGCTGTATGTCTTTTTGACTTACCTAACTCTTAGAGAAAAGGCAGAAAATGCATTTAATGTTTGTTATTTAAGAATTTCACTGTAGTGTATGTTAATGACAGAGGCTGTGGGTGCACCAGCTGGGCTGTCTGAATTTTACTTCTTCCCCACAGCAGAGCAAGCATCCCCCAAATCCAGTTCAAGGGGAGTAACATCAGCTTTTTTCACATGGGCATTTTGACTTGGGCCTTTGTTTTTATGTTAAGGTTCCCTTGTGGGTTATTTCACCCAGTGTTATTTCAGCTACTGTCGTGCCCAGGCATTGGATAGAGGATGCAAAAGACATTGGGGAATTCAGGTTGTTGGACAGATTTGTGGCAGTGTCCTTCAGCTTCTCGTAAATGTTCTTAATCGACCCTTTTGACACTCTTTGTACCCTTCTGATACCATATGAGCTGAAATCACTGCAGTGAGCATTCTCACTTGTGTATTTGAGTGCACCAAACACCCACACATGGGTTCCAGCTCATCGTTTGATCAGATAGCAAGAGCTTTGGCTTCACTTCCAAACTGTGTGGCTCTCACATCTCAAATTAAGTTCCACATTCTCTACTTTCCTTTAATTTTTTCAGCTTTTAAGCAAATTGCCTTCTTTTTCCTCTTGTGGCCTCTAACATATTTTGTGTCACTTTTAGCTCACATTTAAGATCACGTAGATTTCTTATCAGAACTGGTTGGTTTAAATTCATATTAAAAGGATGATTTTCCTTTCCTGAACCTCTGCTAACCAGACTGTAACTACATGAAAATCCTGTACCAAACCTTATTTGCTTGCACCTCACTTTAGTTTGTGTGCCTTGGCCCTCAGCTTTTGTGTTTCAGTTCTGCTTTTTTTTCAAGAGAGCTTTGGAGGTTTTGAAGCTCATTTATAAATTTGCTTCATCCTTAAAGTGTTTGCATCAGACATTGTCACATTGCAGTGGCAGAAGACTTAATCTTGTAGATTTTTTTGTGGTTAAATGGTGATGTTACTACTGGAAATTCTTTCTAAAACTGCATTGTGATTTTTCTCAAACTCTTTAGAAGTATAACACAAAATTCTTTCTAAAATTGCATCCTGAAAATGTGACAGTGACCAGGAGCTGGAAGTTCAGTTCTTGACAAAGATGTGGCACTTTGGCACTCATGGTCTCTGTTCATCATTGCATGTTATTTATAGCAGAATAAATGCCACATTAGTTTGCCATGGTTCTGACCATCTCTGGCTTCTTCAAGTTCCCTTCTTCTGTACAAGAAATGCACAAATGAGCACAGTTTATAAATAGAATGAAGTGGAGATAATTGGTGGGACTAGGGGAAGAGTTTTCAGCATTCTCTCAGCTTGGATCATTGGTGACAACTAGATTTAAGTTCAAGAAAAATATTTTTAACAAGAATCTTTGCAATTTCTTCCCATTGCTGCCTGTCCCAGGAAATGTCTCTTCCTACTTTAGAGCTTTCATGTGCTTATTTGTTGTCTTGCTTTTGGATGAATTAATGGAATTTACCCTGTAGTTTCATTGAGCAAATATATTGCTTTTCTGTTTTATTTAAGTTATGTGAAAGAATTGAGGAAGGAAAAAGCCTTTTGGGAGCAGAGATTGTTAGAAGCACAAGTACTCCTAGAATTATGTCTTAATAATAGTTTATTTAAAAGAACATGTCAATTGTATTGGAACCAAGACACGTCTAGGTATTGATTTTTGCTTGGTGTGCTTGCACATTTTTTAAAGTAGCAAGTTTGTGGTTTGTTTGTTTTTTTTGTGGGGTATTTTTTTTTTGTTTGTTTGTTTTGCTTTGTCTTTTTTTGTTTTTTGGGGTTTTTTTTTGGGGTGTTCTTTTGGAGTCTTCTAACAGGATAGTCATAAGTAGAAAATAGTTTTCAGAAATATGAAATATACCATAGAGACATGGAGACACCACAATTAACTTGATGTGTAAAACAGATTTAAATGTGGCTGACCAAAAAGGATGGGTTTAAGTCAGCCTGGTGATAAGATTTAGGCACCAACTTGGGGCAGAAAGTATTTTTGGGAACAGCAACAACAGAGCCTGAGAATCTCCTTGGTTAATCCCCTCTGTGTTTTACTGATTGCTTTGTCTTCCTGACTTTCAATATTACATTGTTTAGAGCAGCCTTTTGTATTGGGCTGAAAGAAGTTTTCTCTTTGGGTATTTATAAAATGTTCATATAATTTCAGCTTCCACTGAGCTGCTGACACTTTGGTGACCCCATGGTGGTCGTGAGTCCCATCTCCCATTCAGAGAGAGGTGTTGCCAACAGTGGGTCAGGTCAGATGTCACTTGTCCTTCAGGGAGCTTTGTCTCCTCAGGAGTTCCTGCACCTTGATCTCCATCCTTCCAATTACCCATCCCTGAGCTGCTGGATGATCTGTTCTTCAGCTGCTGACACTGATTGCTGATAACCTCAGCCTGTGTGAGGCCAGCTGCACACAGAGTGTGACTGTTTTACCTCTCAGGATACACAGTTTGTGCCAGGCACTGAGTAATAAACATCAAGTGCCTCAGTGCCAAGATTGGAGCAGAAGAATTGATACATCTGAGAGAGAAGCAGACCATTTGAAATGACAAGCTGTGCCCTATGCTGTAAAAATACCTGAGAAAATAAATCCAAAGCTTATCCTTGCAAAAGATTGACTCCCACCTCATTAGAAAGTGTGATTCATTGGGTATTGCCATGCAGCAGCCAATGGCTACTACAGGAACATGAAGCAAATTCAACTCTTTTTCACCCAAAACTCTGTGTTCTTTTGTTCTGTTTTTGCTGCTCCAGTTTTTCTCACTCTGTGTAATCATTCAGACGAAATCTTCTGAGAAAAGTTTATTCATCCCTACAATAAGTCCTGGATGACAGGAGTCAGTTGACAGTTTTGGAGTTTGCATAACAGGAAAAGGGTTCCATAGAATAATAAAATCATAGAAAATCTCAAGTTGGAAGGGATCCATAGGGATCACGGAGTCCAAGTCCTGCTCTTTTCAGAGCTACCTAAAAACCATATGACTTGACTTAAAGCCTCATCCAGACACTCCCTGAACTCTGCCAGGATTGTGGCCACTTCCAGACACAACTCCAGTCCTCAGCTGTAACACTAAAGAGGGGAAGAAAGTGACCTCAAAGCCCTAACAGCAGAGTGTGGTGGCTCCAAGAAGACATGCAGAAACATTGTATATGGAATACCATAACAGTGGGTTATGGAGGCAGGTATTTTCACAGAGCAATATTTTCCAAGGCAGTGGCCATGTGACAGCTGAGTTATGAGAAAGCAGCTGGGTTTTGTCAGGGTAACATGCTCCAGGTCTACTGGAAGATGTTCTTTTGTATGAGGTGAACTTTTCTTGGCTGTTGGCAGATCACATTAATTTGCAGTTAGCCTGGGAAGGAGGAAAACCTGTCTCTTCTTGCTGTGTAGCAAGTTCTCAGTATCTTGTTGATGTGGAAGAAGTCAGCTTTGGAATCTGTTCAGTGTTGCCTGCCCTCCCTCCCTGGTTGTCCGGGGGCTGGCTGGGATGCTTGTAAGGTCATAGCTGCAGTCTTGTGAAAGCTTGCTACAGGTTGTGGTTAGAGAAATCAATTTTCTCTAGCAATAGGTAACAGAGTGAAATACCTCTTCCAAAAGCCCTCTGTGATCTGTAATCATCCTGCTTGTCTGTGTCTGGGTTTGCTATGCTGGAAGTCGGAGGCAGCACTTGAGGTTTTAATTTTGTGCTATCAGGAGAGTGCAGTCTGAATTGACGTGTCCAAAATAAAAAATTGTGATGAACTTGCAGCCACTGGACAGATACTGAGCAGAAGCAATTGTTAGCATTTCCAGATTATTTTATATTTAGAATCTGAATAAACTAAATCCAGGATGAAGGATTACAGCAAACCTTTCAGATGGAACACTACAACAGACCCTTTTTGAAGAGATAAAGAAACTGTATTTCTGATAAGGTTTGCATGCAGAATCCTAGAATCTTCATTCCATTGCAAATGAAAACTCAGTTTATAAGGAAAAAAGCCAATGTAAAGAACACTCCCATATGTCAGAAAACTGAGAGAGCAAAACATTTTCATAGTCATTCATAGTCATAATGTGTTCAAAGAACTCTATGTACATTTGTAAATTGTCTTGAAGCTGGAGAAAATTAATCTGTGCAGCTCCTTACCGTGCCTGACGCATTGGTCGGACGTCAGGGTTTTCCACTGACTTCATCTCTCCCTGTCTGAACCCTTGATGTTTTCATTTCCTTTAAACTGTATATCTGAATTTCCCAACTTTCTAATACTTGCAGTTTATTTGGTGGATCACTACAGAGTTTAAAATTACAGAAATTTCCAAAATGTGCCTTTCAGGCTTCACTTTGTCTTAGCTTTTATTTGCAGGCATGTGGCACATTATGGTTCACCCTGATGGTACTATAAAGTTGGACTTTGAGCAAACACTAAGGTTTTATTTGTAAACATCTCATTTTAACAGCAACAGTCAGAGTGAAAAAATTTGAGTACCACTTGAACTTTTGCTGGAACATTATGAAAAATGGATGAGACTAGAGAAAATAATAGGCATTGACAATTACCTCTTTGTCAGATTTTCCCCAGAAAATCTCCTTACTTTGCATGCTTTTCAAGGGAAGAATATTTTTTTTTCCTTGTCCTTAGTCCATATCATTTAATCTTGGTTTGTTGTGTACCGGCTCATAGAATTTCAGTTATAGTTCAATAGCTTTTGTCTAGAGCTCATTATCTGTAATTGAATGTATGCACCAAGCTGAATATGTTTATTTGTAACTTGATAATTAAGCTGCTGCAGATGCTTATTCTGGAAGGAGAGGAGACAGGCAGCCTCTTATCCCACAAATGCTGCTCTGGCTTGGGGTGGGAGAACTAGGATGTGTCTGAAGGTAATCAAAATTCACCTCCCAGCAAGTACAACCACTGTTCATATCTCCCAGGGGGTTACATGTTTTGTTTATTAATTTTCTTGTCTCCAAAATAAGTGAACACTGAAAAAAAGGGCTTAATTGTTCTTTTAGTAGATTATGCTGGCCCAGGTGTTACTGAAGACCAATGTCCTAAGGTTGTTTAAGACTGATGCTGCCCAGTTTTGGTCTTCAGCTTCCTCATGAGGGGAAGAGGAGGGGCAGGCATTGATCTCTGTGGTGATCAGTGACAGGACCCAAGGGAATGGCTGGAGCTGTGTCAGGGGAGGTTCAGGTTGAGTGTTAGAAAAATGTTCTTTGCCCAGAGAGGGGTTGGGCACTGGAACAATTCCCAGGGCAGTGGTCACAGCCCCAAGCCTCAAGTGTTTGGACAATGCTCTTGATCTCATGGTGGGAATGTTGGGGTGTACTGTGCAGGACCAGGAGCTGGACTTGATGATCCTTGTGGATCTCTTCCAACTCAGG
This sequence comes from Vidua chalybeata, assembly GCF_026979565.1. Taxonomy (NCBI): domain Eukaryota; kingdom Metazoa; phylum Chordata; class Aves; order Passeriformes; family Viduidae; genus Vidua; species Vidua chalybeata. Next base: position 148,466,299 of record NC_071530.1, on the reverse strand, counting down.
ATATTCTGTGGTTTTATGTTTCTGTGAATTTTTACCACTGTAGCTTCTGATTTTAATCTGCCCTGCAGGTTAAGGAGTGCTGATTTCACAAGTCCTTAGGCAAAAAGGGTAGCATATGTGGGGTCACCTTGCCACTGTGCTGATACTGAACTATGTGAAGCTTATTTTTTAAAAAGAGAGAGAGGAAGAAAGTTTAGTGGGAATGTATTGCTTTTTGGTAGTTCATGGTGATGAAAATGAGAGCACACTGACGTCTGGTAGCCATGGTTGCTAACATTTCAGGAAGCACAAAAGCAGGGATGAAAGTAAAAGTATTTTTTTTTCCCCTCAGTTCCTCTGAGGTTTTTGAATAAATCAGACATATAGTGCCACCTTAATTTTTACTAAATATATCTTAGTTTGCTAATGCTTTCTGGGAGCAGACCTGAGATGGCACTGTAGAACATAACTGCTTTGTTTTTGCTCTAGCTACCGTTATGCATTTTTTAAAGTTGAGCATGTTGGGTTGAGTTTTTATTTTCTGTCAAGTGTAAGAGCTGCTGCTACATTAAGACCCATTAATCATGTTTTTTAAAAATAAATGCAGATTCCGAGAGGAAAATCACTACATTCACTGATTGACTTTCTGGGTAACAAAATAGAGAAAATTGCGTGGGGAAGAGCTAGCATGCTGCAAGGTCCTGATCACTGGCCATGTTCTTGTGAGATAATGAAGGGCACATTTAAAGTCTGTGCCTAAGTTGCCCTTCTGAGGCCAGTAGGACCAAAGGTCCTATGAACCTGAAGAAAAAAAAAGCTGTGTCTCCTCAGAGCAGTGTGGTGCATGAGAGATGAGCCCTTCTGCTGCTGAGTTTAAAAGCATCCTTACACACAGTGTGCAGAATAATCTGAACTGAACACATGCAGAAAAATCCAAGGAAGAAATTTCTATCACTTGGTTTACCAAGTATTCAGTCTTAGGAATATCCTTGCAAATAGTAAAACATAGCAGAGATGAGTATTTTAAGATGGGAACATGATCACTGAAATCTGACTGCCAGGTTTGCTAGGCTGTTGCTGGAATTGTTGATTTGGGAGCCTGCAGCTGTTTATTTTAGGCTAAAATGAGCCCTGATACATTGATGCAGAAGGTGCTGAACTCTGCACCTCTGTGCAGAACATCTCAAAGAAAGTTCTGCTTTCAGGCTGAGCTCCTACCAGACTTCTCATTGGCCAGGTAAAAACTGGTTTTGGATCTGGACTGTCCTTGTCCATGAGTTTATTTCACAGGAGTTAAAAAAATGCAGCATGTCAGAAAGGAGCAGAAGTTGTGACAGTGAGCAATGGTTGCAGAGCACATCTTTGAAACTGGAAGGATTTTTTGCCTAATGGGGTGTGCATGTATAAATATGCCCATGAACAAAGTTGCACCACATTTTGTACCCTAAGGCAGGGTTTATTACCTAGCTTTTGTTTATTTCCTGCATGGCTCTGGGCAGCTGGAGGTGCTGGGTACACTCAGAGCTGTGAGAGGTTTTATACACACCTTTGTCACCTCCTGGGTGCTGTAGCTGTCTGTGATGATGGCCTTGGGCCTCCAGGTTTTGATGACAGGACTGCTTTCTGCCTATTTTCTTTAATAACTGTTGTTTGGGGTTGTTATCTTTGTGTTTTCAGCTCAGGGATGATTGTTTTGAATGTTGCCAGCTTCTCTTGGTATTTATTTTAGTTTTTGAGAAAAAATGTATCTAAAAGTCATTCTGAGTTAGAGCATCTTTATGGATAAAAAATGCAAAGGACAATTGTGTATGAGGCTGCAAATGGATTTGGGGCTTAATTTCTTCATTAGAGACTCAAGCAATAGGCATTCATGTTAAATTGTTGCATTTATAATCCCTTAGAACTAGTGTTATATTTTGAAATAAAGTGGAATATAAGGAAGACATAAATAGCTGCCTCTAAATTCACTTTCTCTCCTTAAAGCTATGTCACTTGAGTCTCTGCCTGGCACTGTGTTTGAAAGACCATTAAAATCATCCACTTGATATGCTACTGTGAAAACCTTTTTAATTCTGAAAGGCTGTGTTAATGCAGAGACATGAGTTTAATATATAAAATGATTAAAACTTCTGAATTTGTGGAATCTTTGAATACAACAGAATTTTACCAGGAGTGACCATTGCACCATGCTGCTATAAATTATTCAAGTACCTAGGAAGATGTTTTCTCCACAGGGATTTACCACCCTCAGTTCATTCTGTAAAGTCATTTCTTCCTTTCCATATAATAATTTCAGTTCCAAAGGTGACAATTTCTGGAGGTCATCTCACCCACCCTCTTCCTGTACAAGTTCACCCACCCTCTGCCTTCACAAGTTCACCAGTCTTAATATATATATTTGTATATAACAACAAAGGTATTGTGCCATTTAAAATAATATGGATAAGAAATTTCTTCTTTTCTCACATCTGCATTTCCTCAATGTTAATCCTTCATAGAATTTCCCTGTGAAATATTTTTCAGCAAGTGCCTCTGCATGTTGTGTCTTTCTTCTGTGTTTTTTATGTTGCCCATATTTTAAAATAGTTTTGAATGTTACATCTTTCTTCATTTCAGCTTAAGCTAAAAGTCTGTGGTGTTGCTGTTCATTATTCTTTTGTGTTTGGAAGTGGGCAACAGTTAGGATTTATTTGTGGGTGGGAGGGAGTTAGGAGTTAGCTGGTGGTGGATTTTTTTGCCTGTTTGAATGCAGTGAAAATAATTCACTGAGGGATCGCTGAATGCTCAGGAAAATATTTTAAAAAAAATTAAACCCTTTGATTATTTTCTCTCTTCACAAGGAAGCTGTCTTAGAGGCAGAGATAAAATGACACAGTTTTTAAAAGCATCCCACCCAGTAAGCTGAGAGTCAAGAGTGGAAATGTGCGTGGAGATCTTTATTGTCTCTCTAAATGCATTTATACACGTGTGTGTATCTGAAGTTGTATAAATCCTGTGTCCAGGTCCCAGTCAGATTCTTTATGTTACATACCATTAGTTAAGTGCCAACATGCACAGTAAATTATATATGGTGAATTCTGAGGTGGTAATGAATCAGTGAAGTTATCACATTTAACGTCATTATTACCTTAGATTAAAAAAAATCCAAGGCTGTTCCTGAGCAGTGTTGTCTGTGCACTGTGTTTTCTTTTACTGTAAACTTGGTAAGGCACTGCAGCAAAAGGATGGTGAGGCTGCCTTTGGGCTGGAATTTAGGGTTAGGAAGACTTGTTCTGTGCTCCTTTCCATTTGAGGGGGAACGTGCCAAGGCTGCAGCCTTTCAGCCTGGGACTTCTGACAAATGCCCACAGTACACAAAGAAATCAGCTGAGATGGCTTCTACAGGAGATGCTTTGTGTCCTTGAGGCTGCAAACTCAAATTATCAGACAAAATGTTGACCAGTTGGCTTCATAGGCATCTCATAGCCAATATTTGTACAAAACCTGGTGGGGAGGTGTTAATTTTATTTTCCCTTCTGCGCAAACAAATGCTCTTGTTTTGTATTCTTTCTTACTAACAGGGCTAAAATCTGTTGCCCAAAATTGCCCTGCTCTCTGCAATGGTGTAAGCAATTGAAATAGGGTTTCTTTCCACATCTCTCTTTTGCTTAAGGTAGACTGTTGAAAACAGGAACTCTGGTAGCAATGGAGCTCACTTTTTGGTTTATTGCTGAATAATAATGAGAGTTGGACCTATTTGATGCTTCTTCAATGGCCATTTTTTTCTTGAATACTTGACCTGTGTTTTCCATGGTGACTGTCGGTGACAAAATAACACCACCAAAAAAATCCCAATGCAACAACTATGAACTTGACTCCATGTGAGCCATTTTGCTCATAAATTATGCAAAGGACATTTTGCGTCTCTTTTTGTGGATACGGGGAGAGAGCAGAATGAGGTGCCCTTTTTCATCTGAATGAATGGATGTTGCAGATTGGGATGAGACTGAAAAGCTTTTTTACATGGGAGGGAAGAGCAACTTCCAAATTCCTCTAAGCAAAGTTGAGGTTCCTTCTGAATTCCTGGCAAACTACTAATGGCTAAGTTTGGATGGCTCTGATAGCTTTGTACATACCAGAGTTCAGAGTACATTTTCCAGTTCTTTTGGAGCAACTGTCTAGGTTTCTCTTCTTGCTTGAAATGCAAATGTTAAGATGAATTTGTTGCCAACTGACAGAAAGCAAGAAAAATTATTTTAGAAGAAAGAAATCAAGCGAGCAAGCATAGCCATTCATTATTTAAATGACAGTGTTTCATGGCAATTTTGTCTTGAAATAACCTTCTGAGTTTGCAAATTGTGCAGCACTATTTTTCAGTAGCCAAAACTCTTTGTCACACACTCAAAACCCCTTTGTGATACATGCATTGCCATCTCAGTAATGGAAAGGTAGGAGCAGATAATTGGCAAAAAGTATTAACCATCATTCTGTTCCAGTGAGGGCAGTGAATCAGTATTTTGCTTTGGTAAATGCATGTTAGTGTCCAAGCAATTTGGCAAGCCTTTAGATTTGACTTGAGAAAATAAGTGGAAGAGGATTTTTTTGTGTGCCCCGAAGAGTTGTCTTTTCCATCCTGCCCTTCCTCCCAGAAATGTGGAACTGAGAGGTTTTTCCCAGCAGTGCAAAGTTTGCTTCTTGACACTGGCTCCTTCATTAGCATGACTGCATAAGATGGATGTTCTCAGTGTGGGTCAGTCCCTGAGCTGGAGTTATGGGATGTGCCAATTTTTGAGGCTGCCAAGGTGTTTCAGGAGATAAGTAATGGCCATGTTGTACATTCAGTATTTTTTTTTCTTTGCCATCTGCTTGAAAGAACTATCTTTGAGGAGATTCAGATCAGGGAAGAAATTGCAGTAATTGTTTCTAGATGCCTTATTCTATGCAGAATCAGTTGTTTTAAAGCCATGGTCTTTTATAACTACTTTATTAGAGATATTTGCCTTTTTTTCCCCCTTCTTTCTATTAACCCACCAATAATTCATGGGTATCCTTCACAAAAAAAGAGAAGATCCAAGTTAGGTCTAGTTTTCCATTAGGAGGTGATCAAAGAGTCAGTGATATGCATAAAATCTGTTGGTTCTCCCTGAGCTACTTCTACTAGAAGAGAGTTAATATTGAAAACTGTTGCGACAAACCTCCATGCAGCCACCTAAACTCTGCTTTTGCTCGGGTCTTGGGGCAGAATGTCTGAATTTGAAAGCCACTTTTAGATAACAAAATAATTGCCTTGGGACTCCAGTCACCTCCTCGTTGCAGAAGGATTTCTCCTGCTGTACCAGAGGGAGCTGCTGTTTTGTTCCTATCTGGCTGTTTTGTGATCTGGCTGATATTTTGCCGCGGTGTTTTGGCTCCCAGCGAGGTGCCACGTGTGTTATTAGAGCACTCTCCCCGACAGTAATCGCTGTGTCTGCTCTGATAGGGATGAGCCCCACAGAAGCTCTCATAAAACCTCTCATAAACACTGGGTGAGAATAAAGGGCTCCTGGCGAGGGCTTGTTGAAAAGGTGTGCTGTGGTTTTTATGTGCTGTTCTTCAGTCTCTCAGTTCAAGAGTTGTTTACTGGAAATAATTTTATTTTATATCTGACATAAAGGGAAAAAAATGCCATTATTTCTTTAAGTAGGCTTTTATTCTGGTAATTGAAGTTTGGAGGGGAGGACAAAGATGTGATACACCTGTGTAAGAGCCCTCAGTTATCTACGATGACTGTAATGATGGTGTGCATTGTCACAGGCCTTACTCATCCGTGTTCCCTATCAAATCAAACTTGTTTTATTAGGTTATCATGGACATTTAGTAGAAGAATTTTCTGTTGAGGAGCAGGAATTGAAGGTGTTGCTCTCTTGTCCCTTCCTGGACTCTGGGTGTGGGATCTGCCCCTGGGTGTGCAGCTCTGGAGGAGCACTGCAGTGTTTATCCATGGAAAGTGATAATACTTGGTGTTTGCACTGCACATTCATGTCTGGAGCAGAGCAATGCTGTATATAGGATTCAAGAAGTATAGTAATAATAAAATTTAGCTCCCATGCCTGTTCTATTTTGTGAGAGTGGTATTCAGAAGTACAAATAAAGAAGTGAGCACACAGAAGGAAGGCTCTGTCAGGCAGAGCCCACGGTTTGTACCCAGCCTCTGAAATCATGGCTGTGTCATCCCCAGGGCCTCTAGGTATGGTCATCATTCAAAAAATCAAATAATCTTCTTCAGTCACTATCTCTGTCTTATTAAATCAGTGTTTCATGACTCTACACGACAAAAGGCCGTTGTTGTCTGCAGGCAAGTGGGCTGTGTTTTAGACCTAAAAAGGGAAATTAAATTCATGAATTAGTGATGATATCCAATTTTATGTCATCTTTTACTTTTTTGTCCTGATGCTGAGATTAGCATCTTACACAGATGCATCAGAAAACACCTGGTGTTGCAGCTCAACTAAGTGCATACTTAATGTTCCACAACAACATGTGATGAAGGCAGGCAATGAAAAAAAAATTAGTCTGTTATTGGTAAAGATTGTGCAGGAAAAAAATACATTTCCTTCATGCAGTGGGAAGGAAAAAACATTAGCAAGGATGATGAAGACTGTCTTAATAAAATTTTGTTTTTAAATATTCCTTTTCAGATCTCTTAATAAAATGAATGCACAGAGTTAAGATCACTGTTGAATGAGATTATGTTCTCATCCATTTAATAATGATGTAGTTGTAGTTTTTTTCCTACCTTCTCTTTTAACTTTAAATATTTGGTGCTGGGCAAATTTTACCTGGGTTTAAGTGGGTTTATTATAATTTTTAAAATAAGCTTTCAATTTGTGTAATCCAAATGGAGCTTCATTTCACAAAATTCTAAACATCATTTTTTCTAGTCGTCTTGTGACTTCAGTGTCAATGTACTGCAGAGGCCATGTGGACAGGAGCCTTTTTAGGACAGCATTTTGAAAATTGAATTTAAAGAGAGCATTTTTGTTTAATTTACTGGATCAATTTGTTTAAATGGGCAATAATCTTGTATTTTTCCTGGTGAGACCTTGGTCAGAGAGTACATTTGGGCATCATTTTTGATGCTGCAGAATATAGCACTTGTGCTAATAAATGCTGGTAAACTGATAGTTTTATGTATTTTTACTCAGAATGACTGATTTTTGGCTTATGTATTATTTGTGATTGATTACAGGTTGCCTATTCATTTTCATTCTGGCTGGGCTATGGAAAGAGAAATTACTCTTTCTCTTTGCTTCCTTACTCCCCTCTGTTCTCAACCGCCTCCCCAAGAGATCAGCTCCAATCTCAGCACTGTGTGACAGTTAGCAGTTGTGACAGGCTAGCCTATTTTTGGAAGTCTGTCCCCACTCTTTCCCTGCTGGAAGAGAAAAGCAAGTTATCTTTAAAAATTAATCCATTTGGAAGAGGAGGAGAGAGCTTCAGGCAGCACTCAGCGCTCGGTGCTCGGGCAGCAGTTCTGCTAGTGATGTGTTCAGCTCGTGTCACGGGCTGGGAGAGGTTTGCACTTGGCCTGGCATGGTTCACCTGCCCCCAAGCTGTGCAAAAGCCCTTCTGGTCTGCACGGAAGAGGCAACAGACTGAAGTGCAGCATGGAGCTGCATGGATGTTGTCCAGTCGTGTCTTATATTTCACACATTCCTGAGCTGCTTCTGCAAACCCAGAAATACTACTGCTTGTCTCCAAGGAACAGAATCAGAAGTTCAGAATTTGGCAGTTAGGGTGGAAAGACTTTTTTTTTAAAGTCTTTTGTTTTGACCCTCCTTTAGGCTTGCAGACTCTACAACTGGTAGAGTACATGTGTTAGATTGTACGTGCAGTTGGATAACATCCATAGCACTGCTCCCTGGAAAGAGCAACTGCTGAGTGCTCAGTGGTTACACCTCTTAGTTCTTACACCTTATAATCAAACTGCTACATCTCAGTGCATTGCAGACTCATCCCAAATCAGGCAGACAGCCCTGGAACTTTCTTGGGATAATCAATTAAAAAATATCAAGCAAATGTTTTCTGGTAGGGAAAGGTGTGGCAGCAGAACTACGTTGTCAATGGATGGTTTATATTGTGTCAAGAAAGCAAGAACTTAAAGTACATAAACCTATGACCAAAATAGCTTTTATATTCTCATTCTATGTTGTCTGTGTCCCTAAACACATTGGGCAGCTGATGTTAGGGCTGATCTCCTAAAGCACTTTTATTTTGTTTTCTCATAGGTGGCTATTATTGGAACTTTAAAAATAGACTCTGCTGTCTGATCTATTCATTTAATCATGTTCTTGATGCTTCACTTTTTTTCCCTTGTATATGATGTGAATACCTCTGTGCCCACACTTGGTGCTGATGTCATCACTATACAATATCAGAACACCTTTCCCTAGAAAGTCAGTGCTGAATCATCTTCAGAAGGTGCTCCTGCTCCCCACACCAGCTTGGTATGCAAGGAATTAAGTACTCAAAATACCAAAGTACCCCATGTAGGGGCCACAAAATGAATGGGGAGCATTTGGCCCTTCAGGGCTGATCCTGTATTTTCAAGGTCTGTGGAAGTTGTGTTGTTCACAAGGCACAGATTTAAAATGTTAGTGAGCTCATGAGGCAGAAGCCATCAAAATCTATAAAATAAAGGACCTCTGAAGTCAGGACTGTAATACCTAATCACAGTGCTCTGTTTACATGGATGCCATCTAGCCCTGGGGCCCCCAAAATTGTGGTGCAGGCCCAGAGGAGACCACAAAGTTCATGGGAGGGTTGGAGCATGTCTGCTATGGAGACAGGCTGAGAGAGTTGGGTCTGTTCAGTCTGAGGAAGAGAAGGCTCCAGGGAGACCTTGGAGGCCCCTTCCAATCCCTAAAATGGCTCCAAGAGAGCTGGAGAGGGACTTTGGACAAGGGCACAGAGTGATAGGGCAAGGGGGAATGGCTTTAAATTGAAAGAGGATACCAATATCCAATATTCAGTCAAGAGATGATTGGATATTAGGAATAAATTCTTTGCTGTGAGAGTAGTGAGGCACTAACACAAGTTTCCCAGGCAAGCTGTGGCTGTCCCATCCTTGGAAGTGTTCAGGGCCAGGCTGGATAGGGCTTTGGGCAACCTGGTTTAGTGGAAGGTGTCCCTGCCCATGGCAGGAGTTGGATGATCTTGAAGGTCCCTTCCAACCCAAGCCATTCTGTGTTTCTGTGGTTTCCTGGATGTGGCTTTCCCTTTGCCCCCTTTAAAGGATCACGGTAACACCCTGTGGCTCCTTTTGTCCTCTACACAACTGAAGCTCAAAAGGTGCATCAACTTGTCTGGGTGGAACAGGTTACATTGAAAGTGAGGCAGTGCATTAACTTACAGCTACAGCAAAGCACATATTGATTCCTCCCAAAGAAATACTTCCATATTTTACACTTTTTAATCCTTCAGGTTTAAGAGTTTCCTGAGGAATATAGCTCATCTGATTATATTCTTACCAAAGGCTTTTCTTTTATTATTGTGTTACATAAAATTCCCAATTCTGTCTCATCTCTGCCTTCATCGCCAGAAAGAGAAGCCCCTGAGTGTGCAGGTGGACACCCCACATTGACACTGTTTCCTGTCAGCCAGTGGAATGCAGAAATTCAGACTGACAAAACCAGCAAAAAAAGCTCCATGTGTCTGTGGAGTGTCTGTTCTGGTGTGAACCTTGCCTGAGCTGAGGTGTGAACTACACACAGGGAATTCTGTGGCTATTGGGGAAGTTTTATCAGAACAGGTGTTTCCATGCCCATGGCAATAACCTTGGATCTAGTTGACCTTTAATGTCCCTTCCAACCCAAACTTTTTGATGTTTGTGTAGAACAGAAAAGTTTCCTTGTGGAAGACAAAGAAATGGGAGAGGAGAAACAGTTTTCAGATAATTTCTGGTTCATGTATGTATGTATGTATGTATGTATGTATGTATGTATGACCTGTTGTTTTACAAGGTAGATCAGTAAGGGGTAGCTTTCTTTGGGTTTAAATTCCTTCTGCATGGTTTGGTGCATGGAGGAAAAATGTTTCCCTAATTCTACCCCTCATGTCATTTCTAGAAAATTAAGCATAATTAGGCCTGTAAATTGATGATCACTGATCATCACTGTCCATCACTGATAGGATGTAGCATTTTTAAATACTTATTTAAAGTACATGTGAACTAGCAAAGTAATGAATGGGCTGTGCTTCTGGACTCTGTCTTTTGCTATGCTAAGCAGTAATAGTTAATCAACATTGGTATGTGGTGCAACATCAGATCATCAGACCAAAAACATCCATCTGCCTCTCTTGAAGTGAATCATCATTGTAGCATCCTTGCTCAGTGTCTTCTGTAGAGAAAAATAAAACAAGCATCTTTTAGCCTACAGAGTGTTTGCTTGCCTACTGTAAATGAATATTTGAGAGGAGAGGGAAAAGAAGAGAAGCAATACAGGTTTGTATTTGTGTAAGGCTGGAGGATCTGTAACTACATCCTTTCTACATCCTTTCTATCAGTCCATCAGAAACAGATGTGCTTCTCCACACATTGGCTTGCATGGACATGTGGGGAAATCTCTGTTCCTAGAAGTTTTACACTGCTCTAAATTTGTATCTTTAATGAGAGACTCCAATAATTTAATCTTTCTAGTTGGTTTTTTTTTTTTTTTGTTTGGTTTGGTGTTTTTTTTTGTTTGTTTGTTTGTTTGTTTTTTTTAATATGAATTAATGTAATGGCATGCATTTCATTTGATAACTTCATGTGCACAGTGATCAGAAAATTATTTGTTCCTTTTTGGCTGTAATTGTAGATTTTATCTCTTTATCTTCCTTTCTCCAAATGTTTCCAGACAGACTGGTCTGAATTTCCTAAATCAGTTGTGTGGCTATAAAGTATCATGACGAATTTCAAGGCAGTCTATATTTGGACACACAGAGCAAGTCCTGGGAAGTTGCTCTGATCTATTTCCATGTCTAAACTATTGTCCTTGACTTAAAAATTGTTCTTCCTGCAGGAGTTGAGGGCTTTTCCTTCACCACTCTAGTTCCTTTGAGAATGAGTGCTACTTGTGCCTTCTTTTTTTTCTGTGATCAGAGTAGTTTTTAAATTTGTAAATAATTATTTAAGACAGATGATTAAAATAGTTTTGGCTCTATATCAGACAATGGCTAATTAAACCTATCAGCTGCAAGAAGTTGCATGTTGACTGTCTAATAGCTGTAACAAAAATGGAGCCAAATTTTGGCATTTTTTCTCATTGGAGCATCATCCTGCTTTGTCTAGTCTGAATTGAGTGCCCAGCAGCATTGATTGGCTGCCTGGATGGAGTTTCCAAAGACTGTCCTGGGTTGTTACTGCTGTAGAAGTGATCAAATTGTACATAAGATGTTTATTAAAAGTCAATAGAAAAGTACCCACATAATGATTATGTGGAGCAGTGTTTTGTGTGTTGTTAAGATGCTGAAAAGATGTTTTGTATCTATTGTATATCAATAGACCCCACCTGGAGCACAGCATCCAGCTCAAGGGCCACTGTCATGGAAAGGACCTTGACCTGTTGTAGCAGGTCCAGAGGAGGCCACGAGGATGCTCAGAGGGCTGGAGCAGCTCTGCTGTGAGGACAGACTCAGAGAGTTGGAGCCCAGCCTGGATGAGGCTCTGAGGACACCTTAGGACACCTTCCAGAACCTAAAGGAGCAGCAGGAGAACTGGAGAGGGACTTTGGACAAGGGCATGGAGTGATAGGACAAAGGGAATGGCTTCCAACTGACAGAGGGCAGGATATTAGGAAGAAATTCTTCCCTCTGAGGATGGGGAGGCCCTGGCACAGGCTGCCCAGGGAAGCTGTGGATGCTCCATTCCTGAGAGTGTTCAAGGTCAGATTGGACTGGGCTTGGAGCAACCTGGGGTAGTGGAAGTTGTCCCTGACCGTGGCAGGAGGTTAGAACTTGATGATCTTGAAGGTCCCTTCCAACCCAGAAGACCACAGTGAGCTTGATTAAATAACTGAGAAAAAGTGGTTTGAGGAGTCTCCTGACCAACTCACTCAGCATCCTAGAGGAAGTTTTGGGCATGTTGGAGAGCAAGGAGGCAAAGCACTTATGTAAGGCTGGAGGTTGGAGTTGATCATTTTGAGATCCATGGAAATAGATGTGTAATGTGCCTCTGTGCTCAGCTCAGGATGTGTGACTGTCACTTGGAGCAAGCGAGAAAGTCTCCCCAAGGCATCTGGCAGAAGTTGTCTGGTTCCTCCTCTCCCTCCCACCTCCTCTGGTCTCCAGCAGTGTCTCCTGTTGGAGTTCCTTCAGAGTTTTTTGCCATAACAGCTGCAGGTCTGTCCTCTGTCATTTCCACTACTTGGAGCCTGAACCAGGGAGTCCATGGTGCATTTGAAAATGCAGAGGAAATCTCATTTTTGACAGCCTGAGGTTGATTCTCCCTTTGGCCAAAACTTGTTATTTCTGTCCCCATCCATGTTCATCTGGTTTCAGTGTTAAATACCACTCTTGTTCTCTTTTCATTTACTATAATCTTATTTAGATAAATGACATTGCCTGTGTATTTTTTTCCTAATTCTACTGTTTCAGTCACTTTCTAAGCGCTATTTATGCATATTATTGTAATTCTGCAAGTTATGGGTGTCACTGAAATTCCAAATCATTCCAAGTGCTTCCATGTGACCACCTTGGCTTTAGCACTTAGTTAATCAGGAGAGGAAGGGGTTTAGATGGATTTTTTTTTCCATATGAACATCCATGATTGTCCTTATCTCTATAACTTTAGCATCATCATACTTTGCTCTGGCAATTATGTGATTGCAAAAAAATGTTTCTCTTTATAGATTTGGTCAATACACTTCTTTCTCTTTGATTACCAGCATGCAAAGCAGATCAGTGTCAAGCAGCTTCCATAATATTTGTAATAATACAGAGTAAATCAATATTTGGTGTAATGGAACAACAATATATACATTAAGATTGTGAATTATGGTAGTGTCTCTGATGTTGTTTAGTGTTTCTGTGTTTCAGCCCTTCAGAAGGCTGGGATGATGCTGACTGACAAAAATTGTATAAAAGAGATGGTTCATGTGATGTTTTCTTGCCTGGGAATCCAGGTAAAGAGTCCTGTTTGTTGTTTGTGTTATGTTTTAACAGAGTATGCTACAATCTAAAGCCCACTGTGAAGGCAGTTAGTTTTTATTTATCTTGTACCTACAGGGAATATTCCATATCATCCCCCTCCTTGATTAAAACACTTCCATATTTACATTTCCACCAGACACATCAAAACAGGAGTGAAAGTACTGATTTCCAACAGCCAAATATCTCAATGCTAATGTGCTTTGTTCTCCTGCCCTACAGATTAATAGTAATGAAAACTAGAATGACATTGTCACACTTGCATATTAATGTGCAGAGAGCTGTGTTTATGTCAGCTGTACTTATCAGATAATAGTAATAATAATAACAACAATAATAATAATGAAACAACCTGATTTTCCCCAGTTTTACTTAGAAAGGAGTTGTCTAGAAAGGAGCTTTATGCCACTCTTCAAAGCTTGCTCATGGCTCTGTAGTTTTTTCTATGTAGTTTCTATGTAGTTTTTTTGCTGAGTTGTGTGGCAAAGTGTTTTTTTCTGCTTTTATTCCTTGGGACCCTAGAAGGCAGTTCACCAAAGACAGCCAACTAATGCCTGTGCATCATCATCATGAGGCTTTAAAGCCTTCCTGAAAGGGCTGTGCTGGATTGTTGCAAACATGCTCTTCTGTTCCCTTTGATGCAGTTACCTGTACTGCATCCATCATGACATCTCACTTTATAAACATTCTTGGTGTTCTTGCCATGTTTGCAAGGAAAAAATGTATGTAAGGAAATACAGGAGCTAGTTAAGTGAATAATTCATTAACATGATATATTTCTTTTAGCAAAGGCAAAGCTGTTTGGGATGTGAGGGCATGGCCAGCATTTTTTTCAGCCTTCAGATCCTGTTGTATCTGAGGAATGGATTTTTTATCCCCTAAGTGAATATTTGGAGATAATTTGGATGTCTGCAGATCCCTTGGTGGCATTAAGAACTGTAGGGCTGTGTTAATTACCTGGTGTTGATGGCCCTGGGATCTTTGCTGTTGGTGAAGCTCTGTGAGGAGATGGTAACACAGGTTCAGTTTTAGATCAGTTTTAGATCCTGGGCTGATCACGGAGCAGCAGCTTTTAGAAGAGATCAGAATTGTTGTGCTAAGCATGGCAGTATGGATTCCCAGCATGGAAAGGCTGTTAGTCTAGGAGTACTTTTCCAAGCAGAGTCTGCTTCTCATCTCCAGTGTCCTTCAAACTGTGTACTTTTATCAGATATTCAGGTACCATAGCAAAGGATATCCCAACCCTTCTAATTTGTTCTCCGATCTTTCAAATGCTTTCTTACATCCTTATGTTTATTCATGTGGATTGTTCATTTGACTAGACTCATTGCAGAATAGGAGATGCATTTTGAGTGTGTTATGCAAAGTTAAGGGAGATAAGGGAAAGTGTGTCTGTGTCATTGTAGGCTCATATATTTCAGGGTGTACTGTACAGACCATGCCAGCATGTTCTACAACACAATTTATCCTTGTGCGGCTGGTGGTGCAGAGTACTGAATAAAATACATTGTTATAACATAATAAATCATATTAATATTGAATAAAATAGCATAAGGATCTTGTTATAGATACTCTGGCTGCAATATAATCCAGGGCAATATGGGAATAAGTAATATTTATTGCTAAGTGTAATTTTTATGCTGCTTTGAAAGTGACAAACATTTCACATGTTCAGTTAATAGGTTTAATTAAAATTCAAGATTCATTCTGGAGATGAGTAACTCTCCTTCATTACCTTTGTAGGAACAAAAGATACATTTCAAGAAAGAAAATGTGATTAACCCAGTAACATGTATCAGAAGAATTGCAAATACTCCCTTACAGGAGCACAGATCATGAATATTAAATTCTGCTTCCCCCAGCAAAGAGGGAATGAGATTCAAAGCAAATTGGGTTTGCAGAACTGCTGGATTTCAAAAAAGTGATTTTAAAATAACTGTAAATGCACTTGTCAAAGAGGTGAACTGTTGCTTCAGACAGATCAGAGAAGATTAGAATAGGGGAAGGTGCTGGAGTCTTGCTGTGAATTTTGACATATTATTGAAGACTAACTCAGGTGTGAAATATTGATTGTGGGATTACTTCCCTGGGTTTAAGTTTTTGAATATTCATCCCATAGTCATGTAAAAAAACTCTTAAAAGGGTATTAGACAACTATCCCAATTCTTCCACTGTTTCCAAGAAAGTGGCAACACCAGCTGATGCATTGTAATACATTATATTTATAGGTCAATTTAGCAGCTTTTCCTATTAAGTCTTGTCAGGCTCTGTGATTTATATGATATTTATTCAGCATGCCTGTAGCAGATATGACTGGCTAAGTTGAAATATGTAATGTGTTAACCTCTGAGTTGAGCTAATGATAAAGTTGAATGAGGCTAATAACAGTTTAAAACAGCCATATGTTTCCTTTCAATTTTGTAGACTTTCAATCTTAGATCTGTTTTAGCCTCATATAAAAATATAAAACTTTATTTTTCTGTAAGTACAGTGTGTTGTTCTGAAGGGTCACCTCCAGGCCTCAAACTTACAAGTGGAAGAAAAAGGGGGTTTCTTTAATATGTTCTGAAATTCCAATTTTTATAAAGTTGTCTCTTTTGTTTCCTGAGTCAGTCATCGATATTCAGCTAAGGTTTCTAATCAATTGCCAGATCTCACAGCTGGTTGAAAATGACCAGCAGCATTTTTTAGTCTCTGCAGCCTGTTCTCTTGTGTCCTTTGAATTAGCTCAAAACAAGCTTTGAGCACCACAACTCTCATACCCTTTTATGGGTTTGATGTGAAAACAAAGCACTGCTGTACTGGGCATACAGAGAGACTCTTGAAACTTTTCTGATGAGAGAAGAGAACATTCAGGATTCAACTCCTCCCTATCAAACTTGGCAAACTGGTTCAACTTTCCAAAGCTTCCCTCACTGGGTGGTTGATGTGTCCAGTCTTGTGTGTGCTGCAGTCAAACTGTTTTAGATGTTAAATACTACTGAGCACCCTTTTACCAAATGGAGTACTCTGTTTTGCTCATAAGTGACAGAATTCAATTTTTAGAAGTGATGTTGGTGTCAGTGTCATGCCTTGAAGGACATAGTTTGTTTCATGATGTCTCATCCTTGCTACTCCTTTTCTCCTACTTGTGTATCCCATCAGTTTGGATAGAAATTCCTAAGGAAACCCACATTCAAGGGGTTCATTTTGACCTTGCTTCATTCATGACAGCAAAATATGTCTGGCAATGGGAATTCTTAGTGGAACTCTTGGACTGGAAGAAGGCAAGGAGTGGATCTGAAATGGCCCCTTCTACTCTACAGGTTGAGAAATTCTCATTGCAATTAGGAAGTCCCTGCTGGTGACTCCTTCAACTGCTGTATGAATATCCAGATGTAGAAGTCAAGCTTTTTTATGTCACTGAATAAATGGTAATGACTAAAAAATGCAGAAAAGTTAGATTATCCCTTACCCCTTATTTCCAATAATTAACTTATATACAAAATCTGCCCTGTTTTCATTGTCTTGATTAACAGCAATATGTTTTTATCACCAGTAGGTCTGCAGGCAGATTTTTATATGTAAGTCTAGACTGAGCACATATGCCAGCACCCAGTGGTCGTGAAGATTGGCTGTGGTGTCTGGTATGGAAGGCTTAGAACAGAATTAAGTTCCCACCAAAAGAGAATCGCCTCTGTTAGCTGACTCATCCAATGCCTGGAGGAAACCCCTAAAATCACACATTTGTGCTGTGTAAATGGTGTTTGTCACAATGTTTCTGTCAGGGGGATGTGGGCTTTTTGTTTGGACAAGGTTCCTGCTTGGGTGCCTTAGCAGAGAGCTCTGCTTTGCCATAGGCAGTGCAGTAACTTCCAGATCTTGGCTGTCACAGCAGAGAATCACAGAATCACAGAATCACAAGGTTGAAAGAGACCTTCAAGATCATCAAGTCCAACCTGTTCCCTGACACCTCAACTAGAGGTACCTCTGTTTGAGGTACCAAGCTGGGGTGAATTTAGGTTCACATGGCTGTGGGATAGGACTGGAAGAGCCCAGGACAATCTTTAGGGGTGTATCAGTCCTGTATCCAAATGTGTTTGTGGCTCACATGAAAACGTCCTGTAGTGTTAAGCAGCGAGTACAGCACATTTCTTGGGTAAGCCACTGCCTGCTTGCATGTGGCAGATTTGAGTAAAATAAAGATTGTCTGCAGCACAGATAAAAGCAAAAAGAAGTATCACAGTTGGACAAGCTATGCTGCAAGTTGATCTTGTGTGTCATTGTCCCCACTTCTTTCTGATTTGCATCTTTTATGTCAGGGGCTAATGGTCACTCAGTGGCTGCTTTCTCATCAGGCCATTTCAAATGGTTTCCTATTTTGGCAGCAGTGATTTGGAAGTCACTCAGTTATTCCTCATTGGGATACAAAATGGAAAATCTGATGGATTTACTCTCTTATTTTAGGCCAAGAAAAGCCCTTTCAGTTGTTGTCTTGAGAAACATAGGTCTTAGATTTGCATCATGGCAAGTCACCAGCTTAAGAAAATGTCTCCTGCCCTCTATACAGGATCACTTCATTGGCTTCACCTTCCCAATCCAATGGTGAAAATGTCCTTACAGAGGATTCATCACTTTCTGGAGCCCTGGTAGAATCTGCTTTCTCAATGCCTTTCAATATAAGGCCAATCTTTAACTCATGGGATCATTATCACTGCTCTGCTTTACTTCAGGATGTGGGGAAGAGCTCTGGACACCTGTGGTAGCCAGCCAAAATAGCTGGTCTAACCCGAAAGGATTATCTCTTCTAGAAAGCTTACTCACAGCAAAGAAATCATTTATTCCCAAAGTTTAGAGGCCCAGCTGTTGTTGGAAGTTGTCACCTGATGCTGGAAGTTCAGCAAGAGAAAATACAAAAAGGAAAAATTTTGGAGTTCTTAATCTGCAGATATATTTAACATAATAGTGCATTTTGGGGAAGAAATAGAAAACTTCCATGTTTTTCAGTGTAGACAATTTGAGGCTGAACAGGGGAGATTGTAAGGCCACATGGGTAGAGGCAAATGTTTGTGTGAGAGGACAAATGATAGGTTTTATGCATTGTTTTACTGTTGATACTTTTTGTGTTAGGTGACAAACACATTTAAACCCCAAGCATATTTGGATGTTTTCTGAAGTGCCTTAAAATACAGAGCAGGGCTGCATTTCAGCCTTTGCAACACAGAGGCTGGGAGGTTGGCTTCTCTGAGAGGTAGAACTGAGGTCTGCTCTTAGCTCTGAGGATTTCTTAGAACACAGGAAGTTTTTAGAAAGGGAAGAAGCTCATCCCTTCTACATTTGAAAAGTTCATAGTCTAGAAGCAAGTAAAAATAACCATTGGTCTGTGCGCTTCAGTCCCTCAAAAGAGGGTCAGCAGAGGTCTCTCTCATATTTACTTCCTTTTTTTCTTTGGAGAACATTGGAAAATTGGGATATTGTATATTTTTCTTAGTGAGATTTCTTATACTTTACCAGGGAGGTTTAGAACCCAAAGAGCCAGATCATACCAGCTTTAAAACACTTATTTAGTAGGAGAAGATGACAGTTTCTCATATTTAGGCAGGGAAGTGAAGGCATATTGAAAAATAACTGGGGTTTCATTTGTTTTCTAGACAGAGTGATCTGAATTTTTCAGACCTGAGAAGCTCTTTTGCCCCTTTTGTTCTCTGTCTGGTGCCTACCTATAAATAACAAGCCTTTTCCTGCATTTTCTTGCTGAACTTCTCAGTAGCATCCCCTGTGTCTGGGCTTGTGGGATGTCACATATCAGAAAGTCTCACCCTGACCTTCCTGTGTTTCCATGCAGCAGGAGTCAGGCCTTCATACAAACCAAAAACAGGTGCCCTTAGGTTACACCGAAAAAGAAACATTTTCTTAGAGCACTTCAATTCTTCTCTTCAGCTTTTTGGGGTGTAGAAAGAGCAGCCACACCAAAAGCTGTTTTAATGAGACCAGAGGTGTCCCCCAACCCAGTACCCCTCTTCTGACAGTGGGCAGTAGCACTGAGGGTTTTTTTAGGGAATAAAATGTCAAGCCTAAAGCAACACTTTACCAAATGAGTGCCCTTCTACTTTTAGAAAACTGCATCCTGGGCACTTTTTGAGCCAGAGGTTGGATCCACAACTTTGTGTTTATTAGGTCATGCTGAACTTTCTCAGATGAATTTATCTAATTAGTCTTTGAAACCATTTGTACTTTTCAGTGCCTGTATCACAGGGAGTGATTTTTTTTAATGCATATTTTGAGGCAGCCTAAAGGAGCTCCTATGATTACCTGCAGTTGTGGGTTTTTTTGTTTACCATAAATCCTTTTCTAAGTGCATAAATCCAATTAGTATAGCTTTTATTCTATCTATCTGTTGGCATTTTAGTAAGCATTTCTGCATCAACATTTTTATCAACAGATTTATATAACAAGCTGTTGTTCCAGTTCCTGTGTACAACTCTCCTTAGTTGTGGGAGAAGGAAATGTTTTTACTTGCTAGATTTTATAAAAGAGACTTACTAATACATGTTTTAAGCTCTTTTAAAGCATGTAAAATTCAGATATAAACTCAAGTATAACTGGATTATCCAGCCTTATCCTCTCACCTTTTTGTTTTTACTCAATCTGATGTCAATCCATAGCAGGGTTGGTTGTCTTTTATGTGAAGATGTATCTGTTCCACATAATCCTTTTTAAAATATGTCCAAAAAACTTTCACTGTTTGTTCTGAACTAGTTATCAGATATTTCTTGCTATTCCTAATGAACTGAATGGCTTTATTGTTCATTTTCCCCCTTAAACTTAGCATCCTACTGATTTATTTCTTTCTGTTTCTCCTTCCCCTGTTTTCTTTGTAAAGTTTTAGATCTCCTTGTGTTTAAATTCCAGGGCTAATGAGATTTTTGTCAGATAGCATTCAGTGCCTGGATTTTAGGATTGGAAACTTTATCAATTAAGGGTGTTTTTCGTCACAGCCATGCTGGTAGCCAGTTCTGGGTTTTATGTATTTCTTCTTTATCCTTTTCTTCCAGTTCTGAGAAATCTTTCATAATTTTAAGGGTCCGAATCTCTAAGGGTATTGCTTGTTTTTTATTTCCAGCCTTTTCACCTTAAATTGGTGGGTGATCTTGTATCTGCAGTGTTCAGTGTATTTCTCAGCAGGCAGAAGGGAATAATGGGCTTACTTTAATATTTAATAGGATATCTCCTCTGGAAGCCTTATAACACACAGCTTTTCTTCTTCTCCATGTTCTCTGTAGGGCACTTTTTATTTCTTTTTGGGTTTTTTTTACAATAATCTTTATTTTACTGGTCTTGTCTTAGGTGTAGCTTGTAAATGCATTTATCTCTGGCATAGAACCTGTTCTTGCAGTGCCTCTTAGATTCAGTTTTGGAGAGGATTTCTGATCCCCGCTCGTCAGGAGCCTGTCCCCTTGTAAAAGCTCTTTTTTATCTCCTCTGCATTTTCTGTTTCCCACTTGAGCCACTTTATTTTATTTGCCAAATCCCACGTGGTATCCAGGACTGTGAACCTTCCTGGGCATTTCTGTTGGGAACAGCACAGGAAATTCCTCCCTTCCATGGAGTGTCTGTTTCATAACCGGAGGAGTACAGGTAGGGAGTGAACAGGGACTGGTATTTTTGGAAAATTTTGACTTCTCCACCTTCAAACTCTGGCATCAAGCAGTGGCACTCTAGGCTCCTGGTCTCTTTAGTGTTCCTCATCCTTTTCAGATTTTAACAATTTAAACATAAAGGCAAATTCAGAAATTAAAAAAAACCCACAAACCTATTTGTACGCAATTAGCAGGCGGTTGTAAAAGATTAATACCAGAATACGTGTGTCTTACAGACTTTAAAGTACCTGAACTTGCTTTTAAATTGCCAATCCATGCTGCCACTGTTCCTTATTATCATAATATGTATCCTTATAAACCCCAAAGGAAATTGTAAAACTTCTGCAGGTAATGATTTCTGCACAGGAGGAAAATACAATTTTAAGAATCCAAAATTTGTTCTTGTTATAAAGCACTGTTTTTAAGATTATAACATGTTAAGTGTTTCAGATTTTTATAGTTGTTTATATACAATTTGTCTGGAAATTGTTGAGCTTTTCCTGTAATGAAAAGTCTTTTAATGGAAAACCTTGCAGCAGTAGATACTCTTCAACTCCATTTGTGGAAAACTGAGGGAGGATAAAAGAGAAACAATAAGAACAGAAGTGAGGAGAAAATAAAGGTTGTGGGCTTGTTGGCTTCAAGAAGGAGCAAAAGGCCACAAGAAGGAATAAAATCCAAGATACAAAGCAAGGATCAAGAGACAAGAACATGCACATGCTGTTTTTAAAGGCGACACGTTGGGTGGAGGGGATGACTCTGTACAGTAATAGCTTAGGTAGCTTGGGAGGAAGGGAAGGATATTTCCAGACTATCAGGCTAGGAAGGTAATTTTAACAGCAGGGGTGAGAACTTACATAGGCAAACATTTTGCAGGTGGGAGAGTGAAATGAAAGAGAAATTGAGCAAGTGCTCAGAGAGGAGGTGAAAGTTTACCCAAACTTATAATCACGCTATCACCCCATCCCACAGCAGAGAACGAGGCTTTTCAGTCACACCCAATACTATTTCCTTCAGCAGGTTTTGATTTTTTTACCAAAGTAAGTGTATGCTGTGCTTCCAGCTGGAGGGGAGTGACATATGGTGTTGTTTAATAATTGAATTTATTTGAGAGCATCGTGTAACATAATTGCCCTGGAAGTTCTGTGCACATTGCAGAGCTGGCTCTGAGAACAGAGAGCAGCCCTCGTGTCGTGCCTGTAGCTGTGCTGGGGGGGTGGAGCAGAGCTGTGAACATCCACGAGTCACATCAGTGATCTACAACCCTGGGAGTGATTCTGGAGCTGCTGAAATCTGGGGAGGTGAGAGATTTCTCCTGGCTCTCTCTCTGCTTTTCTTGTCAGCTGGTTGTGACCATTTGCCAGTCACGATGAGACCAAGTTAAGGCACCTGATTGTCACTGGCTATGAATGCAATAAATACATACCCAAGGACTTGCTATTCTTGACTCCCTTTCGTCCATTACTACTTTCATTGGTAAAAGTAGACAGGGAAAAAATGGATATTTATTCTGCTTACCCTTCCTGCATCTACAAATTTTTCAGAGTGTGCTTTTGCTTAGGCTCCTTTTTCCCTGCCAGCCTGCTTTTAACAGGGGTAGTGTTACTTGTTAATATATTTTTAAAAATTTTCATTCTGACTCTTCATGGGATTGTATGTGAGCCAGAAGCAGCAGGATTGATATTCTGTCTTGGTTAGATATAAATTTTTTTATCATATTAGTTATTTTCTTTGTCATATTGGTTTTCTCTTCCAGTACAAGGCATTCAGATGTTTATTTTCTTTTTGATCTGAAATAAATTATAATTTAATAAATGCAAATAGTTGCATAAAAACAACAATAGGGCTGAGGGGAAAGAAAACATAGAAATAATTAATATAGAGATAAAGATTCTGGGGTGTTTTCCTCCTTACCACAGGGTTCCAAAATAGACATTCCCATTTTAGATTCTGCTTTTTTAGTTTGCTATGCAGGAAATTTCCCTGTAAAGGTGACCACAGTGTGGTTCTTCCTCACACTACTGTGAACCAAGCAAGGATGTTCCTCAGTTTGTCAAATGGTTTCCCACCCTCTTGGATTGATGCTTTATTTATTATAGCATACTATATAATCGATTGTATTTTATGACCTATTATTAGTGATATTAACTGCAGCAAATAACTTAATTTGTAGCATTCTACATATTGCTCATATGTCCTTAAAAATGTAAATCAACTCTTTTATGGACCATAGTGGAGGAAGTTGTGTTGCTTCTACCTTTCAACTTCGGGTCTTTGAGCCTCCATTAGTTTTCCTGTCACTCCTGATTGCTAGTTCTTCTCATTTAGAGGGAAATTCCTGTCTTTGAAACAGTTAAATCACTATTTCTAGATAATGATTTGTCTCTGCAGTGTGTTCTTCTAGTTCTGAATTATACCTGGAATTGCACTTACTTTGAGGGAAAAACAGTCCTTTTGCTGATCTCTCTCAGGAAAGTTGTTTTTTTTGGCCAGTAGATGTTTCAGGAAGCAAAGCCAGAAAATCAAAGGCATGAGTCCATTTTGAGCCATTTAACCCTGTGCCACAGTGGCTTCTTTTCAGCTTTTTGCTGATACAAGAGGCAAATAAGAGAACCAGAGTAGCTGGCTCCTGCTGAGGTGTCACCCCTTCCTTCCATCCCTGTCTTCCATTTCCTTCAGGAGAAAATGAGAAGGACAATATGGAATAGAGTATCTGTATATGTAAAGATCTCTCCAGCAGTTCTTCTAGTTCTGCAATCACAAATCAGACAATTTGTCAGCCTTAAAGGGAATAATAGGAGCTGTGAGGATGTACTCTTTTGGGGAGGAAGAGAGTTTAACCCTGTGAGACTTGCCATGGCTCTTACCTGCCTGGTCAGGCTTTATTTCTTTATACAAATTTAATGTTTGAGGCCATTGTAGCTCCTTTAGAAGGCTGAATTTCCAGCATCTCTCAGGAGAGATTCATCTGTGACCTCTTGGAGAGGGAAAACCATAAACTTTATCTCCTGAAAACCTGTGGGGGAGATTTGTGTCCAAACTCAAGGGACTGGAGTTTCAGTAGGAGAAAGAAATGAAATTATATGTCCTGGGACATACAAGAGGTCAGAGAAGAAGATATAATATTACCTGTTGGTGGTAATGTCTGTGAATCAGGGACAAACTCCCCAAGGAAACATTCATAAATCTGAGCAACTTCCCTGTTGAATTTATTCTAAGCCAGACTTCTGGGTTGGTATTTGGCCTCTCTGCACCATGAACAGCAGCAAAGGCACTTCACTTGGTATATAAGAACCTGAAATCTCAGATTATCTTTGCAAAAATTATAAATGTTCCTGCCTGACATTTTCCCACTGATCTGCATAGCTCCATGAAATCTATAAAAAAAGGAAGACCATGCCTGTAATTTCCTACTTCCTGGTCTACCCAAAGTTTACATGAAGGGTTATCACATTTTACTGTTTGATGAAAGTATATTATGACACAATATTTCCCTGTCCATTTCTTGCAAAAAACCAACTAAAACCCCCTCAAAACCATTTGGCATCAGAGGTGCAAAGCAGGGTTATTGGAAGAAAGGCTTCTACAGGCTGTGGAAGAGAAACAAGAAATCAACAAATCTATTCCATTCAAAGCAGGATTTGTGATTTGAGTAGTTAAGGAGAAAGTGAATAGCAACCTTGCATTCATTAGAAAGACTCTTCATTTGTTTGTATAAACATCCAAGAAAAAAATTATATGTATTTTTAAAATTATCTCAGATGATATTTGGTGAAAGGAAGATGTATTCAAACAGAATGAATAAGGACAAGATTCATGTTATCCTGTGTAGTTGTCCATGACTTATCTTGTTTGAGGCTGCCTTTAATACTGGCAGTGTAGCAAGAGGCACTGGCGAGGTTGGAGTTGCTTGGCCTGTGTTGTTGTCTGGGTCAGGATGTCTGTGTCCCCCACCAACCTTGAGGGGAGCAGAGGGAGGTGTAAAACTGCTGAATCCCAGCTACTTCTGCAGCTGAATTCTGCTCTACTTCATGTATTAAAGAACTACGTTTGGTTTTTTTTCCCCAGCTCTGTGAGTTGCAGAACATGGCACTGGAACAACTCCAGCCACGCCACATGCTTTAGGGTGTCATGGTGATGAAATCTGGATAGTTATTAAGAAGTCAAGCAAGGTTTGCACTAACTACCAATCCAAATGTTGCTTTACATCCTGCTAACAGCCACTGGCATGTGCTCCCTCCCAGAGCAGTACTGGTATATAAATATTTAAATGTTGAAGGGAATGTGCAAGCACTGTGCATATAAACTATAAATGAGATGAGATCAGTAATACCAAAAGATGATAACATTTGAAGAACTCTACTTAAATAGTTGCTTTGTGCACTAAAGTAATTTAGGGAATGTTTATTGTCTCAGATAAAATTTCAGAATGGAATTTGCTTCTGGGAAACCTGGAATGCTCTGTAATATTCCTGAATGTGTCTGAGAGCAGGATTTAAGGAGCACACAAACTGCTGAACACTGAAATATGAACAAGCCCTCGATTCATTGAGTAGGAAGAGCAGAATACACATTATATTCATAAAATTATTAAAACTCCAGCATGCAGCATTTAAAGGATATTTGAAGGACGCAGGTTAGTTTTACTGGATCAGACCCAAACCAGATAGGATGTTTAACACACAAAATTGACAGGGGGAACAGCTTCGGAGTGTGTCTTGAAATCTGACAGCTCAACTACTGTAGTTTGCCCCTGGAATATTAAAACACTAATTTGTTTTCTGAAAATGTGAAAGTAAATGAAAGTGGCTGCTAAACTGTTCTTGTTTATTTGCTTTTCTCTGTTCCCTTGATCTTTGGAGGTGTTGGAGTCGAGTAACTTTCTTTTTTATATTTTATTTTAAATTGCAGACCAGAAATCAGATGCTACTCAGATAAAGAGAGATAATTTTCAAAACAAATGAGATCTCCTGAGCTGAAGCCGCTCTTGACAGGTCTGTAGGGCTCTCTCTAGAGCATTGCCAAAGGTAGCTGTAATGCATTATACTGAATTTCTGTAAATATAGTAGCAATTTTCCTTTGTTTCCCCTGCAATACCTACTTTCTATTGTTACAGTTTTCCTCTTCAGCAGTATAGACCATGAATTTTTATGTGTTGCAAAGGAATGTAATTTAAAGACAAAGAAAAAAGGAAAATTCTGTATGTTAGGTCTTGTAAGAAAAGTTGTGGTTGTCCCATCACTGCAGGCCCTTTGTCACTATTTAAGAAAAAAAACATGGGAAAATATCCTTTTCTTTTTCATAAGCTTGAACTCCTCAGTGTATTTCCTACCCCAAAATGAAATATTCAGCTGAAACTACCTCAGCCTCATAAGTTCCTTCTCTTG
The DNA here is from genome assembly GCF_026979565.1 of Vidua chalybeata. NCBI lineage: Eukaryota > Metazoa > Chordata > Aves > Passeriformes > Viduidae > Vidua > Vidua chalybeata. Next base: position 148,440,168 of record NC_071530.1, on the reverse strand, counting down.
TTTCCTGTTCACTGCTTAGCCTGGAATTCCTTTACTCCTCTCACTAAGCTCGAATGTCTTTCATGACACATTTGGCCACCAGACAATTCAGATAAAATATCACCTGAAATTATGCATCCAGAAACTTAGAAAAACCCCCAAACATAAAATCAACAACCCTAACGCCCTTTATTCTACGTATGGAGAACTGATTGAGCTCATTAGCACCTTCTAAATGGACAATATTCAACTTGCCCTTCCATGGGATTCTCCATATTCTTGAGGCTGTAGGAGGGATTTTTGCACATGTTGAGCAAGAAATTGTGGGATTTAACAGAGCTTTTTTTCGCCTTAATTCCCAAGGTTTTTTTTTTCCTCATGAGTTGGCATGTGTCCGAGTTTAGTAGGCTTAAAATTGCTCTCCTTTAAAGGTTCATTTGGTCAACAGCCCCTGCAATGCACACCAGCTGTAAAGTGTTCATGGTGACTAATGGCCTTCTTCCAGCAACCTAAAATAGTGCTGCTTTTTCTGTCCATGTCTGTGAATCCTGGTGAGGATTTTGGAAAGCCAGCCACTAGCCAGAGATATAAATTGTTCCTATTCAACAATGAAAATCCCCTTGGTATCTTCAAGCTAGACTGTATTTCCATGTGTCTGTGTCTAATGTATAGGAATACTTTTCTAATGTTTAGAAATAGTTTTAGTGCTAATATTAGGATAATTTTTCTTTAAAAAAAAGAGGAAAAATAAGGAGAAACCTAAAATAAAATATCTTTTTTGAAAGCGCTTTTTTATAAGTGCTAAAGTGGTAAAACAAATTAGAAAATACCATCTATAAAAATGGAAAAACTGCTTATTTATTTTCCCAAACTCCTAATCAGTTAATTATTATTTCTTATTTGTACAAGCATGGAACCTAGAAATCCTGCTAATCCTGCTGAATTACTGGTGCACTGCAAGCAAAGAGACAAAAAAAAGGAGATTGTGTCCAGAAACAACCATCTGTGTGAAAGAGGAAAGGCAATTACTGAATGAGCTGGGGAGGACACAAGAAAACCAGGAGATGCTGTGGCTCACCTCAATAGGCAGTGATCTCTAACATGTCAACAGCACCACCCTTGTGAAGCCAAGGAAATGCTTCAAGGAGGGGATAATGCAGAATAATTCTTCCAAGAGCCAATGGGCAGCATGAGCAACAGATTGAAGAAAAAGGCTTGATTTAAACTCAAACAGATGGGCGATGGATGTTCTTAGATGCCTACTAGAGGTGAGCACAGCCTCCTAGTGCAGAATGAGAGAGGAAAAGACACAGGAGGACAGACTGCAGGAGAGGCTGAGAGCAACAAAATGTGGCAGGCATTACATTTCCATACTTCTTCTGTGGCAGGATGAAGTCAGAATTCATTAAAGCCTTTTTATAGGTACAGTAGCAACACCATATGGAGTATTTCTGTCTGGCTGTAGCCACATGATAGTCTCTGAGGAATACCATGTGCATTCAGGATGAAGTCTGTGACACTGGAACTCTAGATGTGTGTGGAAGGGATGTACACACAGAATTTAATTTATCTAGCACATGAGCAGTCATTTCCTGGGGGAGGTGTGTAGTGGGTCGACCGTAACCAGCTGCCAATGTCCCCCCAGCCTATGGATTGCTCCTCTACCTCAACAGGATAGAAGAGAGTAAGAGGTGAAATAAAAATGGGAGATCACTCACCAGTTACCATTACAGCAAAGTTCATTAAGTGAGAGTAAGCAGGCCACGTTGCCATGTCTCATTAACAGATCTCTGCAGCTCCAAAAAAATAATTGTGTTTCATGTGCTGCCCCTTAACACAATGTATTAAGCCCAACTGTGACCAAATATCTGCTTTTCAAATGCCCATTCTGGGGAAGTGGGAAGCCCAGGAAGGCTTACTGTAGTGTCCTGACTCTGGCTGTATTAGGTGTGGTAAATCCCACTGGTAAATTAATTTCTAACAGTGTGAAGGAGCAGCCTTGGGTGAAAACGCCCAGTCTGAATTTAATATCTCTAAATAGACAAAATCCCACCTGCCTAAACAGCTGTAAACTCAGGAATGCAAATAACCCAAAAGGTGAGTGGTGGTTGTGTTGCTGCCATTGTTGATAAATATCAAAATACTCCAGTTCTACTGAACCAGGGAGTGTTTGCAGCTCTTCATCACGCAAAGCCCAATTCAAAGCATAAGATATAATAAGAACACTGATGCAAGTCTCGGTGCAGATTGCAGATCTGGGGCTGACACCATTTCCATTTTCAGTTCAGCTAATTGGTTTCCAATTGCCTCTTTCATTTCACTGCACCCAAATGCTTATTTTCAAATCTGGGAGCAACTAACTCTATAAAACAGAAATATTTTCACTTAGCTTGTTGATTACCTAAAGCATTTTTCAGGTATCAGTGAATTTAGAGCTGCTTATGAGACTGATAACCAGAGTTACTTAATTTACATGACTCCTACAAAATGTGAAGTTAAAAGGTTCCAATTGGTTCCTGCTGTGCTGTTGTAGTCATATTGTAAGCTCATCACTTGAAATTACCATTAAGGCAGGACAAATACTTCAATGTCAGAAGTGTTTTAGATTTGAAAGAAATTTGCATCATGGAATAATGCAGGTTTTGCAGGCTGTCTACACCCATATGGTGTGTCACACTGCCTCAGTTGCATGTGTTTGATGTGTGTCTTTTAACCAGCTATCTCTTGCCAGCCCAAAATAAGAATTATTTATAAATTTGTCATGATAGACTGTGGACATTTTTATTTTTCTTAGGTGTTTGCATGCAAAGGAAGACTTGTTATCTCCTAGAGGTTTACCTCACTGTCCATGTTTCCAGTTTCCTAAGCTGAGGTGGTCTATGCCCTTCCTCTTCTCTGAGCTGGCCCTGTTCCTTACAAAGAAACCTTTGAGAAAACATTAACCAGCAAGATTTCATTGTTAAAAGCATTTTTAAAGATATCATGTACAGTGCATTAAATTCAGTCTTTTCCCAGTTATCTTATGTAACAGCATTATGGAAATCTGGATAAAACCTGAATATGGTAATCCAAATATCTATCTATCTATCTATCTATATATATCCATTTTATATATACTCTTTGCACATTTTCAGTTGTAGGTTATTTTTATGTTTCCTTTTTTCTCAAGTAATGCTTTTATAATAAAGATTTTAAAATGTTATGCTATATGGGTTCCCAACATGTGAGCAGATGTTGATGTACTTACATCTTTAGACCATCATAGTCACACCTAGCTTGTTGATATAAAGAAAAATAGCAATAGTTTTGAAAAATTGAATGAGATTCAGAAATGCTCAGATGACTAGAAAAATGTGTTAAGAGGACTGGGAGGGAGTTCAGTGTATTTTGTTGTAGGAAGACAAGGATCTGGGCTGTTGGTTACAATCTGTGCATATCTTTTTCAAGGAATGGAGTTGGAAAATTGTAGAAAAAGCCTGGTGGTGACAAAGAAATGATCCACCAAACTGGAGTCTGAAGCTGGATATCAGACTTGAACCAGGTTGCTTTTCTGAACAGGGAAAACAACTCAGTAATCACTGAGGACACTCACACAAAGAGTTTGGATTTACCAGCACTCAGCACCTGATGTTTTTCTAGAAGTTGTTCCCATGTGAGCACAGATAAATTGGAGGATTCTGGTGGCATGTATTGTAGAGGTGACACTCCAAGTTCTGAGAAATTCTGTTTTCTCCCTGAGTTGGGGCAGGTGGGTGTGTTAGAGGTGATGCAACCTGTGGAAGTGACAGCCGGATGAGCTCAACCATCCTTGGTGCCAGCTCTCCTCAGGGCTGGGATTGCTCTCTGAATTCTTGAATTCCTCATGCCCCAAGTCCTTTATGTGTGGTAGGCAGACTGGCAGGAGCAGTCGCTGCTCCACCATGAGAGAAGGTGAAGTTCAGTTCTTCTCCTCATTACTCAGTAATGTTGGAGGGAAATCATTCTAGCCAGCATACCTAGGTAATGATTTTTCAAAGTGACAAGCTTTTCTGCTCCACTCTCAGGCACATGATTCATCCCATTGCATGACTTAGATTGAAAATAAGAATGCTACATTTTGCATTTTTTTCCCAGTGCAAGCTTAATGCCACAAGCTGAGTTCTCCAGAGAGGGTTAAAGAAGTCCATGCTTATTGATGAAAGAATTGTGCCTGTTACATTTCAAGACCTTTTGTAGAGATTTGGTTTATTTTTTCTGTTTTATTTTCTTTCTAAATTGAGATTTCCTTTGATACAAGTCTGCAGTGATCAAAGAGAAGGATGTAGGATTTCTTTAGACTTTTTTTCATTCATCCCTCACTGGAGGTAGTACAATATTGGAAGAATGTCACAAAGGCTCAGACTTTTGGTTGATTATTGATTCCATGCTTCCAGTGAACCTGCTCTCCTGAAAAAATTGCTGTTACTCTGCATTTTATAGTTGCTGAAAACAATTCAGAGAATGGGATGAATGAAACTGGAAGATTAAATACTTCAAAGGAAGTGGTGGTGATTTAAGTCACAGGTTTCTTTTGTTGCAAGTGGACAACCTGTAAGAAGCAGAAATGTCCCTTTTGGATTGGAAAAACTTGAGGATTCTTCCTGGGAGCCAGCACGTGCTTGATTATTTTTAATGTGAATAAAAGTGACTTTACAGCCTTGAGGAACAGTACCTGTGTTTCACATACAGCATCTCCCTTTTGCAGACAGGAACCTGTAGCAGTGGCACACACATGTAAATATATCCATATTTGTGAGTTCCTCTAAATATAGTTTGAAATATTTTGGTATATGGACGTAATATAGAGATACTGCTACTTGAAATTATATTAAATGGAAAAATTATTACTGACCAATAAATCATAATAAAATACACATTTACTGATCTGTACTAATCAGTAGAACAGAAAATATGTGTTTTCTGTGCATTGTGTATTCTAAGAATACCTCAGATACCACTATATTACAAACTCCAATATGGACTTTTAATACACATACACTTAAAAAAAATTTATAGCACTATTTCTACCTTCAAATCCCGCATCTGGGCTAACTGTGATCAATTTGCTACCATGGAGTTTTAAACAAGAAATACCAACTACACTCCAGAGACAAAAGGTTGACAAGTTACTGGAAAAGGGAAAATTATCTCTTTGTAGAGATACAGAGAAAAAAATGTAATGTTTGATCTGGCTTTTACTATCTCCTTCTTTATTTCAATCCCTAGTTATTTCAGCAGTTCTTACCGTCTTCAATTTTTTTTATATATGTAAATATATATTTCTCTTATAGTCTGAGTTGAATGGTGAACCCAACAGTAGGAGCTAATAATTATGTATATTGGAAGATATACACTGAAATGGAAATTGAACTTTCTGGAACAAAAATACTATAACTGGTTTTGTATTCTTAGATCTGGACTTGGAAGTGCTAAGTCATACTGATCAGCATGGGCTTATTGCATTATTTCAGCAGTGGAGATAATTAAATGAATGATGACTAAAAGAGGACATTTATATGACATTCAATTATTTAACGATGTAAACTGTCAAAGTTTTTTATTCCAAGGCTCTAAAAGCTGAATTTGGAAGCCAACCTGGTGAAGTCATTGGAATTGAATTTTTCATTAGCTTTAATGACTTTTTTCAATGGTTATTGTATGGGTCTTCTGCAAAATGCAGTAATTAAAGTACTGGTGGTAATTAGAACTTACAGAAAATAAGTGAAACTGAATTTGAGAATAATGTGTGTCTTTCTGCCACAGAACTAGAGCAAAGGCAGGTCTGCATGCTCTGTTCTCAGTTATCTTGCTTTCCTTTCTCTGGTGGAAGCCACTGGGAAATAATTTCTCAGAAATTATCTTTTCTTTCCACCACATTATATTTAGGGTTCTGTTGAGGGGGGTTTTGCTAGTAAAATTTGGGTTTCTGTCACCAGAAGTGTGTTTCTGTACCAGATAATGCTCTTTCTAAGCCTTGGACATTCTGTATGAACACTTCCTGCACACAGCCCCAAGCATTTTGACCATTAGTAGTTGTGTGAAAAAGAGCAGATGTCCATTTTCCTCTCGAGCCTTCAAACTCCATCACTCTTCAGGTTTGCTTTTTAAAGGTATAAATATAAGAACATGGCATAAAACACATCACCTCGAGGAGACTGGTGCATGTCCTTTGATTCCACAGTCTTTGGTGATTCAGGTTAATTCATGATCCTCAGCATCTGCTTGATTTTGACGGGAAAGGGAAAGGGAAAGGGAAAGGGAAAGGGAAAGGGAAAGGGAAAGGGAAAGGAAAGGAAAGGAAAGGAAGGAAAGGAAAGGAAAGGAAAGGGAAAGGGAAAGGGAAAGGGAAGGAAAGGAAAGGAAAGGAAAGGAAAGGAAAAAGGAAAGGAAAGGAAAGGAAAGGAAAGGAAAGGAAAGGAAAGGAAAGGAAAGGAAAGGAAAGGAAAGGAAAGGAAAGGAAAGGAAAGGAAAGGAAAGGAAAGGAAAGGAAAGGAAAGGAAAGGAAAACTCTTGAATATTCATAGTTGTTATCAATAATGTTCCTTTTCAAGGGTTAACTGTGAAGTGATTGTTGGACAGACAAAGGAAAGCTTAAGGCAGTGGAGATTTTTTGTTTGTTTTCTTTCTAACACCCTGAAAAATAGATGAGGTTGTCTTGTTTGTTTCATTAAAATGCAGAAATTATAAATGTCTTAACTTTGGGCAAGTTCCCCAGGAAATACAGTTATTGTTTTGGTTTTTTCCTGGGTTTTGAATAATCTGTTAAAGTCAAAGGGCCTTGTTGACAAATCAAAATCCCAAAATGTGAAGCAGAATTGTAATTTTTTTGATATTACTCTTATTTTTGCTCATGTTCTTACAAAGCATTATTGTTTCAGGAAAGGGTAAACTAATAATTAGTATTTCAGGTTTTAATATTTTTTAGTACTGTTTTGGCTTCAATAATCAGTACAAACTCTTTCCTGGTTAAGCCTGTTTTGAGTTTATAGTAAAATGGGGATTTAAAGTTTGCAGATGTTCAAGTTTTGGAAGCAGGCCAGACTAGAGCTACAGACTCGATTTTCTACCCTTTAAGAGTAAAGAAATTTGAGAATTTTTACCAAGAATACTTTACTAACAGATCAGGGCTTCTCTTCAGAGAAAGCTGCCAATTAAAGAACTCCCTGAGATACTTATTTATGCATTTTGGTTCTAAAAGGCAGAAGTGATGGGCCCAAGCCATGTTCCTGTTGAAATTAAGGGGATCTGCCCTTCATCAGCACGTGACATTGTGGCTGGGAGAAGCTTTTCCCCCTGCCAGTGTGTCACCAACACCCAGGAGCCCAGCTCTGAAGATCTGACTCAGAGTCTACCTCAGGCAAGAGTAAATGGAGACCTTGCCTGAGGAATGACTATTTCATATAGGAATTCCTGGAATATAATGTGATTTGTAGTAAATGAAGGAAATTTGATTCCTCATGAAGTGCTGACACGCAATTCCCGTTGGCTCATCCAGGGAGAATTTATTTCTTTCTGTCTGATCTTGTCTGCAGACCCATAAAAATCCTGTTTTGTGCCACTGGCATGCTGAGGGGGTGATTGCCAGCTTCTCCCTGTTGCTTGGCAAGGAATGCCTTGGTGCAGAGGAACCTTCATTAAATCACTTTATGCCGACCTGAATGGCATTTCAGAAAACTGAGAAACTTTTGGGAAATGAGTAAAGTTACTTTTATTTAAAAAATGGTACTCACTTTCTATTTCACTGGTGTTTTATGAAGAAACTTTTGAAAAAGTTTAGTACCATTTTCCAGCCTCTGTTGGAAAATTCAAGGTTTTTTTTTAAATGCTAGGTTTTTTGGGACCGTGGCAGAAGAACTAAAAGAGTTTGTTGCTCAGTTTTTGTCTCTCCCCCTTCCACTGTACCAGAGGATGAAGCTCTTGCCATTCCTCCCGGAGTACCTGGTGCAGAGGCAGTGCTGGTCTAGATGAGTCTCATGTGCAATTCAGCATCTGATTTCCACAAACATGAACTTCCATAAAATAGCGTTGCTGATGTTTTGTGTACTGAAGCCACAGATTCCTTCTGACAGAGGATGTAAAGATGAGTGAAATTTCACGCTTCTGAGACATACTGGTGGGAAAATTGTTACATCTTCCCATCTTGAGAGAAGGGATTTTAAAGAACCAGCTGAAAGCTCCAGTTGAAGTGTTTTTTTCTGGATAATAATGGGTTCAACCTTGCAGTCTGGAGTCCTTTAACTTTTTTTTTTTTTAATGAATTGCTATCAGGAGGGGGAAAGAGAGTGTAAGTGGCCTTGTGGATGGTTTCCCCAATGGAGAATGCCTTGAGCAAGCTGCCTTTGTCTGAACTGTGAACTTAGTCCACCACTCAGAGAAGAACAAGTGATTGCCAAGACAGAACTCAAGCAAGAAAGGGTAAGAAAAGAGCAAGAAGTGTCTCTAAGGGTGCTTTCCCAACTCTCTCCATGGAGTCACTGGCACCTGTACTCAAAAGGATGGATAACAAGAGATTTTTGTGAAAATCTGCTGAAACTTATTTTGGGTAGGAAAAAAAAAAGTATCCTAAATCTCTTTTGTTCCTGTGCCCATAGTTGAAAGTTTTTGGCCACCAAATTCTCAGATAAAAAAGTTTGAGATTTAATTGGAACCTTGGTTCTTTGGGATGATTTTCTCCTGTGTAAGTACAAATTGTCAAAAGTCAATGTTTGAAGTGTATGATATCTGAAAATTCTGGTTTCACTTGATATTTGGAACTGCCTTTGAGGAAAGGTAGCATTGTGTACCATTTTAAATGTATAGATTTAGACCTGTAGGCTCTTAATTTGCAAGGTAAATTCTCTCTGCAGTTATGGTCATGTTTAATCTATCTGCTAAATTACTGTGCTTGCTTTCAGACTATTCCTTAGAAAGATTGTTTTGGTTTTCTGAGAGAATGATGATCGAATTTATGACTGTGTTCTCTATAGCAACATCAATTATTCCAATAAAGGCCAAATAAAAAGAGCTATTTACTTGTTTTCTCAGACAAAGACTTGCTGGGACTTTTAAGTAGCTCAGACGTCTGGCTCACAGCAAGCCTCTGTAACACAATGAGTTCTCATGCTGCCTTCACATGTGTGCCACACTCTTCATTAGGGAGGTCCATGAAAAGCCAGGTGTTGATGCCCTAGAGGCCAGCTTGCTATTGTGCTTTCTGTAGGCTGCTTCCCCACATAATGCAGTTTGATGCAATGCAGCTCAAAATAGGAGTCAGCAGTGCTGAAAATGGCTTTGCTGTTTCATCAAGCAAGGGTCGCTTTAGCAGGAATCTGTCTTTGGTCTGCTGGACTAAAATAAATTTGTTGCTGTTGAATGTGAGAAGCTAGGAAGCTTCCTGCTGTTTATTTTACAGGAGCAGAGATTGTTGTCTTGCTGTTGGAGTTTTTAGTGTGCTCACACAGAATAGAGAGACACAAAGGAAATTGTTTATAAAGGATGGAGAAATGTGCATTTCTGCTGATAGGAGGAAATTCTGTTCTGTATGAGAAATGGGAAAAAGGCCTCATCCCATGCATGTGCCAAGTGACTGCTTAAGGCTAAAGGCTAAGACAAGATCACCTCACTGATTCACTTGGGCTCTGCTAAGTTATCACTTTTGCTCCATTCATTGCACAGCTGATTATTGCTTGGCATCGAACTTACACAAGTGAAATTTCTCAGATGTCCTTTTCAAGCACTGCAAGGAGAATTAGAATTAGCATGGGATTTGGTTAGGTTTCTTTATGTTTCTAAGAAACGTCATTTTCATTAAGTCTTACTTACAATCTCACCATGGTTTCTCTTGGCCTAAAACAAGGGGATTGATCTCCCCAATTTAATATTTTCATTTGATTAAAATAGTGAGTAGGAACAGGTTTTATACTTTTTTCTTTATCTGTACCACTCAAAGGGCTCCATAAAGAGGCAGGTGGAGGCTGAGGTATCATATTGTACCAATGGCTTTAGATCTGCTCTGGAGCCTGCTGAGGGATCATGTTTATGGAACTCATTTTTGAGTCATGCATTGCTTAGTGCTGGTAAAAGATCTTAATCCACAGTATCTTTTAAGCACTGAAGATGAAACAGAATCTGAGTTTCTCTATCTTCACTACTGTCTGGAGGTAGGTGTTGAAAAGTTGGTGCAAATAGTACAACAGTGCAAAAGGGGTGGCCTGACTCTTTTCGATATCTAATGAAATAAATGAGATAAAGTTTGTAAGAAGAGGTCATCTCTCTCCAAACCTTTCATTCTCATTAATATGCATTTTTGTTCCCTCTTCTATAGAAAACATAATCATGAACCAAAATGACTGCTCCCTTTGAGCTTTGTCACCTCAGGCTTTACAGAGTTATTTCATTTGCGTTCTCATTTAAGAAACTACTCAAGTACTGTTTCTGAGAGAGGTTTGGAATGTTGATTAGGTCCACGAGGTCTATACTGAGGCCACCAAATTAATTTTGCTGTCCTATGTAGATACAAATCTCAGCTTCCTGAATTGAAAAGGCTGTTGCATTATATGCAAACCATTGTGCCCTGGAACCTCTCAATGTTTATTGTACTTATCTGCCCCAAAGAAATACTTCTGCTCATTCTGGGTGATTGAAACACCTACTTGACAGAGGAAGGCAGCCTTCTCTTTTCAATTCTGACTTGTGGCAAAGGTCTAATTAAAGTTAAACAGAAGTAATTAATACATTCTTATTTAAACCATAAGGCTTTTACAAGGGCTTCAGAATTCTTGGACATTAAAAGCATAATGAGTAGAGTCCAGCATAAAAACTGCATCTAAAATACTTTACAAAGCTGAATATTAGCAGACAGGAGGAGAATTCATGTCCTGGATTTGTTTAAAGGAGGGGGGACTTTATATTTTTGGTGTTAGAACTGCATTTTGGTCCTACAAGAGAGTTGGGTGTGACATTATTGCTACAAGAAGATCTTATGACAGGCTTGCTTCTGGGTCAAAAAAAAAATGAAAATTGTGACCAAAAACCCGAGGAAAGCATTGTTCAGGGAAGCCAAAAAAGGTTGTAACCTGTTGTGTAAATCAATGAAATTATGAGTTTCAACCATTATTGTAGCTCTCCTTGTAAAGGAACTTTGGACCTTGGGGCTGCTGTGCATTTTATGAGATAAAGAGGGCTGGGGTTATCTTGGGACTCCTTTGGTTCACTTTTCTGCAGTGCCTTTGGCTCTGAGCTGCCTGGGATGTTCAATCATTTGTGTGCACCAGCTTGTGCCTCATGTCTCTTTCTGCCTCACATACAACTCATCAGTACCTCAAATATCCACCTAGGAAATCTAATTCATTTATAAAAGTAGAGTCAGATGGGAAGGACATATTGAAAATCTTCCTAAAAATTAACTGTCCCTGTCCCTGATCTGGTATTTACTAAGGGGAGATAAGCAGTAATTGCTTGATGACACTGGGAGCTCTTACAGTCTAATTAATGAATGACTGTAGATGCACTGAGAACCTCTGATGAAAGATACCCAAGACATAGAAAATATAGTTGTTTTAATGTCTTATTGCCAGGACTCTTTCTTCAAATGACTATCTCTAGGGTAATACAATTGTCATGATAGTCAATTAAAAGTCCATGTGCCTCCTCTGTAATTTTTTCTTCTTTTCCAGTTGTCACCTCAGGAAGAAATTATTCCAGTTACATTTTTCACAGCCAAGCTGTAAACTTTAAGTTCAGCTTAAAGGAAACTAGTAAAGGAATACAGTAAAAAACTGCAGTTTTATGTGTGATGTTAGGAAATAAAGCATAATTGGGCTTTCCCTCAGAGAGAGCAAAAACAAAGGTGCTAATCTGTAACACAAAATGAAGAGCAAAGTTTCAGATTCTGATATTTTGAATGAGAAGGGAATTAAATAAAGCACTTTACTGAGCTGTGTACTAAGGAAATGGGTTATCCAGTGATGGGAGATGTAAATAGGAGCTTCTCACTGAGGGCTTTTGGGCCTTGAAAGAGCCATTGAACTGTGACTTGATTTCTTCCTCAGCAAAATTAAATTAGGGATTGACATTTTGGTTCAGAATGTTGTGATAAACATAGGTGAGTAAATTTGAATAGTTTTTCAAATATGTTTGCCAGTAAGCTGAATTTCACCATCCAGGTACTTGCAGCTGTTATTAGTATTGCATCAAATAAATTTTATTTTGTGTGTTTTCCTTTAATCACTCAAAACTAAACCACTGATTTAATGTCTTTGAAGTTCTACTTGGGGACATACTGGGGTCTTTTTGACTGCTATTGTTGCCTTTTGCCCAACGTGAAAGTGAAACTTAAGATAATTTTAGTAAGGTGGTAATATAAAAGGGGATATTTAATGAAGGCCTTCAGGGGCAGTTATGGAGAGATGTCCACAAAAGCCCACTTTCCCCCAGGGAAAGTACATTTTTATAGGTTTTAGGAAATTAGCAGAATTGATAAAAAGCACCAGTTAGGAGAACAGGTAGTGATGCAATTCCCCCCAGGTCAAGCCCCTTCTCTGGAGCCCCCCTTCAGCACTAGCTGTACTTTGTCCATGAGAATGGATCTCAAAGTCCATGAGTGGTTCTTGGGCTTGGTTCCCAGGAAGAACCAAATTAGTAGAGGGCCTTCTACCTCCTGGAGCTTGAAGCTTTGGAATTTGTTTTATCTTTCTGCCTAGGGAAAGACCAAGGATAAGTACAGGAAAGCAAGTCACTAATCCAATAGGCTACAGTGCTACAAATATATGTATGAAGAATACAGAGAACATAGGAAAAAGGGCAAAACCCAAACAGCATCACTTTATGCCCTACCAGCAAAATAAATCACAGTTCCTTTACCCCAAAAGTTTACCAGGTAGAACCATGACAACATTCATATTTTGATTTCATACGTGTCTGTTCCTCACAACCTTTGATGTTAATTCAGAAGACAAATTTGTACAGTTTCTTTTGGGGGATTCAGGGCTATGAGACTTGATTTTCCCAACAGCAGATGGATTTTCATTTATCTGTTCCATTTAATTTGTGGTTCTTATAAACCTGATCCCTGAAGGTATGCAGCAGTCAAGAATGAACCATTCCTTATTGCTTTCCTTTCCCAGTGGTAAAGTAGCCAAATACATCTTCACTAAAAGTTGTTTTTATGTAATAAAAACCCAAGGAAAAGTTAAACATCGCTGCAAAGAGACTTGACATAGCTGGAGGTGTCTGCCAGGGGAGTGACCATGGATGGAGAGATGTCTTTAGTTTTGTAAATGCTGTGATGTTGGAAGTCTGAGATGAAAAACCTCTGGTTCATGAGCCCAGTCATCATTTGGGAGGGGAATGCATCCGTCATCAGCCCTGTGATTTAAAAGCACCAAGTGGCATAAATCCAATAAATTATTCCAGAAGTTTGTGAGGATTTTTGCATCTTTTAAATGCTAAAACTTACAGTTTTCCTTGTGACAGGAGTTAAGAAATATCTCAGTGAACTATAGAGTAATAGATTCTCTAAAAATTACGACCCATATCGTAATGAATATATGGCAAAAAGTCCCATGGCAATAAAAGGACACAGCCAAATCCATGACAAAAAAGAAAAAAGGACAACATGCCCAAGAATATATCAAAACCAGTATATGAATTATTGAAACTAGAGCATAAAAACTGAGCTGGCTCTAATGTAAGTAAATGGGGTGTTTGAGGTTGAGGTGTTGAGCAAGGACTTGGGTAAATGAATGGTCCAAGGTGTTCTGTGCTGTGCTCCCACATCCATCGGTGTCCACGCTGCCTGCAGGGATTTGTGTTTCCACATTTTGCTGACGATACTCGAAAAGACTACAGTCAATACAGGCTTTAGCATAATACTTTCTGTGTGTTAGTTTTGATTAGAAGGAAAAGAATATTCTCTTTGATCCCTGTATCTTCTGAGAGAAAGTGACAGCCTGTGGATTCTTGGTGTAAGTATTAAAATAACAGGAACATGTCAAGAAAGGGCTTTGGAACTGGCAGTGGGATGAAGCATTGTCCTGACTCTGTAGAAAGCATCTCCAGAGTAGAAATAAGAGCAAGTACAGGACTAATTATCCATTTGAAGGGTTTTAATCTCCAGACAAATGGCTGTGTGGCAAATAAGAAGTTCTCAGTGTAAATTGGACAATCAAATAGGGCATTTGAGCCTTCTAAAAAAATGTTTTTGTTAAAATGGAAGGTGAAGAGGTGCCTGAAACACGCGAGGAGATTTTGAGAAACATCTTAGTGTCTTCAAGATTTTTAAGGAAGTACATGCTGAAGTAATAGGAGTATTTGGCACTTGAGCAAGTTCACATATGCGATGCATGGTTAAATCATGAAAGGATCTGTATGATATGTCAGTGAATCAATATTAATTTGTGATAAATTCACACTCTGTGGCTTAAAAATGCATGCTTTGCTCTTTGGGAAATCATGTAGCTCTCTGTTAGTGAATTAATGGCAGACTATGATTTTAACTTGTATGTGTTCATATCCAGTGTCTCCCTATTTGAACGGTGTGTGTTGAGGTGCCATAAAAACCTACTTGGCTTCAATTGGGAAAAAAAAAAAAGGGAAAAACAGATAAATATATTAATAAGCATACCCCAAGGCAACCACCCAGTATGTTCATGGCTATGAATAAAAATGCATTTGACGATAATACTCTTTTTTCCTATCTTGTTTTCATTGTCCTGGATACTCCCAAATATTCTTTCTGGGTTGAATTAATGGCTCAGAGTGGTATATCTGCTGCAATGTGTTAAAAGTGTGAGATGGAGTCAGGGTCAAACCTTACTAGGACCGTCTCCAGTGTAATTCTGACATCTTTCATTCTGAAATTTAGAAAAAAATTGCAGAAATACCAGATTGTAGCAGAATAGTTTGACTTTTTATTTTTCATTGTTCCTTTGGCAAATGAAGGAAGTTACCGTCATCCTTCAGCGATTTTTCTACAGAATTTTATTTTTCAGTTGCAGAGAAACAGTACATGCTTGTCATTTGGGGAAGTGTGTAGTCTAATGCCTTGAAGACCTTGTGTGGTTTGATTATTTTAAATTTCCTGCTCCAAAGTCAACTCCCTGGGCATTCTCTTTTGCCCTGTCCTCCAGGGCTGCTTCATGTCACTTTCACGTCTTGAACCTCATGATGTTTGAGCCAATATTCCCAGACAATATCTCCAGATATCTCCAGCATTGCTGACAGACAGAGGAAATGTAAAAGCTGAGATAGAGGCCAACAAGGAGCTTACAGCTGCAGGTGCTCACAGCTTTCAGCATTGCTGCCAGTGGTTACCTGGCTCATGCCCTGAGAGCATGAATTCTCCCTGTAAAACCTTTGAGGAATCACACCTTCACCATGCATGGTTTGTCCTCTCCCGGGTAATGGAAATGTTTTCAGGGCTCAGCTTTAATAAAACAAAATGGGGCACAATTGGAACAAATCCTGTCTGGAAGATATTTTTAAAATTTTTCCATCTCAACCAGCTCAGGTTGCTCATGTACTTCTCTGCTAACCAGGAGGAGCATTTGTTTAATACTTTTCTTGAATGACTTTCTTGAATTCCCCCCACAAATGCTCTTTTAGGGGGAGGGTAGTGAGTCCTTCAGAGAACATGTGGTTTCTGAGGGATTTAGTTAGAAATTCTGTTGCTAGGAAGCCTGGAAAGAGAAATGTGGTATGAAAAGCATGAATGCATACAGTAGTCCTCAAATAGCCCTTCTATCCATCTGTCACGTGTCAACATTTGTTTATGGAAATATCCTTTCCCAGATGCCAGTCTACTTCATTCAAAACTTTACAAGTTTGTTATAAAATTTTCTTCTGCTATGCAGCTGACTCCCAAGTACCTCTAATGCAAATAATAAGCACTGACCTCAAGCAAAGCCCTTTTATTGTTGAGTTGCTGTACTTCTCCTTTAGCTTTCTCTGCCTTTATTCAGTTATATGTGTAATTTATTCTTCATTTAAATTATTTTCTGCTACAGATTTCATAATTGCAATTAAATCATTACACTGGGATAGGGCAAAGATTAATTTGATTTTAATTAATTTTTAAATTGCAGTTTTCTCTAAAGCTTGAGTTACATCTCTTTGTGTATTTAGATTTGCTACACTGGTCTAACATAAATATTAACCCACTTAAAGCTACATATTACTTTTAATCTTAGAAAAATCCTCTCTTTGGTTTGGAAGACACTTCATCTCTGTTCACCGTGAAATTGCCACAAATGAGCAATGGATTTGTGTTGTTAATTCCATGTTCATGGCATTGAATCATTATTCTTGAAGGCATTTATGAATTATCCTTTGAATAAAGAATCTAGTTTTCAAATAAATTTGTGGATTTAATGTTATCTCAGAGATGCATCTGAATTTTGCATGTTCTATATCTAGACTATATTTTTCTAGGCAAGGGCATTCTACTGTCCTTTTTGGTCACAGGAAAAGGTTAAACATTTGAGCTAGAAGCAAAAACAGTCTGAAGGAATCACAGTTGTCACCGAGTTTTCCCACTGTCCACATGTTCTTTACAACTCAAAATCCATTTTGGATACAGGTTTACAGCAGGATCTCCATCTTTGTTGCCAGGCACCACATGTAAAATAAAAAGACAAAAAAAGTGGATTCATTTTGGTATTGGCACATGGATAGCTTGATAACATGTGCCCATGTTGGTGCTTCTTCTCAAAAAACTTCACAGTTTAAGGTTCCACCACCCCTGTTATAATGGAAAGATGTCCCTAGTGTAAATTGCTTTCTTTCCTGGAAAGCTGGTTGGGTCAGGATGGGTGACAAGGCCAGGAGCAAAAGGATTATGCAAGTCTTAACAGAGCAGAGCAATTTGTCTGAAGAATTAAAACAGCAAAATGATAGTCAGTTATAATAAAAGCCTTTTTAAATTTCTACAATCTTGGTAGTTTTGTCACTGTAAATGTTTTGGGAAATGATAGTCTTTGCCTTTCACACAAACCTGAGGACCACCAGGAACATGGACCTTTTCATCCTTACATTAGAATTATGCTGCTGTTAGTAAGAATGAGAATTCCAGTTAATGGCTCTTTGTTCCAGCAGCAGGCACAGGTAGTGTTTAATGTCACCTCCAGGTTTGCAGTGTTACTCCAATAAGATCACTTTGAAGGAGCAGACAACATCTGTCAGCCCTTAGTCATGGAACAAGGCACTGACTGCTGTGTCACATCATGATCCTAACATGCCTTCCCTGGGGTTGCTTTGTGATCAGCAGCATTTCAGGAGGATTTGTGAGGATTTCAGGTGCCTCTTGTTGAGGAGTGATGCTCCAAAGGCCAGAGGGTGCCGTGGTGGCCAGTGGCTCCACCTGGAACAGGTGATGGCAAAGCACACAGAGACTGAGCCAGGAGTGGGTCCAGAGGCTCTGCTCAGCATCACACCCAGCCCAGGAAATCCACAGCCTGGAGACAGCTCCAGGGCCAAGCCAGGAAGCTCAGGAGTCAGGTCCAGGTCTGGATGGAGGAGACAGGGGACCAGATGCAGCTGCAGCTGCTCTGCAACTGCAGCTTGAAATCAGCTCCAGCATTTTTACTGATTTCACCCACTTCACCACATTCCATTTCTGCTAAGAACAGCATCTTCCAGCTTCCCAGCAATGCCATGCCCCTGCCTACATGCTGCTGTCTGCCACGGGTGCAGGGGACAGTGGAGCATTAAAGACCACAGCAGTAACCAGAAAGACTTGCAGGAACTTTTCAAAGACTTACAGGAACTTCAGGCAGGTTGTTGTAATGGATTCACCAGATTATTTAAAAATTCTGAAGTATCTAAAAAATGCATGTATTCCCTAGCAATTCAAGAGCCATTAATTAAGATGTCACTCAAGTGGATTATTCCTGCTTGTACTGTGTCACCTGAACACAGACCCTGTCCAGCTTGGTGACAGTGATGGAGCTTTCTGATGTTGTTAGGAATTTGTCTGTGTACTAAGCTTTTCTGTAAGTACCAGTGTAATTCCCATAAGTTTCCTGGGTTTTATGTGCTGTTCTGGGTACTGGCAGCTTAAATGCTTTTATGGGTAGTTTGTGCTGCCACTATGACATTACAGCATTTGGAAAGATTTTGGTGAATCTCTGCCCGGTACTGTGCCCTTCCTTTACAGAAAAGCTTTTATTGGTGGAGATTAAGTAATAATGAAGGAATCCACAAATTTCATTTTTATTTAAAATAGGAATATATTTATTTATTGAACAAGTAATCAGTCAGAAGAAATATGAAGATATCATCTCAGTGAACTCACTTTCTACACAAGGTTTCCTTCCACCATATAATTATAACAATGCAGAGCTGCCTCTCCAGCACATCTCACTGCAACCTTGTCAATGTTTTAATAAGACAACTGGGAATTACTGTGTTTTCACACTGCATTTAGTGCCATTTTACACTTAGGCTTTGTAAAAGAGAAGTGAAAGAGGTAAGGATTAAGTGTTAGTACAACTGTAGAGCAGCAGTTGTACAGCGAGTGCTGGTAACGTGCCCAGTTCTTGCTTTTGCAGATACCAGTGCTGAGCCTATTTTAAATTTGCTCATTGTCATAGTATCTGGTCATGAACAATGAGTTATTGTTTCATATTCCACATTGACAATAAAACGAGCTTTGCTGAAAGTTTCTGTGCATGAACTCTGTGGTCTGTTTTTCAGGTAGTTTAGCAAAGAGTCCTAAAGCAGTGTCGTAAATACAAATTTAAATTATTTTGGGAAGTGCAGTTTGGGTCTGCTTGTTTGATTCCTTGTGCTGAAATGAATTTTTACCTTTCTTTTCCTGGTGGTCTCTTTTCCATTCTACTGAACATGGATTTGTCTCTTAATGAAGTGTTTAGGGTTTGATATATGCATGAAAGGATGTCTTCTCCAAAATCCATGTGCTACATATTATTTGCTATATGCCTTAAGCCTTCTGTGCAGTCATCTGTATTCATTCTGGAAAGATGACAGAAAGATTCCTAGTAAGAATCGGGTGATAAATCAGGATTGCACTTTAACTAAGGTAACTGCAATCCTGAATTTGCTCAAGTGTTTAACTTCCCATACTACTTTATTCTAAACTTAGAAGTGATCTGAATGTTGGGTTTTCAGCTACCAAGATGAATGGAAGTACTTACTACGTAGGTGGCTGGCTATAGGGTTTTATCACATCTCTAAAATAGAAACAATATTCCTTTTCATTTTTGTGGAGACTTTTGCCTGAGGATGTTAATGCAGCTTTATAACATTCTTGGGAGAGAGAAGAACGTTATTAAATCTAGTTCTGCCAGCAGAGTAGATTTAGTCACACTCTAGCAGAGAGCCTGTACCCCAGTGGGGCACATATTTTCCCTGTCTCTGGAGTTTAGAGCTTATATTGTACAAAGTCTTGGTGGCAAATGCATATTTATTTGCATATAAATAAGTGCTTTGCAGCATTCATTTTATCTTGTCAATATGGTTCATCAAATCAGAGGAAACTGCTTGCAGATCATTGGGATCAATCTGGGACTAATGTAAATAAGCCTGTGTCATCCTAACAGCAGTTCTCCCCATTTAATACCATGTTTAAATCTGGCTTAAATCAGGGGATGTCTTTAGTGTGGGATAAATAAAGATAAAACAGCACAGCATTTCCAGAACCCTTTGAAACATGAGAAACCCATGAGCTGTTCTTGTTCAGGAATCAAAATTCAAGGCAGAGGAATTTTTTTTTTTTTTTTTTTTTATTTGACACTTGGATATGGACAGGTTTGTTGATGAGAAACTGAGATGATACTGTTTCCTTGGTACATGAGTCCTGTGAAACTCCTTTTCCCAGTGGTCTTGACCTTGCTCTTCCTTTGGAATATGTAGGCCAAATTGGGTAGAAAATTTTGATAGAAGACATCAAGGCATCTTGGCTATGTCCCTGTGTGTCTTCCTTGTGGTCTAGTAACTATCACTGTAACTATTTTCAGGTGAACCACATAATGAACACAACATATTTAAGGCATTTACTGAAGACTTTGAGGGAAAAGCACCTGGCAATTTATTTGGTCCATAATTCCTGGAACTTCTTCAATTGACTGAGAATACATGAAAATTTGAATAATCTTACATAAGGCCTCAGAAGGAAGGGTGAAGCACACGATGGGAAAGGTGGTGTTGGAGGCAATATGGGTTCAGCAGTACTGGGAACAAGTCCTGTGCTTCAAAGGGCTTGGCTGTGTGCTTCCTCCATGAGGCAAACTAAAAAAAGCCACCTTCAGCTTTCTCACTTTCTCTGCTTTCTAGAAAATTCTAACAAACTGTACCAGCCTTAGAAATGCCTTGTTTGCAGGCAGGATTTTTTAAAATGGATGTATTTATGTGTCAGTTGATAGGAAAAAAAAAAAAAAGGCTAAATCGCAAACATCTATGTGATGAATTCTATGTGCTTGCCTGAGAAATCAGTGCCCTCTTTGATTTTCACAGTGTGTTTTCAATTATTTCTGACTCAGTCTGAGACAGTTTGGATTGTTCAACCTGGAGAAGAACAGGCTCTGGGGAGACCTTAGAGCCCATTCCAGTGCATGCAGGAGAGGTGGAGAGCAACTTTGGAAAAGTGATGGGACATGGGGGAACGTCTCCACAATGACAGAGGACAGGATTGGTTGGGATAGTGGGAAGAAATTCATTACCCAGAGGGTAGTGAGGCCCTGGAACAGGCTGCCCAGAGAAGCTGTGGCTGCCCCATCCCTGGAAGTGTCCCAAGGCCAGGTTGGATGGTGCTTGGAGCACCCTGGTCTAGTGGAAGGTGTCCCTGCCCATGGCAGGGGGTGGGTTGAGATGATCTTTAAGGTCTCTTCCAAGCCAAAGCTTTCTGTGATTCCATGATATGTGCTGAGAGAAGCAGGAAAACACTTTTCTACAGGAAACAAAATGATTCCATAAGTATTTTGTTTGCAGGCAAAGAGTATCATGTGTAAGTGTAATGGATCTGTCAGCTGCAAGTGATTTCTATGTATATAAAGAGAGATCAAAGATATAACCTCCCTAAAATAGCCCTCTTTATGTAATCATTATGAAGTATTACCACAGGCAAGATAAATAGAGGCTCATCATGGTGATAGAAAGTTGAGTTCAAGCCTTATAAGAAAAATATTTTGCTATTATTGCTGTTCATGTATTTTAATTATTTATAGGCATACGATCAAGAACAAGACAGGGTCTTTATATAAAAACTTAGAAAGCTGATATATTTTTCCCTTTTCTTTCTTTAAGGTTTTGACCAGGAAAATGTTTTATTTGGGCTATCTGATAGCAGTTAAAAGCAGGAAGAAAATGAAAATAATATGAGAGGTTTGAGTATTTGACTCCTGTGAAAGGAAGCAACAACTTAATTAGTTTATAGCATGGGGTATCATTTCAATTGCTTTTGCTGGGGAAATAAGATATGAACTTTTAGACTGTGCTTTATAAACAGGTTTATAAATCCCTTGTAAAGTTTCAGTAGGGTTGGAGAAAGCTGATCTTGGAAACATTTTTGCAGTGACCTCAACTTGGATGTGTAGGAGCAAAGATTTAGTGTTGTTTATCAATGTTTCTAGGGCTAAGTCTAAAAAGAGAAAATAGCTAGTAGAGGTTTTAATTCACCTTGTATCCAATAGAGGAATGTTCAGAAGGAGATGCAGCAGTGAGAGGCACCTCTGCTGGCTCCTGCCCCCCTTCCTCAAACCAAGGACTTGTACAGTGCTGTCGTTCTGTCTTTTTTCTTTTCTTCACAGTAGTAATTTAATTATTATTTGGCTGAGCTGCACTTACTGCAGTATCTTTCATACTAATTTAGGCACTTCAGCTCTTGAATGATTAATGTTGACTGTGCTCAGAAATCTCATTGAACCTTTCCAGCCCTGAGATGTGTTGAAGTGTATGAACCGGTTTTGATGTGAAGTCCTGTGTGACAAACAAGAATAACTAATTTGGGCGAATAGATGTATTCCATAAACAGCCAGTGACCTTGCTGTCTTGGCCAGTTTAAGGCTGTGTCTAAGTTTCTGTCTACTGGTTCTCTGGGGGCTCTGGGGTTGTTGCTTTCATGAGTTTTCTCTCCTTCTGAACATCTTTTTGATATTAATCCCCCTCACCTACAATGCTTGCTGTAACTCTAATTCTGATCACTCTATATTCATTCACACCTGTATTTTAACCTTTTCCATCTTGACAGTATTGACAATGCTCACTCCAGTGACATATATTAAACATTTAATTTTAACTAAACCCAGGTCCAGCATTTGCCTCACAGCTCTAATATTCATTAATAAACCCACTGGTATCTACCATTACCACTCTATGTCTGTCCTTTGATCAATTCCTGTTTATAAATAAAAGACATAATTAATGTTTCATTTCAAGCCCAGTAACTCACAGTGGGGAGAGCGCTTGCTCGGAGTTCAGACAGGCAGTCAGATGCACCATGTCCTCTCCATTCACTAATTTGTGTAGGCTGATGAAAAATTGCTTTCCACATGAAATTAAATATCCTAGGAGAGAAGATGTTTTCAAAGCTGTGTGGCAAGAAATGTTCGTACAGTAATTAATATTCAGTGCAGAAGAGAAGTTGGCTGTTAATTTTCACAAGTGTTTTATGATGGCAGGAGTACTTTAATACAGAAAGCACTTCATAGGTACAGAAAATAACTATTATCTGTGAACAACAATAGAAGCTGTACATCAAGCTGTTGATGTAGCAATCCCATTTTTAAGATTTAGTGAGGCTTGCTTTTAATTTTAGTCTCTACCAAGCCTTCCTGACATACCACTGCAATGTCTCTCAGTCTGTTATAGTACTAAACAGTACTCTCCCCTCCATCAATAAACACACCTCTTTATTGTCTTGTCTGTGAGTACAAAATTCAAAAGTAATATTTAGGCAATAAACCTTCATAAAATCTGGTTGTTGGCTCCTCCATTTTTTTTTGTCTTCTCATTGACAGTAGATGTAAAATGAAATAGGAACATAAAATCTGTCCTACCAGCTTTCCTGTGGTTCCTGACACTCACTCTTCCCAGGCCAGGCTCCTCTGGGTCTTCTGAGCAGAGTTGAACACACCTGGGGTCAAGCATCTTTGAAAATACTTGACAAGAGGCAAAATGGCTCCACAGCCCTCCCACAGTCTCACCTGCTTCTCTGAAGGTAAAAAATGTGCATCTCTACCACATGTTCATTATTAATTGAAATAATAACCCATTCCTTTGGTAGAGGAAGGAAAGTTGATAAAGTCTTACTGAGCCATTGGATTTACTTTGGAGAAATAGGTTTGAAAGACTTGTATGAAGTTGCCTTTCGACTTTACTGCATCTAAAATACTAATCAGCTATTTGGTGTCAATGTGGGGTGTTTTCATATGTGTAAAATTTGTATTTGGGGGTTCAATTTTTTTTTTTTTTAATCAGACGCAGTTAACAAATGGCTGCAGGAAAGGCAGAGCACTGTGGGCTGCTCTGTCTGCTTAGACTTGCTTTAATTGCAGTGCCCAGCAAACAATTGGGGTCTTAATTTTTGGTAGAGGATAATAATATTTGACTTTATTTAATGGCAAGTCAGTTGCTGAGGGGAAGCAAAAATCCACTAAAAAAATTATAAAATATTAAAAAGAGAAACCATGTTCCAATGAGTATTTGTGCTGCTCTCCCACACACACTCATGTGTTCTACCTCGGGTCAGGGCCTTGTCATCAGAATTTGATTTAAGTTATGGTCTGATCGCCACAGAAGAGGTGAGGTCAAACCATCCTGTGCCTGGTGGGAACCTTTAGGTCATACAGCATCCCAGAAATGAGTTGAGTGTGATGGGTTATGTTGTGCATCCCCATTAGACCAGCATTTCTCAGAATGGGAAAAAGACCCTGGCAGAGTAAATGAAAATGAGTTCATTGCTCAGGGAGGAGAATTTGTGGTTGGAAGTCTTTAGAAACCACTGCTGCAAACTGCCATGACTTTGCATTTTTGTCTCCAGATTGATGCTTGCAAGTGCCACAATTTAAAGATAATCCAGTTCTTCTGACAACTTTATACCTTCTGGATGCTGTGGTGGCTCACCACTCTAGTGTTGGTGAAACTGGTCTCTTCTCAACATTGATCCTAGTGCTCTCTTCCATCTCCCTCTCTAAATGCCCTGGAGGAATCCTGTGATGGATTACTGCTTTTTGGGCTCTGTCTCAGTCATTAAACCTGGCAGCAGTGAAGGATGGGCATCTCCAAGATCTGAGAAGACTGGGGTGGAATTTCTTCTCAGTCTCCTGTAAATTTGTCTGAAGTTGCTTGGGGAGGTGCCTTACGTGTGCGTGAGACTGGATCAGCCCAGCACAACTGGCCAGAAGAGGACATTATTCCATTTGTGTCTTGACTTCCTGATGTTCTTTTCCTGAGTCTCTGTTGGATGAGAGAGAAAGGTGGAAAGAGCCAGCCTGACCAACCACTAAAGCTGGGGAGTTCCCTGTGAAAAACTGATCTTATGAGAAGAAAAACTCTATTTTAATCTTTTTTAAAAAGAAACATAGTGATGGGGAAAGCAGAAAAAAGAAAGACACAAATTGTTGATATGATTTGAATGTTCTTCAGCAGAACAACAAAAAGAAAGTTTGGTCTTTAAAATGTTGTGCAGAATGAAAACAAGATTTGCCAGTGTTAAAGAAACACTCAGTGGCACATGGGGCTAAATAAGGATTTCTTTTCCTGGATGAGTGCCCAGCCCTGCTGCTGGTCATGTACCTGCATATGCAAAGTGCTCTGTGTAAGGTGGTCCCATCAGGGGGCCTGGAGTAGATGTGTTCTGGTTCACAAAAACATTACCAGTGTCCTGAGGAGAGGGAGACCAGTGGGCATCCAGCTCTGTGTGTCTGGAGAGTGGATATTAATGTAAGGAATTACATTTGGAGTTCTATCAGGTTTTGAGAGCTGAACTTTTGAGACTCAAACAAAACCTGGCCTATTCCAGCACCTCTGTGGAAAGCTGACTTCTTTCTTTGTATTTATTTTTAATCTACTCTCGAGATCTAGCAATGGGATTTCTACCACTTCCTCAGCTGGTGGTTTTGGATGCTCATCTGTTATTTCCAAGATGTTTGCCAGGATCTGAAACAGTACTCAAAAGTGTCCTGTTCTTCCACATCCTAAATTGAAGTTATAGCTACAAATTTTAAAGGTGATCATGAAGATTCAGAAAAAAAAGAAATTAAAAAGAAAGAGTATTTTTAGAACAGCTGTGCTGCAGCCTTTCTCTGAAATAGAAGAATGAGGAAACATCAGTATTTTATTTCAAATAATGAGAGTATCCCTGCTAATGATGGATAAAATATCAATTTTTTTACTCGGTTAATGGCTGTTATTTTAGTATTCATAAAACATGGAAATATTTGCATTTCTCTTGTAATTTTTGGGCTGAACAGAATTTTGCAATTGCCAAATTATGGCAATTCTTTTTTCTGTCTTCTCTTGAGAGAAATAAAACCATATTAGGAAAAGCTCCAGATATTGTTGGTTCTTCCCAGCCAAGAGCTAAAGCATCCAGCCTCGTAGCTAGAGAGATGAACTGGGCTGCAAGATGTGGATACAGACCTGTGCTGTAAAACACTTTGAAACCAGCACCATTTCCTATTTTGCAAAGCAGTTTTTAGAGCTGTCCGAGCGTATCCAGAGAAATCCCAACACCACCTGGCAGGTGAGGGGCACATTTTGAAACATGGCAGCAGGAGAGCTGTGGATCCTGCTATCCAGAGCCCTCTAAATGCACCAGGACAATGCTCAATGTGCTCCAGAGGTTGAGTCTTGTCTGTACTCCAGGGAGGTGATATTTGATGAAATTGCATCTGTGCTTCCTCATGTTATTTATATCCAAAGATATTGCCTTCTGATACAATCTCTGTGTTATCTCTGGTACATACAGTCTCCCTCAGGCTTCTTGGGAAAATGAGGCATTTATGATTTCCCTGGAAAATTAGATTTTACCTAAATACATCCGCACTGATTACAAAAAGCGCTGCAAAAATCTTCATGTTTAGGGTTGCATGAATATTTCCATCCTAATTCTTTGACTGTGACATTAAACCTTTCTGAATTTTTCCTCTGAGGAGAATTTTTTCTCATCCTGATATCTGCCTGAAGACTAATACATGGCTTTTCAACTTTGAATAAAACTTGTTCATCTACTTTTGAACAGAATGGGAAACAGGAATAGTATTTTTCTTATTATTAAATAAGCACAAGCAAATAGATCTCACAGCTCAGGTTATATCTTTGGTTGTATAGAGCACCATCAGCCACAGCTTGAATACATTTAGAGGCTTTAATAATTTATAGTTATTTTTAAGGGAACTTTAAGGGATAAATTAACCCTTAAAGGGTTAAACAGAATTTGGAGTATTTGAGTCTGGACCAGATGACCCCACTGTGGTCCTTTCCAACTTAATCCATTCTGTGATTCTCTGATTCTGTAATAGTTTTTTCTTGCTTTAGACTTTGTGGTTCTTTTAAAGAAAGTTTTCTTATGGCTAAAGAGAAAACACAGAGGGTTTTAAACTATTACTTCAAATGTGACTCCATGTGTAAAAACCAAACCAAACCAAACCAAAAGACTTTTGGGTAGAAATTTGGCAGTTTAGTAACTGCTTTGTATCAAAAAATGGCACCTTATGTCCTGTAGGCCACAACATCATCTCAAAGACAGTGGTTTGTATAAAAGCAACCTAATCTCTAATTTCTGTTGAGACTATTCAGCCTCTTTTATCTGTATTAAAGTACCACCTTAGGGGAGCACAAGAGGGGTTTGGTCCAGGAATTTCTTTTGCTAAATAACAAAACTGTTATAACAAAAAATGGCAACAGTTTTGTTGTGGAAAAGAACTGGGGCAGATCTTGGAAAAGCACGATCCCTAGCTCAGTGCAGGTGATATTTTCAGCAGGAAACGTTTTGGGTTTGATCATTGGCAGGATGCTCAGAATTGACAAAATGCTTGGAAGTTGCAGGATTCGTCTGGATTTGTATTGCTTTGCTCTGTAGGAAAGGGGCCAGCCAGGAGATCTCTCTGTCTCCACAGAAGGAGGAAAAAGTGCATTTGGCCAGACAAGATGACTGCTACTGAAAAGAAGCATCTATGCCAATTTGCTGTTCCTCATATTTGTTGAAATGTAAGGGAACAAATTCTACTTCACTTGTAAGTCACCAGCAGTGCATGAAGTCATGCACTTCATGTGGGGCACTTCATGTGCACTTCAAGAGTGGGGTATTTTGAGTTTTGGCAGCTGTGAATGGAGAAGGAAATTGTTTTCCAGATTTATATTATCTGTCATGGTTCCACCTTCCCATTTTTTCCTATATAGCTCTTGTGAAGAAGGGCAGCCTTTAAAAATTAATAAGTGCAGTAATGATAAATGCTACAGTAGACGGGAAGGGAGGGGAGATTAGTTTAAAGGGAGACTTGGCAATCATACAGAAACATCCTGAAGCAAAAATTTAGACTTTTTTTATGAAAACCAGACCACTGCATCTAAAACACTTGAAACAGAATATAGAGCCCAAGCAACTGAAAGTTAATTTCAATTTTTAATGATAACATTACTGAAATTTATCAAGCAAACTTAAGCAAAGCACTTGCTTTTCAACAGCAGTATCTGCTTCATCCTCAGTATATATTTGAAAAGCTCTCTGTGCCTGCTAAGACAGAGCTGCAGCATTGCTTGTTGCTGGCTTCCAGCTGTCCCATCCAATGTCATCTGAGCATCGTTGAGCTTTGTGAAGAAGTTCTAACTTACTAAAAAAACCCAGCACCTTCCAATTTCATGTGTTAAATTGTTTAAAGTACAAAGGGAAAAAAAGAGCATTGGAGATGTATGTTGGTAAAGCAGAGGTATGGTACACCAGCTTCTGTGAAATTCAATGGATTTGCATGCATAACTAGAAATATGTCTAGCAAAGTGTCTTAGCACAAGTGTTTTCTAGCACTCTGCATATTAAAAGTAGAGCCTGGTTGAAAATTCTTACATGAAAATGGTCACCAGGTTAATTGGATAGAGGGGGAAAATACATAACCACAGAATCACAGAATGGGTGAGGTGTGAAGGGACCACAGAGGGTCACCTGGTTATCTTTTCACATTATCTTTTCACATTCCCCTTCACACCTCAGGGTTATCTTTTCCACTGGCTTCAGGAATCCCCATGAACACAGGTGCACACCTATTCCTTCATGAGGTCCAAAAGAATTCCTTAATGAGAAGCATGCTAAAACCCATTACTGTAAATCTGTTGTTTCATGGAAATAACTAAGCTGGGTGTGCTGATAGTTCACATGCTCCTCTGTCGTGCTGCTTATGCCAAATTAAATATGCTTTTGGACATCAATTAACTTCTCTGGGGTAGTTCTGCCTATTTTGAGCACTTTAGTGGGCACCCTGTAGAGGTAGTGAACCAGCAGTGTTAGAGATCAAGAATTTGACTCTGCTTTGGAAGCAGTACAGTTTATTCTTTCACTGCAACACTATTGGTGTGCCTGGACAGAGTTTTACTCTGTAGCATTTGTCACTATGGAAGTAGGCAAAAGCTGCAGATTTTACTCCTTAGATTTAGTGATTTAGCACAGCAAAGGAAAAACTGCCTGAAGCCTGTAATGGAAGCCTTTGCTCCTGTGAAGTGCACCAGCTTGTATTACTTTGGAAACTTGTCCCATTATTGTTAATGGAATCTGTTCTTAAAATCTGTTTCCCCAAATGCTCAACAGATACAAAGCATCACACAACAAGATTTATAATTATAGAGAGATGTCTCTTCTCCTTTTTGTACTTTGTAGTTTATTTGTGCTTTCTCCATTATACAGAAACATATGGAAGAGAATAAATAGAAAAAATCAAATCATGGGGGAAGGCAGAGAGAGATTATGAGACACAGCCAGAAGAGAGAAGGTGTTGTTTCCATGTATGTCACTTCCATCATTACACTACATCAAGTCAGTTTATAATCTGTCTCCTTGTTTATAAGAGCATCACAGTCTTGGCCAGAAGATGATGGACTGGAACACAGACTCCCGAGCTGACAGCAATGACAACCTCCCTGCTGGAGCCAGGATGGCCCAGCTGCCTTTCTGGGTCTTGTCCCAAGTGGTGAGAGAAACACACTGAGTGTGGGGCAAGGTGGTTCTTGTAACAATGCACAGGAGGTTTTACTGTGCAGGACATTCCACAGAGTTTCAAGCTTTCAGTTTGATTGTCAGACCAACTCTTTTATAATGAAGGCCAGAGACTGAAAGAAATGGGAGGAGAAGGAAGATGAAGTATTTTTGTAGCCAAGAATTGAATCACGTCCCCAGTACTGACTTTTCCTTGTAAACTAGCCCTGGTTAGTACAAGGCTCTGGGAAATTAAAATAGGTCCTCATGGATAGCATGGACTTAGAGCCCTCCATCAGCTCTGTTTGAGCTCAAAAATATCCTTGAAACACTTTTAAGATACATAACTTGCATAAAATGGTGCAAATAATAAAATATTGCAAATATTTTGAAAAATTTGAGCTTGTTCATTTAATTACTGTGTGTCGCTGAAGGCCAGTGGGAACAGAGAGAATTTAGATAGGAAGATCTGAAGCACAGAAGCAAGTTGAATTTTTTCAAATCTCTCTGGTGCAATACAGAAACCCTTGTAATATTGATCCCTTGCTTTGTATTAGTTTAAGTGGTAGAAATGCCCCTTCTGAAAATTTATGAAAGTACTTGAGAAATATCAAGACTTAGCTGTAGGATTATTGTTCCCATTGATTCTAATTTAAAGTGACTCATCTGCTTTCCTTTCTGTTAAGGTATGAGATATCTTCATTTTGTCTACAGATCCACTTCTCAGCTTGCAGCTGATGAAATGTGTACCCTTTGCCTTAAGAATAAAGGCAGCACGAAACATTGAGCATTAGCTGCCAAAATAGCTTCTGCACTGTTGTGTTTAGGACTTGCTTTGTAGAAAATTGTTTCTTTTCACTGTAATTTTGCTGTTACAAAGAGGAAAGATAGCGGCACATTCTGCCGGAGCAGGGCAGTCCATTAGAAATTTCTCTCTTTGATCAGAGAAAATGCATAACTAATTGCACTTTATCTTGTCACCCAGTGGATTGAGGCACTTCAGGTTGCAGTGGCCTCTGTCCTTTTGAGATGTGGTATAGCCTGATATTGATCCTTTCACTTCTAATTGAGCAAAACTTCTTCGTTAGCAACCTGTAAAATGGTAGTGATAATTGTTACCCAGCCAGGAGCAGTGTTATGAAGTCTAATTAGTGAATGTTTTGGTGCTCAAGGGGGCAAAAAAAAAGAAGTACAAATGCTGCATTGATTTTTCTCTTTTAAGACTGTATTAATTCTGCTGTTTTTGAATTGTTCTCGGGCTTTCATGTACGAGGTGGGCAATCTAAGTGCGCTTTCCAATCCTAAAATACTGTGGGTCTCAACCAATATTAAGTACAAAGGCTTTTTCTCACAAATGTAAGGAAAATAGCACTTCAGAGCCCTTCTCTGCCTTTCAGCAGGATGTTCTAAAGGGAAACTACTTTAGATAGAGATGCAAAACAAATCATAGCACTTCAATAACTGCCTCATCTTGTTGTTTAAGGATGTAACTTTGCACTTGTGAATTTTCCTGTAAGTTTGCAAGGTATACTCAAGTAAAGTGTGTCCAAGACAGACAGTGTTTCCTGCCTTTCTGACAAGCTTGGATGATTCTATCTCTGTTCTGTCTTTGTTCTTTCTGGTTTTCTTTTTTTTTTTTTTTTTTTTCCTGAAGTTTCTGTCTTTGTCAGTACTTCAGCGCTAAATTAGATTTACCACAGCAAGCCTTCCAGTAGACTGCATGGACTCTTCTTCCAAGAGTTTTCTCCTTATAAAAATGCACATTGAAGTACTGTTACACAAAGTATAGGTAAGCTTCACAAAAAAAAAAAAAAAAAAAAAAAACAAACTGCAAGTTGTGTGCTGCTGGAAAAACATCTCTGAGCTTGATGTTCTTGGGGGAGTTGTCTGCTGGTCAGAAGTGCTGTAGCCCCATCTCTGTTTTTTTTCGTGCTGAACTCTGTTAAAAATATCTTCCTTAAAGAGTGCTTTTTCCAGACTGTCATGGATTGGGAACAATAAAAAAAACCCAACATATTGCCAGTGAAATTATAGCCCTGATAATATGAATAGTTGAATAGAAGAATCAGTGGAAATGCATTGCTGCCCAGTCTGAGATTCCAGCACAGAGCCAGGTAAAGGGCTGGCCAGTGATCTTGGCCTGATCTGGCAGATAATTTTAGCAGAGTGTGTGGTCACTTCATGCAGCAGCATGACTGGGATTTCAGAATTGTGGCTCTAGATTCTGTTGTGAATTGTTACCTATAAGAAAAGGTAAATGAGAAAAGCGACCTCTTTGCCTTCTCTCTGTCCATCCTCTTCCCTCACTGCAGTTGAAGAAATCCATGTGGGAATTGTGTCTATTGCTGTAGCCTGATATCCAAACACGTGATAGTGAGGGGGCACTGCCTGAGAAAAGCCTGGCTTAACCAAAGCCAGCCTGGTGTTCTCTTTTAGGAAGGGCATGTTTCAGCTGGCAGAGGTGAGATGGCAGCTCTGTGCTGTTCCCAGGCAGCACCCCTTTCCATCTTGTGTACATAAAATAATGGATGGGCTGATTTTTACTTGCTGTAGGTCTGATAAAGTAATCATGTAATGGCAGAAGACATTTCTTCCACATCTTTCCATTTAGAAACAGTTTAACTTTGGGATTTTGTTCACTGCTGTCTATTATTTTCTCTGCCTATGCATTGATGGGTAAGAGCATCTCCCCTGTACCTTCTCCTGCTGAAATGAAAAATTTGCAAGGACATCTTGAAGTTTAGCAAGGTGATTATGGTTTGAATTTAATTATTAGACAGGCCATAATACAGTTATTATTTAATAATATCATTACTTCGCATTAACTTCAGAAACCATTAAGGAAAAAGAAGAGTGTTTAAATATTTGACCATAATTTTGACAGACTAATCCTTGCCTGGAGCAAGGGCTTCTCTTAGCTGTTCTGTCATCCTAAGATTATGCAAGCTCCTCCTTATTTTAATTTTTCCCTTGATTAATTCTACTTTGTTTATGAATTTGTTATTTGTGGCTGACTCCCCAGGATGCTAATTGCTACTGTAAACTACAGATACTGCTGAGCTAATGTATTCTCAAAGTATCGGGAAAAGATGTATAATTAAAAAATGAACCACTGATTTGTAATTTTCAATTCTTTCCAAAATATATCATAAAAATACCTTATTCTTTGGTTTTGGTTTGTATCTTATTTATCTGAGAAAACATCAATCTTTTCTCTATTTATATCTATGGAAGATGAGAATGGATCTGGTAAAAGAAGAGGAATTTTTTGGTATTTGGTCTTGTATTTGATATGTTTCATATTATAGTTATTAAAAAGACAGTATGACCTCACATATTCCAGGAAAAAACTAGAGGTTATCTAGAGTATAATATTTAGGAATTGGGTCACAGACAAAATCATAATTTAGGTGAAAAGAATAGAAAAAAATGATGACATAAAACTTACAAATTCTTTGCATTTTATTTTCACTGCTGACTTTTTCTTACAGAAAAAAAATTACATGATCAGTGGAGTGCAGATCAGTTCCAAAAAATACAAGTGAAGGTACCAGTCCTTTCACAGGGAAAGTTACTCTGTTGGGTAGTGTGATGATCTGGATGAGGATCAGGAAAAGTTTGTGTTGCTACTTTGATCTTGCAGACCAAGCCAGAGAAGTTTCCCCTGCAGAGGTTGGCTTTTGGTGGAGGTCTCTATGTGGACACCCAGGTTTTGTGAAACTTTCATATGGCCTGAGGCAAATCAGTTTAATCACTTGGACTCAAAATTTTTATCTTACCAAATGTAGGCATGTTCGTGTTTCTCAGCTGTTATAAGATCTCTTGGGGAGCTCTCCTTCCCT
Organism: Vidua chalybeata; assembly: GCF_026979565.1. Lineage (NCBI taxonomy): Eukaryota > Metazoa > Chordata > Aves > Passeriformes > Viduidae > Vidua > Vidua chalybeata. Next base: position 148,407,216 of record NC_071530.1, on the reverse strand, counting down.
GCCAAATGTCAGAGAAATTTTTATAGTCACTGATTTTCACTATTTCTAATAGGTTTTAATAGGTTTCTAATAGGTTTTCCTACTTCAGGATGGATTTTGTCTCCCTTCTCCACCTTTTCCCAAAATATGACTTGTCTGTTATCCCACCCTCAAGCAGAACCTTATCTTCATCCTCTGGGCAATACTGAGATTTTATTTCCTTTCTTGTGGCTGGACAGTGGATTGCTGTGTGGCAGTGAGAGGTGCTCTGTAGCAGCCTTTCCCCTTCTTCAGTTTTCATTAAATACCTTAATTAGCATGTCTCTGCCTTCAGGCTGCCTTTTCTTATTGGAAGAAACTACTGAAGAAACTCCTGTTAATACTTTCTATGCCAGATTATCTCAAATATTTAGACACACTTGTCTTCAATATTTGATTCTTTTCTTTATGTGAACATTGGAGATCTCATTGCTCTTTACAGCTCCCTGACAGGAGGTTGTACCAGGTTGGGATCAGCCTCTTCTCCCAGGTGACCAGTGACAGGATGGCCTCAAGCTGCACCAGGGGAGATTCAGGTTGGAAATCAGGAAGAATTTGTTCACTGAAAGGTTTGTCAGGCTTTGGAAGGTTCTGCCCGAGGGGGGGTGGTGACATCACTATCCCTGGAGGTGTTCAAGGAACAACTGGATGTGGCACTTGGTGCTGTGGTTTAGTTGACATGGTTGTGCTTGGTCAAAAGTTGGACTCAATGATCTTGGAGGTCTTTTTCAACCTTAATGATTCTGTGATTCTACTGATTAAAGAAACAAAAGAAAAGGGTGGTCAGACCAGGTGCAGTGTCCTCCTCCCACCAGGGCCTCTGGCTCATCCCAGTCCTCCTCTTATACCCACACTCTGAGTGGGTGAGATCAACAAGCAAGCAGCTGCAGTTAAAAGCAGGGTGTTACTTCTCAACAAGGAACACACAAATCAGCTGTAAAATAGATGATGATCCTTATAGGAGTTGCTTAGATGGCTGTGACTCTCCCCAGTGGGGTTTACAGAGTTTAATAATCAGGGCAAAAACATATTTGGCTGTGGGAGCAGACAGCCCTGTAGTGGTAGCATCTGTCAATTGCAGGATTTTCATTTACAGCCCCAAAGAGCTGTGCTGGGACACCTCTCATCGGTGAATTGCTGAAGCAAAGGTGCTAATAGCTCATTATACTGCAAACAGGTGGTTCAGGCTCTTGCTGTTGTAGCTGGAGAGCCTGCAAAAATGGGATGATTCACTAGGCAGGCACCGCTGGCCACTCCAAAGTCTGTGTGTTTTCTGCATGTATCCAAGCAAAATGCTGCTTGTGATGTTTGTCCAGGAGCTAGGGCTGGGCACTGTGTTTTTATGCTGTGTTTGGGCTGAGACTTTGAATTTTCATTGGGAAATATTAACATGTTGTAATTTCCTGAGGATGAAGCAATTACCTTAATAGATGCTTCTGTCACATTGTGTGGTCTAGATCCTGCCACTTGCCGTCCCTTTCACAGTGTTGCCTTCTCTAAAATGGAATATTAACCACCAGAGTCCTGCAGAGTGTTCAAAATAGTGGAAAAGTATTATATTGCATATTAATGCAGCATAATAACGATAATATTCTAGTATTCAGAGATCAGAGGCTGACTAGGTTTGTGCAGAAGGAAGAAGAATCATTATTTCATTATCTTTATTTAGTTGTGCAAATGGGAAGTCTGTGTGGTTTAACATTCCTCTCCCCACCTCTGGCTTTTTGTTTAACTTGGGTCCAAATAGGCTGATTTCTAGACCCTTGATTGCTGATACTTCATTTTTCTGATAACTGGGTTCTTATGGCCCTTGTCCTCCTCTCTGACACCATGCAGTATTTTGAACTTCAGGCCCAATAAAGAAATACTAACTTTGCTGGTACTGAAATCAAAGCAAACGTTAAATCAGGATGTGCCCAGTAACTATTTAACTTGATTAGCATTTTGACTGCATTGGAAACCTGAAAAGTGCTTGATAGATGCAATATAAAGCTTTGCAGTGGCAGCAAAAGATATTACTTGTTTAATGTCAGCACTAAATAATGTAATACTGTTGTCAAATGTCAATTTTCATTGCTGCTTTCAGTGCAGTTTCATTTCTGGAAAATTAACCCATCACAGTTTCAGAAATTGTTTCAGCTTTTCCTCAAAAAAGTAATCTTTAGAGGGAATATTCTGAAGAAGAAAGGCTCCTTCACTCCAGTCACCAAGTTTTGAAATCCTTAGATTTTATTTATTAAGGTCAACAGGGAGGGAATAAATCTCAGGCTTTCAAGTTTTAAGTTACAATTTTGAAAATCTTGTGATCCGAGACTGTTCCATGGGAAAGAACTGCAGCTCTCTGCTTTGCATCATTAATGAAGTATCAGACTTCTCATGTAAATAATATCCTGTCTTAATTAGAAAGTATTTAACCAAATATTTAAATCAGGGCAAATGTAGGGAAAAATAACATCCTGATTTAATTAGAAAGCAATTAAGATTCACTTCAAGTCTGAGAGGTGAGGGAAGTATTAGAAAGTGTGGATGGACTCCTTGGGAACATCAGCTCCTGGAGAGTGGCTGTACAAAAAGAGATCCATGGAATGGTTTGGGTTGGAAGGGACCATAAAGATCATCCAGTTCCAGCCCCCTGCAATGGGCAGGGACACCTTCCACTGTCCAAGGGTGCTCCAAGATCCATCAAAGCTGGCCTTGGACACTTCCAGGGATCCAGGGGCTGCCACAGCTTCTCTGGGCAACCTGTGCCAGGGCCTCAGCACCCTCACAGTGAATAGTTTCTTCCCAATACTTTGCCTTCTGTTCTCACTACGAAAAGCCTCTGCCTTTGTATGGACACATCAAGTACCTTAAATTGATTTTATTTGAAATTAAACCCTGTCTCCTTGGGTCGCAGCTTTCCTTAAATATGTTTGTGTCAGTTGTTTGTGTACACACATTACAAATATTTCTTCAGCATATTTTATACTGGCATAATTTAATGGCTTTTTTTCAAAGTAAAAGTGAGTATTAGCCTGCTAAATTGCATTACTGCTTGGGAATTCCCTTTGGTAGTTTTTCTTAGTCACTAAAAATACCACAGTAGTCTAAAGCTGCATTTTGCTTAAACACAGTCTTTATTCCACAAAGTGGGGCACAGGATCCTCAGCTATAATGTGACTATATCAGGTTGTGCAGATGGAAGGAGAATTTCAGTCTCTTTATTCGAGACAGTTTCAAGGTGAGGTCATGATTTGTGTGGCTGTAAATCTCAGCAGTGAGGCTCTTGGTCAGCTTTTCTTTGATTCATCATCCAAACATGTTGGTTATGAGACACCGCAAAGCCAATTTGCTTTGGAGTCAGTGTGTGGCTCTCTGATTTCTGAAAATGAGGCTGAAAGAGGGTTAGGTCAGGAAAAGTAAGACTGAATGGCAAAGTCAAATCCCCAAGGAGTCAGGAAATGGAGAAATTAAGGCTTCTTGTATGACTCTGAATCTTGATGGACATTGAAGCTTTTCATAGGTTCCAGTTAATGGCCTGGCTCAAAATACAGATGTGGGACCTACCATGGTTAATTCTTATTATTTTACATGTGAACACATTTTGGTTGAGGTCTCCTGACTTTTCTTTCATTATCTTACATGTGGAATCTATTGGGAAAGCCACATTTATGTGAAGCTGACAGGACTCCTGGGCTTCCTTTCCTGAGACTTACTGTGTGTGGGGCAGCACCTGAGGGAGGTTTGGAGATGTTTGACAGCCATCCTGCTTTATTCCCACTCCTGCCATTGCTGAGACCTTGTGAGCAGTGTCCTTTTCCCTTCTGGAATGGACACACTACAGTTGTGGTCCTTAAGAGAGCTTTAGATGATAAAGTCTTATACAGCTTTTTTCTTCCCTGGGTATACACGCACAGTTGTTCTTTTATTTGTTCTGTGAAAACATGTTGTGCCTCTGCTAATTGTTCTTATCCCTCTCAAAGTTTTCTTGACAAAGTCCCTTCTGCCTGAGTTTGTGGGAAAGAGAGGAGGAGGAAAGCAAGCAAACTCAGGATTCCTGCTGACTTGCATGGCAACAGCAATCTCCTTCCAGTTCAGAATTTATCAATTCTGTGGCTGTGTGAATCAATTTATCTGCTGCATGCTGTCAACTTATTATTAAGAAAGTGAAAATGAGTGCTAGATAATCACTCAGAACAGCTTGGAGCAGCCTTGGTAGTCACAGAAATAAAATTATGGAAGAAATGTTCTCTTGATACAATGCCTTGAGATGCACTAATGTGCCAAGTGACCACACCAAGAAGTTGCTTTCAGTCAGTGCTAGGATATTTTTCTCCAATTTTGAATGAAGACTTCTGTGAATTTAAGAGAATTTCAGGAGAATATGTTGATTTACATCTCTGATCAGCTTAGGGTTCAATGTTAGGCTACACATTTGAAACAAAAAGTACAAACCCAAGAACCACTGGGGCCAGAAGGGGATCCAAGGCTCTCAACAACTTTTTCAATTTTAAAACTCATAAAGGAAAATAACTCCTTACTTTATACCTTAAATAGTTATGGTCTCCATCATTGTCTACAAGGAATATAAACATGACAAAGGATGCAACATAGGCACTACAAAGACATAAACAACAGCTGAAGGAAGATGGAGATTCATGTGGGAAAAAAGTTTTAGAGCTGCTGTTACCAGGACATTACTATTCTTGATTCAAAAAAGTATTTTTAGGGGGTGCCAGAGCATTTCCCACTTATCCCAAGATAGTACATTAAAACTCATTTTGTAACTGTCCTTATCTCTGGAAAACATTCTTTGAAATCGTGTGGTTTAGGAATGGAGACTTGGTGGATCTCTATAAAACCTCTTGTAGGGATTCTGACTGTTCACATTCAGGTGATTAATAATTAATTAAAATTTAACTTTTGTTTATTAATGGGAAAACCTGGAAGGCAAATTAATGAGAATGAGACAGCAGAGGAAAATCAACCTTTTGCAGCATATAGAAAGCAACCAGAAAAAAACCTCAATATTTTCTACAATGTGAAGTTATGCAGTGTGTGGATTGTGTGCTTCCTTTAAAATAGAATGGTAATTATAATAAAAAGTCTCTGACCATCCTGGTCTAGTGGAAAGTGTCCTTGCACATGCAAGGATGGTTGGAACAGGATGATCTGTGAGGTTCCTTCCAACCCAAACCATTCTGTATTCTGTAATATTAATGGTACAGAGAAATTGTTCATTGTGCTGGTAATTCACCAGAAATTGACAGAAAACCTCTGGAGAGGTATCAGTGACGATAAGTATAATATCTGCAAAGATTGGGTAATGAGAAATAAGAGGAACTTAAGTAAAACTGGAACCAGAAAAGATTTGTAATTACTTCTCAACTAGGAATATATTAGTTTTGCTTAAAAAGGATATTACCAGAAGGAAATGGCATATTATCCTTTTATCCCTTTTTTTTTTGGTGTTGTTGTTTTTTTAATGTAGATAAAAAAGGATGTTTTACATTTAAATTCTAGAAATACAGAATTGCTCCATATCTTGACACTACAGGAGCTTGTTCAGCCAGTGCCAATGATGCAGCATCAGGAATGGGGACACAGAGGTGCCCTCTGACTTCATCACTGGATTGTACCAATGTCTCTTCAAGAGAACACCCCACTGAGACTGGTGCAGATATCCTGTGCTTGAATCTGCATCTTTTCTGGTCAATTAAAATTACTGTTCTGTAAATGCAGGGTAAAATGTTGTTTGTCTCTGCTAGTAGGTGCTGAGTGTATGTGGGATATTGGGTAGAGCTTATGCTGTGATAATCAGTTAAAAAAAAAAATCTTTGAACCCTTCAGATTGAAGCCTGCTTATCAGTTTGGTTAAGGCTTCTTTACTAGCTTCAAGTCCACGTGGTTTTTTCCCTGTTTTGAACATGTTTGATGCTACCGAGAGTTTTAGAAAACAGCTCTGCTAACCAAAACCAAAGCATAACATTAGAGAGAATAAAACTGTTAAGATTATTGAGGCTATCAGACAAACAACCTGGCAGGCAATGTTTGCTGATATATAGGAAATAACCAAAAAGAACTCCAAGATGCTGCTAAGATAAATCCAGTGTCTGGGGTTTTTTTACTAGTAGAGGTTAAAAGTACAACAGGCATATGATTAAGAAGTGATGGACATGAAGCTCTCTAATACCTTCATGGCTGGCATGTAGCATATGAGATTAAATTTCAGCGGTGAAGAGCAGATAGAAAAATATTTAGCTGTCTCTCCATGTTGATATTTGGTTGCAGAGACTATCCTTCAACACCTGAGAAAAAGGAGGTTGGTTATAATATAGTGGTGGTTCGGAAAACTGATTTTTTTCTGTTTCATCTGAGGGAGTCACAGTAGTTGAGACTACGCTTGGTTTGCTTTAAGTATTAAATACTTAGGAATAATTAAGACTTGACAAAGCTTGTAGCTTGCATTACATTGAGCTGGTAAATTGATTTATAGGTTAGAGAATTTTGGTACAAAATTGTATGAAATCAAAAGTTCCTTTTACTTCCTGGTAGGGTCTTGTTTCTGCTGTGCTAATTATGCCAGAGTAGTTTGGAATTTGAATTCCTGGACTCCTTTCAGCTAATTTTTCTTTTGACAGTTTCAGGATTTTATGTGCATCTTTAGGAATTAATGAACATGCTTTGGCTGTATTCAAAATGTTGTTTAGGACAGTGAATGAAAATGTGCTGAAACTGAAGTGCCCTTAAATTTTTAATTATTCCACAGTGGTTTAAATAAACCTGTATATTTAGCTTGTACTTTAACATTGTTTTGAATACAAGTCCTTTCCTGAATTTTTAATTTTAAGATTTGACTTTTTACAGTGTGGTTATGTCTGAGCACCCCCTGTTTGTTTTTTGTTTGGCTGACAGCACTCTCCTAAATTAGGGAGGAACTTTTATCTCTGCTGTGCAGCTGAGAAGCAAGGGGAGAGAATTCACGGCATGCCTCAAGGTGTGCAAGAACACTGTGACAGAGCAGGGAAAGAAGCCTGGGTCCCCCAAGTCCTTGACTAGAGCAATGTGACTAAATCTTGCAGTTGTGAACTGCCTTCTTGATTTGTTTCTTTACATGCAGCCTTTCAGTCCCACTTGGACTGAGGAGTGAGAACTCATTTTAGGTATGGACATTTCCTCTGACTCTGATTAGGGCCAGAGAGAAACTGTTCAATGAGTATGAACAATTGCAGCCAGCACTTGCAACTACTTCTTGTCTCAATGCTGGGAAAAAAAATGAGCCAGAGCTGACTAGTATTGCCTTTTATTAAGCTTTATAATCCCCATTGAACTCAATGTCTGAGTTCCCTGGGCTAGCATTTGTTATCCCAACTCTGGGCTAAACCATCCTTCTTCTCCAATTATAGGCCTTGGCATCAGTGGTTTTTATAAATCTTCTTCTTCAAAATTTTTTTTCCCTATGGATAAGATTGGGATATTGAATGACTACCTTTCTGTAAGCTAATCTAATAATGCAATGATTTTCAGACTCTTAGGTACAAAACTAGAGAAAAGCCTCTTTAGACTTCCTACTTAATAAGATTTACAGTGTTTGTTATTATCCACAAACTTAGTTTCGTTCCTTGCTTGGACTATGTTCACTTCACAGTCAGGCTTCTTAAATTAATGCCTGGCTCTTTTTCCAGCAGTTTCTCATCTCTTCTAATTGGCCACTCTGGTCACATTGTGCTCCTGCACTTCAGTGCCGACCTGCCACTGCAGCCAGGGTTCATCTGTTAACCTCCATTGATCCTCACCTTTCTGTCCTTCAGCCCTTCCCATTCCATCCCACCAGCTCTGCTCTCTGCTGCCAGTACAGAACTTCCAGGGCTCATCCCAATCTTCTTCATGTACACAACTATCTGAGAAAGAAATGGTTTATTTAATTCAGTTTACCTTGTTTAGGTGAAAACACCTTAAAAAAGCTGAGCAAGGTCCAGCAGTGTCTTCTTTCAAATAAAGCTCTGATCTTTTTGCAACTTTTAGGATGTCAAATGTTGAAATTATAGCTTTAAGAGCAACATTAAATTCTGTAATATTCATCTTCTGCATCCTGTGAGATTTATCTACAGAAAAAAATGTCATGTATGTTAGCCTAATTTTCAATTACATAACTAAAGTGACATAACTTGCTGACACACATTTTTACTATGTAACTTCTCCTCTGTAAAAACATATTTTTTAAAATCAGATCCTAATTATATCAATAATGGCCAACACACACCTACTTCACTTTTCTTCATGTAGGTGGTTGTTTGTGCTTTCTAGCAGAAAGACTGTGGTCTGTTTACTTCTATTTTTTGTATTTCCTCCTTTTTAAAATAATGCTGTAGACTTTACTCCTGTTTATCTTACCTTACACTGACTTAACTGCATTGACTCCAAGAGAGTTAACCATAATCTTCACTTATGTAGGAGGTAGATTGTGCACATTTAGCTAATTCTCTAGGTGTCTGGGCTCAAAATGTAGTGTAACGGATCTTAGTCACTGCTGTGTTTTCATGCAAACTGTTAAAACAACACTTTATTTGCAGAATTTCTCAAAGCAATGGAAAATAAAGACATTCAAGAGCATGCTTTTGGCTACAGAGATGCAAATCTAAACATGTGCTGATTTCACTGTGAATGGTCCTGGAAGAAAGGAAGGAACTTTGGTGAGGTCAAGGACACTCCACAATACCAACGGCCAAGAAACATCTCCATCTGTGTTTACTTTCTAAATATTTTCTTAATATTTTTTATGCAGCCTTTTCTAATTTTATTCTCCATGTGGAGCTGAGGTAGGTTAAGCAGGACCCCTGCAAGTGCAGCTGGGAAGCGCTGGAGTGTCGCTAGCAGGAAAGATAAACCAGAGCACTTTGTCACTCTCTGGTTTTAATCCCAAACAGAAACCAAAGCTGTAAGTAGTGCAATGTGTTTAGACAGAAGGATGTAAACATGAACTGGTGAAGAGACAGCTGGGAGCTGCTGGGTCGGGTTCAGAGGGCAGATTCTGTGCTGGGTGTCCCTATGCAAGGAGCTGGAAGAAGCCTCACCTGGACTGACACTGACACTGGTTAAGGTCCTCACAGGGGACCTTAACCATCTCAAAAACTGCTGGAAGAACATCAGAGCAGCACAAAAGTAATAGGGGAGGCTCATGGAGTACATTGGTGCCAGCTTCCAGACACAGGTGATTGAGGAGCTGATGGGTGGTCATGATCTGCCTGGGCCTGACCCTTTAAACAGAGAAGAACTAGTTAGGGCTGTGAAAGTCAAGGGAAGCCTTGGCTGCAGTGACCATGGGATGGTGGAGCTCAGGATTCTGAGGAGATGAGAAAAATGGTGGTTTCACTGCCCTGGATTTCAGGAGAGCAGTTTTTGACAGTTTCCCATAACATCTGCACGGACAAACTGGACTACAGAACCGGGCTGTGAGGTGGACTGGGATGTAGGGTCTGACAGACTCCAGTTCACACAACAAACCTTCAGAAAGCCTAATGGTCCTGTCTTTCCCATGTGTATTCTTGGGTACTGCTCACTGTCCAAGAAGAAATTTGGAGAAAGTTTTCTGTGTTAACTAATTCACCCCTGCCCACTGTTGAGTCGCTCCCAGAAATTCTTCAGAGTTGCATGGGGAACTATAACTTCACACAACATGATTTTATGTGGAAAAGGAAAATGAGGGAAACAGCTGTTAGTGAAATCTCTTGGTCCACAGACCAGCCTGCACTGAGACGCACTGGGTGTAGTTATTTAAAATGACATAAAACAGTCTAGGAAGCACAACACAGAAATGGAATCAGAGGCTGCACCTCGTGTTCCACTTAGCAGGGGCAGCAGCAATGTCTTCAGGCCCATGCTCTGCTCAAAGGAGCTGCAGACTGGTTTTGGCTTCTGCCTCTCGCATGATACAAAGATTAACATGCTGCTTTTGTCTTCTGACAAAAGACATTCAGACATTCCCTTTCCTGCTTCCTCATCCCCTCTGTCTTCAGGCTGCTTCAGGTCTTCTGCCTGGCTTCCTTTAGCTCCCGTTTGTTTTCTAATGCTGCCTTCTTTCTTAGCTGGTAGTGAATACTTTTAATGCTCTTCTATTTGTTGTGAGGATGTCTGGATGAGGCCCCTGCCATTCCATTCTTACACTGCCATACCAGAAAATGATCCATCATTCCCTGTTTCCAGGTTTTGTCTCTGCTCCACAGGCATTGTTGAATTGAGATAGCTTTCTGGGAAACCAGGCTGCCAAATGAATAAATATGTGAGAGGGTGAACAGTCAATCAGTTTTATGAAAAGCTCTGAGTCCAAGAAGATGGAAAAACTCCTAGTTCTTGCAGACCTCTGACTGGATCTTTCCTCCCTTTTACATCCAATACAAGCTAATATGGACTTGATGTCTCTTTATAAAGCATTGCATTTAAGAAGATCTTTGGAAATTATCTCTTTTTCTGTAGAGAACTCTTTGTTAATGGCTGTTTTGACCCAACCAAATTAGATCCCTGTCAGACACTCCCTGCTTTTCCAAAAGCAACTCAGATATCATCCATTTTATATCTATGATATCTAGAAAAGCTGTAATTTGTATTTGTGTTTTAGGCTTATTGCTTTGTCTCTGTCTGCTCTGTCTCCATCTTTATGAGTACGTGTTACTCCAACTCCTGCCCTCCCCCACTGCTCACCCCAGAAGGTGACTAAGGAGCATGGACATAAGCAAAAGGACTGAATCTCTGTCTCAGGGGAGGGGCTCATCCCCCATATTCCCTGATTTAAGAAACCACCCTGCTCTTGTCATTCCCTGCTTGTGTCCCTTCAGTAATTGTTTCAGCTGCAGTTATTTGCATTCACCCTTCACATCCTTCACTCCTGATCCTCCCACCCAGGCTTCCCAGCCTTGCCCTTCACAGCTGCTGAGTGCACTTTTTGGCAGATTTTTCCCCAGGTTTGACAAGAGACTTTCTTATATCCCATTCTAAGCCCAGCTCATTGCTGTCGTTCCTTCCTTTCCCACTAACCACTGCAAATGGATCGCCTTGACTCCATGGAATTTATAAACATCTTCAGTGAGAAGGTGCCATTCGATTTGATCTCCTCCTTGTTCTGGGAGCTTATCTGGCCCTCCTTGCTAATACATTGTGCTCAGAAGCTTAGGTTTGGTTGTAGAAAGGCCCTGGTCTTCACAAGAAGAGGTCAGGGTAGGAGTAATCCTCCTGTTCCCTGCCTAATTTCAATTTCTGCTCCAGCTTCCAGCCCTTACTTTTAGTAACAATTTTCCCCACTAGAGATTCCTTTATTGCTCCTAATTTTCTTTCCATAGAGAAACTCACTAATCAAGTAATTTTTACAATCTTTCTGATAAACTAAACAGATTAGGCTCTTAAAGTCTGTTACTGAAAATGAGCCAACCTTCAAGTTTTTTTTTCCTCCCTCTTTCTGCCTCCCTACTGTCCTGCATTCTGTTCTGACATCAGAACAGCATTGTGGTTATAGGTTTAATGTTACCAATGGCAAATGCAAAAGTAAATTATTCATTTCTGCTTATCACCTGTTTACGTATTTCTTAATTTTTTTAATGCAGTGTGGCATTAGAAGGAAAAGTTACCTATGTGATAAAAAAGATAAAATGGTTTGGATTGGATGGGACCTTAAAGATCATCTCATTCCACCCCTCTGCCATGGGCAGGGACACCTTCCCCTATCCCAGGTTGCTCCAAGCCCCATCCAACCTGGCTTTGAACATTTCCAAGGATGGGGCAATATACACCATCCTCTAATGTAAACGATTGCTGTACCTTATACTTACAAAAAACTCTATGAATTCTTCTCTTCTAGGGAGGCAGATTAGGAAAGCTCTGTGACTTCTGGTGAATTCAACCCCCTGATCTGCTGTTGCTGAAATATTTTATTTTGCATAGGTAAAATACATTCTTATCCATATAAAATATCAAGGGTTCACATCAATGTGGAAAGATCAGCTCTTCAAACACTGGCTCATGTGGAGAGGATCAATTATGAACTTCTTGTTAGAAAAAAACTAAAAGCAAATCTTGTCCCTTCTTGGCTGTGTCACACATTGGCACAAAGTCATCTCCTGAATGAGTTGCCTGTTCCATGTGTTTAGTCTCCTAAGGCTACAGCATTGCATAAAAGGGTTTCAGTGGTGGAGTGCTTTTTAATCTTAGAGTGAAATTCAAGTTATTTCAGTTCTGGATTCTACTATTACAACAAAAATAAATGTAATTAAAATGGGAACACAGGAAGTAATGGGCAATGGCTTGGCACTGGTCTGTTAAAAGTCTTGAGAGTGCAGTGCTGAATGCTCTTCACAAGGAATTCCAAAAGGAAATCGGGCAAAAGGCTTGGAGAGAAGCAGGTTTTTTTCAGTCTTGAAGAGGGGGTATCCTCACCTGGGTCACTCAGTGCTTCCTGGGACACCTCCAGGATTTGTGTTAAACAGATTTTTGATTCCAGTACCTGTGAGTAGAATGGGGACATTTCCATATAATAATCCATGTTCTGTGCTGTGTTTGCCTCTTATGATCCTGATACAAATAGGGCTAGGTCCCTTTAATGAGAACCTGTACAAAACCTGGAATAATCTTATGTAGAAACTTGGAGCAATCCCTGCAATACACTGAAAAATATGCCTAGAGACTGACCACAGCTCTCTGCCAGAGTGAAGAGAGAAGATGAGTCTTTCACACACTTGTGGCTGGTATTTGGGGAAGGTAAAGGTTCACCAGTTCTAGCAAGGATGACAGAATGGAAGCTTGACTTGTGGACTTGTGTGAGAAACCAAAAAGTTCTGTATTTTGACAGCCCCTCTCAGATCTGCACAACTTTTTTAAAGCATCTTTTAATCATGAGCTACAGCAGCAGTGTCCTATGAACCTGCCCTGCCTTTTGTATTTGTTTTTTTGATTAATGTGACTTCTCATAAAGTAATTTTTGGTAATCCAGATGGATGATGGGTCTCAATATCAATACTGTCCCAAGTAGTGACTTTGGGATTTTGAGAAGGTGATTTTCCTTCTTGGCACATCGAAATAGAACTTAACTTTCCTTGTATTGCATTGAATTGTTGGAATAACCAATTAGTCTGTTGATCCAAAATCATAAGCCAATTTGGGAATGAGAATAGGCTTGGGTGTTACTTCACAGAAAAAGAATAGATGCTGTGAGAAATTCAGAGTTAACTATAAACTATTTCCTACATAGGACCTCACTGGGACTGATTTAAACTTTCCTAGGTGCAAATAAATGCATATCAGAGTAGAAACAGAGACTCAGACATATTCTCCCACTTTTCTCTTACTTTCCTAACTTCTAGTTTACCAGGAGGAGAGGAAAAGTAGATTACTTGCTCTATAAATTCTCTATTGAAATTTCTATGAATTAGGGCTATAAGTGAATAATGACTTTTCTTCCAGCTTTCCCCTCTCCTGTCTCATACATATACATTCACACTCAGAAATAGCATACTCTTCATGCAAAGGTTCCTCTCTTTTGAAATAAAACCAATACATTTTTTAACATGTCATATGCTGTGGATAACTTGATTACCTCATGCTCCCAAATTCAGCTGTTAATTATTTATTTGGAAGTGTTGGGTGGGCTGCCACAATTAGCCTTGGCATATTAAATAAATAGTTTTTTTACGGTAATTGGGCGTTGATGCCATGCTGCTTAGAATAAGCTCCAGTATTTCTTTCCTGTCTTGGAGCTAACTGCAATTTTTAATTTCATGAAACACTTCAGGAGACCATAAGAAAAAATAATCACATTACAAGTGAGAAGTGTTGAGTGAATTTCTTTTACAAAAAGACACACCAGTTATAAATTTAACCTTTAATTGATGGCATTACGAAGGGCTGAGATGGAAAACAAACAGTGGGAAAGCCAATAATCTGTAATATCAGGAGTCTGCATGGTCTGCTTGCCAGGCTGTGCACAGGCTCTTGAAGAGGTAGAAGCTTCCAGTGGCAAGAGAAAATAACCTTCCAATACTCTGTGCCTGTGGTGGAAAGGTGTCCAGCTGAGGAAACACGAAGCAGGTGATGCTAATTTACTTTTATCATCTTGGCCAAAGGGTTTTCCTGTGCTGCTGCTTCCAAAGCAGCAGGGCAGGACATTGGTTCTCCAGGTTTTCTTCCTGCCAGGCTGCATTCTTTCCGTGGACAAGCTGGCCTCTCTGTTTTATCCTTTCTGTTGTTTGCATCCAACTCTAGGAAGGCAATTGGGGCTTCTCAAATCCCAGTCGAGAGGATGGAGGAAAAGCCCCAGATGTGGCTGCTCTGGGCTGTGCAGGGAAAAAGATCTGGCTCTCTCATATCTTCTGACTGACTGGAAGATGTCCAAGCTGAAAGATTCCCTCTCACTTCTCTCTGGGTGTCCTGTCAGAACAAGGCAATGGCAGGATTTGGGTTTTTATAGCAAATCTACCCATCCAGGAGCTCATCTGGAATTCCTTATGCTGTGCCTCTCCTTCCATTACCATTCAGGGAGTCTCTACTCTGAAGGATGCACAAGGAGGATAAAAAGGGCACTTTGAGAGCTCCACTGTATCTCAGGCTTTTGTACCTCCAGTAGAGTAAGACATTATTGATATATTTTTGTTGACATGTTTCTCAGGGAGCTTTCAGCCCTCCTGTTCTTCCCATTTTCCCTGGGTTATGTCAACTTCAGAGGCTGCTTCCTTTAAGTTTAGGTATGAATCTGTAACACGGTAATTGTCCATCATGGTGGGCCCTTTCAGTAGCATGTTTGGGTCCAGATAATCCAGACCATAATCCATATGGTTCTGGATTACTCACTGTTTTGAGTAAGAACAGTTTTGCCTTTGGAAGTTCTCCAAGCTCTCCATCTCTAGGGAGCTTCTGGTTGTTCTGTGTGGACATTACTTGGGCAATTGGCCTCAAGCATCTGAAAAATACTGAGATCTAGTTAAAGTCCCAGAACAATCCTTTTTATACTGGAAGTCTGAAAGCTGTCGAGAGTTTATGGTATTTCTGCTCTTTTCTGCCTGTGGGAGGATGCCTTTCAAAGGCAGCCTTAAGGGAAATGCTGCTCTCTGCTCCCCAGTGCTGGAGGTTTGATGGGTGCACATTTCCAAATGATGGACTTTGTGCAAGGAGATCTGTGTGTCAGCACACTCAGAGACCTGCTCATTACCATCCCTCAGTAGCTGACATTAAAGAAGCATTTTTAGCCCTGTCTTCCTCTCCTTACTATTCAGAATTCTGTTTAATTTTGCAAAATATGTAGTAATTTCTCTGTACAGCTAAAGTCTCTGACCTTGCTGTCTTTAAATCCAGTATAACTGTATTCTGAGAGGCTGAGAGACAGACTTTTTTCCTGATACCTCTACAACTCCTCTGCAATGCTGTCTATTAAACCTTTTGTATTCATCAGGACCTTCATCAAGAAACAGTAGCCATAAGCATATTTTATGAAGAGCAGCTAGATTTTTGGGGTGGTGTTTTGTGGAGGGGTGAGGGGAACTGCATGATGGAATATCTAATATAATATAACATAGGGGAACAATATAAATTCTTATTGAAGGACGAATTAACTTCTGGATTTCCAGAAGGCTTAGAGGTGGTTTTAGTTTTTTTTTTTTTTTGGGGTGTTTTTTTTTTTTTTTTTTTTTTGGGTTTTTTTTTTTTTTTTTTTTTTTGTTTTTTGTTTTTTTTTTTTTTTCATGTCCTGAAGAGTTAAGAGCTCTTGAAGGAGAAGATATGGAAATGTGAGTGATGGGGGGAACTGTGCTAGACTTTGCTCCTTTTTCTACCTTCTTGCAGGGATAGTGTCTGACCTGGAAGGATTCCTCCTCCTGTAAATCCCTGCTGCACCAATGATTTGTGACAGCATTTCTGTTGCTTAGTCAGTGGAGGGAAGAAGAAAAATCTGTTTTTTTTTTCTCTTCAGAACTTCCCAGTCAATTATTGTGACTTCTTACATTGAGTTCCTCCTTCTCTGCTCCCTTCACATACTAAACTGCCCTTTTCAAGGGGATGAACTTCTTTTGAGAGAAACTTGTGAACTGACTGACAGGCTGTTGTCTAACACTGAAGGAGATAAAGCTTTTTAGCTTTTATCTTTCCTTTAGGCATCTGTATAAATTCAGAGAGTGGTGTTTGATGTCATGATTGGTTGAATTTTAATAGGAGTTTGAATTGAATTTTAATAAGACTTCTGTAGTGACAAATAAAGACAATTGCATAGTTCAGGAAGCTGAATTCATCTCAGGGGATGAACTAACTTCTGCCTGGTGCTCTGGGAGTTTGTTCCCTTCCTAAATAAATCAGTTAGTGATCTAAGTTATGTGGTTACTTGTTTCTCTCTTGGAATACTCTCCTATATCTATCTGAACTTTGTTAAAACACATAGTGGAAAAATGTCTACCTAACAAACATTACTTGTGTGTAGTCCTATTCTAGCAGTAATTATGGGCTATAGTGCAATAATAATATAGTGAAAGTCTTACAGAACATATTTTAGATTTGGATTTTGGTTTAGTTTTTTTGGTGTGGTTGTTATTGTACAGATCCCAGACTTATTGCAGTAGACATGGCATGCAGAAAAGATACAGTGAATTTATCATCTAAACACCAAAAAAGAGATTCCAGCTGTTGACAGTAAAGAGAGCAGGGAGATGACAAAGATGAGCATAATCTGCTCTTTTTTCTGAGTACACATGGCCTGGCACGGGCACTTGGGTGAGACATCCATGGAACTGCTGCTGTGAGAAGGGAGCTGACAGCACAGCTTTGCAAGACTGTTCAGTTTGAATGCAAGGAGGAACTGGAATATGAATGAATTTCGTGAAAAGATGATACAATCTGTCTCCAGTGTCTCACATCTATTATCTTTCCACTTTTCTGTAAACACTTGAGAATGGATTTTCCAGTGGGCAAATTAAAACCCTGCTGTGACATCTCGTGCTCCTGAGAAACTCCTGTCTCCCTGTGTGATGATTTGGTGCTGTCACTGAGGGGATAATTTTGGATTGTGTGGACTTTATGGCATAAACACAGGCTTCTTTGATGTTGGTCTGATTTTGCTAGAATGTGACTGTATTGGTTGGCTTTAAGAGCATGTCTGAGAGGAAAGTAATCAAAACCTGATAGCAGCAAAAATTAATGAAGTCAGAAGAAAATGCTGTGACTACCCAAAGGGAAAGACAAAAACTGAAATGCAGCATGTTAATGAGGACTGCAGCAATCTCCCTTATTCATTTCTGAGCTGGGCTCTGCAAACTTTTGTGCATTCTGGCATTCTGGACATAACTTCAGTAATTTAAATGAGGTTTTGGGTATCCCCAGGTAGCAAGATTATAAACAGATAGATAGATAGATAGATAGATATAGATAGATATAGATAGATATAGATAGATATAGATAGATATAGATATATAGATATATAATTTTTTTTCTTTTAAATAGTGGGGTAAGGGGTAAGGAAGGCAAATTCCAGGTAAGGAAGGCAATTTTTTTAATTTAAATGATGGGAGCTTATTTTGCATGTACAGCTAGATCCTCCAGTGTGTTGCATTTCCCTTGACCAACCTAATGTTAATCTGTAAGTCACAAATGACAAAAACAAGTGAGACTTTTTTTTTCTTCAGGTCTGCCATAATATGAGTCTCCTTTTTCTGATAGAGGATTGGTCCTTTGGGGAGAGGAGAGGCCATTAGTATATTGGTGAGGGCTTTCTAAAATATCTGGTTTCACTTTCCCAGCCTCATGTCCTGGTGAGGTGCATTCATGTGGCAGTCAGGGTTTGATGGGGAGGATTGCCAAAGTCGAGCTGACACTTAACAATGGGGTAAGGTCTGCTGTGCTTCCACCATCTGAACAATGAACAGAAATGACGAGCAACTGCGCCCAAAAAAAAAATCCCTTTGATTGCTCAATAAGATAAGCAATATTTTCAGAGTGGCTTTGCACATACTGAAATACATCTTGTGTGATGAAAGCCTGGTTTGCTGTAGGAACACATTGTTTTCCAGAGACTCAGTCTCATGGATCACTTTTATGGCTTTCCATCCCTGTCATCCCTCCGTGGTCTAAACAATGAGTCGTTCTAGCCACAGGCAGTTTGTGCTGCTTCCTCAGGGCCCCCATTCTGGGCATTGCTTTTTACAGGGTTTTATGCTGCACTAAAAATGAAGATTAAATAAACTGTCCAGATGGGACTTTAAAGATGTGGAGTGTGGAGATGTTCCATCTACACACTGTGTGAGTACTTTCTGATGGTCCTGCAGCATTGTAAGGGAATAGCACTTTTTTTGATTCCTTCAACAGAATCACAGAATGGTTTGGGTTGGAAGGGACATAAAAGCTCATCTTGTTCTAATCCCCTGCCAAGGGCAGGGACACCTTCTAATAGACCAGGTTGTTCAAAACTTCATCCATCCTGGCCTGGAACAGCTGCTGAGGTGCTGCTGGAGGGGTGTGTGTGAAATAATTTTTATGATACTTCACACAGAACTGTGTGGAAACATCTCAACACTTTCATACTGCAGTTGTTTGACAATGATTTTAATTTGCTTATTTAAAGTCATTGTATTGTCACTACAAAATCTCCAAATGCCCAACTCTGCTCTGACAATCTTGTGTATATCTAAGCTTTAAATGGAGTCTTCAAATGTCACCTTCAAAAATGCTTTCTGACTAATAAAAAATTTAAATCTCATGATTGTCATAGAGTTGTACTCTATATTTCTCAGTAGTCAGGTGGCAAAAAGCAAGGGAGCCATGGTGCACTTCAAGAGGACCCTGGTTTGGGTTTGGGGAACCAGGACTCTCAATCTGAGCACCTGTGTCCATCAGCCATGACATAATTCAAGATATAAATCCAAACTCTAGATGAGATAATTCACTTCTGGGTGCAGAATTACCTTCCCATCAAAATATAATACAGCAGTAAAATCTAGTAAAAGAACACATCTGTCCCAGAGAGCAAACCTGAGCCTTATGTTTTGCTAGAAACCTAAATTCTCTAGCTCTTCAAAACCATCTAATTTGCATTCTCTAATTTCTTAGTCCAAGAAAATGTCTCTTTATACCAGTAGTATATTGTCCTAAGCGCTAAAAGTTTTGCTTTTATTTGCCAGCACATCAGTACAAGGATTATAGCAAAGAATGTCGATTTAATTGTGTGTCAAAGCATATGTTGAAAACCTTAAAATAAATCTGTAGTCTAAATTCAGACTATTGAAAGTTGTAATTTATACTATTGAAAGTATAAAATCACGTAGGTGGGGAGATCTCTAATTTGAAAGCAGAAGATATTTTTATTTTCAAAAGGATATATAGATTCAGTGACAAGGCCAGCATAAAGATGTTAAAATACATAGAATGGGTACTTTGCTCAAGGGAACAATGCATCTCATGGATTTTAATGTCTTTTGATGAACTATCCTCCATATTTATAAATACTTGAGCAGTAACTCATAAATAGCATAATACTGAATAACTTAGTAAATTACTTTTTCAATGATTATCACTGAATCTCTGTTCAATTACTTGATGAGATGCCCTGGGCAGTTCCTGTCATCTGCATTCTTCTACCTCTTATTCCAGTGCTGATTTAGAAGAGAATCAAATAATCTTTTACAAGTTTATTTTACAGTCTGGTCTAAGGTTGAGAGCTAAAGCTTAAATTGATAATGTCCAAGTGAATGAAGGCATTAGGTGGAATAAAAAGCTTTACTTGATAGACATATTGAAAAAAGGAAATGAAGCATGGTTTTAAGCCCAAAAGCTTTCCAGTAAGATCTAGGGAGTCAAGGCTGATCACTGAATGATCACCAGGTGTGGAGGATCATGAGCAAGAAGAGAATTTGCTTTTTCTAACAGCACTGCCTCAGCTCAGGCACCTCTTGGGCACTTTCCAGAGAAATACAGGTTTGTATCAGCAAATTGGCTGGGAACTGCCTGGGGCGACACACCAGGTTTAGGCTGAGCTGTGCCTTGGATTAGAGGGGACACATTGCCAGAAATGCCATGCTGGAGGGGAATTGCAGAGGTTTTGGGTTTCTTAACTCTGGTTTGCTTCATGGGCTTGGTGCCCCAGACTACGAAGTGGAGAAATTGGAGAAATTTACTGTCCTGATGTTTCTAAGTATCCATTTTATGAGTGCAGAGGGTGGTAAATTCTCCCGCTTTGCTTTTCTGCTTCTCTTCCCTGGCTGTCCCAATGATTTGTGGGAATGAATTATTTTTAAAGTTATCTTTTAAAAAAAAGTAATTTTTAACCTGACAGCCTTCCTGTCAAGCACACTTGAGCGGAAGGGACTGCACAAGGCAGTTGCTGCTGCTGAACAGATCAGAAAAGATGAAAGTGGAGAATTAGAAATCTTTTCTGTTAAAGACCTTGGGATTTTGCATTGTTGTTTCTCCCAACATTTTATTTTTTAAATAAACTTTCTGACTCGAGCAGTGCTCTAATGTCAAAGCCTGATTTCTGTCCCCTTAAAATGCCCTTAAAATAGTAACCAGTGTTCTGCTTGCCTGTTAATCTTAGCCAGGGTTTTCTTCCAAAGAAAAGATAAATATGAAATACAGTCTATCTGAATACAGGTAATTTGGTATCTTTTGCAGAAAATGTAGCACAAAATTTTTAGACAAAAGAGACTTTCAAGTTTTCTGTGTCCCACAGGAGGGGAGGAACTGGGGGGAACCATTGTTAGGTGACAAAAGCTTAACAAATTCTCACTGCAGGAAAAATGAGGGTAAGAAAGAAAATGTTATCTATAAGTTTTTGAAAAAGTTGTTTTTCTGTTCATTATAGGTGAATGGGATTGGTGTGTTATTTCATAGTGATACTGAAAGATGATCCCAGCCGAGTATCTCATTTAATGCTTGATCAGGGCAATGCCTCTCCTCCTGTATTCTGGAATCCCTAATAAAATGTCAGGCTGTGTTCAAAGACTTTAGGGGATTGGCCACTATTGGTTTATTTCAAAATGATGGGTTTAGTTGCATTAATAATGATATTCTAATTGACAGTATGTACAGCAGTCAATAAAACCCTCACTTGTTTAGTTTTCATTTACTGTATAGGAACCACTTTCCCTACACACTGATAAAAAGCACTCTATAAATATCTCTGGCCTTTGGAAATAAGAGACCTTTTTTTGCACTTTATATATCCTCAAAGTATTTACTGAAGCAGAAGTGCCTCCATTTCAGAGTGTTTTGCTCGTTGCACGTTTCCCTCCCCGTTTAACAAGATATTAAAAAGATATCCTTCAGGGCAGGCAGTGAAATGTAATGGCAGAAAGGTCACCCAAAGAGCATGAAGATGGCCTTTGAAGAGCTATTTCTGCAGGAAATAAGGAAGAGAAAAAATTGCTTTCTAAAGTTTCATTTCAGGAATAACAGGTTTTCTTCTCTTCCCTACTTTCCCCCTTTTGAACCCAGCATTGCCAGTTTTCCCCCTGCATGACTGACAATTTCCCTGTTTTAAATTTTTAGGATAATTTTCTAATATTCTGGGTATTTTTTAGGGGGCCCAGAGTGCTACAGATTCAAGTAGTACCTAGTATGCCTGATTTTTGGGTTGTGTTTCAAAGGCCTATTTTAGCTTGTGGAAAAATTAATAGGCCCCTGTTTTCTTAAAAATGTTGTTACTTTTTATAGCTTTGATATAAACTTTCCTGTCTGATCATATTATTAAGAGGATGAGTCTTTCTAACTCTGAAATAAAGGAGTGCTGAACAAAGTCTGTGTGTGTAACTAGGGTCAGCTAGAGTTTTGAGATTGATGGTGGCTGGTTTGTCTTCAAAGATCCTTTCTCCTGAGTAATGAATATTTGCTTCATGGTGCCGTTAATCCTTCAGTTTAAATGGAAGTCATCACACTTCTTTGTGTATGAGTACAGGAAAGAAAATAGTGCACAGGAGAAGGAACTGCACCATGCTTTTACCCTTTTTTAATTGCTTCAGTTCACCCAAGCAATTCAAAGAGATTATTGGTGCTAGAGCATCGTTTATTGAGAACTGCATGTCTAGTTCTAGTCTCAAAGTTTTAGACGAAGTAATTGAAAATGTTCATGTTATTTTTCTTGCTAAATTTCTAGTTCACTTAGATATTGCTGTTAGGGCAATGAGTTATCAGAAATGTCTTTCCACAGATAAAAAAGCCAAAGAGTTTCCCTTGTTTGAATTTAGGTTAGATATTAGAAAAAGGTTATTGTTTTTCTCCCAGAGGGTGGTTGAGCACTGGAACAGGCTCCCCAGGGAAGGGGTCACAGCCCCAAGCCTGACAGAACTCAAGGAGTGTTTGGACAATGCTCTCAGGCACAGGGTGGGATTGTTGGGGTGCCCTGTGCAGAGTCACTTCAAACTCAGAATATTCTAGGGTTCTGTGAAGCTTTGCACTCCTGGATACCTTAATAAAATGATAAAGCATGAGGAAAAGAGAGGAATGCAATACCCCAACTAATTAATCACTTAACAAAGTAAATCAATAACAGAAGCAAAGCTGTTTTGATGTTCCAAACAGATTAGTCAATAGAGCAATGACATTTCTCTGACTCACTGAGTTAAAATTAGTAAAGGAGCTCTGATAGATTAACCAGAAACTTTCTATTTCATTTTTTTGCTTTCCTTTTTTCCTTCAATTTTCTGCTACCTGCTTTCCTTGGGTTGCTCTGTTATTACAAAGAAGCTGTATTTTTTTCCCTCCTACTGTTTCCAGACTGCCTCTTTAGGAGTTATTTACTAGAGATCCCATGTGGAAGGCCTGTGTATATTGTGCTTTATAGAATACAGCAATTCCATTTGGTAAATTTAGATCAATGCCTATAGACATTTAGGTATGCCTCTTTGCTAAGGACATATCTTCCATAAAAATGAAACATGATCTATGATCCCAGCATGAAAAGTTTTGCAAAGAAATGGTCAACTCTTAGTTCAGCTGCTGCTTCCTTAATTTCAAGTTTTGGGGATGGATGCTGCAAGGCACTAAAACTGTAGGTGTTTAATTTTGCTTTGTTGGGTTTTTTATTTATTTATTTTTTAAAATTTCCCTTAAAGAATTTGTATTTCATACATCATCTTAATGCCCTGGCAACATCTTAAAAGCCCAGAGCAAAATCAGTGCTGTTATACCAGTATATGAGTGACTTTATTATGAACAAAAAGGAATTTTACTTTTGCTGCCCAATTACTGTTTCAATCAGTAGTCATAGGAGAAGAGATACAAATACTCAACTAGCTGCTTTTCCTTTTTTATTGTCCTGATCACCAGAGCTCTGTCAGGGACTATTTCTACGATGATTTTACATTCCTCCTGAATATTTTAATGGAATTAATCTAACTCCATGTAGTCTAAATTCAGGAATTTCAAAAAATAATTTTGCTAGGTGTAAATTCTCTGTTAAACCTTTGTTGAGGTCATTAAGACACACATGTTTTTGAGGCAAAATACTAAAAGTAGGATACTATCCCAAGAACACTTTTTCTTTCCATGCTCTATTGCTCTTAAAGCTGTCTCTTTTGTCAAAAGGTTGTTGACTTAGCAAAACATGCAGATGCTTAATTACTTACTATTAAAAGTACAACATAGGAAGTTTTCAGCACACTTAGGGCTGTTGTTCCCCAGCCCAGCCTGTAGTGAAATTATTCTCTGGACTAACCAGATAAAGCCACTGTGCAGGTTTGTGTCTTTGTGCTGTTCTTCAGGAAGCCTGTTGTTAACTGTGAGCTCTGGAATCTGACACCATGACCTAGAAAACACCCTGTTCTTTGATCTCTAATTTTTTAACTTGAAAAGCAGGAGTGATTTTCTGCCACTGTTTGGCTGCTGAAGTTGTGCTGCTGCACAATGAGCTCCCCGTGTGCAGCAGCGTGCCTAGCAGGGGTGCTGGTTTTCAAAGTGATCTAAACATGACACAATGAAATAGAGACACAGCTGCTCTTGTGAAGAACATAATAATTGTCTCTGTGCTTGCTATTGCCCTCTGGATTTTTTCTTCATTCCCTCAGTGGGAAAACTGGCAACTGAGTCACAGCAGATCAACTGCTTTTGGTCAGCCTGAGATCTCCTGGTGGTGTGGAAGCTGAAGGTGCTCTTTCTCTTAACACCAGAAGAAACAGGGAGGTCACCTCATCTCTAAAGACCAGTAGGTTTTGGCTTTCTTTCTGTCTCTCCATTTCTGAAGTCCTTAAAGATGTGGATAAGTTGTGCCAAGTCTAAGTTGTACCCTTCTCTTTTCTTGAAAAGTAGTAGTGGAATCCTGATCTCTTGCATGCCTTTCCCTGTAGCAGCCATCATAAAAAAATAGCAGTTCAAGAATGGAGATCTAGGTATTGAGCATCATATAAAACTTTTGTCTGGAAGGGCCTTCTGGAAGCCAACTGCTCAAAGGAGCTCTAACCTCCAAGGTTAGGTCATATTGCATGGATAGCACCAGCATGTTTAGCAAATCTCCATGGATAGGGAGATTTCTGCTGGTGTGCATATTTTTTTTTCCCATATCTCTGATCAAGATTTCATTCATTAAAACTTTTAATCATTTCCCCCTTTCCTTCTCTGCACCTCTGAGAAAATCTTACCCTGTCTTCTGTGTAAGCTCCCCTTATTGTCAGGGCATTGATGGTGAGCAGCCCCTGAGCCTCCTCTCCCAGTTTTTTGAGTTTTTCCACATCCATTGTGTGCTCCAGTCCCCGGCCATGTGAGTTCATTCCACTTTGTCAACATCTCTCTTGTGCTGGGGGCATTCCAAAACTGGACATTGTATCCCAGGTGAAGCAGCTGAGTAGAGAACTTGCAGACTGGGCTCTCAGGGCAGCAATCCAATGTGCATTTAGCTGCCTGGACACCTGTCCTGAGACTGTTCCATCCCAAATGCAGGAATGGCCTTGTGCAGTTTCTGGAAGCTCATTCTTCCAGCTTCTGGATGTCCCTATGAGCAGCAAAATCCTCCAGCACCTTGACAGCTCTTCCTCCCCAGTTTGGCGTCATCTGCAAACTTGCTGAGAGCTCATTGCATCTGATCAGCCAAGTGTAGATGGGAAATGGTGTCAGCTGTGGCACTGACCCCTGAGAAACATCCCTTGGAACCCTGTAAAAGTTCATGCTCAGAAGCACCATTCTGGTTATGCTCGGTTTCTTCCTATGCAAGGAAAAGGAAAATAACTAGAGGAAACAGAGGCTCTTTTTCACTTGAAATGAGAAAGTCCAATTCTTAATGTCAGATGGGGGCTTTTTGAATGAGAATTTTCTTTGCAGAGTATTATGACAATGTAGTAGAGTGAAATTATTACATAAAAAAGCAGAAAAGGATCATCTTGTAATTTTTGTGTGCAGTGTGATAGTCAATTTTGATCTAATTGGTTTACTATTACTTCTCATATATTTCAGTTCAGCTGCAAAAAAGCCAAAATTACTGCTGCAGTTATTCTTGACAAAATGTCCTTTCAAAAACCAGCTTACAGCTTCATGGAACCACTGGTATGGAACTGCCAGGACTGGTCCTGGTCTCCATTATATTGATGTGTCCTTATGCCTGTGGAAGAGGAACACATTGAACCTCAGATGAGTTTGATTGACAGAAGGTTGCATGTGCTTGTTTGAAGGATTTGGGGGAAAAGGAGAAGGAGGTTTTCAACATGTGGCTGTGGACAGAACTACCTCATCACAGCCTCAGTCCCCTGTGATTCTTTTCACTTAGATCAATTTAATAACCTGACAGATACAAATTTCTTTACTGTCAGCCTGGCACAGCCAATATGAGAGTGAAGGATCAAGCAGAGCTTGGTTGTGTCTCTCGACTCCTCGGTGCAGGGATGAGGACGGAATACTGGTGGGAAAAGGTCACTGGCTGATCTTTCAGTGCGCCAGGCTGGGCTTGCAGGCTGAACAACATGAAATATCTTGTTTTGATTTGTAAACCAAGCCAGCAGAGAATGAGACCCATTGGGGGAATCGCTCTGAGACCACGTAATGCCATGGCTGTGCGTGGCTTTCATACACAAAGTCAATGCTTCTCCCTTTCCTTCATAAACCTCTTCAAATAGGCCAAGACAATTTTTTTCTCCTTCTTAATGACTCCCTAGGCAGCTGACTCTTGCTGTGTATGGTGGGATTAGAGCTAGAGGAGACCCTCCTCCCCTTGCACATCCCCAGGAGCAATATTTTCCTCTCCTGGGAAAGCACACCTGTGCCAGGTCTGTGCACTGACCTGCCCAGGACCAGCTCGAGGGCTGACTTGGCCACCTGGGTTTCTGTGGATGCTGCTGAGTGGTCATGGTCCAGCCTGCAAGCCCAGCATTTGGCTTTGTAATTTTTATTGTTTGAATGCAATCACAGGTGCTGAATGACTGCTTCTGAGGAGTGCAAGAAGATGGTGTTAGCTTTAGCCTGGGCTGGTTAATCATTGATGGACAGGCAATAGCTCCTGGCCCATCTCCTCCTTCCCTCCCCTTGCTTTCATTCCCTCTCTTCCCCACATGAAACTCAATTAATGTGCCACATTATTTCTGGACAAAACCTGATCTTAAAATATGCAAAATAAAGTTCTCAGTTTTATTTCTTCAATCACCTTGGCAGGGGGTATTTTTAGCCCAATTTCCACATGAATATTGTATCATAAAAGGGCTGATTAAAATGAAGTAACATGACAGGGTTGGCTCATAGTGAATGGATATGTTATTTATTCTGTTGAAAGGACATTACTGTAACCTTGCCTGCAATCCTACAGAGTGGTTCCCAGTAAGTTATGTGTCATCTAACCTTTCCTGAAATTTATTCCTAATGATAGACATGTAGATTATCAATGCAGCAGAAATCCTGTATATTCTTTTCAGATGGGGGGTGACAAGTAAGCAACCTTTCAAACAAAAATCAAAGGTGTCAATTGATAAAACTGGAGATACATAATTTAGAATTTTGTTTTAATTCTGGATTTCAGCAAAGGAGTAAAAGAAATGCATTGAAAGAACTTAGCAGTCAAAAAAAAAAAAAAAAGTAAGCTTTTTGTTCTCTTTTCAAAGGGTTTTGCCTTCACTTTGAGTAAGGTGTTTAATTTCCAAAGCAGATGCCTGCTATAGTGTGAGCCTATTATTTTAGGAAAAAATGACAGTCTTATCTTTTGTATTGAAGATTTACAATTAACCCCTGAAAAAGTTTCCTGAGTTAACAGTAACATGGCTTTGCTGAAATATTGTTCAGCAGTAGACCTTGAAGCAGTAAACAGAAAGCCCCCAAGGGCATCTTTCACACTTGACAGGTGGTAAAAACAAAGCTCACAGTGAGCCACCAGTTTGCCCAGCACACCAGTGGCATGGCTCTGCCCCAAATGCAGGGTTTCAGAATTCTGCTGTGTCACTGGGTGCTCTCAGTGCCATGGGCACCTGCACTGAGCCACAGGGAGGTCCACAATTGACCATCTCCTGTCCAAGAAACATCAGGGAAATATTGGAATGACAAACTGTGCATGAAATCTCTTTGCAAAAAACTGGTATCAGAGTTCTTGACCAGTGTATTCTTCTTCTTTAAGGCATCCTGCTTCTCTTATCTCCTTCCTTTTCACAGATCTGGTGACTGGGTCTGAAGGAGAATTGCTGTGGCCATTCTGTTCCTAAATATCACAGATGTACTACTTAACTTCTTCATTTCTGCCCTGGACCCACTAAATTCTGGTTGATGTGCCACTGGATTTTCAGACAAATACCATATTTTGCTTTGAATTTTCCATGTCCTTTAAAAGTCAGCCATCCCTATGATTCATCACTAATTTCCCATTCTAATTCCTCTAGGTTTAGCCTCTGCCACTGGATGTCATGCTGATTTTGCTAGAGTGGAGCACCTTTTCAATGTCAACTAAATGAAAGCAGACTCTAATATCAGTTTCCTGAGCAGATATGGTGACTCAGGTGATGGTTCATTTTTTTCCATTCTGCCTTTCAATTTGTGCCCAACAGGTGAAGACTAGTTGAGAAAAGGACAAAAAACATTCTCTGTAATCAGGGGTAAAGGGCTTTGAGAAAGGCCCCAATGTAGTATTTCTTCCTTCAAAACTGTGCCTTTTTTCTCTGCTGGTTGAGAATTAAAAAAAAAAAAGGCCAAAGGATATTTGCAGTTCTAATGATTAACAGATACATGGACATTGTGCACTTTTGTTATCAGCTGCTCTTGTGTTAATGATTGATGTAACTAAGGCTGTGCCTTGTTTCTTTAGCTTGGCTGTAAGTTAGGATGGCTGTAGGTAGAGCTAGAGACACATGAGGTTAAGGAAGGAGGATTTCTGTCTGGCAGTACAGGCAGGAAGGTGGTTTTTAGCTTTATTTCCTAAGGAAATTGGTATCTGCAAAGCTGTCTGTATGCCTGTCCCCAGTAATTTTTCAAGTTAGTGATTGATTTCAACAGTATTTGAAACAGGACAGAAACCTCAGAAAGTAATTATGTTCTACAAGTTGGCAGAGGTGAAGATCTCAGTGGGACAGAGAGGGTTTCTTGTACCCTTGATGGGGTCACAAGAGACTGTGTGGGAGCCAGGCACAGGACATGGGACAGTAATCATAAGCTTTTGAGGGAAATTGGGCATTTTTTATTCTCCTGCTTCCAGGAAAACATATTCTCTGTGTGCACATGGGAGGGCATTGTGCAAGGGCAGAGCTGCTGCTGCACTGGGACACAATTTACTGCAAATTTCTCACTTTCTGCCCTTTCATTCTCTTTTTGTGAAGGAAAAAGTGTTTGTGGGAGAGGATTCATCTGACTCAAGGTCTGCAGCCAGTGAAGCCAGAGCATCCTTGGGCTGATTGAGGCTGAGGCTGCTGGTCAGGCAGTAACATGCTGCTACTTTTGGCAGAAATATTTTTGCTCATTTGGTCCAACACACAGGGAGGGGAAGTAGATGCTGAAGAGATGGTTAGGACAAGCTGTTTGTATCTGGTCTTAAATAGGAAACAGTTTCTCCATCCTTGATTTCTTTCTCACTTTATTTGAGCTATATTAAGTGAATGTTATGCACAATCTATTTTCAGAAAGTGGTAATTACATTAAATTTTCTTCTGCTGGTATTCTTTCATTTTGTAATGTATTCAAATGCTGCTAAGATATTGTCCAGACAAGATGACGATAGAATCTGATCATCTGTTACTGTTTACTAATGAAAGCAAAATTGGAAGATTATGTAGCAACTTTGAAAAGGGTACTTTGACAGTTTCTATTTTATTGGACTTGTTCTAGTCTATTATTTAACAAACCACCTCTTTATTGCTTAAAGAAGTGATTGCAGTATTTCACAAAGAACTCATTTGTCTTCAATTTCTATTCACTCGTGCAGTGTTCTTCTGATAGCTTTGTGCTCTGCTTCTCATGCTAAATCCTTTTAAAGCAGTTGGTGGATGAAGTGAATTAATGTAATTTGGCATTCCAGCCCTTTCACTGCCTGGAAGTACAGTGCCCAACACAACTTGGGTCGAGCACATGTATTACCACTTCAGCACAGGCTGATGGTTAAACTAGCCACTACTGAGCCTGCAAAACCTTCATCAAATACCCTTTATTTATATGCATAGACAGCCCTTTTAGAGACACTGAATAAAGCAAATAATAGAACATCTTTTCAGGACCAAATTGGTTTTGCTCTGGCAGTGGCCAAAGCTAAATATTTGTACCACAAGACAAACATGTATCAGCAATTGTAAATACTGTAAACAGTGGTGGAACATTGCTGCAGGTTTTTGATCAGAGACAACCATCAGTTTGCTCTCTGGTGCTATAAATTATTCTGACATTTCAAATCTAGTGAGTGAAAACTGTATTAATACACATGAAAATCAGCCCTGGTTTGATACTCTTGGCAAGGATTTCCGCAGGTTAATTGAATTAGGGTCTGTGTGTGCTGCTTCATCCTATCAATTTTTATCTTTTAGTTTTATTGATAGATCATTTGCTTGTGTAGTCAGGAGAAAATGAGAGTCTAACCAGCTTTCTCATTATTTTTCTGCTGTTCAATCATCAGTGCTTTTCATTTCTCGTCTATAAGGAATTTGATGAAAATGTTTTCCACATTCCTGTAAATACAACCAGGCAACTTCCATTTAGGCTACAAAAGTTTGTTAGGTCTAGCTTCAACCTGCCTACTGTATATCTGGGTGAAAATAAAATATTCTTGTTTTCTTTACACTGAAGGATATTTATAAGAATATATATATATATGTTTAGCAGAGATAAGAAATTCTGGAATTTTATAGTTGTGAATTGAAGGTGTAGCAAATGACTTCTATTTGCTACACAAGCTGTCAGAGGAACTTTTATAGAGGTTAGGAATGGAAGGTAGAGGGGTAACAGTGGCAGTGTATCCTGTCATTGTCTCTGCAGGGCAGCTCTTAAAAAAGGATTCTCCTCTATATATCCCTCTATATATCTCCTCTATAATTCTACACTGAATGAAAAGCAGCCCTGAACAGAAGTTGGCAGTCAGTGGAACATGAAGAAAGCCAGGTGTGGGGGGGGTCTTTCTTCAATGCCTTCTTCATTCCTTTATTCTGATTGTTTTTTCACTTCCCCAGTGAAGTGAGAGAAGTTACTGCCTCCTGCTCCTCCCTGGCACCAAGAGCCTGGCACGTGCAGGAGGGACCTGCTGCAGGGACAGAGCAGGTTGGGGGTGTGACTGGGATGGTACAGCTGTCACAGTCTGACGTGGGTGTCCTGAGGGAGCTCATTGGGGACAGAAACCTCCCATGGAGCACAAGAACAGAAATTCACTCCATGCCCATTTTCAGTACAAATACAGCCCATGAAAGCGAGGCCTCATGATTCTTCTGCCTTTTGGTGTTTTAAGCAGGAGGTGTCAGGAAAGTTACCACAGGGGGAACTGGCTTGTTGCAGCCAAGTGCTTATAGCAACATTGCTTTTTGATCCTTTCATATTGGCTCTTCCTATCCTTGGGAAGCAGAATTCACCCAGCACCCAGGATTGCTCACCTGTCACAGGGGATGTGAGCTGGGATTAGGTCTTGGTGAGACAGGCTGGTTTTACCTACTGATGATGCATTGTTGCAATCTCAGTCCTGCTCAGTGCAGGGAGGGGGATGCAGGTCCAGTCCCTGGTTTGTACTCTTGGAATCAGCCCTTGACCCACAAGCTTTTGGAATTTTTCACTGGTTGCCCACAGAGGTGGTTGATGCTCCATCCCTGGAAATATTCACAATCAGCTTGGATGGGCTTGTGAGCAACCTGATCTAGTAGATGTCCCTGATCATTGCAGGGGGGTTGGACTGGGTAACTTTTAATTGGGTCTCTTCTAGCCCAAGCAATTCTACAATTCTTAAACTGGCTTAGAAGTCTTTGCCACCAAGGAGCCATTCTATACTCAATGCCATGTTTCACTTACCTGAAAGACTAGCCCATTGCAGGGGCATTTAGCAAACTGCTTGCTTTTTTTTTCTGGTGTTGCTGTCTTAA
Source organism: Vidua chalybeata (assembly GCF_026979565.1). NCBI lineage: Eukaryota > Metazoa > Chordata > Aves > Passeriformes > Viduidae > Vidua > Vidua chalybeata. The sequence continues at coordinate 148,375,777 of NC_071530.1, read as the reverse complement.
TGTTTCTCTTAGCTGTCAGGTCTCAGGCTCTTTTGCAAGCCAAAACCAAAAGTATGTTCAGTTCTGTGCTGTGGTCTGGGGGATTCATAGCTTGGTGTGTTTCACCACACAGTATTTGTTCCCTCCCCTCAACTCCCATCTCTATACTCATGGCATGTCCATTCTGCACTCACAGGTTGATTAAATACATCCCTGAATACAGAGATGAGGTTGCCCTGCCCTGGCCTGAAAGTGAGCCTAGGAGGGGAGAGTCATGCTCCAAGTTATTATCAGCTTCCCAGCCCTTCTGCTGCTCAAGGAATTCAGGGGATGTCTACAAGCAGTGTCTGCAGTGTTGTGATGTTGCTACAGTGCTCAGGAGCAATTCTTGTAGAATAGTGAAAGGCACTTTCAATAAAGCCCCAACCATTTACCACACACTTTCTTTGAGGACCTGGGTTGCCACTGGGTTAGTCACTCTAATGGAACTGGAAAGGTGTCATGTTGCAGTTGTTTTCATATTTGTGTGGCCTCTCTTTATTACTTTACTTTTACTGGGTCCACTATTGTATTTCCCAGTTGGAGCTAAACACTCCTGAGCCCTGGGGATTTTTTGCAATTACTGCCTCTGACAGAGCAAACAGGAGTGAGGAATCTGAGCCGTTGCTATAGAGGCTGTATATGACACAATGCCTGTGAAGCACTGGGCATAATAACCATAACGTGAAAAATGAGCTATTGATTCTCTGCCCACTTCCAGGGAATGAAAAATTTCCTCCCAGTCTATAATGCACTGAGAACATCGTCCTCCTGAGCACTTGCCATGAGGTCTGACTCCATTCTGTGGGCACCATTTAGTTTAGGCTAATGAAAAAGTGAGTGTATGTGAGGAAGAAGCTGGTCACAGGCTTGTTTAGTGTCTGTGCAGTGTCATCCGTGCTATGATTTCATGGCACCTAGGCCTGTGAGGGGCTGCTTTGACTTTGGGTGGTTACCAGTCCTGCCTTGCATCTCAGAGAGCAGCCAGGGCTGAATCATGGAAAGCATCAAGTGGCAATTTGGCATCCTTACTCATTCTGAGCACTGTTTCAACCCCTGTGAAAATATCCTGCTTGATGCAAGCAAAGATGTCACAGTTCTGGTGATTTTGGCCTAATTATGCCGGAAATGTTCCGGAAAGATCAGCCCCCAGTCCTCTGTCTTACATGGAGACAATTTGAATAGTGACCCATCCATCCATCCATCCATCCATCCATCCATCCATCCATCCATCCATCCATCCATCCATCCATCCATCCTCATGAGCTAAAACACAGCTGATTTTTTTTTTATGTGATCAACTGTTTAGTCGTTCTTAAAATTTTCCTTTTGGTTCTCTTTGTTGGGATTTTCAACACTGCCTGGTGCAGGCTGGCTCCAATCTCTTGGTGGCCTGGGAGATCATGACCCTGCCACAAGGATTGACACCAGTTTTGGTTCCCATGACTTCCCTCTCACTGGCTTTAGATCCCAATTTACAGGGCAAATAGCCCACACAGAGCAATATTAGTTCTTTGTGGGCAGCTGAAAGAGAAGCACCATGTAGATATCAGCAAAACTTGGCTGCTTGTCTTGCCAGCATCAGTGCCAGCATTTTCTCTCATTGGCTTCATGCAGATCTGGGACCTTGCGTTTCATTTGGAATTTTGCTCGGGACTCAACCCAAGGTTGGGAGATGATGCAGCCAAGTTTTTTCTGGTTTAGTGTCAAGAGCAACTTTGGATTGAAGCTGGAATTGAACCAGGCACGTGACCTAGCTCCTCTACTGTCTCCTACATTGAGGAAAGCCAGTCCTGTCTAGCCAAAATGGAGTCAGACAGAGAGTGTTATGGGCTCCTGGTGTAAGATCAAAGTAGCATCCATGGGGGTTTTTACTCTCCCATTTTCTCTCAGTCTCACAAAAGAAATTTTGTGGGACAAACCTTCAAGCAAAGGTTATGAATGTACTTTTTTCTCCTCTCCATTTCTGAAGCAGTGGGTTAGAAAATGACTCTGCCCTTTTTGAGTGTGTGGTTGAAAGAAAAGGATGTGAAAGCAGCGAGTGAAGCTCAGTGGTTGAATGCCAGGTGCCTGTATCTGCTTCATCTCTGCAGTCTTGGGGAGAGGTCCCCAAAAGCAGGGCTTTGAAATCTTTGAAATATTTTTCTGGGCACTGAGCAAAAGGCTGTCACCTGAGGGTAATATACAAGAAGCCAAGTAAATTGTTTGATGTGTCAGCATTTCTGTTGATACAAATAATTAATGAGAAAATTGATTTTTGAACCAAATTCTTTCTCTCAAGGAGAAAAATTTTCTCACTAAAGGCATCTTTCTCTGTATTTAGGTATGTGACTATTTCTCATGTACCTAATAAAAGGATAGAGGATTGGGATAGCATTTTTAAGCCTGTTTTCAACAAAATCTGTAGCATGACATTCATGAATGTGAGCATGGCTCTGTGTAACCCCACAAACAATTGGGAGGGGCAGGCAAAAGACCTCTCTGTATCTGCAAACACTCTTTTTGTGCCTCGCTGTGGCCTCCCTTAGATCTTCATCCCTTCATTGGGTCATGTCTGAGTGCTGCTGTGCTGAACATCTCTGCCTTGACACGGAGGCCAGAATCAGAAATCCCCTTCCATGGTCTTTTGCTGGGCTTTGCCGTAGCACAGAGGGTAGACCATGGGCATGGCCCATTAGGTTTAGTGCCCCCAGCTGGAGCTCCTGCTGTTTTTGGTCATGCAAAACACCTCTGCTGTTGACAGAAATTAATTTGCCCAAACTGGGAAGAACCAAGAGAGATGCTTTAGAGTGTATTTCTTTTAGGGATGGAGATACAACTTCCACCTATTCATAGCCAACATGCTTTATTTTCAGCATTTGCTTGCAGAATGATAAACAGGGAGGGGAGGAAAAAAAGACGTCTCAAACTCTGTTTTCAAGTGTGTAGAGAAATCAGTGCATTTCATGTAGTTTCAGCTCTCATTTCATAGCAGTGCATGTTTCTGAGCTCGCTGCTGAATCAATCTATTTGCTTTCCATCTTGGGCTGCCTTTCAAGCAATACCTGACCGATGCTGATCAGCCTGGAGATGTGATATGTGACCTACCCCCTCGACTTGCAGCAAATCAGGCTCCACACAGTCTATTTATAGAAGTCTGGTTTCTGTGTTAGGCTGCTGGAATTCTGCGATTGCTTCATCTGAAGTACAACAAAAATATTTTGATTAATTTTAGAGGCAAAGCTCCTTGGAATAAAATTTGCTTTAATAATGGAAGTGCATTAAAATTTTATATGAGAAGCAGGAATTTATGTCTCTCTGGGAGCTGAGATTTAAATACAATCTTACCTGAAACAGACTTTCAAGACGTAATAAACACCAGATTCCCACTAGACATTTGAGCCCTATTGTGGTCTCCATTCCCATCCTGTTTAAAAGCCTTTTCTGGTAGAAGTTGGCTTCACCCCTCACAGCTTTTCCCTGTTTGCTAAACACACTCCCTCTTGGTGAAGTGAAAGCCTCTTACCCCTCCTACCATATTTCTGACTTCTTCTCCCACTGACCTCTGCTGAGTCTCGCAGTCTGGGCCAAACCCAAAGCTGTGCTGGTGCTGGAACTCCAGCAGCACTGCCTGCGATGGAGTGATGCTCTCCCAGACTCTCTTGAACATCAGCACAGCCCAGAGGAACCTCTGGTATTTTACTTTACAAACCACTTGTGCCTGGTTACCCAGTCTGGACCAGAGCTGCCGGTCCCCAAGCCAGGTTTTTGGGTAGTTTCTTTTTTTAGCAGCTAGATATTTACATTTGCATTCTCTCGCGAATCTCTCAAATATTTGTGTATTAGTATTTTGTCCTCCTCTTCAGTGAATTGCATTTTGCTGATTTTTGGGCTGTCATCAAAATCCTGTTGAATTTTATTGTTTGCTCCAAATCATCAGTAGCATCTTCTAAGTTGAATTAATTTACCTTTATTTTTTTAGATTATTTTCCCCCTCCTCCTCGAATTTAAATTCTCAATGAGAATATTGGCTAGATCTCAGGGCTCAACCTCGTGGGTTTCATCTCTTGGAAATATTTTTGGAAAAATAAATACCACATTTTCAGTGATCTCTCTCTGAAGCCAGATTTTCCATTATCTTTGAATCACATGCACTACACACAGATTCAGATCACAAGTAGAAAGACAGATAGTGAAGTGCCATGGCACAGGCTATCACTGCTGTTCTTCCATCCCATCTGAAAGCAGGAAACTCTCTGATTATCAATAATTATTGTCTGGGTCAGCTCAATTTTGTAGCCCTGTCTCAGCCAGAGTGAGGATTTAAAAGCAGGTAACCTGTAAAAATGTTATATCTATGACTGTATGAAATAGGCACCCTGAGGTAGAAGGTATTTTTGAATTTGGGTTCAAGAAAATGAAAGAAGAGATGATGTCATTTAATTCTGGGGTCTGAACACGAGGCTGAGAATCCTGAGCCTTAAAACTTTGCACCTGGCTCAGTGACTAGGCATTGCAAAAGGGAAATTGTTGGTTTTTATGACTTTGTCTTTTTTTTTTTTTTTTTTTTTAAGATATGTGTGGGCAAAATGCACTAATTTACCACTGTGAAGGCATAACATTTCTTAAACTTTCTTGTACCCACACAAATTGAAATGGAAACTATTATTTAAACATTAATCATTACCTCTTTTTTTTGTTATAACAGAAGGTACTCTTTCTAAATGAGTGCTGGCCCTAAATCAGATCTCAGTCTTACAAATCAATCTTATTTTTTTTCCAACTATCTTTTATTCTAGTTTGCTTCTTGCCTTTTACAACCCTTCCAAAAATCTATTTAGTTTTTGTGTTCTGCTTAATATACTCTCCCAGTATTCAATTTGTCAGAGGTTAAGAACATTCTGAATGAAGTTTCCATCAGTTCAGAAATAGTGTCAAAGGCAAAAACTATAAACTAGGGAAATCTAGGGTATTTTTAAATTTAAAAGGCTAATTTAGGCTAAATGGAAAATGGATGTGAACAACTACCCTAGCATTTTCACAATAGCCAACCAGATGCTGTCTGAAAAAGAAATAGCCTTAATATCCTCATTTCTTTTTATGCTAAAACATTGGCAGGTATTGATATAGGAGGCAAACTAACTTATTTGCACTAAATTGGGCAGTTCACACTGTGCAAAAGGCTTTCAGCTGCAGTTGCATAAAACATGGTACAGAGGCCCTTGGATCCTGGAAAGCAATGTGTGAAATTGCTTCCCAACCACAGGTTTGGCAAATTACTGTTTGCCTGTAAATATCACCCACTTCTGAGTTGTTTTTCACTGAGATTTTTCTGCCCAACTCCTCTCAATTCCAGGGGTCAGAGTGGAGTAATTACATCTGAAATCTGAGAGCACAGGACTTGGAGTAAGGAGTGTGGTACGCTGCTCCGAACAGCCTCTCGGGCAACTCATTTGAAGTACAGAGGAAATAAAATAGCAAACCACCACCACAAAAAAAAAAAAAAAAAAAAAAAACAAAAAACAAAAAACAAACCCAAACCAAACCCAACAAACAACCCCCCCCTCAAAAAAACAGCACAGTAAAATGGTTTGAATATTTGCTCAGAGATGAATTTGGTTTTTGCCGTGGTAGTGATGATTTCATGGGAGGAGAACATTTGAGATTGTTAAGATTGGTTAAGATTATTCTCTTGAAAATGCTGGAGATTTAAATCCTCCATAGAGATGATTGTCATCACAGCAAAGAGGCTCCTCTGAAAGGTTTTCTGTGGAAGTAAGAAACCTTTGGGTACCCAGACTGCCTTTTTTCTGATGTATTTTTAGCACTGATCATTATCTGTTTAGAACAGGAGTGAAACACTGGGTAGGATATGCCAATTTGTTTTTATTTTATTCTTTATGAATATACCCTGTGTGTGGCTAAAGCTTCCTGCTTAGCTCGGTTAAAGCCCTCTCCAAGGATCAGTCCTTCTCCCATCCCTGACTGTGCTGTAGTCAGTAGTCATCTCATTTAGGTTTTTTTTTTCCCCCCCCATAATATATCCATCCTGAAATACTCATCCTGTTGCTAAGAGCACAGTCTATTATCAAATTCAGTATCTAGACAAGCAGACACAGTGAATGACTGGCCTGATTCAGCTCTGTTAATTCATTAACTACACAGATGTACAGCTCTTGCACAAATATATTATTATTGCAGGTAACACCAGAATGAAGTCTAAAAAAAGCCATCCCACAGTACTTGGAAGGTTCAATCTATGGAATGAATAGGTTCCATCAATAAATATTTGAGGTCATATTCTGGAACTCTTAATATCAAGAAAATTCACTCTGGTGATCTTCTGGAAAGTTCAGTTGCTTTCTGATATCAGGGTTTTGATCCAATCCCATTTCACAAAGAAAATGATCTTAGATTTAGTTGGCTAGCACAAGTCACACTAAGGATGATGAGGATTAATTGTCTTGGTGCATGAGCTTTGTTGATCTGCCAAATGCCTTTGCAAGATGCATCACATAAGACCAAAAAAAAGGCACTGGGAAATCAAAAGAGGAAGGAGAAAAGAGCCCACTATGTGGTGTGTGAGTTTCTCTTTTGTAGCATGATTTATTGGTCTCTCAGTTTTGTTTCAGGATCCAGCTTGGATGACAGGAACTTTCAGTGAGCCCACATAGGCTGTCTTGACAGAGATGCATGTGGGATCTGTAATGTAGAGCAAGCTGGAAGGAAAGGTGGCTGAGAGTCCAGGGAAATAAGGCAGCTTTCTTTCTTTTCTTTCTTTTCTTTTATTTTCTTTCTTTCTTTTCTTTCTTTTTTCTTTCTTTCTTTCTTTCTTTCTTTCTTTCTTTCTTTCTTTCTTTCTTTCTTTCTTTCTTTCTTTCTTTCTTTCTTTCTTTCTTTCTTTCTTTCTTTTTCTTTCTTTCTTTCTTTCTTTCTTTCTTTCTTTCTCTTCTTTTTTTCTTTCTTTCTTTCTTTCTTTCTTCCTTTCTTCCTTCCTTCCTTTCTCTCTTTTCTTTCTTCTCTCTCTTTCTTTCTTTCTTTCTTTCTTTCTTTCTTTCTTTCTTTTTCTTTCTTTCTTTCTTTCTTTCTTTCTTTCTTTCTTCTTCTTTCTTTCTTTCTTTCTTCTTTCTTTCTTTCTTTCCTTCTTTCTTTCTTTCCTTCTTTCTTTCTTTCCTTCTTTCTTTCTTTCTTTCTTCTTTCTTTCTTTCTTTCTTTCTTCTTTCTTTCTTTCCTTCTTTCCTTCTTTTCTTTCTTTTTCTTTCTTTTCTTTCTTTTCTTTCTTTCTTTCTTTTCTTTCTTTTCTTTCTTTTCTTTCTTTTTTCTTCTTTCCCTTTTCTTGTTTCTTTCTCTTTTCCTTTTATTTTATAGGAGGTTGTGCATAACACCATGCATTTCATGTGTTTTCCCTAGGCCACTGAAAGTTTATATCTGCTTGTCCTCATTGTATTTTGGCATTGCTTGCTACTTACACAGAGATATAATTTCATGCCACTGATTTCCCTTTAATGACCAATAAGCCATGAATCAGCAGCAAGATAAACAAATTCCAAGAGTATTGCCATGCATTGATATTTATCTTTACAGTGGATATGAAACAAGATGAATTACAGAAACCCCACCTACACTTGTGACACCTACATATTTCTCAACTGTTCTTATGCCCATGCTATCTGAAAATGGATTTGGCATTAGAAAAACACCTTCAAAATATTGATAACAATAAAAAAGCAGTCCACTGGATTACTGTTAAGGTTGTGGCTGTAGGAGTTTGTGCATAATTAGCTCACTTGTGGACTATAGGTATAGATATAGATATTAATCTCCTTTAATTTGAAATGCCTGAAAGTCCAGACTCTGTCCACTGTCAGTAGAGTGAGATATACAGTCCCAGGCCAGCTTTTCCCAACCTCCAAGAGCTGCCCAGGACAGATGGAGTGGAAATACATTTGGAAGTGTATTTATCTCCATGAACTTAGAGAGGATCTTGCTTTTGCATGGCTGCAGTGTGAGGAGATGAATCCTATTGATGAGAATGGTTGTATTCATTTATATGGCTTTTATATGGAAGACTTTGCAATTGCAGTTGTTTTATGGGACAGGTCTGAGCAAAAAGTGTGTTGTACCTGACCAAAAAACCCTCCTATGTGGAAGTGCACACAGAGATTCAGCAGAAATGAAGGACAGGTCATCAACTCTTTTTGTCACAGCCCACTAAGTGTCACTCAACTACAATATTACCAGCCTGGAGACATTAGGGATATATGTTTCAGTCTTCCAGAAATTCAAATGTGGGCTTCAGGCAGAAAAAGAAGCAAGAAAAATCCTGCCCATGCCCATGGGCCATGTTAAATTACTGTGTAGGTGGAGTTCCTTCAGGATATCCCATCCTCCCATCTTCCAGAGAAAGTTGAAAAATCCCAAAGCATGGGAGGCACAGTCTGTGCTCCAGCATCGCTGTACATTAAAAATAGCAACAGCTGTCTCACATGATGCTCTCCTGGCCCTCATCTTCCTGGTTTTCATTAAAATGCAAAATTTGTTGCCGCTCATAGTGACACCCCTTCGAGGAGAGGCTGTGGTTGCTCCGTGTGGCTTGCTCTTCCTTCTTGATATTCTCATCATGGCTTTGTATGGGTTGAATAAAGTGGGGGGGCAATTGAATGGGAATTTTTTGAAACAGAGGGAAGATTATGATTTTCCACAGCAAATGAAAGTCTTGGCATTGCCAGACAATAACTCATCCTGGGTTCTTCTGACAGATTGGCTCGATGATGGCTGATGAGGGCTCTGTAGCCACAGTGGCAGTGAATCTTTCAGGATCATTGCAAATGAGTTCAACTCCAAATAAAGCGATGGAGACTTTCTTTTCCTTCCTTCCTTCTTTTTTTTTTTTTTTTCAGTGAAACCTCTGTGACTGATGCCACAGACTGGTTTGGCATGACTAAAAATGCACTCTGTCCATTTTCTTTCAATAGCTCTTATTCAGCCTCACAACGTCCCTTTAATGAAACCATTTAGGAAAATGATTCTATTTTGCAGTAATACTGGCAGGCCAGGGAAGTTCATGCTTGTAAAGCAAACTGGCTCATACACTGACCAAATCACTTGTGCAATACACTCCTTGAGAAGGCATTTATCACTAAGTGTTTGTTAGCAGAGAGAACCCAGGCTGTTTCTAAACCTTTGCAAATCTAATACTGACGAGACTTATCCTAGAATATCTTTTTAGGAGGTGAACTCAGGAGCTATTAAGAGGCTGAGGGTATTGTTAGCAGAGAGAAGAAAATAAAATACATGCTGAAAAGCGAAAAAAAGATTAAATATAATAGTTCTGCTGTAGGGGCCCCTTTAGGCAATCTGGAGAAGGAGAATAAGGTTTGTATAGCCTTATTCTCATAGCCTAGAGAAGTCTTCTTGTGCAAAATATTTTTAATCTCATTTTCTATTTCGAGACTCTGTTTCACAAAGTCATTTTTATGCATCCCAGTATAAACACTGCAGCAGATTTAAGATGGATTTTGTATCTGTCAAAATTAAGTGCATCAGTCTGTGTGCAAGGCTGGGAAATGCTGGGAGGCAATCATAGTGGAAAACAAACATACAAAGAAAGGCAAACATCAAGTAAGGAATAGTTTTATTTCTCAGATAAGTGACTTTATTCCCAAGGCTGAATAGTGACGAAGAGAGAGGTTATTCAGTGGTTATCACAGACAATGGATGACTGGGGCTTTGGGGTTCTTTTCCTTTGCTGACTCATTTTCTGGCCTTTAATGAGTCAAACTCTGTGTCATTGTAGTCTGCAAAAATGGGTGTAATAAGGATGTGTGTCCCAGAAGGATTCTGGTTTAACTGACATGGGTAAAATATTCTGGTATTTTTGTTTGAAGATACAAAAATGAAAATAGCATCACTAAGGGAAGCACCAGTGCTTTCCATGTGAACACTTCTGCATGGAACCACACTCTTGTGGACCTAAGTCTTTTGAATTTTCTTTGCTTTCCCTCAATTTTTATACTTTATGGATTATGCAGAAAGCTGAATGGTTCCAATACTGCATTCAGCAATTCCACTCAAATCAGACATTTATCTCTTCTCATGTTTCTCTTTCATTCTCAAGCAGGAACACTTTTATATTGAAATTGAAGGTTTATCCTAACTGAGCTTTCTTCTTGACAGTTCCTGTAACTCTGCTTTTGTACATGTTGCTTGTTAAGTCCCTTTCACATTAAAATCTGCGACAAAATTCCATTGATTTTCAGTAGGGCAGGATCAATTCAATATTAAGAAAACTCCATTTCCTGCTAATAATCTATTTTGGTCTCCAGAAAATTTGCAGAGTTGTCTTTAAAACAGATGTCTCAATCTGATTGTCTGCTTGTTTTGTTCTCTCTAAATAACCTGCAAAAAATTGCATTTATAAGGCTCAGTCCTGCAGATTTTTATCAGCACTGCTGCTGCTCATTCAAAGGTGACCTTTTTTATAAATCAGGATTTCTTCTGAGAATGAAGGCTGGCAGAATCAAGCACTAAGATTCTCACAGCCATTTGTATTTCAGACCAAATTTCATGTCAGTCACCTGACTGTGTTTGCTTTGACTGCAACAAAGCCTGGCAAATAGAAAGTAGATGAATTAATAGTCAGCTCAACTAAATCAGAAAAGTTTGAAGAGATGCTAAAGGGAAGAAAAAAGTCTTAGGCAAATAGAGATGATGGCTTGAATGAGAGAGCATTTCTGTCCCATTGGGAGTGCATTTGGATTACATGGTCAGTAATGCTTTGTGCAGCACCAGCCCCATTCTAAGCAACAGTCTGTAAATGTTATTAAATAGATTATAAACAGGATCTACAAATGATTTGCAAATAGGGATTGCATAATTTAAATCTAGGGAAGCATTTAGAAGGAGGGATAGACACTGTGAAGCAGAGACATGGTTGTGGTGCAAGTTCCAGGAAAGAGACACTGAAGTGATGAGTGTTTCTTGCAGCATCCTTGACGAGATGTTGAGAGGTTCAGGGCTGGGCAAACACAAATCATGGGAGAAAAACTGGCATAGATGTGGGGCCACATTCAGACTGTTTTTCTACAGGAGCCTATCTTTAGCATCTGAATTTGGGAAAGTGATCAGTGATTCAGGCCACCTACAATCCAGTGCTGCCAGACCAGGCTGGCTGTGCTGTCAGTGCAGAAGAGCAGTTGTGATGCCTAAATTAGCTACTGGGAGCAGATTATTCTGAATAAAGCCCTGAATTTAGGATTGGAAGGAAGTTGTTGTATAGTTTAACAAAAAAGGGTTGTTGAAACAGCTGGAGACCCAAAAGGATGGAAGTGTGTGCATTGCTTGGCTCTGATTTCCTAATTTAATAGCTGTGGAGGAACATGAAAATCTGGTTAACTTCAAGGTAAAAATTAGGGGAAAAAACATAAGGAAAAATAGGAAGTAATGGTGCTTTCCCCAGTGCCCATGCATATTTTTGGGCAAGGATTGAGTGCCCATGCATATTTTGGGCAAGGATTGAGTCATGCACAATGGGAAAATCCTGTGTTCAGTCAAGAACCTGCAAAACATAAGTGAAATGAACTGCAGAAAAAAAGGACTTGTATTGCAAATCGGATTTTGTTTAGCTGATAATGATGAAGCCAATGAACACATTTAGCAGAACTCACTTATTCACTATTGCTCTTTATCTTTTTCATATGGTTGCTTGTTGCCAAGGTGGTTTTGCATTGCTTTGCTTTTTTTAGTTGTATGTTAGTTTTAACTCCTTGTCATGGTGCAAAATTTCAGCACTAATAATAATTACAGACACGTTTTAATTGTCCCATGTGAGTCATTATACTCACTCATCCTTGTTTGGGTTTTTTCCCTGTTCGTTAGTTGGTGTGTGTTGTGCTTAGAGTTGTGTTCAATATTGTCTAATGAATTTCATGGGTGAATAAAAAAAACTTGTGCAAATAGGAGACAAAGAATAGAGAAAATGGGGATGCTTGAGCTCAGAAGCATAGGAAAAGCTAAGAAAACCAGAATACAACGTGCATTACACAATTCTCTTGCATATCTCTGACGAAGATGATTTTCGCCTCTCAATTTAAAAAAAAAGAAAGAAAAAAATTGGAAGTTTGTGGGTGGTTTTCTAATGGGTTTTAGCTGACTAATACTCTGAGTCTTAAAGAATATGAGCAAAGTACTGTTGTTATCTCTGTTGCAGTTTAACTGTGTAGCACTCGCTCACTCCTCACTCCCCGAGGGGATGGGGAGGAAAGCAGGGAAAGGTAAGATCGATGGGTTGAGATAAAAGCAGTTTAATAATTGAAATAAAGTCAAATATGATAATAAAACCAGCAATCCCACCAACAAAACCAGGAATAATTAGAACAATGAAAACAAGAGAGGAATAAGATGCAGAAAAGACAAGTGATACACAATACAGAGTCCCAAAACCTCATCAGATATTTTTTTGTAGTAGGACCTCTGAGGTGAAGCAGATGAATGCTGTCAGTTTCTCGAAACCCCACTGGCTCAGATGGGCACAAAAAGATCTGCCTGCCTCAGAACAAACATAACTTCTGAGTTCTCCCTCTGTAAATGGGGAGACTTCTGATTTCCCCCTCTGTAAATGGAAGGAGTAAGGTGGGTCAGAAAGCTCTGGACATGTTTAGCTGTCAGTGAGGAATTTGTGACAACAGAGATCTGCCTCTGGGATGTGTCTGTGGTCAGATGGTGCCCATACAAGCCTTGACCATCACTCAGAAATTGGCCTGAACTTCTTTCCAAAAGAGGAAATTAATGAATGGCATTCAAAGTGCTGCTGCTCTCACTTGCCAGGCAGAAGCCAACCTTGTCAAATAGTGAAACAAAAGAAAGATCAAACAGCTCTCTGTCATTTAGGGTTGTTATCAGGACAGAGGTTGCTGTTAAGAAACCCAAAGGACTTTTGGTATTTTTTTTACATGGAAGGTTTGAGGCGGTTTTATGATGGAGTCAGAGCTCAAAAGACTACTGGAGTTCTGTCTGTCTTCTTCCCATAGCAATTGGGCCAGCAGCTTTGCCTGGGATTGTATAAAGGACAATTAATCTCTTCCAAGCAAGCCAAAATTATCTTTTCTCAACCCAGTTGAGGGGTTGGTATTTCAGGCATCGTTCATGCACTGTGTGGGTGCACATTGTGTTAATCATTAAGTGTGGAAATGACCAGTTAAATACATGAAGCATGAAGTGTTCCAGCTTCTGTCCTAACAACTTCCCAACATGGGCAGCTAGATCTGTCCCACTGGGCTCACTGCCTGACAGTGCTGCTATTTGTGATGCACAGGAACATCTTTGACTTGACATTTTTATTTGCTGACTTTGATCTCAGCTTTAGCATTTTGGAGAGTCTGACACTGTAACTTTTTTTCTCGACTCAGTCATTACATGAGGAGAAACACCACCAGGAGGTCATAACGTGCTGTTTCATCTGCTCTGTCCTGCCCTATATCCCCATCTGGATTTGCAGATCAGGTCGTGGAAATAAATGTTACATGGGAGCCAGAACACAGGAATCACAGTTGCAAGTCAGAGCAGTTGTCTGCCCTGTCTGGGATCCTGTCTGGCAGAGTTGGCATCATAGGTCTCAGAAAAAGAAGTGTTCTGGAGAATAGGACTGTACATGTGTTGGGAAGATGAAAGGTAGTTCTGTGCCTTCAGGACATCCTGAAAAGGACAGGAATTACCACAGGCACTGGCCCCTGGAACCATTTTGTGAGAGCAAAATGAAAACTAAAAGTGTGATCATTCCTGCCTGGAAAAAAGAGAAAGTGTGCTTGCATTTCTGAATTTCTTCTCTCCTTCAGTCTCCCCAAATATCTTTTGAATTTGCTTACCAATTTTTTATGCAATTTGATAGAGAGGTAGAGAGTTCAGTGGCAATGAAATTCCTGCAAATTTTTGAAATCTGGAGGAGAGGAGACAGACTTGAGAGAATGAGGGAGAGGCACTAATAAGCAGGTTGCAGTTTGGGCAAAAACCTTTGCAGGCACCACAAAGCCCCTTTCATAGGAGGTGAGAATGTCCCTTGGATGGGGCTGCTGGAAGTCCTGCAGTCCAAAGTGTATCAGGTCAGCTTTGCCTGTAATGAGTCTCAAATACCTCTAAGGCTGGAGATTTGACCAGGGAACAGAGTTTTGGTCCCTTGATGACCATTTCCAGCACTTCACTGCTCTGCAAGTGAAGAGTCATTTCCTGATATCCAGTCTGAACCTCCAAATTGTGATCTTCTGCTCATGACTGAGAAGCACTTGTCTCCATCATCTTTACAATCCCCTTGGAATAGTGGTAGGCTGAGATTATAGCCCCTTTAGCCTTCTCTTCATAAAAGAAGCTGATGTTGAGTCAATCAACCATAAGAAAAAGAAGCTGTAGGTTATCAGTACCCTTGGAATTACTTTTTCTTTTATAAATGCGAAAGACAGGAGGATGAGAATAAGATATTTCTTCACTTACTGCAAAACTACATTGTCCTGGTTCAGGGCAAATTCGGGGGAGAACCCCCAAAGGGGTTCCTTTAGGAAGCAGATTCAATTGGCCCCTCTCCGCAACCGGTTTGGGAAAAATACCTCCTTGGAGAAAAGTGGAAAAAAACATTTATTAAACAAGAAAACCTAAACAATATTAAACAATAAAACGTCTTGCCGCTCCAAGAGACAAACTCAGAAACTCCCCTCCCTGGGCTGCAGCTCGGCTCACTCAGTCTCTTATCAGTCTCTCTGGCTCTGGAAATGCCGTGGCCCAGGCCACAGGTGCAGGCTGCCAGTGCTCTTCTTGGTGTTCAGTCCAGAGCAGGTTTGAGCAGGTCCAAAGAAAAGGAAAAGCCACAGTCCAGGGAACTTCTTTGCCTCAGCTAGCTAAAACTAACTAAAAGCAAAGGAGAGCTCTGTCTTGCTGTCTGTCCGTCCACAGACAACACAGTCCAGGAGCAGGAATGTGGAGGAGTGAGTGCAGTTTCTGAAAACAAACTCCGCGCTTCTTCTCTCCCCCTTCACTCCTGGAACAAGTCTTGAAGGTGCAAAACTTATTATTCAGCATAAATAGAGTAGACGATTGGGGATAAAAGCATCATACAGTCAACCCAGGACATGCATAAATACAGCAGTGCAATGCACTGATCTCTGCATTTACCTGTAGTCCTAGAAGAGTAACAACCACTGCTACAAGAGCAACTACAAATGCTTTCTTTCTCAACTGGTGATGTCAGCATTATAGAACAGAAATCAGTCACCTGTCTGCCAACGTTGTCTATTCCATGGGAAATTCTGATACTGTTCTCTCCAGTGGAGATTCTAATCAGCACCTCATTTGTAGAGTTTATGTAATGCCTCATTGATCTACCTTAATGTTTGGAAGTTTGAGTTTCGGTAGATGGGTTTTAAATAATTGCAACATTGCAAACTTAATTGTTTCTCTGTTTCCCACATCACATTTAAAAAATCATTAAAGTATTTCCATTTTATTTTTTACACGGAGATTTGTAACAGCTGTTGGTTGCACAGGAAAATAAAGGCACCAAGAAAAATGTATAATGTCAAAGCAATGTAGAAATTTGCAGTATTTCTGGTTAAATGTCAATTTTCACTGTCTGGACCAGTGATGGGATAGGATTTAGCAATGCTATTCCACTACAAGCTAAGAAGGTTCCATTTGATGGCTTTTGTATTATTTATCCTTAAAGTTGTACTCTTCTCTCTATTTCCAAATAAAAAAAGGATTCTTTCAGCAGTAAATTCAGGAGGTGAGTGCAGCTGGAAGAGGCAGCCAACAGATGAACAGTTTCTGTGCTTTCATTTGAGGTCTCCTGGGAACCTCTAGGGCTGTCAGTGGTCTCCTGGGAGTTCTTCAAGGATTTTTGTAGTGCTGGCTTTGGTTGGAAAGGATAACTTCCAGCAGGCTCTAACAGCTTCTTCCAGCCATTCCTGACCAGCGCATGCTTTGAGTTTCTCCTTTTCCAGCTGACTCCTGCTTGGTGAAAATCAAGCACCCTTTCAGCAGGTGCTAGGGAGAAGCCCATTTAGCTGCAGGCCTTAAAGCACAGCTCAGCAGCTGGTTCAGAAGTGGTCCAGAGAGGTAGTGACTGGTTCTTCTCCAAGATGCTGAAGATACAAAAAACTTGAGCTCCCAACAGTACTGAGAGACGGGCTGGGAGTTTGCTAATCAGAGTGGGAAATGAGGATTTCAGTGATGGCAAACTCAGGAACTTGTGACTTCTGGCCTCTGGAAGAAGGCTCCTCCTCCACCTGCAGCTCTGCAGCTCCAGAGAAGCTTCTGGGTGTGGATGAGGGGCTGGGAGCTCTGTCCAGTGAAGCATCTGAGCCAGAGCAGAGTGGCTGATAGCAGCAGGTGACTCTCCCATGGGGGCTGTAACCCCCATCTCTCAGCCTGACCACTCTTGGGATGTTTTCTGCTGACCAGGGGCTCAGTCCTAGGGTGTTGTAGACTGCTGAGGCCTGTCCAGCCACTGGGCAATTGTCCACTTCCAAGTGGGCACCAGTGATCCAGACAAGGAAACCTGGAACATAGCAGGTACTTCCAGATGGTTTCACAGCCTGTGACTGAGCATATGCAGCCCAGATTTTTGTTTTTTGTTTTCTCCTTAAGGGGGGAGGACCAGAGAAGGAGTGGACAGATTCTGTAGGTCAGCACTGTTGTCAGCAATGAGGATCTAGCTTCCATGACAATGGGATCTTCTTTGGGAATCAAAGGTGGCTACAGAGAGACAGGATCTGCCTGGCCAAGTGGGGCAAAAAATAGGAACAGGAATGACAGGGGAGGGTAGCAAGGATCCACAGCAGGTTTTACACTTTGCATGAGAGTGGAGGGAGAATTGATGGAATTCTGCCTTGAGATGGATGATGGATCAGCTGGGAGCTGCTGGGTCACTCTGAGAGAGCAGAGCAATGCAGCTGGTGCAGTGGTGAACATTTACCACAGATTGACAGTGAAGGAAGACATGAGGCCTTCTTTGGACAGCAGGAAGAAGCCACCCCAGAGAAGGGAATTTTATTCATGTGTATAAATATCTGATGGGAGGATGTAGAGACAGAGCCAGGTTTTCAGTGCTATCCAGTGAAAGGACAAGAGGTAATGGGCACACATTGAAATTCAGGAAATGCCATTCAAACATAAGAAATCTTTTTTTCTTTTCTTTTCTTTTCTTTTTTTTTTTTTTTTTTTTTAATAAGAGTGTCTGAAAGCTGACACTGGCTGTCCAGAGACGTTGTTGATTTACCATCCTTGCAGCTATTCAAACCTGGGAAACTGCTGTGACTGACCCTGCTTTGAGCACAGGTTGAACTGGATGATGCTCAGAGGTCCCTGCCAGTCTCAGTGACTCCGCAGCTCTGTGAAAAAACACATTCCTTCTTTTTCTTTACATCGGTGAAGCAGCACACAGGCATGAGGAACAAGGTACTTGATTTCTGGGGATGTGCTTGGAGTTTCCATGAAAAGACAACAAGTGGGAAGGATTTGCAGCACAACTTTCCCAGGGCATGTTTCCTTGGAGCAAAATGTAAATTTTCATGAGTGAAATAATCTACCTTGAATCACTTAATTATTGGCAATAAAAAAAACCACAAGACCAACCTTCAAATTACAGGGATGAAAAACTAAGTGCAGGTGTAGACTTCACTGAAGCTTTGTTGAAACTCTGTAGGTATTCCAAGTGTATGTTTAAGAATGTCAAATGAATAAATAACAGCTACTGGAGCTATGTACTCTTTTTAACTGCAATTACTGGTACACTGCAATCTGCTTTCTGAAAGTATTGGAAATCTTCCAGAGACAGAATAGGCCACAGCATTTTGGTACAGTTGGTA
Source organism: Vidua chalybeata (assembly GCF_026979565.1). Classification (NCBI taxonomy): domain Eukaryota; kingdom Metazoa; phylum Chordata; class Aves; order Passeriformes; family Viduidae; genus Vidua; species Vidua chalybeata. Next base: position 148,357,931 of record NC_071530.1, on the reverse strand, counting down.
GAGATTAAGTTATGTGATGCCCTTGCAGGTGGAGGAAGGAAAGCAAGAAGAGAATGACCAGGCAGATGCTGGATGGTAAATATCTGGATTTCAGCTCAAACTGGACAAAAGAAAAGATTTCACAGGCTCATAGTCAGACAGTAGCTGGTTTTATTCATAAACCAATATTTTGAAAAGGTCTTTAACATTTATTCTGAAAAGAGCAGCAATGAGTAACGAATTCATGTAGTTCAGTAGCAAATTGTATTTGATGTAGGTCATTTTCTAAGTACTCCATTTCAGTCATGCATACATTGTATTCAATTAAACATATTTTAGGATAGGTAGGTTTAACACTTGTGGGAATGTTTTAAGCACCATTCAAGCAACAGAAAAATAAGCTGTTTGGTTAAATCAGAAATGGTAGGAAAGGGAAAGTCAGTGTCATGGTAAACTTGTTTAACTGAAGTAAAGCATTTTTTGGACTGAAGGCAGCTGCGGAAACAAAGTTTGAAAATTCATCCAAGTTACCAGCAGTCAGTCAGAGCATGTTGGATGGTAGATGAGACGGCCAGAGACCTGACCAGAGCAGCTGTCATAAACAGAAGTGTTGGCCAAGTATTGCGGAGCTGCCTTGCAGACAAAGGGGATCAGTTCTTTCCTGCTGTCCAGGATGTGCCTCTGGGGTGCAGTGATGGAGTGATGAGAGATTGTGTGCTGGGTTTTGGCAGGTGCCATTTACGTTCTGCCAGTTTGCAGCAAAGCTACAGCCACTCACCCAGTGAAGGTCTGGTCTGTTCCCTTTTCCTGCACAGAGTGCAAATGCCTCAAGGGTTCATGGTGGCTCATCTCCACAGCTTCTCTCCTACCTCTGGTATCTCCAGTTGTAACATCTGGCCAATATTGATGTGATGGCGAGCAAGGTTTCCTTCTTACCTTGCTTATTTTTCATTGTCCCATTACTCTGTTGCTGGCAGAGACTGACCACTTTCTCTTTCCCTCTGGAACCTCTTTGGCCTTCAACTGGAAGATCATTTCAGGGGCTCCACTCTTCCACCCTCACTGTTACTTCTCTTCACCTTGACATCAAAATTTCACTTACTTCTCCTTTTCTTCTTGTCAGCTTCATTTCATGAAGTGTGCTTTGTGCAGGGCTGTACTTCCTTGTCTCCACTTTGATGATTCCTAGAAAATCCATTATTATTTATCATTGTGTTGCTTTGAAAGTTAGCTGTAAGTTATTTACAGAGACATAGCAAATAATATCCTAAATCTATTCCAGACAGCTCTACTACAGCTCACCCTTTCCTGTTGAAGGGGAGAAAAGAATTGTCTATGTAGCTAATGCCAGTGTGGGAAAAAGAAAGTGACTTCAAAGGAGTGATGAGTCTGTTGGTTGCTATGCTGAAAGGGAATGAACTACGAATGAAATAAAAACAAACCTCAAAAGGTGACATTCTTCAGAAAATGGAATAAAATTATTTTTACCTAGCTTTAAGTTCTTTACTTTTTTTAAGTTTGGAACAATTATTTCTTATATGTGTTGACAACAAATTTGTTGCTAGAGGCAGTATCAGAGGGCACAGAGCAGAGAAGTTTAGGGGTCCTATTCCCACCCATAGATTTAGTGGTGGTGTAACTGTTAGCAAATTGTTTGCCCCCTCTGTACCTGTTTCTCATGATCAAGTAGGGCTAATGATCTTTCCTTCATAAAGCCTTTTCAGTCTGATTGGAGATCCAAGCTATGAAATGCACATATCCTGCTGCTATTACACAGCAAAACATTTTGAAGGCTTCTTTTAAAATTTAGGAGAGGACACATCTATGTATATCCAAAGTCAGCCTGGAGCATTGCAGCTGGAATATTAAGACCTAAGAATCCAAATAAACAGGAGCTGGTGCCCAATCCACATTTTTATGCTTTATGTGGCTGGTTGTTCATATGTAGAAGAGGATATTTCTTCTATTACCCACCATCCTCTTTTGACTGTGTAGATCTTTTTAAATTGCCAAGAATAGAAATGAGTGCATAAATGGATGTATTTCTAAACCACCTTCCTCTCCTTACAGAATGTAAAATGAGGTTATTTCTGCTATGCTATAAAACATGTGTAGTTGCAGTGGCTTTGAGAGGCTTCAGCACCATAAGCTTTACAGTTAGTTTAAGGGATGTGGTTCTGTTACTAGGACACCACAGGATCTACCAAAAAAGAATGAAAAATAGTCCTTTTCTTCCTTTATTTCTCCAAGGCATTGTATTTTTATTACAGTACAGAGTGATGTGATCTGATTACTTCAAAGGCAATCTAACTTTGAGCTCCTTGTGTCTGTAACCATTTGGTCATCCCACGTTGGTCTCTCTGAAGGTCTTGGGTAATGATGTTTCCATCGGAACTTCTATTCATGGGTTAAGTATTTTAGGGAGTTCATTCGGCTCTGCTGCAGAGACAGCATTGATAATCTGTTTTCCCTTTCTTCCTTGCCGTTTGCCTTCTGAGATAGCTGTATTTTGAGTGAAACTCTGTGTCTAAACAAAGAGCTTGGTCACTGTAAATATAGGCAGGAAGAATGAGTTCTGCAAACAATGCAGACTTTGCGCTGCAAACTCTTTTTCTGAGCAGATCCATGGGGAGAGACATAGATGAGTAAAAGTAATAGACTTCTCAGTACACTGACTTTCTGGAGGAGCTGCAGGTCAGCTTGACTAAACCTGTGATCTCTTGGAAAATATGACTAAGGAATAATATTTCAGATGTGTTTGCTGCTAGGGTTGGCATGAGTCTCAGCACTGAAATCAGTGCGTTAATCTCAGTTTAAGCTCGCTGTTGGTATTCAGTGCAGATTTGCTAAGAGTTGTCTTCTGAGAAATGGTTGAAGATCTCAGTCCTTTTTATCCACCTGATGTCTGCACCTACTTTATTTGCTGTTTAAGCAGAGACAATAAAACTTTGTACACAAACATCCCTTTTGAGAGCTGAGCTTCAAATCCAAATTCATGTCACGCTTCTAGGGCTAATAGTGGTCACATTCCTCTCTGTGATGTTAGGGGGGTTCAAAGCCAAAACTCATTTACAGTTTGAAAACCTATGAATTGTACTGCCTTGGAATATGTCTTCATCTTTACATTTCATCTGTCAAAACATAGAAGTCTTTTACACCATTGTCCAATGTGTAGAACTGTAGATTCAGGACAGAGGTCTGTAATCCCACATTGGGATGTTTCTTTGCCAGGATATTCAGTAATATTTTTTTTTTTTTTGTAATCCTTTATGTCTATTTATTAAGCAGTTAAATAAATATTAAAAAAGAGACTGTTTCAAATGATATCTCTAAAGAAGTGAGGCTTGATAGTGTTGTCTGTTCAGAAGTTATACTAGAAGTTTAAATTCCTATCTGAAACCGTGTGATAGACCATTATTATTAGCCAAATAATTTCTGAGAAGGAACAGAAGGTAAGAGCTAGGTAATCTGGTCATGCTAAAGAATTGTTTTCAGTTGTGCCATAAATCTGTCTGCAAGCAAAGGAGTTGAAGAGTTGCCTCTGAGTTGATTCACAGCTTTTAGAGATTGGGCTGGACAAGGAGCTTGGGAGGGAAACCTGGTACTGGAAATGGGACTGCTCAGTAAAAGGAACATGGGGGGCATCTGGATAAAAATTCTTGATTACAAATACAGAGGACAGTATTTTACAGAGAGTATTATTTATAGGAATTTGGGTTGAGGAGGAAAAGCATCGTGCTTTATATGAAAGCAGCTGTACCTCCCCAGCCAAATTTGAGACCCTGCCTAAAATGCCTGAAACTGATAGAGCTGCTGAGGAAAAAGAAATCTGTGCAAATTTTAAGATCAGATTAGAAACTTTTGAGTCATACTAGGAACCAGACAAAAAAAAAAAAAAAAACCCTGCTGTTATTGTGCCAAAATGAATTCATTTCAATGGTGAAAGACAGAACTGGCATCTTTGGTCAATATTTAACAAGGATTATTGAAAAGAAAAATCTCTCTGCTGTCACTCAGACCACTGTATTATCAGAAGAAATTTGTGGTAGCATTCAAAAAGCAAAAATTAACCAAAACACAATTCTCCTTCTGTAGAAATGCAATTTAACATTTATTAAAAAAAGTAACTTCACTTGAGGTTGTGAATCTGCAGCCTATCAAGCTTGCCACATAATTTTAAATTTTATAACTCTCATGATTAGAAAATGTCAAGATAATCAAAATATAGGGGAAAATACAGCTGCTGCAGTAAATGAATGCTCTGAAAGTACTGAGATTGTGTCATGCTGTAAGCACATAACAGTCCTGACTTTTAAAACACTCTTGTCACACAGTGTTTTGCTTATACATTGCTTGAAGATAGTGAGGGTTTGGGTATGATTTCACCGTTGATCTTAAGAGTGAGTTGTTAAATTTACATTTTTCATTTGATGCACAGCTCTGATAATGAACCTGCGCTGCAGAGAAAGTGTCAAAAAAGTTTAATTTCTTTTGTGCTCAAACCCTCCTTATAAATCTGCGTGGGTAATAAAATTATAATCACATATTCATGCCTCTTTGCAAAATAAGTGTAATGATACTTTCTATTCCCTCGGCGCCAGCTCTCTCAGGTTCTTCAGGCACTTTATAAACATTAATTAAGACTCGCACCTCTGCACTGCATGAGCGCTGCATTGATCAACTGCATTGTTTTGGAAAGTGTCTGCCATATTTTGATTACTCCAGAGCCACATGTTAACATGGTAGTCATCAGTAAACTGAGGCAGGGCAGTTAAGTTCAGGTGATAAAATTGCTGCAGATCAGTAATTAGGGCTGGGGCTACACTGAAGAGTGTCTTGCTTTCCAGTTCTCCCTTGTAACCACCAGATTAACTCCTGTGGAGACTTCAAAGTATTTTCAGTGATTCAGATTGGTTTCTGTGTTGGAAGAGATTTCATTCATGCCATTCATGGGTGTAGGATTGTCAATGTGTTGTCACCTGGTATCCCTTGAGGGCAAGCATGTGACAGTAGGAGAGCCATGAACTGAACTGTGGCACCATAAAAGCTCTTTTCTTATGACAAGCTGTGGTAGGCATCTGTCTGCAAGCATAACGTGTTTTATTATGGTGAGTCCCTGGCTCATTTATGACTAAATGGACTCTTTTTCTGTTGGTCCTTAGCTTGCAATGTGCTACTTTTTCCTCATTTTCCAGTCAAAAAACCCTGTACCTTCTCATGGAATCATCTCTTCTCTGCTCTCCTGCCCAAGGCTGTTTTATTAATTCCTGTCCGACTTCCATTTCCTGTCATTTTGTGGTGCTTTTCCAGCTGAAAGAAGACAGTGGTCATATCATGTCATAATTATTTTCTTTAGTAATTGCCATGAAGATGCTGAGTGTTTCCTAATTAGATTAGGCAGTGTTCATGGTGGAACCTCAGAGATGCTGTCTGAGGACACGACTTTCCTTCAGATCTTGGTAATTGAGTTGTACAGCCCATGCTTGTGCAACTCGAGTTTCTCCCTGCAACTCCTGAGGCACATCAGGGGATATTTTAAGAGAAAGAGAAAAAAAGCTTAATATGAGAAGTAATGGGATTATTTTTCTTCCCTGTTCTTTACCTATGCAACGGTATGGAAATCTCCTCTGTACCTTTGTAACTTTATACCTCATCACAGACTCATTTTGCAAGTAGAAGACTGGAGCTTTTTATACTGCTGTATAGGTGAAGATCAGCTAAAAAAAAAAAATTGAAGACAGATTGGTTTCAGGGGCAGATGGATAAAACTTATCCAGGGATTGAAAAACCGTTTGCAAATGTACCATTATTTTGATGTGAAATAACTCTACAGAATGTTCCAAACAGTGCCTTATTTTGCTGCTGGAAAGCTGTAAAATTGTAGATCATTGCACTGTAGATGAGATGTTAATACAGGGGGATTTGTGAGCAATATAGAATGGCTGGATACATTCAATGTGCTGCTTGCTTTCATTTTTATTAGTCAAAATGAGCAGGGTAGTCAGCATTTGAGAGCCCTAACAGCTAGGATGTTCCACCCTCAGGATTAGTGTTCATGGCAAATGTTGGAAGCAATGGGAGAAATGGGAAAATTGCCCTTCATCTAACACCGTGGTAGGGGGGAATATTGCCTTAGCCCTGTTATTCGTGTTAGGAGCACCTACCTTCCAAATTTTGTGTAATGGATAAGGATGGGATGTTTATCTGGAGGGAGGAATTGGGGTGCTTGTCCAGGGATAAACCCCCAGGCACCTGGGGGCTGTGATCTGATCCACCCTTTGGCCACTGATGTGCATTTCCTGTGCCAGTCCACCACAGTGGCTGCTGGGGCAGGATTAAATAATTCTCTGCACTGTGCAAGCATTATTACAAAACAGATTAGGAGGGAGGAAAAGCTTGCTTTATCCAGCTTGAAGTTGAGGTAAACTAAAGGGTTTCTTCCACCCGTCAACTCTGTTGCTCCCTTGAAAATTGTAATTTTAATTGTAGATTCTTGGTGGTTATTGGGGCAGCCCTGTTCAGGGCTGGGAGCTGATCTCTATAATCCTTGTTCGTCTCTTCCAAGTCAGGATCTTCTATGATTTTCTAAAAACAGTTGCAGATTCTTGGCTTCCTGTCTTCCATGTAAAACCTGCAACAACAGTGCCCAGGCCTTTTTGGGGGAAAAGACACATTTTTGCAGCACAGTGTTTCCCTGAGCTCTCCCCATTATGTCATGATCAGACCCTGTGCAACTTGGCTTATGACTTTTATTGAGCTTTCACCTTTACATGGCTAAAAATTAATTTGATCCTTAAAATAGTGTAAAAAATTGAAAGTAACAGTTAAAAAGGATTGTGAAGTGTGTGTGGTCTTTTTGTGTTGGCAGGTAAAATGCTGGAGAAAAGGAAGCCATAGGTTAGTCAAGCAAAGGAAATAATTTAGTTTTATGTTAATAGCTGTGCTTAATAATAATAATTGTTAATTTTAGCAGGTGATACTTTTCTGCTAAGATGATGAAAAAAACCAAACAAAGTCTGGTCTTCTATGTCTGGAGTGATACTTATGTACCTTTTTCATACCAGTTATTAAACCCTTTATTTGATGAGGTACTTAGTGTAAGTGCCTTGATGTAGCATCTAAAAATTACTTGAATCCTGAGGCACACACAGAACACAATTATTTTGCTAAGGAGGACGATAAAAAGGGAACTATCCCCTGGAAAACAGGTAGAAAGGCATGAGAAGGGCACGAGCCACCTGCTTCTCCATTACCAGTCCTTGTGGTCTAACATTTAATGATACAAAATGCTGCAGAGGGACACCAAGGGAAAGCAGCCTTTCCTTTAGCCAGCAGGTGATGGAAAATGTTGCTGTCATTTCCAGGGCTCAGTGGATTTACTCTGCTCACCAAAATCTCAGCCTGTGTGCAAGATAGGAATGGAGGGAAGCCGGTGCACATTGCTCAAGGAAGAGGCAAATATCAGCAGCACAGCTCTGCTTTGTTCTGCTGGCAGTGGCTCAGGCACCTTTTTCTCTTAAGAAAGATGAGGAAGAAATTCAAGGAAATTTCTCATTCTCACAGACAGAAGTCACTGTGATATATAGGATGGAAGAGCTGAGGTGTATTAGCAGGGCTTTTTTTTTTTTTCATAGTATTAACATAAATAGTAAACACTTGACCTGATTCAACCTGGCTTTCCAGCTGAAGAGAAAATAAATATTTGCGAGATGCTAAAATATATTGTCATAAACAGGGAGTTGTGGCTGGTTTCTTCCCAGTGCTTTGTGGTCTCTTTGCCTTTCTCATCTGGTTTTTCCAGTTATTCTCTCTAAAGTCTAAGTCTGTAAGGTCATACACATATTTGAGGCTTTTAAATTCTCACTTTGATATGAAATAGCAATCACTTAACTAGTAATTAATAACCAAAAAAGTAGTATGTTTTCCTGCAGTGTGTGGCAACCCAGTGAGTGCAGCTTCTCAAACACAGACTGTGACTCAGGAGGCTATTTGCAAAATCTGAATCAAAAGAGTTATAATTGATATCCAAATTATGCCGGTCAGACCTGGTTTAAGAGTTTGTTGCAAAACTAATTGGCCTTGGATTAAAATTCTGAAAATCTTAACTGATCCCTTTGACCTTCCAAAGATTGGTGAGAATCCAAATAGTGTTTGGGGCATATGGTTCCAGCTACAGTCTGCCAGACGTATCTTGAGAAGAAAGAAATTGTTGAAAAAGATATTCTGGACTCTGCAGGCTTTTATCATCATGAATAAAAGCTTTTTTTCATTTATTCATGATCTATCAGATCTCTTTCCCTGCAGTTTCCAAGTAGAAAGTGTCATAATTGTTGCTGTATACACTACTTTTTCCATACAAACCAGAGTATTGTTATTGAAGTACTTGCTGTTCATAGTGCCTGAAAACCAAAACAGCAAAGCAATGACCTCTTAAATGAGATGCCAAGGAAGCACAAAGCAAAACACAGAATCACAGAATTGTTTAAATTGGAAGGGACCTCAAAGATCACCTCTTTTCAATCCCTGACATTGGCAGGGACACCTTCCACTAGACCAGGTTGCTCAGAGCTCCCTCCCTGGCCTTGAACCCTTCCCAGGATGGGACATTTTTTTTATGGACAGCCTGTGTCAGGGCCTCACCACCCTCACAGTAAAGAATTTCTTCCTATATCTAATCCAGACCTACTCTCCCTCAGTTTGAAGCCATCCCCCCTTATCCTGTCACTCCATGCCCTTGGAAAAAGTCTCCATTTTTCTTGTAAGGTCCTTTCAGGTACTGAAACGCCACGATTAGGTCACCGCAAAGCCTTCTCTTTTCCAGGCTGAACAATCCCAATTGTCTCAGCCTTTCCTCATAGCAGAGGTGCTCCATCCCTCCCTCAACTTGGTGGCTCGTTCCAGCAGGTCAAGGTCCTTCCTGTGCTGGGAACCCCCAAGCTCAAGGTGGGTTCTCACGAGAGCAAAGGGCAGAGTCACCCCAATGACAAAAATGGGGACACCTGAGCACAGCCTGGCTTCCTCCTTCTGGTTAGCAGAATGAAAATATCCTTTCTGAAATCATTACACATGGCAGCAAATGTCCCTCGTACAACAGTCCTGAAGAGGCTGCTAATGAAATAAACGAAGGTAATTTAGCAAAGAGATGAGACACTTTGGTTTTCCCTCGGTGGTTAGCAGTGGCTGGTGTTTCCTGCTTTGTTTAAGTTGCTAAGGAACCTTATTTGCTCCTGAATCTATTTTTAATTGATCCCAAAATGAAGAGTTTCGTTACATGAAAATGCTTTCTTGAGTCGAGATATCTGAATCAATGTCATTCAAAGGGACAGAGTTCATTCTGGACTGAGCTGTCTGATGTTTTCAAAGCAATTTTTCAGTCCTTCAGAAAACTGTTTAAAAGTAAAGGCAGACTGTAACACACTGAAGCCTGATAGATATTTTGGAAAATGGCTGGGATTTATAAGTGTAAAAAGTTTAGGAACAACTTTAATGTTCTTCCCTGAGGCTCCTATGTTGAAAAAAGTGAAATTCCTTGTAACTTGAACTAATCCAGGTAAAACCACAAAGCAAACTAAACTAAAAAAAAACACACCAAACTGAAGTGAGCCTGCTGGTGATCACAGTCATGGTACATGGTCTGACTTTGGGAATATGTATTTAAGTTTATTATTCACTTTAAAATAACTTTCACAAGAATTACAGCTTTGAGATTTTGATGTATTCCTGTTTCATTAAGACCATCTGTCTTCTGATGTCCTGAAATGGTATTGTAGCACAGTTCCTATCAGAGTTGTGGACTTATTAAAAATCAAATTTAATCCTTTTTTTAAATTTTTTTTTTTTTTGCCAGGCAGAGCTGCTTGGCATCAACACTGTTGGTAAACAAACACAATCAAATATTCTTCCAGTACCGCATTCCCATGTGTGTTTGTTGAAACTGCAGCTGAAATGAGATTGGATGCAGCACTTATACCTGACTGCAGACAGGCACAGAAATATTTCCCACTCAGCTTGGAGAAAGCACACACTTGACAGACAACTTACATCCGGTCCAAGGTCTTCCCACTGGAGATAGGTTTGCTGAAAGACAAAGTGCATCATTTTTTAAAAAGAAATTACGTGGGTTTCTGAGAAATAAATTAACACACCTTCAGGTGCTGCTGTATAGTATTTTTAGATATTGTATAAAGGCCAGGAAATTCTAAATTAAAGAAGATAAACAAGATTCTTCTTGACCTTTTGTCTTAGATCACATCTAATATTGGATTAATTTAAGGTATCCTGTATTCAGGGATGCATTTGGTAATCTAATAGTCCTCCTCCATTTTTAACTGTTGTAATTGTATTTATCTTATCTGGCATTCATTGGATTTTCTGACAATTTTAATTTATTCTAGTGTATTTTTCTAATGTCTTCCTTTGCCAGAGGGTAGAGGAGGATAGAAATATTAGGATACCAACACCATGTGAGAGTGGAATTACTTTGAGGCCAAAATATGGTCTACAATACTAAGAGTAATGGGGTAAAATTAGAATGGGAACATTTAGACTGAGACTGAAGGAGCCTTGACAGTAAGATCTATTGAACTGTGGAGGTATTTTCTGCAGGATATGGTGGAAGTCTCATAATTTTAAAGTTGAAACTAGACTGGATAATTCAGAAGAATTACTGTACATGGAGCAATCATAGTGTTCTTACAGTTGGAGATTACCTGTCTTTTCAATCTCAAATTTGGCTATTACTCCTCCTTTGCTTTATCGAGCTCATTCAGTGGGACTGGAAAGAATTTACAGAGAAGAGAGTTTGCTGTGTTTGTGTAGAGGATTACCTGAGAAGGCTGCACTGCAAAAGACATCTGTAGCTTTTTTCAGCATATTTGAGAAGCACCAGAACTCTGACTTGTCTCCGTTTCTACCTGTTGGGGAGAGCAGTGCTATGCCTGTTCTTTGCCTAGCTCCCTAAAGAGATAATTAGACCAGTTGTTTCCACTGTTAACAAAATTTTCTGAGATAAAATATGCAGAATGCAGAATAAGAGATTTCTTTGCATGGCTATGTTGACAGCAGTTATACGATAAAACTGAATTTTGATTCTTCATTTGAGGTATGTGCTTTGAACAAACAAACCTGGGTTTGATAACAGGTATTTTAGGAGAAGCTGGAGAGCATTTGAGACCAATTGGTGGCAAGGCAGAGAGTGAGGAAAACCAAGGCCATGGTCATGGATGGAGATGGGGGCACAGCATTACAGACCAAAACAATTCTGTTATTCTAAGTAGCAACTGTGACTCTTTTTTTTTTTTGCAGTAAAACATAGGCAGTAAGGGCCAGGATCCAAAGACAGGGTCATATGACCAGAACGATGGGCCAGGACATAAAGCCAGGCTATTTTGCCTCTTTTGAGTCTTTTTCTTTGAGCCCTTGTGTCGTGATCACTACTTTTCGGTGCGTTAGATATGTGATACCTGCTTTCAGTAGGGATTCATTCTTTCCTGAGGCATCTTTTGGGTGGTCCAATTTAATAGACCCGTGACAGCAATGCAGCGAAAATAAATGAGAGAAATATAAGAGAAAGCAACCAGACAATTAAACAAATTTTTAGTCTTTGGAGAAGAAAGGAATTTTTATCTCCCCCTAACCTGAGTGATCTGTTTGAATCTAATAATCTGATCTAACTCTTTCAGAAGTATTAGGACACACTTCATATTATCACTGTTATCCTTCATTGTTCCAGGTGTCTTTCTGCAAGTCAGCAGAGAAGCTGGAAAAGCTGCAATTTTAATACTGGCTCTGCTTGTTAGTGGAATAACCTGCAGATAAACTTTGGCTGTTTTATTAATTAACAGCTATATTTTTCTCTCCTGAAAATCTCAACAGAAAGGCCATTCCTGTGACTGCAAAGCACAAATTTCTCAGCTTCCAGAGACAAAGATGGCAGGTGGTTTTCCAGGGCTCTCAGTACAGCCTGTGTCATATTTTTGTTCTACATAGGATTTGGTGAGTGGGCAGTCAGGGAAATGGTGTTTGCTGGCTTTTATGGCATTTCATGCCATGGCCAAGCAATAAAGCCATGCTTGCAAATGATCCAAGAGAACATTACAGTCCAAAGTTCCAGACAATGCATATTCTCATTACAGGATTCAAGTATTTAGGACCATTTTGAGAAGTCTAAGCAAGGTAGATTGCTGCTCAGTATCATTAACAGGCAAATCACATCACAGAACAAAGATTTGTGTAAATATTTCAGCAGACTGCAAGAAAATGAACATCACGCCATTCTCAGAAGGATTTTCCAAAGCGATTCTGCCACAGTTGCTTTCAAATATTTAGATATATTGCTGGGGTTATTGTGAGTCCATGAATTCACAATGCATGAGTAAATACGTGCATGAAATACTCCTGCATTTGCAGGGGAAAGGCTGACTGAGCAAATGAAGCCCTTTTTCCATCTTGATATCAGGTAGAAATATTCCAGGTATTGCCAGACCTTGTACTTTTAGGCATAGGAAAGCTGTTACTGGAATAGGAAGGAGTCCTTCTGGACAGGCATAATTCAGAAGAAAATTCTATATTTAGTGAGCTATGGACAGGGATGGGTAAGGAATGTATGAGAACTCCCAAGAACTGAAATGCTACAGTGACTCTCAAATTTGCAGTCAAAGGGCAAAGGAAGTTGCCATGGTTAAATGTGCCTGATGTAGCTGTTATGTATAGATAGCTCCCAGCTATTAATCAGTTATGAACTATTATTAATAGGTAATCAATTAGCTATATTAAAAATCAACCTGATACTTGGAATGTGTGATTACTTGTATTTCCCTGTAAACCTACTAGGTGCATACACAGATAATTATACCTATCAGGAGTTAAGCAAGGTCCTAATACCAATTTTCAATAAATGCAAATAGCCCAAATGCCAAAGCCATACAGGGTATACAGTCCTGTATATTAATTACAGAATCTTATCATAAAGCTGGAAGACTCTTCCTTTCTGGACTATCAAACCATGGTCAGGACAGAAATTATCCCCATAGACTCCTATCAGAAAGTATCCTCCTGTATTTTTGACCAGGTTATTTACTGTTTACTCACAGAAGACATAATTATCACTTATATTTTTTTAACCAAACTGCAGCTTACATTTTATGAACCATGGGCATGTTTCTGGTTGAAAGGATGTTTTATTCTTGTGAATTTTGTTCCTCATTCCCACTTCTCTGAAGTTTTTTAATCATGTTTTCTCATTAGCAGAATATACTTGATTAACTCACTTGTTTAATGAGGTGCTTTGGGATGATAAAGACAGCAATCCATTCTGCTGAATGACTTTGAGATGTTAAAAATTAAATAAAATTTCTAAATGCCAACAGACCTCCTGCTGCTCTTTACCGGTAGTTGTTCTTTCATGTGAGAGAATATTCAATCCCTGTTAGTGCCACACCTTCAAGAAAAATTCATTTTCAGATTGTTGTTAATAACAAGCGTTGACACATTGTGGCAGAAATGGGTTTCTTTTCTTAGAGAAATACTTAGATTCGTTTAAGAGTAGCTCAAGCTTGCCTGATTGTCAAGCAATTTAACAATTTTATTAGTCTTTTATACAGAGAAGATAGTAATATGTATTTATATTAGATTTCAAAGAAAAGTGTCAGAGGAAATAAACCTTTGCTCATACAAAGCATTATTTTCCTTGAGGCTGCCATGCTCTGGAAGGTAAAAATGGAGCCCAACTACAAATAGAATTGGGAAAACAAGAGGGTGGATGCTACAGCTGAGTTTTATATCATTCAGGTCATTAAAGACACCTGGAATTGATCTTTCCTGTCAAACACAATTCTCCTCTATTTTACTGTAATTTTTTGGTGCTTTGTTTTGTGAGTTTGTTGTTCTGTACTTGTGAAGGAACCCCAGGAGTAGAGTTAATTTATTGCATTTTATGGTGATAAAGGTCTTGGCTCAGGAATTTTAAGACAGGGAATGAGATTCTGTTTTCCTGAAAGGTCGTGTGTTTGGAGTTCAGTGAGCACAACATCTGGATATGGCTCCAACAGCTGGCAAACTTTCTGGGGAGCATCTGCCTTCTATTACAGCTACCTTTCATTGAGGCAGATTGAATGTGGCATTTGAAAGGACTCATTGCATACATGGAGATTTCTTTGGTCATTATGTGACAAAGTGATTATTTAAGGGCACAGATTTTGCCTGTTTTCATGTAGGGCCTGGTGCACTGTAGATGCTGTCAGAGGTAAATGCAAGACACATTAAAAAATGGTCAGGAACAACGTGGATAAAGAGGAAAATAATAAGAAAATTTAGCAAAACCCTACATTTGTAGATATTTACTACTGAGCTTCTAAAATGCTTGAACTGAGCTTTGTAGTTTTGAATGAAATGCTTAATTTAACAGATTATTCTACTCTGATGGATGTTTAGGATTGACGCAATTTTAAAAATGCTTTCAAAGTCAAACCTCTCATGAAGGTGATTAATTCATGAAGGTGATGAAAGGTGAATTCCTTTCATTTGTTTTGATCAGGGATACTCTATTGATCAATTTGATAACTAAATCTAATGAAATCTCACCGTGTTTCTACAATATTAACATGTAATTCTGTGCTCTTATCACTAGATATGACTCAGTGATACCTTTATGCAAGAAGTAATAACTTGGATTTGGCCAGTGATCTTCCAAAATTATCATCTTATGCCATTGCTTCTCAAGACAGGATTTTAAGAGCTTCTTACTGAATGAGGTCAACCAAAAAATGCCTTCAGAGGAAAGGTCTATGAATGGTTTCCTAATAGGTGATTATGTAGCTGTGGGTAGGAGGCTGAAACCACCTGCACCCTTCCTCCATTCTAGCAATAACATTGAGACTATGGGTCAGGACATTTTGCTGACTCATAGTAACATCCTCACCCATCCTCATTTGTTCTGGGAATTCCATCTTTATTTGAAGAGTGAAGAAAGAGCTCTCTAGATGTGCAGAAAGACATACCAGCAGATGATCTGCTGAGCCTGGTGCCAGCACTTAGTCCCTTGGAGCTCGTGGGCTCATGCTGTATTTGATCAGGGAACCTCAAGGAGATTAAGATTTCCAATGAAGTTTCCTAAAGCTCTCAGGTATCCGGATGTGAAGAACTTCTATGAATTGACTGCAAGTTGTTTTCTGCCTACTCCCATCCTGACATTTGACATCCATTTTAAAACCTAAAGCCAGGAAGCGCAGTTTGCGTTCTCTGAGTGAGCTCAGATGTATCCCTGCTTTGCAAGAGGGACTGGAATATCTATTCAGTACCTCTGTGAAAAAAAATTAGTTCTGTTCTATTGTTGCTTGTTACTGCTTCCTTGTAGCTGTTTATCCAGTTGTTCTGCTGTGGTCTTGCCACCAAGCATGCTAATGCCATTAATGGAAATGGATGAGAGAACTTCATTTGTTCCAGAGAGTTTTCCAGGGGAGTGCAGCCATAGTTAATTCTGGGTCAGTTCGTGCAATACAATGTGAATATAGATTACTGGCAGCATTTGCCTGGCCTCTATTGCCCAGCATGGTTTCTGTGCTTGGTTCTCTTAATTTGTTCTTTTTTTTGGATTGCAAGTGTGTAAAAGATGGACTTTTTCACAAATTAATGCTGGAAAAGACAACCCACATAATAGAGTGGTTAACTCCCAGCGCCATGTACTTGCTGAAATCCAAATGCTCTTGGGAACAGTTTCCATTATATGTCACTGTTTGCTTTATATACTTTCCAAGCAACTAATGAGCTTCTCTCCACTCTCTTACTTCAAAGATATTTTTGGAAAAACATAGGCTAAAGTATTGCTAGAGACCTGAAAAATTCTGGAAAAAATTTCCCTGGCACTGAAAACTTCTACTTCTTTTGTTTAGAAAGGATCAGGACAAAATGATCCTCTCTCCTTTCCTCTTTGCGTAATGAGGATGCATATAAAGCCTCTCTTGGTTTGGATGTAAGGATGATAAGTTAGCACTGGGGGGCATATCCCACATGCACAGTTTGGAGCTGTGCTTATGCAAACAGCAGCACTGATGTAGATGGCATCAGGAGGCTTTATTTAATACTGCCCTCCCAGGGGCACAACTTCTGGGGCTGGGCTGGCAACCAGGATCTCTGGAAGTACACTCAGGCTTTGTATTAAGACCTCAAGGAAAATTTCCTTTTGATATGATATGGGTAACTTCCTTTCTTAGGTTTGTTCAAAGCATCAAAAGCTGTTTTTCTTTTATCCTTTTTCTCTTTTTTTTTTTTTTTTTTTTTATTTAAAACCCCCCAACTCTATTTTCCAGCATGGCTAAGTAAAAACCATTTCCCAGACCCCTAAGTAATGTAAATCCATGGATTTTTTATAAAGTTAAAAATCTGGGCTCAGCAGGTGATAGGACTTGGGAGGATTTTCTGTTCCTGTTTTGTAGGTTGAAACACAATGCAGTTCTTTGCACTTCACATGTAAAATCACAGAACGATATGTGACTTCAGAGGTAGACTGAAGAAGCCATAAAGTCTTTCCATACATTGAATTTTGAAGACTTTCACCTTTAGTTTTTTCACCTTTCTTAACTTCCTATACTTTACAATCTCATTTCATTTCCCAGGCATTCCAGTAATGTGTATCAAATGTACAGACATAATTGCAAAATACATAAACCAGGGAAAAATTGTGCCAGAGAGGCCTTGTCATACAATGCAGGGCTCTTTGCCTGACGTGGAGGGTGAGGAATTAGTAATTTCTCATCTCTGTTTCTATGTCTCTGGGTCTCTAGAAGGTGAAGCAGCCACCATACTGTGTCTGCAGATGAGTTGATAACTCTGGCTGGCCTGTGCACAGAGCCTTGGGAAAATAATTCTTAGAAAAGGAACTTAATCAGCTGCCGCACTACGCTGATTTGCACATAATTGTGTCTGTCTTTTAAAGCCAGAGATAAAAGGACAGAATTTGACACCTGCTCATTGCTCATTTTCCCAGCAGCTCTTCAGGCTGGAGCACAGTTGCAGGGCTTGAGTGAGGAAAAAGGTTTTGGCATGGGGGTTGTCAATGGAAAGGAGAGGGGTTTGCAGGATTGCTTTGCAACACTTGACAGATGAAGCCCAAGGCATGCCTTGCAGTCTTGGGTATGGAGAGGATTTAATTTTTTACTCTGTCTAGCTGAACTCAGTGTTTCTTTTCTTCTCTTCCCACAACATCATATTTGCAGTTTTATTTAAACACAAAATTTTCATCCTCTGTGCTCTCTGTTGTGCTGATATTTGAGGTTTTCTTTCCCACAAAATGCAGTGATGGGAAAGAAAGGATTTCTAGGCTATTACTTTAAGTCTTTTCTCAGAGAATTCTCCTTTAAACAGCATTATTTTTATTTCAATTTACTTTTCCTTGTGGTTGGGTTTTCTTTTATCCCCTCTGCACTCTTCCTGCACGTCCTGTAAATCCTCAGGCTTTACATTTGGTTTAGTGTAAGAGTTATTCCCATAAGGAGCTGGTACCTCAATGAGCCAGTATGGGGATTTTGAAGACTTACAATTAAGATGTTTTTCTCTATCTTCTGGAAGTCGCCTTCCCCTCTTAGTTCTTTTTGGTAGCTTATTAGTTAATTTCTGCTTAGTGAGTACTCCTTACTTCACTTCCCAGGACAGGTTAACTCCTCCCTAAAATGTCTCTGTGTCCCCACATGCAAACCTGGTGTAGTGCTCACTTCCTTGCCCCACCAGTTTTGAGATGTGAGAAACTTAAATAAATAATTTTTTTATTTATTTAGGGTTAGGTTTTTGGTTTGGTTTTTTTTGTTTTGTTTTGTTTATGTTTTTTTTGTTTTGTTTTATTTTGTTTTGTTTTTTTATTTAATTGTTTCTGATTCTCTAGCAGTGCCATCTTCACATCCCAGGAAAAAGGTCTATGTACTTCTAGGTGCCATACAAATTGTTCTGCTAAGCTCTTAGGAGCATGAATATTGTGATCCCTAAGAGCTTATAGTCTTTGTCCCTGAGTGCTTACAGTCCAGCATTTTCTATCTATCTATCTATCTATCTATCTATCTATCTATCTATCTATCTATATCTATATCTATATCTATATCTATCTATATATCTGTATCTATATCATCTATATATTTATATCTATATCATCTATATCTATATATCTATATCTAAATTGATATAGATATATACACATACATGTAAATATATATGTAACTTATGTTATTAATATAACATGTAAATATATATGTTGTATGCTATAAAGATATATATGGTATATGTAAAAAAAAGTGAGCAGGGAGGGGCAATAGGAAAAATAATATAACAGAGTAATGAGTGAGAAGCAGTTTTGAACACAGGTTGTAGCCCTCAGGTAGCAGTGAGCACAATTTGCCACCTCTGCAGCAATCACCAGGTTTCTGTGGTTATTGCTGTGTGACCTCAGCAATGGGTTTCTGCTGGCACAGGAGAAGATGGGTCATTATGTAGGAATTTAGCCTGGGCTGAGCTTTACTGCCATATCTAGAAAGCTGGGAATGAGATCCATGAAAGGTGCCATGTGGACATAGCCAGGTCATGGACTTACAGGATGATATTTGGTGCAAGGGCTTCAGGAGAATAGAAAGTTTGAAGGTCTCAAGAGCAAAGATGAAGTGACTCTAATTTTTAAGGTGTACAATCCAGTTAGATCTCAGAGGAGGGCTTGGCAGTGTAGGCTGAGCAAAAAGGTCAGTTTTGGAGAAGTTTTCTAGAAAACGGCATCAGAATTTAATCACAGGCTGTGGAGGTATGAGTCATGAGAGGATATCAAGTCAAAGTGAAAGCTGAGATTGGCAGGAAGGAATCTGATTTTATTTCTGAAATTAAGACAGGTATGGGGAGAAAAGGACTTCATGAAAAATTCAGAAGCTAGGTTTTGAGCATGTTCAGTTTTAGAAGTAGTAAATTATTAACAGAAATATCTCAGAGGAAGGCCAAAAGTAGTTTGGTTTGATGACTCTAGGCTTAAAGATTTCTTGTTTTCTCTAAGCTTGATTGTTATTTGAGTGTTCATATCCAATCTAGCAAGGAAAAATATGGATTTGTGTCACAGAGGATGACTGTAAACTTCCATCTACACATATCTATTACTGCAGTTCTTTTGTTCATTCAAATTGGAATTTGAGACAGGTCATGATATAGAAGCAGGATGCAATCAGAATAAAGATCTCATAGTAGGGTTTAAGGGTTTCCAGCTCACATCTGCCTGGATTATTGTCTCATGCCTTAATGCAAAAGTGGACTAATCATACATAGGGAAAATGGGAAAAAATTAAGACACTCCATTGGCAAGCGACACAATTAAGAGTCATCAGACTGAAATACGCTGTGAGTGAAATTCAAAGAAACTTCATGGAGAATATGTTTATTTTAGTGGGCACCCCCAGTGTGTGGACATTGGGCACAGGTGGTCTGGTACCCCCACGTCACCCCTGCCCTGCACAGAGTGCTGCGGTGGCAGTGTCTGTGCCTGGCCTTGTTTGATGCTCTCATTTAGCTCAGCTCGGTGCATTTCAGTCGTGGCTGGGCTAAAGGAGGCCTGTGAGGCTCAGTGTCCTCCTGCTCATGTTTACACAGGCATTGAAATGTGGTAAATCATCTACCTGCCTGTTAATAGGGGGTTATACATTATCTCGTACCAGGCTGTGGCTGATCTATGAAGACACAAAAATTCTTATGGTCTGGACGTCTCATGCAGTGTATCATGGTTATTTTTTAAGACAAGTATGGAAAATGAGTCACAGACCCACAGTTTTTCTTCAAATAGTCAGTATAACATTTTTTAACTTACTTGAAACATCTTGCACCGGTGACTCTGTACATCTGAAGATACTGCTGTCTCATCTCTCTTCTCACCTGCATTTGAGTTCCTTCTGCTTCAGACAGTACCTCACAGATCTCTTCCTACAGGCCACAAAAAAAGACAATTATACTACATATAGGATTAGTTTAGCCAGCAACTTAAAAAAATCCCCAAAACCTCCCTGTTAGGTGTTACCTCTGTAAGAATCCAGAGCACCAATCTGCGCTTGTTGAATGGGTAATGCAGAAAATACTGTTTCCACTTGAAATGGTAGAAAATACAGAAAAAAGAAATCCACTTCCATATTGCCTAATTCCATGAGATTTTAGGTAAGTAAGCTGTGTGACTGAACTCACATATTTGACTTGACATGCACAAAATTGAGTATAGGGGCCTAGGTTTTTGTCTCTGCTGTTAAATAGGCATTACCTATCTTGTGAGCAGTTGCAGTTCACTGCCATCTCCATGGCAAACGTGCCACAATCACCACCCTTGTCACTCATTTGTAGAGCAGGTAACACTCCCTGGAGGTCTGCAATCCATCCAGTGTCTAGACTAAACCTGCTTTGAGGTTGAGACATGCTCCCAAAACAGCACAAAGTGCTATAGGCTCCTTTTTTACCATTAACTTTTGCAGCCACAAGTCAGACATCTGACAAAGTTGTCATGAGGGAGAGGTTTGTCCAACATCCATACTGCAGGATGGCAGGAAAAAAGGAGAAAATTTAAAGTCTCATTAAGCAACCAGTTAGTAAAGAGGTGATTTGCTTTCAGTAAACTATGGGTTAAGTCATGTCATGGTGTGATTTTTAGGTTTGTCCTGTGCAGAGCCAGAAGCTGAACTCAATGATCCTCGTGTGTTCCCTCCTAATTCAGGGTGTTCTATGA
Organism: Vidua chalybeata; assembly: GCF_026979565.1. Taxonomy (NCBI): domain Eukaryota; kingdom Metazoa; phylum Chordata; class Aves; order Passeriformes; family Viduidae; genus Vidua; species Vidua chalybeata. The sequence continues at coordinate 148,337,236 of NC_071530.1, read as the reverse complement.
TTCAGTTCAGTTCCTGCAGAGGTTTTGCACAAAGCTGCCAATATACCAAAACCAGTGTTAAATGATACTTCCTAATAGATTTTAGGGTTTTTTAAATGTATTATAGGGCTTTTTTCCCTCTACTTTTTTTTTTTTTTCCTACAGGGCTGGAAAATAATGCTCTGAAAGTAGTCCTGACACAGAAAAGCTATAGAAATAAAGTTTTCAATAACTTAAAATAACATGCAAATCCCAGACTTGTGAAATTTCAAGCACAAGACACACACCGTATGCCAGCCTGACCTCCAGGCTGTGTAGCAGATAATAAGAAGAAATTTTGTCAAACCTGCTTGTGATTAACAGACAAAAAAGGGTTGGCCCACGTTCATAAATGAGGCTATTTAAGCAAGCTGGAGCCATGTAATGGAATATTTTAAAATAAGTCAAAAGCAGCTCAGGCTTACTGGAAAACACAGAGCTTTGAGCATCTTAAAATCTTAGGGATCTGCCCTTGTGCATTTAGATTAGGACTGGGCACAAGCAGTATAAACTCTGAAGTGATTTTCACTTGATAGCAAATTGGGCAAAGCACCAAATCACAGGTTATCTTGGCTGCCAGAGGATGAGACAAGCAGGTGCCATCCATGTGCCAGCAGTTTCTTAGGGAAGGAGGAATGTCTGTCATAAAAGGCATGTGTGAAGTAAAATAACTCCCACTAAAACCAGGGAGGTTAAACTGAACTGACACATTTCTGAAATAAATCTGTGATTAATGTGCATTCAGGTTTTAAGATCCCAAGTAGAAGCTGGAGGCTGTCAAACCCCAGAGCACGAGTCACGTTCATGCTTCCCTCTTCAGCCAGCATGACCCTGTTTTTTGGAGTTAATGGAAGAAGGTTGTACCACATTTAGATGTTCATAGCCAAGATCAAGTAGTGCTAAAACAGAATGCTGGTCACATGTCTTGGAGTTTAAAATTGGACATAAACATTGCACTGATTTGGAGGAAGAAATCTTACTCAGGGCAAATGACAAGGTTGAGGAATCCTTTTGCAAGTGAGTCTCAGGGGATGCAGCAGCATCCTCAGCCTGTTGCCATCACAGAGTTAAGAACAGACACAGACTGGGAACAATTTGGCAAGAACGATAATGGGACTAGTTGGGATCTGTCATCAACATACTGGGCACTGCAAAAGAGTGATTAAATAGGAAGACGTGGACAATTATCAAACACTAATAGCTCATTGTTGCTAGAACTATATTTTAAATGTGTTTTTCTTTTGAATTACTTTTGTAGCAAAAAAAAAGTGTCCTTAATTAAATTCTAAAATGTTTGGGAATGGGAAGTCTGCCAGGAACGGGGCAGCTCAGAGGTCTTCTGAAAGCAATTGCCTCTTTTACCAGCCTATATTCATGTCCAGTTATCCCATCCTCTGCCAACTTTCCTGTTTTCTGGTTCATGCCCCAATGATAGCTGAAGGTCTCTGGGTTGTTGGTACTTGCAGGAAGCTGCAATAGTTTATTCATGTCCTTTTCTGTATTTTTCATTCGTCACTGTCCAAGGGCCTTGACCCAAAGAGGAGCTGAACTCTTCAGGTCCACAGGGGGTTTGGAGAAGCAGGCTCTAAGTATAAGGGCAGTTTTTAGGACAGGACTAGCAGTAGTTGACAAGGTGAGATATCTGTGTAGTTTGACCCTGTTACAACACAAACATCTGCATGCAACCTCTGTGCTCTGGTACTACTGACTGCAGGGAAGTTCAGCTGGATTTGCCTCACTATTGTGTCAGTATAACAATGAATGAATATGAGGATGCTATTCCAAATTAAGATGTTCAGGTTTGGTGCGGGGAGCAGGTCCAAATCATAGACAGAAGGTTTAATTCAAGTAGCTAAGAGGGTCTTGTGCTATTAAATAACCATTCAGAATTTTCCTGATGAAAGTGACAGGGAACACAGTTTTTATATTCATAGAAATATCTTTTGTATGGATGTATTCAGTTCTGAAAGTGCTGCAGGACCTCATCATGCACAAATGAATGTAACCAAATCTGCCTCTCTGTTTGCAAATAATTTGCAGGAACGGTTTGGAAAATGAAGGGAAACTGGTCTACACTAGGAAGAACAAGTGCAAAGAGGGGAAACAGAAACAGTGTTTAGGTTCATACTTTAGAGGAGACACAGGAAAATCCAGGGATCCTGTTGTCTCAATAGAATGGCACATGTCACCTGCTTCTCTGAACTGCCCCAAAAACCAGACTGATAAATCTGTTGCTGACTTGACACAGAGCATGAAGGGAAGGGATGGGAAACTTGCTTGTGTGGAGACAGGCAGGAACTGCTCTGTACAGAGAGTTTGCCTGTAGTACAGATTTTTTTCCTCCTTTCTGAGCTTTTCTTGCAGCTGCATAAAATGTAAGATCAGGAATGGAGATAATTGATTAATCCTATTTCCGAATAAATAACTTTAAAAAGAATTCCCTTTTCAATGTTAAGTTCCTTGCAAAGTCCTGAACAAATACTCTTGCAAAAAGGGTAAGGGGAAAGAAAATAAATATAGAGAAGTTGTTCCGGACACCATGGCTGGCTCTTCCTGTGTTCTTTTAAGGCAATTAGAAAGAAAGCTGGCCTGGACAAACATTGTAATCAGCATTTTAGAGTTTTTGAGCACAGAAAAACTGAATCATTCCATGAGATCTTCATTGCAGCAACTCTAGCATGGGCTCTAGGTCTTTGGCTTTCCTCCATCAGAGTACCTGATGGACATTATCCAGAGATGTCAGTGATGCTGCTGCTCCTCTCCCACCCCAGGCCATGGCTCTCCTGGTTCACAGACCAAGATGAGTAAAATTAGTATTTTTTAATTAACAATTGCAATGTTTCATTGGCAGAGTACCCTAACTATAACAGCAAAGCTAGGCATGACTTGCTTTTCTGGTTTTAAAGACCTCTTTTACCTTTTGTGTGAGCAGTATTTATTCATCGGGACATCTGATGCCTTGTGTTTTGTTGGCCAACTTGTTTGTGCAAAGCCATTCCTGTGTGAGGTGTTTGCTCAAAGTCCTGGGCCAAGTTCCCAGCTGCAGAGAATGGCAGGGGCCAGTGCAAGTGCATCAGTTGGGGATTCAACATCCAATTTAAAGGGAAATATCCAATTTCACCATCCCTCCCCTGTAAAGATCAGCAAAACCACCCTGCCTTTCTCTGCAGCCTGTTTTGTAAATTCAGCTCAGAAATTAGTGAGGAGAGAAAACATTGCTGGAATATGCATTTCTACTGGGATTAAATGTATTTGTATGTGGCTTTCCAAAATTAAACTTTGACAGTGGCAAAGAGGGACTTGGGTGTGAAAATGCAATTAACCATGACTCAGGACTCTTGATATACAGGGGGACCAACAGGTTGTGAGTTCTTGCATGGCAACTTGACAAAGTGGCAAAAACAATTTACTGTGTGTTAATATGAGCAGAGTAAATACCACAAAATGTTATTCATATTTGGTGTTCATTTCCAAGAGGCTCGTTTGGGTGATGTAGACAGGAGTGCGCCTGGCAGGTGCATGGTAAATGATGTTTTTCTTGTGGAATAGTCACTGTCTTCCTGATAGTAACATTCATTCCCTTTTCTTGAGAGTTCTGAGGTCCTGAAAGAAAGACATTATAAGAATACTGATATATTATTTTTACATAATGGTCTCTCACAGAATTCCTGTGGTGGCAATAAACATCACCCATCAGCTGGGCCATGAAGCAGTTTCTCCATCTTAAAGATTAATTCATGGAGATCCTAAAAGACTTGTCAAAGGGTGTCAATGAAAAAGAAAGGCTTTCCAATCACCCTTCTCAGTGGTTGTAGCAGCCTCATCCTCCACCTTCCAAAATGTGTTGGATGACATTTTCTCTCTTGATACAATAATCACTTAGGAAATGTTCTAGAGGGAAAAGAGAACATGTCCTGTGCCTGTTCATTAATGTGTGGCAGAGACAAGGTCTGTCCTTTTTCCATGGCTGTCAGGCATTGCAGGGTAATTTTGGCACTCAAGGATGCCAACACAAGTGGGCATTGTAGGTAAATGAACAGGAAAAGGGGTGGCGAGGACAGCATTCCATTGGCTTATTGCATTACTTCAAAAATGATTTAACTTTTAATTAGAAGGACTTTGGGAGATTGCTGTCTTTATGCTTCCCCCCTTCCCTCTTCTGTCATCCATATTTTATGCTGCCACTTTTAAAATGCAATTTATGTTGGCAGTTGGAATTAAACTTGGTCCTTCTAATTTTCTGAAGTGCTGTTTCTCTCGTATCTGAATCTTCGTAGGATGGAGATACAGCCACGACTGATTTCTGTGCTAGTGACTGCATCTTCTGATTCAGAGCTCCTGTACTCCAAAGCCAGTAATGATTCACTCTCACAGCAGTGGTGTGAGCAGTCTTAGCTTTTATATGCCATCTGTGTGAGTGAGCTGAATCTGCAGAAATGGGACCTTGTGCACATGGCTTTTCCTCTGCTCATGGATGAAAATATTAAAGCAAATCCGTATGGTCCGTGAGATGTTTTCTGTGTCAGGAAGGGAGTAAAGCTGCCTGTCAAACAAGCTGTTCTCCCTGATGAAAGGGGGCTGTTTTTAAACACTCCTTTCCATAGTATTTTGCACGCCAGCCATGTGTGCTCTCTCATCTGACATCTCATTGAGATCCTTGGCTCTGGTACTGCAGGAGGGAAGTGTGTACTGGGAAGGAAGGAAATTATCTCTCAATATGTACACAAACGTGCACACACACACACACACACACACACACACGCTTTTAAATCAATCTAAAAGAATTGCATTTTTTTTTTTTTTAGGAATGAGAAAAAAAAAATAATCTGATTGAGCCAGACTTAAATGCTTCCCTTTTGTTTGGATTTTCTATTTCCTCATGAAGATACTAGAAAGAAACGCTCTGAGCTATTATTAGATACAAAGGTAGAGATAGAGGGCAAAGGGTTCATTTACAATTCCTACAGCAGACCATTGAAGCTAAAAGGCAATTGATGAGCAGCTTGAAAATATAGATTCAACCACTAAGCTTAGGGAGTATTTGCAAAGGTTTGTGCTGGTCTGGGGATCTAACCCTTTGTACAGCAGTAAAACCCACTGTGTAGAGGAAGCAGAAAACAAGTGGGTTGGGTTTTTTTTAGTTAATGAAAGGAGTCACCTTGCAGGGAGAAGCTTGGAAACATAAATTGATATAAAGTAATGAATTGATGTAAATGCACTGCTTTTGAAGGAAGCAACTGGACTTCAGCTCTGTGCTGGGAGACGGGGAAGCACAAAGGTTATCCACAGACACACATTCTTTGTGTTTGGGGAAACCCAAGTCAGTTAATCCCTGATAACGGGATACCATTATAACCACAACTCACCTCTGTGATCTTAGGGCAATACTGCAAGAAGCAGATTGATCATGTTGGGCAGGACAGCCCATGGCATTAGAGTGTGCTGTTGCAGAAGAAATCCAATGCCATAAAGGTTTTCTAGCCCTTCCCTAAGATGCAGTGGTGATTATCACTTCCTTTCAGAGGATCACAGAGATGGGCAGGGACCTCTGAAAATCATGTGTTCCTATCCCTGTTCAGGCAGGGTCACCTAAAGCCACTTGCCATGGACCATGTGCAGAAGGCTTTTGAGTATCTCCAGGGATGGAGACTCCACAACCTCCCTGGGCAACCTGTGCCAGTGCTGGGTCACCTTCACTGTAAAGAAATTCTTTCCTGGTGGTCAGAGGGGAGCTCCTGTGTTTCAGTGTGTGCACATTGATCCTGCCACTGGGCAGCACTGAGTCAAAGAGCCTGGCTCTGTCCTCTTTGCAGCCTCCCTCCAGGTGTTCATCCACACTTTTAAGATCCCCTGAAGTCTTCCCCAGCCTGAGCAGTGCCAGTGCTCATATCCTGTCCTCATGGGAGAGATGCTCCAGTCCCTTAATCCTCTTCATGACCCTGCATTGGAGTCTCCCCAGTGTGTCCATGTCTGTCTTGTAATGAGGAGCCAGAACTGGACACAGCACTCCAGGACTATTCAACAGTGTTCTAACTGTCAAAAAAAAACAAAAAAAACAAAAAAAACAAAAAAAAAAACAAACAAAAAAAAACAACAAAAAAAACCCCAAAAAAAAACAAAAAAAACAAAAAAAACCACAAAAAAACACAAAAAAAACAAAAAAAAACCAAAAAAAACAAAAAAAAACAAAAAAAAAAAAACCAAAACAAAAAAAAAAACCCAGAAAATTTTGGAACAGGGGCTGTTCCAGTTGGGACACCAACACTGATTTTGGAACACTGAAGGGGTTTTTTTGTGCTCTTTTTGCTAAACCTCTTGTATCTGATGCTGCTGCATTTGGGCAGCTTTGGTCAAGGAGAGGTTCTCATCTGGGTACCTAAGCTTTGCTGGCCTGACCTCTGGAATAAATGTTCCTTTCTGAACTTTTTTCTTCTCTGGCAATAACTTTGGTTTTTTTTTTTATCCAGTGGCTGTGTTGAGGCTTGTTCAGTTTGCCAGACTAAAGAGCATTACAAGAACATGCATAATTTTGTAATTTTTGTCTAAGGCAACAAAACAAAACTAAGTTTAAAAAAATCACTTTGATGTAATTTCTTTTTTTCTGTGAAAACTCCTGAAGTATAAAAATAGTGTCTTTCCTTGAAGAGGGGGTATTACTAATGTAAATCCAATGCAGAGGAATAATATGATGTATGTCAAAAGGCAAGCAACTGACGAGGAGCAGGATTGATGGAAATGCCTCATGGGCATATGAGATTGTGGGGATAGGCATTCACACAAAGGATGCTTTCTTACATGTGCCCAGGGCTTTCTCTTATCTCTGAACATGAACCCATAGTGAAATAGAAATGTTCCTGTATTAATAGTGCATTGGAGATAACCCTCATCTGAAAAATACAGTAATACTGCACAACTGGGAACCCTTTCAGAGCAGGGAATTGGACTGGCAATTTCATAGTGTGTTGGTAATGAAACATTTTGGTTCTGTATAAGCAAATGGGCAAGGTTAATGGACACATTACTCTGGCTGTCATTGTCCCAGCAGTAACCAATTTAGAGGCTTTATATTTTCTGCTGTCCCAGTAAGGGAAAGAAAAGTAGAAAATTAAAAATAGAAATCCCAGAGTGATTTAAAGTGCAAAGAGTGAATAAGCTTGTAGTACTCCAGTATAATTTTAAACCCCCTCTTTTCCTTATAATCTGTACTTTAATTTATGTATTACTTTGCAAATTCTGCCAATGTCTGTCCTGCTCCAAAAGCTCACCTCCATACAGAAGGATTTATTCTGGCTGTAACACATGAACATGAGCCTCCAGGCCTGGATCTCTCTAGCTGTTGTTTGTATTGATGGTTCCTGTTTGTATTTCCCTTCACCTCATGCTGTTGACTTGCAGAACCATTAGAAATGATCTGTGGCTTTGGCCTTCAAGGGAGGTGGTTAAAAAATATCTTCTGGTGCCTCTGTATAGATCATAATTGGGTTTTTTTCATAGCTCTTTCAACAGCTGTGGACAGATATCAGGCCCTCATGAGCTGGTTTTTCTCAAGTAGGTGCCCTGCACAACAGCACAGCACTGGGTTTTCTTTTCCAGAATTAACTGTCCCACACTCCTGGTTTCATTGAGGTTACTTTTTTCTTGTTGAACCTCCTGTCAAGATTAATGCTGTTTCTGAAGCAGGTGTCCAGCCTAATGAGGACTCGTTTCCTTGATTTGCAGACATCCTGGTTGATGGCAAGGTCTGTGACTGCGACGTCGTGGTGACCTGCCAAGTGGGGGACCCTGTCCCCTTGCAGGTGAAGTTGACCAACTGGAGCAAGCACAGCGTGGGGCCCTTTGCTCTGACCATGATGCCCTACCAGGATTACCAGAACGGGGTGCACAACTACGAGCTGCAGGATGCCATCACCTTCGTGGGCTCCAACACCTTCTACATCGACACCGTGAGTTGTTTGATCACAAGTATCAGGATTTTGAATGATGTGCATTTGAAAGGGGCTTCATTACTCTATGGTGCATTTTAAAGCAGATTAATTTTTGGAAAGCCCCATGATTATGGCAGCTATTGCTAACAGTGCCTCTGTGTTCATCTGGAATGGTCTCTCAGAAATGGTTTAAGACTGCAATTTCCTACCATGTAAACCACTGGTAAATTATCAGAGGCAGCAATTTCTGGTCACTCCAGATCTGGCTGAATGTGAACAGGTTACCCTAGATTGAATGTTCAATACCATATTGCCAGTCCTTTGAGTGTCCCAGCGCAGCCTGCAGTAATAGATTTTAAATAACTTTTTTTTTTCCTTAGTCCATAAGAAACATTCCCCAGGCTGAGCCAAGGAACTCAGCAAATCAGTTTTAGTCAGGTCCTGAAGAAACAAAACAGACTGCAAAAAGAAAATGCTAAGCATTAATGGCCAATCTGATGAGCTGGTTCATTTCCTGGATGCTTAGCATACTGTTATAAAACCATAAAGAAATGCATAAAATGAGGCAAAAAAAAAGTGCCCCCTTTTAAAACAATTGAGATTATGATTTTTCTCTCAATTTCTCTAGAAAATTCAAGTCTAGGAGCTTTTCACTTCTAAGGCAAGACACTGAAAATACAGATAACACTACTCTCTCCCACATCCTTCCCTCCCAAAAATACAACAACAATATACCTGGAATGAAAATTCACAGGCAATGCTGCAGATGGAATGAGCAGCATTTCTGGTAACTCATGAAATAAACATGAAGAATGGGGTGAGTGTTTGAGATAGTGCTTAGAACCTTTGTTTAGGTCAGCTCTTCAGATTGGTAATAAAATGTACCTGTCAAAATTAAATATATAAGTGAACCTTAGTTAGAAAGAAATTAAAGGTTAATCACAGAGATAGTCACCATGCATATTTTTCAATTACACATCACAGAAGAAAATATTTCTAAAAGCTAATGAGCATGAAATATACCATCAGCTTGATTTTTAATGGGGGCTAACTGCATTCTTGTGGCTGAATAATTTAAATATGCCAACAGAAATCATCCAGGGATGGCTTTCTTTGACTCTGGTTCTGACAATGTGGAGTTTTTAATCAGAGTGGTGGTGTTTGGATGCCCAGCTGCCAAAGGGCCTGACCCTCCAGGCTAATGAGGGAAAAGGGAGATGTCAGTGTGATGTATTCTCACCTTCTGATTGAGTCTCCTGTGGGGCAAAAAGACAGGAGGTCACATCTCTGGTGCCTGCCCAGGCAGCCTTCTCATACGTTACGGTCCCTGCCTTTGCCCCATTGCTCAGTGTTTTGACATTTCTCCTGTAAACACAATCCCCAAGAAGGTAAAAATAGAATTGTTTTCTACTGCTTGTCCTCCTTTCCATACAAAAAGGTGAAATGAACAAAATGTCGACTCTCAGGCAAGAAGTGTTACATTTCACTGTGTGTAGTGTTGACACTACACAGGCTCCTAGGGAAAGAAAGTGCTTGGTCACATTCTTCGGGGCATCGAGCCCTGATTGTGGAAGAAAATCCTTTATGTCTGCCAGAGGCCCTTTCTTCCCTCATAGTAACAAATTTAGGAATAGAAAATAGATTTCAGAAAGTTCCACCCGTTTTGGGGGGGGGATGAGGGGAAGCCGTGGTTTGTGCATTTGATGCTTTGGGGAAGAACCACTGTGCTCAGAATTGTGCTTATGCTCTGAGTTTGGCCAAAAGTCAGATAGGAGCTGGTTAAAAAACCAAAGAAGCTCATGGTGGGTAAGATGAAAGACAACCAGAGTTTCTCTTTTTTATAAACAAAAATGAGATACTGGACCAGATTCCCTACTGGCTTTCAACTCAGCGTTGTTGTATGGAAGCTGTTAAAAATGTCCCCATCATTTTTTTAACCTGGGGTCATGGGCACTTGACTATTTTTCTTGTTTAGTGGAAGTGGCTTGAGGTGCTGCCCTTTCCCAGCTCCTTGTGAAAGATGCTCCCCTCTCCCCCAGCAGGCCCATCAGGACAGACACTGCAAGCACTTGTTTTTGTGCAAAGTTGTCCAGTTTAGCAAAAATGGCATTGGTCAGCAGTTTAAGTTAATTGGGCTGACTTCACACTGACACTGGCACAGGGATGCTGACATGAGTTATTGCAGGGCTGAGCTGGGTGGGAGGAAGGATGGAGGATCAAGTCTGGTTTGGTGTATCACTGGTGCGTGGTCAAGAACGAGTGGGAGCATCAGGTATTACAGCAAGGGCAGATACTCCTCACACCCCGAGAATTCACTCTGTTGTCATGCAGAAACTTCATTATTGGTACCAAAAAACCTCAACAGATCCCTCTGCCTTCCTAAATGTTAGTTTCATATTAAATCTTATGCTCAAAAATTCGCTGTTATTTTTGATTCCAGACTAAAAAGTCTCAAAGCAGTTTCTGCTGCTACCTGGAAGACAGGGGACATATACAGGAATTTTCAGGATGCACATGCTACTTTGCAGCATGAATATAAATTGTTGAAAGGGTAAAAGTCACACAATTTTGTATTTCCCTTTCTTGTGGCTTGAAGTCCAAATTAGAAGATTTATCTTGGAAGTAATGTAATGATGCTTATTCACCTCTTTGTGCTTTTACCTCAGTTCGATGCAGCAGCCTGGGTTTGTGTCACAAAGTCTGTGGTGGATATGCACTTCAAAAAGCAAAGTCTTTTCTGGAAAATTTTGAAGGATATTGAGTTATTTCCATGCATTTTAAATTAAGTAAAGTCTGCATTTTTAAGCACAACTTCTAATTTGGCTAACCTTACTTTTCTCTGTATTTGACAGAAAAAGTGACTTTCTCCATTATGACTTAAATATTTGACATTTTTTATTCAGAGGGTGATTTTGAAACATGAGTTAACATGGTGGAACTTACCCATTAAAATACAGTGGATTTATTTATTTTTTTATCTTGCTTCACAACATAAAGTTTATCTTTAGCCCTATTATTAAATTTTCTTAGTTCTTATCTCTGGTTTTTTGTTGAATAATTAGTTGGTCAGACAGAGTTGCTTTTTTGCCAAATTAAAACCTAAAATATTGCCTTCTGTGGAGAATCCTGTAACTCTCAGCAATCCATCCTCTCTTGTTGTCCCTGCTTGTGCCATTACTTATCCTCAAGCAGGATTTTTTCCTGTGTGTGTTATCATGCACAGGCTCAAATGATTGGTAGTGGGAGATGAGGAGAAATTCATTAGTAGATGGTCATTTTGAATCAGCTCAGAAGCCATGGTGAACATTTGCTCACTTCTGGCAGGTCCTCTGTGGCCCATCTGGAACAAATTATTTTTCTTGGCACTGTTTTATTCACACTGTAAACTCTTTGGGGCAGTGAGCAGTAGCTGGCACCAGCCCTAATCTCCAACTGAGCTCCCTAAGTACTACAGCAGTATAAATAAGTAGTAATTAGTTCTAAGCAATCGCAGTCCCACATGGTAGCCTAAATCAGGGAAGGATTAGGATGCAGCTAGAAAGTTAATTTTTCTTCTATCTTGGTGGAACAAAGGAGTAATGTGGACTTTTTGCCTTGATTTTCTTTCATTATTTTCTGAGGTACAGGCTGCTTCTCTTTGTTTCCATGAATGGTGGAATTTAATAAAACCTGTTTTAACTCTGCCCTGACTCGGGAATGTCGGCATCTTGATGAATGATTCAGCACACATACAGGCACAGATCTGGGCAGTGGCACCACCAGAGCTGTGTGCTGCTGGACTGGAGGACAACATGAATTTGGTCTGGGTCAGGCATGAGTCATGTTCCTCATAGCTGAGCTGGATCAGGCACTGCAGGCTGTGGGGTGGTGTGTCCTGCCAGCTCTGGAGGTGACCACCTGAACAGGCCACTCTGAGTGGCTGAGCAAGTCATCAGAGCTTATGCAGTTTAGGGAACATTTTGCCTCATTCTGCATTTGATCAGGTGAGTCCCTGTGTTGAACAGCTGGCTTAGATGTGGACATCCACTTTACAGACATTTGGGTGGATTCAGTTCCAGACTGAGACACCTGAATGAGGAGGTGTTACCAGGAGTGCTGGCCCACTAAGCTCCCCTGAGTCCATGGAGGTGTGGTCAGCAGCAGGTAGAACCTGGCTCATTAACACAGGGCTGAGATTCAGTTGCCTAAAAGTAGATGTTTGCCATCACACAGGTTCTGTGGATATCCTACCAGCCACCAGATGCTGCCAGAAATCCTGTAAGACATCCTGGGCATCTTCCCAGTCCTGTGCAGGTGTCTCAGTGCCTTAGGCCATCACATTACCTGTGTTTAGGCAACTCTATTCTGGCTCTGCAGGCTGCCTAGGGAGACCATTCTGTGCCTGCTCCACTGTCTCATTGACTGGGTATCCTCCTTTTGTAGTAGGAGTTTGGATACCTTGGACTCCTAAATGTAGGTTTAACCTCAAAATTAGTCCTGTGCCTGGTGTAGCAGCTGGGCTGGATGTGACCCTCTACTGCTGCAGCTGAATGTCTGATCTTTTGGGAATCTTTGTATGTAGCCCCACTGGAGGCACAGCTTTACATTCCAAAGTTGGTTCCTATTTTGAAGGAAACATCTTGTAACTTCTGCAGAGCCACTTGCACTTGAGCAAGGCGAAGGTTTCAAGCTCATTTTGCTTCCCTGTTTCTTCTCCAAACCACAAGTGTTGATACAGTGGTGGTGGCACAACAGATGTGGGTAGAGCCCAAACCATGAATGTGATGTCTGGTGTTGATGCTGATGAGCTTGAAGCCACCTTCCTGCTTGCCAAGGGCTCTGAGCTGTGCTGTTACAGACATTCCTTCAGGGTGCAGTGAGATTAGGAAAAATGGACCAGGAGCCTGCAACAGCTAAGGGTGCAGAGGAGGCTTCATTTGCTGTTTGCCTGCACCCACTGCTGGCATGAGTGCTTGCCTCTGCCCTCCTCTGGATGGAAGTCCACATCAGTTCCAGTGAGGCAGAAATCAGGCAGGCAGCCCTGGGAGAAGGGGAAGGGAGCAAGGGGGGACATGGCTGGATGTTGTTCTGTGTGTCCAGACGCAGTGCCAGAGGGCAGGAACTTGTACCCAGCAAGGAGGGGAGATGCCAAGGACGGGGTCAGGGGAACAGCTGTGGCTGCTCTGATCCTTCACGTGGATGACACGATGCTGATACAAGTTTGCTGTAGGTCAGCAGAAGTGCTCAGCACCAAAACCAAAGAGAGCCTGGGCTCTCCAGCTCTGAGGATTTGGTTGCTTGTGAAAAGACAGACCCTTGTGCAGGACCTGCAATTTAGAGTCATAGAAGCACAGAATGGTTTGGGTTGGAAGGGAACTTAAAGCTCATCTCATTCCAGCCCCCCTGCCATGAGCAGGGACATCTTCCCCTATCCCAGGTTTCTCCAAGCCCCACCCACTCTGGCCTTGAACACTTCCAGGGATGGGGAAGATTCATAGATTCCCTGGGTAGCCTGTGCCAGGGCCTCACCACCCTCACAGTAAAGAATTTTTTCCATATATGTATCCTAAATATTCCTTCTTTAAATTTGATCCCCTTATTCTTTGTCCTATCACTACAGATCCTGATGGAGAGTCTTTTCCAGCTTCCCTGTAGCTCCTTCAAATACTGGAAGGTGCTGTGGGGCCTCCACTCAACCTTCTTTTCTTCAGGCTGAGCAACCCCAACTTTCTCAGCCTGTCTTCATAGAAAAGCTGCTGCAGTACCTTTAGCAACTTTGTGGCCCCTCTCTGGACTTCTTCCAGTTTAGGGAGGTACAACAAAGCAGACTGATAGCCCAGGGAACTATACAGGATGCATGTCTCCTGGCTAAAGAACCCAGCAGTGAAAGTCCAAAAAACAGCTAGAACAGGAGAAAATGGAAACAGCTCATTCCCTTCACTTCTGAAAGCTACAGACAACCTGCCTCATGGAAGGTGGTGGCTGGAAGTTTTCAGCTCTCTGAAATATTTTTGAGTTCCCTGCACCCCTGAAATCTTCTGTTGATCATTTGCCTTCCCCCTCCTCCCCACCATGACCTTCCCATCATCCCTGTTCTGGGCTTCCCAAGCAGTGGCAAGTTGTCCTTCAGCAAAGGGTGTCCATAAGCATATCCCAGTTCACACCCCATTGCTCATGTCCGAGTTTACCATATCATGAATTTTTTTTGTAGTGGGGAACAGCCCTGATCACCTGTCTCAGAGCCTCAGCCTTTATTGGGATTTTTCTGCTCGGATGAAGCTGCCTTTTCACAATTTTTGGAAAAAATCCATCCAGTGGAATGGCTTTGTGTTGATGTGGTGTTTTACATTTGCTGTAACTTTAACTTAGTTCTAGGCATCCTGAAACTGGATTTAACAACTTGTGGAAGCAGATACTAATTCAAACATTATCACATGCTGAACAGTGGTGGGAGTGTTAAAGTTAGAAATTACTGAAATGTCTTGCTGAAATGATGGACTGAGATATATTATTTGTTGTGAAGATATGGATTGTGGATGGATTTGTGATGAAGGAAGATACATAAATGTAGAAGCAGTGTGAACTCTGTATATTTAATTTGGACAAGTAAAATCAGGATGGCTACTGTTTCTGGGAAGTTTCTTGCTAAACTTCATTATTTCAATGATAGTCACCTAAGTTCCTGATTAGAATTTGCAGTCAGATTGTGTCTCAGTCATAAGTGAGAATGAACTTACTTATTGCTAATCTGTTAAATGGTGTTTAGAACATGTATTTAACATTAATTTGGAGATGTGATTTAAAACTTTAATAGAGATGTTGGTAAATACAGTCCAAGGAGAGATTTAGGGTGATCTCTACCTTAAACAAATTGTGTTTTGGAATCAGTGACTCCTAAAGGTTCATATTCTGTTTTGAGCTGTGGCACAGGTTTACTGCATGAGTGAATAACAGGATTAATTTTTTAAAGTAACGTTTTTACTAGAATAAGGACAAGATGTTTACTCCTTTTTGTATGAAAGCATTATTAAGATGTGAATCTGGAGTACTCTGAGATCCTTTGAAGGAGCTAATGAATTGCAAACTGCAATTATTTGACTTTGCTGATGGTTTATTTGTACTGATTTTTGTATTCTCTTTGCCAGGTAAAGCCAACCAAAGACTCTGTGTACTTTGGAGCACTTCTCTTCCTCTACACGGGCGATTTCTACCTGAATATCAAATTCCATGAAGACAACTGCAGCAGGGAGCTGCCTCTGTCCTGGCTCTGCCTTCCCAGTGTCCACATCCGTGCCACAGAGCCCGTGGCCCCAACTAAGCTGTAAATGCACTGTGTGCTACTTGATTGCCCACAGCACACAGCAATGCTTGGCACATCCTCTGCTTGACCCCAGCTCGTTTCTGTCCAACCCCAGGACACAGTCTCTACTTTGGAGGAACAGCTGAACACTTTCTGAATTGGCTGGTAGTCATTTGAACAGCTGCTTTAGCTAATTTCAGAGGGGGGCAGAGAGAGAGATTATAACTATGGTGAAGTTTTCCTCTGTTTCCAGAAAACTATATGCATTATACTTCAATATACTCTGTTGATATCAGTGGTTTGAAAGAGTCTTGAGGGATGAATTTTGCAATGTGTTTGAAGGTCTTAAATCCTGTTTGAATAATCCTGTTTGATCATTTTTCAATAAGATTTGTGTATCTGTATGAAATTCTTCCTGATTTATGCTGGACCCATGGCTTGTTCCCTTGGGATATAGATGTCTGCTAGATTTGTTCACTGGCTTGCTCTTGTTTATTTTGTTTGCTGAGAATTTGGTGTCTTTGGTAGCAAATAGCAGTAGTGGTGCTTTTTAGTGTGTTACTGAAAGTAAGAATAGCCTCCAGTTATTCTCTCCCTCCCCTGAGCCCAGTGCCACTTGCTCCTGGTAAAGTCACTGCCTTTAGTTTGGCAGATCTATGAACTAGAAAGGAGAGAGGGTGAGGAAGAGCAGAAGAGTTTTGTCCTTGAGAGAATAAATAAGCCAACTTTTGGGCTGCCTAAGGCTTGGCTGTGAATTTAGGCTTTCACAGTTCTGTTTTACACAGTCATAGTCACTTGAAACATTTGCAGACTCTTAAAGATCCACCAGAATTAATGAGATGATCATTAATATAACTTTTTGTGAGTTTTTGCAAACTCTTCTTATCAGATTTTTCATACAAATATACTGCTTTTTAAATGTGTCTGGTTTTTTTCCTTTTTTTTTTTTTTTTTTGATTTTGTTTTCCTAAAGTTTGGGGTTTTTTTTTTAAGTTTAATTCTTAGCCAGTTAAGGCCATGGAATTCCTGAATGTGAAAGTAGTTGTTGAATGTACTGATAATTTAGCCTATTTTTCAGAATAATGTTTTTGTATAGTGAGACATGCTTTTACCCCATGTAAAGCAGGGAGATGTCTTAGCTGTATGATTAATACATTATTTCGTGGACCATATGTTTAAAACCTATCTCAGTCTTTTCTTAAATACATAGTTAAATTTGGTGGTAGTATGCTTTGGGGGTGGACACACCAAGATGTGGCAGGGACACTCCAGTTAGCTCTACATGATTTAAATCTACTTGCACAACCTCTTTGCAGATTCTTTGTTTCTTTAGAATTCATGCAAACATGGGCCCCACTGAATGCCTGGCCTAACCCTTCCTGCTCAGTTCTGGCTCTCTGCATCATGCCCAGGGGTACTTTTAGACATGACTGGTGTTTTCCACAGGAAAGGCAGTGCTCCAAACCCCATTCATTGCATGCTTGCAAGTGACTGTTCATCCTAAATATATTCCCAACTGGAGATAACTATGGCTGTAGCATGGTAGCTGAATTTCCAGTGAATGCAGGGTATTATCTCTAAAAACCTGTGTTGTGGCAGTGTTATCTATGTCTGTGCTTGAGCTGTGGCTCTGGACTCAGCCTTGAAAGTGGAAATTTTCAGTCTTGACCTGATGAAAATCTGAGCCCTGTTGAAGATTTATTTGCAATGATTCACTGCTCTGTCAGTGAGGTCCAGTAACAAAACTGTTCCTTAGACTGGCACTGGCTCTGGGCCTGAGACACCCCTGGAAAGAGGGTCCCACAGCTGAGTTGGGCCTGTTTTTCTGTGTTGGTGGAGCTTGGCTGACCAGATTGGGCCATGAGGCTGAATTCTCTGACACTGGATAGGCAACACACAGAAAAATACGATCCAAGGAGAGCAGGAACTGAAACCAGTACATCTTCCCTGTAAAAGCTTGGTTTGACATGAGTGTCTGTACCATGTTGCACAACACTGTTGCAGTAAAATACAAATTGGGTTTTATTCAGTGCTCCCAGAAGATAATCTGCAGATTCTAGGAATACAACTAAGACTTTATAAGGACCACATTGAAATAAAAATATCGTAAAGTAGATGCTGTTGCAGACAGGATACTTCAATTTATCCAGCTAAGGGACTGTTCTCTTATTATTTTTTGACAGTGTTCTCTGAGAAGAGAGGGTCTTGTTCTGTGGAGCCTGTCCTGGGATGCAACATTCCTGTGCCTTTTACTCATAAAGGATTCTTATCTACAGCCCGCTGAAGCTGTTGGAATGGGAAGGGGTTTTATTATAACAAAAGCTGGCTGCATATTTTCTAGGTATCCAATATGCCATTATAAATCTGCCACATGTGTGCATAAATGTAAGTTCTTAAGTGTGAGCTGACCCTTAAAGGTCTGTCTGTTCATTATATAGCAGACTACTCTGTCCCTTGTCAACTTGGACACTTAGTTGCTTTTGGCATTTATGATATCTTCCCCAGTTTTCTCAGACTTCTACTTGTCTTGGTGAGGGAGATGAAACACAAGAAGTTCTTCTTTCTGGGGATCACTTTTAACTTGTCCAGAAGGAAGATATTTAAGGGTTCGTGTAGTTTGGAGAAAGGTTGAGGGAAAGGTGCTTAAAATCACTGGGGTTGCTGTCAGGATTGGTCCTTGTACTGCTTGCAAGAAGGATGATACTTTTCTTATCTGCTTTCCTTTCTTGGTACTGAAAACTCCTTTTTCTTTCTCTGAAACACCCAGAAATTATTTTGAACATGATGAGCTAAAGTGTTCATTGTAAATCTCATACAAACCAGTGGTTTCAATAAATTATTCCTAATTTAAATGGCCATTGCTGAGAGCAGATGTTGATCCCATATATGAATGCACTGGAGAAGCATAAGTTATGTAACTTTAACTGAATAAATACTTGTGGCTTGTTATTTATACCTCTGCCAGTCTCTTTAGTCTGTAGCTCTTGGTTGTGTTGTGTGTTTTTGCTGGTAATAATGCATATCTCTTGATTCTGTATTGTGTCTCTGAAACAATGTGGTGGACCCTGGAACTGAAATTTCAACTCCATTCAAACTTTCTCTTCCTAGATGGACTCAGAAGTGGTGAACCCTGTCTGCTCCATAGTGTGGCTCCTGTGTCACTGCCTATTCACTGTCCACTGAGGAGAGGGAGAGGCACTCACATGAAAGGCCAGAAGTTGTGTCCAGGGAGGTTTAGCTTGGATATTAGGTAAAGATTCTTCACTCAGAGGGTGACTGGGTGCTGGAACACACTCCCCAGGGAAGGGGTCACAGCCCAGAGCCTGACAGAGCTCAAGAAGTGTTTGGACAATGCTCTCAGACACATGGTGGGACTCTTGGGGATGGTCCTGTGAAGGGGTGGGAGTCGGATTTACTGATTCTTGTGGATGCCTTCCAACTCAGCTTAATCTGTGACTCTGTGAAATGCCTCAGTGTCCCAATACTGATGTTGGGGGTGGTGAGGCCCTGGCACAGGTTGCCCAGATGGCTGCCCCAACCCTGGAAACATTCAAGGCTGGGTTGGAGAGGGCTCTTAACAACCTGATCCAGCTGAGGATATCCCTGCTCATTGCTGGAGGACTGGAACTAGACCTGTAAATGTTCCTTGCAAACCCAAAGCATTCTATGATTCTATCACCCTTTCCATCCTTTAAGAAACAGCTCAAAGGCTGGAAGGACCATCTTGGAAGACTGACTGCAAGCACTTAAAAACTACCTGATGTCCAGCCTCGTCTGAGCTCCTTCTGTCAGTCCTGGGGCTCCTGTGATTGGGTTCCCAATCTGGAAGCTCTTAAGGTTTCCTTAGTGAGGGCCAGCTGCACCCTCCCTTCCTTGAGTCCTCTGGCTCCCTTACTGGGTGTGGGCACTTTGTCCTGGAGTGGGGTTGTGCATCCATCCTGCTTCACTGCACACCCAGTTCTGGCTGCCAGCTCCTGGGATGGAACCAAGCCTTCTGCAGCTCTGGGCTTGCAGCTCAGCTGTGTGGGCACAGGGGGGATTTGAAGGCTTTCCTACAGGTAGCTGCTTTACAGAGCTTTTCAAGCACCCGTGTTCTTTTCTTAATACAGAAGACACAAAGATCTGAACAAAATTTTTGTGTCAAGTGTTCCATGATACCTGTTTCCTTCTGGGGTTAGGTCAGGGTTCTTGGGTTGTTCAGCATCTTTTTAGCTCTCAGCTTCTCATCTTGCTCTTTCTCAGCTCATCCTTCCCACTGACTTCCACTCACTGCACTTTTCTGCTTTTCTTTGTTTGGTCCCAACAGAAAGGATCAACTTGTCCCTTTCTTTTTTTCCTTCCTCTGCATCTCTCTTAGAGCCCTTCTAACACTTTGTTCATGTTGGGGAAAAAATTGCTTCAAACCCAATTTCAGGTACTAAACTGGAGATTGATGCTCTCCTTAAAGCATCTTGAGCTATTTCAGTTGAACAGGATCTTGTCTGTTTTGTTACAATCTGATGTTTCTTGTTGGAAGGATACTTTAGGCCACTGCATTGACGATGCATCAATTCCATAACACCAGTGGGTTTTGTGTGTAGGTGACATGCCATTTAACATACATTGCTCACTTCCTGTCCCTGTGTTCCTGACTCAGCAGATATCCAAGCACGTGCCTAATGTTAAACACATCAATAAAAACACATTAATAACACATTAATAGGCCCTCTTTTGCCAGCTAATTCAGTCACACACTCCCTGGGAAATTTGCTAACCCTGTGCCCAGATGTGCAATCTTCATCTGAACCTGCAAATTTGACATGGAGGGCCACATGCCATTGTGTTGCATGGGTCATAACCACTGGCTCCCTGAAACCCTGGCAGAAGGCATCTCACCAAAATCTGGCACTGCATTTGTACAAGTCTGGGAGTGCAGAAGGTCCTTCCAGGCCAATATGTGCTCAGTGTGTGGTTATACAAACCACAGAAATGCACCCTGGAGGTGTAAATCAGATGCACAGACTTGCCTGGAAAGCCACATTGTCCCCAGCACTGTGCACCAGGCAAAGCAGTGCTCAGCCACCTCCTGCTTGCAGCTGCTCTTCCAAGTGTTTCTCCTCCAAGGGCTGGTACCTGCACATCCTCCCAGCCTCTCCACCTTCACAGCCACAGGAAAACTCCTCAGGAGCTGCTCAGGAATCACTTGGCGTAAGGGAAGGCATGTGTTAACAATGAGGCAGCTCAGCACCCTTTCTGTGAAGGATCTTCTGCAGAGAAGAACTTGTTACAGCCCAGCGTTCTCTGGTGCCGTGGCTGGAGAAGAGCAATTTCAGCCCCTCTTCAGCCTGGGTTCAGCTTGAAAAAAATAATGCAGTCACTGCTAGAGAGAAATCAGGCCAACTTTTGAAACAGTTAAACAATGAGCACCTTGTTAATGACTATGAGGATGTCAGCTCTAATCTGTGTCAGAAATTGGGCCCTTCTGCTTTCCAGGGTCTGCCCATGCCTTTACAAACTGGTCCAGGCCAGTGGCTGAAGTGATGCCATGGTCTGATTCAGGCATCTTCTTTCCAGCATCTTTCCCAACAGTTCACATCCAGAGCAGAGATGCCATTCCCTCCCCATTCCTTTGCCTGATTCACCTCTTTGTGTGGCCACACAAGGCTGAACCCATGCAATGGGTTTGGGTTGAAAAGGGCAAAGAAAAGGCAGGGGAGTGTTTTCCTTTAGTGTGTGCACACGTGAGTGAGTTGCTGATATGAAGCTGCAGCATCACACGAGCCTGTGAGGTTGCAGCATCCCAGACCAGAATTTTTGGGGCAGAACAGGGGTAAATGAGCAGTGGGAGGAAGGGAGGGAAAAAAATGCAGAGGGAAATGGTACAAGGCTACAAAGAGAGACACCTCTACAAGCTGCCCGAAGTTAACTGAGATGAATCAAGGTGAAACAGGTTATGTAACTGCCACAACATTAAAAATAGGTTATGCTGTATATTAAGATTTCATTTATAAATTGTTTATAAAGCATTCATAAATGTTAGATGTGGTAAGCACGTTATGCACACAAATACTTTGTGTTCCAGCATTATCGATGGCCGTGTCCATGGCAGCTGCAGGTATTATAGATGGTTAAATCACAGCTCTGGAGACCAGCAGTTCAATAGCAATACACAATAAATGATTCATCAATCACCTCAACATGTATCAAGGAATTATATGCTCTTTCTAAATGGAACCTTAATATGAAGTGTGACCTTAGGAACTGTGAAACAGGGAACTTTTGCCCCTTTCATCTTTTTTTTTGCTCCTAAAATAACCCCAAACTGAACCAACAAAACACCAACAACAATTTCCCCCCCCCCACTCCCCCACCCCAAACTCTCAATTCACCAGTTTAATAATGATTGTTTTTCCTCGCCTCTGGCTTGAGAAAGGCCACAGGCTCCTGGGAATTAAAAGGTTTTATGGAACACATACAATATTTGGATGTGCTCATGTCTGCTGCAAATATGTTTAGTGTGTTTTGGGTGTATGGACTCCAGGGATGCAGAAGGATGTCACCCCAGGAGGATGTCACCTTGCCAGCCAGGGTGTCTGCAGATCCCTGGAGAAAGCACAAGTGCAAAGGTAATGTGAATGTAAATTAAGTAAAGAGAAGAACAGAAGAGCCATGAAATAAGACTTGAACATGATAATTTATTAAAATGAACCCTACATCCAGCTCTGGCCATTTGCTTACACGGAAGATGTCACCAGATGAAGATGTCACCAGAGAAGATCCTAGCATTGCAGACCCTCAGCACAAGGCAGGCCAGGTAAGAATTGTCCTTCCCTAGCATGGCATCTTCAATAATCCTGGAGGAAGTCATAAAGCCTGCCCATCCCATCCCATCCCATCCCATCCCATCCCATCCCATTGATGCCATCCTATGCCATCTCTCATTCCTGTGCAGAGCTGAGTCTCACAAGACTCTTTCCACAAGTGGAAGAGAAAGAAGATGCTCCTGTCTTTCCACTCTTGGCTGAAGTCCTGGCCAGGGCTGCGCCTTCAGAAGCCTCTTCAGGAGGGCACTGGGACCTGGCCCAGCTCTGGAGTATTTGAATCGAGCACCACTTGCATGTGGTGCCAGAACAAAGCCCATGGATAATGTGCATTTAAATGTCACACAAAAATAAGACAAAATAGGTGCAAATGCTTTGGAATATTATTTTCAACACAAGTATTGGGTGAATCTACCAATATTTTCCCTTTTGTGTAGTTCTCCAAATGTTGCTGCTGTTGGTTTCAATATGAAATCGCATCCTCTAAAGCTTGTCCATGCCGGAGGCTCGGGGTCACACAAGCTCTGTTGAGAGAAACAACAGCAGGGATCAGTGATGTTCTTAACACAAACCTCTTTGTTAAAAAATACTGGATATGAACAGGAGCCACATGATCTGTGCTTCCCAAAAAATCCACAGGGTGAGGGGGTTCTGTAAAGAAACATTCATCCTGCATCAGAAAAGTTTCCAACCTGAAATGCCTGGTTTTTGCCAGTGGCTGTAAATAGAGGCCAGGGTGATAAATTGACATGGAAACATCCACTTATCTGACCAGAGCATTCAGATGAAATAAATCAGAACCACAGAATGATCTGGGTTGGAAGGAACCTTAAGGATCTCATTCCAACTCCCCTGCCATGGGCAGAGACACCTTTCACTAGACCAGGTTGCTCAAAGCCCTCTCCAGCCTGGCCTTCAGCATTTCCAGGGATAAAGCATCCACAGCTTCTCTGGGCAACCTCTCCCAGGGCCTCACCATGCTCACAGTAAAGAATTTTTTCCTAATGAGCAATCTAAACCTATTTTCTGTCAGTTTAAAGCTATTCACCGTTGTCCTATAAATCCCCATGTCCTATCCCATCAAGCATGGATGAAGTTAGCAAATGTGTTTAAAAGTTTCAAAGGACCCAGGGACACATCTCTGAACCCCAACTCTGAGCACAGGAGACTCATTTCTTTGGAGATGAGACAGACCAAACCCCTTTCCCTCCCCATCCATAATGCAGTTCCATGGGTTTCAGGTGTCTAAACATGGAATCTTCAGGCTCTGTGGTACAAACATGAGGAATATGTCTTATTCCCAGTACTTTTCCTTTTCACTACACCCACCATGGGCCAGGTGCAGGGTGACCTTCTGGGTGAGCAGGGCACCAGGCAGCCTGTCAGCAAGGAGCCACATGATGGGGAAATACAGCTCTCCTGGGGGGCACCCATGTGAAATGTGCGGGGGAAGATGAAAACCTGCTGCAGCTTTATCTCAGCTTTGTGCAAACCTGCCCTGACGAGACCTTCAGCTGAGAAGCTTTTTGAGCTGTTCCTGAATGAGCATGGTCATATTTTCCCTCTCTCTGTTCCCTGCACCCCTGGCTGTGCTGTAGATAAGGCAGCAGTGTTTTGGCAGCTGGGAGGTGACGCTCTATCTGTTTGCACATGCAGGACACTAATGGAAACGTGCCACCCGTCACCATCACTGGGGTCAGTTTGCCTCTTCTTGTCATGCTGGGGAAAATGGCTGGTTGTTTTGGTGGCAATGCAAAGGGCAGTAATGCTGGGGACAGACCACAGACCAGGCAGATCTCAGCTTTAAATACCAAAAAATCCCCTGCAACAGTCTTGCTCACTTCTCTCTTGCTTGGTTCCAAACCTCTCTCTCCCCTAGTTTCTTTAGATTTTTTGTTTCAGAGTATTTTTTTCTGACATCAGATTTATTTATTTCATAGCCCCTCACTGTTCTCAGTGTCTCTTTTCTGCAAGTAGACCATACCATTTTTCCTGTTCATTCAAGCCCTGGGTTTCTGGGTTTGGAATGCTCAGAGAGAGTCTCGAGTCCTGTGCTGTGGATGGAGTTTCCCTCTCTGTGTTCAAGTGCATCTCATGGCTTGTCCACCTCCTGCCTTGCTCTGCTGTCTGCCTGATTCCAAGGTCAGGCACCGAGAGAACAGTAAGACTCCTGCCTGTTTAGACTCTCCCTTCACACCTGGCACATTTGGTCTGAATTAATCCATGACACTCTTGTCTACTGCTGGCTCCCCACCAGCACATAGGTAAGACTGGTTCTGGTGGCCATGATGCAGTGGAGAGGAGGCAGAAAGGAGGAGGTTTAGTATCACCTCACTATCTCCTGCAAAATCTGTGTTTTGTTGCTTAGTGACAACATCTTTGTTCTCGGCCCCAGTGCCACACGTGAAATGCTGAATGTGAAGCTGCCATGCAGCAAGTTTAGCTTTGCTAAATGCCACATCTCACCCAGCACTGCTGATGGGGTTCCCAGCTCCTCTTCCAAACACTTAAGGGCATGTCAGGCCCTGGCACTGCAGATGGGCACAGCCACCCCCAGCTCCATGGCATTCCAAAGCAGTGGTGGCTCTCTACCATATTCAGAACTTCCCAAATATTGCTTGTGTCCAGGGGAGGGTGGGATGGGATCTGGGAGAAGATTCTTGCTGCCTAGAAGGACAGAGTTCCTCAGACCAGCCCACAGAACTCAGAAGTGAAAGACAACTGTCTCACACATGTGTAGAAATGGCTTTGCTTACTTTGACCCAAAGTTTATTTTTATTCCACAGTCTTTCCCAGGAGGAAACACTTCAGCAGCTCTTTTTCTCACTTCCACCTGAAGATAAAAAGACAACTCCTAACTGCTTTCAAGCCTCTGTCTTGTGGATACTGTAATTCACATTAGGAAAGGAGGCTCTGGAGCTGCAGGCAGTGATAGAGTGTGTAACAACCCCAATGACACGAGCAAGGGAGAGCATGGACCAGGCACCCTCAGCTGGTGCTTGTGGGTCCAGCAACAGCAACAGGGAGAAGAGAAATGAGAAGAGACAAAGAGGAAGAGAAGAGAAGAGAAGAGAAGAGAAGAGAAGAGAAGAGAAGAGAGAGAAGAGAAGAGAAGAGAAGAGAAGAGAAGAGAAGAGAAGAGAAGAGAAGAGAAGAGAAGAGAAGAGAAGAGAAGAGAAGAGAAGAGAAGAGAAGAGAAGAGAAGGCTGTTTCAGTTGGAAGGGACCTAAAATCGTCATCCAGTCCAACTGCCTGAACACTTCAGGGCTGACCAAAACTTAAAGGAAATTATTAAGGTCATTATCCAAATGATTCTTAAGCACTGATAAGCTTGGGGAACTGACCAGTTCTCTAGGAAGCTGCTTCTAGTGTTTGACCTGACCTCTCAGTAAATAATTAACCCCCTCAAGAAAAGCCAAGGCATTGTGAATTAGGAACAATCAATGACTCAGAACTGGATCAAAACTAAAAGAGTGGCAAAACTCCCCATCTGTATCAGAGAAAAGAGCTCGGGGACAAAAGCCTGGTTCAATCAAAATGAAGCAACTGCAGTATGAAAATGTGCATTTCATGGGCTGCCTGTGACTGACAATGCACCAAATATATTTTGGACAGTCTGCCTTGCTAGTAAACCCTGCCTAATCCATTCAGGGGACTGGAGAGGCTGCGACAGCCTTGTCTATACCAAAATAATATTCCATTTCTGTCTTGTTTAATATTGTTTCATACAACGCAGCACAGTCTCAGCTGAAAACTGCATTGCTGTTCTTAGAACAAAAGATCTCTCCTTTTAGGTGAAGTATCCATTTGCATTAGGAATGCCCAGGGGATGTGGATATAAGAACATGCTTTATCCACGGGCAAGGTTGAGCAGGACTCTTGGTAAGCCCCAGCTCCTCTGTCTCAGAAAAAAAAAAAAATCGAAAAAACAAGTCAGGGCTGTAGCAACACAGTTGGAGTATATTTTATCTGCCATGCTGGGCAGCAAACCTGCACCTGCAATGGTGCACAGGAGGGCTGTAACAGCAAGAACATACCTCTGGAATGGATTTAGAGATAATAAGAAATCATCTTAATGCGACTGTTGAATGTACAAGGGACCCGGTAATAGTTACCACAGGTACACTTTCATTAACTCCCTTTAATTTAAAAGCTCAGTGTTTGCAGGAATCTTTTACTGGCAAGAAAAAGTGAAATCAAATGAAAAATAATCTTTCTGAAAACCAGTGCTGCTCTTTCCCCTAGGAGCTGCACAGCACAGCCTGAAATCTTACCTGCGCTGATCCCTCCAGCCAGATCCTGCAGCTTGGGCCACATGAGCACTGCCAGTCCTGCAGTGCCATCCCAGTGTCACCCATTCCCCCCTTATCTCTACAGCAGGGACACCTCATGCTCACTGAGTGCAAACAGGGCTTGGGTGGGACCTTTCCAGTGAGCAAAACACAAATGACAGCACCCACCACGTCACCAGAGCTACACCTTTCCCCCATGTTCCAGGTGAGACTGGGCACAGTCCAGGCTTGCAACAATATTCCTCCACCCAGGAATAAGCCATGTTCATACTCATTGGAAAAAAATTTAAAAGGGGGTTTAATACCCAAACCTAGTATAGCTCTGCAGCAAAATATCTAAATTATGGAATCAGGATGCAATGTAACTCTCCTGAAAATTAATAAGCTATTTGATCTACCCAATACTTTATTGGCTCAAATCAATAAGCACACTATGAAAATTAGGGATTTCAAAACTAAAGCCTGGAGCTGAAACTTGTGATGGCTGAGTCCAGGGGAGACAGAGCATTGTTTTAACATAGGGATGCTCCATTCCATCCTCCACTCCCTGCAGAGGTTTACACCAAATGCTGTCAGGGAAGGAGGAGCAGAGCTGACCCAGCTACCTGCTGGTTGACTTTTCAACATCTTGCTGAGCTCTTCTCCAGTTGTTCTGTGAGAACAACTGTTCAGCTGTGTGAAAGCCTTCATGCAGATTCAGGCATTTCAGAGGACAAATGTTGGGAAGGCTGTAGGAAATTTTGGCATGGATGTGATGGAGCATTCCTGTGGCTGCAATAGGAAATGCCTTTATTGGCGGAAGCAGGATGAGGGGTGGGGACACAGAAAGGAAAAATTGTTGGGTTCAGGAAAGGTTTATTAAAGGAAAATAACCCAACCATTAGATGCTATCTGTATTATGAATCATATGCATTTCCACCTCAGCTTCAATAGAGTTCTATGCTCCACAGGGAGTGTGGTGTTTCAGTGAAGTGACCTTTGGGCACAGCTGGGGGCTTTGGGGCTAAATATGCCAAAATTGCTTTACTTTACCATGTCTCCTTGAGACTTCTGTCAGAGGAGGATTATGAGAAGGCATAGCTATGGGGTTAACTTAAAGATTTTATTAATGATCAAATGATGATCAGATGGAAATTAATTGGTGATTGAGTGAAAATCAATTGGCGATTAAGCAATAATTGAGTGGTAGTGAAACAGTGATTTAACAAGGAGTTGACAATGATTTGGCAGATATTTAATGGTGATTTCGGTCATTATTTGAACGACTGTACAGACAGTGATTTGACAATGATTCCAAAAGTGATTTAAAAAGCGGTCAAACACTCTGCTGCTTACTTCACTTCAAACACTTAACCTATAGCTGGAGGTATGGTGCTAGCATACAATATACTTGTAAGCCCAATGTGAAATATTTCTTATCTCTTTCTAGATATCAGGTGTTGGGTAAGGGGTCTCTCAGCCTCCAAATGTAACCCTGAGAAATATCTCTGCCCAAGGGGTAGATCAGTGCTGTGCAGCCCACTGTCATGCAGGAGCCAGGGCATCACTGAGCTGGGGGATTTCTGTGCTATGGTTCCAGGCAGAGGCACAAGAAGTGTGCTTGGTGTCTTTGTCTCTTTTTTCTTTTATTGACTTACAGGATGCAATTCAAAATAACCTTCAAGAAGCTTTGGCTACACTGTAGGCAGTTCACAGAAGGATATGTCTGGGTCTTGATGTCTTTCAAACTCTTCACTCTTCCCCCCAGCATTCCCACAGGGTGGAAGGACACACAGAATGTTGGTGTCTTTTCCCACCCCACCACAGGAGTTTGCAGATGCTTCTAGCTGGGCCCACCTGGAAAAAGGGTCCAGGGCTGGGAGTTTTTATGGGATAAACCAGGAATGCAAAAGTACTTCACAGGAGAAGAAAATATGTATCTATGAGTGTCTTTGGGTGTTTTCTCTGTAGTGCATCCAGGGCATCTCCTTGCCCTTGGTTGACCTTCACATCACCACAAGCTTGAGGAGCTCACATGGGATGTGGAATGGGAAATATGGGTTGAGGGACTTCTCTGCATAAGACAGAGCTGAGATCTCTTACTACTGAAGGGAAGAAGTTGGAATGAAATTGAGTGGCCACTATCCATTGTTGTGTATCAGTTTCCAGGTAATATTCCACTAAGGGTAGAGGTTTAACATCAATGAGGCTGATTGATTTATTGATTGATTGACAGCTAAAGCAATTTTGGTGTCTGGAGAAAGCTGGGTCACAGAGTGAACCTCACAATGAGGTCAGCACAGTTAGCCTGGCCTTTACGTCACGTACTGGAGCCTTCCCAGGCTACTCCAGCCATGGCAGCCTGAAGCACATTGCTCTCTCCTCTCCAGCACTGGTGTTGTTTTCTTATCTCTCATTTCTGACTCGTTCACAATTCAGTTTAGTCCGCCTTGCCATCTGAGATGGCAGTGTCCCCTTTGCAGTTGGGTTCCAGGATCCTCTGGGTGCACAGGAGCAAAAGGGGCCCTGTGTGGAGAACTGGCAGAGGCCAAGCTGCAACAGGAGCCAGACAGGCTTGACCCAGCAGCTGAACAATGGGTGGGCATCCACCTGGGAGCCTCTGGCCTGCAAGGCTGAGCATGAGAACAGACATTTCAATGGAAAACAGCGCTGAGAACGCTCCAGTCTTAGTGAAACTCATCCCACCACGGGCTGTGACTCCCACAAAGCAGCTCAGCATGTGAAGTGACTGCTCATCCAAACCCTTCTCACACAGCTCTGCTGCTTTGCCCCAGGCTCAGCAGGAGCCTCGGAGCTGTGTGCAAATTAAGGTGGAGTTAAATCCCCCTTCTCTTGCAAGGGGCTCTGCAGGGAGCAGCCACCCCAAGGATCTGGGTGTCATGCCCCTACACCCAACTTTTCACCATGCCTCTCCTGGCCTCAGGTGCATATGGAAACCCTCCCTGTCCCTTGGTACATCTGGCAGGTCTGGCTGTGTTTCTGCAGGCAAGGAGAGCTGGCAGCCTGTGAAAGGGCCATGCAGGGCTGCATCTCTCTAAATACTGATTTTTGCAGCAAAGGCACCAGCGCTGCCAGAAGCTCCCGCAGGATTCAGACCCATTGAAGGATCACAAGCAATGCAAGTGTCACTGGGTCCTTCTGTGAAAGCTGGAGGGAGCCTGTCCCCATTCAAGGAGCAGCTGGCACATGGAATTTGTCTGAGCAAGCTGTAAAGGATCTTTGAGCCCTGCAGGGTCTGTGCAGAGCGGCTGGCACGGCTGCCTCAGCAGTGAGTCACACCTGTACTCCACTTTCCAACACAAGGCATTACATGCAAATGTTCTGGGGCGTTTTTGGCAAGCAGCTTCATACTGGTACCCCCTTTGCCTCTTCCCTTAGCTACAGCACCTTGTGTAACTGAGAAATATGGCATATTTATCCCATTCCTTAGGCTGTCTCTATGCTCTTTCACTGTACCTTGGAAACCAAATTTCTATTCTTGCCAACAAATCACTTTCAGATGAATGGGGGAGTATGTGGTAGCTTGGATTTCTTTTAAATTTTTTTTTAAGAATTTTTTTTTGCAATCTAAGTAAAGACTTTAGGATCTATTTTTAAAGATTATATCCCCCCCCTCCACCCACTGTGCTGCAACAACTGAACACTTTGGCTTGATGAGAATATTAGCAAAGCAGTCATAATCTGTAGGGTGCACTGCTTAAAACTACATTGCATAATGGGAAAAGCATAACACAACAAAATGCAGTGGGGGCTGGGGTTTTCTGTAGTATGGGAACTGGAAAGTCATGTCTTCAGGCAGGATTGATCACCAACCAGTTCACAATAACCCACCCCCTGACCTTTCCTGCTTTTGTCTCCCAGATAGAAATCTATTGATTTTAGAGCTGTGCTAGAGCGTGGTTAATACAATGTT
Organism: Vidua chalybeata; assembly: GCF_026979565.1. Classification (NCBI taxonomy): domain Eukaryota; kingdom Metazoa; phylum Chordata; class Aves; order Passeriformes; family Viduidae; genus Vidua; species Vidua chalybeata. Next base: position 148,307,009 of record NC_071530.1, on the reverse strand, counting down.
TTGTGGGAAATGTACCTGCTTAAACAATCTCTTTTTCCTCCTTGATATATTTTGGTATTTAAGGAAACCAATAAGTACAGTAATGGCAATGATACGCCTGTAAGATGATTTGAAAATTGTGGTTTAACCATTAGAGTTTGGGGGAATTGCATTAGCTTTAATAAAATCCTATAGGACTTCAATGAGGGTAATACCTTTAAAATGTTTTTATTAGCAGCATTGCCAATATCTGTTCTGAGATCTGCAGTGTTAACAAATCAGACGTGATAGAAAAATTCCATTTGATTCGGATGAAGGCTACTGTGTTCTAGGGAAAACATGGCACGTTCTAGATTTTATTGGAAGTCCTCGGGAATTAGCCACCCACATGGGGTGTAATGAGTGATTAATGCTGGTCATGTGCTATTTATCCCTTAAAATGTGATCACGAGCTGATTATTTTGTGATTTGATTAAGAAGTTGCATGGACTTAGATTCAAAGGAAAACACATGGAAGAAGGGTTGAAAGACAAAGGTTGCCGCTAGGTAAGGATGTTCTTGGGACTTTGGTATAGCCAAATATCTTAAGATTCAGCTTTTGCAGTGCTTTAGGCTTCTGTGTGCTTGCATCTATCTTAGAAGAACTGGGCTAAGTCGATGAGGGTAGATGAGTGAATTTGGCCTTATTCTGCAGATATTAGTCAAGCTAAAAGCAATAGTATTGCACTTCAGGCCTCTGGAACATGTCGGGGAGAAGGGGAAGAAAGGGTGAAGATTTGATATAATGTTTAAATTTTTAAAAAGAAAGATGTTCATTGTGAGCTGAGCTCCCCTCTTTGAATAATCATTCTCTGGGAGTGCCTTAGGATACAGCAAACCTTGGATGATAATGATAAATTAATAGTGTAATAAATTAATAGTGTCCTGTGGCTCTGTGCTTTGGCATATAATGAAGGACACTGAAAGACAGGTCCATGTGACTATCCCTGCCACTGGCATGGGGTAACAACCACAGCACCACCAAGTCCTGGGATGGGTGTTTTCTAGGCCGCTTCTTGTTCCTGATTTCCTAAACTAATCTGTGCTGGTCTACGAGAGGGTTGAAGCTATCTGTTTGGGGCAAGGTAAAAAAAAATAAAAGAAATATGTTTTCTTGAGCAATTTTGTTTGTTTGTTTGTTTGTTTGTTTTGTTTTGTTTTTTGGGGTTTTTTTTTTTTGGTAGGTTTTTCTTTTGAAGCCCTGAGATGTGACCATGAAAACTGAGATGCCTTCTCCAGGAGGTGTTGGATATCAGAGTCTAGGAAGAGTCTTGTGAGAACCAGAAGATGGTTTTGAATGAGCCACAGAGGAGCCACGAGGTGTATGGCAGCAAATCTGCTGGCCTTCTGCTGGCAGTTGCAGGGAGAAGAAGAGGAGGCCGTGTCTGTGTACGAATGCAAAACAGTTGATGTGAGAATTGATGCTTATCCTAATTAACTGAGTGAAAGCAAATTCAATTTGTCTGGCAAATATGTGCATGTTGAATTCAGTTTGCTTTACAATGGTTTGAGTTTAACCCTGTCAAAGGACTGTGATCCAGGACAGAATGCTTGGAAGTAAATGGGAGAATTCACCAGTGAGGGGTCTGTCCCCATCTGAGAAAAACAGGAAGAAATGTAGAATAAAAGATGAGGCAAAGAATTCTCAGCTTTGCTGTGTGGCTACCAGTTTTAAAACAGACTGACTGTCAAGTTTAAAAGATGGTCAATGTTTAGAGATCTACAGACAGTAGATCTTTAGCCCTTTATGGCTTTGCATGCACTGAGATGACAACAAACATGATGTGCTTGGTCTGCTGGCTGGAGGACAGGAGAGAGGGTTGACAGGCCTTGCAAGTAGCTGCTGTTTTAGCCTGAGAGCTTAAAAGAAGGTGAACTTATTCACACAAAAATCAACCTTCTATTGAGTCCTGTTGTTCACAGTTTCTCTAAAAGCTCCTTGATTCAGAGGCAGTTATTATGTTGTTTTCTAATTTGTTTCTTCTGGAAGAAGCCTTCCAGAAGCCTTGGTGGAGATTTTCTTTTTGAACAAATGTCTCCATCTGCTTTTTCCGTCTTGATTCCCTTCCCCATCACCTCTCCCTTGCCCTCTTTTGTGGTTCCTCCTACCTTCCACTACTTGACACTTTTGGGATGCCTTTTCCTGCTACGGCAGACACACGACACCAGCTAAGGACTCGGCAATGCTTCCCTCCTGTAGCTCTCCTATGTGCCCCACACTCCTTTCCCCCAAGCACCCCCCAAAAAACCACTCTCCCAGTCTTCTCCTGCCTCCCCTCAGGTCCTGTGTGCAGTTTTAGACACCACAATAGAAGAAAGATACAAAGCCATCAAGGAGTGTCCAAAGGAGGGTAGTGAAGATGGTGAAGGGCATTGAGGGGAAGCTGTGTGAGGAGAAGCTGAGGACACTTGCTCTGATCAGTCTGGAGAGCAGGAGACTGAGGGGAAACCTCACTGCAGTTACAACTTCCTTGAGAGGGAAGATGAGGGACAGATGTTGATCTCTTCACTGTGGTGACCAGTGACAGGACTTGAGGACACAGCTGGAGCTGTGTCAGGGGTAGTTTAGGTTGGATATTTGAAAATCCAGAGGGTGGTTGGGCAGTGGAACAGGTTCCCCAGGGCAGTGGTCACAGCTCCAAGCCTGACAGAGCTCAAGGAGTGTTTGAACAACACTCTCAGGTACATGGAGTGATTCTTGGGGCTGTCCTTTGTAAAGCCACACGAGGATTCTTGTGGGTCCCTTCCAATTCAGTCTGTTCTATGGTTCCATGATTCCTGGCCATCCCACTGGCACCCCTTCTGTCCTCCATTTTCCATTTTTTTAACTCAAGCCATACAGAAATTCTTTCTCTTCTCACAGTATGTCCAATCAGTGAGTTCCCTGGATCCTGTAGATGAAATTAATATTTCTGTCTGGAAGTTTTGTAGGTGCTCTGCCTTCAGACTGCTCCTCCTGGTTCACAGCTGCTTCTTGAATAGAATATATCATGCTGCACAGCTGGCTGAGGGGTGATGCAGGACTTTTTCTCTGCTGTCTGTTAGGTCTAAAGCAGCCCTGTTTTCCCACCACTGAGACCCACAACACAGGTGCCACGTTTGATTTTGGCCACCCCTCCCTCTCAGACCCTGCCCTTGCCAAATGATCAGGCCAAATGATACACTGCTTGCAGTTCCAGCTTTACCTGACATGTTTTTTACTGAAGATTTTGAGGTAAGAGAGAGTCTGTCCCTTTTGATTAGTGGTGGGAAATGCCTAGAAGAGTTTTACCTGTCATTAAAATAATAGAAGGCAGAGTTTTTTACTCCCTGGAACCCAAACTAAGGGACAACTTGCAAGAAATATCTCAGGAGATGGCCAACACAACATCCAGAGAAGAAATGAGTTAAATACCTCAAATCAGAGCTGTAGTTGGTGTAATGTGGCATGAGTCCACTGAAGTCAAAGGAAGAGCTCAGATTCAAATCAGCTGAGTCTCTTCTGCCCAAGAAATTTCATACAAGCTTTAGATGAGACTGGTTTTGCACTAAACAATCCAGCAGAGAGACTCAGGGTCTTTTTTTTTTTTTTTTTTTTTTTTTTTTTTTTTTTTTTTTAAGGGATAACATGGGGAAAAAAGCTGTTAACAGTGCCACAGTGAATTCTCGTTATGGGAAGGACAGAAACCAGCACAGGCTCAGTTACAGAAGGGGTGGGGATTTTTAGGCAATTATTGCATCTTGTGTGAGATCAAGAGGCTTGTGGAGCATTGCATGGGACCTGGGAAGGCTCTGTGGGGAGCAGGATGTGCTGATGCTGTGCTCACTTGGGCTCAGGGGGAACACGACAGAAGCAGGATTTTCAGCTGCTTGTCCCTTTGAGACTGCCCCGTGTCACAGGGTGCTGCTGAGATGTGCATCAGTGAGCTGCAGTCAGGGATCCAGGAGTGTGCTGGCATCAGTCAAATAAATCCAAAATTGTAACTGAGAAGCAGAAAGAGTCTTGCTCCTACTGACTCCTAAATAATAAGGCAGGAGTGAGAGATAGGAAACCAGGGAGTCTCATTTATTGTTGCTTAAGAGAGAGGAAGACATGTTCAACATGGACAAATTTGGGGTTTTTTCCATTATTCTTTTTTTTTTCTAAGGCTGGAGAAGCTGTTTGAGAACTGTTTCCCGCAGAATTGCAAGATGCTGCAGCGGAGGAGACGGCTGTAATTTCCAAGAAACCAAACTAAAGAATTATTATCGACAAGGCTCTTCTGGCAGACCATTAAAAAACCCAGCAGCCATTTTTTCACTCCTGATATTGTGTGAGATAATGGAGTCAGTGGCTGCACAGACAACTCCTGCCTCATTACTCTGACACCATGGTCAATAGATTCAAAGAAGCAGGGTCTGCAGGGACTGACTGAGGCACAGGGGCCACCCAGGGAAAGCCTGGCTGGAAACTTCTGCCAGCAGATCTGTTTGGGCAGCTGGAGACCAAAGCCATGGCAGGGGTGGGTGGTGGGGGGGGTGCAGTTAGGGGATAAAAGTGACCCTGGGTCTCTCTGACATGAGATGATAGATCTGCTTCTTTCCTCCTTTGAGAAACCAGTTTCTAAACCATGAAATTTCTTATCCCCCCGAATGATTGTTGAAACTCTTTGTAGCTCTTCTTGTTACTTTAGCGAATGAAAATCTGTGAAATTTCACATGATGGCTTAATTTATTTTTTTTTAAGCATGATTTGTTAATCATGAAGGAAACAAAGGCCTCTTTTAATTTTCTAGACACAAACTCCAGTAAGAGACTTTGATAGAGTATGTTCCTGTGTAAGGACAAGGTTCCTGAGTGATAAGGGGAAGAAAACACAAAACCTGTGATCTGTGACCCTAACTCATCTCTGACCATGTAGATTTGATATTGCACCAACTGAAATTATAGAAAACTCCCATTACTTCCAGCTGGGTTAGGTTAAATCCCTAAGGAGAATGTTTTGGAGGTAGAAGCTTGGTCCTTTCCCTTTGAAGTCTCATTAGGATTCCATCGAAAGGAGTCTGACATGGGCATTTCTTCTAAGCCACAGGACTGGAGACAGTTCAGAACAATAGTGACTGGATCAGCTGCCCTCTCCTCTGTGATCAGAGGGATTCAAGACATGGACAGATATTCCAAGGGCATCTTACTGCTTAGATGTCCACACCCTCCTAGCCATAGCCTTTGTTCTAGGCTCAGGGGTGCAATGAAGATGTGGCTGGCCATGCATGCTAAATTATCCTCTCATCCTGTAGGTGATCCAATTAAGCCAAATTTGAAGAGAACCAGAGAACTTCATGCTCTGCCTTGCTGTGCATGAAGTCAGCAACTTACTAATGGACATTGATCTCTAGGGCTGTCAGTCTGTCTAGGGCTGGATGGAAGAGTTTTCAGACTTTTTTCTCATCACATCATTAGGTTTCATACTGCAAGCAATAAACTTTGTAGCCTGCAGCTGTGAAAACACTAATTTGAAGGCTATTCTGTTTAATATTTTTGAGAAGTTGCAGCTCTGTTTTTTGATATATATTTGTTTTTTTCTCCAAAAAACTTCACAAGTTCTTTCAGTTTATTTTTCCTCTTTTCTGATTTTCTGAACTTTCTATCAATTATAATATCTTTTTTGCTCCTTCCTTTTATTCCCCCTTCTCTTTTTTCTCCTTCTTCTCCCTTTTGTTGCTAGAGCAACAAAAACCTTCCGAGCAGAGGGGATTTACACAGTAAAGACTGTAAACATACGGTGACACTAAAGTTTTGCCTGTTATTTATGAATATAATATGAACTCTTCTGGATGTCAACAATCTATTTGGGGTGTGTTAATCTAATATTGTCTCCCCCCTTTCTAGGACTATGATTTCCCAGTTCTGTTGGCTTCATTCTACGTCTTCAGCCTTGTAAGATCAAAAGAATAGCCCTTGGCTAGGACTGAGTGACATTATCTAGGAAAGGAGCTGTCACCCTTCAGTGGCATGTGCAAAAGTATCTCACTCCTCTTTCTGTTGTATTTCTTTCTTCATCCTGTTTACTCTCCAGAGATCTCTCTGCTTTATTGGTCCCTACAGCTCCTGAGTCCTGTAGTAGTTAGCAAAGCAAATTTTTCCAGGATAGCTCTCCACCTAAAGTATCAGAGGTACATCAGTGCAAAAGCTGGCTCTGGGCATAGATGTTTTGAAAGCAACAATCATGTGAAACCTTGAGACAATTTTATCAGCCTGTGTCTTTTGCATAAGTGAAAGAAGGTGCAACACCTGCCCTTCTGCTGTTGTGGGAGGTTGTGGTTAAACATGGAAATATTGCACTGAGTGAGAAAAAGCCACATTTCTGTCTGAGTTAAACACAGGCTTGGAAAATAATAACAGGAGTTAAAGTGTGACTAAGCACTTCCAAGGGCTGTTATGCTTGACACTGAATGCAGCTGGTCATGCCCTTAAAGTCTTTTTTAATATGATTACTGTGTTGCTCATTATTCAGATGTCTAGAAAAGCAAAAACTGTTATATTCTTACAAAGGTAAGTAGCTGCTCAGGTATGTCCTTATTTTTCCTGCACCAGGACCTCTGTAGAGCCCTCTCTGTCATGACCAGGTAGGATCCATGGGGTTTAATTCAGGATTCTTTCTCATTGAGTATTTTATAATGAAATATAAGTTCATCGAAGTCCTTAGGTTTGTGTATAATTACACCTGAAGTCAGAAGCTGATGCTTTCTCTGTGTTACAGAAGACACACTGGTGCCACAGGCACTGCAGAGCAGCAGCTGGGGAACTTCCAGCACCAATCCTGAGTGGCATCGTGTCCAGGACAGGGTACAGTCCACAGGAAGCAGTGCTGGATCAGCCCCTGCTATTAATGAACAGAAAGAAATCCCTCTCTGTACCTCTCCTGTCTGAGCAATGCTGGGCCGGAGAATGAGCCATACAGGAAAGCTGACTTTAATTTCCTTTTCAATCCCCATGTTCAAATCTCCATGACTGTGATTCATTAGTGCAAAATGACCCTGTTCTACCTTCGTATGTTGTAACTAGAGTAATACAACCATTTCACATATATTGGTGATGATGGCCAGTGCTCAGCACACCTGGGATTGAATTAAAAGCTGCTGGGGCTGAGGGCATGAGTCACAGATACAGGCTGAGATCAGGAGCCAACCTTTGGAGCTGTGGCTGAGAAACAACTCCTGTGGATGAAGGAGGTGTGAGGCTCTGCACAGAGCTGGGTGGTGTCCTCAGCCTCACCTCGTTTTTACATTGCAAAGAGGAGTTACTGGCTCAACACTGGCACGTTCATGGGACTGAGAGCCCAAGCATGAGAGGATGCTGGGGCTGGGAATACCGATTCCTCCCACCCTTTGCCAGGCTTGCCAGAGAGGATAAATACATTTGAGATTAGATGCATGGAAAGGTTTGAAGGAGTATCTGTAGCTGCCCACAGTCATTCATGAAGGTTTGTCTCCAGCTGAATTCATCTCCCAGTGCAAGTGCTGCTGTGGGTACCACCAGGGAGATGGTGAGAACCAGATTTGTGTGAAAATAAAAAACCAACCCCAGAATCATACTACACACTGAGTTGGAAAGGACCCACAAAGACCATCGAGTCCAAACCCTGGTCCTGCAGAAAACAACTCCAAAAATTGTACCAAGTGCATGAAACTGAATTTTCTTTGGAAGAGTAAAAGAGCTGGGAAACAGAGTTTGTCGCGATTGTCTGAAATGAACTAACTAACAATTAAGAGAAGGTTATTTCATCTACCCTGGATAAAGCCAGAAGCATCCTCCTAAACTGGGGCTGCTGTGAGTTAAGGTGCTGATTGTATTCATGTTTTCTCTGTTCTTTGGCACAGGTCCAACATTATTTGCAAACCACAAGCAGCAGAAATCACTGTGAATTTTTAAATGAATTAGCTCCATTTTTTTAATGGATTAGGCTGCTTTTGGATACAATGAATTCAGGTTCATTTTCAGCTTGTATAATGGGAGCTTAAGCTATCACTGACTTCTTTGAATCTGCAGAAATAAGAATAAAACATGACCCTTCATGTCCTCAATGGCTCAAACTGAATTGAAGTAGATGATTATTTAAGGTTTAGAGCAGGTTAGATATCTCCTGTGTTTTACTGTCAAGTCTCTCTCTCTCTCTCTCTCTCTCTCCATCTCTTTTGTACTTTTTCTTCCTCTGCACTCTGGCCAAGTCCTAGGGAAAAAAAAAAAAAAGACATGCCAAAAATAAAACAAAAAAACTTAGACTATATAGGTTCTTATCCAAAACAGGGTGAGCGTACCAGAAATTCAGCAGGAAAAAATATTCTCAGAGGCCAAGTGATCTGGATAGTCAACAAAGCTTAGGAATTACTTAGTGACTAATGTTTATTGTCACTATGGAATTTGTTTGTTTGTTTAAAGCTGAAGTGTTTGGTGCTGCCTGGACTGGGCTTGTGTTTGTTAATAAGCAGAGAAAATTTTCAACAGCGAAACACTGAAAAAAATCGCTGCTGTGGGGTGGCCCTATCCATCTATGATGGATACAGCCTACAGATCTGAACCTGCTGTGGAATGTTACCATTCCAGCACAATTATTAGCTTTATACCAATTTTTCTTGCTGTCACTGGGAACCTCTGGTATTTGGGATCAATCTGTACCAACTTCTAAAATCTGCTCTTTGCATATCAGTTGTTTCTACTGGCACTTTCTAATTCCTCTGTGCAGAACTGGTGTTGAAAACATTTTAGTCCAGACTCAGCCATCACAGACCAAAACACATAGACCAAGACACAGCCTTTTTTTTGCAGTGAAAGGCTGGAGCATTTTCTACTGTTGCATGTAACTAGAAGTCACTCTGTCTGTTTTTTTATGTGGCAGAAAATCAATGCCATAATAGCTATTCCTTTTTGGCAAGAGACTGATAGCATTGGCCAGCACCCAGAATAATGCAAGCTGGAGATATAGAGCTCTGCCAATGTACCTTAAATCTCCTGACCTTCAGCATCTCAAGATTTCCAGCCCTGAGAGGAGAGCTTTCGGGAGAAGAGATTGATAATTCTGCCTGGCTGCGAGACAGTGTCCAAGACAGAAGCTCCAGTGGGAAACTGAAAACTTCCTCGGTGTTGCTGCTTCTTTCACAGTAAGGTAAATAATGGCTGATGCCACTGAAGCCAAGGAAACTGATTACTGAAACTAGGGCTAAAGACAGCAAAATCAGTCCTCCCAGGCACGTCCTGGCTCCAGGACTGGCTGCGCTGGGTTTGCTCACAAATGTCTGTTGGATGGAAGTGAGGATGTGCTTGGCGTGACTGCTCTGCCCCACAGATCAGCCTGGGTTTTTGGGAGGGACTCCTTGTGGATGCTGATGTGCTCTTCCCCTGTGGGCCACCCACTTTGGGCCAGGCTGGCTCCCAGAGTCTGGGGGCTCTCTGACCCTTGCAGGCTGTCACAGGACTGCAGCTGCAGCTCAGCATCTCTTGGCTTCTGGGAGTGTCACTGGTGCTGATGTTACCCTGATTAACCTGCAGGGCTGCTGATGTGCCAAGGTAAACTCTGCCCACTCCTCAGACACCAACATTTCACTTCTTGCTGAACGGGAGGGTTTGGTTCACTACTCAGAGCACGGCTCTGGGAGCCAAAAGTGCTGACATCTCAGTCTGCCTTGAGCAATGACTTTACTGCATGACCTTGTCCCAGATGCTCTGCCTTGATTTTTCCTTCTGTAGAAATGAGTTTGTGAACTTTGGGATCCATCTTTGCAGGACTGTTTGCTAACATGCAGAGGAGTAATATTTCCCATTTACTGCTGGCTTGACTTGCTTCATGATCTAGAGTGGGCTGCTGGATGTAATGATGCAAAGCAAACATTGCCTGAAGCTGATCCCCATAATATAATTCCACCATGAAATGTGGCTTCTGAAGAGATATCAAACACAAGGATTCTTATGCATGGTTATATCTTTTCACTCCTTCCAGACTTAAGCTTGCAGTCCTGTTGTCTACAAACGGCTGCTGCTCTAATCCTTCATGTATTACTTAATCTGAGAAAATTCCTTCCAGGGGTTATTTTGTTGTTCATCTGTACAATCTTTATAGTGAAAAAAGCCACCCTGCCCACATGCAAACAGACTGATGAGGACTGAAGAGGAAATGTTATTGCACAGGTCTTAGATCCAGTGCATCCATTATTACTGTTGAATATAATCTGCATAGTCAAACTGTTGAATTTTGCCAAGAGATTTTCGCATGCTTGTGTATTTTTATATAATTAATATTTATTTAACTTGCTTTTATTTTCTGAAAAAAAACCCCCAGCATCAAGCATTGTCTCTTCAGACACAAGTGTCAGGAAAAACGGAGAAGCAAGAGTTAAACTAAACTGGAAAGTGACAGCGTACCAGATGCATTGACACTAATGTGCCTCTTTAAAGTTCATGCCTAAAGGCTTTGTGTGCAATGATAAATATATTTGTTTTGGTTGCTGGAGGTGCCCTTAAATTATTGAAAGACAAAACAGAAAAGGGACTTTTCATTTTCTAGCACCATTAACTTGTTTCACTGGCCATGAGAGACTCAAAAAAGGGTTCAGTATTGAAATATCAAGGCTCAGACAGCCCTAAATTCAGTTATAATTTTCAACCTTCTGTTGTATTTCATGTTCCTATCTGTCTAGGGCCTGTTAACAGTGTTGCTTAATCATAAACCCCACAACCTCTGGCTGCTGCAAAAGTCTTTTTATAATAAAAGAGGGAAAATAGGGCATTTTCAATATTTCTTTCTATTGATTTTGTGTATGGGAGAGAAGAGAAAGGGAAAGAAAAAATACTCCATTGTGATAATATAATAATGCAGTACTGGTATAATTTTAGCTAAAAAGAAAAATGTTGAAGGGGAAAAACTTCTGGCTCTATAAAGTTCTTTGACATAGTCAAGGACATATTTAGGGCTAAACTTTTTAAAGTGGAGATTCACTTCCATCATGTGATACCTTTCATCTATTCAGGCTGCATTTTAGCTGCTGTTGCCTGTTCATTTAACCTGTTGCTCCCTCTGTTCTTTAAAAAGGCAAGACCTCATCTAGAGCTTGTGGAGCTCCATAATTACATTGGGGTTTTTTGAAAAGAAACCATTTGGTTTCATGCTGCAGCTCCTCTTGGCATTCCTCTGGGCACACTGGACTTGTGGCTCAGCTCATTCAGGTAATTGTCAGTGTGCTGAATGTGTCTGTCAGTCCTGTTTCTCCTGCACCTCTGTCCACTTCCATTCAGGTGAAGACTAAATGTTGGTAAGTAGATATCAAGCTTTGGGTCTCTCAGTTCTGAAAATAGTAGCTTTTTGAAAAAAAACCAAAAAAAAGTTATATTCATTAATTACCATGGAGAGCATCATTAGGTACAACATTATGAGACACATAACAGCTTCCCAGGCTCAGTTAGTAATTGTCTCAAGGTCCTTGGCTGTTTCTTACAGCAACATCCTGATTGATGCAAAAAAAAAAAGGACAATATTCCACACCAAGACATGCCCTTCTGGAGGGAAAGCAAATAAATCAGATGCATCTGCTCTCATGACTTCTGTGCAATGAAGAGGGATGGATCTGTGCAACCACATGCCACACAGACTGACAAAGAGGACTCAGTATCCCTGCAGTCCTACATATTTTGATGTCAGGCCCTCCTACCCATCCTGGAATGAGAAGATCTTTCAGGGCTAAATAAAACTAAAGACAGTGGTTCCCTAGGTGGGTTCAATTTCTAAGTAAAGTGCCTCACAAACTTTCAAGAAGCTGGCTTTTCCACAGAAAAATCTATTTGCTTATTTTTTAAAGCTATGTTCTTTCTGACAAAGGGAGGTTCTTATGTAATAACCTATGGTGATCTCTATCCCATTAAATACATAATAAAAAGATCTCCCTTGTTAGTGGTTTGCACAGCATACAGTGTTTTTAGATACCAAATCCCATTCATTTCACATGTAGTGGAACAACAATTTAAAGGTGCTGTGAAAGAAAACCTGGGTAATCAAACATAGATACACTTGGATGCAATTAGAGCAGCAAATGATTGTGTACAGTAAATCTTTGTTTAACCTAAGCCATGCAATCACCTCCTGAACCCTTTCCAGTATCTTATTATTAACCTCTTGTCTATGGAAAAGCCCCTCTCAAAATGAGGGAGTAAATGGGAGCAGTTTTAATGGGAGGCTTTAAATCTTAGCTGGGCTTTACTCTATAGTCAGAGCTCACAGTGCAGCCCATAAGGCTTCCCAACACTGCCACTTCTGTATTACTCCTCTTTTTGAAAGTTTTGCCAGATTTTCATACAACCGTGGAATAGCTTTAACTGCCTTGAATGAAATATTCTGTCTGCCTATTTATGTCTTTCTGGGATTTTTTATTGTTGTTGTTGTTTTTAATTATTATTGTTGGTTGGAGTTTTTTTTTTTTTTTTTTTAATATTATTTATTTCCCCAGAAACCTCTCCCTTAATTTTAGCAAAAAATTATTTGTCTGTAAGATATAAGGAGGAAATGGGAAAACTGCCTTTTTGCCCAGTTTCCTGGGATATGTTGGGAAGTGGAGCATCCAGATGTTCCACAGCAGACATGATATCCCCCTTGTGCCAGGAATGTGCCTTCTGCTATTGCTATTAAAATTCATCTCCATTAATTTTAATTATTAGCTGCTGAAATGTGTTTGCACATCCTCATGAGGGATGTGTTGGAGTCTGCCTGCTACGATGCCACCCACCCTGAGCGTGTTCCTCTCTTGCACTGGGTGTAAAATTCCCTAAAATACACGTGGCTAAATATGTTAATCTGCATTTCAGCCATTCCATCCCCACCTGAGCAAGCTCCATGTCCTCTGAAGGGAGTGCAGAGCTGTCCCATATGGTCAGTGGAGATCAGGACATGATAAATTTCACTATCCTTGGTGCAATGACCTTCTTTGGTCAGAGCTATCCTGAACCCCGAGCTCTCCATGGGAGGTCAAACACTTGGGTGCAAACATCTACACTGTGAACAGGAAAACTTAGTGGAAATGAATTTTGTCTGAATTTTGAAACTGATTAGTCCAGTACTGGAGAGATTGAGCAGGAACATGTCCTGGGAATCTGTCATGATGAAATATTTAGAGGGAGCAATTTCTTGCCTGAACATTTGTTTAGCATCATTTCTGGGTGGGATTTTTGACATTATTTCTTCCCAAATTAACTCAAGCTACTAGGGACTTCAGGCCAATTCCAACTTTTTTAATGGAATAAGCAAAAGAAGACAGAAACTGCAAACCTCCAAAAGCATCAAGCTAGCCAGATGCAGTGAAATGCCAGTGGAAAATTTTTATTGTGCAAGGATTAAGAGAAAAATGCACAATGCTATATAAGCTTAAACCTTTAAACAAGGACACATATTTCTGTGATAGAAAAAAAATTCTGTGATAGATAAAAATTATCTCTCTCAAAAAAAGAAAGTATTTAAAAAAAAAAAGCTAAGAGTTAAAATATTTTGAGAATACTCATAGAAATTGTTTCTAGGGGGAAATATAAAACTTGGACTCACATAAACTCAGGTAAGATTGCCTATGGTTAAAATACATGTCTAAATGGAATATGACAAGCAAATTCAAGTATCAGTTTATATTGTGACTCTGGACTTCCTAGATTCAAGTTGTGCTGATGCTCTGAACTACTAGGCTTGTTAAATTAACTTGGATGTGCCTTATTAACAGCAGACAAGCCTGCAGGTAGCCATTCTCTGCATATGCACTGACCTTCCCCACCCCATCTGCTTTCAGGATGGGCATTACCCAGTGCTCAAAAGGCTGAAATGGCATTTCAGAGGTAATTGGTGAAGCACCAACTGTGCCTCAAGACTCTACATTACCTTTTCTTCCAAGCCTGCTAAATTGAATTCAGTTCATTCCCCAGTTTCTGTGTGAGCTCCAGAAAGAGTTAAGCATGAGGATGATCCTCTCTTCTCCAAAAGGCAGGGAAAGCAAGAACTGCTAAGTCCTGTTTCTTTACAGGTGAACATACTCCTACCCCCTCAGCACAAGAAATAACTGTTGGATATTCCACTCCAAAATCCAATGAAGGAGCAAAGGACAGTCAATCCACAGAGATACTTCCTAAAGATCTGCTAAGGACAACAATAAAAAATGGGCAGTTCTGTGAATTTGTGAGAGACTGAGGATGCAGCTCCACAACCAGCAAATTCCCTGGTCTCCTGATGCATGGCTTGTGCTCCCTTTTGTCTTGGTTTTCATCTGTCTGCATTTCAGTGCTGGGGGACCTGAGCTCTCAATGAGCAGCATCTGCAGAGCAGTGAGAGCCTGGGAGAAGAGAGCTCTGCTGACAGACAGTGGTGCTGACCAAATTGGTAACCTCTGCTGCAGCCTCTCTGAACTGCTCATCCAGAAACTTCTCAGCTGTTTGTTAGCTACTGCACTTGAGAACATGACAATCCCTGGTGCTGCTGGAGAGTCTGTTTACTGCTACAACCCTTAATTGGGTGCAGCATGGCTCTGCTGCGTGTTCTACCAGCCCTGACTGCAAAAGGGAGGAGGGGAACCAAGGGGAAGGGCTTTGCTCCTGCTTCCTTTTCCCATTAGGATGGAAGGAAGGAGGGAAACAGTCTTCAGTTGTGAATAAATGCTGGGCTTCGCCAATCCCTTCAATATCTCCACAGTTTGCCCTAAAAAAACAAATGAAAAGGCTTGACTTAGGATTCAGTAGCACTGGCCAGTTCCAGCAGCCTCAAGTTCATCATAGCTTTATAATATTTGTCATTCAAATGCTGCTGCTCGCAACGATGCAAACAATCATCATGGCTTTGAGAGTTTGTGCAGGGTGTCAAGGAAGGAAGGGAAAATATCTCCTCACACATTTTATTTCTAGGTCCTTTCATCCATGGCATTGTAAGCTTGGAAGCTTGAGGAAGAATTAAGACTGAAATGAACGGCTGCAGATGGTGAAAGATCTCATTTATTGATCACCGCGACTGAAGGATGTGTCACAGACTTCTGCTCTTCTCTACTACACTTGCCTGGTCTCCGGTTCACAGGTAGAGGTGAAGATTGTTCATTTTTAAAGCTGAAAAAAATAAGCTGAGGGGTTTCAGGGGAAGAAAAGTAATAGTTTTGAAATGATTTCTACACTGGAAGACTATGCAACCTGATTTAAATACAATGCTCAATGAGCAGAGTGAAGAATAGGAGGAGGTGTGCTCACAATTTGTGGTGAGTTAGTTTGGTGTTTGTGTGTGTGTCCGTGTGTTTGTGCTACTCCTTCCTTTCCATCCATGAAACAGGCATCCAAAACAAATGACTTTGGCTAGCCCAGGCTATATTCTTCATGCCTTTTGAAAAGGGAAGATAGTGTTATCCATGTCCAAAACAAGATATTTCATTTGAAACTAAAAATAATTGGTTTTGTCCATCCACAGGGAACAGAAATTACCTTAAAATGTATCCTCTTCTCTAGTAGCCTACTTGTTCCTACATCTTCCATTTGATCTTTCCTGTAGCTCTTTCTACTGTTTACGTCACTTTCACACTCTAAATTTTTCTTCATTACTTCACTGTCCCTCCCTATATCTCCTTAGACCTTTTTTTCCCCCAGTAGCAACATCCTTTCCTAGCTCCTCTCACATGTTTTTCAGAGTCCACAAGACTCCACAGTCCTCACACCACCATGTCCTCACTGGTCTTTTCTGACAGGGATTTTTTGCAGGTCAGTTTAAAAGCCATCAGGAGGTGGCAATGACCTTATAGCTGTAAGCAGGTGTGTTTTTTTAGGAAATGTAATTCAGATCCAAACTGCCAGCACAGCAATAAAATAATAAGCAACCCAGCCTGGATATGTGACATCCACACAGTACAATGTGTCTGTAGACTGATCTCACAGATTACCATTTGTGGCTCAAGTGCCTGAGGTTATTCAGTTCTTTTGGTTCAGTTTAATCTAAAATGAAATAAATTTCAGGTGCAATTCCATTCTGTGTAGGGAAGTGCAGCAAGTGTGGCTGAGAAATTCACTTCCAAGGCAAATCCTGATCTCCATTCTAACTCTAATGTGGACAAATCCAGTAAGTCCATCTTAACTACTCTAGTAGAAAGGTGATGGTTTCCAGTTATTTTATTATAAAAGGCATTGTAAAATGTGTTATGGGTCAGTCCTGAAGGTTTCAAGGAGCTGTAATTGCTGGAGTATGTCTTTTAAAACTATAAAACAGGTTCTCTTGGCAATACATCAGGAAGATATCTCTTCTCTCTTGAAATTCAGGTGCCTTGTGGCCTGAAGTTTATCACTTTGATAAGCTTCTTGTGATTGGTCACATTTTTATTTAACTTGATACAGTTCAGCTCAAGAGATGCTCCAGACTTTCCAAACCTACAGCCAGATAAGTTTCCAGATATGGGCTGTTCATCCCAGTTGCTTGGTTTTTAGGGCAGAGGCAGCCAAACAGAGCTACCAAAGACATTTGCTGAGCTCTCAGCTTCTCTTTAGCTACCTACCCTTACTCTGGTGGGGGCACACAACCTAGTGGTCCTCCTCTGTCTCTCCTCTTGGTAAGCTCTGCCTTGTGAACAGTCTAAAGACCAGGATCCAGAAGTAAACTGGAGCTAAGTTATCTTCTGATGGCTCATCCATCCACCACTGACCCATGTGTGAAAGGAAATTTTTGGAGCAGAAAATTAGAAATTAAGATGTTACAGGATGTTTTCTATTAAATATCTATAGGGCAGGGGAGAAAACACCTTAGAAGCAATGATACTGCAAGGGCAGATGCTTTACTTTTTATTAACTTTTCTAATGGGTTCTTGTTGTTTGTCCAAAGTTTGTCCTAGTCTGTTTAAACTCTTAAAGAGCAATGCAGTAATTCTGCACTGATCTATTGTTGGTGAGTGGCTAAATGTAATTCCAATAAGTTTTTCCAGGCCAATATATAAATGATATTTAATATATAAATGATAATTCGACATATCAATGATATTGATGCATTTTTTGGAAAAAAATCTGAAAATTTTTTCCTGCAGTCGAAAACATCTCCATCAGAAGATTTGCAGAGATGTTACCTTGAGAATGAGGAAAAGCTTGGCCTGACCAACTTGGCTTTCTCCTAGAATGTGCCATACCAGTGAGGAGAAGGAGTTCTCTCTAGCTGGGTGGGAAATTGCAGCTCTGAAGGAAGTCACTGCATCACTTCTTTTCCCTACCATTTCAAGTTGGCAGAAAATATCTGCATAATTACTAAGCCTCACAGCCACCAATGTCCCCATAGGGTTATTTTGCAACCTAGGAAGTCCAGTTAGGTGGAAGATATTCCTTTGATTTATGACCCTGAGGTAGTCAGCTCATAAATTAATGTTTGCATTGGCAGCTTCAACTTGCCTTTTGCATCTGAAGGCTGTGAGTAGCAGAGAGTGACAGGAAGGCATCAGACTAAGATGTGTAAAACATACTGAAATTGTGTTTATTTTCTGTGTTTCAAGTGAGAAGGCATTTCACTATGAGTGTTATACTGTGGCTCTTTAAATGCTTTCTTATTTGCAGACATGACTTGGAAATTATTGAAAGCAAGACTTCTGGGTGACAGGAGTGGGCGATGAGAGGTAAACATGAAGAACAATGCAGTCAGACACAGAAGGTCTTAGATCATTTGAGTAATTGGGCAAATAGGTGACAAATCCAGTTCAGTGCAGATAAATGTAGAATAATGACTCTTGGAGCAAAGAAAATAAAGACAGAAAATGTTGAGCAGGAGATTGCAGAACTTTACTGACTAGCAAAGAGATTGGGACAGCTAATGGAGGGAAATCTTCTTAATGATTGGGATGTAACTGCTCCTGAATGGGTGGAATTCAATGGAATAAGAAAAAGGTCAAGAATTTAATTTTTCATAGACATAGAACTCTCTTAGGTTTTGTCCATCCTCTTGCATCAGCTGAGAGACATTTCTTTCTGCAAAGAACCCTATTATGTTGAATTATGAGGACTGTCAAGGTGATTTATAGGATAGATTTAATTAGTGTGAACATTTTTGCTAGTCAACACAAAAACCAGAATGTTTTGGATGAGATTCTGACCTCCCTGACACGGATGTAAATAAAACCACCTGTAAAATCTTCAGCAGAATCTCTCATGCTCTACAGAAGTAAATGCACACTTATTCTTGCAACTGGAATTTTACTGCAGGGATTTGCAATACTCAGATTTTAGCTACAACTGAGACAATGCAGATTCCAGTGGAGATGGGTTTTCCTCCAGGGAAATTCATCAGACCTGTGAAACCTAAGCTGACTTAAGGCTGTTGACTGGAATCCTACTTCACCCCTTCCATGGCTGTTGCCTGGTGATTCAGTTCAGAAGCTGATCTGAATAAAAGGTTATCTGCTCTCTCAGCAGACTCTCTGACTTCAGAAGGTACTATTGGACAGTGAAGAGTTGGAGTTGACTCTTGCAGTAAGTATGTAAACATGGAAGGCAAGATTCCAAGCCCAAAAGTATGAGCTTCAAATCCCATGTTCAACTCACCCTAGAAGCACACACATCTATCAGTGGCTATTTTACAGCAATGTTTTCCAGGTTCTGCTCTGCTGCTGGAATCTGCACCAAAGTCCATCTGGGATCCAGATCTGGTTGTGATCTTCCTCCAAAGGCTTTTCACACACTTTACATTTAACAGGCACAGAGGCAGTGAGGGGAACCCAGACCTCCCCTTTCCTCATGAAATGAGAGCAGACCAGTCCTCAGCAGGCCAATGAAGATTGTGCCCCCTCTTCTTTTGACAATAGGGGTGAAGACTTCTCCTTCTGAAGCTTGTAATTACAGACATAACACAAAGGGCAAGATAAATCTTGCTTTGAGGAAAACACCGATCCCAACGCCTCTGTTAAAGAGCATGACATCTGTGAGAGCTCCAGCTTTGCTCTAAAATGGAAAGAGCCCCCTGTCCATGGCTTTTGGATGATGGACTATGTTGCTTCTTCAGGGAGGGTTGGGGGGCTTCAAGGCTTTCAGTTCTGAGAAGACAGAAGAACTCCTCACCACTGTGTGCTGAGTGAAAAACCAATGAAAACAAGGAATCAGTGCTATCTGCTGGATCTGGGATCCTGAAAATCAAGCAGGTATTTTGTTGCCTGAATTTTCATGAAAAATCCTGAGATTCACAAGTGACCTTAGTGCAAAACTAACAGGGCAATCTAATCAGAGCACTGTCATTTTGTTAATTCAGCCTTGGAGAAACTTACCTCTAGGTAAGAAATAGCTGTAATATCCTTTTTTCATGTCAATGAGGTGCATATTCATCTGCACCATTTGCCTCTGCCAGTTCTTATTTCCAAACCTTGCTGAGGCACCAGAAATTGCTTATGCTGGTAAGCACCAGCAATTTAAGATGCTAGCACTCCACTAGAATTTGAGATGTTAATTAAAAGTTTGATTTTGCAACCTCTAGGTTTTTTTTTTTTTTTTGTCTTCTTTTTGCATCAGTCTGGGCTGTACTTCTGAGGGTGTAAAGCTGAGCCTGGGTGAGGTAGAAATAAGCAGTGCACAGTGGGGTGGAAGCAGGATGGCTGTGCTACACACATCACACTGTGGTGGGCCCAAATCAGCTCCCTTTGTGTCAACAGGTCCATTTTGACAATGACTTTCAAAGAGATGGACATGGAAAGTGGAAAAGAGAAGATGTGGAAACGTGGCAAACCTTTGATCCTCTTCAAGGTTTCCCATTACAAAGGTATTTCTGTTTTTATATCACTGTCTGTGAAACATATTCTCACACAAACAGCATGTACACAGAGCCCTTCCCCATCTCCCAGGGCCAGGATACTGATAAATGCATGGAACTTTCTGTTTCTGAGAGCTTGGCCTTGAGAGCTGCTGTGACCCACCCCTGAAGGCAAGGGAAAACCAGGTTCTTGTTAATAGGCCCCTTGAGGTGGATTAGAGTGAAAAAACACTGAATGGTTGGTGCTTGTAAGTATACATATGTAGGGTTTATTTCAGAACAATTTGGTTGCAATGAAAATCAGTTATGTAGCCATTTTGGTTATTATTATCTATAGTAATATAGCATATAAAAGCATAAAAATATCGTTTAAGAAATGCATAAGGAATAGGAGGATCTCACTACCCATGGACCTCACAACGAGATTTGGTTGTTGCAGTTTCAGTGTGTTGGTCAAAGTGATGGTCAGAGTCTCCATCTGTCAGGGGTGGAGTAAACCAAGGGAACACTGAAGTTCCATGGGTTATAAACACTCAGGTTCAGGAAGGAATGCCCAGGAATGCGGGGAGTGCAAACTGGATGATGTAATGCTGTGGATCAGGGAACAATCTGTGAGTCTTTGACGGTCCATGACACCCTCCAAGGTGCCACAGCTGCCCTCTCAAGGCAGCAGAGTTTGAGTCAGTGGTGGCCCATCAGAAGGGAAGAGAACCTTCAGGCTACGGGGGGGGGGAAGTTTTCACAGCTGAGCCATTTGTGTAAGGAATTTGGCATGATAAAAAGCATCGTCATCTTTGAAGGATCTGCCTCTTATCGGCCTCTTCCCTTACCTTGCTCAACACCCAGCTGTAGCCTGAGGTGGGGCGGTGTCCTCTGCACCTGGGTGGTTACTTTGTACTTCATTAGCTACCCCCTCATTGTTTGAGCCATCAGCATTCCAGTATTTCTCAGGAGCCTACAAAGCACTTGGGAGAGATTTTTGAGATTTTAAATTCTTTTTTTTAAGACACATGCTCTTTCAGTAAAATGTGTTGTTCAGGGGGAAACAGTAGACTCAGCTGAAACAGCATGCAACTCTGATATTTTTGGAAAAATAATTTTCTTTCTAATGAGTTACTGACTTTCTCGGGCAGTGCCAACAAAATTCTATTTTATTTATTACTCTCATTTTCTTTCCAAGCTGGAGTTACTGTCAGTGTCTACTAAAGCTGCTAATAAGCCTTTGCAACATTTTTTTTTCCTTCTGAGACATTGTTTGCAAGGACTTTGAAAAGTGTGACATCACACTGGCTTTTCAACATATAAATGAAATGTTTTTTGGTGCTGTTTGATCTACTATAGCTTCCAAATGCCTTTATATTTTTATCAAATGGATGCCAGTGTTCAGCTACATGATTATCAGGTATTCATTTAACCTTTTTGACACACCAAAATGTCAAATGCTTCACAAATGCCTTTTTGAATACAAAAGGCTACAGAAGTTTCTTCTGAATTCTGACGTGTCTTAACAACTCTGAGTTTCAGTTGTTTTAAATACTATACATGGCTTTAAAATGAAATCCTACCCTGCTTAGTACTAGTTATGGAATCATATAATTCTTTAATTGTTTGGGTTGGTATGGACATTAATGACCACCCATTTCTTATCCCCCTGCCACAGGACACCTTCCACTAAACCAGGTTGCTCAGAGCCCCATCCAGCCTAGCCTTGAACACTTCTAGGGATGAGGTACCCACAACTTTTCTGGGCATCCTGTGCAAAGGCCTCACCATCATCCAGGTAAAGAATTTCCTCCTGAAATCTAATCTAAATCCACTGTCTTTCAGTATGAAGCTATTCCCCCTGGTCCTGTTACTGCATGCCCTGGTAAAAAGTCCCTCTCCATCTTTTCTGTTGGCTCCCTTCATGTACTGGAAGCCTGAAATTAGGTCACCCTGAAGCCTTCTCTGTTCCAGGCTGAACAATCCCAACTCAACCAGTCTTTCCTCATGACAGAGCTGCTCCATCCCTCTGATCATCCTGGGGGCCTCCTCTGGACTTGCTCCAACAGCTCCGTGTCCTGACATGGGACATGAACAGACTGTGAACCTTGGGTTTCTATGGGTATAGGAAATAACTTGATCTGATGAACAAAATGGAGCAATTCTCCATGAGGTTGTTGTTATTTATCACCTTGCTCATCAATTAACCCTTTCTACAGTGCTGCAGACAACATTCCCCCTTTCAGAGGTGAGGTCCCAACACAAACATAATCTCCAGTGCATGGTGATGTTCACATAGTCACATCAAGATCGCATCCCACCAGCTCAGACCCTGGACTAATGTCAGGTGAGAAAGGAATTCCACATCTGAAGTACACAATAGGATTCTTCCTAAAAAAAAAAAAAGTCTGATATGTCTCTGTGGGCTGATATACTGTGCTGAGGGAGCAGAACCAAAAGGGAATTGAATACACAGGGATACACAGGATAGCGATTTCTGCAAGATGGATGTGTGTCGTGTGGCATATTTTACTGCAAACAAAAAATCAATCTCCAGCAAGTAACTACAGTAGTTACAGTAACTACTGTACAGGAAAAATGGTGACCTTTGACTTTGATTTTTTTCAGTCAAGACTGGCTATCTTTCCAAAAAGTATTGCGTATTTCAAAGAGGAAGGAGAAATTCAATGCAATGTTTGCTGGCTGGAAATGATAATAGCTGGTTACAGTCCCTCAACTTGAGGGACTAACCCTCAACTTGAGTTGAGAGGGTTACAGTCCTCTCAACTTGAAACTCCTGGGTGAGGTCCTGGTTTCACTAGAACAGATGGAGATGGGATTTTACCACATCAAGTGATGCCTTGTACATCCAGAAGATATAGACACACATATCTGCATTTTAGATTAAACCAAAATTTGAAACACAGTTAATTTGGTTTTTATGACTCAGTGCAGGGAGAAGTCCAGAATCAGCTGTAAGAGGCAAGTACAACCAGTATTTGATGGAAAGTTGTCTGCTATCATCCCAGATGGATAAAGATAGAAGTTGCTGAAATGCTGGAGTTGAGTCAGAAAGGCCAGAGGATAACATTCACGGGACTTGCTTCTGAACCTCGATAACAGGCTCAGAGCACGACTCCAAGAAGAGCTGTTGTAGAGAAGGATCAACGTGGGCTGATTTTTGAAAAAAAAAAAAAAAATGGGCTGAGATCAGATGCACCTCTGCTTTTAGTGTCAAAGCAAACCTCAGTCTGGGACTGTGGTAGGACATTATCATGCATCAGCATATTTACAGTCATGGAAATTGCTGTAGGCTTGAAGGAGAGTGAATAAAATGTGCTACAAATGTAGTCTGTGTATGTGTGTGTGTGTATATATACATATATATATATAATTTGGTTTGTATTGACTATCTGGTGTGTTAAACACCTGAACATTAAATGAATGTACACGGGGCATTCAGACTTTTGGCACCTGTCTCACAGGAGGGTGCATGGTGCTCCAGTGAAATGAGAGTTAGATGGGAGGTAAGTTCAGCAAAGGAGACCTGAATTCTTCTACAAGCTTTGTTGAGACAACCTGACCTATGGAAACACCTCGGACAAAGTGAGTGCAAGTCTGTGCCCATCATCTTTGCAATCAATATAATGGGGACAGAGCAGCACGCTCAGTGAATGTAGTGAACTCCACTGTGACCAAAATCTTGATGTCAGAGTTAGGAGGCTCAGAAGGGATTTATGGTGCATGGCCTTAACGATGAGCAAAGGACACACTGCTCACTCCAAAACAGGATTAGAACCTTCTTGTGCCTTTTACTTCTCCAGCAGGACATTGCCATTGGTGAAGCCTCTGATTAAGAAGCAGTACTTGAGAGATAACAAATTTTCAGTGATTACCATGGGAACCACAAATGATTTCATAAGGGTGGAGAAATTATAAAAAGTTCTAATTGAGAGAGAGGATGAGGCTTAAAACAGTTTCTATGGAAACCAGAGGTGGCATCCAAAAAAAGTGTGTGTACTAATCTGATAGTCTGATTGGCAGGTAATTGGTGCAGTGCTGGAGTGAGGAAGCCTTGGGATGTGAGATGAAGTGTCCATCACACAAATAGATAAAACAAACAGCCTTCTGAAGAAGAGCTGGAGCTTCAAACTCTTTCCCTCCCAGTAGAATACACTCATCACTCAATGGTGATTCATTTTCATTCTTGTCCCTGTACTGAGTGTATTTTTTTTTAATTACAATATGAAAAACTTCAACAGAGCTGATGGATGGAGCTACTCCCTCACCTTACTCAAAGACTGGAAGTCATGAAGGTACATTTATGCAGACATGACCTCCCAGGCATGTCTTTCTCAGGCAGAAGAGAGAAGCGAACACAGACTTCCAGCATTCAGTAAGCTCTCCAAATAGCTGGATGAGATACTTGCCTGAGCTTTCCAGGACTTCAGTTTCTTCTGGCTGACTGGCTAATATCCAGCAATAATTTTACTTGTCAGATCCCAGTGGAAATTCCAAGGACACAAAGTCCAATATCACCTGTGGAGGAACTTCCAGGCATACATTAAACCAGGTAACCAAGTATTTATATCTACCAGAACTATTTGGTTTTAGGGCGAGTGGAAAACTCTTGTCAAGAGTTTTGTGGAAGACATGGGGTAAGCAAATCCAATCTTTGCTCTCTTTCACAGGGCTACAGCCCAAGTACACTATGATATCTTTCAGCTTGATGCCTAAAGAAGGAAAATATTACTGTTGTCAATAAATTAGATAAATAACAGGCCTTTGGCCAGCTGCAAGTTGCTGAAGTCCTCAGCAAATTCTCTGCCAGCTCAGGGGTTTGGAAGACATGGATTTTTTCCTCCAGTATTCTCTGAGCTCACCAAATTAATTTCTCCATTCATCAGATGCAGACAGAAAACCTCACATTTAGAAATAGACAAACCCCACAAAACAGAAATATTTTGTGGATCTGAGGTGTTTTGAAAGATGATAAGCCTTTCTGTTGAAAGATCTAGAAGGCTGGTCTGCAATCTCTGTAACATTGAGATTCATGGCTCCCCAGTGTTATCCAAAATCATGATTTAAATGAAGTATTGAAAAATTATTAGGAGAAAAATAATCTTTTCACTTAGAAAATGTGCATTAAGAGAACTTTGCCCATTTCCTGATCACAGAATTACCAGCATGTGGTACCAGCATGGTCTATGCTGGAGCCATCTGCAGAATGGCCCTACTCCCCATGGTCGATGACAAATTCATATCCATAGTGGCTGCCATGTCATAACCTCTGCATACTTCAGCAAAAACTGGATTTGAAGAACAGTACACAAAGATAATCAAGGAGATCAGGAAGAATTCTAGTTCCACTTTTGATCTGCCAGTTTAGATGAATTCTGGGTCAAGCACTAGTCTGTTTTGTATATAGGACTAAGGTTAGGTCTTATAGAGTCTTATACATAACACACTTCTCCAAAACTTTGAAATGTCTGCCTGCATAATAAGCTTAAGATGTAACCTTTCAAGGATTCTGTCTTTATAGTGTGATTAAAAAAATTGTTTTCCATAGACTGAAGGGCTGAGATGCTCTGAAAAGATGAGTGACATGCATTTAAAGAAGGCTCAGAATTAACCACATTAATAGTTGTCATGTAACTGAAGGGGCTCTCAGGTGGTCACCTTGCTTTGTGGTTCACTGAATCCATCACTGCTTATACCACATCTTCTTTTTAACAGTATTTGACCAAAACAAAAACAAAAACAAACACAAACAAACAAACAAACAAACACAAAAAAAAACACCAAAAACAAAAACAAAAAAACAGGGCAGTGAACTAAACAGAGTGGCTGAAGAAAATAACAGATGTAGCTCAGTTCAAGAGCATCCAGAGCTCCATTCTGCTCACTCAGCCTGGGTAGCTTTACTGTTGTTTTTTTTTTTTTTCTCACGAAAATTCTACATTTTTGAATTTTCACATATGTTTTTATTCCCACTGCTGCCATTGGGCAGGGAGACAGAGAAACAAGCTTGACCTTGTTATACTTCTGGTTGGTTGCTTGCACATCTGCTTTTTCTGATTTTTTCATGGATGATGTTGGTCTGTGCCCTCTCTGTTATGTACCATACAAAATTCTGGCAACTGAATCATCAATCCATATTTCATTTATTTAATTTAGTTTGATTTCATTTCAGGTCTTGCAAGTGCACTTCTCAGAAATGCATGTCCATGTGGTGGATGGTGTGCAATAACCTAATTTATACACAAGTTCAGTAGAGAGAAATAATGTAAGTTTCTGGTTCACACAGTTGAACATTTCCCTGTGTGTTTTGCAGGTGGTGCTTCATCCTTTCCATTATAACATGCCAGTAAGTTTTAAGCCCCTCTATGAAGCAGCACCTCTGGAAGCTTTCACTTTTTTTCTACGCAAAGAAAATATTCCACTAACTACAGATACATCAGAGTTCTGTAGATGCAAAAAGGCAGCAATCCTCCACCACTGTGAACAGAAGACACAATTTACCTCCTTCAGTAGCTAAAGAGGACTTGCAGAAAATCTGGAGAGGGATTTTTGACAAGGGCTTGCAGTGATAGGACAAGGGGGAATGGCTTTAAACTAAAAGAGGGAAGGTTTAGATTAAGAAGAAATTCTTTACTGTGAAGGTGGTGAGGCCCCAGCACAGGCTTCCCAGAGAAGCTGTGGCTGCCCCATCCCTGGAAGTGTTCAAGGCCAGGCTGGATGGGACTCTGAGAAACCTGGGATAGTGGAAGGTGCTCCTGCCCATGGCAGGGGGATTGGAACTGGATGATCTTTAACACTCTTTCTAACCCAAACCATTCAGTGATTCTATGTTTATGGGGGATCAACATGCAGGAATAACTGCTGGGTCAGGATTAGGATAACTAAGTGAAGGAAAGTGTGCAGGGCTTAGACAAAAAGAGATACAGAAGTGTCTGAGTGCATGCAGAGCAGTTGGTTATTTCACTTAGAAGCAACGTTTTGAGAGTAGAGGAATACTTTGCATAAAAACATAATTATGCTGCTCCACAAGGGTCAAAATTACAAATCATGTGTTGGAAAAAGGAGTTGACATCATAAAAGTGAACTTCATTGTACTGGTGTGACCCCACATTATTTGCATCCTGATGACTGTGTGGAGTTGTGTCCCATCTATCTCAAAAAAGGTGCAGTCGGCCTGAATTTCGTGGAAAGGGTGACACAGCCAGGGATAACTGTGTGAGGCATGATTAAAAGACTAAGAATCTTCTCCCTTAAAAGTGAACAGCAGAGGAGGAATTTTAAAGAGGCCTTTTAAAACCTGAGTGGTATGGAGAAAATTATAGTTTACTTCATATTCTCTTTCAATACCAGAACTAGGAGATAATGAAACTACCAGGCTACAAGTTCAGAGCCAAAAACAAGAGGACACTGTCCCTTGTGTAATATATATTTAGGCTGTGAAATTTCTTCCCATGGGATGCATAAGTTTATGTGGGTTCAAGAAACCACATGATGTGATTAGGCAGATTCATAGAAGAAAACATGCTAAGGACTATTAAATGCAGACATGCAATGCCTGTTGAGGAATTCCTGGATGAAAAGTCATAGAAGATGGGCAAATGTCAGTACATGCTGACTCAGTTCTTTCTTAGGAATCCTCTTCTGTCCAATATCTGGAATAGCATAATGTGCAGAAGAAAATTTGGGTCCCACCTAAAAAAGCTGCTGCCTCCTGAAAAGAAGTGGACTTGTGCAGGGATCTAGCTGTGACAGGGACAGGCTGAACATGGAATGTGGAGCAGAAGGTGCTAACCTGGGATAACAATGATCCACTGATGAGAAATGCCGTTCAGGAGTACCAGATCAGCTCTCAGAGCACTGCTTACTTCTGCTTGAGTTGGAAATCATAGAAAGTGCACTGCAAGCCCTTCAGAATTCTTGGCAGAATTGTGAATACACAGTCCAATAGATGAATGCTTTGCTGCAATTTTTGGAGCTCAGCTAAAGGCATATTCGAAGACCCTGATGTTCAGATTGTGAGTGAATGATAAGAGAGAGAGAGAGAGAGAGAGAGAGAGAGTTCTCTGTTCAATAATGTCATGAAGCTCAGGAATAACCAGGATCCTGTGAGGAAATTCTGTTGAAAAGAGTTCACATCCAGATGTTTGTCTGATCCATATATCCAATGAAGAAATTTTATTATCTTCTTTTTTAACTGTGTTTTCAGTTCTCCTTTAAATCACAGTGCAACCTATGTGTCCCAGAGTAAAACTTCATTTTCTGCCAACATTAGAATCATAGAATCAAGTTTTGGAGGAAGGCAGAGTGAGGCAACGTCCTCATGTATCATGGCTTAGATAGAACAGGTGCTTTTAAAGTGCAAATACAAACTTGTTTAGAGTTTTTGTCTGAACTTAGTTGTTATTTAGGCCTTAATGACCTAATGATGCCATTATAAATATTTGTCCAGACTTAATTGAAAAGCAAATAATTTAGCTTTCTATTAAAAAAAAAATAAAAGGCAAACATGCGTGTCCACAATCAAAGCAACGATAAACCTAACTTTAAATTAAACCATGCCAGTTCTATTTGCCAACATGCCAACAGTTACTTGAGAGTGAATTCAAAGTGCATGTTCTTGAAGATTGCTTACAGTGATCTGCTTGCAGAGTTTGCAAATACAATGATTTCCTCATTTGTTGAGTGACAGCTAACATAGTAGCCTGGCTAATATACATCAGCCTTCCTTTCTCCAAGCTCTGAGGTAGGGTAACATTAATGGAGGATATAGAACAGGCAGTTTTGGGAGAGCAAATTGCCATCAGTAACTTCTCTGATAATTGTTCCTTTCTCTTTTTTTTTTTTTTTTTCTTTTCTATACAAATTGTCGATTAATAGGTTATGACTAAAATTATGTGCTGGAGCTGAACAATTTCTGCCACTGTGTCTATCATGAACTCTTTTCTATGAATGTATGATTGACTACGGTCAAGCAGCTTTGCCTACACACATATGTTATGTGTATTGTTTCTTTTCCATCATTGGTTGGCAAGAAATCTAAGAGTAAAATCTTCTGGAAAAGCAGCTCTAAAACCAAATTCCGAGTCTGTCTGCTGATTGATTCAATTATATTTTGTTGTGTAAGCTTTTTGAAGTGCATTACACATTGCCTTCCAAAAGACATCATTCACAAGGAACCTGGTAACTCTTCATCTCAAAGGCTGAAGAAAATCATGAGCTCAAAAATAGAAGCCTTCAGATCCATTTTCCATGCCATTTAAAATTAGTATTGCTCTTTGCCTAAACACTCTGGACAATAAATATTTCTTATAAATATATTTTAGAATCAGGGATAACTGTCGATTAGGAAGTACCTCTGGAGGCCTCTAGTTCATCCTCCCGCTCTATGCTCTAAGACTCATTTTATATCTGAGTCAGTTTGCTTGTAGGTTCCCTCTAAGAATGGAGAAATTACAGCCTGCCTGGACAACCCGTTCCAGTGCTTACCTGGAACATTGTGAAAAATGCTTTCTTGCAAATAGCAGATTTTTTTCTTACTGCAACCTGTGTCTGATGCTTCTCATCTTTTCACTCTGCACCCCTGAAAAGAATCTGTCTCTATCCTTTCTATAGGCACACACCAGGAGTTAATGAAGTCTTTGGCCTAAATAAAAGCAAATATGAAATATTGGAAGCAATACCTGTCTGGATAAAATGATGTCAGAATGAGAGCTACTTATAAAATTAATCATTGGGATATTATCCTAGCTTCCAATGGCAAAATTCATCAGCACAGATGCCATTGTGGTAGGACACATGAAAACATAAAAGTAAAGAGAGTAAACAGACATATTTAATGCACGGTATACTTTTGTCTCTAAAGCTTCTTCTTGTAGCAAAGTTCTTCTCCTCTCCAAAATACCCTCACCCCAATGCCACTACTGTGTGCACATGCAATCCTCACAGAACCTGTCTCAAATATCCTTGACTTTCTGCAACTTCCAAAACTACCATGGCATTAGAAGATTCCCATATAGATCATCACAGACAAAGAAGCAAAAACCCACCCTGTCCCACTGAAACTGCAGTGCCTTTGTTCTGTGGGAAGCAAATCTTCTCCACAGGCCATAGCACAGGCAGTGTGACAGCAGGATAACTTCAGAGTGGTTTGCTGTAGTCCCTACAATGCTTGTAATTGCCAAGGAGGATTTTTCAGATGTGATTAGCACAGACTTTGGGGATATACAGTTACAGAGTTATGGGCTTTAATGGTGCCAGTGGTGCAGAGCACTCTGCCTGCTGGCTGACACCGGAGCCCTGAGGGACAGGGTTTGCTAATGCTGCTGTAGGGCACTGGGGTGGTAGATTTCCATCCTCCTGAAGGCAGCTGAACACCAAGTTTAGCTGTCCAAGGGACTTCTCAGCCCTCTGTCCCAGCTCCCCTTTCCTACACTGGGAACAGCAAGACCTCAATTTCATCATTAATATTCAGACTTGTTGGTGTAAAATTAGTTTTACCCTTTATGGGCAATGCTCAGAAAAGGACACTGAATGTCTCAGAAAGCACACTCAGTTCTGTTATTGCTATCAGTACTGAGATGTTAATTTCTGAGAAAACAAGAATCAAGTGATTCATTTCTGCATAGGCAAAGATTAAAAAACCCTGTTAAATACCAAAGCACTTATTCTCCTGTGTGTGCTAACCTAGCCCTTCAAGGAAATTTTTGGCACATGTGTGTCACTAATCAGACCCGTTCTCATTAGAGTACAGCTGTTTTAGCATCTTTCTGTAACCCTCATGGATCTCTCCAAGGCACTGAGTCAATAAGTGATTTTAAATGAACTGCTCTATCCAGATCATGCATTAGGGGTCTATGATGGGTCTCACAGGGAAAAGGGGGCTGCAGGCAGAGCAGTGCTGGGTGCTGGCCCTTCATGGACAGTGGGATCTCCCTTTCTGACCTTGAATCTCTTTTAACCAAAACTGTGAGCAAAGGGCCACCACGTGAGCCAGGAGGGCAGGAAGGTGGGTTAAAGCAATCTTGGTTCATATCAGTTGTGATGAATTCAGGCATCTGGAACAGGAGCTAAGATAAATTGTGTGATGTTGTTGAATGGAGGCGCTGGAATACTGGGCCCCAGATACTAAACTGCAGCAACCAGTGTAAAGCATTCTCTTCTGGCTCAGTGGTGACAAATTATTTCAGTTAGGTTCAGAGCTAGCTGGTAACTATTCCAGCTGGCATGTGTTAAGTGCTAGGCACCTCTATTGCACTGTATGCTGATGTTAAATTATACTAAAAGAGGGGCTCTGTTAGCAGTCTGGCCATTGACTTTAATGAAATAGCTAATTTGATCATTGTAATTATGAGTTGAGGCAAAGCAAGAGCATAAATGTTAAAATATCATTTCATGCCAGTAGAGAGAAAAGTTGACATTTACTTTAACTAAGGACTAGATTGCTGAGAATGAAGGGAGAGATAATGAGCAAATGCAAAGAAAAATAGGAATGAAAAGGTGAGACAATCTGAAAGCTGACAAGACACTAGAAGGACATGACCTGGAGCTAGAGAGGGCTGGAAAAACCTTCAGGCTGGGAGAACATGAAAAGTTTAGTGAAAAGGTTCCATGTGCTTTTTTAGTCAGAAAGAATCTTGGTGCTGAGAAATGGAGCCAGTATTTCCTGCAGTTCTGAAACAAAGCACTGGATATCATACAAACAACAATATCTCTGGATTCTCTTCTGAATGGAATTATTTTTGCATTTGTAAAGCTAAATTTGATCAAATTCCTACAGGAAGAGAAGCAGGCACCCAGACTGTCTTTTTGTTTGTTGGTTTGTTTAAATAAATAAAGCCATACTTTCACTGTGACAGGCTAACAGCTACAACAGGCTTCCAACACTGTTAGCAGAGAACAGGTTTCTATGAGAGAAAGGAAAATAGGATTACACAGTCCTTCAATACCAGGGGCAGGGCAGAATTACCAAAGCACAGCAATTGCAAACCATTGTGGCACCAAAGTACCTCCTCCTCCACAGGATGAGTTCTTTGTCTGCTTTAGCCCTTTATGAGGTACGTGAACTTTATATGAATCATCAAAATTCCCCAAGTGAACTTGTGACATAGAAATTTTAACACTGGTCTCACTGAGGCCAAAATGTTGGTGCCCAGACTTGTCAGGGGTGTCAGTCACTCCCTGTTTGGTGCTCATTCAGAACTTGGATGGACATGGGGCTGTGAGCAGCCTGGCTATGTCTGAAGGTGGATGAACTTCTGCTTTATAAATCTTATGACAGAGCCAGATTTTCCAGTATTTTTTTTTCTTTTCAACCATTTTTTGTCTTTATCATGAAGTAAGTTGACTGCAGTGAGCTGTGTCAACACCTTTACCCAAAAGCTGAGAGGTGACTTGCACCTCTCAGCTTTTGGGTAAAGAGCTGGGGCCTGGTGTTGCCATTCCCTAGACAGACCTAACATGAGTCTGGGAAAGTTGCTGTTAATCAGCACCCTCATCAGGAGATCCTCAATGGTATCTGATGGGAATTCAGAGCTGGAGGAAAGTTTCTTCATCAGAAATTTCTCATGAGAACATGTTTCCTTACAAAAGAAATTCCCTGTTTCTAATAAATTTATTAGCAATATTGCAAAAAGAGAATACTTGCCTCACATTGAGAATTTTTGTTCTTCCCAATCCAGCAGAGAGAAATCCCCCAAGATCTTACATTCTAGAGGACTGCTTTGCTCTTCCATTAAAGGTATATAATATCTGACAATTTCAGTGGTTTATCGTCTGTGTAATTGGATGTAGTGAATGGATTGGGTCAAATTCCCAGCAGGTGTAAACGACACTGTTGCCAGATTTGAAGCTGCATTTTCTCCAGCTTCTATCAGCTAAACATTTTTGTTTGGCTTTGAGTTTATCATGTAGTGGTTTGAAATCTTGTTTGTGTGGGCCTGACTGGGGAACAGTCTCAAGGAAATCTGGTTCCCGTGAGTGCTGGATAGGTACTTGAGGGAGCAGATTTGGCCTTTGTGTCTGCATTGCTTTTGGTTGAGGTTTCTGATCGGCACAGGTTTCCTGTGGGCAATACTGTAATTTCTCTTAAGATGCAGTTTCCTGTCTGTAAGATGAGGGCAGTAATTCAGCACTGAATTTCTCCTCAGTCAAGTGATGGAAGGAGAAATCCATTCATGCAAGGCATTTGGGTAATAGGGTAATGGTGACGATGAGCATCATGAATACCTGGATTTAGTCCTGCAGAGATGCACTCTTATATTTATAGGGAGATAAGAGCCATGCTTTTCTATCTGTTACTGAACCATTTGACATTCTGTGTTGAAAAAACACAAGACAGGGAAATAAATATCCTAATTGCAGTTCCACAGAAGAATCATGTGGAAATAAAGAATGGAAAATTGAAAAGTGCTGTTTTAACTTCTGTTGTCATTTGTGCTGCCAAGCTATGTGAAGGTTTTGAAAAATAAAAGTGCTATTTTGTGGCTCCTGCTCTCCCTCTGTAATCATCCCCTCTCTCTTCTCTAGAGCATCATGACAGTGTGTCAGTTAATAGTGATCTTACATAGAATTAAATTCTCCCTCTCTCCTCAGATCCCCTAGATTCAGCTCCAGGTCAGGCCTGGAGCTCCTACTCTATTCCTTAACTGCAGAAGTTGTGCTAGGATAGATTTAATGACATATTCATAATAGATGCTTTGGGCTAAATCCTAAATGTCTTTTCGTTCATTCTCAGTCTCTGCTCATGCATACTGTCAGTGAAACCAGTCATTTCCACCAAACCCAGGCTTTGGTTTTCCAGACTTCAAGACACACAGAGAATCAAGCCCTGAGTAAGGTTGTAAGGTTCTTCTTCCCATAAGTGAAGAGGCTGTAGCCCAGAGGAGTGCAGAGAGCTGTCCCATGCTACAGAGCCAGGAACACGGAGGTTGTCCTGAGCTGTTGTCTTGTGTCATGACAGAAGTGAGGATTTGTGTGAGCTGGTGGCATCAGGGGTCAGCAGGCAAACTGAATCCAAAAAAGTGAGAAGCATGGAAAGAGGCATGGAGTCAGGAGAGGAAGAGCAAGATAAACAGAGTACGAGGGCCAGAGTAACTGCGAGGTGGGAGGAGAAGCTGAATGATGGCGGAGGATGTGATAACAGATGAGGCTGCTATAAGAAGCCTTAACTATTAGTAGTGTACCAGTCTTCTGTTTTACTTAGCAGTGTGCTGGAAATTGTGATTAATTCAATCTGGTGTAGCCTGTGGAGGGATGGTGCTGTGTACATTTGAAATGCAGAATGTGCCACGGTCTGGAGCGTACCTCAGCCCCAGTTTTATCTTGCACACCTGACACTTGCTGCAGTAGGAAGTGGAGTGTAGTTTATTTCACAATTTATGAAAAACATTCAATCATGTGCCCTGCTGTCTCATCCTCTGCTGTGCTAAGAGGATGAGATTGATAGTAAGTGGTCTTATGAAGCTATCAAGCAGCTTCATATTCAGAGCTCAGATTTCTGCCTTTTCAGTCTGCTCAAAAAAAGGCCTTTGCAAGAATTTCCAATCTGCCCAATGGGTCATTTCAATCTGCCAAAAATTATTTAACCTTGCCAAGGCATGATCTTTGGAGAAAACCAAAAAGTCCCAAGCCCCTCCTTCCCCATCTCCTTTTCATGACTCAGCAGGCCAGAAATATAATTTGCCATTGTCTCATAAACTTTTGACCTGCAACTCTTGTGGGTTTTTTCATGTGGCTTTAGAGCAGGTTCAGTGAGGAAGAGCCCAGCAGTGCCCCGAGCACACACTGGAGAACCAGGGCCAGCACCAGTCACGCTGTTTGGCCACCACTAACCACAAGCTTTTCACTGGCCAAGCAACATTGCCCTGGGGTGTGGGGAGGTGTGAGCAGTCCCTGTCTAGCTAAGCTGGCACCAAGTCCTAAAAGCAGTGTGGCTATCCAGCAGAAGCTGTGTCTGCAGTCAGACAGATTGCTTTGCTGGTGGGGAAAAGCTCCTGAGCTTATGCAAAGCTCTGCTTTGCAGGCAGGCATCTGCAGACACTTGCAAAGATGCCTTTCCACTATAGTTTAGAAGTAGAGAAATGAATCCACTGCAGACATAAAATTAATCTCAGGGAACGTCTGTTTAAACAGCAAGTTTCCCTCCTAAACTGTCTTTTCAGGAGAATGGCTGGGAGGTGTTTTAGCTTTAATGCCCCTCAGATACTGGCACACACAAGAGTTCTTCAGCTGCACTAAGGCAGACTGGGAACAGAAAACTGAAGAGCTGGTGGAGAACTGGCTCTTTTTTTTCTTCTCACATATCTTCTCTTGACATCCAAGCACAGGCAAAAATCTCTGCAGTGTGGTGTCCATGCAAGAAAAAAGCCTTAGCAAGAGATGTGCTCAGAAATCTTCAAGGCACACAGTTCAGGACAGAGTTGAAGTCTGAGAGTCCACTTTATTATGCCAGTATCATGCCAGTGATAACTTCAGTGGACATAATGTGCCTTTCCCAAAAATCCCCTGGGTTTGGAACACTGCATGACAGACTGCCTGTCCCCCTGAGGAAAATAAAATGTGGGTGCTATCTGTTCCCTCTTCTACTTTGTTGCCTTCAAGAAAAAATACCAAGAGGATTCATCCAGAGTCTCCAGACAGCTGGAAAAGCTGCAGACACAGCTGAAGTGGACATTGATAAACATTTTCTGAGTTCTGACCACAATTTTTTTCTGCCTAGTGTCAAATGACTGATTGTACCATCTCCCTCCTAGCCCCACATCCTCAGCATCCAATTTCTCTGTTCACTTCCTTCCTCAGACTCCTACATCTTCATTCCAACCTGCTTTTCCCCCCATCTAGGTTAGAATCCCTGTATGATGACCTTTGCTATCATTCTTTTCACTCTCTTTGTGCATTCTGCCCTTACCACTGATCTTTGTTGTCTTGCACATCTATAGTGTGAGCCATCAGTGGCAGCCATCCCTTTTCTTGACTGGTCCTTCAGGATGCACTTACAGAGCCTGGTTGGCAGTTGAGCATCTCTAAACCTTCTAGTAAGCACAGTTTTTAAAGTTCTACTTCAGTGACTTAAATGCATTACACAGAATCACAGAATAATAGAATCACAGAATGACAGAATCATCGAATCCCAGAATGGGTCAGGCTGGAAGGGACCACAGTGGCTCATCTGGTCCAACCTCCCTGCTCAAGCAAGGCCATCCCAGAGCACAGGCAAAGGATTGTGTCCAGAGAGTTCTGGAATATCCCCTGAGGGAGACCCCACACCCTCTCTGGTCAATCTGTTCAGTGCTTGGTCACTGCACAGGAAAGAAATTATTCCTCATGTCCAGGTGGAACTTCCTGGGCATCAGTTCCTGCCCGTTCCTCTTGTTCCATTGCTGGGCATACTGAGCAGAGCCTGGTCCCTGCTCTGACCCCTCCTTGCAGACACTGACAGACAGGGATGAGGTCCCCTCTCAGTTGTATCTTCTTGAGGCTGAACAGTCCTGGCTCCCTCAGCCTTTCCTCATAAGAGAGATGCTCCAGTGCTTTAATCATATTTTGTTGTCCTCCAGTGGCCCAGATCCAGGAGCTCCATGTCTCTCTTGTCCTGAGGAGCCCATAACTGGACACAGCACTCTGAATCTGCCTCACTAGGGCTGACTAGAGAGACAGGATCACCTCCCTTGACCTGCTGGCAATGCTCTTCCCAATGCACCCCAGGATCCCATGGGCCTTCTTGGCCACAAGGGCCCTGTGGCTCAGGAACAGCTGTTGTCCACCAGGACCCCCAGGTCCTGCTCTTCAGAGTGGCTTTCCATCAGATCAGCTCTCAGCCTGTGCTGGTGCCTGATTATTCCTTCCCAGGTGCAGGATCCATTTACCTCTGTTGAATTTCAGACAGTTCTTCCCTGCCCATCTCTCCCACCTGATGAGGTCCTTCTGCATGGCTGCACAGCTCTCTGGGTATTGGCCACTGCTCCCAGCTTTGTGTCATCAGCAAACCTGCTGAGGAAGCATCTGCCCCTTATCCAAGTATTTTAGGTTTAAGTTTAAAAATACCAGTATTAGACCCTGGGGGTATTGTGGATTGTCAAAAAAAAAAAAAACCATGGGTCTCAGGATGATGAGATGTGACACCATGAAGATATAAAGGCAGCAGCACCGTGCTAAATTGTCAACTTTTGTAGCCAAGAGACACAAAACCACAGAAATTCTTGCTGTGTTGTGAACAGCCACAAGGAAGAAATGCTGTCCCAAAGCAGTGCTCTGTAATAATCAGGATATAGAAATCTGCATTTGGTTCATGCTCTGCCACTAATTCATTTGTTGGGCTTGTAACCATATAACAATGCTGTGCTTCAGAGCAACCATCTGCAAAGTGAGTGTAGTACTTACTGAATCACAGGCATGTTGTGAGGCTTCATCAATCAATTGTGGTTTTAAAAGGAATCTCAACTCCTGGCCCAAAAGTGTAAATCATCATAATTTATATGCTTGTTAGAATTTTTTTATACAGGACTTCTTTTTTCTATTCTTTTCTCATAACAAATGTATACCAGGTCAATTCTCAGTGGGTTATTCCTGACTTAAATGTGTGTAAGAGAGCTAAGAAGCAAATCTCTCATCTTCAGACAGAGGAAGGCTCTTAATAATGTAGCCATTTACACACCCTCAAAAATGGAAGCTGTTTAAGAGCTTTGTTTGACTTCAACAGCAGGAAAATGTGCACAGCATCAATCCTTTTTAAAGCATGTTGTGTGTTTACAAGCCATCTTGAGTGCTGAAATTGGTTTTAGATCTGGGCAGTTATTAAAGGTCCACTTTCCTTCCCTCCTCCAGTTTCAAACTAAGTGATAATATGAGGTGGTGGGAAATTGTCTCCATGAGCTGGTACCGCCTTTGCCCTGACTCTGAGTTTCTCAGGAAAGGTTTCCACTGTAGTAAATATCCTGCCTGATCTCTACCAGTAACACTATAATCTTCCTTTCAAAGAAACAGTTCAGCTTTTTGTGTATATACAGGTTGGAATTTATTTTGGAAAATATCCATAAGAGACCCTGGCACAGCTAAATGTAATCAAATTAGCTGAGGTTTAAGCTGCTGCTATGGTCTTACTTCCATTTCAACACAGTCACATGCAGTAATAACAATGTTTAGCACCAGCTTTTTAATTGCTAGTCAGTCCAACCACTGTCTGAATTTGTAGATATAAATCTGACACTTTCAGTATGTCTGTGGAGATGAGGGAAGAAGCTTTTCTTCCGCTTGTTCTACAACAGATTGGCTTGGTTGGCCTTAAGGCATCCTAGGTAGAGTTCAAAGTAGCATCCACAATTGGAGTATTCAGGGATTGTGTTGGAATATTCAGGGCATGGACCACTGAGGCAGCTTGGCAAGAGCTGCAAGTGGAGGCAGAGGGGACACCCCACCAGGTGCCATGGAAGATTGTGTCAGATCTAGGCTAAGGTTACCCAGCTGGGTACCCCACCTTCCACAGGCTTTCTGTACAGCTTTGGTGGAGCTCTCAGCTCCCTACCTTAACAATGGTATATGCAGGAGGAAAATGTTAGCTGGGAAAAGTGTTTCCATTACTGGGAGGCAGTCAGATCATAAATGATGAGAATAGAGGCCAGAAAAAATAAGTTAGAACAAAATGCACTGTGGAAATTATGGAGGTAACTGAAGGTGAGTGCATTCATGTGTCCTCAAATAGGAAAAAAAAATAGAAGGAGGTGTGGAAGACCCCACTCAATCTCTTCCAAATAAAAAGGATGAGTATACATGAACCATTTATTCCAAGGAGATAAAAGCTGGATCCTGCTGCTCAAACAATCAAAAGAGAGAATTAAGATAAACCAGAAAATTTCATTCACATTTCATTCAGCATTGTTCTAAATATCCTAAGCAATTTTTTTCTGGACAGAAAAGGACAATTCCACAGCAAATATACATGACAGCTCCTATTTCGCCTTTACTGTGGCATTCCATTAGTAACAGTTGCAGCTTATTACAGTAGTTAGCAAGCCCCCTCCAGAACTGCTTTCCTTCTTCAGTGGTGATTTTAATGAAATGCACATTTTCTACCAATTCATTCAGAAATTGTTGCACCAAAATACAGTACCCATTGCTGCAGGAAGATGTCTCTCCCAGAGCTCTGCATCTTTGCAGCTCAGTTACCTCTGGTGGCAACGGTGAGGGATCTTCCTTTTTACCTTGCCAGGGTTTTCCTCAAAGACTTATTCTCCATCATGGGCAGGTTTGGTATGGGAATTATTAATTTTAAATATGCATTAAATATCACATTGAGACATCAGCTGCAGTAAGTGCAAAAGTGACGGTCACACTATGAGCATTTGGTAATCTACAAATAGACCTGGAACTCACGGTGGCGCAGGAAATTTAGATGGAGTCGATTCAGTAACAAATGCATCCATACTCTACACCTTTGCTGCATTCATTTCTCCAAGCAGCTCCCTCCTCTATAGTGTGCCTACAAGACGTGCTTACATTACCATCAGTGACTGATGCTGTCCCCGTGGCTGCTCATGTTTAATGAAAGCTTTGTGCCTATATATAAATTCTGTGCTTGAGTGAAATATCTTCCAAATCCCTCACAGCAGTTCTGGAAGAGACCTTTGGCTTGCACACTGAGAAGTGAACTCACCCTTTCTGCCATGCACAGGCTCTGCAGAATAAAAATGATACATGAGGATAAAAATAGAACAGAAGAGACTATTTAGGTTGGACCAGATGCTCACATTCCTGCCACCTAGGTGGATTTAATATTTGCGAATTCCCTGTGAAAAGAAACAAGTGTGGGAAAAATACGAAGCGTAGGTCTGATTCTTTTTTTTCTCCCACGTGTGAAGTTGCTTCACACAAGCACCCTCTCCCTAAGTCAATGAGACTCTTCATGCATGTTTTCTGTCACTGCTGATTACTTTCAAGAGAACTGTCATGTTGCAGGCACAGGGCGGATGGAGGCAAGAATTAAAGCACCAGTCCCCTTTTCCACCTGCCTCTGCACAAACACTGCCTGGTGAAAGGAACGCTGTTGAATCATGTGAGTCCTGCCTGAGTGTGTCCAACAGAGGTTGCACTCCTTTGAACATCAATGGGAGGAAGGTACAAAGAATAAAATGAGAGCTGCACAGGGAAGGTTCCCTCCTCCATCATTTTCCCGAGCTACTGCTCTAAGGACACAGGTGCATTCACCCAGTAACCCGAGCTCAGCTTCCTCTTGCACTCAGCTGACTGAGTCCATGGTCCACAAACACTTCAGTGACTGCAAATGCACACAGCTGGCGGAAACAAAGGACACGAAGAGAGCCTGTAAAACTAAAGGGAAGTCTGACTCCTTACAATCCAGTCACTAATACTTGTCATCATAATCTTTGTATTCCTGATAACAGCCTGATCCAGAGGCCACCAGAACTGATAGATATGGTTATGACAGGCTTTGAGTCAGGCACTGCATTTTTAACTGAGCCACTTCCCAGTTCTTAAAATTGCAACGTTTACTTCACTGTTGCAGCTGCATTGTACAGGACAGACTTCATTCATGGCCAGATGATTTAATGAATGAATTTTGCAGATTGCAGGGGAGAATTTTTATGGGGGACCTCTGGTGATTCTTAATGACTGAAATTGCAGCATCTTTCTTATATATTGCCAGTCTCATTAGATCTTGGAATTGCTACGGATTTGCGGCCCTCCTCTCATGTGAACAGCATGGCAACAACTACTCCTTGTGTGTGACCACCTTCTGTGAATTATCACTTAAAAGAACAACCACAGCAAAATTCAACACAGTGACTCTTTTATAGTAGTAATTCAAAGAAATCCCCCAAAGAGCCAGAGACATTTTACAGGGCAAAGTGAGCCAGGGCTACACCTCTGCCTTGCTCAGCTGTACACATGGACCCTCTTCCTCTTACATAACAGAGATGGGAGAGCTACATGGAGATGTCATTTTATGGCTCTGCACTGGGAAGAGTGGCAAAAAATAGGGCTACCTTCTTGAAATTCAAAGTCTTTACCAAGCCCTGATGGCATGGAGAAATTGCAGTGGGTTCTCTGTTCCAGCCTGGGGCCTGGGGACCACTGAAGGAAACTTGGACAAAGCAGATAAAAGGGAGCACTCTTCTGCTCTGAATAACAGATCCATCAATCCATTCATCTTTGGGAAGGATGAGAATTTTTCATAGAATCATAGAATGGTTTGGGTTGGAAAGCAACCTTGAAGATCATCTCATTCCAACCCTCTTGACATGGGCAGGGACATCTTCAATGACAGCAGGGTGCTCAGAGCTCCATCCAACCTGCCCTTAGCTTGAATTTTTGCTGAGGAGGCAAAAAGTTTCAGCTGGATTCAGGAAAAGGGAGGACAAGTGCTTGGGAGAAAGATCTGTCATGAGTCACTGGATAGAACAACTAAATGAGAACTCAGAAAATCCACTGATTTAAGGTAGTCTGAGGTTGGGAGAGTATTTA
This sequence comes from Vidua chalybeata, assembly GCF_026979565.1. Classification (NCBI taxonomy): domain Eukaryota; kingdom Metazoa; phylum Chordata; class Aves; order Passeriformes; family Viduidae; genus Vidua; species Vidua chalybeata. The sequence goes on along the minus strand of NC_071530.1, from coordinate 148,265,809 downwards.
AGAGATGAAAAAGAACTGCACATACTTGTTCCATTTGTGTTTCTCTCTTGTGCCTGTACCGTCTCTACAGCTGAGGGGCCTCTGGACTCAATGAACCTTGGCCTGAATCAGAACTGCTGTTCTGGTCATCTTCATGCCACCATTTTCAGAGAAAGAAAATGGTTTCTTAATAACCTGTGCTGAAAATTAAACAGGTTAGGTATTTTTTTCTAGTACTGAACATATTTTTCAGTTGTTTTTCTTGTTTTGAGGGCTTTTTTCTTTTTCTGGTTTGTTGTGACTCTTGTGGAAGACTCATCTGGAAGATGGTTCATGGATTGGCAGCTCTCAGCCTGTTCTTGCACAGAGAAACATTAGATTTCTCTCAAGGAGAACCTCTGTCAGGTCCAAAGGATGGACAGGAGAACAACTCCCAATCCAAGTTCCTTGAGGCTGGCTCTTGCCTTTTTTGCAGAGGGAACTCAAGGTAAAACAGGAGAGCTGCTGTGACACAACAGCACCCATATCCTCTTACCTAAAACGTGTGAAATTTAAAATTCCACTTGGTTTTTTGTGGAGACAATAGGTGCAACTTGGGGATAGCAGAGCTGTCAGCAGCCAGGGCATCCACTGCACATCTCAGAGCTATCTTCCAACCTGTGTTCTCTCCCACAAATTAGACTTAACCCAAAAGGAGCTAAGTTACATGTTGTCCCTTTGAGTTAACTTTCCTTTTGGTGACTAAACATAGTTTACTCCTTTGGTAGCTCCTTCTACAGCAGAATAAAAGACTTTTTTTTTTAATTTTTAAATCTTATGGAGAAAACTATTGTTCAGGAATTTTTAGTCACTTCTGTCTATATTAAAGAAAAGCTCTTCACTCACCACCTACTCCCCCAAACCTTTTCCTGCCAGAGATACTTTCTAGATTCTTTACAATTTCCTTTTCTTTCGGTCATGCTGTAACACCCCAGGTCCAAATCCTGCACTCAGTCTGCAAATGAACTTTCTGTTCCTGGGTATGTCTCTGCCTCTCAGTCGGCTGAAGCCTGCCACTCCAGCAGAGCCTGTAAGCTGAGCCATAGACCATCCTGCCCAACATCAATCCTTCTCCCCTGGAGTTTGCATGACAGCTCTGTTGTAGATGGAAGGATTGAAGGACACTCCCCTTTGCAAGTTATTTTCTCTGTGGCTCAAATATGTATATGGGTTGAGTCTGGATAAGCAAAGACTGGCCCTCAGAGTGGTGGGTACTTCCTTGGTAACAGGGTCAGCAAAAAAGAAGAAAACTGCAGATTCTTATGGAAGTAAATAGATATTTTTAAATAGATATTTAAAAAATGACTGTTACTTTTCTCTAAGCAATGTTGAAACATTTGTGAGTACACAGAACAGCATGCATTTTCTGTTCCAAAACCCCAGTGAAATGTCAATATCCAAATATTTCTCCAGAAAGCACCACACCAGTCAGCATCTCGTCACTGTCACCTGACCAAAAGAAGGCTCTGAGCTCCTGGCTGTGCCTGTACCCCCACAATGTCACACTGCTCTGTGCCCTCAGTCCCACGGAGCTCTCATCCCTTCCCAGCTGCCCACAGGCCCCACTTTGGCCTCATGTTAACCATCACTTTCAGCTAAAGGTTAATTACTCCAGGGGACATTTCCATCCAAGCTGTTGCCTGCAGGTTGCAGTCCCTGCCTGAGTCCTATTTTTAGACCATCTCCTTCCTTGCTATTGATCCCAGTCACCCTCTGTTAATTAGATACACACAACACACACAGCATTTGCAACTCATTTATCAATTCTGTTCAGCACCTCCCTCCCCTGAGATGTAATTTGGAGCCCTCCTTGAATCATGCTATTGATCTTTCCCAGCAACTTTGCTATAGGATTCTGTGCATTGCAAACTATTTATAGATTCCTCTTCTCCTGCTGTCTCTTGAGGAATCAGAAACGGGCAAAGGTAATCAGACTTCTATATTTAAGGAGTTGATCGAAACCAGATATTTCCTCTTTTCTCCACCTTTCCCCTCCTTCCCTTTGTTGCTGATCTGTACACACTTCTTTTGGCAGGTGAGACCTTGCTCCATGTCGTGCTGTAACAATTCTGGTAACTCTCAGGTGATGTGATTCAGAATTTGCCTGGGGTGAACTCTTGTTTGCTGAATTGATGAAATTAATTCTTCCTCCTCCCTGCATCCAGGAGTCTCCCGAAGGGCCCTGTGACCAGTTTCATCCACTCAACTTGGGGTGCACATTTCAGAGGGCTTCAGTCTTGGAGATTGACTTCTGATCTGATCCACCTACAAGGCACTGAGGTGATCCCTTTGCCCCCTCATATCTCAGGAAGGGTATCCAAAGGCTTTAGACAATGTATAGCCAGGAGTGAGACAAACAGAGTTGCTTTTATGGATGGAGAATTACAGTAATGAGCCCTGTGGTCCTAGGATTTGAGAAAGACCTAAACCCAGGGAATGTAATCTGAGGCTCAGAGAAATCAGGACCAGCTCAGCCTTCACTGGGTAAGTCTGAAAAGCTCTAATGCAGGAGGATGCCTACAATTATGAGCGAGGCAACACCAGCAGGGTCAGCTTTGTCTCGGGGAGTACATAAAAGCAGCCTCAGGCTCCTGTGGTAACACCTGCTGCTGGAAACCTGATGAATGAGAAGGCAGGATGTGGCTAGAGGACCTAAGGGATTGCAGCCTCCACAGGGTGGTGACTCAGGAGCCGTGGGGCTGGAGATGGACCGTGTGGAGCCAGGCTGGCTCCTCTGAACCATTGGGAATATTTTGCTGCGTGTATGGAGGTTGTATGTAATGAGCATAGAATCACATAGTGGTTTCGGTTGGAAGGAACATTAAACATCATCCAGGTCCACCTCTGACATGGGTCTGAGTGTGTGCCTGTGTTTTGGGGGAGACGCTGAGGGTGGGGAAGGGGCTTTGCTGTGTGGAGGGCTGTGGTGTGGGCAGGTTTTGGAGTGTGTGATGCTGCGGCACATTTGGGTGGGGACCTTGAGGGAGTTTTGATGTGTGGGGCTGTGGTGTGCCGAGGTCAGTGTGTGTGGGGGGTGCCTGAGTGGAACTGCGATGTGTGGATTTCTGTGCGCATGGAGTATCAGCACACGACGTGCAGGTGTGGTGAGTGACTGTGGTGTGTGTGACTGTGGGGTGTGACGCTTGGGGTGTGTAGGGCTGTGCAGGTGTGTGCATGGGGGCCATGGTGTGTGTCGCTCGGGGTGTGTAGGGCTGTGTGTGTGTGTGTGTGCGCGCGTTTGGTGGTGTGCAACGCGGGATGTGCAGGGCGACGGTGTGTGAAGCTCGGGGTGTGCATGGCTCTGCCTGTGTGTGTCGGTGGCGTGCGGGGCTGTACGTGGCGGTCTGTGGAGGGGCGGCGGTGCGCGGAGCCGCGGTGCGGTAGAGCTGTGCGCGGGGCCGCGGAGCCGCTGTCCCCTGGGGCGGCGGAGGTGGCACAAACCCGTCCCGGCCGCTACGCGCGGCTCGAGGGTGGGACCGGCTCCGGGCTGCCCCTGCCGGGACGGCACAAGCCCTCCCCGCCGCCACCCGGCCCCGCTCGGCGGCCGGGGCGTGGCCGAGCCCGGGGAAGGGGGGCGGGAGCCGCAGCCGCACCGGGGGAGCTCCGCGGCCGCTCCCTGCCGGGGCGGCGCCGAGTGGGTTAAGGCGCTCCCCGCGGCGGGCCGGGGCGGGCTCCGCATCCCGCCTCCCGCATCCCGCCTCCCGCGCCGGAGCGGGCACGGGCACGGGCACACACACACACACACACGCACACACCCGCACACACGCCCGCACACACACGCGGCGATGGCTGCGGGGCGCGGGCTCTCTTCTCCCCGAGATGATGTCAAGAGCCCGGGAGAAGGAGGAGGAGGACGGTTGCTCTTTTTCTTAACGGCTTTGTTCTAAAACCATCCTAAATAAAGCAGCCCCGGCCCCGACCGCCGGGGTAGCAGCCGTGAAAGTACCCTTTCATTTTTCCCTCCTTTTCTTTTTTTTTTTCTTTTTTTAATTTTTTTTTTTTTGGTCTTATTTTTCTTCTCGTCTCCGTCTTTGTGTCCGCCTGGGGCCGAGCTGCCCTCACGCGCTCCCCGGGGAAGCCGCCGGAGATTCTCCTCTCTTCCCGGCAGTCCCCGGCCGGAGCCAGCGCCCGCCGCCGTCCCGCCCCGCCGCTGCCCCGGGCAGGTGCTCGGTCCGCGGCTGCCGCCGCCGCCTCCCCGCCCGCCGGCCGGCCGGGGCGGCTCCGCGCCGCTTCTCCCGCTCGCGGAGCGCCGGCTCCCCGCCGCCAGGGCCACGCCGCCGGCCCGGCGCCCCCGCCTCCCGCCCGAGCGGCGGCGCGGCCCGGCGCGCCCGGGGATGCTGCCCCCGGCCCCGCGCCCGCCGCCTGACACCGCCGCCGCCGCCGCCTTCGCCGCGCCGGACGCCGCTCCGCTGCCCACGCCGCGGCCACCTGCAGCAGCAGCAGCAGAGGCAGCAGCAGCAGCAGAGGCAGCAGCTGCCCGGCTCCCCGCCGCCCTCCGCGCACCGCGGCGGAAGGAATAGAGCGCCTAACCCGTCCCGACCCTCCCGGCCGGCGCTCCCGCAGGCAGCCGGGGCCGGGGCGGGTCGGGTCCCCGACGGACGGAGCTCGGGAGCCCTCCTCCCCTCGCCCCGCTCCTCCTCCGCGGATGGGCGCGCTCCCGCCGCCCGGCTCCCCCCGGCCCCGCCGCTCCGCCTGAAGAAACTTGGGACGGCGGCGGCCTCCGCCTCCCCGCCGCGCCCCGCCCGGGCTGCGGGCGACCCTTCCCCGCGCCGCCGCGCCAACTTCGCGGGGGGACCCGCCCGCCGCAGGACTCCGTGCCGGGGCCGTCGGCCCCTCGGCGGGGACCCCCTGCCCCTGGCCTCGGTGCTGGGGAGGAGCAGGGGGTGCCCTGGATGGCCCTGCGCACTGGGACGGCTTGGTTTGGGCAGGTCCTGCGCAGAGTTTCCCGGCTTCAGGGCACCTGGTCCCGGCGCTCCAGCAGCCTCCTGTGCCTCTCTTCTTCCCAGGAGCCCGAGCAGGCGGGCGGGGAGCGACCGCCGCCGCAGCACAAGCTGCCCCGGAGCAGCGGCAGCGGCGGCGGGCGCCGCCGGCCCCCCCGGCAGCTGCTCCCCTGCTGTAGCTGCTGCGGCCTGTCGGAACCCCGGGCGGCCAGGGGGGGACATGGTCCCCTCACTCGCCCCTTGCTGGCGGCCATGAAGAGGCAGAACGTGCGGACCCTGTCCCTCATCATCTGCACGTTCACCTACCTGCTGGTCGGGGCTGCCGTCTTTGATGCCCTGGAGTCCGACAACGAGATGCGGGAGGAGGAGAAACTCAAAGCCGAGGAGATCCGGCTCAAAGGAAAGTACAACATCACCAGCGAGGACTACCGGCAGCTGGAGTTGGTGATCATGCAGTCCGAGCCGCACCGCGCTGGAGTCCAGTGGAAATTCGCCGGCTCCTTCTACTTTGCCATCACGGTCATCACGACTATCGGTGAGTGACTCCCCTCGGGGAGGCCCTGTAGGGCCAGGGCCGGGGCTGGGGCAAAAACTTCCCGGGCTGGAAAAAAGGGAGAGGGGCAGGGAGGCTCTGGCATGCAAAGGTGTCTGTGCTGGACGAGTCTTCTTCCCTCCCGTTTTATGTAATTTAATGCTCTTCTTGGGCACTTGTTGGACTTGACGGTGTCCCGCACCTCTTCTCCTGGAGATGGATCCTCTGTCTCTTGTGTGTGACTGGAGAAGAGTGGGGCTGGTTTGGCTAAGGGCATTGGCACTGGCCAGGTGGCTACCATGGTGCTGTGGCTTGGATGGAGAGGAAGAGGGAGGAAGAGGGAAGAGGCAGAGTGACACTCCTGGGGTTCCCCTCAGGAAGAGGGCCCTGATGTCGCACTCCTTCTTCCACCTTAAGAGACACGGGGAAAACTTAGGCAAAAAGCAGCTGGAGGAGAATGAAAATGATGAGGGCATGGGAACTGGATCAGCTGGGAAAGCCCTTAATGTAGCCAGGCATGGATAGACCTGCTTTTGCAAACTTTGTTTTGGAGTTGGCAAGGGCAGTGGTGGTGGTTCCCACAGCTGTGCTCAAACCCTGGGCACTGACAATGTGTTCCTGGAGTTTTTATTGCGACTGGAGCATCTGATGTGACAACAGGTCACAGTCTGCATTTCCCCTTTGTGGGCACATAGTCTGACAGGCTAAATGATGCCCGCTGTCACATCCATGCTGCCCAGCTTCCCAGATGTGCTGCTTACCAGGACAGTTAAGGGGGAGTCAGTGGACACAGCCACAGGCTGTCATTTTGTACTTCCCTGCTTCCCACAGCTAAAGCCGAGAATTTGTCACAAAGTTTGCTTCTCTGCCATAAAAATAAATACCATGGTGATTAGAGGCTGTGGAGTGCACACAGAACTGTGCTACAACTCTGGCTTTGGCTGGATGAGCAGGTTTACTCATGCTGGTTTTGTGTTCCTTAAGGTGGGTTTACTAAAGCCACCTAATAATGTTTTTCTCCCAGAACTTCTAATATCTGTAGAGGTCTGAAAAGACCTCTCTAACTCAGTGGTTGTTGGAATAGTGCATTATACATAACAGGACATGAAATTAGCTCTCTTATTAATACAGAAGGACTTGGTCTTTTTGCCATGTAGGGATTGTTACAAGAAATTTTCACACTGCCACCGGAAGATACTGAGTTTTCAGCAGAACATGCTGTCCACTGTCCTTTGAAAATTGTCTGCTTATGTTTGTATTTGACTATATTCTACCTGGGGCAGTAAAAAATTTCCTTTGAAAGACCATCTGACAGTATAAAGCCTATTTGCCCTTACAAAGATAAGATGTTTAAGGATTAATTTCCTCTACCTTTCTGATATTAGATCTACTAATACAAATGCATATATTATCAGGTTCGAGAATATAAAGTAGAATGCAACTTTGGCTGATGATTTGTATTTCCCGCTGTTCATTACAATGTCAGAACTTTCCTCCTTTGACCACTGAGTCTCTCTTCCTCAGCCTGTCTCTTGCCACTTGTGTGTGCTAAGTGAATACTGCTCTGTTGTGCTCCTCTGTGTTACAACAAGTCTTCCACACACATGCCTGTGTACTCATGGTGCCCTGTACTCCTGCCTAGGAGCTGCCTGCAATACTTGCTGCATTCTTAAGCTCTGTTGGTGACAGGTAGAAAGGGATGTTTGTACAGTAGTTTGCTGTTTTGATGGTATTGTACCCATAAACAAGTACAACCTGCATGGGAAATTGTAGCATTTCCTCCTTCAGAGGGCTGGGATTTCTTTAGGAAGCTCGGAGTACCTCAGCATGCAGAGGACAAAATGCATTTCTGTAGGCAGAGGTGCTTTGGGATGTATGAATTGTTTAAATTTAAAAATGTGTATAGCAACAGGGAACCACTGGGAGGAAGACTGATAATAAAGAATGGTGCAGAAAGTTACAGACACTCCGTAACAATTGTTCACTTGGGAAGCTGTGCTCTGGGAGGATATCTGATCCATCTTTCAAAAGTTTATTAATAGTTGCTCTCTGCATCTTGCCAAATGCAATTCTATTTTTTGTACCATCTCTTCAGTACTAAAGTGGCATCATAATGTTATCTGATTTACTGCTAGTCTGTAAAAGTAAGCATGGAAGATTTTTCTTTAATTTCTTATTTATCCTAAACTAATTTGTCTCACGGGTGGAAAAAACCCCAAAAAACGACTTCATTTAAGTTCTTAGAAAAATAAGAGTTCTTATCTATGTTTCTTGTACAGGAGAGTGATCTAAAATGCTCATATTAATATTTTGCGCTGGTTATTTATTTTCAAATCTGTGTGTCTGCTCTCATATACATCTTTCTCTCTCTAAAACCTTCTGGACAGACTTCCAGAGCACATACAGTGGGGTGTGCATTGGTGAACCTGCTGTACTCAGTATGTACTCATGCAAAAGTGTGTCTTAAATATCATTGCAGGCTGACCTTTAAAAGTGAATGAACAAAGACTTTGCCTAATCTGGAAGGGTACCTCTATCTCCACAAAATGTACCTTCAGACAAAACAGTGATAGGAATCGGCGGACCACAAAGTCGAGCAATATGCATATGGTTGCAGACTAATTTATGTCTAACTTAATTGTACTCTGTGATATTGCCAGGCTAGCAACATGTCTGGAGCGATTACCTCTTTGCTGTGCTGATTTCAACTACTGTGGCTTTAATTTAATCAAAGGTGTTTATGGTTGGCTATGGCCCATCAGTAGCCGGGAAGAGGCTGGCGCTTCCCTTCCACTGCCAGGAGACAGGTCCAACAGTGTCCCCAGACCATGGAACAGGTGCCCCAATGCCCCTGAGACGTGGGGCTGAAGGGACAGCTCTGGTGCTGAAGGGACAACTCCGGCAGTGTCCCCAGTCCGTGGTGCTGGAGGGACAGCTCCGGCAGTGTCCCCAGTCCGCGGTGCTGGAGGGACAGCTCCGGCAGTGTCCCCAGTTCATCGTTCTGGAGGGACAGCTCCGGCAGTGTCCGGAGTCCGCGGTGCTGGAGGGACAACTCCGGCAGTGTCCCCAGTCCGTGGTTCTGGAGGGACAGCTCCGGCAGTGTCCGGAGTCCGCGGTGCTGGAGGGACAACTCCGGCAGTGTCCCCAGTCCGTGGTGCTGGAGGGACAGCTCCGGCAGTGTCCGGAGTCCGCGGTGCTGGAGGGACAACTCCGGCAGTGTCCCCAGTCCGTGGTGCTGGAGGGACAGCTCCGGCAGTGTCCCCAGTCCGTGGTTCTGGAGGGACAGCTCCGGCAGTGTCCCTAGTCCGTGGTGCTGGAGGGACAGCTCCGGCGGAGCCCTCGGGCTGTGCTGCTGACGGTTCGGCTCCCGTCCGTCGCTGCAGCTCCGGACTCCCCTCCTCGGGCAAGCTCTGCGGCTTGTTGCTTCCCGTGGACACACATCATTAAAGACCTGTTTGGAAGGGACCATGAAAACCTGAAAATCTCCTGTGTGAGGCAAAGCACTGAGATTTGGTCAAGTCTCTCATTTCCTCTAATCTATGGTATTTAGGTTTTATTGGTGGGTGGTTGTTGCTCACTTGTTAAGCTGGGTATTAAATAAAAAAGTGAGAGCCAATCAAGTATATGGAAACAGGTTTTTTTTTTTTTTGTTTTTTGTTTGTTTTTTTTTTTTTTTTAACCTGGGGCAAAACATGTGTTTCTATTCCTCAGGTGCAATGTTCTTGTTCTTTCTTTCCTTCCTTTTCTTTTTGCTTTTTCTTTTTCTTTTAAACCAACATCACAATGGAAGAGTTGACAACAGCAGATGCTACAACACTCGATGAGTCTGCTCTTAAAATCAATTAACAGAAAATCCTCTCCCCCTCCCCTTATTCTCCCCCAGCTTCTACAAAGTTTTGGCTATGCTTGAATTGTGTAAAAGTTTTTAGGTGATTAAAAAAAAATAACAGCTAATAAGCTTTTCTTGGCTCTCACCAGGTGCTGTATTCATTTCATGATTGTTCTTGTTTCAGAGTGAGCTAGTATGAATTCCTATCCATTTCCACTCACACAGTCAAAATGATGAAAAAGAGTGGTTTAATGAAGTTCTTCATCCAGCTATTTGTCTTTTACAAGATACGCTGTAGAATATGCCACAGAGTTCATCAAAAGGCTTGATACTATGAATGAAAACACAACCTTCCAAAAATAAAGGGTTATTTCTAGGATTTCTAGCAAGTTTTAATGCCCTTTTCTATAGGTCATTAAACTGCTTCTCTGTAGCAGGTGTCAACACTGTCAAAATGTGTTATTGGTATGGATATCACTTTATCATTTAGGTCTTAAAGGGTGATAGTTGTACTTGATTTAACATCACCAAACTCTAGTAAACACTCAATATTTCTGGAGGCTTGTGCAGAATGTAAAGAATTGAAAGCTGCTTGTGTCACCCTAAAATGAACTGAAACAACAAACAGATTGAAAATTGTTATTAATTTATTTTTTCCTGAGAAGTGACTGTAAGGGGAGCAAAATTAAGGCAGTCAGTGCTGTGAATTATGAGTCTCTTTTTCTAGCTTTTAGGCCTCTGTTTTCACAACCTGTTATAAGCAGTGAGTGAACTATTCAGCTAAAATACTTTTTTAAAGAATGTCGTGCAATACCTGTAATGGTGAATGGAACATCCACCTATTGACAGCTGGTTGGCTGCTGAGTAGCCAAACACTCAGGAGCTGTCTGCATCCAGATGAGGACATTTCATACTTCTGGCAGATGGTGTCCTGACAGGGAGTTTGAACCTGCATTAATGAACTAAGCAAACACATGCTTAAATCCATTTTGGGATAGCGGTTGAGTCTCTGTGTTCTTTGTCTGCATCATTTTACCCTTCCATACAAAGGGTGTAAAAACACCAACTTGGTAGGACAGTGATGTTTCTAATTTGGGTTAGAAAAAGATTGAAGTGTTCTCACAAGTGAATTATTTTGTCTGTTGTTCCTCTTTTAATACTAACCTCTGGTGTTTTGAGTCTGCTCTTTGTTTTTGATGGATGGTAATATTTAGAGCCATTCCATTGAAAAGGTTTGAATAGGGAATTGTGGCAGATGGATAACCTGCAATGGAAAGAAAGAAAGAAAAGAAAGGAAAAATATAAGGCATGTAAGGGAAGAGATTAAGAGTAAAGACACAAATGTTTTGGTCAATTAACTGTGGCATTCATGACTTGTCAGGACCATGAAGGTCATATCTTGTTAAAAACCCAAAGAAGCACAGAGTAGATTGAGCCAATCAATTATTAATGAATTCAGGTGAAAGCAGAGAGCAAGATCTTCTGGTGAGACAAATGCTTGTAGATACATTGAAGTAACAAATCACTTCATTCATGCCATCTGAAGCTTTAGTGGAGAATACTGGATGATGAGGACCTGACTATCTGCTGGTGGTATCTCCAAAGCAAGAAGGAGGTCTACTAGAGTGAACCCCATGAAGATGGACTGTGTGTAGGACTTTTTTCTCCCCTGCAAAACTAGAATAGTCTGGAAGATTGTTTCACACTATATTCTTTGTCTGAGGAAAATTAGAAAAAATCCAGAAAAGTGTTCCGCCAACAAAGGAGACTTTGAGGCTACTTTGCTCATGTTTGTGGATAAAGTTCTAGAGTTCTTGAAAACTGGCTTTGCAATGATACCTCAGATTCCTGCCAGAGGCACTTTGGCAAAAGCTTTTTAAAAATCACTGATAAACTAGAAAAATTACAGCTCAGAATTATGTTGAGCTGCAACTTCCCACAGTATGGCTTGTTGGCAGTGTAAACATAATAGTAAGAGTTGGAAAACAGTTTTGGGAAAATGTTGAGAAACCTCTGGCCACTGAGATAGGTGTAGGTGTCTGAAGATTTCCTTAATATAACAACACTGGAGAAATTAGTCTCTTGTAGTTTTTTAGGATTTGGTGCTCTTTCACTTCCTCCTAACTACTCATAACTTCTTTCTTTACCTGAAGCAAGTGAGATTTAGTTGAACCACGAAGAAAACTCTTCCCTGTCATGAGGAGGGTTGTGTGCAGGTAGACACTGCCTAAGAGACTGCTTTAAAAAGAGATAACACAAAAATTTCCCAGGAATGAATAAGTTGCAGCTCCTTTTGACTTTGGGAAGGAAAATGGACTGGCTGACCTCTTGAAGTCTTTATCAGCCAGCCATATGTTCTATGATTTTCTGAATCGTCCTTTTTTCCCCTACTTCTTGAGACCTAGTAGTTCTTGGGTTAACTTGTTTTTCTTGAGGAAAAAAACCCCAAGATATTTGAAATTCTTTGTCCTCTTTATGTCCATTTTTTTGCTTATTGATTATTTTTCTAGCCAGTAAACCCATTTATGGACCCTTGCAAGTGTCAGAATAGAAATATCTGTGTTTGCCCACAGTCAGGGTTAGAAGCTAGACATGTTGGTAAGTGTTTTGGGAAAGAAGTTAGCTGAAGGAGATGATGATCCTGCTGATACAAGGATGGCAAGCAGACGTTCACAGGGCAGAACTGGGAGTGAAAGAGGTGTTTTTGACTAATAAGGAAAGAAATTTAGCTGTTGGCAGTGGGCTTATGCCTGCTTCAAATAAAAATAATAAAAACCTTTTGCTTTTTCTTGGGACAGCTTCACAACTATGAGGCTTGACCAAAGGAAAACTGATTAATGGAGAGCTTCCCTGTTGGACACCATGAGTTTTGGGACAGATGCTGCTGGTCTGGCACGAAGGACAGCCAAGAATGCTGTTGTGTTTCCTCGAATACCATGTGAGCTGAGGTGCTCAGTTCCTTCGGTGTCGGAGCATATTCCCCCAAAAATGCTGAAATCCTTTCTCACAGCTTTGAGCTGGAGCTGCACAGAACTTTATATTCAGAATGCTGTACTGACATTAGGTGATTCATCTTCACAACACTTCTGTGTAAAAATAATCCTCAGTTTAGAAACAAGAAGAGAAAATGACTTTCTGAAGATTCAGGTTGGGCGCTATTTCTAATTGCCAAACTGCTCACTTCTCTCTCTTTTGGATGACGTGGCATGAGTTTACAGCCAGATTGAACAGTGGAGATGAACCAAAGGCAGAGATCCACAAGGAGTCCAAGGTGATACTGGCAAACCCCTGCAGCCTAGGTCTTCTGACATGCAGTAATAGCAGAACCTGGAGCTTTATTTCATGAAGGTTCATGTGCTATTCTGGCTAATTATCTCTGTTATTACTGTGTGTCTTCTGTCAAAGGCTCTTTAGGCTATCAGGTATCCACTTGCTATGGATTTTACTGAAGATCCTTGGCTGGATATAGTTAGAGGCCACATGAAAGATCCCCTTCCCCTCTACAAATACTAGCAAGGACATTTACTGGTGATGCAGAATTAATGAGTCCTTGATGCCTGTAAGTTGAACTAAGAGATTACTGTGGACTTGCAACAGATGTTTGCTTTGTGTAGCAGGCCTATTCTCCTCTTTTTGGATAATTTGGATGAAGTCATGGACTCCTTCAGAAATTTCACCCATGGGCATTGCTGCAATGCAAATGCAAATTAGCTATAATTTGTTATTTTCTCAGGATTATAGTCCGTGGAATCTGCTGATTTTAGGTAGCTACCATGCTACCTATACCCACCAGGTATCTCTGACTTGATTAGCTGCCACTAAAATTGATATTCTTGGTGTTGTAGCTAGAGCACTTCCTTTGATTAAAGTGAGAGTGTCTATGGACACCTCCTCTATAAAAGAATATTTGGCAAAAACAAAAAGAAAAAAACCCCCAAAAAACTAAAACCCCAAAAGCCTGATTCAAGGTTTATTATAAGTAACAGAGAAAATATTTTGAGTCACTGTTATTTTGAATCAGGCCATTATTTGACAAGAATTCTCCAATGCAAGGAAATACATTCTATAGCAAACCAACTAATGGAAAATATATCTAAAAGCAGTTTTCAGACTTACTTATTTTTAGTCATGAAGTTGACTTGACATTTATACTGATTTGTGCATTTTTAATTGAAAGCAAAAGGCTGAAGTTGCATGTCTACTGCATACCACAAACTTGAGCAAAAAGAAATCTCGAGGAAGACTGTTGATGTTTTTATTCTAATTTTTTTGGTAGTGTGTGGTTCTTTTCTTGCTGTTTGTGTGTTTTCCTTACTTTCATGACTCCCAGACAGTTAACAACTTCTTCTGGTCTATCATCTTCTGATCCACTGAGATGCTTCTTTTTTCCTTAAGTATAATGTGCAGTTATATTTTTTTTGGTTTCAGGGGAAGAATCCCTGAAGTTTCTTAGCAGGTTTTTTTCTTTTTAAGGAGTTCAATGACTATTTTTTATTAATACCTGGCCAATTGCCACAGGAGGCTTAGGCAGTTATCAGCTGGTTAAAGGGTTCAATATCCTCTTTAACTGCTTTCATTATGGAGGTGATTAGGGCATGCCAGTGAAAGGAATCTCTCTATTAAGAGCTCATGTATTTGTTACTTATTAGGATGATTAGGAGGGAGCAAACTGCTTTGTCCTTTCAATTCACTGCACCAGAAGGAAAAAAGAGCTTCAGAGAAAAGCAAGGCAAGTAGTGGGGTTAAAATATATCTGATGGGAAGCTGATTGTCTCCTTGCTTTCCCATCATAGAAGAGAACATTCCTTCTCAAGCAGAAAAATTTCACAGAGAGCTTGAGGGCAAAGATTGATGAATGAAATCTGCTACAGCTCTCTCTAATTGTGTAGTGCAGGAGATTAGCTCTAAGGAAATGCTCATAGACTCCCAATTTAGGGATATTCTTGACATATTGAAGGGAAGGTAGAAATAAAGAGATCCACTCCCAAGGCAATTGGCAAGGTCAGCAATTTCAGCTACCATTAACTCATTACGGGGGTGTTTTGGGTGGAGATAGAATACTTTATTTCTTCCACCCTTTTTTCTTTTGATGTCCTCTGGAGAGGATGTCCTCCTCCTATGTTTAAACCAACACAGGCCATGGGAACTGTGTCAGAAATTAAATGTAACAAACCTAAACCACTTGAGCTTTGATTTGTCACTCTGCTGCATTTCACACCCATATGGAACTTCTCAGGACCAGACACAGTAGGAAAAGGTGTCAAATATTCCTGTTTCAAAGGTATATATCTCCATTACTTGAACTAATGAACAGTTGCTGTTGTTAGTAGTTTGAACTGTTATGGTGAAACAAGGCTGACTTCACTCAGTGCAAACAGTGTTTGCAGCAGTAATAATTTCTAAAAAATCTGCAGTTTGGTGCTTAATTTAACTTTGCTCTGGATACATATAAAATACTGTACTGCAATAAAATGAATTCCAGCACCAGGAAGGATGTAGAGCTCTGACCATAAGGCTCTGCATGCAGGCTGTGTCATGTAAGATACTGCATCAAGAATATTTAAAAACAGTTCATGAAATAACAATAATTGAGCTCTCCATTACAATCTTGCATCAGAAAAATATCTCATACTTTTAGAGGTGACTTGAAGTCTCAATGCTTGCTCACATTTTTTCTGGCCTTTGGGGATTTCTTGGGCTTCCAGAGTAAACCATGAATTTTAGAAGAGTTCCTTACAGAATAAAACATATTGTATTTTCTGCTGAGAACTAGGAACAATAGAAGGATCCTCTTTCAGCATTATTCAGGATCATCACATATACTAAGCTTTCAAAAAAACTGGATTGCCTCAGACTGCCAAAGAGGAAAAAAAACCCTGTATTTTGGGATGTGGTAGTCTGGAGATCAACATTTGGGGAGTGAAAGTCTCTTCCAACATTAAAGTTATCTACTCACCATCACTTTGACATGGCCTCTAAAAAAGTTCCTGATCTATTGTTCGCTTGCTTGTGGACACCAAATATGTCTTTGTTTTTTGGTTTGTGTGGGGTCTCCCTTTCTCCCTTCTCCCTTCTCTCTTCCCTTCCCTTCCCTACCCTTCCCTTCCCTTGTTTGGTAATTTTTTTCAGTATTACTTAAAGGTGTTAGAAATGACATAGGGCTGGTTCTAGGCAACTGATAGTTAAAACAGCAACACTGGATCTGTGCCATTGGAAGCACCAGGAAATCCCAGTGATTTGATGTGAACTCTTCAGTTGACCTTTCAACTGATATATTGATAATTCAATGATCTTCCCAACCTCTCTACTTTGGAGTTTCTCCCCTCTTTTGTTGTTCCATGTGGGAATGAAGATCCCAAGAAGAGGAAGGAGGTGGTTGCTGTTCAGTCTGTACTGATGCCCTATCAGCTTTTTCGTTCATTTCTGGTATTTTTCTCTGACAAACAAAAAATGATCATCCAGTCTTTTGGCAACAAAGGCTTAATCTCTTAAAACACATCCTGCCTAGTAGTGAAATGCCTGTTATTTAAAGGGCACTTTTCAAAACAATTAGTACTTCAGCAGCAACGTGTTTGCCTTAATGAGTGCACTCTGGCAGTCAGAGGAGAGAGCATGAGCTGATACCTAGAGATGTAGGCTAACATAGGCAAATTAGCAGTGCTACAAGTCAGTTACTGAATGTACTACCCATCCAAGAGATTTACTTTAATGAGTGAAAAGCACGAGGTATGATTCAGAATGGCTTACTTTTTCTTTTCTCCCCAGATATCCACCCCCTTTTATATCTTCTTTCAGAAGGCCTTGTACCACTCCTGTACTTGTCATAGTTTATGCTGTGTGGGTTGCATTCAGGTCTGGTTTGACTTGCTGGACTGGCACCAGAGACAATTTTTATAAAGTCTCAGACCTGCTTCATTGTTGTTGCTGTCTGATGTTTGAAATCAGTATCCTTATGATGTTGGTATGCTGCTGGCATTTTGGTGTAACAGATTTATTTTTAAAGGTTTGAGGAGGTTTTTCTTTTCCCAAGATGGATCACACACAGTAAAGGCTGGTGGTATTGAAGAGGAGGAGGCACGTGACGCAAGCTTGGCTCTGAGTATCCAGCGATAGCTGGCATGGTGAAAGGTGCTGGCTCTTGGGCATGTGTGGTCCTGAATTAGATAACTAGATGGAACCTGACTGCAGGTGGGATGATGAGGAGTTAAAAACTATTTCTGTGGTCTCTTTGACAAGAATCCAGCCTGTGGAGCATTTCAAATCTGATCAAAACTCCAAGTCTGTTCCTGAAGACCTTGAGTGTGGCACAGTGAATAAGGAGAGATGTTAACAGCGAGGAAGCATTAAAGTGGCGACAGAGAAAAAAGACCTTTCTAGCAGTGAGACTTGTGAAACAGAAATGTGTTGGTGGGGGGTGCCCTGGGCTCTTCTTTGCTAGGTCTTGCAGAACGGGATGGACAAGCATCTGTCAGGAATGACCCGTGCATTCTGTCCTGCCTTGCGGCAAGGTATGGACTGGCCTCCTTGTCCTGCATTTTTAATGGTTCCCTACACACACAGGCTGTTTGAAGTTTGCCTTGGATCTTTCTTGGGATCTATGTACGTTTATCTTGTCCTTTTTTTTTTTTTTTTTTTTTTGAAGGTTTGGGCTTCCCTGAGGGACTATCAGTGCATTCTACAATTCTGTCTCCAGCTGAATATCAGGATAAGAATCAAACCTCTTCTCTAACAGCAACTGTTCGGTGTTAGCAGTGTCACCAGCTTTTTATGGCTGCTGTTTGAACAGCCCTACCAGTGGCTGTTGCAGGGAAAAACAAACATGCTGCCTATCTTTAAAAAAGGGTCAGGAGAGAACATGGGCAGTTAATGCTCAGTCAACCTAAATCTGATCTTCAGAAAGATATTTGACCAAGCTGTTAATCAGTGTGAAAGTACCTAGGGGATAACAAGGGACAAGCTGGAACAACCCCAAGCTTTTCTTGAGTAACTCACGCTGGACTTCTCTGGGTTTTTTTTATTCCAGCTGATAGCTGATGGAGGGGAACCAGTTGGTTGTGACATTTATTACATATGTGGCATGATAATAGCACTGGGTTCTCATAATTGCAGTAGAAAATCCTAGACTGGGTTGACCTGCAACATGGGTGCAAAATCTGGATGAGCACACACTGTGGACCAGAGGCTGGACAGTGACTGGGCTTATCACATGTGTGAAACACACATACACTGTGCAGGTGTAAATGGGGCAGAAAATACAAACCCACAGATCTGCTAAATCTGCCACCAGATAATTTCACAATAGGATAAAAATGCAGAAATATTTATCACTGGTTTTCTGTCAGATTGGATGAACATAACATATGCAGTCATACAGGGGTCTGTCGTGTGGCTGGTACTATTCAAGTTTCCCATTAATGGCTTGTCTGATAGAACAGAGAGTACACACATTAATTGTGAGGGGTGGCTAGCACTGCGAGGGCAGGAGCAGAATACAAAATGATTTTGTTAGATTGGAGAAATGGTCTGGAATCAATATGATGAAATTCAATAAAGTCAAGTGCACAGAATTACACTGAAGAAGAAAATATCAAAGACACATATAAAAAAATTATATAAACTGACTAGATGCAAGTACTACAACATCATGCTGATAAAGTGGTAAGGCTTCAGCCTGGAAACTGAGTGCAGTTTTGGGCACACAGCGTTTTAAGGAAGGATGAGAAAAATCAAAATGCTGGAAGAAAAATTAACCTGTATTCAGTGTGAAGTCAACAGAGGTTGTTTAGCCTATATGAAATACACGAAGGAGGGGAATAATAACAGCTTCAAACATGGGAAAGGTTGTTGTAAAGAGGACATTGATTCGTTTTTTCTGCATACATACCCAGATGTAGGTTGATCCGCATCTGTGAAAACAGATGTAACATGATCTGTAAGGAACCTCCTGAGTGCCAGTAGTGGGATATTTGTCAGAAGTGGTCAAACAATTGTCCAAAACACACGGGTTTGGTATACTTCAGCCTTGCCTCAGTTTTGAAAGGGCTCAGTTACCTTTTGAGGCCCCTCCAGCCATGTGTTCCTAGGAATGGGTGGCTGAGAGCTGCTTTACAGGAGCTGCCTGCTGAGTTGAGTAACCCCTACGTGATGGACTGAGCATCCTGAAACAGGTAAAATGGTTTATTGAGTTTTTTTCCCAACCCTCAGCTTCTGAGATTATGCACTCAATGGATGTTTCTAAATGCCGTGCTGAATGTCCAGCAGCATTTACTGTCTGACAGTGGACTTTGTGATGGTCAAGGCTGAATTTGGCTTTAAGAGAGCTGTTCTGCTAGGACAGGCATCAATATTCATCTTGCAGGCCCTGCTCACTTGGCATTTTGGGTTGAATATTCTGTAATGCTGAAACAAAGAGGTTCCTCCTCTTTCCCTAAATCCCATGCATACAAACTAGAAATGTCCATGGCACAGACAATCATCCAATCTGTTATCTTGGCAGACCCCAATGCCTTTCTGCTTTGGAGGAAGGAAATCTATCCCATAATACACCTGTGCAATATATGGCAATGGCGATTTTGTTGCTAACCCCCGCAGCAATCAGTTTATGCCCTCAAGCATGAGATTTGATTATCCTTGTCATTATCTAAGCTACAAATGTTATTAGCAGCCATAAAATTGTCCATTAAAGTGAGAGGAATTACTTGCCTACACCAGGGGGAGAACAGATAATTTACCACACAGATTTCAGCCCAAATGCACTTTTTTTTCCCCAGAAGAACCCTCTAAGCCTTTGTAGAGCCTCCATTTGCGCCGCAACACATTTCAAAATCTGTTTCCCCCTCCATGGCCTTCAAGTCTGGGTCTTTTACCAGAAGAGTGACATAGATACCTGCTGTTGAGACAACCTCAAAGATAATGACCATGTATTTTTTCTATCTTCCATAGCTTGGAATTAATGCTTCCCTAATTCTGGAAGTGCAGATGCCCAAACTTTTGTTGGGTTCCATATTTTCTAGACTTCAGCACTGGGCTGAACTTCATTTATGCAGAAGCAGTTCTGGACACCTTGGGCTGACTTGGCACTCATGGACTGACTGTGCACCACTGGCTGGGTGTAGGATCAGTTGATTTGCTCCTAGCAGGGCCATTTTCATAGGTTTTCTTGATCCTGCAATACTAGGTTTTTGTGAGAGGAAGAAGTGATGTATCACAGAGGCCAAGAAAAGATGCTGTGTCTGAGTGGGTGAGATCCAGGGTAGTGTCTGAAAAATTTCTTTGTCTTCCCTGGGACTGGCTGATTCATCCCCTTCCCACCACCCTGTTAATTCCTGTTCATATATCAGTTCACCGTAAAGCTGCTTTTTTATTCCCATGTGGTATTGTGTTCCCACCCCCTTCCAACAACAGGGAGTGGGAGAGAACACCCACGGCTTTCCCAACAGACAAAAAATGGTGGATCCTGACAGACTGGAACAGATTCCAATCAGTTTTTCTCTGTAAATCCTGCAAAACTTGGTTGTTTTGGTGTATTTGTTGACTTTAAAGTAAGATAAATGTGTGCAAAATGTGGTCTGGAGAGCCTGTATTTTGAAGGAAGCATCTCCTCCTACTCACCCAACAAATTTACACACACATGGTGTAGCATCGATATTAGCTCTTGTAGCAAATGGAAAATATGTCAGTAGCCTGAAAGGAATAGAAAATGTTCTCAAACAGGGCTTAAAAAAGTAAACAAAGATCATATAACCAGCAAAATCAATACAGTTCCATATTAGCCATTACAGATATCTCTGTCTACATCATACTGTGCACATTTCAGTGCCGTGGAAAATGTAGAACCCAGGGGACCTAATTTCAGAACTTGGAGATGGTGTATTGAAGGAAAGGCCTGGGATAGAAGGCCTGGAAGAAATTTATGTTAAATAACAGAAGAGATTTTCCCCTTGAACCCAAAAGACCATTAAATGAGCCAAAGAAATATAAATATATCTACAAAATCGATATATATTAATTGATGTTACAACATTAATAGAAAAAAACTCCTTGAAAACTCCTTTTTTTTAAGTCACTTCCACTAACTTAAAGAAATCATTTTGTGAGAACGAATATTAGGTTCAGGATGTCCAAGAGGAGGGGACAGCCTTTTAACTTTCTGCATTCTCAAAGCTTTGTCTTCTTTACGTGCTCTTCTGCTTGGAGGGAATCAGAGAGACAGAAATATCCTAATGTTTTCCAGGCTTTGCCTCACAGCCTTCCTTTGCTGTTCATGTCTTCCAAAACAATCAGTAGTGTTCAAGCTATTCTTGTGGGCTTCCTTATTGAATTCCTTCAAGCCAAGCTGCCCTTGGCTGCTGTAAGCATTCCCTCTTCTCCTGTTCCCTTGAGAACTTGATACTCTTATTTATCCAGGAAGCAAGAGTTGAGGTTGCAGACTAAGCAGGTGGTTGATGCTCTTCCTAACCAGAAGAGCACATCTCAGTAGAAGCTGTGTGAGATTTAACAGGAGGAAATGCTCCTGTGACCCAGTGTCATTCTTTGGTTGCCTGTCTAATACACTTAATATTGAGGGAACATCCTGTGTCTTTTGGATGGTGACTTTTGCTTCCATTCACAGTGCAGAGCTCTTTGGCAAGGAGGGGCTGGCAAGATTTCCTGCACAGGACATTGGTAGAGGCTTTGAAGAAGAGGAAGAAGCTGGAAACAACTATTAGGACAAAATGGACCATTGCTTGGAATCCTACACTCAGGTGATTTCCTGAAAGAGAAATGTTTGGTTTTGGTGGTCTTTGGTCTTCTGGAGTTTTAGTGCCATGTATCAGCAAAGCTGTGCTGAATGTACTGGAGAGCCACAGGAGCTGTGCCTCCCTGTGTTTGCTTTTCCTCTAGAAAGATAACATTATTTGAAATATAGATTGATTGATTGATTGATGGGTAGATAATTTATTTTCTTTTAATGTGATGTGCTCCAACCCTTTAACAAGTGTCCATAGGCCCTCTGGGAGGTCCACAGCCTTTCATCCTGAAGGGGATACAGAGGGTTCTTGTCTCTCCTCTGCTTTCTATTCCACCTCCCTGCAGTGCTTGATGTTGATCTCACTGCTCAGAGTGCCTGCAGCATGCACGAGACCCAGGGGCCTGGGTTTCTTGTCTCTTTAATGGCATTCTATGGGCTTGTGTTCAGAGAGAGAGACAGAAAGATCAAAGGCTGTGCAAGTGCACTGTGCTTGATTTTGCTTACACCAATACAAATCGATTGACTTCACTGAGTTATGAGGGATTTACAGCTAGGGGAGAACAGATTCTGACCTAATGGCTCCAAAAGAGGCTTTTCTTGGATGAGCAATGTAATTAGAGCACTGGAACAGACAGATTTTGTGACTCATCTGTGGGTCTGCAGTCTTTTCTTTGCTTCTAGTAGGGTGTTCACTAATGTCACCACACTTTCATTTCACCCGTGGGCTGATCTAATGAAGGACCAACCTTTGCTTGAACAGAGGTCTCTGTTCAGCTGCAAAGCATCCTCCAATCTTCATGTCACATGAAGACTTCAAGCTCAGGACCAGACACTGGGGTAGTGGAAAATTTCCACTCTCTTACTTTGTTGTACTGAAGCAGAGGATCAAAATAACTAGAAAAAAACAAAGCAGGGGCCAGGGAGAATGGGCTGGTGACTGAGTCCACTTACCAATCTGAAACATGTGTCCTAGCAAGGGGAAAAATCATATGCCAAGATCAACCTGCTCTATATATCCAGCTGGACAACAGCACATGAAATCAGTTGCTGCTTTTCACAGCTGCTTTTCAGAGCTGGATGGAGGTCTGGGGATGAAGTATTTTTTGTTAGAAGATGCCATTTCACTGAGACTGCAAGACATTCATTTGGGAAAATTTGTTGAGAATGTTTCCTAAGTTTGGGAGTGAGGAGGTAGTCATGGATAGTGTACGAGGGACTTGGCTTGGATTTGGGAGAACTGGAGCTGAGCACAGTCACAAGGCTCAGGCCTCCAGGTGTCTGGGGGCTGTGTTGGGCACAAGGGCCTGGCAGAGAGATGACAGCACTCGGGATATGGAGGTGGTGCAGTTTTGGCTGCTGGTTTTCCTTTGGTCCCAGTGCAACAGAAATTGGAGTCAGAGGCCAGCTGTTGCATGGTGGCAACATGGCTAATGGCCATGGCCATGACAGCAATAATGGCAGGGCATGTCAGGGCAGAAGCTGTCACCTTGCTATGTGTGTAAGTGCCACCTCTTTCTCACCCACCACTGGTTTCATCTGAGCTCAAGCTGTGAGACCCCTTCAACACAGTAGTTTCAGGAAAGGGTAGGGAAGCAGTGGTGCAATGGACTGGAGTTTAGCATGGGTTGGGAGAGGTGAGACAGTCACACCAAATCTGGCATCACTGACGGTTCCTTCAAAAAGTTTGGGGGCCACTGACATGGGGAACTCAGTGCAGGCACCCACCTTACATGCAACCTTGTCCTTTGTATCTGTGTGCTCTCTTCTAAAGCCTTCCAGGTGCCAGAGTGCATTTGCACTCCAAAATCACAACCTGCTGCAGCCATTCCTCTGCTAGATGTAGCCCTCTGAAGTGGGTTGCTGCTGGTGTGGTTCACATTCAGCACAGACTGTAAGACCCACCTGGGATGAAGGTGAAGTTCTATGTGCTGAATCATGTGCCTCACCACTTGGCAGTGACAATAGCACAGCTATATGTGCAATTGGATTTGATGTCAGTTTTCTTCTGATTTGCCACTCATTGAAACTGAGAGCCAGTCATGATGATTGGTCCTGTCCTTGGATTCAAGCCCTGCTGTACTGGGCTCCCTACCAGCACAAAATTCAGAGTAATTTCAAAAAAGTATATTGAATATTGTCTAGAAGACCACAGAACTAAAACTCCATTTTCAAAAGTACCTCTTGCACTTAGGAGGCTGCTTTCCAAGCCAAGGAACCTCATGCCTGCCAAATATGGGTTTAGAAAACAGGTTGGTTGGAGTGTGAAGTCATTAAAGAACATGACAAAAATATTACGTTCAGGACAGTTTATAAAAAAAAAGGAGCACAGGTACCTGGTAACTCCAGATCCTTTGGTAATCTACTTCTTCAGCTATCTGTCACACAAACATCCCTGGGAAGATTTTTCTCTCCTATTACACCTGAGGAAGTAAGTCAGCAAGTGGAGTATTAATGAAAGCTACTGTCTCTTGTACATAGACATTGAAACTGCTCTTTCTGCCTGCTGACTCATGAGGTACCAACTCACATTGATTTTCTCTTGATGAATACCTGTAAAACACAGGAGTAAGTCTATGCTTTAGAAAAATTTCTGTTACTTTGAGGCAGGTCACAAATGAGTGTAACAAGTAGTAGGATGAAGGGAGAAGAAAATAATAATAGTTATATTCTGCTAATTGCTCTTAGTTGCCACCATCACTGATCAGATGAAGAATTTATCCCAAGAAAGATACTGTGCTTGTGGGTTAGTTCAGGGACATGTTTTGCATCCAAGATACTGTGGGAAAAAATGCCTGGAGATGTGTTTTGAAGAAACCGAAAAGTTGTAGTCACAGCTGGCACAAATGGCATTGCAGATGGGAAAGTGGGTGATGAGAAAAGAGAACTGGGAAAGATGGGACAGGGTTGTGTGGTCATAAAAAGCTTGGAGATGTGGGAAAAGGAAAAATTAGTAGAGAGGAAAGGGGAACATTCTTGAGGTTTTGTGCTGCTCAAAATTGAAGTCTTGACCTTGGTTTGCTTTAAAGATTTTTCCAAGATATCCCCCCTGGACAGAGTAGCCTGCAGGTATAGAACATCCCAGCTTATGCAAGTACAGTTTAGAACAGTCACAACTTGACTGACCTTCCCTGGTGGTGGTAATTTGACTTGGCTGAGGGTTTTCTTTATGTCATGTATGATTGTAGGGATCTGGATGCAGGATGCACTGTCCTTTCTGAAAGAGTCTGAAGCTATGTATTTTATTTTTTAAGCCTCCAGAGATAAGCACTACCATATGTCCCCAGGCTGTTTGCACTGCACAGCTATCTGTATTATGGCCTCATAAAACATAAGAGGTTCACACAGCTCACAAAGTTCCAATACAGGCAGGATCAAAGCACGCCAGCAGTGTTTTGCCTGAACCCATAGGTTTTGTGTGCTCTCTGCTTTTAGCATCAGCCTCATTAGTAGCAAAGTTCTTTTTAATGATTACCAACACTAGCAATCTTTGGGGTTAAAACTCTGATGAGAGAGTCATAAAACTCTTTGTGCTGTTCTGACCTGTAGAGGTATTTGGCTTTGGGAACAGTTATGCCTCAGCAGGATTAGATAATATGGAAATGCTAGACCTATGTCATTAAAGCCATTGATCAATAATCTGCAATACTAATTTTCCAACCTCAGAGGTTTCTTAATGACTTCACCTGAATTTGTGGCCACCTTCCAGCTCTGGGTGTTTCAAAACAGACCTCTAAGGAGGGAAGCGCTGCTGCTGCAATGTGCAGCAGACATGCTGATGCTTCTATCTTCAGCCTGGGGCAGGGCCACACAAACCTTTCTGGAGCTGTTCTCTAGGTTAAACCACACTCGGGGAGCACTAAATGTTGTCACTATTTCTTGTGTGACTGGAGAGAGCTGAATTACCTTGGGGAGGAAGGAACCGGCCAAATCCGCTCTCGCGGCCGCACCGCCTCGGAGAAGAATTTTGATGGTGAGCACACAACTCCAAAGTGCCTGTGATGTTCAGCTGCCATCAGTGCAGTGCTGAGGCAGACGTGCTGCTTCCTCCCTGGATTGTGTATTTTGAGCACGTTTCAGTAGTGCTCTAAGTTAACATTTTTTTTCTCTTCCTCTACAGTGCCAGTCATTGCCTTTTCTTCATTTTAGTGATTAATTGCTCTAAATACTCCTGCTCCTGGACTGCAGGAGTACAATTTCTGTGCTGTATTTCATCTGAACTTGCTATGCAAGTACAGGCGAACTTGAGGGAGTGCACACACCCACGTCTTGCTAGGTAGAGATGGTTGCCAAAAGGACACCAAGTAAAAGAACAGTTAGTTCTTAAACAAGGGTATAATCTAATAAGAGGAAAAAAAAGAAAATTACATACTGGAATATTCAGTGCCTTTCCCCTCCCCCCAGTTTCAAAATTTACAGCTAGTACAACCCCTGACTAGAGCAGTGATTTAAATATATATAGGCATCTGTGCTTCTAAGAAAAGGAAGTGTGTCTGTTTGGGGAGCTGTGTGGAATGAGTTGGTGGATCTCAGTCCAACTTCTGGCAGACAGGTTTTCACATTGCTCAAAGTCACCCTCTCACCCAGCCCCCCTCCAGGGCTCGTGCCAAGGGCTCTTTATCTATTCCTTATATGATCCCACCTGCCTTAGCATCTTCTGCAGAGATGGAGAGTTCCTCATGCTCCATTGAGTGCCTTCTGGGCTGGGCACTGTCAGCCCTGCAGGTGGAGGGTAGGGTTGGCTGTGTTCTTGATTCTCCCCAGTGTAGCTGCTCCTTTGCATCTCGCTCCACGTGATCCCCATGTGTTAGACACTTTTAGCCATCCACATGACTGGTTTTGCCTGGCATGTGGCATCATCTTTTCATCATGCTGAAAAGAGGCCAGCTAGAAGGCACAGCAGTGTCTCCTGACAGGACCATGGCATGGCCGCTGTCTTGGATGTGCTGACACACACCTCTCCTGGGGCTGCTCTGCCAAATGTATCAGGACCCTGGAATTCATCTGGGGTGTTGTAGCACAATGCTTCTTCACCTTTTCTACACCTGGCTCTGTTTTGTTACAGGCAAAAAGCTTCAGGGCTTGCAACAAATTTAGCAGCTCAAAAATAGATGGTTAATTTGTACTGCCTGGACTTTACAATTTCCTTTTCAGCTCCTGGGTGGAAAATCCATGGCTTGCTGCTGGCCCCCTTCACCTGTTTTTAGGATGTGCATTGCCAGGATCCTCAATCTGGTCCTGTTTATGTGCTGCCTTCTAAACCTCACTGTGTGAGTTACTTACAAATCTTTTGCTATGCCTGTATGTATTCAGCTATTTCAAGGATCCTCTTTGCCCCTTGAAAAGCACAACAGCCTTTTATGATGGCAGCCACACTCCTCAGGCTGAATGCTTTTACCTTGACTCAAAAAGTTAAAGAGGAAATGTTAGTTGCTCTAGTGGTGTTATTTTTGCAAAAGGCACACCAGGCTGACTAGCTTGGAAAGATGAGTCCTGTTGCTGGTAAGGGAGAGAACAATCTCTGTGAGTCCATGAAAAGTCTGCAGTGCCCAGGGCAAACTCAAAAGTGGAACAGAAATATCTCAGTGCTTGTCTTCCTTGTTGCTTTTGTCTGGAGATGGCAGAGCTGACTGGCATCTCAGGGCTGCGTTGCTTCTGCAGTGATTTGTCACAGGCTCTGTGCTGCTGCCTGTGCTGCTTTTCCCTGTTGTGGCTCATGGCCAACTGCAATGGAAATGTGAAGGGAAAAGGGAAAAGAGACTTTTTAGAGAACACATTAGTTACAGGACTCATCGAGAACATGGGCAAGGTGTGTGCTTGCTCTTCTCCTAGACTTGGAGATGCTGTGGGTGGAACAGCACAATCAAATTCAATACTCAGTTCAGCCCTGGGGATTGAGTAGGTCTGGAACAGGTGGCACAACTTTCTGGGAGCCTGGGTCCAGAACTGGGGCATAATACCCCAGGAAAAGGAGGGTATTCCCAACAAGTTCCCTTTCCCAGCTCCCATCTGCCATAAAGACAAATCAATGTGTCCTTGCAGTTGCTGATTTGAGTTGTAGGTGATGTGTCTCCATGTTTGGGGCTGGCTCTCTTTGCTGCTCAAGAGGCACTCTTCTGGTGCCTCTGCTGTTTAATTTCTTTTTCCTTGAATTTTCATGTATTTTTGAGCTCTTCCAGTCACAACAGCTGCAGTTTGGCATGTGTGCAGAGCCAAACCAACACTCTTTTTTCAACTCAACACTTAACACACATTAGGCATCCCCAGGATCATAAATAGAGGTTACTTGGAGCAGGAGAAGGTGGGGAATGAGCACTTTCTCTGCTGTTAAAAATGAGCCATTCTATCAGCAAGGATCCAGCAAGAGAGAGGAGAAGGGAGGGAGCAGGGATGCTGTAGAATGGTGATCAGATGAGGAGGAAGCCTTTGATGGTTTTTTGTACCCTGAACTGGTTCTTGATTTTTAAAATTTGAATAAAATACTGTGACAGTCATGGCAACCACATCTTTCAAGCCCCTGAGAAAAGGTTTTGAGTTTTACTCTGTAAACTTGACAAAAAGTATGTACATTTCTGTACCTGGTGCCACAGGGACCATTCTCCTTCTACCCATAATTTGAGTTTCCTACAAGTGATATAGTTATTTGTGCCTCCTTCTCCCCCTGCATGTGCAGTCTACCCTCAGAATGAATCCTTTCCTTGTCTTTTGCTACATTTTTGGAGCACATAATATATAGATGCTTGGCTGGGGATTTAGAAGCCCAACTCAAATCCAGTGAACTAATGTGTTATTTCAATTTCTGTATGCATCTGTTACTGTTCTCCAAATTCCTGGATTTTTTTTTCTTTTACAAATTCATGCTCATTCTCCCTAAAGAGGTTTTAATGGGAAAGAGAGAATTAAGGTAGACAGCCTGTAAAAATCCAGACACTTAAGAAAGAGCAGCAACCTAAATTATCATCTCAAGTTATTGCTCTACTGTGTTAGTGCTTACACTACAAAGTGCTTTGAGCTGTGAGGAAGCAGCTGGTCTGGAATAGTGCAGCTGATTGGTATCAGGTAAAGCCAGAAATGCCCCATTATGTGCTAGGCAGTAATGGGGGTCTTCTGCATGAGAGCACGGTGGAAGCTCTCTTGCATGAGAGAAATGCCTGGTCTCTCATGTGGCCACAAACAGGTCATAAATGGCATTTATTTAATAGTATCTCCAGCTCATACAACAGAATAATCAAAAAGATAGCTTATTATCAGTTATTCTTTATGCTGGCTTGTGGTTCAGGAAGAAAACAGCATAAAAATCATTGTACTTAACAAAGCATGAAGGAAAGAATCTGTAGTTTGTAGAGTAGGAGACAGAGTGGTCTGAGCCAATCCTGGGAAAAATGTAGCCTTGTGGTCTGCAGGCTGTTTTTTCTTTCTGTAGCATTCACTATCAGGCTCATTCCCCATGCGTAACTCAATTTATTTTTTTTTTTTTTCTCAAACTATATCTCAAGCCAACTGCTCCCCTTCTAACCCTCCAAACCCTCCACCAACCCAATCTGCCTTTTTGATCCTTAGCCTATGTTTCATGAATCTCATAGAATTTCTACCTGGGCTCTGATGCTGAAGGGTTAATACAGCACATAGTAGGTGAACAGTGGTGCCAATTAATGCTTGCTTGAACTATTCAATAGCCTCTAAAATTGGCCACTAGCCTGAGACATTCATAATATTCCCAGAAAAACTTGGGCTTCAGGTTTCACAGACAACTGAGAGTATTTAATCGTAACATAAGAGAATGCTTTTCCTGCCCTATGACTTTTTATTCCTGAGTAATGAAGATCTATTTTCCTAAAGTAGTGCTTTAATAGGACTGTGGCAGAATGTGTCTGCTTGTGTTTAACAGCACAGTTGTGATGAGTGTTTGCATGAGTTTCTCTTGGTTTTCATGTCGGTCTCTTTTTCTGGCATGGTCCTTCTTTGTACCTGTCATTGTTCCAAAGAGAAGAGGAGTGGATGGACCAGTCTGGTAGTAAAGACAGACTTGGGTGAGATTCATTTATCACTCTGCTAATGGCTCAGTAAAATGCAAAGTGAGGAACAAGTTCAAGGGATAGGGAAGAAAATAGTATTTTTGGAAGCTTGATGGTGGGATCAAGTCCTTTGTCAATGGAATTCAATCTAATGATGGTGCTTTTCATCCTGACATTTCATCCTCGTCCAAAGGAATGCTCTGTTGCAAAGATGGTGTGTTCCTAAGCAGGGGGGGCAAGGACTGAATGGAGAGTTTAACTAAAAAATACTGTGAAATGGCTGTATATTCAATATCTGTCCTTGTTGCTGCAAGGGAATCCAGCTGTGTGTCCTGTGTGTCTCCTAGCAGAAGCAGCAACTTTTTCTAGAGCTGAAGTTAAGTACAAACCCAGTGCAGTCAATTTTGTTCCCAAAATGAGTGAAGGCTCCTTAATATGTGCCTGAAAATGCAATGGGAATTCAGAAGTGCACCCTGAGTTCTGCATTCTTTGGTAAAATCTAAGCAGGCAGAGAGAAAGAGAAAAGAGTGAATGCCTTGTACAGCTCAAGTGATGGAAACAGGTCTGTCCCTACAAATTTGCTTTAGATGTGTATAGGCAGGACAATGACTGCTCCTGGAAGAGTTGTTACTGCTGGGCAGCCCCACAAGGTAATCTGAATATGTCTCATTATTACATCTGCTCGAGGAAGTTACCTTTTATGTCCTCTTGCAAGCCAGGGCAACTCTGAAAAGAGCCTGAGAAATTGTTTTAAAAGCTGTGGATCAGTGGTAGGGATCCTGGACATGAGGGAAGGCAGCTGGCAGGTGGGACCTGATGAGCAGATGAGGACTCCCCCAGAACATACCCGTGGCTATTGAAGTAGGAACTTCATTACAAAAATCTTCAGGGAGCCAAGTACTCTGTTTCCGCCAGTGTGAAGTAATGTAATACATTTTCCAATTTCTGTGAGCAGGAATAATGTAACTGTAGTGCTTTTTCTTTTATCCCTGGTATTCATCACAAAGATGAAAGCAATGATGTTGTGACTCAGCCAACTTGAACGAGCCTGACAGTTCGTCTCTCTGATGGGTTGGGACCAGGTTGTGATACGGAGTCATTTACTCTTAGTTGGCTTTCAATCCATAAGGACTCCAGAAATGTCCCTGGCAAGGTAGGGATGAGGGCATGCAGCAAAAGCTGGTTCTTCTCTAACTGACGAAAAAAAAAAAAAAAAAAGCCGTGAGAAGCTCCTTATTCTTGGTAGAAACATAACATCGACACAAAGAAGGTGGAGTGGAAAAAGTGCCTCATTCCAAAGTGTGTTTATCCATGATAAAGTGCTTCTCTAAAAGGCATCTTGGGACTCCAAGTTTATTCCCTCTCAATGACTTCTAGAGGCTGGGTTTGTTCTGTTTTCAAGTCAACAGGAGTGATGCTATTTTTCCCTACTGCCAACCACATAAACTTAGCTGGGTTCTGGAAATAAAGCTGTGCTTTCTCCCTCACAACTGTTGCCTCCAGTAATATCCTGCAATCAGCACATGGGAAGCATCTTTATTGGTGATATGTGAGCCAGCTTAGATCCCAGTTGATTCCCCCCTCCCCCGCCCAGTGACCTTACTCTGCTAAGGATAGTAAAAACCTGTCCCTCTGAACAAAATCAGAATGAATTGCCACTTTGAGAAAAGGATTGTTTTTAACTTTGACATGGTGGTAACTGTTGGCTTACCTGCTTTTTCCTGGTTCCTGCACTCATATTTAAAAATCACCATGGTGGATCGTCGATGCTGATGCATCTGTGCCTATTTTGTGGTGAAGAAGAAGGCAAGCTCCTGTTTGTATGTCTGTAGATATTATTCCTCTCTTTGGAGGGTTGTATGGAATTCCCACTTGTATGATACAGAATCTTTAGGCTGGGAAGTGCTGTGTCCTGAAGGCAGCAGCTCAGAGAGTGATTCTCAAAGGTGAGCATGCAAAGGTGGCATTAGATTTCCATTTGTGCCTCTGAGATTTTGGGTGGATATTGGGGTCTTTAACAGTCTCATGGGGAGGGGAAGGAGAATGATTTCTTAGGGTTGTTTCTGATGCAGTTCTAAATCCATTTCGTGCTTCTGAGTGCAATTGCTTCTGATTTTGCTCTGTTTTGATTCGAGTGAGCTCCTTATGTAGAACCATAGAATGTCTTAAAATGGAAGGTCCCTCTGTTAGGCATCAGTCCAAGCCTCTCCTCCAATTAGCCCAAATCCTGAGTTAGGTTGGAGCCTTATCTGGTTGTGTTTTGATCATCTCCAAGGCAGAGTTTTACCCAGCTGAGATGGCACAGCTTCTCTGACCCTGTCAAGTGTTTGTCATAAAGATTTTGATCCTAAAACTTGAGTTTCTCTGTCTGCAATTTGTCACCATTGCCTCCTGTTTTGCAGTGCACCTCTGGGTACACAGCTTTCCCTTCTCCTGACCTGTCCCTTATGCTCTCTCACTAATGCAGCTGGTGTGGTCAACCTTAGTTGCTGCAAGGGCAGGCTGCTGGCTCCTCTTCAACTTGCTGTCCACCAGGACCCCAGACCCTTTTCTGCAAAGCTGCCTCCTATCCAGCCATGATAGTTTTCAGATCCCTAATGACTGTCTCCAACCCTTTCCCTTCCAGAGGATCATAAGGGCAGGAGAATGGGACTGTGAATCCTTCTGGATGAATATTAGAAAAAAGGAATGAAAAGCCTTCAGTGAGGGATCTGTCACTGATGCTTCCTTTTGTAGCTGGAGCGATATTTTTTCCCTCCCTTAGTGTAGAGCTGCTGAAGAATTGCACAGTATCAGTTGTAACAGCAGCATTACAATTTGCAAACATGCTATGTTAAGCAGCGAGTGTGAAGCTGCATGCCGGAGTCTGAAGGTTCCTCCGCTGATTCCGGCTGAATCCTCGCAGATGTCAGACTGTTCTTGGAGACTACGTTTTCATTAAATTAAATCTTTGCTTCTGCTGGGAAAGATCGCTTTCCTCGACAGACTGTTCCACTGATGCATAAACCCAGAGCTGGGAGGCAGCTCCTAATTTTTATCTGGCCTTTTGTATTTCATAAATTCCATCAGTTCTTGGTAGTTTTACTGTCTCTAGTAAAGTTGTTTGCATGTTTCCAACATTTAGAGACTGCTGTAAAGTCCTCAGCATAGGTTATATTTAATCCAAGAATATGTGTAATTGGCTGATTTAATCTCCCCTTGTTAGCCAGTTCTTTCCAGCGCTGAAATAATTTCTCATGCCTTTCTTTGGAGATCCTTATCTCATTCAATTTGTTATCCTCCGTTTCTGGGCCAGGGAGTACTCTGGCTAAACAATCACAAATGAGCATTTAGCCTCTCATTTTTTCACCAGGACATTCATGCTGGTTATATTTCATCAGTGATTTAAGTTTTTAATTTTGCCTTTCCTGATGAAAGTGTGAGTGCAAGAGTGGTGCAATTACATCAGAAAGTGCCACAATGAATGGAGGGCTTCTGGAGCCAAAAGCCACGTCTGTAGCTGAGGCTGAAGTGGAGGAGGAACTACTGGCCTGTAACCTCCTGTTTTCCTCTGCTTTTGGGAAGCATGGATTTTCCCAAACTCAGTTTAACTAGCATCAAGGACCATCACAGTTAAATCCCACAGACTGGCAAGGACTTTGGAGATAGGAGGGTCACAGGTTTACCTCCTCCCTTCTGTGAGGGGATGCTTAATGCATATTCCCTGTAGAATTTCTGAGCAAGAGGTGTTCAAGGAACTTTGTGTCACTGAGGCAAATGAACACACTCCTCTAGTCCTCAGTGAGAATACTGATGGAATTAGATGGGATGGGTGCCGAGGGATGAGGGAAGAAGATTTTGAGATTGATTAATTCAGAAGCTGTTCAAAATTCCTGAGGCCCTGAGAGATGACACAGGAGCTGATGGATAATGTGCCACCAACTTCACTATCACTGCTGGTACTCATGGCAGTGCTTGGGATGCCTTGAGGTGCCTCGGGGTGCCCTGGGGTGCTTTGAGATGCCGTGGGGTGCCTTAGTCCCCTTGTGCATGATCTCAGTCACAGGCACAATTGGTACAACCCAAAAGAGACCCTGTTGTTGAAAGCAACATTGTAGGGGCTGCCTGGGGTTTGCTTAGCCCTCCTTTTTCTATTTTTTTTCAAGCAAGTTGACAAAACCCTGTCAAACAGATACCTGCGTTTGCAAAGTGAATTTCCAGGGGAAGAGGACGCTTTTTTTAATCGAGCAAGAGGGAAAGGGGCAGAAGGTTCCCCTCCTTTCCTAATTTCACGGCAGAGACGGTCCCGTGGGGGGGGAACCGCGGTTCCCGAGCTCCCCCCAGAGGCTCGCCGGCATCCCGCTCCCTGCCCGCACCGGCAGCCTCTCAAAGTCCCTTTTCTTATTTTTCCACCTCTTTTCCCTCCTTTTCTCTCCCCAGTAAAGCCATAGGTAAGTAAAGATTCTCTGATCATCAGCACAAATGTGCCCCTTCCTCCGTTTCCCCTCTCTATGGGTGCTTTGTAGAATTTTTTTTGTTGATTATTTTGGGCTTTATTTGCAGAATAAGGTGTCCATTACCGCAATGCAAAAAATCCTGCAGTGCCAGGTACTCTCTGTCAAACAGTGGTTAAACCTGTTGTGGACTCTGGGATAACGGGAAAAAAACCCAAACAAACAAAAAGAGGATGCCTCAAACTGTATCTTAAACAATTTTATCTGCTTTATTTTTGGTGTTGGCTTTTTTAGGAGAAGTTTCAGGTTAAAAGAGATTTGCCAGTGGCTGAGAGTGGCTGAGACACTTGTCATTTAGGCTGCCTGGTTCAGTACAAGCCATCACTGAAGGGAGGGTATAGAAGGCAGGAGGGACACTTGTGCTTAGTCCTTTTGTGCATCCTCCTGTTGGATGTTCCTATTAACTCTGGATTCCCGGCCAAACCAAACTCCCACTTCTTGGGAGTGCATTCTCATGTTTCTAGGTAACGCTTATTTCTGGCTGGGTTGTTAGGATTTCTGCAGGTTTGAGGGATGTGATTGATTAAGCCTGTGTTTTTCTTCTGGATTTGCTGGGGAATTTTGGATCAATTCCTCCTATCATCCCACTCCTCTTTCCTTCTTCCCCAAAAGGGTGGGTTATTTTGATAAAGAAAAATGAGCTGCAGAGAATAGCAACATCAGTTACACTGCAGTGTGAGGACTGTGGGGTCAGCCTTGAGGGTTTTTTTGGGCAACCCAGTGGGTGCTGTGGAGGAGAGGGATGACACAGCCACAAAACTGGTGTTTTGTAGGTCTTCAAATTACATGTTTCATGTGAAGGATTATAGGAGTAGGAGCTAGTTCATTGTCAGAACTCATCTCCCAAGCCTGTGTTACTGTGTTTGGTTAACTTTAGAGTGACATTTAGATGGTGTCACTGGCCTTGCTGAGATGAAGGAGAAAACAGAAATCTCTGTGTTTTCAGCAAGGCCTTGGCCAAGCCCTGGTACATCAGTGAGCAGACAGAAAAGTGCAGCTGAGAAGCTGTGGGAGTGTCAATTTATTTGTAAAGAGCTCCCATTTCAGAATGGTGGCATTTTCCTTTCTCAGCTTCTATTTGCTTTGCCGTAGACACAGTCTTTCCTCCTTTTTAATGTGCTATGTATTCAGCTGGGACGTGCACAGACTGATGGATTCTCTATTGGATTTGTTTTTGGCACCTGGGCTAGATTTTTACAATGGACTGTGTACTTACCAAGGTTTATTTTCTTGTATTTCCCTCTCCATTTTATGCAGTCTGACTGTGCCTGTCCTGCTTGAGCAAAGGCTTGAAATCTCTCACCCAATATGATTTAAGTCACTTAAATGCTTTTAATGGGCAGGGAGTAGCATTTGGGGTGGTTTCTTCTTGTCCAGTGAAGAGTTTCTTCGCTTGATAGTAAATTTGTTTAATCTAAATTTGAGGGAGGGTGGAAGCCAGTGTGAGACAATCTGGGGAGTCTGGGTTCAAGCTGTGATGAGCAACCCTGTCAGTGAAAATGTTCTAAGGACACTTGCATGTTCCATGTGGCAAGCAGATATTTTCTGGTGCAGCTCCATGCTGTGCATGCCACCCAAGGCAAATCTCCAAGATGCTCTTGGGAGGTTCTCCATCAGCATGAGAGGAGAGAGTAGGCACATTATGTTCTTCCAATCAGTGGGAGTTATGTAGGAATTTTGAGTGCTGGAGTGTGTTCTTCAGCCACTATTTTTGATGTCAGTTCAGCCCCCTGAAGGCTGTGCCCTGGGGTCACTGCAGCTACTGGACAGCAGAATAATGCTGGTGGACATCAGAGAGCCTTTGACATCTGTTGCAGAAAAATATCTACTGGAGCAGAACTGATCTGAAATTGGCTGGTCTGGCATTTCCTATCCACCTCCTCTGTAACCATGGAGCTCAGTGGGGATGGAGTTGGAGTGCCTTGCTTTTTCGTCTTTAAAGTATATTTTCTAAATTTTTGGTAAATGATAAAAAATTAACAGACTTTCAGGCAGTGATGTGTAAACAAGAAATAAATAAGTTGTGGTGACAACACCCACATATCATAATCAGCAATGTTGTGTTAGATTAAAAGGACAATGATACCAAGTCAAACATTTCAGTATATATGGATCTCATTCATGATAACATATTACCTTCACAAAGTGCTGTTTGTTAGCCAGTATCTAGTTAAACTTGGCCTGTGTAATGACTATGAATAAAACCTCCCAACTCCTGTACCTCATTGAATGTGTAAGTACAAATCATATTTTATTCCAGTTAAAAATTTTTAATAAAACAGGATAAGAAAATGATGCTTTAGTTCTTTTCATCTCAAAGACTGTAAAAACCATAAAACACTGTGAAAAATACATGTTTTAGATAGATACACTGCTTCTAACTTAAGGAGGTTTTAGTATAAGAATCATGAGAAAATATATGTTGAAGTACTTCTTTCAAATATGTAGTAAAAAAGTGTTCAAAATGACCAAAGAATTCCACAGGAATGATGCAGAATTAAGTCTCTATTGATATTTTGTTAAGATAATGATTTTCTTTTTACTTTACAGACAATAAGGTTTCAATAAAAGAAAGCAAAATTGAAGAACAACAGTGACATTCACATTCTGATGGAATTGACTTAAATAATCAATTCCCTTGTCTGAATCATTCAGTTTTTCATCAACAGATTCATTTCTCTTTCCTTTTCTCCTTTGATTTGACTATTCAGAAGTGCTGCTACTTTATCATAATCATAAGAGACCACTTTTAGTATCCTCAGCAAAATGATGTTTGGTGGGAAGAGGAAATTAAATAGTGAATCCTAGCAAAGACAAACAAAGAGTTTTGATATTTTTCTTTTTTTTTTTTTCTCTTTCTAGTAAGGGTGCTACTACAATGTTAGGTGAAAATTATGATATGTTTGAAATTGAAATCAATCTTGCAGTTTGCATTTTCAATTAGCAGTATCAGTGAGTCATGTGCTAACTCCCACCCCAAGTTCTCAGTAGGAATCAGTCCCACACATGGGATCAGTAATCCTAGAAGGACCTGCACTGACACAAAATCTTAGAATAAACTCAAGACTCTCAGTTATGAAAGGACTCATAAAGGCCATTGATTCCAACTCCTTGCTCCTCTCAGGACGATCAAAAACTGAACCATATGAGGAAAGATCATTGTCCAGACACTCCTTGAACTCTGACATGTTGGTGCCATGACCACTTCCCTGGGAAACCTGTTCCGTGACTGACCACCCTGTCCATGAAGAACTCCCAGGACTCAGTGCTGACTCACATTCAATTTGCCACCAGCCCAAATCTCTTTCTGCAGAGCTGCTCCCCAGCTCCCTAATTTATATTTATAATAACAATGACTTCTTACACAAACGGGTGACTCATTCATTGTTACCTTATCATCTTCATTTTTGGCACTACATGCCAAGATCAGGAAGCCTCACAGGCCTTACAGCTGCATCCCATGGAGTCCTCTCTCAGGACTGGAGGACTAGGAAAGGAGACTGGGGGCAGCCAGAGCAGCTCTGTGCTCCAGTAAATCTGTCCCTCCCTATAAAAAGAGCCTCCGGCACCTGCAACAAAATTAAAACTTATTCTCAAAAGCTGAAAGGAGGAGGTTTCTCCTGGAAGCCATGGGAGAAGTCAGAACTGCCAGAGTAGCCATACTGATGTTATCCTGTCTTTATCTTTCTCTCTATAAACATTTAGAGGGACAGGCAAACCTTTCTGAAAGGTCAGACTCTGACCTCACAGTCTGGTTCAGTGGGTAGATTTGGGATGGAAATCCTTTTAGTTTAGCTCCTTCTTTCCTTTGTTTTGTTGGGTCATTCCAGGCAACTGCCTTAAAACTGCTGTCTGTTTCCTTCTCTAATTGTGACAGTACCCACTGCCTGCCTTCCTGAATCCTTGCTGAGGATTGTTAATGATTGTTATTGCTGGGAGTGAAGAAATACCTCCAGAAGTGCTAGCTGCTAACTCAAGTAATGAAATGCTGTTGTGTGTACAATAATTGTGCACAAAAATTTTGCATTTGGATGAATTGGCCAGTGGCAAAATCAGCTGATGTTCAGAACAATTGACTCCAAGGCCCTGCTTAGCTGGGTTTAGGGTTTATCAGCCATTAAATTATGAGCCTGGGGTATTGTTAAGTGTTGCACAGTGAAGGCATTATATCTGCACCAGCAAAGCCTCTGTTAGCAAGGCAGGCTAGGTGTGATGCTGTGAGCTGCAGCCAAGCCCAATTACCACGCGAGAACGCCTCTCCTGTTCGGAGCCTGCCAACCATTTCCTTTGCATATTAACGATATTTATTCTATTTAAGTGGCTTTGCCATCACGTCTCCAGCTCCCATTCCTCTGGCTGCATGGCTGTAAGCAGTGTCAGGCATGGGTAGAGGTTGTTCCAGCTTGAAGGTGGGATTAATTGTCCTTTGAAGACAGGGCAGGGGTTTGGGACTTGGGGTTTTGACTGTCTTCAGGGGTTTAGTGTACTCAGCAGCACCAACCACCTCTGTCATTGGCATGTGGTAAGAGTAGCAAGGTTGGTCTGTCGCCTTTTCCTCCAAAAGTTTCCTCCTTACTCCCATCTTGCCCCAGCTTTCTGCACAGTGCTCTTTGGAAGAGCTCCAGCCTGGCTCCTGACCAGAGGAACCTGCACGGTTGGGTTTCTCAGTAGCAGCCTTTTCCAGCCACTGTGAGGTGACCCCTGTGATGGGGCTTCTGCAGTCTCAGCCCTCTGGCTGCTGCTACAAAAGGGGGATTAGGCCCACAGCTGATCCCCCCTGGTAATCTGAGGAACATGGTCTGTTCTTTCAAGAACTGTTGCTGTAAAGATTTTAAGGATGTTGTCACAGCTACACTCGCGGGCAAATGGAGCAGTTCATCTGCTTCAGGCTGTGAAGATTTAATTGAGCTCCAAGGGAAGGCTTGAAGCTGAATTAAATCTTTTGCTCATGGAGAACAAGGTCTGCCATAAAGAAATTCTCCTGATCCTTGTCTTCCCTGAGTGGTGCCATTTCGACCCAGGACCAGCTCTGAGACAGTCCAGAGCAGAGTTGGTGCTGAGAAAGGGGCTGTTTCCTACAACCAAATAAATTATTTTATTCTCTGTTCAGCATGTTGAAAAGATATCCAGAGAAACTGAATGCCATTTTTTAATTGCTGACACTCCGTAACTAGAGATTGTGAGATTTGCAGACTCTCAGTCGAAATGTCATAATAAGATTATTCCCTGTAATCGTGTAAGAAGAAATAGCATATGTGAGAGGAGACAGACCAGGAGAGAATAGTTTATCTGCTTTCCTTAATAATGTAAGTATGACACATGTATTAATTTTGGAGCAGACTGTGGAGATTTGTAGTAGGACCCTACATTTTTTACTCCTGGATTTTACTCTTGGATAAATAAATACTGAAGTTTAGCACGTTATGGGTCTCAGGTCATTTTTTCAGCCTTCTTACTGCCAGAGGTACCTGGTTAGTCCATCTCTGTAAGGATTGCACAATTTGAGATCCTAAGGCACAAATCTTGTGCCAGTTTCTTGGAATCAATTCACCTGGATTTCTGCTCATAAGCACCTCTTAAAATGACTTTTAAAAAATACCTTCAGCCCTGTGTTTCTGTTGGTAGGTCTGACAAAGACATCCTCAGCAGCCAGGAGTCCACTGTGGGATCCTCTGGAGATAGACAGATTTAGTCCTGAGCCTCAGAGACCCCACAATATCTTTAAGAATATGTCAGAAACTGCTTCCATGGA
Source organism: Vidua chalybeata (assembly GCF_026979565.1). Classification (NCBI taxonomy): domain Eukaryota; kingdom Metazoa; phylum Chordata; class Aves; order Passeriformes; family Viduidae; genus Vidua; species Vidua chalybeata. The sequence continues at coordinate 148,226,502 of NC_071530.1, read as the reverse complement.
AGGAAATATTTATGCAGACTGTCATCTGCTACCTTGGGTTTGTCTGTGCTTTTTGGACAGGAGAATTTGGGTAGTTCTGTGAAACAGTGTTTTTGTTTAGGATCTATAATATTTTTCACATGAGAAAAGAAATAATGAAAATCTCTTAAAATCCCAGGAGGGTCAGGTGTCTGAGTAAGGGGTAGAACTACAGGATATTGGTGGGCCTCAAACTTCTGGGAATACGAAAGGTGTCACGTTTTATTACTTAAGAGAGGTGCTTGCTGAGAAGATATTTCTGCAATAACATGATTATTTTAATGGATTTCACAAGAATTCAGAGGGATCTCCTGCTATCAGATCAGTTGATTAACATACCCCCAAACGTCATTGTTCTAGACTTCATGTGTTTTTCACAAATCCTCCCTTTTTGTAATGTGCCTGAACACATTTTTACTCAGACACAACCAACCTGAGACCAACATTAAGGTGTCAGACATGTTTAAACTAGAGAAGACAGAATTCAACCTTGAACTGCCTTGGGTTACAGGAAAGGACAGAGGAAGCCATGAATTATGGGGAAATAGATGTGAGGTGAGTGACAGGTAATATTCTTGGAGGCTTTAGGATTCCAGGAAAAAGGGAAATGTGAAATGCATGGTGAGGGAAAATGAGAGACCCTTCAGAGACACTAATAAATCTGATGGGTGTTGATTAGTGCAATGTTTGTGAGCAGCTTCCCATCTTTTGTGCAATCAAGGGAGAAGTATTTCTGAGTCAGTGCATAGTAATCTGGTTCTCATCTTGTGCCATGATTTTCACAGTCACAAAAGGTGGTATAAATCACAAAGCTGATTTGTTTTAATAGCATTTTACCAATGTTCTGGACAGGAAACAGTGAAAGCAGCCACCATAGCATCTATACTGGTTTTGGTCCTCTGACTGGGATTTCATTGCACAGTCCTAGGTCTTAATTCTTTTGCCTTTCTCTTACATAACAAAATGAGAGGAGCCTAAACCAGACATAGCTTCATCCATACCAAAACTTGAACCAAATCCAGTGCAAAAATGAACAGACTGATATCTGTGACTGAAGCTTGTGGATGCCTCAGCCCTTCTTATGCTGAAACAGCTCTGGGAAGGGTTTGCCTCTCCCATAGGAGGCCCGGTGTCCCGTTGTGCTGTTATTCCTCCTGGTGCTTTAGGTATCCCATCAATTAACTGCATGGAGATGATTGCTGCAGCTGAGGCTCTCTGTGACCTTGCTGAAGTTAATTCTCATGTGTGCTAATGTGGAAAAAGCATCCAGTCCATATGTTCAGCCTTGCCTGTGGCTCTGGGCAGTGCCTTGGGTGGGTTCAAGTATTAAAGTCATACCTCTGCCTCCTCGGGTAGAGGGAAGCTTGCCAGGACTGGAGGGGGAAATGTTAGCTGATGCTCCTGAAAGCAAGGACAGTCATGGTTTTTCCTCCTCCCACCTAGGTTAGAGACTTGGAGAACCTTTGGATTTTTCTGTTTATCTTTGTTTAACGAGTATAGAGAAAGATTGATTTTGATTTAAATGTCAGATGACAGAATTATAGACTTGCCAATGTCTTGGGTGCCCTTTTATTTAAAAGAAGCATCTGTGCAAGAATTGGTACCCACATCAAAGCCAAGGTCTCAGCCAGCAAAATTAAAGTGAGTCTAAGAAACTGGTAAATGCAAAGCACAAAGATGCCTGAATCTGCCTCAGAAACTTCAACTTCTCTTGGAGCTGCAGGATGGGGGCAAGAGAATTTTCTAATCCTCTGACTCACATACAAATTGTTCTGCAAAGCCTGTGAGCCACAAGACGCAACATTGTCTCTAAGAGATGAAGGGATGGGAAGATTTTGGAATATTTTACAGTGGGAGATAATGCTAGTTTCTTAGGGGTCAGTTGCTCATTTAGCCCTGCTTGGTAATCAAACGTGGCTGATCTTGAGTTGGGGGTAGTTTCAGGGGTCCTATTTTTGGTCTCCCTGGTACAGAAGAGGCACAGACATACTGGAGAGAGTCCAGAGAAGGACCACAATTGTGATTAAGGGACTGGAGCTTCTTTCCTATGAGGAGGCTGAGAAAGCTGGGAGCTCAGGGGGAATCTCATCAAGGTGTATAAACACAGCAAGGGAGGATACAGAGAGAGCGGAGCCAGGCTCTTTTCAGTGGTGCCCAGTGACAGGACCATCAGGAAATACCTTTTTTACTGTGATGCTGACAAAGTGCTGCCTGGGTGGTTGTAGAGTTGCCAACTTCCTTGGCAATGTTCAAAAGCCATTTGACTTGGCAGCTGGCTCTGGGTGGTCCTGTGAGGGGGGGAGGCAGGATGACCTGCAGAGGTCCTTTCCCACCTCCACCATTCCATGATTCTTTGTAAAAGTAAGGGTTCAGTTTACCAAAAGGAATTACATCTATCTAACCACAGGTGTGTATGGCCAAGACAAGAAGTCCTGTACAAGAAGTCTCTGGTAGAGGATATCTCAGGTTCCAGAGCTCCACATGGAAACATGAAGCTAGTCCAGACTACAAGACAAGGATGTGCAGGCTGGAGATGAGCTATAGGCTCTCTGAAGTGACGTTTCACTGTGCTTTGCTCCTGTAAATGGGCTTTGACAGAGGAAGTTTCCTGCAGTGAGGGAACCTGGCAGCACCTCGGGTTGGGTAGTGGCAATGTCCTTATCCGAGGGACAGACTCTCAACCTCCATCCCGTGTGGACTTGCTTGGAGCTTTGCAGAGTACCCAAAATAGCAGCACAACATGTCTGACTCATTTGCTGCACCACTGAAACACTGTGCAGGGTTGCAGTTGACCCAGCAGTGGCTTAATAATATCTGCAATTCCAGTGATGTCTCCTGGAGAGATCTGAACTGCTGACACCATGTAGTGCAGTGGAATAATGCGAAATGAGTTTTGATGGGAGGGAGGGTAAGAGTAAAGACAAAAGTCCCTTCTAGGTCAAGAGGTTAATGCAGACCAGGCCAGTGAAGTGTTGCTGGTGGAGGTGCTGATAGGCCATGGAAAATTTACAAGCTGACATCCTGAGCCACTGTCAGACTGCAAAACATTGACCTCAGTCCTCTAGGCCTGTCATGCCATGGCCAGGCAGGGGACACTGAGTCTCTGCAGAAGATGAGATTGTGTGCTGATGGTCAGTCAGCTTTCCCTGCAGTGTTCTTTTAGGATCTGCTGATCTCTGCACGCACTCGATGTCATCCCGAATATGTCTGGGTGTTAGATCAGTTTGCTCTGAAAATGCAGAGCTGAGGCCTCACTGGAGGGTTGGCAGGAGGTTGGGGGCTGGCTGGTCTCTGTGCTGAGCTGTGGGCTTCACTGGAAACATGAAGAATACATCTAATCTTAAAAGGTCTGTCCAGTTTCATATCAGGTGGGGGTCTCTTTGGCATAGCAGTGCCCTTGTACCTGTTCAGCATTTCATTCTCTTCATTGATGCTTTTCCTTCTTCATAAAATTCCTGAGTTTGCTTCTTTTTGTTTGAAGGAAGGGAATATTCTAGCTCTTCTCCATTAGGTAATACTAACCTAAAGACTTCAAAAATTCATGTGAGGTTACAGGTTTTATACCATGTATCTTCTCTAAGCCCTGCATTATGTGCCCAGTGGAAAACTGGGAGTCTCCCTAGTCCCAAAGAGGAAAGACTGGTTGTAGCACCAGGCTAAAACTTATCTCAGCTGTGTCTTCCTCTCGCTTCTGATACTGACTTGCCCTGATAGTTGTAGAGGTGCTTTTCTCCCCCTCCAAAGTAGCTCACTGCCTTCCCTGGTGTCAGAAGGTCTGGTTGCCTGGTGTTTATAGAAATTGGAATTCCTCCAGTGAAAGGCTAAGTGCTATTTCACTCCTTTAACAACCCATCATCCTGTGTGAGCTGTAACCCCCATGACAGCCATATGTCAGTCTTATTTTAAACCTAATCTGATATAAATTTGCTTATACAAAAGCAGAGAGAGAGATGAGGAGAGCTGACCCCCCCACATACCTGCCTAGATTACCAGTTTGAAGACAATGTAAGTAAGTAAAGAGTAAAACCTGAGCAGGCTTTTCAGAGCTTGGCTCCTGGGCAGCCCTTTTCTCCCTGATAAAATGAAAGTAGCAGCAATGGGAGCTCCTTGTTCCACATCTCTGGGCCCACCTCTTCCTGTACTCTTGGAGACACAGGTTGTTTCCCCCTCTCTGAGATCCAGTATCCTCTCCATCATGTGCTGTCTCACCTGTGCATCACCAAGCTGGGACACAAAAAGCCAAATCCAGACAATGCTTTGGGGCCAAAGCTGGCAACTTAAAGTTGTCAGTGCTGAGAATTTGGTGTCCTTCAACTGTGTGCAAGGCACTAGCACTGGAGATTTGGGGCATGCTGCCTGACAGAAGGGTAAATGGGTAAAAATCATACAGCCCAAGCCAGCTGGGGTCTGATTAGTGGTCTCCAACCCTCAGAATGGTCAGGCAGCTGTTTCTTTTGTGAAAGATGGAGCATCTGCTTGCAGGGTAAATCAGACAGCTAGTTGTGAGATATCCAACTGAAAATTCTCCTAACACATGCTGATTGAGTATTGGCTAATAAAAGCTTGGATTGTCTGGCTCCTGTTGAACTGTGACACCAGAAACCTCAGCAACTATACTGCTAGAAGTCAGGGGAAAACTTGGGTGCATAAAATGGCAATAAATCAGAGCCTGAAAGGTTTTTAGATTTAATGGGGCAGTGAACAGCATGCAAACAGTATCAAGTATTTCCCCTTCTTCCATATTTCTTTCTCTCCCCCACTCCCTTCAGCTTTTGTGCTTTGCCATAAGGGAGTACTGAGGGAGGCTGCACAACATCACTTTTCCTAAGATGAAGTCCCTAACTGTTGTGTTTTGTTCCATTCTGCAGCCACAAAATTTACGATAACAATAAATTGAAGGTGGTAATGTGCTCCCCAATTTATCAGTGAATTCATGTATAAAAATGAATGTGAAATCCAACCTTCCTGCTGCTGACTTGGAGTGTTGTTGCAAGGCAGCCAGAAACAACAGATCCCTTTTCCACTGCAGTGGGGACCCCTTCTACTGGCTTCATTCATGCAGAGGTGATCAGGCTTCTCATAAAGAAGCCTGATCACCTCTGATCTCTCTTCTTCCAAGAGAAGCCTTCAAATTAATTTCCTGCTTGGGTTAATAAACACTTGATTCATCTCCTTCTTCCCAGTCACAGACTGGTTGTGGTGACACTAAATACTAGACAGTCAAGGTGAAAGGGAGGCAATCATGGGCCATGCACAGACTGCAGAGGAGCTCAATCACTTGTTTGCATCAATCTTCACTCCAAAGCTGTGTTCATATTGGAAAGGGCTTGGGCGACAGGGTGAGAAGAGATGTGTGGGAGGGAATCCCTTTCCTCTTCTGAGTTTTAATTTCTGAGTATCATTGTACTATTCCACAAGCAGAGCTCTGTGAGGCAGAGTGTTTCTGACACAGTGTCTCCCCTGTGAGTGCATCACATCAGAGCAACTAAAAGGCTTTCCTGACACTGGGGCTGCAGGTAATCCAGGATCCCATTTTGGAGAATTTTTCCTTCTTTGCTCGTGCTTTGCCAATAGGATAATTAGAGGGGGAGGACAACAGAGAGACTGAGAAAGGGAGCCAAAATCAATATGGCACTGGGACAAATTGGGATTTTAAGGCTGCTGCTCAGTAGGGAGCACATCATGGGCATTTCTCTCTTGTACCCTGGTGAAGTTGGCTGGGTGTAGCTTTGGTTCCTAAGGACCAGGTCCCAGAAAAGAGGCACAGATCAGGGCAGTGGAGAAAATCGAGGTATTCTGAAAGAGCTGAGCCATTCAGTATCACATGGAAAATGTACAACCATGCATCAAAGGCAGCTGGAGAAACAGAATAATGCTGCAGTTAAAATATTGGGCTTGGGTTTTTGTGACTGAGCTCTGATTTCACTATGCTTTTCTTAGTTCACTTAATGTTGTATGCAAGTATGCTGAGAGCCCCAAAGGATTTGGGAAGATATCTTCCAGTCTTCAATTTATCAGTTTAAATTATTTTCAATCAATTTATCATTGATCAATGATTTTCCACTGTAATTTGTTGCTTCTCTGATAAAACAGTTACAAAAGATTGTGGACACTGGGAACCAACTAGGAACCAAGCATTAAAAGAGTAAAAGGAAATTATTTTCAAATGTCTCTAAGTCTATTTGCCAAGTGCTTATAAAAAAAAAATCAATACATTTAAAGAAAATCAGGATGGCTCCCAAACATTCTGCTAACCAAAATTGGGCTTTATTCATAATAAATACTATTTATGATGAATAATTTGACCAGGAAGAACTGGAGAGAGGCCAGTGTATCCATCTATTTAATACAAACTATGGGTGATCCAGAGAATCATAGACTTCTTAGTCTTATTTCAGCTGCTGAAAGAATAACTGAGAAATTAATTAAAGAACAGGCAGTAAAACACCAGGGTAAATATAAGTTGAAAGTGGCAAAACTCCATGGATTTTAAGGGTAAAATCACACATTCTTTCATTCCCATTTCCTGGTGAAGGTAGGGATTACTCCTTTCACTGGCATTTCTGTATCTACTAAGATCATGAACGGAGATGTGGGCTTTCACATGGTGTAAGCAGAGCTTAGCACCTTGCCACCTAATCTTTGGTGATGTCTTAGAAGGCTGCAGCACCTGAATGCAAATAGTGTTACATGTCTGATGTTAGTAACCCCTCAATTTCTTTGGGAAGATTAAGAGCCGAGCAGATAATGGATGACAGGCAAATACAGTTAATTTAGATTTTCAAGATGCTTTTGAAAAAAAAATGCATTACAAGAAGCTATTAATGGGATTTGGTGAGTATAGAGGAGGAAGGAAGGCAGAGGCATAGCTTCAGCAGTGGTGAAGAGGAGGGACAGAAAGACAAGGGCCAAGAGTTCAATTCTCAGCATGGGAAGAGGTTAATAACAAGTTCCACCCAGAATCAGGTTCATGAAGATTTGTGAGGAATAAAAGCAACTCCATAAAAGCCTAACAAACCATTAAAATTGCCAACGTGAATTTCAGTACAACCAAGCGGAAGGCAGTTCTGCTCAAAAGGACTGATTTAAAGGTTCCATAAACACTGATGAATTTTGCATTCAATTTAACCCTCTAGACATAGGGACATAATTGCTAGCAACTGAAAGAAGGGATTCAGGCAGCACTCAGCAGGGCTTGCAACAGTGAAAAGCCTGCTCAGCTGAGTTAAGGAATGGGTGGAGGAAGCTGTGTCCAATAATAATGATGTGTCTAATAATAATTCGATGAACTAATGCTTCATCTGTGCCACCTGCTGTATTGAGTCTGATCGTCCTTTTGTTGAGAAAAAGAATGGTAGAATCAAAGAATCATGAAATTGTTAAGGCTGGAGAAGACCTTTGAGAGCACTGAGTCCAACGGTTAACCCAGAACTGCCAAGTCCCAACACCAAACCATGTCCCCAAGTGCCACATCTACATGTCTTTTAAATACCTCCAGGCATGGTGACTCAACCACTGCCCTGGGCAGCCTCTTTCAATGCCTCACCACCCTTTCAGTGAAGAAATGTTTCCTAATACCCAACCTAAACCTTCCCTGGCACAGCTTGAGACTATGTCCTCTTGTCCTTACACTTGTTAGGTGGAAGAAGAGAGCAACCTACAGCTACAGCCTCCTGTCAGAGAGTTGTAGAGAGTCAGAAGGTCCTTCCTGAGCCTCCTTTACTCTGGGTGGAACAACCCCATCTTCCTCAGCTGCTCCTCATCAGACCTGTGCTCCAGACCCTTCCCAGCTCTGTTCCCTTCTCTGGACATGCTCCAGCACCTCAATGTCCTTCTTCTTGTGAGGTGCCCAAAACTGAACCAAGAATTTGAGGTGTGGCCTCCCCAGTGACCAGCACAGAGGGACAATCCCTGCCCTGGCCCTGCTGGCCACACTATTGCTGACACAGGAGGCCAGGATGCCACTGGCTTTCTTGCCCACCTGGGCACACCCTGGCTCACATTTGGCCACTGTTGGCCAGCACCCCAGGGCCTTTCCTGCTGGGCAGATTTCCAGCCACTCTGCCCCAGCCTGGGGCACTGCAGGGGCTTGCTGGGACATGAGGGCAGGACCCAGGCCTGGCTCTTCTTGTACCTTGCCCTGCTGCCCTCATACCATCCATCCAGCCTGTCCCCTGCCCCTGCAGATCCTTCCTACCCTCCAGCACACTGACACTCCTGTCCAGCTGGGTGCCATCTGTGAACTTCCTGAAGGTGCCCTTGATCCCCTGGTCCAGATCACCAAAATGATATTAAACAAACTGGCCCCAGCACTGAGCCCTGGGAGCAGGAACCAGTAGTGAGTGGCTGCCAACTGGGTGTAGCAACGTTCACCACCATTCTCCGGGCTTGACTACCCAGCCAATTTTTTACCCAGTGAAGACCATGACCATCCCAGCCGTGGGAATTCAGTTTCTGCAGGACTATGCTGTGGGAAATGGTGTCAAAGGCTTTACTAAGTCCAGGCAGACACATCCACAGCCCTTCCCTCAGCCACCAGGTGGTCACTTGGTCATAGAAGGAGATCAGGTTGGTCAAGCAGGACCTGCCTTCCATTAACCCACGCTGGCTGGTCCTGATCACCTGGTTGTCCTGTACATGTCACATGATGACACTCCAGATGGACTTCTCCATAATCTTCCCTGGCACTGAAGTCAGGTTGACAGGCCTGACATTCCCTGGATCCTGCTTCTGCCCCTTCACATAAATGGGCACATTTGCTAACCTCCAGCAAACTGGGATCTCTCCAGTTAGCCAGAATTGCTGGTAAATGATTAAAAGTGATTGGTAGTGTAAATAGGAAAAAAATGACAGTGATCAGCAACATGTAGTTTTTCTTTACAGGCTTGAGGTTGCAATTTAATCCATGGGAAAGAAGATAAGTTTGACCTGACGTATTTTCTAGGGTTAATACTCAAAGGGAAGAGCTTGTCTGCCACTTTCTGGTTTTGCTTTTTGTATTTTAATCCTTTTTATGAAGTAATGAGTACAGAAAACTACAAAGACAGTAAAAGGCAGTTTGTTTCACAGAACTGTTCAGAAGCTGCATGACAGAGGCTGTATTTTAAGTTTGTGGACCTCAGTGAGGGAAGTCTTTCTTGGTGGCAGCTGTATACTTTTGTAATGTATGCCTATATATAATAATATAATATATATATGTATTTTTTTTAAATTAAGGATTTAGTACTTTCAGGATCTACAATTTTAGTACTTGAAAGGAAAGGAAATGTCTTGGGCTGTGAACATTTACAAATGATCTCAGACTGGGAATGGAAAGGGATGTCATGCCATGGAAATACCACCCTGCTCACGAGTGCTGCTCTGCACAAAATCATTTTCACTCTGCAGTGATTGTAACATGGGTTGTCTCCTTCCAAACTGCACAGGGTTCAGATTTGTTGGCAGTTTGGGGCTCTAGGTCAGGCTGTCTTGAAGTTGCCCAGTGTGGTGTCCCAGACCAATCTGAAATGCTTGGGCAGGGGTGTGAGGCTTTGCCTGTCTGTGACTGCAGTCTTCATCCAATGGGAAGCATTTGAAGCTGGGAATGAAACATGGGCAGGTCTATTCATCCCATCTCTTAGGCAGCAAAACTTCAGATTTTTTTTTTAATATATTTTTTTTTTAAGAACTGCGAAGTGAAATCCCTGCAAAGCTGAGGAATGCCATGAGAAATTGCCTGTGACCTGACACTCCTGGGTGTGGTGACATAGGCTGGGATGTTGCTGTGCACACACATGGGCTGGTCTGGGAGAGGCAGCAAGCTCCAGGCAGCTGTGAGGTGCTTGCTGATGGGTAGGGCTGCTGCTGTGAGCGAGGTGTCAGGGCCCTGTGCCGTCAGTGGGGATCAGTTCCTGCAGAACTGAACATGTGCTCTCTATTTTTCTCTTTTTTGCTGAAGTCACTTGATGTGCATGTTAAGATGTGATCACCTGAGGCACCTGATCTGCCTGTTTTCCCATAATGGTGCTTGCTGGCCTAGCCCTACACTAATTGGAGTCCTCCAGCTGGTGCTAAGTCACCTGCTGTCTTCCTGCCTTACCTCCTTTTTCCACAGCACTCCTAATGGCAGAGGTAGCAAACAGGACAAGGAAGAGCTATCTGGATGCTAGATAAGCACTTAAGACTGATTAAATGTGACACAGGGATCACATCTCCCCTTTGCTTGAGAAGGCAGGGAAGTGCTCCAGCCTTCAATTGTCACTGGGGACCTGAGGCACAGAAAATTTCCTGGTCACACCGTGAAGAAATTCAATGGAAGCAGCTGATTGCAGCTTTCCTGAAGTCCAGCCCCAGCTGTAAAGCAGAAACCTGACCCTTCAAAGAGGCTTTTTTTTTCCCCCTCCTGCCTGTTTGCCACTGTGTCTCACTGTGTCGTGCTTAAAATGAACATCCACATGTGCTGTGGACAGGTCAGGTGTTTCTGGGGTGCTCTGTAGGGAATAAGCTTTACTTCAGGGCTTTTATGCAAATTCATACCAGCAATGATCCAAAAATAGTAATCCTTAATCATGGATAATTTCTAAAATGAATCAAGCACATTCTTTTCCAATGAACATTTCTCTTAATAATGCTAAGGACTTTCTAATGTCCCTAAATATGTTTTTAAAAGGCATCAGTCTCTCCTTTTAATAAAACCACTTTGGAAATATTGTGTGTAATTTGAAAACCTTAGGAAAAAAGGAGTCTGGCTGAAGGCAGTCACTGCTCTTCAGCCTTAATCACATCAAGATGGTTTTTGTCTGCAGATTTCACTGGTGTGTGTGGATGTGTGGCTCAGACCTTTCCTTAGGCATGCACTGACTTGATAAGCTGTAAAGACCATGTCAGTGACCACGGATGATGGGTCACTGGGAGATTTTGGGCATTTTGAAACTGCACCTCTCCATCCACTCTGCTGCACCTTTGGGGGGTTTCTGGGGCAGCCAGAGTTGGCCAGGACGCAGTGAATTTGTACCCACCACAGAGCACCCTGGAAACACTTTGGGCAGGGACTTTCAGCATACCCCTGGCCTTTGAACTACTCTGAAGGACAACTCTAAACTGCAGGGAATTGTGCAAAACCAGAAAGCCAGGGGAGGTTGTGCTGGACCACATTGCCTTGCCAGAGGTATTGCTTTGCTAACTGGGCATAAAGCTGCTGTGGGCCTACTGAATAAGCCTAGAACAAAAAGGAGGAGCAGAGTCTGTGCTAGAGGCACTGTGTAGTCAGTGGAGGGACCCAGGAAATATCTGGACTCAGATATTGTTTGGCCTCAAAGTGCTTGGACTCTGAGAGGGGGCAAGCCAGACCAGAGAGACAAGAGCAGTCACACATGTGCCACATGTGCATGTGCCCTCACTGCCAGGAATGTAAAACTTTCAGCTAATATTGGTCTTTCCTTACTATCTCCTAGTCTTTCATTCTGCCAATCTAGAGATTAAAAAAAAAAGTAGTTTCCTTAGAGTGCTGACATTGTGAATGCTCAGTTCTATTTCAGGGAGGCACAGTTACCCTCAGGAGTTCCTGGCACTTTGAGTCATACTTCTCCCATAGGATGCCCTGAGCACCTGTGCAGTAGTTATTTTACCAACTTATGTTTGGTAAGTCAGAAGTAGGAAGGTGTGCAACTACCAAGAGAAAACCTTTATTCCTTCTTGAAATGTGTTTCACCAGGAATTGAGAGCTTGTCCCAGTGTGCAGTGCCCTAGACCCAGGGCCAAGGATGCAAAACTTCCTGCTCCTGCAGCATGATTGCACTAAATATCCAGCATGAGCAGCTGACTCTGGCTTTTCCTTCAGTTTCCAAGGTTGTCCCACAGACAGAAGCAAGATCCCTCCAAGGCAATGCAGCATTAGGGTTGAGCTCTTGCTCTGTGGTAATGTACAGTTCTCTCTTGCATTTACAAGAATGTCAACAGGGGGGACATGGCCTCGTGTTGCAGAGTCATAGCTGAGAGTTAGAGCTTCCCTTTGTGCCCCTGCTGAAGGGCAAGCAAGTTTCATGGTGATGTGAAGAGAAAGCTCCTTTTCTGACAAGCTGATCTAGATAGACACCATTCAAAAGCAAGGGGTGTGAGGCAAGTGAACATCCAAACCAAGAGCTGAATTTGGAAATTTACTGCTCTTCTAGCCTGTCCAGTGTTGGTTGGATGTGGTCTCAGTGCTTGGATCACTGGAACTGGTAGTTTTTAATAAATAAGATATAGGAAATCTTACATAGCTTTAGCTTTTAATATATAGCTTTTTTTATAGCTTTGGCTTTTAGCTTTTATCTAAAGCTAGCTTAAAAAATGTATATGCCTGTGCTTAAAGGTGAGGGAAAGGTAAGTAGGTTATGGTGAAATCATGTGGTATGATTGACTTGTTTTTATAAACATGTTTGTTTACTTATCCTCCTAAAAGCGTGGGTGCTAGAACAGAGGAACCATGGTGTATCTTGTAGCAGGAAAAGGGATGGAGGCAGGCAGGCAGAAATATGTGATGGAGGTGTGGAAATCTTTTAAACTGGCTTTATCTCTGATGATGTGACATGAAACTCCCCCTTCAACATCAGTGTACCAGGATGGTTGTCCTCCTTCCCCATATCCCCTGGGACAACCCAACTGATGTTGCAGTGGTTTGCTGCAGCTAAACAGCAGCAGCTCCTTGGCTTTCCATGTGCTTTTTCATGCTGCACAGAGCCTGTAGATCATTCCTGTTCTTGTCTCTGTCCTCTTGTGGCTCAGTTCCCCTTGCCTTGTATTGCTGTCCCTGGGGTTCATGTGGGTTCTTTGCCTGGGTCTTCTCTCTACCTGTTTTCTCTCTGCCTTTGCCAAAGAGAACCTTTAATTAGCAGAGTTGGTGGAGTAATTTGACTGAAAATTATCCTTTGATAATCCTAATTTGGATATCATGCAAGATCCAAGGTGGTTCTACAGAATGAAAGAGACAGCAACACTGTTTGTGGGAGCCATGGGTTAAGTACTGCATGGGGCTTAGAGTTGCAGAAGGTAAATGTCTGCTGAGGAATTTGTATCCCGTAATCTAAATTTCAATCTGTACATGCTTTCTTACAGAGAAATTGTTCTGCAAACACTATAGAGAGCTGTAAGGTATTAAAATTGGATTTAGGTTAGCGTCCTCCCACCTGGAAATCCAGGTGCTTTACTTATCATGACTTGAGCTCTCCAGAGTTTGGAGACAACTATAAAGCTTCTGTGAACATCCTTAAATAGCTGTTCTGCATGTATAAATGCTGCTCCTAATTTCCAGAGCAAGTGATATGTATTGCTGTGCATAGCTCTTTCTTTCCCTGGGTATTAATTACCCCATTCTTCTGCTGAAGAGCACGGCAGCAGGAGTGGCAGGGTTTGTGTTACGTACTTCTGTCTGGTCAAATTCCCCTTCTCCATTTAGTAGAAGGTGCAAAGTGGGCAAGAGAGAAGAAATGCTGTGTGAAAGACAGAAAAAAAGGAAGGAAACTGTGTGGAAAATATAAAAACCTATAATCAATGGTAGTCACTGGAGGTGTCCAGATAAGGTGGTGGAGGGGTAACATGACAATGTATCTATGTTCTTGTAATCCTCAGTGTTATCCTGGTAACTCTCATCACAGGGAAATAATTTCCCCGGTGTAGAGTAGAGCAATTATTTTTAAAGCCACGCTAAAATCTAAGCTCTGTTTTCAGCTGGCGTGGGGTGGTGTAACTGCGTGACCTCAGCCGAGCTCAGAGGATTCGCTGCAGCCAAAGTCCTGGTTTTTGGTCCTGCTGCCATAAAACACCCCACAGGGTGGTTCTAGGTGGTGAATACAGAGAGACATTTCAAGGGGAGCATGGATAACACAAAAGTCACTCACCCTGCTATGGTGCTGGGATTTAGCCAGCAGATGCTTATAAACAGGGTGGATGGCCCCTAGCTGTAGCCTTCCCCTTAATCCACACAGCACTGCTTCTCCCAGGAACCTCCTGAGCCTTGCGGTCAATGCTGATTCTGGGGAAAAAAAGCTGCCAATTAAGGGGCTGGCTGCCTGATGTCCTTTTCTGGTTTATGTGTTGTCAGGCTAATTGCAAAGTTGTCATCTTGGGGGAGAAAAAGGTAGAAAAGACAAATGGGGAAAGGCTGGGTGGATTTTGCTCTCAGCTGGAGGAGGTGCACAGTTGGAGTGTGGAGTTTATTGGGAAATGGAGGCCTAACCCAGTGGCTTTGGAAATCAATAGGAAGCCTCCAACTGGCTTCAGTGTCTCCTTGTTCTAAGCAAACAGAAGATTGTGGAAATAGGAAAACAAAATGATAGCAAAGCTGCAGAATGCACATTTATCCCGGGCTCTGTGGAGATGCAATTACCTGTCTAGGCTTGTGGAGAGACAAAACAGTGATGTTTCTCTTAAGGGAAATGACTTAAACAAACAGACAAACAAACCAACCCAAATAATGCATTCAGGGGAATTGCATGGAGGAGTCTGCAAAGGAGGAGGATTAAAGGCTTGGTTCTTCCTGTTGCAGTCCTACCCAAACCTGAATTTAAAAGCAATGTGAAATAGTACAAGGAGGAGCAGAGGAGGCAGCCCCAGTTCTACAAGGAGATGGTAGATTCATTAGCCAAAAGGTAAAGGAGAATAAATAAAAAAACAACTAAAAACTTCCTAGTGTAGAGTCAAAAAACTGAGACCTGTTAGAACTGTACAGAAGGGAGAAAACCCAAGTTGGCAATAAATTAAAAACAAACAGGTTGTCTTGGGACTCTTCAATCTATCTCGTTCTCTATGAATGTATCTTATACCTGGTGCATTCTATAACTAGAGTAGAAAATCAGAGTGGTCTGTGATGTACATGAGGGTGTTGCTTTGCATATGTATTCCTGAACAATGCCTGGTTACTATGGTGATAGGCACTATAGAAAGTGTTCATATGGAATCCTTGACAATTTCCAATCCAGTGGGGAGAGTGACGGTCTGAGAGGGTGTCTCTGCCAGATGGAGAGCCTCCAGAGAACACCCCTACAGGGACTAATGGGTCCTCACTGGAAACCTTTGATTCACAGGTTGAATTAATATCTTTTGAGAGAAATAAAATGAGCTCTACACACCCAGCCTCTGTAGCTTTGCTGGCTAGACATTGACTCAGAAACTTATGGACACCTGAGTAAATACACTGGATTTTGCATTTAGTGAGGCCCACAAGGTATTTGAACTCGTATCTGCTTTTAAGCAGCTAATTCCATATGTAGCTGATACTAAGAATCTTGAACAACCAATGAACTGGGCTGAAACTCATGAAATCAGAGTCATGGAGGCTTGAAGGGACCTTGGGAGACCACCTAGTCCCCAGCTCAAGCAGGGCCAGCTAGACAGTGGTTCCTGAGTGCCACATCCAGGTAGAAGTTAAATATCTCCAAGGAAGGAGAGTCTCTGAGCAACTTGTTCTAGGAGTGACCATTCTCATAGTAGATAAGTTCTTCATGTTAAAATGGCATTTCCTGTATGCCACTTTGTGCCCATTGCCCTCTGAGTGGGAACCACTTAGAAGAATCTGTCTTTGTCTTCTTTGCATTCTCCTGTCAAATATTGATACACATAGATAAAATTCCCCCTGATCCTTCTCTTCTTGAAAGCTGAAGAGTCGCAGCTCTCCCAGCCTCTTCTGTGCCTGATACTCCCATCCTTTATGGCCCTTTGCTGGACTCATTCCAGTCTTCCCATGTCTCTCTCGTATTGTGGAGCCCAGCTTTGGACAGCTTGGCCACAGGCATTGTCCTTTGGACACCATCCACATTGTGCATCAGAAAATGATCAAAGGAGGCAGGATCCAGACCTGTGTGTCCCAGCTCTCGGCTCTGACAGCCAGACCATGCTTTCTAGTCAGGCTCAGAGATGGTTCCCTTCTCTGGCTTCTCTTCCTTGCTGCAGTGAAAGCCTGGTTGGAATGATTATCAGAAGTGGAGAAGTTGATGAGTCACTGTCGTGTAGAGCAGTGCAATTTTGTGTGGAGCACTGCGCTCATCTGCCCACCCATCTCGGGTGAAGATTTATTTATGGTGCTCTCTGAAGTGATACTGTAATATCCTTTCCTAGCCCACATTCCCGCTGGTGCCTGCTCACTATGAGATTTCTTTCTTTTTTTTCCCTCCCCCCAATGTGTTAAATAAGATTATAGTGTATTGAGGTTGAAGGGAGCAGGATATTATTAGGATTTTTATCATCAAATTACTACTTTAGACAATTTGGAAGTCTCTTATCAGTCATGTAGAGCACAATGTACTGGACCTGGCCTTGACATCCTCTCTCAGCATCAAGGCAAGATTCAGTGATCACCCAGAGGTTACCCAGGGTAAAGGTGAAAAACATTTTGGTGTGAACAGCTGTTCCTGGTGCTGGCTGCTTTACTCTCAGGGAGGGTTCAGGGACATTGCATTTGTCTCAGTGAAGCATTTCCCCTGCTTGCTAAGTTGTGCTTCACTAATGTACTCATCTGCCAGGAGGCTTTTTTCAGTTTATGCCCATTCCAAAAAGGAGAGCACATCTTCCCACTCCTCCCCACCTCCTTGCTCTGCCCAGGGAGAGCTCCAGGGGCTGGAGGAGGCATCTGATGCCTGCAGGGAAATGTGAGTACTTTGCCATCTTTGTCTTCCATGCAGTGTGAGATAAGTGATCTGTTGAAGGGGTCTACGGGAGGTAGAGCTGCTCATCCACCACTTTCTCCTCATCTGTTGCAGGCATGGAAGTGGTCAAGTCATATTTAATTTTGGTATGAAATTAGATTGTGTTTAGAGGCAAATTCAGTGGGTTGCCTGGCAGGGAACCTGGCTTACTCTTAGCGCTGATAAGTTTAAATTGCTAAGTGCTAGTTATAAAATAGTACCTTCTCTGTTTCAAAAGTTAAATATCTCTATTTCTGATAATTTATCAATTTCATTCTATACTTCTATTCTAATAAAACAATAATATTTGATAAAATCAAAGGTGATAGAACTGCAACAATGAGTTGTGGATTCCCAAATGCTGATCCCAAATGTTTGTGTCCTGAGAACTGCTCAAAGGTGGCAAAAAAAAAGTCTGTTTCTTTTCCCTGGTCAAGACAAGCACAGCTCTCCTTATGCACTGCCTAGAACAGTGCTTAGAGCAACTGCTTCTGGTTTTGCTTTGATGACATCCCTGGAAGTGTTCAAGGCCAGACTGGATGGGGTTCTGAGCAACCTGGTTTAGTGGAAGGTGTCCCTGCCCTTGGCAGGTGTGTTGGAACTAAATAATCTTGAATGACCCTTCCAACCCCAAACCATTCTGTAGTTCTACAGTGGGCTGGTATGATGCTCCTTCCTTCTGCTGAAATACTAAATTTGACTTTTTTTTTGACTCATGCCACCCTTCAGCTAGTTTTGAGAACTAGTTCAAGCTAACACTCAAAAATTAACTCCGAGGGCAGCAGTGAAGTGGTTAACAAGAAGGGCAGTGGAGCACAGTGATGGAGATGAAAGGGAGATGAGACAGGATTATCCAGGACAAGTTTGTGTTTGCCGCAGGGGGATGAGTCAGTGGTGACGGTGGCTAATGTAGATTTTGAGATGTGAGGGATTTTTTTCCTAGTGAGATTTTCAATGGAAAATATGGTTTTAAATGTGGACTAATATGAAATGATACAACAGGGACAGTAAAGTGCATATGTTAAACTGGGCAGCTCCACAGCAGCCACCCAGCAAAAGGATTGATGGGTTATTTATTGCAGATTATATGACAGGGAAAGAAACCTGGCTCATCAAAGGTCAGGGAAATTAAATGTTGTCCTCTTGTCATGGTAGGTGCTGAAATCGATCTGTTACCTCCTGTTACATCTTTTGCTGGGCATGCAGAACAGCTTGTTGCTCAGTGGATGAGGTCAGGTTTGAGAGTTATAGCTGACTAATTTCCAGGTCAGCAATAACATTTCTGGCTATGAATCTATCATAAAATCATAGAATGATTTGGGGTGGAAAGGACCTTAAAGATCATCTAGTTCCAGCCCCCTGCCATGGGCAGGGACACCTTCCACTAGACCACGTTTCTCAGAGCCCTGTCCAACCTGGCCCTTGAACACTTCAAGGCACAGGGCATCCAAAACTCAATTTTGGAACATAAAATGCTTTCTCCACAGATAAACAGCTTACCAGACAGAATATTGATTACCCATTATGGAAGTGTTTTTACATAAAGACAGCTTCTCAGTACTATCAGATAATGGTGCTACTAGAAGTATGTTAATGAAGCAGACCTGCCTTTTTTTTTTTTTCCTGTTTGTGCAAAATTTTGATTTCCATGGGTTTCAGGAGAGGTCACCCAGTTTACAGCCTAGTGGGGCTTATCCTCCTTACATGTCATTTACTGTGCCAATACGTGAATACTGTGTCTCTACTTCCTTGTGAACATGTGACAGCACTTTTCAAAGTCCAAAAACATGGGACTGTGATGGGAATGTGTTAGCCCAGGCAGGTTAAAGTCCTGTGCTTAACATTGAGTCAGTAATACTGTTCCCCAAACCCTTCTTATGCATTTAATGATGGAGCTGTTCAAGGCCAGGCTAATGAGGAGTGGATCACCTTGGTCTAGTGGAAGATGTCCCTGCCCATCACATGGGAGTTGGAACAAGATGATCTTTAAGGCCCTTTCCAACCCAAATCATTCTGTGAATCTGTGATTCTATGATGAAAGTTCACACACAGGGCTGTTGGTGACTGATTTAGCTGGCCCAAGTTTTCTAAAAGCAGGAAAATTTATTTCCTCCTCTGAAAACAGTAGTAATTTCTTTACTCATCTGCCAACATCTGTCAGTGTGTGCCAGTCACAGTTTATGTGTTTTAATCCAAAGCATGCCATGCTTTAGCACCCACAAAGCCCCAGGCCTAAAGGGCCTTGGTTTATGCCTGTGGCTTTTGGAGACCATTGCTAAACAAATGACTAGAAGTGACAGCATGTATGCCATGGCCCTCCATGGCTGTTGATGCCAATATTTGGCAGATTTGGCAAGAATGCTGAACATTGAGAGTTTTGTTTAATGGCCACCCTTGATGTGGTACGTGGCACAGATAGTGCTAACAGGTACCTAAGCAGGTAGAGCTGGAGAGAGGTGACTACAGCTTTTCCTGTGTAGAGGCAGAGTAGAAATCCAAATCTACCTTATGGTAACATACAGCTAAGTTTTTTGGGGGGACTTTATGTGTAAACTGATTTCTTTGCACTGGAAAGACATTTCTTCTGTTATAAAGAACCTGGTGGCTGGTACCTGACAACAGGGTTCATTGCATTGGGCTTAGAAAAATACTGCTTGTATATCAGCAAAGATGAAGGACCTGAATGTGTTCCCACCAAGACAGCTGTGAGGTTACCAAGCAAAGAGCTCCCAGCATTACAAAATGATTTGGTAAATCTGAATGAGATCAGCAGTCACTGAGAGCAGCCTAAAGAACAGCACAGAGGAGGCAAGCTGAGTACAAGCTGGATAGATGCTGTTGCTTTGTGCAAGAGACAGTCATCTGGAGTCAGGACATGGGCAAAAAGCAAGGCTAACCAGCTTAGTAGACAATTAGGCTGTGGCTGAACAGAAGGAAAGGCTTGTGTGATTTAAATGCCAGCAAAATTGTCAGATTGGGTTCTGCTCCTGACTTGGCCACAGGCTCTCAGACTCCTTCATTCACTGACAGTGCTCCCCCCTACACAGCCTTGTTCCTGCTTCACAGCTGCTGAGATACAGGGGTGGCTGTATGGACAGCAAAATGTTTTACTGTAGACTTTGAGCTCATTGCAACACCAGTCATGTCTTTGTTGAGAGAAGGATGCTGGTGGCAAGGCTGGTTCCTACAGTATCTATAGCTATTTATATATAGCTATATATATATATATTTATATATATATATATATATGTATTTACATAGCTATGAATGTAGGTATGTATGTATGTGTAACTGTAAGGTTGTCATCTTTGTCTCTGGTTATCACAGACTTGAAAGCGCTTTTTTGGAGGTGGTAGAGGAGGCAGGAATAGGAATGTAGCTGTAGCCTGATCTTCTTCACCTTGATCTCTCCTGGTGTCTTTGGCTGGCCATGGAGAGAACATGGGGGAAGCTGCACCAGGGTCTCCAACAAGCTAAAGCAAAAGCTGAGAGTGCCTGCTTTGTAAAAGCAAACTGTTGTAAACAAGGAGTTGGTGATCTTTTGGGTAGAGGAACCAGCCCATCTAGCAGAATGGTGGTCCTTTTGAAATCACCTGGAACATGACATACCCCCATTGGGAAAATAGATCAATCTATTATATCAATAGATCAATCAATAGATTGATCAATAGATCAATCAATCAATAGTTCAGTCTGTCAGATCTACTCAAAAGGCAGTATTTGCCTCAAGGTTTTATGCCAAAGTATCTTAGTGTTCTGCATGTGAGGAGATTCAGGATTTGTCCATGCAAGCCCAGTAGCCAGTACAGCTCAGGGGCACAGGGGCTAGAACTGGTCTTTGGAAGTTTTCCTGCAGCTCCAGTTTTCCTGCAGCACCTTGGAGGGGCTGAAACCTTTTGGACAATTACCTCAGGAACTTCAAAGTTACTTGTGCTTGTCTTGTGTGCATAGAAAGCATTCTAGGAGCACACAGCTTGCTTTGAAAAGGGGAAGGGAAAGTGAGGGACAGATGGGAAAGAAAGAGGCGAGAGTGAGAAAATGGATAGGGCAAATGCAGGCCAGACTTGGAATCAGTGGTGGCCAAACCTGCTCGCCAGAACATGCCAGGAAGAAGCAGAGATCATGCTCAGCCATCAAAACATCCTTGCTATTCCTTGCCAGACATTTCTCTCTGGAAAGACAGATAGGAATCTGACTGATTTAATGTCATCCCAGAAGCCTTCAACACAGCATCATCATCATGGCATGACAGAGGCTGACCTTCCTACCCTGAGTCAGACTTTGTCCTCGCTTGGTTTGGAGCCCCTCTCTGAGATAGGCCAGAGAAGATCAGACTGCCAGGAGCCAGAGAGTGAAGGGCTTGACAGGCTGTGACAGCCATGTCCTGCATGGCCAGGAGCAGCAAGGAATGTGACACGGCCCTCCAGATGAAACACAAGAAAATGTGAGAGCACTGTCCCTAATTTGTCAGTTGGGAAGAGCTCTGGTGATGTGAGGAATGGGAGGTGACACCCTGTGGCACAGTCATTGTTAGGGGCTCAGCCCTGATCTGCATCAGTGGGTGGTTATTTCCTACTGGTCCCCTTGCCCACAGACGCACCTGAGTAGATCTGCTAAATATGCTGAATTATCTGTTTGCCTATAACAGCCAGTGAAATAGTAATTTTGGCAAAGAACAGGTTTTCAGGAAATCAATTACCTAAAATTCAACCTCCAGCTGAGTAAAGTCCTGCAGATTCCAGTATAGTGTTTATAGTGCCGAATGTATTTCTTATGTTGTGAATTGCTCTTTTCTCATTTTTATTTTGACCACTTTTAACAAATGCAGCAAGGAACACCCTTTAAAACTCTGTCAGTCAGCTCTTCCCCGTGCACCTTTCAAAAATGGGCAATGAGGCCACTGATCTCTACCTTGTTATATTCAGAGATCATAAAATGAGACTTGTGCTTAAGTGGATTATGTAGTTTTGCTCAGTGGCTTCATGTGGAGAGCAGAGACTGAGAGCCAGGATTTTTGGTTCCCTGCACTGCCTGTTGGCAACGGCTGGGCTATTCCACAGTCTGTGGCATGGCCACCTGTTTCATTATTTGGTAGGAAACTGGGGCTTCCTTTGAATGCACCTTCCTAAGGGACTGTCCTGGATCCCTCCCACAGAGCTGGATTATTTCCTGTTTATTCCTTTCCTTTCATTACATGCTTTAGCCTTAAACTCTGCAGAATGCAAATGGAAAGGTGATACATAGATGAATTTAGAGGTTCCAGCTTGTATGTGAATCCCCCTGGACTCTTGGCATGACTTCCAGCTATGCTGTAGGTGCTGGGAAAGAAGTAGATGGCTTCAGATCAGGATATAAAATGTGCTACATTCCCTGCAGGCACAAGCAGAATGGGGAGATGAAACCACCGGTACAGGCACTGGGAATAAAAAAGGATGAGACTGAAGGTGTTGTACCCTATTAAGAAAGGGAGTTCCTCACTTATAGTTCTAGTAAGGGCAGATATTTGGACCTTCTTTTGTCATTGCCATAAAAAAACCCTGGAATTGCAGGGAAATACCAGGAAATGCACAAAAAACCCAGTGGGAAGGCACTGTAAAATACCAGTTAGGGATTAAATCTGGAGAGCATGTCCAAGGGATGAGCTAAAGGGCTTGTGCTATCTAGCTACAAAAAGTTAGTGGATGTAAAAACCAAACAAAGGGGAGAATGATTTGGCTTAGCAGTAATGGGGGTAGGGAGGAGAGTTATGGAAGATTTCAAACAAAACCAGGCTGAGTACAGGAGAAATCTGCAGTCAGATGTGTTACTTGGGAGAAAAAGCTCCCATGGAGATGTGTGGCACTTGGTTGGCAGTTTGTGACTAGGTAAGTGCACAGAAGGGATGAAGGCAGATGGACATCTGGAGAAAGAAACCTGTGTGAGCAAGGCTGGTGGGATATGAATGCATGTGAAGCTGTGTTGTGAGGACCCCTGGGTACTTTGTCCATAAATAATATGAACAGAGGAGCTGGGAGAATCCAGTGGGATGGCTTTCCAAGCAGCTATCTAGGAAGATTCTTATGAGAAAAATCACAAATCAGCAGGGTTTATCTGAACATTTTTATGTCTAGTGCTTGCTGTTCAAAGATCCCACAACTATTTTCACTAACTGATGGACAGACACTACTCTTCTTAATTTATGGAGACAATAAAGAGAAGATTTGGAAAGGCAAGACTCTCTGTAGTCACTTAGTTTGTTAGTGACAGACTTGAAATAAATTATTCTTATCATTAGGCTTTTGTCTGAAGTGTACCATCTCTGCAGCTCATATATACAAATACAATTTATATCCTTTTCCTTTTTATCCTTCTCCAATGAGTACTGAAACCTGCTGTACCCAAAGTACTGGGAAGTGCTTGGAAACTATCTCATGGTTGGGGGTCTCTATCTCCATCTGAATCACAAGACATATTGTACCTGTCAAATTTACTTCACAGCTTTGGAGATTTCTCACACTTTTTCAAAAATATTTGACATTGTAATGGTTCTTCAGACCCAAAGGAAGAAATGTCTAAGGTCTCTTCAGCAGTCACTTCAGCAGTTCCAGCCAAACAGCAGATTTCTTAGCTTCTTATGATGCCTGTTGTTAAAATCAGTATGAAGGAGTTGCTGTATTCTAAATTTACAGCAAGCCACAAGTTCATGTGTTCATTCATTTATTTTTCATTCATGCACTGAGAAGCAGTCAGCCAACAGCTGTTGCACCAGGATTCAGGGACTGAGAGAACAGCAGCAAATCAGGGATTACAAATAAGTCCCTTGTGAACAAGAAACAAAATTTCCAGGTGAACAAGTCAGAGACAGAAATATCTGTAACTTTAAAAAAAGTAGTTCCTAACTAAGAAGTTGGTTTCATGAAGAGTCAGCCTAGAGCTCCAGAGAAATTTCCTGAGACACAAAACCATTTTAAATCAGCAAATCTTGGAGTAGCTGTGAATTTGTCCTGAGATGGATAGGTCCAGTGGTGACAAGAGACATTACATTTTCTTTTCTTTCCTCTCTCATTTGATGTGCCTATTTATTCTTAGCCACAGTCATTTTCCCAATCTCTCTAATGCCCCAGGATCCATTTCTGCTCATTCTTCATTCTGTATTTATTTAATATATGCAAGAAGAAGTTGGTTGATGAAACATACTACTGAACTGAATGCGGCCATCAGAGGAGCAAAGGCATTTATTTTTCTCCTTAATGACAATTCAGATAAGTATGCAATGACTCTTGGAGGATTTTTGCATTGAGATCATGGAGTTACAGGCAGTTCTCCTTCTATAGCTGCACTCAAAGCCTCATCCTTGGTCCTAAACATAGAATTGCAGAGTGATAGATGTTGAAAGGAACCCCAGTGGTATCATCTGGTCCAACCTCCCTGCTCAAGTGGGGTCTTCTTGGAGCACTTTGCACGGTGAGAGACACTGGTGTGTGACGTTCATGAGCTTTGTCCTCTTGGTACTGGTGGTGTTGTGCACTGAGATGCACTTGGGACTCGGAACCAAGCACAGACTTGATGTTCAGAGGTCCCATGTTGGTTCCCAGACCCACAAAAGTCAGTAGAAAAGTACCTCCTAAACACCACACCTAAACCTGAACTAAACCACAGAGCCAAGTCCTTCCTCTCCATCTGGGTAGAGCTGATTGATGACATCAAAGGAGGCAGTATCTGTCTTCCATAAGGCCCATGTTTGAGCACAATGGTCTCCAAATTAGCAGCTGGAGAGCCAGGGCCCCAAGTCCATGAGGATACAAAGGTGCTAGGTTAGTGTGGTGCTGGTGTGAAGATAGGCTCTGTCAGACATTCAGTTGCAGCCTCCATGAGCCACCTGTGCAGAGGGGGGGTTGGTGATTGGTGTTGTGGCCACCAGAGCAGAGTTTAGCCAGCTACACAAGGTAAAGTTAAAGAAAAGCTACGTAATGTTAAGACTCTCACACCTGGCTGTTGAAGAGGATCTGTAACACACATCTGTATGTCCCCAGACCTCTATATGGCTGAATCTGACATCCTTTACTGCTCAGCTTAACCTACAGACTTTTCAGGAGCAAATATCTTAGGCATGCAAGGAGCAAGATCTCCTTCCTGTCTGAGATGGGATTTTTTCCTAATTTGGTTAAAGCCAGTTGCCCGTGCTTCCTGATAAGCTGAATAACTGCAGTTGGGATCATCTTCATGGAAATTTCCATGTGCCCCTTGCAGAGAAGCCAATAACCAGCTGTCAAGCAATGAACCTCAGCCCAAACAGGATGGCTGTTAGATGGGTGTGGAGGGAATGATGACTCCACATCCATATCCAACTCCTGCTTCTCTGTGGGGGCAGGATTGCAGGTTTGCATGAGTGCTGGGGCTGCTGTGGAGTGGCTGCCCCACCTATGCAAGAAACTTCCAAGTGGAGAAATGGGAACTGCTGCTGCCAGATTGCCCATTAATTCAGCCCAATTGTGGATAGAGAGGATGTCTGCTTCCTTTGGTCCTCATCCCTTTCAGTGCAGAGGTGGAATGAAATGTTGTGGTCAGTTCTGGCATATTGTGGCTTTTCTTCTTCTTTTTTTTTTTTTTTTCCTGTGTCCAGCAGTCTCCAAAACTGGTCTTTCCTCCTTCAGCCCCTACAGAGTCCCCAGGCATGACCACAGGGTGAGCTTTGCTTTGGTTATCAGCTTCTCAGCAGTAAAATGTGTTTTAGAGCTTTGTTCTTTCATTCCTTGAAACACGGGATGGTGCCTCCTCTTTCCTTTCTGCTGCTCAGGGAGTAGTAGAGGTGGTGGACTTGGAGTATTTAGAGCAGAAGTTTACAGTTATTTTATCTGTAGTTTGAAAAAAGTAATATATGTCATTCAGGAGTGTAGAGAGTTGTTTTGTTATTATTTTATTAAAAGTGAATTTTTTGGTAAAGGGGATCCTTAGCCAATAATCAAGTAAGAAGCAGCACATCATTAGAAAAACAATAAAGGATCAGACTAATGACTCTTAGGGCCTCATTTGCTCTCCAGTTAATTAAACAGACAACACAGATGCTACTGCTGTTAATAATATCATTCAATTACTGTGCTGCTAAGTATTATGATCCCTAGGAAACCATTACCCAGTGCTGATTGAGAAGAGGAACTGTGAAGGGCTACTTAGGGGACAATAAACCATGTCTGTGTTGAAAAGGGGGCTGGAAGCAGAGTTTTCTGGAGACACAAGGTGCTCGAGTATGAGTAGGTGCAAGGTTGTTCGAGGTGATGGAGGAGAGGAAGAGGAATCTGAAAAGTTACATTCCTACCCCAGGTGTGCTGATGAAACTTGGAGCAGCCAGCTGGGGGTCACTGGAAGGCATTTTGTGAAGAAATGGCTGGGAAGGAAGGTTTTAGTTTGCAGAAAGAAAAGAGTGTGTGCTTGTAGCAGCCAGGAGATGGATGGGAAATAAAAGAGAATTGGAAATGGAAATGAATGTACCTCAACACCCTAGAGTGTACTAAGCATCTCTCCAAGGGGAACAGGGAATATCATAAAAGCCTCATTGAGCAGTGCAGGTAAGAGATTCACTTCTCTGATATTTCCTCTCATCTACTTTGATGGTGAGTGAAAAATCCAAGGCTGGCAGGAGAAGACCTCATCTCAGCCACTGGGACTTTATCAAACTCAGCTTTCCCATCCAGGCAGTGCAGTGACAGGGACTATTAAGCTGAAGGAGCACAGCCCAGTGTGGTCCCAAGTGGTTTCCATTCATGGCACACGCCTGCTTCCCTCAGCATCCCGGGAGGGCAAAGCACAAAGCTGTGAGAGAGCAGAGGATGGATGTTGAAAAAAATCCTGGGCCCTCCCCAGAGTTCTGACATCACTTTACACCATTTCCCCAATGCCAATCTGTTGTGTATCCCTCATTTTCCCCACAAGGAGTAGAGGATGCTCATTTGTTTTCTTTTTTCTTTTTTCCTCTATATTTTTTTTTTCTGTGTTTGCTCATGCAAAAGGAGCTTTTGTAGTATTTATATATACTGTGGTAGCACCTGGAGACCCTAACCAAGGATGTGGGGAATCTTGTATGCTGTGATGCTCAAACTGACCATTATCAGTCTGGGATAAATGGTCTGTGTGCTCAGTACATTCAGCTGTTCTCTGATCCCCAAGAAAAGCCTTGGGTCATGGCCATAATAGTTAAAGTAATATGAAGATATGTGTTGGAGAATGCTTGGCAGTAGCTCTGTGTAAGAAAACCTCTCCTGCATGTCTGTCCTGATATTTCAAGCACAGGGAGGAGTTTAGGTCTGTGTCAGCTTCTTTCAGGGTAAGAGTGTGGCTATGGGTGTTCGGGGTGCTCCATCTGTAAGAAGGTGTCGCAGTGACAGGGCTGCACTGCCCCGTGGTGACACCAAGCTGCATTCATTACACCTGGCTTTGCAGAGGGATCCTTTAGTGAACTCTGCTGCAGCACTGTGCCAAGATCGGGGTTTCAATTTGCAAATTAAATGCTAAAAAAAAGAATTTATATTTGTGTGTGGATTCCCCCATGATACAAAATGATTCAACCAGTAAGAAGGGAGTCATACTCAATTTTGAAAGATGCTCGGGGGAATGTAGTTAACTTTCTTTAAATCCCAATTAAATTAAAAAAAAGAAAACTTATGTAATTTTTAACCAAATATGCATTTATTCATTCAGGTTCTCCTTTATCACTAGATTAATAGAATCATAGAGTCATTTAAGTTGGAAAAGACCTCTACCATCATCCAGTCTGTTAACCCAACACTGCCAAGTCCCAACACCAAACCATGTCCCCAGGTGCCACATCTACATGTCTTTTAAATACCTCCAGGCATGGTGACTCAACCACTGCCCTGGGCAGCCTCTTCCAATGCCTCACCACCCTTTCAGTGAAGAAATGTTTCCTAATACCCAACCTAAACCTTCCCTGGCACAGCTTGAGACTATGTCCTCTTGTCCTTACACTTGTTAGGTGGAAGAAGAGAGCAACCTACAGCTACAGCCTCCTGTCAGAGAGTTGTAGAGAGTCAGAAGGTCCTTCCTGAGCCTCCTTTACTCTGGGTGGAACAACCCCATCTTCCTCAGCTGCTCCTCATCAGACCTGTGCTCCAGACCCTTCCCAGCTCTGTTCCCTTCTCTGGACATGCTCCAGCACCTCAATGTCCTTCTTCTTGTGAGGTGCCCAAAACTGAACCAAGAATTTGAGGTGTGGCCTCCCCAGTGACCAGCACAGAGGGACAATCCCTGCCCTGGCCCTGCTGGCCACACTATTGCTGACACAGGAGGCCAGGATGCCACTGGCTTTCTTGCCCACCTGGGCAAACACCAGCTCACGTTTGGCCACTGTTGGCCAGCACCCCAGGGCCTTTCCTGCTGGGCAGATTTCCAGCCACTCTGCCCCAGCCTGGGGCACTGCAGGGGCTTCTTGTAACTGAAGTGAAGGACCTGGCATTGGCCTTGTTGAACCTTGTCATGGTTCAACCCCATCTGGCAACTAAGTACCACACAGGTGCTCATTAACCCCTGCTCCTGCCACCCCAGTGGGGAGGAGAATCAAGGAAAAAAGGTAAACCTCATGGGTTGAGATAAGAACACTTCAGTAATTGAAATAAAATAAAACATAATAATTGCACAAATCATAAGAACAACTACAATAATAATAAAAATTGTAATGAAGTTGCAATTATTGCAATTGTAATTGTAATGAAATGGAGAGGAAGAGAGAAATAGCACTCAGTATCAATAAGTGATGCACAACAACATTGCTCACCACCTACTGAGTGATGCCCAGCCAGTGCTTGAGCAGCAACCAGTGCCTCACAGCCAATATCCCCCAATTAATAAACTGGGCATGATGTTCTGTGGTGTGGAATATTCCTCTGGCCAGTTCAGGTCACCTGTCCTGATTATGGTCCCTTCCCAGCTTCTTGTGCACCTGCTCCTGGCAGAGCACGACACACTGAAAAGTCCTTGACTTGGGACAAACACTGTTTAACAGCAACTGAAACATCAGCGTGTTATAAACATTATATTCTTGTACTAAATCCAAAACACAGCACTGTCCCAGCTATTAGAAAGAAAATTAACTCTATCCCAGCTGAAACAAGGACAGAACCTCATCCTGTTGCCCTCGACCCATTGATCCAGCCTGTCCAGATCTCTCTGCAGATCCTTCCTACCCTCCAGCACATCAACACTCCTGCCCAATGGGAGTGCAAACCTACTGAGGGTACACTCCATCTCCTTGTCCAGATCATTGATAAAGATATTAAACAGGACTGGCCCCAGTTCTGAGCCTCGAGGAACCCCACTAGTGACCAGGTTCCAACTGGATGTGATTCCATTCACCACTGCTCTCTGGGCCCAGCCATCTGGTCAATTTTCTACCCAGAAAAGAGCACACCTGTCCAAGCTGTGATATACTATGCCCAAATATATACTAATACATTATCTATTATATATAATTGATATGACATGCTATATATTATATGTATGTTATATATATGATATATTATAATGTAATATTCCCCAAAAATTTCAAATGGCTTGAGTCCCACAGATACCTGCACTCCCCTCTCAAATTCAGAATGCAGACACTGCTCTGCTTCCAGGAAGTTTCATCATGACAAGGCAATTGGCATCTCTGCACTTCTGCCATGAAGAATATACAAAACTGGGAATACACCAGGATCTGAGACCTGGGGAATAACAGGACCACAAAGACTGAGGCTAACCCAAGTCTGGTGGTGTTGCCAGGGTGCATGTTCCTTGGCCCAAGGCAATGGCCAAGGTCAGTGCAGTGTGAGACTGAATCTCTCAGGATGTGTCCTAGCACTGATCAAACTCAGGCAGAGACAAGTTTAGACAGGAAGAGACACTGCAGTAGTTTCAAAGGACATTTGAACTCAGTTCTCTGCTTAAAACATGGTAAAATGGGATAATGGCAATCAGGGGGATTAAATGCAAGAACAGCCCAGGCCCTTGCAATTGCCAGTGCTGAGAAGGGAGATTTACTGTGAATTAAATCCTTCTCTGGGATGTTTTGATGTAAGCAAAGCATCTCCTTGTTTCCATATGATTTGTCTCTTTGTGGGAACCCCCTAGAAAGGGGCTAGCAGCACCTCAAAGACACCTTCTGTAGGGGCAGGGGTGTTTGGTGATCAAGCAAACTTCCCCAGTGCTCCAACTCCCCTTTTTGGTGATATTAGCCGCAGACCCTTCCTTTACTGCACAAGTATTCATGGCTTGCTATCTGGCTCATCTCATCCCTGGCATCCTGCTTCTGTCCCAGTAATGGAAATATTAATTAAAATCAGCCCCACTGTGAGTAACTCCACATGTGCTTGCAGGGCTGGGACCTCTTTCCTGCAAGGCTTTGGCACTTCTGCCAGTTGCCCAACCACTGTCCCTTGTCTGCAGCCTGCTGAGATCTGAGATTCCTCATTTTCATGAGGGATTCCCTGTGGAGCATGTTAATTAATCTCACTGAAGTACAATAAGAAACACACCTGCAATTTTCTTTCTTTCTTTCTTTTTTTCTTTCTTTCTTTCTTTCTTTCTTTCTTTCTTCTTTCTTTCTTTCTTTCTTTCTTTCTTTCTTTCTTTCTTTCTTTCTTTCTTTTTCTTTCTTTCTTTCTTTCTTTCTTTCTTTCTTTCTCTCTTCTTTCTTTCTTTCTTTCTTTCTTTCTTCTTTCTTTCTTTCTTTCTTTCTTTCTTTCTTCTTTCTTTCTTTCTTTCTTTCTTCTTTCTTTCTTTCTTTCTTTCTTTCTTTCTTTCTTTCTTTCTTTCTTTCTTCTTTCTTTCTTTCTTTCTTTCTTCTTTCTTTCTTTCTTTTCTTCTCTTTCTTCTCTTTCTTTCTCTCTTTCTTCTCTTTCTTCTCTTTCTTTCTCTCTTTCTCTCTTTCCCCCTTCCTTCCTTTCTTCCTTCCTTACACAATTTCCTTCCTTCCTTTTCTTCTTTCATAGGGATATTTAGGTTATACATTTGAGAACATGCGGAGCTTTTCAGGGCTTGTTACCAGTTTCCAGCAATAATTAAATTTCTTTCTGCTGGAAACAGAAAGGGTAACACTTTATTCTAATGTATAGCTCATACTCATCCTACCCTTGTCACCCAGATGCTTTCTTTCCTTACATATCTAAAGAGCCCTCTTCTGTTGTTTTAATGTTTCTTGGACCATTGTCATATTTTTCCTACATATAAAGACTTGGACATGGATTAGTTGATTTATCCTATTCCCACTCCTCTTAAATGTCTCTGACAATTCTTCCCTTGCAATAAGTATTACTGTAATCTTTCAATAAATTGCAAGATGTATTGCAATAAGCATTATTATACTCTTGGTATTATTTGTGATTTTGTCATGGAGAAATCTCATGCTCCTTTGTTACCATCTCTGCATTCTTAAACCAAGTGACTCAGTTACTAATCCCTTTAATTCTTCACCCTTGTGCTTCAGAAATTAAGGACTTTGATACCTGGTTTTACTTATCCTTCCTTTAATTTCAACAATAGTAGTGAACATCTGATCAAACACTTTTCCATAATGTCCTCCCTGTTGATCTAAACCAAGTCTAAAATAAAATTGCTTTTTGCTGGTTCTGATTCTATTTTAGGGGGAAAATATCTATTGCCTATTACATCCAGAAAGGGCTGAGCTAAAGTATCACTCATAACAGTAATTATTCACTTGCCATCTAGAAAAACACAAAATGACACATTTTCCAGAATTTATCTTCTGAATGGCTTCCAAGAGATCTCATGTCATGTCTGGATCCAGTGTCAGAGATCTGCAATGACTTCCTGGTAAAGGAATTATATCCAGATGGATTCTGTTATGTGCATGGTCTCATCTTTTAAACCCATATGAGGTTTATTCACCTGTGTTATTCACCTGCTCTGCAGCTTTGTGGTTACTGCCTTTATTTCCCTCTCAGATCATATCCCTCAGCCTGTGTACTGACCATATCATGTTCCTGTTGTCACAAAAATGCTCTTTCACATCTGGTACCCAGAATTCTTGTTCTTCCAAACATCCACATTGCATATCTGCCATTTTCACTGGGCAAGGTTCCCTTATCTTTTTATTTCCTTCTTACTTTCCCTTTTTTTCCTGTTTCTTCATATCCTCCTTTCTCTTTCTCCCCTTTTTGCTCTGGCCATTTAATCTCTTTTTTATACCCTTTCCCATCTCATTTTCCTCTTTCCCCACCCTTCTTTCCCTTTTTCCTCTCTCACTGTGAAAAAAACTTCCATGTTTTTATAACTCCATTTGTGCTTCTCTTGCTACTTTACATTAGCCTGTAAAAGATTAGCAGGGAATCATGCTTTAAAGGCATTTAACCTCTTCTTAGTCTATAAAGTATGGAGCACTCTTGAACACAGTGATTCTGTCTCTTCTCATGTCCTGGTGCCTCAGCAAGAGATGATGTGCACAGCCTGGGAAATGGAGGACAGTGTCTAAGAGCTGATGAGGAATGGGGCACAAGAAGAGGCTGGAAGATGTTGAAGGTGGAAAGGGGTAATGAGCAAAGAAAATTAAGAATTTTTGGGGGAACCATGATGGTCAGGATGGGGTAAGAGCCATTTTGGCACCCAAATGGTGCTGGGGATAGTGCCATGGCCAAGACAGTCCTGTGCTCAATTGCATTCCTGATGGGAATTGGTGGAGTTGGGCTTTTCTCCCACGCAACCAGCAATAGGATGAGGGGAAGTTGCTTCAAGTTGCACCAGGGGGAGGTTCAAGTTGGATATTCGTGTAAATTTCTTCACTAAAAGAGTGGTTAAGCAGTGGAACAGGCTGCCCAGGGAAGTGGTGGAGTCACCATTCCTGGAAGTGTTCAAAAAACAAATAGATGCGTCACTTTGTGATAGGATTTACGGGGCGTTGTGGTATTTACTTGAAGGTAGGACTTGATCTTTTCCAAGATCAGTGATTTTATGATTCTGCATGCAAGGCAAGGGAAGGAAAGTGGGCAGAAAGTGAAGAGGAGCCAATGTACGAAGATAAAGGAATGGGAAAGGACCAAGAGTTATAATATGCACAGAATGGGCATGAGGTGAAGGAGGGCCCCCCCGACTCCCCTGTGTGTCTCTCTCATCATGGGAAGCCACTGTTCTCCCCCCAGGTCCCACTGGTCTCTGGAGATGCTGGCACCTTTCCCTGCCTGCTGCACCCTCGGCGTTCGCTCCCTCCAACTCTGGCAAAGTGCCAGAGTCAGCTGCTGGCAAACTGCTTTGGTTAAATAACAAAACAACAACAACAAAAAATTTATATACATAAGAAAAGGAAAATGAAGCAATGATGGGTTGGGCAATTAAACTAAAAGCATTTTAGAGCGTAATCCAGCTCTCTCTATCAATAATTCAGGAGGCCAAGATCAGTCTAATTGATTGAACACCTTCCACAGTAGTCAGCCACTAATAAGACAAATGAAATGTCTTTTTTATTGTCAAATCTCCATTTCACATTTACTCAGGCAAAATCCTGCAGGGCACTTCATTTGAGGAGCTTGGGTATTTTTTTCTCTTGATGGAGATAAATTGAAGGCCAGCATCTGTTTTTAAAGAGCAGTAAATTAAGCCTGTCTGCTCCTTTGGCCGTGGGTGGGTGGAGAAACAGAGCTGTGCTGAGCAGGATTCACACGTAAACCTTGTGTGGGTTGTCAGAAGTTGAACCTGGTTCCCAGAGGATGTGTTTTCACTGGGTAATGATTTGAGTGCCTGGGACACTTGGCCTTGACAGACTCCAAAGGACTGCAGATCCTACCCTAAAGCTGGTGTCTCTCACCTCCTTTCCTCTAAAGAACTTCATTAGGATGCCTGTTTCCCTGATGGTGATATTACTGCTTGACTTTTGACATGGCACAGCTGTTTAGAAGGTGCTGAGCAATTGTTTAACTTTTCTAATTTACATGAGCAAATCCTGTCACAGGTTCTGGGGGAAAAAAATACAGGAGTAGAAACTGGTTTGTGTTTTATAGCTTTCCTCCAAAATCATGCCAAATGCAATGATTAGGGGGACATCTGTGAAGACAAAGTAGGGCATGCCCAGCAAATTTGCTTGATTTTGTTTCCTTTGGACTGTATCACTGCATGAGGGGGTGGTTGCCCCAGCAGGATGGAGCTTGTGGACACCAGCTTCAGAGCATTGCCCATCTCTAATCAAAAGCTGATATCAAGAAGGGGTAAAACATGAGCTACCACTGATGCACATACAAGTGCCTGTCTGCAGGGTGTAAATCTGTGTGTGAGAAGGCTTCTTTAAGCTCAGATACTCACCAGTTATTCTAAAATATCTTCTTATGCCCAGAGGCTCTAGGACTGGATTTTTAGCCAATATAAATCAAAGTAGCTCCTCAGGGCATTCTGCTGACTTATATGAGCCAAAGATCCTGCCCCGGGGTGAAGAAAGAGCTCTGATTATGGTGTATGTGTGTGTATTTAATTAGGAAGGACTTCAAGCTGTGTCTGTGCTCTGCAGTCCCCACTGAGTTAACCCAGCGTGGCACAAGTAACCTTGTGAACAAACCCAAAATCTGGAGGTCTGGTAATGACTTTCCTCATTTGCTATTATGATATGTGCTTCCTCACAGCCTAGATTAGTAGGGAGGGAAGGAGGCAAAGTGCCTGAGAGGTTTTGTTTTGCCTGTATTGCCTTTGAAATATTATATAATGTGTTTGAATGCTTGATCTAACCAAGAAGTAGTTGTTCTACTTCCTAATCTAATAACTTCCTGATGTCTGTCTCCTCTTAGCTTTGCTGTAGCTTGACTGCACAAATACCATTTAATTGTGTTCTTGTGGAAGTTAAAGGCCAGCAGCTTTGCCAAGAAGGGCTAATTCCATAATACCCCACGCCAGAATTAACTTGACGGCTGAGATAAGGCTGATGGTTTATAGTTGGCAATTTTTATCATCACAGGAGAACTGTTGCATAGGGTGGTCACAGGTTATGGAGTTCTCTTAATTATTGTGCATTGCCTTTGGAAGCAGGTGTTTGCTGTAGTTAAACAGAGGAGAATGAAAAAGGGGCAGATGGGAATGAAAGTAAGTAGGTGACAGAGAGGAGGAAAACAGAACCAAAAAAATGTGATACAGCAAATTAAAACAAGTAGGGTGAAGGCAAGAGAACAGCAATGGAGTGATCTATTGGTGGAGCAGGCAAGGAAGAGGAATGGATATGACCAACAAAATGGGTGAAGTGTGGAAATTAAATTGAAAGGAACTGATGGGAGAATCAGGCCAATGAGTACAGAAGTCTGAGATTCAGTGTAGTCAAAGACTTTTTTGATGTTGTTTTGAAGGAAATGTTCAGCTTGTGTCTTTAGGCCATGTCCTTGTCTGCCTGGTAAGAAAAGCAGCTTAGTTACCCAGTAGCTGTGCTGGTGCTTACTGGAGTCTTCTCCCTGGGACAGGTTCTTTGAAGCTGAGAGCTGGTCCTCTGCAGAGATAAATGAAACCTTGCCAGGTTTATAATAATGCTGCTGCTGCTGCTGCTGCTGCTACACAGCCGGAGAGTCAGAGGTCTTCAGGACTCAGGAACAGCTTCAGACTCAGTGTGAGCACTTGAAGCTGCTGACAACAGTTCTATCAAACTGTTTATGGCTTTGCAAGGCAAATTGAAACCCATCAATGAATGAGGTAGCAAGTCTGAAAGTGAAGTTGTTACTTCCAAGAGTTGCAAGCAAGCAACCAAGCAAATATAAAATAGCTATTGATCTGTATTTGGTTTATGTGAAAAGGTTTTGGCTACAGGGGTGGCTTCTGTGAGAAAACATGGGGAGCTGTCTCCATGCTGGACAGAGTCAGCTCCAGCCAGGTCTAACATGGAGCCCACCATGGCCAAAGCTGAGCCCATCAGCAATGCTGGTGACATCTCCTTGGTATAAGAAAGGGTAAAAAATGTCAGACAGCATCTCTGAGAGAGGAGTGAGAATATGAGAGAGGAGCAACTCTGCAGACACCAAGGTCAGTGCAGAAGGATGGAGAGGAGGGTGCTCCAGGTCCCAGAGCTGACATTCCCCTGGTGCAGACCATGCATGTCCATGGGAGAGCAGAGATCCACCTGCAGCCCTTGGAGAACCACCCCAGAGCAGATAACCCACCCTGAAGGCTTTGGAGGACTCTGTGCTGGAGCAGAAGTATCTGCCCTGAAGTAAGCTGTAGCCCTTGGCAAGCACACACAGGAGCAGGAATTCCTGGCAGGAATGGCATGGAAAGGAGCCCACACTGGAGCAGGTTTGCTGGCAGGACCTGTGGCCCATGGGGGACCCACATTGGAGCAGTCTGTTCCTGAAGGACTGTGCCCTGTGGAAAGCACCCACATTGTAGCAGTTCTTGAACTGCAGCCCAGAGAAAGGACCCCCACTGGAGCAGTTTGGTAAGGACCATATCCCATGGGAGTGACCCTGGGCTAGGGCAAGAGTGTAAACAAGAAGGAGTGGCAGGGACAAAGTGTTATGGACTGACCCCAAGACAACAACCCCCAATGACAACCCCCAATCCCCATCCCTTCTGTCAAACTGGGAGAGGAGGAGGAGGAGAGAGAAGAGTTGAGAATGAAGGACTGAAGTTGAGAATGGGAAGAAGGAAGAAGTAGGGATAAGGGGGTTTTGGATTTACCTTTTTTCTCACTGACCTTGTAAGAGAGTAAATGGCAACAAATGAAATTACTCTTCCCCAAGCTGAGCATGTTTTGCCCATGAATGTAACTGTTGATCAATCAACTTGTCCTCACAAGCCACAATCCTACTTTTTTCCTGTATTCTGTTGAGGAGAAGTGAGAAAGCAACTTTGTGGCCAGCCAAGGTCAACCCACCACATGATAATATATACTGATTCCCAGAAATGTGCAGTTGAGGAAACTTGACTTCCACAAAACTGTTCTAATAAACTTACAGATAGTCCAAAATTGAGCATGTGTTTGCAGCTCAAATCCCAGACTGACAAGAATGAGATGATAAATCCCACTGTAAATACAGGCCCCTTGGAGATGCATGGGACAAGTGGAGGGACATTATGTCTTTTAGGTCTCCAGTAGACTCTCAGCAGTGCTGCTCCTTATTTATATAAGCTTCAAAGCCCACAAATGAGGCTGAAATAGAGATTTAAATCACAACAGGTATAGTTCTGGAGAATGTTTTAGTCAAAGAAGTTTTAAATAGGACAAGAGGGAATGGCTTTAAACTGGAAGAGGGTAGATTAGATTAGATATTAGTAAGAAAGTTTTCACTGTGAGAGTGATGAGGCATTGGAAGAGGTTGCCCAGACAAGCTGTGGATGCCCATCCCTGGAAGTGTTGAAGACCAGGTTTGTTGAGGTCCTGTGGAACTTGATCTAGGTTGGTGGAAGGTTGGTGGAAGGTGTCCCTGACCAAGGCAGGGGGTTGGAACAAGATGATCTTTAAGGTCCCTTCCCACCCAAAACCATTCTGTGATTTTATGAAATAACCCTTCTAAGTGTTTTTTCCTCTCATGTTGAATAGACTAATAACTTCTCTCATTGCAAAACCCTTCTTTGTGGGGATATTAAACTCTTAGACTGATCTGTATTCTTCATGACTACGCCTTCTCCCTCACTGGTATCCATGCTTGGAAAGTGCAGATGGTAATTCTGTGCATCAGAGCAGAATTGTGAATAGTTAGGGACCATCTCATGTGTCATTTATATAGCCCCTGCCACTGCAGGGGCTGGGATCACAATGGAAGTTCTCAGGTATAAAAACTGTGCAAATGATGTTTATGACTGCTCAGAAATCTTCCATGAAGTACTTTGTCAGTCTGATTTATTGAGCCACCTTGTATGGAGGAGTTCAGAGATGAAATAAAATAAAAAACACTGGTTATGATATTAAAATAATATAGTTGGTCATTGTTTTCCACCCAGCAGAAGATAAATGGTGAGGGGTTTGAAGAAATTTTTCTAAGTGACTTCCCATTTCTTCCCACTCAGTTTTACTATTCCCATTGGCTGGGAATAGAAAACTGAAGTGATGGATGGCTCTGATTATGCCTAGTCAGGTGCATTAAATGGTGTCTCACTCTACTGCCTCCCGCAATCTCGCCGCTTGCTGTGCTTATCAGGGCTGGTGGGGAAAAGGTAGATGTCTGCAAACAACAACAAAGTAAAAGGGGAGGTGAAAGAGCTCAGATTGGTCTCAGAAAAGGATTTTCTGGGCACTGGAAATGTGTTGAGGAGTTTGAACAGATCCATGTTTAGAATAACTAATTAGGATGTGTCTGTCAGCTTAAGGACTCGGTATCACACATGAACCCCATCCTGCTTTTCATGGGTCATTTCATGGGAGAGATGCTTGCAGTATATGGAAAGTTTCTTTTTAGCATCCATCTGTTTAATGCTACATGGAGTTTAGCTCACTTAGCTCATGCTTGCCTCTGGTTAAATCATGAAGTCATGTGTACTTGATTTACAGTGCTGTGAGTTCACAGACACCGAGAAAAAATACTCTATTTTCATCACTGTAAGACAAAATAAGACAAAATAAGATCCTAGGATTTTTAGCTACAAACCAAGGACAGGTAGGTTTGAGATGCAGTACTTCATTTTAGGTTTTGTGTCAGTGCTGTATACAAGAGCTGTCTAAAGTTGTATGAAATACAATTTGAAGTCTGTACAAATGCAGCATTGAATTTCTGTGGCTCTGTATCTAAATTTGGGTTGTTGATGTCCAAGAAAATTGAATTCAAGCTGGAAAGGTGCAAAATGCTATCAAAGTGACCCTGTCTAATGCAACAGACTAGCTGTGACTGGTTTATTCCTCATTGGAAAAAACAAATAAACACGAGACTGGTGAGCTATGGCTCATCTTTATTAGTCAGTAGAAAAGGCAAATTGGGTGGGTTGCTGTTTGAGCTGAAAACTTTCATGAGAAGAATCAGACCTTGAACAAGTTTGGATTGAAAACAGGAAAGCTTTTAGCTGTAAGAGCAGTGAGTTTAGGGACAGCCTTACAGTTTGATTAGTGGAGATGGGAACCCTAACTGAGCTGTACCTCTGTCTTTTTAGGAAGGAGATTTTCAATGCACAATGAGCTCAAGTTCTGGGTTTAATATCTCTTAGGCTCAATTTCCTGACTTTAGTTGGGCAGTTTCTGATGCCTGGAACAGCATCCCATGAGAACTGCTTTTGGCTTTGTCTTGTTGGGGAAAGGTACCAAGGTCTCTATGCTCCTGGTGTGTCCTTGCTTCTGTGAGATCAAAGTTGCTATCAGAAAAATGTATGAGGTTGCTTCATTTGAAAGTGCCAGCCCAGTGAGTTAGGCTGGTGTAATTACCCTGATACAGCAGTTCCAGCAAATCTTCCCATAGCCAAAGCTGAACAACGCTGCAAAACTTTGACCTTCATGTTTTAGCTCACCTCTTCTCTCTTTAATGTACAAGAGCAGGTGAGTCTCAAAGTTAGTACTGGCTCAGTGGAAAGCTGGACAGGACTGTACCATTGGGCAATGTATTTCCATTAACTTTCTTGGTTTCAGCTTCAAAAATGCTTTCTCAATCAGAATTGAACTTCTTCCTTCACAGAAGTTTTGATTGAATGATTTCAGTTTTTCAAAGATAACTGACAGAACAGACTTTAAAATTTGTAGGGGATAATTGAGGCATCTCTCTTTGCTTGTATTTTCAAGCATAAGGTTTTTTGGTGGGGAAAAATAGCAAGAGAAAAAAAAAAACCCAAAAACATGTACATTGGTAAAAGAAACTGGACCCAAAGTATTTGAGCATTATTTTTTCTTTATTTTTAATGAAATCCATGTAGTGCTTTCAATGAAATCTATCTATAAATCCAATTGAATCACTGCTCAGCCTATATGTGATGAAATTACAACAGATTCCACTGACTTTTGCTCTTAGATCATTAAAGCCAGGTTTCAATTAATAAAACTGCTGCAAAATTAGTGTGTCTGCAGGGAAGATAATCTTGGCCAAAACTGTAGCCAACCAGATTCAGAAGATATGTTTGGGGTTGCTTTTCTTCAGAGAAGGGTACAATAAATGCTGTAACTGATGTAAAGAAGTCTATGATTGCAAAGTTCTAGAAGCAGGAAAACTTGTGTC
This sequence comes from Vidua chalybeata, assembly GCF_026979565.1. Lineage (NCBI taxonomy): Eukaryota > Metazoa > Chordata > Aves > Passeriformes > Viduidae > Vidua > Vidua chalybeata. Next base: position 148,186,775 of record NC_071530.1, on the reverse strand, counting down.
ATTCTGGCTAATTTCTTAACTGTGGTCATTAAGGAACAGAGAATCACAAGCAAAGGAGAGGGAAGAGGAATTTTTGGTTCTTTCAGACTCGGCTGTTTCATCTGCCGACACAGAGACTTCCCTGGAAGAAGCAATTTTGTATCTGGATAACTTTGACTAAAATAGAGAAAGCTCTGATCTAGACAAAGTTGTGTCTCCAAATTGATTTGCTGGCATGTTTTTCTAGCAGGGGCTGAACCCAAGCACAGTGGGAATAACTAACCCTCCCTTTAGCTTCCCTTTAGGATGGGGAAAGTCCTGGTTTCTCAAAAGCAAAAAGGAGAATCTGTTTAAAATACCATGGACCTATTAATATTTTTTTAAAGTTGGAAAAATACTCCTTTTTTATCTTCTGCATGGGAAAAATCTGCAGTAGAAACAGCACAAAATTGAAACAGGTCCATGAGCAAGCTCATGGCAAGTAGTCTGTGCTCTTGTGTGTCTCTTAGCTGCACAAAGGGGAAAGTTGTAGAGGGAAAAATGCACGTTTTTACTTCAGTGCAAACACTTCTGAACCACTTTCCTGAATGTCACCCCATGTCTCTTGCTGGGTGTGCTGTGTTTTACCAGACCTGGCAGCATTTGATGTCACATGGATTTATGAACATTACTCTGTGAACTGCACTGGACAATGACATCACAGCTTCAGAGGACGTGGATGCTACGTCATTAATGATCTCAGTCACTGCTCTGTGCTGGCCTTTGGTAATATTTTTTTAATAGGGTTTTTGTTCAGATACAGCTTCTCAAGCCCTGGCAGTGTCAGACGGAGAGCTGAGAGCAGGATCCTGTTAACCCTGCTAAGAGTCAGACCTGGTAGTTTGAAAAGAACTAATTATTTGAATAAAGTGGAATCAGAAGTTTCTCATGCTTCTTTTTTATCACCAGAACATAGAAGAAACCCATTAATTTTTGGTCTTTTGTTAAGATATGATTCCTTGTGCTTCTTCCTGATGTATTTCCCCCGGATCCCTCAGAGTGCTGTTTGGATCATCCTCCCAGCTCTGCAGGTGGTGAGTCCTTCATCTTTCCCCATCATGGAGAAGACTCAGATCATTGCCAATAAACTGTGAGCAACAAAAATCAGTTACAGAAAACTATTAAAATTGCCCAGGAAGTCAATTTATATAGGTGGATAAGGAAAAAATGCTTATTGCAATCACATCCATGGAGTGCAAAAAGCCCTTGTGATGTAAAGAAATAACAGCATCAAGTAAAGTTTGCTATGCAGTGAGGATATAATGTTACAGTGATGGTCAGTCACATCTACTTATGCAAAATGGATAATATTTTGCTGTCCAGGGAACTGATAACCCTGATACCACAATTCTGCAGCTAGAAAGGCTGCACACAGCTCTAGCAAAGATCCTGAAAGTTTTTGAAGAGCAAGAGTGGTCGCAGACAAGAACAATAAAAGTGATCATATAAGGAGCTGCTTCTAAAGAGAAAAGATCTGAATCGTATATATACGTGTGTATGTGTTGTAGAATGCCTCTTGTCTTTCTTGCTGCAGGACTCTGCCTCCAAGAGCTCTGTTTATAACTCATAGCAACTATGGAATGAAGCTGTGACTACCTCCAAGAAGTATAAAAGAGTGAGCAATGATGGAGAGAAATGGGGCTGTTGGATTGAGGGCTACAAAAGAACAATGTCATAAAAGGCAGCATAGAACAAGAAAAGTACAGGCTGTGTATCAAAAAAGAACTTCCTAATAGCTGGATCTACTGGACAGGGCAACATTTTCCTAAGGGAAAGAGCAAAAACCCTGTTATTTCAATCATTTAAACAAAACTGGACAAAGCCCTGGAGAATATATTGTAAGGAACAATCATATGCCATCCCCCTGGGAATGGATAACATGACCTGATAAAGTCTGTTCCTAGTGGTTGCAACAATTCTCTTCAGATTGAGAGTTTGTTCTGGGCATGATTTGTATTGGGACTAGATATGATGTGAGCCTCAGGTCAGTCCTCTGATTGATTCAGAGAGCCAAACAGAGAGGAGGAAGGGGAGAAAAAGAGTGCAGGGACAGTCAAAAATAGAGCTCATGGGAAAATATTGACTCAGAAGTCAACTGTCAACTGCTGCCCAGCTGGAAATCCAGCACAAGAGCTGCTGTTGATTTTGGGAGGAGTCAGGAATGGTACACCAGACACAAATCTGGTATACCAGAATCACTGCTGCTTAAATGGCTGCCTCCTTACAGAGCTGCACAGGAACCTCTTCTCTCTTTCCAGCCTCTTTTCTGAAGCAGGGGATATTTTAGGGATGAGCTGAGATACTGTTCTATCTGTTACAAAATGAACTGGAGAGTGTTGGCATCTTTGATTTCTTGGAAGGTGGTAAACCAGGTGGAAATTACCTCAACTGCTCTGTTACCTTATTCAAAAGAATTGCCAGGGACTGCAGACATCTCCTATCTAAGCAGTAAAAATAGAGGCTAAGTTCAACAAGAGGAGGTTTGAGATAATCAGATCTTCTGTGTCAGATAGATGAGCAAGAAGATTGTGATTTCATGGGACCGTTTGAAGTTTTCCACTTTCTCTTACTTACTTTTTTAGTAAACCCCTTTATAGTGTAAATTTTAAACAGAAAAGAAAATGGGAAATATTCACATTCAAAGGTAAAACAATAACAAACACAAGCAAACAATGTCTCAAATATTTGTGGTTTTTTTAAGGCAACATCTTCCAAATTTTTTCTTTTGCGAGAAACAAGCAGCAGTAGTTTGATGAGCAGCAGTAGTCAAGTGTGGTTTCCTGTAAACTCAAAAATATCCCCAGTTCTCTTGAACCCTGACTTGCATCTTCATCCTTGCCGGTAGATTTCCATCACAGGCTGTTTTATAAGGTGATGGAGACATCTTATTCCTGCATTCTCTCCCATGCCTCTACATCTCACCCCACCTTGCAGGACTTCCAGCTCCTGTTTCTTTGCAGTAACTGGCCAGAGAAGGAGCTCATCCCAGCTGCAGCTGAGCCTGCACTATGTGTGTGTTGATTTTTAGGCCCTTTTATATGTATTCACAGATTGGCCAGATGGCAGGCCCAGCAGAACAGATCACTATCAAATTCATATTACAGTTTCTTCTAAGTGGTGGAAATTGGTGAGCAGCTTCAAAGTTATTGTGGAGGAAAAACAGATGGGCAGAGATATCGATATAGATGGCTCATCCTTACCAAGAAATGAGAAAAACACTGAACTAATTAGAAAAATGAAAGTTTTTTAAGCCTTGGTTTAAACCCATAAACCTATTCCTTACTGCCATAACCCAGTGGGTATTTCAAAGGCCCAAATGTGACCAAATATATGTTTTTGCATTCTATAGAAACAATAGGTCTCATAGGAGGGGCGCTGTGTCCTGCTGGAGTCTAAGTCCAGGAGGAATACAAGATCTTTTCCAGGGGAAGAAAAGAAGTCCCTAGGTCTTTCCACCTGGGGAATGTTGAAACTACCTGAGCACAAGTGTCTGACAAGAGGGGTGCTGAATAAGCAGCACCTCCAACTGCTCTGCCCCAAGGAACTGAATAGATTTGTGTCCTCACCTCCCCAGGGAGGCATCCAGCAGGGAAGAGGAGAGGCCATCCATTGTGCATGCTAGTGGTGGAGTCCAGGCAGGGAACAAGGGGAAAAGTTCAGTCTAAGCAGTCTGAGAACCTCTGAAACACAATTTTCCAAAGTGTCTGATGAACATGACCTTACTGAGAGCTTTGCAGGGACTGGGATACATTATTTGCCTTGATTCTTTGAGAATCCAAAGGAAATCTCTTCAAGAGGGTCGACTTTTTACAGAGAACACCTGACTGTATTGATGTGATCTTAAGCTGAAACCAGCCAAACCAGAAGTCCTAATTCCTACCCTGAATCAGAAATGAGCATGGCTGTGTTTCACTAAATTTCTGCCTTGGATCCCTATAGTCAGTCAGTGTGAGAAACATAACAGTCTTCCCAAGTTCCACCCTCAAGAGGACTGCCCAGAATGCAGTTGATAGCTTCAGTTCCTGCTCCATCAAGGCTGTAAGAATTCAGGGCTGTGTTCTTAAGCAGTTGCCAAGCACCCTTGGTACATTTCCTATAGTTAAGTCTTCCAATGGAACATGGTTTAGCCACATCTGGTAATGGTCAGGGCTAGGAACTGATGCCAACAGCATTTACGGTGCTGCAGAGCATCTACCATGCCAGTATTTACTGCAACTTGGTGTGGCTGGAAGAGAAACTATGGGAAAAAATTGCTACCACGAATGCTCCAGAGCAGGAGGTTCAGGTTCTGTAAGGAAGAAGATAATGTGGGATGGCTGCAGACCAAAATAGTAGAGGGAGTGAGGAAATGTGGCAGAAGAATGAGTGGCAGCAGTAGTTATCAGTCTCATCAGTTTTGGGTGAGTCCTTCAGGTCTGCTGCTGGCTGTGCTGACAGGCAGCAGATTCAGCATCCCCGGTGAGCTCACAGGAAGCACTGCTGCAGAAGCAGTACCTGAGGCCAAACTCTTGTCTGTCCCACCTCATGATGTGCATGAAGGGCCTTCCACCTGCAAGACTGGCTTTGCCTGTGTCTTCACCTGCTGCTCAGCAGTTCCCAGAGATCACAGAGAGATGACATTTCTTCTTTTTCCTCCTCATTTCCTTGCTGCATGTTGCCTGTGCCTGCTTCTCCTATAATAGTGATTTTGAAGCTGTTTTCCCTGAACATCTTGGAAGTTTGATTTCAAGATCAAAAATAAAAGAAGTCTGTCCTTGTGGTAGGGAGAAAAACATCAGTGGAAGCCTGTTGCATCCCCGCCACCCAGAATAGCAGATCTTCTGCAGGTTTGATGTAAAACAAAGCAGTGAGTGCAATCTCCAAGGTGGTGTGACCTTACTTCTGCAGCCAGGACATGGAAGCAATTGTAACAAACCAGGGATGAGCGGTGATGAGAGGCCATGCCAAGCTTGTTGAAGGATTTAGGATTTGAGGTTGCATCTGGGCATGTCAGATTCTTTTTCCTCTCCTGTGATGTCCCCGTCTTCACAACAGGAGATGATGTTATCACGTATTGCTATGTGTTCCTGTAGGGAGACATGTGCCATGCTTTATCCTGACATTAGAGTCTGTCTTTTGAGCATGGAAGGGGATGATGTCTTTGAGGTTGGAAGGGGATGTGCAAAACTAAGAGAGATTGTTCAGCTGAAGTCTACAGTGACACCAGCCAACAAGGGAATAAAAGAAAAAAGAGGTCCTGGAGATGTTTGAAGAGAAAGGCAGCAGGATTCAGGGAGAGACCAGACATGGGAGAGAGAAGAGGGAGCAGTCAGCAGTGCCCATGTGCCAGGAGGGTGGTGTAGTTGCACAGCAGCTCTCATCCAGGTAACAGCAGCTCTTGATTACCTTACAGGAGAAAGTCTTTGTCCTGGTGAATGAGTTACTACCAGTTAGCTAGATGAAGTATCTCTCTGATCCCTCCTGAAAATCTCTTTCATCTGCACCACAAAGGCCACGTTGTTTCTTCTCTCTGCTGAAAGCTGAAAGCACAAGCAGCAAATCCGTCAGACACACAGCCTGATCCTTGTGGCGGTTTCTCTGACGTAGATGAACCTCTGAAGTGAAGTGTGTGACATCAGGAAGATGTTTTAATCTGAATTACACTTGCCCATCTGAAGAACAGGTGCCATTATCCTCTCTTCATTATCTCCTGGCCTGGGCTGATGCCAGTATGAGTAAGAAGGGTTTGAGTCACAGGGATGGAGAAGTTAATTCCTTTCCTGGCCCAAATGCCCATCATGGGGATGAATGATGTGTAGATGAATGAGGAGAGAAACCTCCTCCTAAGAGAAATAGAGTGTCCCTCATGAATAATGTAGAGCATTGCTTTGAGATTCAAGACATCTAAGACTTGTTGCACAGTGAGTGCGAATGTGAATGAGGCTCAGCTGCTCTGCAGATACACTCTGGCCTGAGCACAACCTATAACTAACTCACCACTGCCACAGGTTTTATTTTTTAACACTGGCCGGGTACTTGGCCTGGTACCAATGCACATCTAGAGACAAACCTCTCTCAATCTCTGACAGAGCCCAACACAGAAAAACACTCAGAAAACCCATGCAGGCTCTATCTGTGCAGAGATGTCACACTGAGTGCCAGAAATAGATAAACACACGTACTGCACCACTGCGTAATTCCAGCAGACCCTGGCCAGTGTTAACCTCCATGTGTGGACCAGGCATGGACTTTGCCTAGGACAGTGCTGGTTATTCCAGGGGAAGCCATAATGGGCTGGGCTGATCATAAAGCGTGGACATGATGGGCTGCTGGTGGAATTCATCCTCAGAATCACAGAATTGTTAAAGTTGTAAAAGATGTTTAAGATCAAGTCCAATGGTCAACCCAGCACCAGTACCATGTTTACCATTAAACCATGTCCCCAGGTGCCAAATTCCCATGTTTTCTGTAGACTCGACTGCTTCCCTGGGCAATCTGTTCCAATGCTTTTCATTCCTTTTCATTGATTTTTTTTCCTTAATATCTAAGCTAAAGCTACCCTGGCTGAACTTAGCCCAGTTTAGTTTGCTAGAGTAGATACTGCCTTGCAGTGTTGGAGATGGCTACTATGTAGATGCAACACACTGAATATATTCAGGATTTTTCCCATAATGTTTTCTTTTTGTTATGGATTTACTTCTTCCAAGCAGTCTGTATCATTACAATAGCATGAATTTGTTTAAGACTCTTTTTGCTCTAGAAACAGTGTTATTTCAGGGAATTCATGTTGGAGGACATGACAGATGTTACAGACCTGTCTGTACCCTGCAACTGAGCGTGGTGCAGAAATCACTGATCTAGATCTAAGCAAGCTGCTCCACATGAGGCTGCAAAGTGTCAGAGGTACTTGCTTGGGGCCTGAATGCAACATGGCATTTTTGTGGATGAAAGGTCTATAAAGTCATGAGTGACACAAAGAAGGGGAATGGGGAACGATTGTTCCTCTTCTCTTCCAAAAAGGAGGAGATACCATTGCCATCAAATGATAACAATGAAAGGGAAGTAAAGGAGCAATGGCAATTTTTTTAGAGAGCACATGATTGTTCTATGAACCTTCTTGCCACAGGATGTTAGAGACATGGAAGGGACAATGCCCAAGCTCATGGAAGAGAAATCCATTTTGTGTTACTAAACCCAGCAAAAACTGGCTTAAGAAATCCCTGAGCACCAAATAATGAAGCTGGGTACATGAATTCTTGGGGGAAAACTCACATGCAATTATAGCATTCCTATGCTGCTCTTCCTCAGCCATCTGCTTGTGGTCGCTGTTGGATTCAGGGTAGCTGTGCATAGAGTTCCTCTGCATGTTCTGGTTGTGGGCTGGTACACCAGGACAATGTCTCTTTAAAATCCATAGAAAAATACTGGGGTTGTCCCCAGCTGGACCTCACAGAGATTGTAATGAGTAGTTTCTCTCTGTGTCTCATCTGAAAGGCACCATAGAAAAATTAGTATTGAAGAAGCTCTAAGAGGTTTTTCTTCAGACCTTTACAACTACACTCTGGCAAAGAAGAAAATAAAATTCCTTTTTTCTTCTAGAATTCCATGTAGGTGCACATGTTCTTTGAGACTTTTTCATCAGGGAATGGACAAGGCCTGGAAAAAACAAAGGCAGGGAAGATCCAAACATAGTACTGATTTGGAGCTACCCCTTACAGTGTGATTATTTTCTTCTCTTGCCTACACCTTCCTGCAGTTCTGCTTGGTGTCTGTGGCCCAGCTGCTCCATGACTGGGAGGAGATGGGTTTTGTGGTGTATTGGTGCTTCACGGTCCAGAACTGGAGTGACACTGAAACGTGACATTTCTTTGTGCCAAGCTATTCTTCTTGGTGGCAGCCCAGATGAGCTCTGTCTCGAAAGCTGGGAGGGGTTTTGAAAGTGAGGGAGAGTACTAATGACATTGCTTCCAATCAGAGTGAGAGTTATTTAGACTTTCCTTGATCATTCAAATGAAATCTCATTAAACACCTGACAAAGCTGCCTGCTGTGGTCACGTTGCTGCACTGTGGTACCCCAGCAAACCAGTTACTATACTAGACTAGGATGGGCAGTTTGTTCAGGTGTGGTCCAGTGTAAAGCTCCATCTATACCTTTCTTACTCTTACCTCAGCTCTGTGGCTTGTTAAGGCATGCATTTCCTGTACCCAGTACTAAGGTCTTCTGTTTGACCTTTGTTCTTCACCACAGAAGCCCTGATGTCATCATTAACATTTCTGTTTTTCTTTAAGCCTTGTGTTTCTTAATGATGACACAAAGTCATGTCTTCGTACTCTGCTAAGGGCAGTGACATTCGTGTAGAGGAGATCAGGAACAATTTTGGTAGCTGGAATCTGCTACCAAGGCAGCAACTGCTTCTGCTTCTGCCTTTACTTGATGCAAGTAAAGCCCAACTAGCTGGAGACTGACTCTGTGCCCTGTGTCCTTTTCCAGCATTATTGCTCCTTTGTGCCCCTCTTCCTCTGGCAGTTATTCACCTTCCCCTTTTTCTTAGAGGCAGTCTCTGATGTTAAGAAGACAACGACTTGTTTTAGATTTGAAGAATACTGAATTTCAGAGAACATGCACTGCTGCAGTTTGCTTTCCATGTATTATTCTGTACAGTGCTGGGTAGGTTCTGCAATGCTTAAGTAATGGAGAGTTAGGTCTGTCTTTGGTGTATTTTCATACCCTTCATTTCAGAGTGTTTGAGGCAATGGCAATTCCTTAAAGCCATGTTGTATAGGATAAATATGTGACTCTAATCCTCTATACATTAATCTATTTGTAGAGTCTTATTTCAGCTTCATGAATAATGTCCTTTCTTTACCCCAGATTCATGGTGAAAATGCAGTAAGAAATGTTTATCTGATATTGGGGAATGTGAGTATGACTTGGGGCGGAATAGAAGTCAGAATTTCTGGATTTTCTGTCTCCATATGTGAATTGGAGGGAAACTAAAGCCTGCTGGTGTCTGTGCTTCCCTATCTGTAAAACAGGGATATGGATATATTTGTATCTCATAGGATAAATAATTACAAAGTCTGTGACAAATCTTAGAAATTAAACTGTGAGATAACATGCAAACACATAATATTAATGTTTTATTATGTCCCTAAACTGTTTCTTGAGGATATATTTAATGAGAAGGATTTAGCGAGAGCAAAAGAAACTTTTTTTCACCCCAAATATTTTTTTAGAACCCAAAGTAAAAGTTGTTTCCACCAACTGCCATCTCTGCAACCATCTGGAAAATCACATTTTTGGAAGCTTTCCTTCTCTTTATCATCTGTAACTAAAGCTATAAAATAGGAAGACGTCCCTGGTTTAATTAACACCCCTATAGTTCAAAAGCTGATCTTAGTAATGAGAGGCAATTATAGCCTTTATTGAGGGATCATCAGGTGGAACTAACCCAGCATCAATCTGGTGAAGACACTTCCCTTTCCAGGTAATTTGGAAACTGCTTTTTATGATGAACAGACTACCTGGCTCAATACAACAGGTGAATCTCTTTGCAAAAGAACCTCCTATTTTGAGTTTTGTGCTTCTTTTGTAAAGTGGTTTTTACAACCTATCCATCAACAAATACCAAGTGACCTAAGAATAAATCTTTTGCTTTTTGAAGGGGATTCTTGCTGATTTTCTTGTTTTATTTTCCTTGTCTACTCTTGCTTTACATTTTGAAGGCTGCCTGGTGTTCTTATTTTAGTTCAAGTGAAAGTGCAGACATTGAGATGCAGCCCCATCCTGAGAGGAAGGTCGAATTCTGGGTTCTGCACCTCAGCACTGGTGTAGCAGAGCTACAGAAGGTCCAGAGAAGGACACTGAAATGATCAAGGAAAAGTGACTTCTGCTATATGAGTTAAAAAGGTTGTGGCTTCAGTTTAGACAGGAAAAAGCTGAGAGCAGAGATAAAGCTGAGTTTAACTAAGGTGTTCTAGCTGAAACAAGGAGATATCCATGAAATTAAAATATACCTTTTTTACATAACAGATAGTGAACTTCTGGAATTTGTTGCCACAGGAGATTGAGGAGGTGTGCAGTATCAACAGTTTAGAAAAATAATTAGACAAATTAAGAGCAGCAGGTCTATGACCTGAGTCTAAAGATAATGGGCAGGGCTCCTCAGTGGTCCTGCCTCAGTGGTATCTCATGTCAGGTCTGTCCTCCAGCTTCAGATCTGTATGAGTGCGGGTCTGCTGAATGCCCTGTGTTTTATCTGCCAGCCACCTATGGGTATCCTGATATCTCAGGGGTCTCGTATAAAGCTAGATGATTCTTTCTGGCCGACTGATTTAAACCCTCAATATCTCCAATGCGGGCACCTCCACTGGAGACAGTCACTCAAGGTGACTATCATGATTAGGATATCTTCATTTGGCTGTTTACAGGTAGCTGTCTGCCAGTGCTGTGGGTGCCTAAATTCTTCTGCAGTCAACAGATGTCTAGTCAGTCTAATGGGGACCTAATGAACATGATCAATGAACAGTCAAAATTGTCATTTCATCTTGCCAGACTTGGGATGGTCAGTGAAATAACTCACTACTGCCTGTTTTCATAGATTTTTTATTGACTATAACAGGAGTTTGGACACATAGAACACATGCAGATACATAAATGTAGGTATATCAATCTTGAACAGAGTTCTGTCCCAAGATTTCTATTATAATGATTGTAGAGAAATAGCTGTCTCCTGAGAATAACTCACTGACCTGTTTTAGACATCTCTGCCATCTCACGACAGGAACTGCCCTTGTGAAGTACATAGTTGTACTCACTGACTGTAAAGGGGCTTTAGATAGTGGTACCCACATGGTGAATGGACAGAAAGGCCACGTGTGTCCCAGCCATCTCATTTTGGAGACTTTGCTACAGTCTCTTAAAATCTCAGCTGTAAGAAATGTAGATTTTTAAAGCAATGTGATCTGAATAGGTATAATTATAAAATCAAAACAGCCCCTTGCTTATGGTTTGATTTAGAATAAAGGCTTAGCCATGATTTTACTGTCTAAAGACTATGCTATGGAATGTGGTACATCATCTATTCTTGGATTAGTTTAACATCCTGATGAAATTGCCTTTGCCATACTAACTGTCAAAGCTGTAAAACTATGGCACAAGCTGGTAAGTTGTGTTCAGTAAGTAAGTTCAGTAAGTAAAGGTAGAATGGGAATTAAATCCCTAAATTCCTATGGTGTTCCAGAAATGAGTCACTTTCATTATGTGCCTAGGAGAAAGGCTTATTCAGTATGGGAGAGTTTGAAAAGGAGTTTCTTTGGCTGGTGGGCCTGTGGATGTTGTTAACTCCATGCTGTCAGCAGACACAACATTTGAATGCCATCACAATACTCTGGTTTTGGGACAGAGCAACACTAACTACTCTCAAAAACACTGGGAAAGTCCATCTATTTCCAAAGTTTCCACTTTTGCCTGTGACACTGAACAGACATGAAATTTAATCAATGCGATATAACCTTGTTTAGGAGACTCAACATTGTTGAGGTATAACATTGAGGTAGAATGCGTTGCTCATTCTTTCACCTTTCCCACAAATGCGTGAATGTTGTTGTTCTGTGCCTTGTTTACTTCAGACACAGGGTGTGGGTGAGGAGCTATGGGGAGATGGTGTGACTGCAGCGTCCCTTCAGCTCTGGATCTGTCTGTGGCGTCAGAGCAATTTGCGTGGCTTGCGTGATGGGGGAACCGTGGCCATCACCTGTTGCCTTGGTTATTGTGTCATCTAGTGACAATCACCTGCCCTGCTGACTGTGGTGTGTTTCCATCCCCCCTCCCAGGTTACGGACATGCTGCCCCAGGGACGGATGCGGGGAAGGCCTTCTGCATGTTCTACGCAGTCCTGGGGATCCCACTGACACTCGTCATGTTCCAGAGCCTGGGCGAGCGCATGAACACCTTCGTCAAGTACCTCTTGAAACGCATCAAAAAGTGCTGCGGCATGAGGAGCACCGAGGTCTCCATGGAAAACATGGTCACTGTGGGTTTCTTCTCCTGCATGGGGACACTCTGCATTGGAGCAGCAGCCTTTTCCCAGTACGAGGAATGGAGCTTTTTCCATGCTTACTATTACTGCTTTATAACATTGACTACGATAGGGTTTGGAGACTATGTGGCCCTGCAGACCAAAGGGGCCCTTCAAAAGAAGCCTCTCTATGTGGCTTTTAGCTTTATGTACATTCTAGTGGGGTTGACAGTCATTGGGGCATTTCTAAATCTGGTTGTTCTCAGGTTCTTGACCATGAACAGTGAGGATGAGAGGAGGGATGCCGAGGAACGGGCGTCCCTGGCAGGGAACCGCAACAGCATGATTATCCACATCCAAGAGGACTCCCAGCATGGCCGGCCACGGTACAAGGCCGAAGTAACAGACCTTCAGTCAGTTTGTTCCTGCATGTGTTACAGGTCCCACGAGTACACCAGCCGGGTGGTGTCCCACCAAAATTCGTTCAGCTCAAAGCTGAACCCCCAGTACTTTCACTCCATCTCTTACAAGATAGAGGAGATCTCGCCAAGCACATTAAAAAACAGCCTTTTCCCATCTCCTGTCAGCTCCATCTCACCTGGGTTGCACAGCTTTACAGATAACCACAGGCTGATGAAACGGCGAAAGTCCATTTAAAGGGATTTGTCTTATTTTGCTTTCCTTGTTTTTCCCAGTTCTTTGTTGTTTTGGGTTTTTTGTTCCTTGAGTGAGACGGAGCGAGGCCAAAGGGAGTAGAGCAAGCCAGTCCTCCTCTGAGACTCAGCTCTTGAGCATGAAGCATGGATTATTACTGTTCCAGCAAAGTATGCCTTACATTACCCCCTTGGTGGATGTCAGAGGATTCAAGGTGACGTGAAGTGGGTACCAAATCCAAAGTTGCACACACAGCTGGGAGCCTTCATGTGCCGCTGGCACTCCTGACCTAACAAACTTTTTTCCTCACGAGCAGGTTGCAGTGTGTGTGCGTGTGCCTGTGTGAGTGCTGGGTGCGTGTGCGTGTGCGTGCGCGTGCAATTCCACAACCAGTGCCATGTGACAAAAATTAAAGCATCAGGAATTATTTTTTTCTTTTGCCCTTGAAGCAATTGTGTTCCAGCCTGCTTTTTTAGATTGCTTCCAAAAGGAACGGGGAGGGTGGGAGGGGAGCCAATTTTTTTTGTTGTTTTTTTTTTTTTTTTGCCAAGAGAAGCATGCGCCATAAGCAGTCAATATACCAGGTGTATCATGGTAAATTTTTTAATGCTAGATTTTAGATTGTATTAACATTAAAAAAAAAAGGCAGGAGAAGGATCATTTTAGCTTGCCAGTTCAAAATTAAAAAAAAAAAAATAAAGCATGCACTTTGTAAAACTGGTATGCATAACAAAAACACAAGAAAAACTAGCAACGGAACTAATAATCAAAAGCAAATAACCATATTAATTTAAATATATTTAATTTTATAATTTTCAACTGTTCCAACAATTTGCAAGGAGAATTCCTAGGATAAATTGGAAAAATTGTTGGAACAGGAAAGTGTATTTTGTTATTTTAATTTTATTTCTAAATTATTATTATTATTATTATTATTATTATTATTATTATTATTATTATTATGTGCAGCAATTACCTGCATGAATAGGATTTATATTTTTTGGAATGCTTGGTTAAGATGGGTATAAATAGGAGGATGTATATTTTTTTCTTATATAATAGTGACAGGGCATTCCTCGTTTTAAATAAAAAATACAGATGATTGTCTCTAAATGCTTTTGATTTGTAAATAATGGAAAGCCTTTGTTGGTCTCAGGAAGAATTCAAGGGACAGTATCTTGTGTTTGGCTCACTGGGAACTTGTGAGATTAGATGTGATATTGCTTTTTTTGCTAGGCAAACGCAAAATGCATTTAGCAGTAACAGGCAAAAATCGTTTTACTCCAGTGTTTGAAGGGTAACAGCAGGAGCAGTTGTGTTGGCAAGTTGTAGTGGAGGATGTTGAGACCATGTCATAAAGTTGTTCCTTGGACATTGTCCATCTCTCAGTTGTTCATCTGGACCAAACAGACTTTACAGAACTTAATTAGAGGCCTAATCCAGCTCCCTTTTAAGAGAATAGGAATTTCCAGTGATTACATGGGATTTAGTGCTTTTGGAGATTTATCTTTGATTTTACAAGGGTAGGACTGGGAGTTTTATGAGCCTGCACCTCTGTCTCTGATTTAATTCTATCTTTTAAATCACTTTCTGTGTTAATTTGCCATACAAAACCCATTTCTTTTTGGCACTAATCACCTCCTGCTGATTCTACCATTTTGTGCTCTCAGTGTAAAAGCAATAATCCTTTTTTTACTCTTAAAACTAGATGGTGTGTGCCCAGCTCTGAGCTCTGTGTGCTGATGGATGTTGATACCTTCTCAAAGAGACATTTATAAAGAGCATTAATAGGAAGAAATAAGGAGTGTCATTCCTCCTTTGTTTTCTTCTCCTTGGCTTTACATGATTAACTATCAAATATGCTCATGTTCTCCACATCTGTCTTTCAATAAGTAAATGACAAGCAAGTTATCCATGACTTTGACTCCGTTATGCAGCTTCCTTTGGGTGTAGAAATTGCTGTGGCATGAAATCCTCCATTAAGATTGGTGAAGAACTAACAGGATTCTTAACGAGGATGGATGAGGATGGACTTTTTCAGAGTAATGTGTGGGGCAAGCTGGGTGCATCAGCGCTGTGCTGCCAGTACCATGTCCTAGGGCAAATGCTGATGGCAGAAGGATCAAAGCAAGAATACCTAAAAAAGCAGTTTCAGGATGTGTTAAACCACCTCAGTGTTTGACACCTCGAAGCTGCTTCCCCCGACAGCCAATAGGGTTCACAGTGCTCTCCAAATTCACTTTTTTCATCTTTGTTTGTTATCCCAGAAGTGAAAAAAAAAAAAGTATGTCTCTTTTCCTGCTATGGAGATAAGAATTATGCCTGGAATATGCACCTCTATATCATGTACAGCTGCTGGGTGTATTTGACACTGCAGAGAAGCAGGAAAACTTTGGAGTTTTAGAGTTGAATTCTGTGCCTGGCAAAGGAGAATTTTGGTAACAGGACATTTAGAAAAATCTTTAAAAAGAAAAAAAGCAGTTGTGTCTTATAAAACATTGCATAGATTTTTTTTCTTTTCCTTTAAGAAAGGAAGAAAATATTATTTCTGCTGCATATAAAAATCATCTTTAAATGTCCTATAAAACATGTTGAACTGGAGAGGTTGAAAACTTAACATACTCTAGCTGATTTGTTACTAAATTTTCCCTCTGGAACCATAAATGAAAAGTCAATTTTAATACACAGGGTGTTTAACCAAGGGAGAAACTTACCTCAGCATATCATGGGTTATCTGCCACTTAGAATCTTTGCATTTAAACTTAATGGCTTTATAATAGCTCTGCTTTAGCTTAGTTGAAGTTTGTAGATGTAGTTCAAGAAATCTGTGTATGTTGATATGAAGGGGCCAGAGTAGATGTCCGTAAAAATACTTTTAAATTTAAAAGCTATAATGAGTGTGTATGTTTGAAAATGTTTTGTCTGAATGTATCTGCATTCATTGTGATTTTCAAATAAGGTTATTTGTTTTAGTTTCTGGCTGAAGAGCCTACAATTCTGTCCAACCTATATTTTTGCCACACATGGGATTTTGAAATAGCAGGATGTTTCTTTTGCAAGGAAACTCTTGCAGGACTTTGCTTTGTGAGCAGCCAGACACAAGAATCCTCACATGTGCACATCAGAACAAGAGCCAAATCTGCCTTTCTCTTTAGTTGTTTTTATGGTTCTTGACTGATGTGTGAATAATGGCTTGAGCTGTCTGGAACTGGAACAGACTGAATCGTGAAAGGGATGCTTTTGTCCAAGGTTAATCCCAGCTTTTCAGTTAAACATGAAAAACCAATCAGTGAAAGGTGAGCTGACTTTTGTCGGTTCTGTCTCTGACTTCTTATTGCCCTACATGATTTCTTCTCACAACACTGCTTTTCACAGAATATTTTGGCTAGTACATCATTTGGTTTATTCCACTTAAGATATTATCTCTTTCAGAACAATTTCTCTTGCTCACTACTCGCTCTTTTGAAATTCAGCTATGAGCAGGTAGTAGTGGTACTGCTTATGACTAGACATCCTAATGTCTGCTATCACTTTGTAATGCATTCTTATTCCCCAGAGTCTCATTTCCCCTACCATTCCCTATTATTAAGCATTAGAAATAATAATAATAAATCAGATTAGTCTATTTATGTCACACTAATGTGCTCTTCATCAAAACAACACAAATTTAGCTCCCTGCTGTCGACTTTGATTATATAACAACCCTATTATGCTATAATATTTCATATTATCATCAAAGGGAAAAATCAGTTTGATCAGTGAAGCACCAAAATAGCTTTGACTGCACGTGCTGTGATATGGAAACAAGAGGAACTTAATAGAACAATGCAGGCACAAATCTTCACTTGGTCTTCATTACTGTGTAAGGAATATCCTGACAGATCTAACAGGCACTGCTTTGCCAGAACTTTGTACATGCACCTGCTTTACAGGGATCTTGTAGTGGGGCAGCCCCAGAAGGGGTGTTTGGATGTTCCTGGAAGAGTTCAAAATAGCTTATTGGTTGTTAGTGAATGGAGAAGATGTGCAGTGACCTCCAGCAATAAACTTCTGTTTGAACTCTCTGTAACAGCTCATTAGGTGGAAATAGACATTATTAAGAAAAGAAAAGAAAAGAAAAGAAAAGAAAGAAAAGAAAAGAAAAGAAAAGAAAAGAAAAGAAAAGAAAAGAAAAGAAAAGAAAAGAAAAGGGAAAAAAAAAATAAAAGGAAAAAGAAAAGAAAAGAAAAGAAAAGAAAAGAAAAGAAAAGAAAAGAAAAGAAAAGAAAAGAAAAGAAAAGAAAAGAAAAGAAAAGAAAAGAAAAGAAAAGAAAAAGAAAAGAAAAGAAAAGAAAAGAAAAAGAAGAAAAGAAAAACAAGAAAAAGAAAAGAGTGAAGTGACCACGTTAATCTACTGTATTGTACATTTTCTCATTAGTTCCCTAGTGCTTTGATCAATGAAATGCCAGGGCAGTAATCAAGATTATTGTGAATCTGACCTAAGCAAGGAAATTCCTTGTTTTCTCTGACAGATTTGGAAGTTTTTGTTAAGGAAAAAATAAAGCTTGATTTGTTGTTAAAAGCTTAAAAAGAAGCAGTCAGTAGAACCAAGATGGAGCATGAAAATGTTCCAAAACCTTTTCATGTGTGCAGACCAGAAGGCAGGGGTTTGGGTAGAATTAGCTTTCAGCTGAAGTTTATGTCCTCATTTAGCTTTATGTAATATTCCTGTTAATATTAAGATCTAATTAAGACAGTAATTTAAAATCTTTATGAGGAAGCTGGATGAGAGAGATGTGTTGGAGTGTGTCCATTACACTAATGTTATGGACTTTTTCATGCATATTTCAACAAGACACTATTACTGACTGGAATATTGCACAAATTACCATGAGAATCACACCACTGCTACTTTCATCAGCCAGAGATGTGTAACACTCACAGAACTGAAAAAGAAAATAATGCCTTTCTGACCAGCCTGCTGTCATCTGACTTTTTATATAAAACTTTATTTTGGGAACTTCAGCAAGATAAATTGTAGAAAAAGGATTGGCTATCATAACAATTCAACAAAATTGAAGCAAATGGAATAATGACATTGGACACAGAGAAATTTATTATGGATGGAAGGTGCCCTGGGACTCTTATGCCAGTTAGTCTGAGCTCAGAGGCTGAATTAAAACCATGAAAAGCTGATGAAATCCTTTGCCAAAATGCAGTTTTCAGTTATTTAAGATGCATGTTATGAATATGGCAAAGCAACTTTCACTCCCAAAAAAGTAGTAGGAAGGCAAAAAGAAAGTTGGGAAAACAAGAAATTGTTCTCAGAAGCAGGAGTAGTTCTGTTATTTCCAGTTGAAATGGCTGTGAGGTGATGCTGAAGGACTGTTGAGCTTTCATCTGTGTAGAATCAGTCTGGGAGACTGACTGTCCTCTGCTCAGTCGAGGCCTACGCCAGTGTTCCTCTGATAACTGCTGATGGGGAGATTCATGGAGTTCCTGTCTCTCCAGTCAGGTTTTTGCTGCTGTCTCCATTTAAACCAAGATTTTATTCAGCCAGCCCATCCTAAGCAGTGCTGGTCTCAATATAACCAATGTTATATTAGTGATGCTATTTCCTCCTCCTGGTGCTCCCAAGTACAAGAGAACATGAGCAAATTCTCTCCTCCTCTAAAGCCTGGGTAGGCAGGGCCTTCCTCTAAAGCCAACTGATTTGGGTGCCATGCAATGAGTCCTGATTTACATCCTTTTCCTGATACTGGAATGTGAACCCTTTTTCTGTTTATTGCTAGATACTCATCAGTGCCTCCAACTACTGCTCACCATGAACAATCTTTCCTAAACCAAAGGGAAAGCAGTCAACCTGTATATTTTATGCAGCTGTATTTTGCTTTATGGAATCCAGTCAATTCAAAACTGCCTGCTAATTTTAGGCTGGAAATACTATCCCTGGAGCCTTCAGCTTTCATTTGTCTCTCCTTCCATGAATATTGTAATTAATAAGTATCCCAAAGCCCTCCTTCACCTTGCTTTCTGACAGGGTAAGGAGTGCTGCCATGTATTAACACCCACAACAGATTGGGGAAAAAAAAGGGAGGGGTAGCAGGGGAAAGATTAATGCTGCAATTTTATTGATAATTAATATTCACAGTTCCAAGCTGCGTTGTCTTTTAGTTCACTTTGAGAAATGCAGAGCAAATAGGATGATAACATTTATCATAGCTGGCAAATTCACAAGTGGAGCTGGCAAATATAATAATTGAAACTATGCTCCATAATGCATCTTCCTCATGCATGAGTTCTGATACCACCATCCTGGCTTTGATTCATTGTTTATCTGGCCTGTGGAACAGCTTGCAGTAATTGCCGTATCCAGAGCACTACACTTGAGGCTAGAAGAGAGATCCATTTCACAGACAGCCACCCTCTGGCTTTCTTTACACCCTCTCCCCCCTTTCCCACTCAGACATTAACTCATTAGCTTGCCATTTCATGGACGTATGTTCAGGCCCAAGATCACCACATTCTGTGCTCTGCCTCCTCATCTATTAATGAAAAGCGTTATGCTACACAACTACACCCTGGAGAAGGAAATGTTCCTCTCTAATTACGACTGACAAAAGAAATCTACAGATTGATTAAAAGCAATATGTAGGGAATTAAGCAGAAACACAACGTGGATAACCTTGAATGGGTGAGATCCATTTCTACCCTGGCTGGGATGCAATGCATTAGCCTACGAGGAGAACTTTGGAGTGTGTTTGTTTGGGAGAAGGCCCTCAGGAGAATGGCCAGCACAAATTATATGAGCAGGTAAAGAGCCACAGTGGGTTGGCTCATTGTCTCTAGGTCATTGGTGAATTTCATGGCATAGTTTCAGATTAAGAAAGAGCCATGGCCTTCTGGCTTTTGTTCGTTTTCCAGTCGTCTGCAGGCATCCTCCCACGCAGAAGTGGCAGGCGGTGTGGGAAGGATGGACCAGGGCTGGTTCATAGTGGAGTGGATTGTTGTGGTGAGACCACCTTACCAACACCAGTGTCAAAGGAAAAGTAGGGAAAACTGTGCCTCCTAGAGCACCTTCCCTCTCCTATTTCATGGAAGAGATCAGTTACACCAACCCTCCTGCTGCCTGCAGCAAATCCAAAAGACCTGAATTGTGGTATCCCTGTCTGTCTTTGATAGCACCTCCCCAGAGCCATAGGAATATGTGGGAAATTCTAACCTTCTCTAGCTGAGTTCAGGAGGTCACAATATAGCAAAGAAACCTCTTTGTATTGACTGCACTTGGACAGTTTCTACATGTCAAAATGTCATCAAAACTGACCTTTAGAGAAGTAACATTTATTCATTATCGCTGCCTCTCCCTGCAGAGGGGGTATGAAGCTCCTTAATCATAATTATTGTTCAGAGGATAATTAATCTGATAGAAGTATTTAATTAGATTATCTGAAGTAGACTGTGTAAGTGATTTTGGTCTCCCAGATCTGAAACTGCAACTCTACAAAATGATTTCCAAACGGCCTATTTGATAATATCACTTCTGACATGGGGGTCATGCCTCAGCTGCCCTACTGACAGGTATCATCTTGGCATCTTGACTGGAGCTGGTGTTGGAAGAATCTGGGGAAGGGATTTTAGCTCAGCACCAATGCAGTGAGACTCTTAATTCCCACTGAATTCAGGGCTGAAATCCCAACTTGCACACTGGGCAAGAGCTCAGGGCTGGTTTCTCCTTAAGGTTTCTCCTTAGAAACCAAGACATGGAACTTGTGTGGCAGTGCCTTCAGATAGGTCTACAGCTGTTTCTTTTAATGCTTCCTGTGAAGTATCCACCACCTTTATCTCACCTCTCTGATTTGAAGCACTTCTCAGAACCCCTTCTGAATGGTGAAGTGGGTGAAGTTTCTTCTTCAGCATGCAGCAGTGGCACATACCATTGTCTTCATTATGTCAGTCATCCCAATGGTTCTGGGCGCCAGGTCACAGCAATTCATTCTGGTTGTGACCACTAAAACTTTTCCAAATTCTTCCAATTTCTCTAGCAGCTGCTGTCTTCCTAAAAGGTTGGCCAAGTGGGGCAAAAGATATGTATGTGAGATCCTTCTAGCAAGGCAATTAGTTGGGTTTTTTATCTTCACTGTACAGTCCTTTCAAGTTCTTCAGCATTGAAGCTCCAGCTGCTCTGTGGTGCCTGATATTTCCATGCAAGTTCTCTTTTCTTTGAAGAATGCATTACTGCCATGTATGTTTACCAGAAAATATCCTTTCTAGCCTATCTTCTCAATGCCCAACCTGGAGAGGCACTGCAGTCAGAGGCAGCAGTGGGAAATTCCTCTTGATTGTTGATATTGTGCTCTTTTTATTCTCTTGGGAAGAGCAAAATCCTGTGTGGTCACCATTGACCAACACAACTGGTTTGCTCAACACAACTTAATGATCTTCTCATGGCAATTTACCTCCTTTTCAACTGTTCAACAGCATTTACACTGTGGCAGATAGTTTCTGTATAAATTCTTAGTGCGGGAATATTATTCAGCTGATTGGAGGACAAGAGAGGGATCCCAGTGTCCACGTCGTAAGAGGTTTAAGACATTTAATCTAGAAGTTGGGTTTATTAAGTAATTTCTTGGTTACCACTCTGAACACTGCTTTTTAGGACTTTGACAAATTTGGCTAATGCACACAAAGTTCATTTGGGTGTAAGTACTGTTGGGTTGACCTTGTCTGAAAAAAAAAAAAAAAAGCTAATATATGCTTCAGAAATAATCCTATCTACTACAAACCTTTGACAATTAAGAAATAAGCAGAAATTATGAGGCAATGGCTCTTTCTTTAGAATACAAACCTAATCTGTCTTTCTTTTACAGAATGTACATTGCCTATAATACAACCAATAATCCATCTGTTCTTTTTTTCTTTTTTTTTTTTTTTTGGCAAGGTCAGGAGTGAACTGTGGAAGAAAAAAAATGCTTTATTTTTCCTCTTCCCTTGACTTGTTAAGATTTGTGTGGTTGTTTGTTGCCATTAAGGAGTATCAAGTAAAACTTCTGATCCTAGTGACATGATGGCAAAGGAAATGAATTGGAGCTGGATAGGTCAATGGGGAAAGGGAGGGGGGCTTAACAGTTGTTTCCAGTAGGCCAAAAGAATGTGGATACTGTCTCTTCAAGGTGCAATTTCTTACTTCAACTGTTCATCTATGAGAAACAGGGATAAAAGTGTTCAATTTGGGACCTAAGGAGTTTATATGGAAATTCTTGGATTTCTTCCAAACACACATACATGTTGAAATTAAATTGTGAATCCTACTTTGGAGACTGAGCCTTCCTGCTCAGACAGAAGCGTGCGTGTATGCGTGTGTTTGTGAGTGTGTGTTGATGCTGTGTCTCTTTTGGATCTCTTGACACTTTTTGGTGCATTTTTGTACTTCTTTGAATGTGCATATGCGGACTTACCGACAGTGTATTGACGGCATTCTAAAGGCCCTCAACAGCCTGAGATAGAGCAAAAATCTAAATTTCTATCCTGGTTGATACATTTTCTGTGCAGCACACAGAGCATTAGGGGCATGGTCATCTAGAAAGAGGAGCTGCTTGGCTGTGGAGACTGCACTTGGAATTTACCTCCTGGAAGCTGTTTTCTCTGCTCATTTCAGACCTCTAAACTTCACCATAGTTGTTGAGCTGGTCCTAGCAAATGAGAGCGATCAGGTCATAAGGCATCGAGATGTGATTTGTCAAACTAGTGATAACTTGATTACAAAGAACCAAATTAAAGACTCTTTTGTGTTTTCATTTCTTTTCCTGGCCTTCTCCGTCATGGGAGAGGATGCCTTCACACATGGCCTTAGAATGCCGTACTGGAGTCAGAATGCAACAACAGTCAAATGAAAATAAGATGTATTGCAGCTTACTTAAAGAATGAAAACTGTATCACACAAATGTTTACAAGTCCAAGTAGACAGCGAACCCCTGTACAATATGTAATTTATGCAAGGGATTGCATCTTTTTTTTGTAATGAATGCACTACGCAACCCTGTATATATTTTACAATGTCTTTACAGAGAAAAAAAAAAAGAATCATTTACTGTAGTGTTGTAAAATAATGCACTTTTCTAATTTTTTCATTAAAAATCCTATGGCACGTTTTCAAATGTATATTGTTTCTTTTATATTGAATGTGGAAATGTTAACTTCCTGTAAAATTGCACTACAGAAGTAAAATCCACTGATGGAACTTATTTTGTTAAAGAAAAGTCCCTTGACAAACAACAGATGTTTATGATTATACAGTATGTATGTGTGTGCATATATGTGTATATAGTGTATATGTAATGTATGTATATGCACACACACACATACATCCAGTGATATATGTATATATAAAATGATATAGGTCCAGATTTATATATGACTGTATTAATATAATATCTATAGATTGATAGATATATAGATATGTATATATATTCATACATACACACAAGAATCACAATGTACAAACCCAGAAAGGATTACTCATTAAATTTAAGGGGGTTGGGGGGCAGAAAGATGTCATATACAGAAGATATTTTGCATTGCAATAAAAGCTTTTTTGACAAAAGTACGTGCAGAGTGAAGTATGAACCTTCATCAAATACCCAATGATGCTGTTGCCATATGACTGCAGTTCAGAATAAGCAAAAATAAACGGCTTAGAGGAGGCATAAGGGCAGAGTCAGTGCAAGGTGGGCTGGAGTCAGCTGTTGAGACTCCCCCCATCTTAACTTTGTGGAGCTAAAAGGCAGGATTTTAGGACATCAAACTGAAAAGTGTGACTTCTCCTGACTTGAGGAGATCAGTGTTCCACTCACGAAACCATTAATCCTGTGCTGCCTAATAAAGGAGGGGAAGTGGGTCTCAGTGATAATTTTAGCTGGCAGATATTGCCTTGAGGCACAGGCATGACTCCTTGTTTGGGATGGAGCATTGGACAGCTCGTGCTGTTGTTGCCATCCAGGTAAGTCACAAGGGAAGCAAGGGACAGGCCCTCACTTTGTCCTAATGATGTGATTTTGTTGTGAACAAATGTTTTAAGATCACTTAAAAAATCACCATCAAAGCTATCAGTAAAGACAGGATTGATATAAAATGACAACACGACAAAGTTCATTGGCAAGACTCACTCTGCCACTTCCTAGATGGTTAAGGTACACCAAGGGAAAGCAAACAAAAAAACAGAGTTAATCAATCCAAACCAAAATAAACCCAAAACTATCCTTGTGGAGGTGGGGTGGGGGTGACACAAAAGGATAGAAAGGGTAAGGGTAAAAAGGAATATGCCTGAAGGCCCAACAGCACCTAACAGTATTTAAGCTTAACAATACTTAAACGAAACTTAACAGCACCTTAACACCTTAAGTTAAACAAGTCAGCAAAGGATTCACATAGGATTTACTGTGCCACAACAGTAACTTACCTACAGGCCTCACCTACAAATCCAAAGTGTCGAAGAATCCAGGAGAGCAGCATTTCTCTCACATTTGCTATGGCACATGCACACTTGCATGCAAACGGACATGAAGAGCCTATACAAGGTACCTGAGAAAAATTCCCCTTGAAGGGAGTGAAATCCTCACTTCAGATGCCTTTGTATGTTCTCAGCAGGTGAATGGTTGAGGAATTGGGGTATCAGGCCAGGATCTGTCATTGTTCTGTAATCCCCCAAGTGCAGCAAACTTGAGAGGTCTCTGTTTCAGAGAGGTGTCCACTCAAAGGGAGGTGCTGGTCACAGCCCTCTGTGAGCCAGGAGAGCTCAGAGGGTCTCACTTTGGGCTGCTGTTTTATTGGGCCACAAGAAAGTCTTGGCCTTTGGTCATAACAACGTTTCATCCTGGCAGTAATTCAGATCGGTGGCTTTCTTTGAAAGTCTGAGAAAAAAGATATCATCCCACTTAGGCAAAGAAACTTTTCCAGGGCTGTTCATTAAGAAAAAAGAAAAAAAGCAGGGGCTGATCAGACAGCAGAAGTTCCTGGGAGCACACAGGGTTCCTGATAAACTCAAGAGGGGCTCATCCCAGGTGTTGTTCATCAATACTGAGGCCTAATGAGCTTTTCTCAGATTGTAATGTGGTCTGAGGGAGGAGGCACCACCACAACTGCTCCTACACGGTCTTCACTACACCCTGCTACTAATGGAAGGATTTTAAAAGTTGCCAGAGTTAATATTTCACATTTAAAAAACATCTCACTAATGGGAAGAATTCCCTCTTTTTTCCTTCTTGCTGATGCTGTGGCCAGAACTGATCCCAGCTGCACAGTGACAGAGAGTGAGAGGTTTTATATATCCTTCCAGCAGCCTTAATGAAAGGAAACATCTACATGAACAGTGAGAATAGTTAACCATTAGAATAAAAAGCTGGTTGTAGCAAATTTACCACAACATGCAGTGATAAAACACTGACCAACTACGTGTTATGATATAATCACGGAACTGCTTGGATTGGAAGGGATCTTAAAGATCATCTTCCAGACACCTTCCACATGACCAGGCTGCTCCAAGACTCATCCAGCCTGGCCTTGAACACTTCCAGGGATGGGACATCCACAGCTTCTCTGGGCAGGGCCAGGGCCTCCCCACCAACCATAATGAGACATTACAGCGACAGTGAGATGAGTTTGTTGTCATAGCCTTCATCTGCTCTTGCTGTTTTTGAGTCTCACTTACAAATGAGTGAAGACCCAGGAAGTCCTGTGTGTTGGTACACAGTCAGTGTTCTACGCATTTTTATTTAGTGCCTGGCCTTCATTAAAACAATTAAAAAAAAAAAGCATGTGACATCTTCATTTTTCTAGTGAAGACAGGAGTACTTATGGCACAGAAAGGAGAAAACCAGCAGTAACTACAGAGAGAAAGATACCCAAGCAATCTTACATGATTTTTTGGCTGCATCAGATAACATTCTTTACTGGGAGAGTAGTGAGTGGCACAGGTTGCCCAGAGAGGCTCTGGATGTCCCATCCCTGGAAATGTTCAAGGCCAGATTGGATGGGGCTCTGAGCAACCTGGTCTAGAGAGTGGCATCCCTGCCCATGGCAGGGGGTTGGAATAGGTGACCTTTAGGGTCCTTTTCAATCTAGGAACATTTCTATTAGCTGTTAAGATCAACTATTTCTTTCTTTTTGGAGTGGTATTTGAAAGCATATTTTATCATGTACAGAAAAGCTGAAGTGCTTTTGGTGTTGAACCCCATTTGCTCCTTCTCAAAAAAAAAAACTTTCTGATTAATTAATTAAGCAATCAATAATATAGACTAGAAGACAACATTTTATAGGGCTCCAGGTAGTGCAGGAGAATTTGAAGAGGACTTTGCATGTTGAGCTTAGCAACTACAGGAATGTCAGACTTCAGGGGATGGGAGTAAAAATGAAGGAAAAAACCTTCAATCTTTAATCTATAGATATCTTTATATATTTGAATAAAAGTCTGATTTTTTAGGGTTTGGCTGCTGCCATGTGCATGGGTCCTGTCTCAGAGGAGGGAAGGAATTAAGCATTCTGCAGCAAAATGCATGAGCCTGCTCAGTACATATTTTGTTTTGTTGACAGCAAACCACACATTTCAGTCACTGAAAACAAGTTTCTGTCTGTAATCATGCTGTGACCAAATCTCTGCATCTTTCTCACCTAAGGCAATATCTTTAGTTCAGCTTGTCCACTGTAAAAACAGTGACTTTTAAGAGGCAACAAATGAGGGAATTGTGCTGGAAGTATACAAAATGAGTAGTACAGAAGAGATAAATGAGCTCTTCCCTGTTGTGCTCTCTTGTTCTCCCAGGACAAAGCAATATCCAATTGAACAAAAACTAAAACATTAAGAACTGAGAGAAGAAAATATTTTTATTTCTGTTATTAAAAAAAATAAGTTTAGGAATAAAAAAAAAAAAAACAAAAAACAAAACCAAAACAAAAAACATATTTCTAGGATCTTCAGAGCCAGGACAACCTGGTTATTTGATTAAAAGGCCGAAAACAAAAGCTCTGGAAGACCTGGAATCAGTGTGTCAGTCCAAATTCAGCCACTGAAAGAGGTATAAAAGACTATTTTGCTGCTGGGACATGATTCTGCCCCTGTACTCTGCTCTCATGGACCCCACCTAGAGCACTGTGTCCAGCTCTGGAGCCCCCAGCATAAGGACATGGACCTGCTGGAGTGAGTCCAGAGGACACAAAGATGAGCAAAGGGCTGGAACACCTCTGCTGTGAATTCAGGTTAAGGACTCGGGGTGGATCAGCTGGAGAAGAAAAGGCTCCCAGGAGACTTTAGTGCCTCTTCTAGAACTAAAGGGACTACCAGGAGAGCTGGAGAGGAGCAAGGGGGTGATAGGACAAGGAGGAATGGCTTCAAACTGAAAGAGATTTAAACTGATATCAGGAAGAAACCTTTTACCATGAGGGTGGTGAGGCCATAGCAGAGGTTGTGTCAGAGACTGAATGTTGTAATTTGTGGCTTAAACATCTTCATGAAGGACCTTTGCCTATTATAGCAAAACTGCACTACAAAAGCTGCAGAGAAGACCACCGCACCCTGAACAGGCCTTCTAACTGAGAACTGCTGGTTGATGGAGATAAGATAAAGCAACAACTCAGGGCTGGGGGAGAAGAATGCATTCACAGAGCACAATCTTAGCACCTTCGGGGTGGAGACCACAGCCCTGGGGCGATCAGCTGCCAGGCTCCCACAAACCCTCCATCAAAGGGTGGAGGGCAGAGGTTTGGGGTGTGTGGTGGAAAAGCCCCTGGTCAGAGGCCCAGTGGCCTCTCATCCTCTGCTGTGCAGACCAGCTCAGCTGCAGGGGTCCCTTCCCCTTATCTGCTTATCCACAACAGAGGGGGTGTCATGGTCCATCAAAGGCCCCTCCAAAGGAGTCCCCAGACCCTGCACCAGAGCACTGCAGATGATGAAACAGACCCTCAGCGTTGCAAGGGACAGTGTTGTGAAAAACGCCAATCACTTGTTTTATGAATTTATAAAAGTTTAATAAAAATAAAATGGTTATAAAAATAATAATACAAGTATAGTAATAAAAGTTAGACAATTAGAGTTAGGACAATTAATGAGACAATAACAGCAAAGAGTTACAGCCCGGGCTGGGTACCACTCTCTGGACAAAAACGAGCCAGAAAAAGGACCCCGTTAAAAGAGAATTTACTCCTTAAGAGGGGTAACCTGTTGCATATACAAAACACTTCATGATTATGCATATATTTTATTTAAAACAAGAAATTAATATGGTACTTATAAAAAAGTTTCTGTTAATCCCCAGGCGCCTTCGAGTCTAAGTCAGGCTTGAAGAACTTCGTTTCTGTTAATAAGGAAAACCATAAATTCCTCTTCTCTGGAAAATTTAGGGGTTTTTGTAATTGTTATCTCGGTGTGAAGAATTCCTTGATTATCTTTACCTTTTCTAATAAAAAGAATATCTCATACACATAGTTTCTATTTTAACTACTAAAGCTTAATTTTGATTACAAAACTACATTTACTATATTATCAAAATGTTAATACAGCATAACTTTCCAACCTAGCATAATACATATAGTAAATATCTGTGTAGAGCCATATAATATGCGTTTTTCACAGTGTCAAACCCAGCCCCCTTAAGGGAGGCACCTGGGTGTTCCTGCCTGCCCAAAATGAATATCAATCCATGGGATTCTATACTTCACAGCATGGTGCACCAGCGGTGACAGGGGACCCTCACCACCATCAAGACCAGATGGAGAGGAGCAACGAGAGGTTGCTGGGACCCTCAGATGGGTCCACCTAACCCCTATCACTCTCTCCTTGTGCCCCCACCCCCCATGCACACTTATTTCCCAATTTCTTTCTTTATTTCTTTTCTCTTTCTTTCTCTTTGCCTCTTTTACTATTAAATCAAATATAATCATTTTTTTGGCACCAACATCTAACCTCATTTGGTTTTGATCACGTTTTTTGTGTGATTTTTTGTGTATATTTCAAACCTTTCTGGGTCTGATCCATTTTATTCACAGAGGCTTAGCTTTCTTTGCTCTTCTGGGTTTAAACCAGTTCATAACAGGTTGCCCAGAGAAGCTCTGTCCCATCCCTGGAAGTGTTCAAGGCCAGGCTGGATGGGGCTTGGAGGAACCTGGGATAGGGGAAGGTGTCCCTGCCCATGTCAGGAGGGGATGGAATTAGATGATCTTTATGGTACCTTCAAACCCAACCATTTCATGACTTCATATTCACACTATCCTGGCCTCCAGCATTTTACTGTTGGGAAATGCTGACTGTTGAAGAGAAGGAAAAAAATGTCCTTGTAGAAGAAGCCAATGCACTGTGCCATTCATAGTGGCTGTTGGTGAAAACTCTTGGCTTTAACTCTTGTCATGGATTCCTGTCCTGACTTAGGTCTAGTGCTACTTCTCCCAGGTCTGGCTAAGGTAGGAATGTGTCACTTGGTTTCTGAGAAGGTGGCAATTCTAGAGATAGAAACTACTAACCTATACCACCCCAGTCTATACTGAGTTAATCTTTCTCTTCTACCTTCTAGTCAAGGTTGAGAGGCAGGAGAAAACCCTCTACTTTAATATCAATATTGCTTTGACATACCTCCTACAGTAATGGTCTTGTGTCACAACAGACCCCAATTTTACTCTGGAAATTCAGGTCAAATGAATGAACTTGGTATTTCCAAAGGGAGCAACCAACAGCTGCAATATTCAAAAAAGTTAGGTTTGAGTAAAAGGAGAACATATGTCGTGGTCCTTCTCTCCACAAAAGCCAGCAGCTGATTTTTCAAGGAAGAAGAGTTTACTCCATCCTCTGGTGTCCTGTGCTGCCCAGTGGATTGGGAGCAACAGCTTTTATCTGTTTCACTGCTGAGTGTTACCAGCTGCATTTTGAATAGTTGGATGCAGAGGCAAACTGCAAGATGATGACATCTGTGGAGTTTTAGGACAAGAGGTTTGCTCTGTTATACACAGAAATGAGAGGGAAAAAGTCCAACTCACAACCCAAGTGACTTTGATCACAAACTATGAGTTATGCCTCTTGATGGCTCATATTTAGTGAGCACAACTATTGCTGTGCTTTTCTTTTGTTATTTCTACTTCATAAAATGTAAGAAATTCCATTTATAAAAAGGGAGCTGCTAAGACAGTTGAAATAATTTTACCAAGAGATAAAAGGAGACAAGGAGCAGAGCTGAAGCAGGAAGACAATGTCCCTCAAGTCTAGATTCATGTTGCCATTGTGAAACACTGCACAGTAGAAGTGAATCCAGTTTGTATTTGTCTGTTAGTCTGTCCTGTGCTGTGCATGGGCTCTGACTGACATGGTATGGGCTCTGCATTTCACAACTATTCTGATAGCAACTAATTGAATTTATTTTACTGTAAACAAGAGGAATATTTGGACTGATGAGTTAAGATAATCCATATTTTGGTGCAAGAGCCTGTGGGGTGCTATGGGACAAATGGATGGGTGGTAATGTAAAAGCCAACACCACTGAGATAGGACTCAGCTGAATACAATGTGCTAAAAAAGAAAGGGGACGCTAGGGCAGCAATTAACAGGATCTGATTCTCTTCTCCTTGGCTCTGATTTCACGTTCACGACACATTCTCTTCATAATGCTAATACAATTTTCCCTATCCCTATTCTTTTTTCCTTCCAGAAATGTCTTCAGAAAAGTCTTTTCTATTCATGTTGTAAATTGACCTGTCCAGAAGTTGTGGTCTCCAAGCAAGAACCCTCCTGCAACTATAAAATATGTAGATAATGGATGTGGATGCTAATAGCTTCTGGCTCATTAGCACAAGAGCAAGTATCTGTGGGAGGTAATTGCTGTAAGGGTAATAATGTAGGAAACAGCCAAAACATCGATCTCTGTGTGAAGGTTAATCCCCAGGTGCTAAATCATTTAAATTAATCACCCAGAGCTGCAGGCAATGATTAGTGTCTGCTCCCCCGAGGGAGAGGGATGGAGAGAGAGCGGGAGGAATCTAGAACACAAATCACAAAGTGTTTGTTGTCCTTTGGACATTCTCCACCTGCTTGCAGCAGCCTGTAGGCCAAAAGGGCTTTGCCAGACTTGGTCTTGTCAGGAGTCCTAATGCAAACAAGTCAATCAAGTCTTGCAGATCTGCTAACAAGAAGAGTAAGAGGTGACCAGATGCTGTTTAAGTGAAAGAGGGAGTTCTGGGATACCCCTTGGGCAGTGGCACCCCAAACACAATTGATTGCACTTGGATAATTTCAAGATGATTTTGGCCTGCCTTTGATAATTTAAATCCATCCCATGTTGACAGTGGGAGCAAGGGTCTCACCTTTGAGTGACCATGTAGTTTCTTTTAGCAGATGAATTTTCAAATTTGCTATTTTTTCCCTGTGCTTCATTAGATAATCTGACATCATCCAGGGCTGAATGAGTCGGAGAGACAGAAGGATTCAGTCATCTTGCAGTAAAAATAAAAATCATCATATTTTGTATATCTTGGCCTTTAGTGGAACAGCTGAAGGAAGTGATGATCTGGAGATGTTTCTGAGCTCCCTCCAGATGTCCCACAGCCAGAGAGACAGCACAAGGGTTCACATCCACCATGAGGTCAGGGTTCTACCAAGCTGCTGTGTAGCAGGTCAGCTATAAACTGGGACTCAGGTCTCTCCTCAGCCCATGGCTGTGCTGCTGCGTGGAGTTTCCAGTCAGTTCTGATGGAGTGTGTGTTTCTGGACAAATACATAGAGGCATTTATTCTACCTCAGATTTACTAGGGAGCTACATGACCTTCACTACTCCAGCTAATCCTCTGCAGGAAATTGGTGTATAAGAAATTATATTTCTTCAAAGACCTTTTCACAGTGTCCATCCTTACACAGGCTGAAAACCTAAAGACAGTTTAGCCAACCCAGCAGGTTCCTAACAGGGAGATGTGAGGAGTGAAGGGTCACTAAAAGGGGCTGTGAAGGACTGACCTCAGCCTCATTCCCATTCCTCTCCTCAGGAGCAGGGAATGAAGAGGTGAAGGCAGGACTGGAAAAAGTATGGGGGGAAGGTGCTGTTTCAGTTTGTTTCTCATAATCCAAATTTACTTTTAACTTGCAAGAAATTAGTTACCTTGTTTTGAATCTATTTTGCTCATGACAGTAAGAGATAAGTGATCTCTCTGTCTTCATTTCAATCCACAAGACTTCTGGACCTTGGTTTTGGCTTTTTTTTCCCCCCACTGTGTTGTGTTGAGAAGTGGAAGAGCAGATGAGTGGGAGTTTTTCTCTTAGTTAAGGTTAACCCACCACAGCACCCACGTGGGAACAGCTGTAAACAACTTGGTCTGACTTAAGTGTTGTTCCAATTTTGAGCAGGAATCTGGGCTAGAAACCTCTTGAAGTACCTCCCAGCCTGAACAAGACTGCAACTCTGTGTTTGAATCAGTGTAACACAAAGCAGACACCTGCAATCAAGACTTACCCCATAGATATAACAGCAGTGACTTAAATATAGTCTCTCAGCATCAACAACACTTCTCCAGACACAATGGATCTGTCTCTCCAAATGGACACAGTGGAAGATTTGACCTGGCATCCGTGAATGAGGAGGAAGCTTAAACAAAGCATAATCTAAGCACACTTAAATCTTGTGTAAACGTCAGTCATTTATGGACATTTTCATAGCACCCTGGACTTACCTAGTAATGATCATTCATACCTGTCTTCCAGTGGGCCCAAAACATTGCAAATGCAGCAGCTTCAGTGCCTCCCAGGGAGAGCTGTGCAGGCTCAGGTAGGCAGACATTAATCACTGAGGACGGCCAGGTGACGGATGGCTGAGTGAACAGGGCACAGCAGGCTTTCCTTCCCAGACAAGCCTGTGATAAGCAGGAGCCAGGGTTGTAAGGACATGATTATTGGTGTAGCTGTCTGATTACCAGAGAAACAGCAACAGAAGACACAGTCTGGTTGCAACTGCTTCCTTTTCCCAGAAATAGCTCTGGGAGAGGCAAAGTCAGACAGGAGATGGATGGCCCTGCAAAGGCTGCAGCCCCGTGAGCTGCTTGTGAAGCAGTTATGTGCAGAGTGCAAGACCCAGGAGGCTGTGCTGCTTCCTCTGCTTCTAGAGGAAGTGGTGACCCTGTACCTAAAGAAAAGTTGTAAGTCAGCCTCTCCTGGCCAACCTGAGCCCATGGAAATACATAGAGATATAACCTTTATATCTTTAACCACTTAAATAACTTTATATCTTTATATCTTTAACCACTGACTGGAGAAAGGGCTGTTGAGATCAGGGGCAAAGAAACAACTGCACTCATCAGCACTGCCACATCTTTTCTCTCCCCTGGAAAGCTGTCAGAGGTTCAGTGGTGTGTCTGGACTATCTCCCCCAGTGACAGGAAGTCTCCTTGTATAGCAAAACACTGATGACAGTGCAGAGAGCAAAACCCCACCTCAGAGAGACAGGTTGTTGACAGGCAAGTGTCTGGGTCATAAAACCAATATGCAAAATTTTGACAAAAATTTCTTCAGCAGAAATCTCAATACAAGAAGAGAGATCAAGAATGTGAAAAGAGATGTTCTTTCTAGCCACCTCCTGACATGGATTTAGGTCTCTACTGTGGCACTAACATGAAGGGAATCTGAGATCCTGTACAGATGTCAGCAGCAAGAAATGGTGCCTTACACAGACCCATCATCTTCTCCAGCTAGCTGAATTAAATGTTATAGCTCCTTATCTCCATTGACTTTATCAAGAACCATTCTCTGGTGCCTCTTATTAGAAGGCAGTGTGAATAAATCACAGTCACAAGAGCTGAGAGCCTCACGCTGCTGCAAACAGAAGACTCAGCCCTCCAGTTCAGTGGTGTCTCAATTGATCCACAGAAAAAATGACCACAGAAGGAAAAATTATACTGGTGTGTTTGTGAAGATTCTCCTACATAGTCCTGTCATAGGTAAAAAATTACCTTTCCCCAAAAATAGCTGGGAGGTTGTGTGACTTATAGAGCCTAAATTCTGTTCCAGCAGCTGTTTTCACAGTTCTGCTTGTCTCCAGTACATGTTGCCTTCCATTTGGGTTCAGTCTGTTCTCTATCTGTTCCATCCCTGGCTGAAGGACAAGGATGCTTCTTATTACCTTAACTTCTGGACAGGAAGTTACACAAAAACTCATCACCACCTCTAGGGATAATTCTGAAGGGATACACCGTGGCAGTGATTTATTGCTCTAGAAGAAAGAAAAGAAATATTTGCATTCAATTTTGAATAAGCAGATGGCACACGGCTTTTTTTACACTGCAGTAAATTTTGAAGTCCCTACTGAAAAATAAGAAAAGTGAGTGTATTCGCTTTTATTTCAAACTTCCCCTGTTTCCATGGCAATATCCCAGTGAGGTACCAAGAGTAGATGCTGGGATATGAGGTATTAAACAGTTCTTTTTCTCTGTATCATGAAAGGCAATGCTGAGATCGACGCGTAAAGAAAAGCGAGCTGGGAATGACAAGGGGACACTGTAGAATTATTACACAGAGGAGGAGAAAATTTCAACACCCTGTGAATCCACAAAAGGAAAAGGTACATTTGTCCCTTTATTTTAGCCCAGGGCAATTCAATTGATTTTCAGTAGAGATGTGCCAGCACTAAAAAGATGGGACCATTCCCACATGGAATGGGTGGTTGGATGGAGCCAGACTCCAGCTGGAGCTGTGCAGCAAAAGGATGAGCAGCAACAGATATGAACAGCAGAAAGTGAAATCCAGGGAAAAAGGCATCACAAGGAGAATGGCCAAGTCCTGGAACAGGTTGCTCCAGTGCTAACCTTGAAATAATCAAAGTCTGACTGGAAAAGCTCTTCAACAGCTTGATCTAATTTTGAAGTTGGCTCTGCTTTATTCAGAGGTTAGATGATCAAGTTCCATTTCTACTCTAAATTGTTCCATTATTTTATGTTTCCCTGTCATGGGCACTTCAAGAAGCTTCCTTTTTCCTTTCACTCTGTATATTTTGCCTAGTCTGTAGGAAAGGTAAATTAAATTATCCTACTTTTGTTGCATCCTTTTGCAGATCATTCTGCTTCATAGATTTTTTTTTTTTTATAATGAGTAGGAAAGCCAAATTTCTCCACTGCTCCCTTCTCCTCAGATTTAACGTTGCCCTTGGCTGACACATCAGAATGCACCTGACTGAGCTCTGTATTTACTGTTTACTTCAGTAATTGGAGGCCTTTGATACCACAACAACCAGAAATGTGTCACCTCTTCAGATAAAATGTGTCACCCAAGCATCATTAGCCAGTTGAGCAATATAACAGGATCATATGATAATTCACTTTGGACAGGACCTTAGGAGACCATCCAGTCCAGCCTTGTGCCTGGAACAGGACATGGTGAAAGTTGATTTATACAGACTCACTGATTCAGGGAAGGGTGTAGAATAGAATCAGTGAATCAGAGGAGCAGAGTTATAACAGGCATTGGATTGTTTTCTCCAGTAACAGTGAAAATATGTGTAGTGATCTGGTGGTGGTGGTAGTAGTATGCATTGAAGTCCTCAGCCTTTAGATAGAAAAATATTTCCTTGTTATAATCTAGGTGGGGAAATAAACAAAATGGACATTAAAATAAGTATATTGGAATAATAATTTTAGAAAATCACAAATTACATGGCATTTCTGAAAGATGCATCCCTATCACACGTCTGGGAAATATTCACACTGCCCTCAATCCCTGGCCAGTTCCTTACAGCTAAGACCACTCTTCTCTCTAATGACAGTTTTTGTTCTCTGAGGGGCAGGTTTGCCCCAGCAGCATTCACAGAAGCTTAGGATCCTTCAGTGGGGAAGGTGATAAGGAGAGGATTTTGCCTGTGACTTGGGAAAGAAACTGAGATCTCTTTTTAACCTATTGCAGGTGGGAAACATGAAGGTAATTCTTTAAGTGGGTCAGACCCATGAATACAGGGTTTTTTTCCAACTTTCAAGTTGGGCCAAGATTTCAAGTGGCCAAGACTTCAGTAACACTGTCCCTGCTGTTTATGTGGGGGCAAATGAATGAATGAATGAAAATCTCCACAGCACAATGTGAAGCCCTCTGTAGCTCTCTCCTCACAGTAAGGTCCTTAGATCAGATCTTACTCAGCCCTTACAAGTTCACCTATAGTGACAGGCCACCTTTTGTAGTAAGTCTGAACTGGCTACTAAGAGGAAAAGTAGCTGATTTTCTGAATTCTACACGTCAAAGTCTGTCCTGCTATGGGTCCCAAGAAGTCTGGTGCATTCCCTTTGTTCTTGTTCTTACTGTACTTACTACTTTCATGTTTTCATTGCTGTATTCCCATCCTCATGGAACAGCCACTGCTTTGTGCTTTGAACAGCGACTCATCACTGAGCTTGTTTCCTTCTTTAGTTACTCCTGGAAGAGGCTGGTTGGGGTGCTCCCACCTTCCCTGTGCTTCTACCTAAAGGTTGACACAGGCTGGGAATGCTTCCTTTTGTGAGGGGTTCCTAAAACAAATGATGACATTGATTATAGTGAGTAGTTTAAGTAGAATCTGAGCTTACTTTTTCAGAGAGGGAGGCACTAGCTGGGGTTTGAGGTCCTGCTAAGGCTTTTAACCCATCACTAAAGGATCCCCATGGGTCTAAAGCTCAGGGAGGGCAGAACAAATTCTTGGTCTGCAGAATGACCCATCAGAAAAGTGAGACTGAAACCCACTTGGCACAGCTCCTTCTCATGATAAAGCAGCTGTGTCTTCATCTCTAGTGCAAAAGAAAACCACAGCTTTTGAAGTGGGCAGCGATCCATGTCACTGGCAATATCTGAGTTCTGCAAATGATTTGGTTGAGACCACTTTAGTTGTTGAAAAGAAATTTAAAAAGAGTCGAAGTTTGTTCTGATTTCAGGAAAGTCATTTGTAGATGCAGCTGACATTCACTGTGATCCATCCAGGTCTGGAGGCTGGGTGTGTTTTAGAAAAAAGACTGGAAGTGTTTGGCTAGACAGGTCGTGTTTGAACACTGACCACCCTCCAGGAGTACCCCAAACACCAGACAGCACCAACTGTTCTGTAACTATTTAGGAAAAGAAATGCTTGCAGCAAACACTTTCTTCTGTAGCAACAGATGGCTTGAAGCTGCCATGAGTAAGAATTCCTAATGAGGTCCTTCCAGAGAAGCTCCTGCATAGGGCAGAGGAGGAAGAGAAATGTGTCCTAGATTCACAGAAGTGCTCATCTGCCCTCATGCTGTCCTCCAGCTGTAAAGGGAGAAGCAGAATCTCACTTCCTCCTTTCAGAGATTAATCTCATTCAGTGAGCCAAGCCAATTAGTCAATTACAAAACCAAACAGAGGTTTTTTT
Organism: Vidua chalybeata; assembly: GCF_026979565.1. Taxonomy (NCBI): domain Eukaryota; kingdom Metazoa; phylum Chordata; class Aves; order Passeriformes; family Viduidae; genus Vidua; species Vidua chalybeata. The sequence continues at coordinate 148,149,778 of NC_071530.1, read as the reverse complement.
TTTTTAAAGACATGAGCTGCAAGGTGGCTTGTTTTCAAAGTTCATTGTTGGTATACTTTTGTGGCATGTGGAGGACTGGGATGGAGCTTTGATATTTGCAGAAGCAATGACGTGTGAGTGGAGGGCTGTGCAGAGAGTGTGAGGCAGAGAAACACCTTTCACCTCTGCTGAAATCTCAGAATTTCAATATTAGTAATATGAACACACACAGAGGCTGAAATAAAATGTATGCACCAGGGCTTTGATATTTAAATATGGTCTTTTCAGTGAGCAGTGGAGGATAATGAGATATGACAGGGAGAGCAGTTCTCAGAACCACAACTAATAAGGAATTTAGACCCCTGAAGTTACATTGTGGGATATCTAATTTTCACTCTTCTAGCTCTAAGAGTAGAACTGAGAAGTCCTGCTTGAGATATACAGGTGTCCTACATTATGTACACAAAATTTTGAGTTAAATTTGAGAGAACAGAAGGTTCTGCTGCCTTTTAGAGTGACCTCAGCAGGCTGAAGAAATGGGCTGACAGAGCTTCATGAATTTCAACAAAGGGAACACCAAGTCCTACCCCTCAGGGAGAAATAACCTCAGGCACCAGGAGAAAGTGTCTGGAAAGCAGCTTTGCAGAAAAAACCACAGAGGTCCTGGTGCACAAGTTGCACAGGATCTGGAAAAGTGCCCTTACAGCAAAAAGAAAAGGCCAACAGCCTCCAGTGCTGTGTTAGGCAGAGTGCTGCCAGCAGATCAAGGGAAGTGGTTCTTCACCTCCATCCAGCACTGGTGGGAACCCCAGGAGTGCTGTGACAGTGCTGGGCTCCTCAGAAGAGCAGAGACATGGACATGCTGGAGTGAGTCCTGTAAAGGGCCACAATGATGGGTCAGGTGTTGGAGCACCTGACATATAAGCAGAAAGAGAGACATATTCATCCTTGAGAAGAGAAGGTTCAGGGGAATCTTGCCCATGTGTATAAATATTTGATGAAATAAAATAAAAAAGATGGAGCCATCTTGCAGTATCCAAGATGTCCTCAGTGGTGTCTAGGGACAGGACAAATGGAAATGACAGAAATTGAAATAGAGGAAATTCCATTTAAATGTAAGAGAAAATGTTTCTCTTGGAAGGAGGAAAGTTGAGGGACCACAGACTTTGGAACAGGTCACCCAGTGAGTCTGTGGAGTCTCCATCCTTGGAGGTATTCAAAATCTGAAGGGACATGGCCCTGAGCAAAGTCCTTTAGCATCATGATGCATAATCTTATGGACTTAGAGAAATGAGCTTTTGAAAATGCACATGGACAATAATGTCCAAGATTTTAGAGAATAAATACACTTTGAAAGCGGTGAGATATAAGCTGTCCATTTGCAAATTATATGCCAAAGGAAGGAGTAATGCTCACAGAGACAGTAATGGGCTACCTGCACTCAATGTTCAAAGAACTGAATGTCTGTCCAGTGAGAGTCCTGGTCAGAGTTTCTCTTCAGACACAGTAGTTTCTGATGGCATTCTCAGCTGATTTCCCTCAAAACTAGAATTCATGGATCATTTAATCACAAATTCCCTAAGAGCTCAGTGCAGTCTTGATCAGAATGCAACCGTAGGGCACATCAGTTACATTTATCAGTTACATCAGTAACATTTATTTAGCTGGATAAAATGTGGTCCTCAATTTACATGGCCCTGTGGGGTCTAGAGAGGAATGATGAGGCTTCACTCTGGCATTTGACTGTAGCTGTTGTGGGGGAAGGAGGTAATTTTCTTCTAAAGGAACTTAATAATTTATCCCCTGACCAGAGGAATATTCATTAAATAACTGTGCTGTCCATCTGGGCAAACAGAAGTCACACTAGGCTATATCCAAAAGACATTAGTCTGTCAAATGCTAGTGGGGCCAGGCCATGGTGTGGGGATGGGATGCTGCAACACTCCTCTTGATTCAGGAAGAAAGTGTTGGATCTGAAGAAACTGGAAACTTAAATTATGAAAGAGCAAGGGGATCTATGCATGGGTTGCCTTTTGTGAGGCAGCCAGATGGTGAATGGGTTGTTGCAAGTCCTTGAATAAGAAGCCTGAGAAGCATCTTTCAGCTTATTAGCTGAATCACAGAGTGTGAAAGAAACTTTGAAACCTGCTAGACTAGAAAGTAGCATATTTATAGAAACGTCTCTGTGAACTGCATTATCTATTCCTGCACTGCACACTATGTCTGGTATTACTACTATTTGTTCTTACCTTAGTGCAGCTTGAAATGAAGAGATTTAGAGATAATGGGCTAATACCAAGACTTTCCATCCTTTTGTCATGCCAGGCCTTAAAATGAAGATACTGAGATGGTCTAACAGTACTCAATTCATGACAAATCCCAAGAAAATGGGAATGTACCCCCCCCCCTCACCTGCCACAGGCTATCTGGCAGCATTGTACATGGGAGAAAGGAGAATCTTCTCATGGCCACCAGTGAGCCAGAAGGTCTTTGATGTGCAGCAGACCCAGGAGCTTTGTGTTGGGACCACTGAGTCTGCAAGGGCTCTAAGGTCACACTGCAGAGACATAGAAAACAGGCTGATACAGCAGGAAGAGACTCACTCCACTGAAAGAGTGTCCTGAGAGCATGGTCCTCTCCTGGGGAGAATAGCTTGGCCCAGAGCCCAAGGAGCAGGAGCAGCCCATGAATAGTCTGGGTTTAGGGAGGCTGCAGTTCATTTATTTCAATTTGTCTGAGAAAAAATGCCAGTGAGTGCAGCACCTGCCACAGAGACAGTCTCGCTTTTCCATAAGGCAGTTTTGGAGCAGTTTCTGTTACCACTAAAACAAAAGTAGTTGGATATATCAGTCCTGATTTGGGATGCATATACTATGAGACTTTTAGCTCTTTCCGTGAGTGTCTCTGTACATTTCTTGGTGCCAAGGCTAAGAAGGTTGAGGATAGTACGAGAAACAGTTACATCCCTAATCAGTCAAAGCCAATTCAATGAGAAACAGATCAGTGCAGTGCAGAGGATTAGGCCTAGCAAAGGTCCACAGCACTGCAGAATAGAGAAACCATCTCCCATGGTCTTCAGGAGATGTGCAGATAACTGTCCCTGGAGTGAACCAAATGTGCTGGCACAGAGAATAATTCCCTTGAGCAGTATTCCCCAGGGAAATGGAGCACTGGAGAGGTTACGAACTGGATCCGTGTCTGTCTCTCCTCACACAGGGCAAGGAGGGTGGGACTCAGCACACAGGGTGATGAGTGAGAATGGGGGTGGAACAAGGGAGGGATGTACCAGACCCAGAGCATCCCCTTTCTGGGTGGGGAACAGCTCACTGCCAGTGCAGCTGGGTGGGCTCCTCTCAGGAAGCTCCTTGGTGAATAACCCAGCCTTGCTCTGCACTGCTGGGATGGGAGGAGAAGGAGCAGGGGAGAGGGCCCTTGTGCAAGGACTGGATCCATCACTGAAAAGCCTTTACCTCAAGCCTTTTTTTAGTGTGTGGTATCACTATTAACACTTACCTGCACCCTCTGGCAAAAGGGTTCCTGCTCTTCTCCCCACGTCCCACACCCACCAGCTGCTTTCAAAGTCACTGCTTTTACCACCAAATTGTTGCCATGTGGAAGAGGGGAATCAGCATAACACATGTAAACCTCTGTAAATGTTTTAAAACAAGTCCATCGTGCGGCCACATCTGGTTGGGTGGGGAGGATTTGGGAGGATTATTGTGTTTCAGCACAGCAGCACATTATAATGACACAGGATCATGAGTGACTGCCTGGGGTGATGCTCTACTACTGTCTTCAGCCACCACTCGGGGCTGGACAATGAGTTTTAGAAGGAATTAAGATCTGCTATGGAAGTAGGAAGTATCTGACCACTGCAGAGAAATATTACTCTGTGGGGTTTTTTTGAGATTTGTTCCTTTAAAAGCAGTTGTGGTATTTAAAATCAAGACAAAAGCTACTCCTTTGAGGAAAAAAAGGCTAGATAAAATAAACTAGTTTAAAACTCATAAATGAGGGGATAAATCTCTACCTTACAGGCTTCCCCTGAAACCATGTGGGACCCTGGTCCTTTGGTCCTGAAGACAAAAGCCAGAGCTAGATCCCCTGGGGTACAGTCAATGCTCACATAACCCAGCACTGCTGAGCTGGGGGACACCACCCACCCCAAACACCAGCTGCAGATTCAATGGGCAGAGGCATTCCTTGGTGTCAGGGAACTTCCAAGTCACAAATTCTAGGTATGACATTATTTTTGTACATCTCTACAGGAACTAACACCTCCTGATCTGTCCCTGTGTTTCAAGTCATCTATACCCATGCAAATAGCAGAGGAGATTCAGCAGCCTGTTCCCTGGAGCTGGGTCTGGCTGCCAGGGTTGGCAGCACTGGATACCATCCCTCCTCAGTTTCCCCACTTCATTATGTGGTGCAAAGGGGGTTTAGAGAGGTGTTTTACCCTCAATGCTTGTCGAATTACTGAAGCAGCTGAGGTTTAGCTGCTTGAGAGGAGTAAAATGCAACACTTAAAATCATTAAAGCACTTTAAGTTAATAATTAAAGCAGCACTGTAAGCAGAGGGGAGTTAAAACCAAGACCTCATAGCCAAACTCAAATTTTGGGTGTCTGGGCATGTAGAATTCTGGACTATGTTGGATTTTTCTCCCTCAGTGAGTATTTTATGGGTAGGGCTAAGTTTTCTGCCTTAAAATTATTTTTTACCCAGTCAGGATTTGGTCTAGTTTTTAAGTGCAATACAGGCTGTCCAAGGAGTATCACGTGCCTCACCCAGACTTGTGCATTTTTACCTTATCTCCCTTCTGCTGATTTACTAAAACATGAATATCAATCTAATATTGATATCCAACTGAAATGGACAAAAACTCTCTAACAGTTTAAAGTTAGAAAGTGTATGTTTATTACAATGGCCGGGCAGTATGTGGGATAACTCTCTAATGCTCACTGCAAAAAACACAGGTATTACAAAGCCCTTTTATTTACAGAAGTCTTGAATACACAAAATATGAATGCATATTCATATCCCTGTCACTTCCTCTGCTCTGCTTCATATGCTAATTGGCAAAAAGGCTATTAAGCATGAGTAGTTTGGTTCCCTGAAATGAGTCGGGGGTCCATTTTGGGGAGGGGTCTCCATAACAAGGAAGCAAAATAAGTCTTCCTCGTTCTGACCTTTCTACCTTTTCAACGCATGCATGACAAATGAATCCTTGTAGTTTTCCTGTGTTCAATGGATTCCTCAAGTATGGGAATTCTGCAACTGTTTTCGTGTCCCTGAAATCTGTTTATCACATTCTGTTTTTCGTGATAAGCACAGCTACCCAAACATAAACTTGACAAGCAATGAGTTACCAGATCCTGGATATCTTATCTAAGATCTGGCTACTGTTAACTATGAACAAAGCCTATTTATCTACTTCTGCTAACTCAGCAACATCTAATTTAACTATCATCTTAACTTTCCTAAAATTCTTAATTCTTCAAAATTAATGTCTCACTGCAAGATAAATATTCAGCTTTTGCACTAGTAGGTGGATAAATTTTCCCCAAAGAACCAAACTCAGCTCTGGGAAATGGGCTTGCAGTAACATCTCAGCAAAGGGCTGACAGGGATGGGGAGGATGGGACCTTTCTGACTGAGTAGGTGTTTGAGTTATTGGGGAATTTAATTTCTTTCCCCTAAGCACTCCCTTCCTTTCTGTGGAATTTATTTTTTCACTTGCTATTTAAACTGATGCAAAGTGTCTGACATAGATATCAGTATCCAAGCCTGCTGCAAGTATTAATAGATAATTGAAGCAGTAATGCAAGTGAATGGGAGCATCCTCCAGCATGTAATTGAATGATGTCCTCAATTCTGCAGAAATTCCCAGATCACCAGCTGGTCCAAGGTCTACTGGGGAGGAGGAAAACCCACCTACATACATAAACATAGATTCCTCCTTGTTTTAGGGCTTCCTGGCGCTTACAGTGACATTTGAATGAAAAATATTATTTCTGAAAATAATAACTTCAGTAGTTAAAAAGAAATATAGGAAGGCAATGCAATATCCCTGCAGGTACAGATAACCTTCTGGGACTTACACCCAGGACAGAGGAGGTAAAGCATAACTCACAGACAATGGAGAAAGGATGAGAAGAAAAATTCTGAAGAGCTTTCATCAAAGAAAATTGAATTTGGGGGATGAATTTGCCCCATAAATCTAGGAGTAAAAATAGCTGAGGCTGACTGATAGTGGTCTGAAAAATGAGTTCAGTTAGAATGGTCACAGCTGTGATGGATAGGGGAGCTGCTTCTTATCAGGTCAGGCCAGTAATGGAAAGGCAATGGGATAATCATCAAATAATTCTTTTTACTACCTATCAGTTACACATAAGTGGTTGCCTTACAGAACCAGTTAACTGGTGACAGTAAATCTGAGCAGAGCCTGCACGCTTCAAATGAGGGCCTCCTGATGCTCCTCCCTTACTTGTTGGAGTGCATTTTGTTTTTCCATCTCTGATGTTGCTGGGTTAGCTCTGACTAAGTGCTGTTGCTGTTTGATAGTGTCCTGGTACCTGTGAGAAATGTGCCAGGGATGCCACAGTAGTTTCCAGCAGACATGCATCACCAGCAAGCCCCCATCCTCAGACTGAACTGGCTTTGCCAGCACAGCTGAACTGAGATCCCTTAAGAGATTTATTTTTCAGATAAAAGCTGAAGTCATGGCTCTGCCCACTAAGAATAACACTCCTTTTACTATTGTTAATGTTCCTTTTACTATTGTTAATGCTCCTTTTACTATTACTACTACTGCCAATACTACCACTACTACCAGTGATACAGCATAACCAGTAGTGCTAGTGGTAAAAGCAACAAGCAATAATCACAGTAAAGACATTTCCCACCTTATTCCTGAGCACTAGAGCTCCCCTGGCAAGAATAAAAAAAATGGCACTGTCTGCCTAGCACCATCTTTGATGGCTGTGGTTTATCCATGTAGGGGTTTCTGGGGGTGTCATTTTGGAGCTTTGCTGTGGGATTGCCTTTAAAATGAGGCTGAAGAGGGTGGAGTGGGGGGTGTGTGAAGATAAATATCCTGATGAGACAGGTGGTGCTGGGGCTGTAAGCAATTGCATCAAAGCATATGAGTTTGTGATACAATTGTGACCATAGCCATGTTCACAAAGATGTGGAATATGTCTCTGAAGATCACTTAAAATTTTCAGAGCAGAAATGATGCCCATATAGGCAATTACTTGGTAGCTCCTTGTGTTTCCAAGTTGAAATATACTCCTGTTTTGTAAAACATTGCCCTTTACAGTATTCTGAATCACCTGCTGTGCTGAGATATTGTGCATGCTAAGAACAGCCAGGTCAGGATCTTTTCTGAACCCTGATACTGATTGTTTTCACTTTAAAGGAGATAACCCCAGGACTGGGCAATAATGGTAGCTACTGGTATGGCACAGTCCCAGTTGTTTCTGTTATTTAGGAAAGTCTTCAGAAAAGTTTAGGGTAATAAGAGGTGTTCTTGGTCATGAGACGGTTTTATCCAACAAGTTACCAGGTATCTGTGAAGCAAATGGAAACCTGCAGCCATGTTCTCTTCAGTTGCAGAGTGAAGGTACTGACTTTCTACTGAAAAGGGGCTGGGTTTTTATTAATGCTTAGTAAATTCTTCAGTGGAATCCTAATTTTATTTAGGGATTTTCATGAAAGGGAAATTTTGATTTCTTTGTGTCTCCTCTTTTTGACACACACAGAAAAAAATTGCTGGAAGAAAAATACTCACCATTTGCTTCCTAGTGATGTTGTCTTTCTACTCTTCATCAGTCAATCCTCATATTCAGAGTTTCAGCTATTCACAAAGCTTTGCACCATTCCTTCCAAAACACCACACTAGTCAGTGAGGCTTGAGATATCTCATGAGTTTAATTAGTTATGTGACTTAAAGGAAAACACAATTGCAGTTTCCTACATGCCATGTCACACTGTGCATCTGTCAAAGAGGCAGTGGGAGTCTTCCAAGAAATGCTTGCCCTATTATTCAAAAAGCCAAGGTCTTTTGTTCCCTTCAATGGCAGCTTGACTTAATAATTAATGCCTAGCACTATGTAAACATGAGCTAATGAACCCCTCACACTACCCTAAGGCTAAGGATTAGCACTTCCCTCACACAGAGTGGGAGACTGGGCTCAGCAAACCCCTTTGTGTCTTCTTTTCTGCTTATGATGGCCCAGGAAACTTCAGAACTCTGATGCTCCTGTAGAAGAAACTAGCTTTAGGCAATGAACTGAAACAGGAGGGTTTTTTTTAAATTCAGGAATAATATGAAGAAACACTGACTACAATGGATCTGTGCTTCTGGACTCTCTGCTTGCTGGTGGACCAGAAGGCCAGAAACTGAAACAGGCAGGAATTCAAACTGCTGTGAGTGGGGTTGGCTAAAAAATAAATAAATTCAGTTTCTATGTCAAAATCATTCTTAGGGGACCATGACTCTCTTGGCCTCCTTGACCTTTCTGAAAGTTTGATGTCGCAGACTGAGATACACAGTGATTAGTCAGGCTTGTCACTCCCTCTCATCTCATAAATCAATAGAGAAATGGAGAATCCTTGAAAAATTCAATAGTCAAGTGCAGGTGCCAAAGTGAAATGGGACTCAGGTTAAGGAAAAGGATCCTGGCTCAAATAATAATAAAAGACCCCACTTAGTCAGATAATAAGCCCTTGAGCATTTCCTCTTAGGAATACAAGACACCAGAATACCAGAAGCAGGAGTCTCCTGCTCCATAGAATAACTCCATGGAGTTCAGAAAGATGCAGATGATGCCAATTATGTTCCTTTTCTCTTCCCCTTTGTACCTACAAAAAAACCCTAAACATTCACCAGTGTTCCTGTGACGTAAGACTTTCAAAAAGATAATTCCATAACCAGACTTCAAACCTACTGATAAGATGAACAAATCTGTGTCAGACAGCAGTTCCATAGCCTTGCTTTGGCCTGGCTCTGTGGATGGCTCACTAGCTGAAGCTGATGGACAAATACTGGGTTTTTTGGACCATGTCTCTTGAGGAAACTTGCATTCCCAAGGCACATAAGTTAGGTGACACCTGATCAGTGGTTTTGAGTATGTTGGTGATTGAATGGGATTAAAAGTGCTTGCAAGGATATGGGGAAATATCTTCTACAGTTTTGTTTCTATGCCTGATCCCAGGAGTTTTATTTCCCTGGTTCACAGAACATCACAGCTGCAGTCTTTGCCATCAAATCACTGCTGACATCGACATCTCAGAGTTCAAAGCTCTACCCAGCTCTGGTGTCTCTGCAAACAACATTCAGCCAGGGGGGGTTTGAATAGAAAGGATATTGTCATAGCCATAAAACCAGGAGTCTTCTCTATTACAGGATTTTTGTTTCAGTATTTTCTGCAAAATGGTGTTCTTATCCATTAATGGGAGTCATGCAGATCTCTGTAAACACATTCCATAGCCTGGAGAAAAGGAGACTCAGGAGAGACCTTATCACTCTCTACAACCACCTGAAAGGAGGTTGTAGCCATGTGGTGTTGGCCTCTTCTGCCAGAAAATTAGTGACAGGACAAGAGGACATGGCCTCAAGCTGCCCCAGGAGAGCTTCATGTTGGGCATCAGGAAGAATTTCTTTATGGAAAGAGTTGTCAAGCACTGGAATGGGCTGCTCAGGGTGGTGGTGAAGTCACCAACTCTGCAGAAAGTGTTCAAGAAATGACTGAATGTGGTACTTTGTGCCATGGTTTAGTTGACAAGATCTTTTTAAATTTTAATAATTCTGTGATTCTCATTCTAAGAAATGAGTGCCATTGGTTTAACCAAGTCAATCAAAGCTCTGGCAGAGCAAATAACTGGATCCAAGTCTCCCAGTATCTTCCTGTGTTTGCACATCTGCCTGGACATAAAACTGAACCAAGGGTTGTGAGTCTGTGCACCTCCATCCTTCTTTTTCAATGACATCAGAGGCTTAAATGCCACAGTCAAAACTCTCCTTTCTTACCAGGCTGTGGATGCAAAGCTTGGCAAGGAAGGGCCTACAGGGGAAGGGGAGACCTCTTCTTCAAAGCAGCTTAATCCTAGCAGGGAATTGCTTCTGAGCCCAGTGCTGAATGTCATCCTGCCCTGCCCGCCTCAGCACTCTGGTGAGGAGTAGCTCCACGGCTTAAAGCTTCTCCCTGTGACTGGGGATTCTCGCCAGTGATTACAGTGATGACGCAGCAGAAGCAGCAGCTCATCACTGACTCATTCATCAACGTCTCTGAGAGAAGCAGGGGCAGGAGGGAGACCTGCATTTCTTTCATTAATATTCCAGAATTTCTGTGAAGCTGATGAGGAATGCCTGAGACCGCCTGCATGTCATGCGAGAGAAACATTCACCTTTGCTTCCTGTGGGAAGCTGCCTGTGGCATCCCCCACCTCTCTGAGTCAGAGCTGGCAGCTCTTCACTTTATTTGTTCTTCTGGACATAGGCAAATGCTTCATGTGGGAAAATGGGAAATGAAAATATGTTTAAAGGACAGTCACTGGCACAGTGGAGAATGCCATAGATTTCCACACAGCACAAGGGAAAATAAACCTTAAAACCAGCAGCATTAATAATGTTTATGTGTGCTAAAGCAGCATGAGAAACCATGAAGAGCTGCATGTTGCACAGCTTTCCCCAGTCCTCTGTGGCAGTTGCCTTGGGAGGTCTAATAGCTCACCTTTGCCTCCAGTTGAATTAAAAAGGGCCTCTTTTGTCAGTTCATGTGTTACTACAACGCTCCCAGCACCCTGGTTCCTTGTCTGCAAAACTACCATGCAGCAGAGCCTCCTGGAGTACTTATCTTGGTGTCTGACATGGTTTTACCCTGAACATGTTGTGCCTCTGCAAATTATAATCCGATTTGAAAGTGATGCTTATCTAAAGTGGGCTAAATGACTTACTGTTCATAATCCTGGGCACAATAAAAGAGAAGGCATCAGATGCGCAGTATCTCTCTGTCCATAATGTCGTGTTACAGTCTGTCAAGGGCCCTTATTTGGAAGAAGGGATTGAATTCCTTGTGTGTAGCACAGACATCATCGCTTGCATGATCTCCAGGCTTTCAAGTCATTACACTACTGACTGCTCTGCTTCTCAAGCAACTTCTCAGCTTCATTTCTATGCCTGATCCCAGGAGGTTTATTTCCCTGGTTCACAGAGCATCACAGCTGCAGACTTCATCATCAAACCATTGCTGACGTCGATCGACATCTCAGAGTTCAAAGCTCTGTCTAGCTCTGGTGTCTCTGCAAACAACATTCAGCCAGGGTTTTTTTGAAGAGAAAGGATATTGTCACATTCATAAAAACAGGAGGCTTCTTGACTGCAGGGTTTTTGTTTCAGTATTTTCTGCAAAGTGGTGTTCTCATTCATTAATGGGAATCATCCAGGCATCCATACGCACACTGGTTAGTACAGTGGTCAAACATCTGGAAGACAGCCTCAGTGTGCTGGTGATGACCTGCACTGTCTCTTGCTGTCAGCAGGTGGATGATGCAGTGCCTGGGAGGGAATGTGTTGCTGGTGGAGAGTTTCTGATAACTGAGAAGCAAGACTGGGCTGGATGAGGGTCTAGGCAACTTCATCTAGTAGAAAGTGTTCCTGCCCATGGCAGAGGGCTTGGAATGAGATAATCCTTAAGGTCCCTTCCAACCCAAATCATTCTATGGTTCTGAGTCTATGACCCTTGGTGCTCTACAAGCTTCTGTGGTAACAGTGACCCTGGGAACAATCTGGAAGGGCAGCAGATAAACTGTGGCTAAGTCTGTCTACACAGACATGCCCTGGCACTGCACATATCTTTCAGTTCTCAAAGGAGTTTTCTCCAGGGCAAGGAAATGCAAAATCTGTATTGCATATACAGGAAGCAATGCTTAACACTGCAAGGCAGCACCAGATGTATTTGGCTATAAAGATCTTGTGACTATAAAGCAGGGGGAGAGCAACATGAGGCAGGAGCAGACAGATAAAGAATGACTGAGGCTGCTCTGGAGATTTGGGTTGAATGTGAGCTTTGCTGCACCCAGGAATCCTAGGACTGTGTGAAGCCCTGCAGGAGTTCAGGGCCCCTTCACATTACTGAGTGCAGTCACCTGCAGACACTGCTGAGCTGAGTTCAACAAGTGCCTTGGCTTCAGGTCGACACTGGATTAGCTGCTGAGGACATTGCAATATTTTGCATAAACAGCCTCCTTCTCCAAAACTGGACAACCTTGAATAACCTTTCCCAGGCTGCTCTCTGCTCGCTTTTGAGTCTTTTCATTTTGCAATCTGAAAAGAAGACAAGTGTTTCTAGTTCTAGGCTGATGCTGTCCAGATGCATAATGGAAACCACGTGCTTTGTTTCTGTTCCTCTGGTTGTAGCCCATAAGATGTATTGAAGCAGGTCTCAAAAAAGCTGCATTGAGGAGGAGAAGAACAGAATGAATATTTTTTTGCCTCAAGTGCACTCCTGATATATTCTGCTTGTGAGACCCAATTTATTCATCCACAACTGTATGAATCCCTGCAAGGATGACTTCCCCACCTCCTGCAGATCCCACCTCTGTCTTCTAGTGCTAGTGCTGTGCAAGACATCAGACTTCAAACTACCTCTTGCAGAAAGTCTTGTCCAATAATAGGTAACAATGGGGTGAAATCCCAAATTTTATGGGGTTTAATTTTTAGAACAAGCAGAATTGATTCCTCCAAAGATATTTGCTTGACAATGATAAAATAGAATTTTGGAAATAAATTACCTGGAGATTAACTCATTGTTTAAAGACAGAATGAGGTGAAAATGTCAAACCTGAAGTAAGGCTATCTCTGGAGATGGGAGATGTGAAGCCTGTATCTGGAGGAAGACTTGGAGATTCCATTTAACCCAGTAAAGGTTTCATGGAGAATAGCTGTATTATTCATGAATGGCACTTATCCTCCTGGTTTGTTTATGTGCTGGTTCTTACAGAAATATTGTGAGTTAGAGAGTTATAAAAGACTTTATGGTCTGCACATCCCACTATAAATCCAGGTTGCCTTAGTTACCATCTGGCTAACTGCACAGGTGAGGGGAAAGAGAGAGACTGAAAGGGAGAGATTAGTACTAATATATTTTTTAAATCTAGAAAGATCTTGTGCATTCTAATGCTGTGATATGACAGAAAGCTTTCAAGACCTGCATAATACAAGAGGACTATAAAAGCAAGGATTTGGACTGGCAGTTCTTTGACAAGAACACACTGATGGGTCTTTTTGCTAAGAACATCATGAATTGCCTAATCAAAAGCTTCAGCAGAGCTAATATGCAGTCACTTCTTGAATATTTTCTGTATTTGGGTTGAGGACCTGTGTCTTCCTTGGTAATAAAATGTACTTCAGGCATGGGGGAACCAGGTGACCAAATTACAAAGACTGGATGCAGAATGGCATGATCTGGTCTTGTCTGGTCTAGTTTAGGGTAAATGGAGGCACAAGAAGAAAACACATCTTCCCAATGTCTTCAAAAAAGGTCTGTCTACTTGAACAAAGCAGAGGGAAGGACCGCACTGGTATTCCTGAGAAGTTTTGTCACATAGTTGTGAGTCACATATTAGTTGACTTTTCTTAGAGCAAGTCCCAGCTGACAGAATCAACAGCAAAGACTTGACATCATCAGCCTTCAACTGAAAAGGCAAAAGAGAAGATGAAATCAAATACTCCTAGCACATGCTCTTGTGAAGGAAAGTATACATGAATGGAGGTCCCTTCCTGCGGGAAGAGGGGCCAGCACTTCATAAAAGCTGGTACTAAAAGCCAAGCTCATAATCTTGTGAGAACAGAGTAATTTCTTTGTGAGCAGCAGTGCTAGTAGGATAGATGGCTGAGTCCTAGTGCCTTCCTCATTCCACTGCCCTATGCATACAAGGTAAACCAAATTTGCTGCTGTTTTGTTTTCTTTTCTTGGGATTTTTTTTTTATTTGTGTTTTTTTTTTGTGGTTTTGTTTTTTTTTTTTTTTTTTTTTTTTTTGTGGTTTTTTTTTTTGTTTGTTTGTTTGGTTTTTTGTTTGTTTGGGTTTTTTGTTTGGTTTTTTTTGGTGTAAGGCAAAATGCACCTAAGCTGGAAGAAGTTTGTAAACAAAACCAAAAGTGTCTGTCCCATGGCTGTTCTTCCCACACAATTTAGAACAATATTTATGGCTCATTAGGCCCATGGCTTGCCTTTTTGGTTAACTTCTAATGACTAAGATGATCACACAGATTGAGAGCTGGGTATTGACATTCGTGGGTCTCTAAGTCTCCAGGGATGCCAAATACAGATGTTTGCAGTCACTCTTCTCTAAAAAATACCCTGGGGATCTTGGATATTAGTGATGATAGCTTCTGTGTCCTGACAAAAGTAGTTTCTCTAAATTAGAATGAGGAAAATAGGTAGAAATTGTGACACCTTTTTTTAATTTTTAGTCTGAATTTATACTGAAATGAGTAGGGAAGATGGCTGTGTGGGCACACTGACTGTTAGTCAGTATCCTCTAACCCCTATAAATTTTAACCTGATGGCCAAATTCTCATCTTTCTTCTGCACTGGTGTGGCCTCACCTCGAGTCCTGTGTGCAGTTTTGGGCACCACAATATAAAAAAAGACATTAAGCTGTTAGAGAGTGTCCAAAGGAGAGCAACGAGGATGATGAAGGGTTTGGAAGAGAAGCCATATGAGGAATGGTTGGGATTCCTTGGTCTTTTCAGCCTGGAGAAGAGGAGACTGAGGGGAGACTTCATTATGGTCTTCAACATCCTCACGAGGGGACGTGGAGGGGCAGGGACTGGTTACTTCACTCTCTTGACCAGTGACAAGACTGGATTGAAAAGCATGAAGCTGAGTCAGGGGAGTTTAGGTTGGATGGCTGGAAAATTTTCACCCAGAGGATTGGGCACTGGAACAAGCTCCCCAGAGAAGTGCCATCCCAGAGCCTGACAGAATTTGAGAAGTGCTTGGACAATGCTCTCAGGCACATGGTGTGACCCCTGGGCTATCCTGCATAGGGCCAGGAGTTGGACTTGATGATTCTGATGGGTTCCTTCCAGCTCAGCATATTCCGTGATACCATGGCTCTAAGATTCTTCTGTCTGCTGCTGCTTGCTTAGCATGAAGCCATTTATGGTGTGGGACACTCCTTTGGTCAGCTGTTTTCCACTATCCTGGCTGTGTCCCACCCCAGCTTCCTGTGCATTCCAGCCTACTCAATGGCAGGACAACAGGAGAAGCCGAAAAATCCTTGATGTTGTGCAATCACTACTCAGCGATAGCTAAAATATCCCTGTGTTATTGACACCATTTTCATCATAAATATATCACCACTATGAAGAAAATTAACTGTATCCTGGCCCAAATCAACGTAATCATTAAGGAACTTGAATTTTGTGTTTTGAGTAAAAAATGCCCCAGATCTCTTTCTACACTGGTAGTCATAGTAATGATCCATAAGAAGTAAGAAAAGCAGGAATGCTAAGTGGATGTGTTTCAAGGAAGGAAGCAGGAACCTCCATTCAGATCACAAAAGAAGGTGAAAGGAAGACTTTGGCACACACTTGCTCTTCCTGCAGTAGCTCTGACTGCTTGGTGATATTAGTTTTCAACATAATGCTCTTTCACAAAACCTGCACTTGGTCAAGCATGTGGTTCTTGGGATAATAGGAGTAAACCAGTCCTTCTGGCTTATTGAAGTGCATATTGAAGGCAGAGTTAGTGAGCTTCACCCACAGGCAGAACCCTTGGACATCAATCTTTATTCTCAATTCTGACAATCTTTATTTTCAGTTCTGGCATTGGCAATGTGGTTCCTCAGGGCTGTTTTTTACCTTTCTCCATGGTGAGTGCAATCATAACTTACCCGTCTCAGGTCTTGAGTTTTCCAAGTGTAACTAAGAAATCTTTATTCTCACTGGTCACTGAACTAGGTGGGATCAAATATTAGCTTGAAATACAGAGTGGAGTACAAAATAGCACTCATTACTTTCTCCATGGTGCTCAGTTTCCTTTTTAGACTGAAATATACTGTCTGAAATATACTGGACAGATAATTTTTCTAGCAGTGCTAACTACAGATGAGTAATTCTGATGGTCTTTAAAAATAGCTCAGGCAAAAAACTCCCCATCTACACAACTCACGCACTTACAACCACCACATCTTGAAATTATCTGGTTTCTTTTAAGGGGTCTCTATTCCAGTATTTGAAGCTTACTGAAACAATATGGCAACAATGCCATTTCTGATGGGGTGAGGAGCTCAAGTCTGGCTAGTGTTAATTTACTTCTTGAGGTGGTTTGAATTTTGACAAAAAATGTGTTTTGCTGTTTCAGTTTGCTGGCTGAGCATTTTTTTTAATGCCTACTGCCTCTGCTCAGCAGTATAAAAGCATGATTGCTTTTTATTGCCATTCTCTCCCAGCACAAGATTGCGTCTGTGTCTCTTACAGACTTGTCAATCTGAAAACTTCATTTGTAATTTTCCAGAAGCCCTCAGGGCATATTTCTTGAAGTAGTCTACCCTCTGTCTCGCAGAAGAAGAGAGAGATTCACCTTTGGCTGTGTGGGATGGCAGAGAACCAGCCTGCATCCACTTGTGAGGGTTCTGCAGGGGCTGGTGATGATGTGGTAGGTGGGCTGCATGTTTTCCCTTCTGTCCCATTTTCAGTGGGACTATGACAGCAAGCTGCAGGATCCCAGGGCAATCCTAAGGCTCAGAGAATTGTATTTGCTGTTCTGGGGACTGTGGCACTGCCTGAAATCAATCCTTTACTCATCCCAGTGCTTTTCCTTCTCCTTCCTTACAGTCCTCTGGCACTCATCACATTTTCACTCCTAGCTGCGTTCTGGGCCCTTTTGCTCCTCTTGGCTGCCTGGGTGTCAACTTATTTTCAGTCCCATAATTGTCCCTACCAGCCAAAAGAAAAAAACCTCAGGAAAAATTTGGCTCAATACCTGGGATGGAGTGTCCTTGATAGACTGAAAGTTCTAGAAGGACCAAAAGACTTTGTATAATATACTCCGCTGAAACTGCAGCTCACCAGGCACCAGGAGAGTGGACAGGACACTGCTGTTAGAGTGAAGTGTGGAGGTGAGCATGAGGGTGCTAGGGAATTGCCATGAAAACAGTGAAATAATTTAAGTCTATGGAAGATTTATTTCCCTAGATTTACTTTAAAATACTTAATATCTGCTTCTTCCCTTTGTATTATTCCTTCAAATAGCAGAAGCAATTTTAATGAAATTTCCTAAGGACCCAGCTTTTCCACAATCAGAACATACGTTTAAGGGAAAATGTTTAAACATTCCAAGTTTGCTGTTTGCAAATAACAGGGTTTGAGAAGAGATTTTCTGTTGATTTCAGTGGAAGTTGAGGAAGAATGAGGCAGAAACATGAGGGACAAAAAGATCAGTCAAAATGTGCAAGATCAGTGAATACGTTCTGTCCTGCCTTGATGGCTCACTTTTGCTTGCTTTCCTCCAGAAAATGAAAGGTACCTTTTTCTGCTCTGCAAGTACAGCCTGTGTCTCACTGAAGATGTTGAGATGGGGGAAGGGAAAGTTTGCAGAGGAGCTGAGAAATGAAAGGAAAATTCTGCTCATGATTCATTTCCATGCTTCAAACTTGAAATCCAAGGTTCAAATGTCATTTAAAAGATTGTGATTAAAGCTTGGGGTGTTTCTTAAGGGATTTCTGCATACAGACAAGAGTAAGGGTGCCACACAGCACTTGCAAAAGGACCAAAGAAGGATGAGCGCCTAATCCTCTACAATTCTCTTTTTAGGTTCCTTTGGAGTTCATACTGAGTACCTAGCCCACATTTAATATGCCTTTGTAGACCTTATGCAGTCCTGTATTCACCAAATTCCTTTGCTTGGTTACAAAGCAAGCAGTTATTTTCAGCAATAAGCAATGAGGACAGAGATGCTTTTGATCAATATTTCCCCAGAAGAATTTTCATTCTATAAACTGTTTATCATCCCAGTAATGCCAGCAGGCCTTTAGGGAAAGCATTGCTAATACTGAGCATTCCCTGTGTATGTTCTGTTCTGGGGTCAGTAAGGTATGAGCTGTCTCTCACTTTATCCAACAAAATTCCAAGCTGGCACCCAGCCGCTGAAGCCTCTTTCTGTAACATCTTCTCATCATGTCACTTCTATTCCTCACTTCCCTTAAAAAATGTGTGCTTCAGAACTCAGCTGTTCTCTACTTTTGAGAAGTCTGAATCCATAAATCATGTAGGTGCATCTTTTTCTTTCCCCCTCCCAGATGCATTATTTGAAATAACAGAATATTTTTTTTTCTGAGGCTTTAGATGTATTTATGCATCTGTATATCTATATATCGATATCTTTCCCCATTCTGTGGGCTATTTTTGGTTGCTACTGCTGAGTACCAAGAGCTACTGCATGTGAACAGGTAGATATATATATTGCTTTTCCTTGTTTCTCATCTTCTACTGCAGCTGTAAAGAAGAATGTGGCTTGAAATAAATCTGAGTTATTCATATTATGATTACTTGGTAGAGCCAATCAGTTTTCCAAAAAAGTTTTGATTCATTTTATTTGAGAAAGTAACTCTCTAGATAGAGGACTAAGTGAAGTCAGATTTATTATTGTATTTGTCTGTATCTCTTTATGGAGCTGCCTGAGTCTCAGACACTGAAAAAAACCAAAGCAAACCCAAGAGAAATAATTGAAAACAATGCCAAAAAAAGGTCTTTGGAAGCTAGCTAATTATACCTTTGAAGAAAATAAAGGCTAGTAGATGTTTCTTTAGCCTAATCATTCTCAAGCATTAAGTTACAAGTAAAGAACCTGTTCCTCTCGTGCTCTATGAAATGCGTAGAGACCTTTTGTGATGAAAGTCTATGTGGGTTTTGCATTTTTACTGCACTTTTTTTTTTTCCTGTTTACCTCCCTCAAAACTTCCTCTTCCACACCTGTGTTACATCTGTGACATTTAATTGGGAAGATAGGCTGAAACCTCATTATTGTGCTCTGTGCTGTTTGGGAGTTAGTTTTCTTCACAGTAGCTGGTTTGGTGTCATGTTTTTGATTTGCAATAACAAGAATGTGGGTTACACAGTGATGTATAAGATATTGAACTTCCTGGACAGATTAACTCAACTATCAGTTTTTACAACCACCTGAAAGGAGCAGGGGTGGGCTCTTTACCAGACAGCAAGTGAGAGAATGAGGAGATGGCCTCAAACTGCACCAGAAGAGATTCAGGTTGGACAGGAATTTTTTTTTTTTTTTTTTTGTTGGAAGAGTGGTCAAACATTGGAATGGGTTGCCAAGGGAGGTGGTAGAGTCACTGTCCCTGGAGGTGTGTAAAGAAAGACTGGATATGGCACTCAGTTCTCTGGTCTGGTTGACAAGGTGGTGTTTGGACTTGATGACCTTGAAGAACTTTTCCAATCTGAATGATTCCATGATTTTAAGAATTGTCCAAAGGAATATTCCATACCATAAGGCATCATGCTTAGCATATAAAGCTGGAAAGAAGGAAGAGGAAGGAAGGGTCATTTGGAGTTATGACATTTGTCTTCCTCAGTCACCATTAAGTGAGATGAAGCTGTGCTTTCCTAGAACTGGCTGACATGAGCTCAGTTGGCCAGAGCCTGGTGCTCATACCACCAAGGCTGTGGGTATGATTCCTATGTGGGCCATGCACTTAAGAGTTGGATGGACTCGATGATTCTTGTGGATCCTTGTGGGTCCCCTTCCAACTCAGAATATTACATGATTTCGAAATTCAAAACTCTGCCTGCTGATGGGTCTTAGAGAACAAATTCCTTATTTTGCTCTGCCTGTGCACACAGGTTTTTGTCTGTCTGTCAAGCGGTCTTTATCTCAACCCATGAATTTTCTTACTTTCACCCTTCTGATTCCCTCCCCCATCCCACTGGAAAGGAGTGGCTGAGTGTCTCTGTGTTGCTCAGGTAAGATATTATTCCCATTTCCATCTTCTTTTACCCCTGTGCAGCTGAGCACACTCAGCTTGGCAAAAGTGCTCTAATGGCTCTGAAGGTGGGAAGTGAAGAAAGGTTGGACAGCTGTAAGAGAAGTGAAGGGCCACAGGAATTCTTGCTGGATGTTGCACTGGAACTTGAGTGTGGCTGTGAGTGTGTTAGCAGAGGCTATTTTGTAAGAAGCTGAGCTGGAAGTCTTTTGGAGAGGAAATAAATGAATCATATGGTCACAAGAAGATAAATGGCTGGAGGACTGAAGGTCTGGAGCAACCAGAGGGTGCAAGTTACTTGTGTGGAAGAAAGTGGAACTGGATGCTCCAAAGTTACTAGAGAAAGAAAGCGGGAGATGTTGATATGAAACAGAGGTAAAAGAAGGTGGGATGAGTCTTCATGTAACCTGTACAGAAGCCTCTTCTGACTTCCAAGCCCACCCTAGATGTTCTCTTGTGGTGTTTCTCCATGTCATATCTGTCAGCCCCTGTTCTAGTTATCCTAGAATGCAGATGAGAAAACTGCACTCATCACTGCAGTAGTGGTTCCTCCAGGCTTAGTAAAAAATATGCAATTCTTCACTTCTACTGCTATTTATGTTCTTATATGAGTACATCTTATATCTGAGTGGGGGGGAAAAAAAAGATACACTGACCAAACCATTGTAATCTCTCAGCAAAGTTCTTAATGAGTGTTCCTTGCAAAGAAAGAAAAAAATGAAACCCACTGTGTTTTCTTCCTTTGTTTCCTTCTACAATTTTCCAAGAAGCATTGCTCTACACATTATCAGCACTATAAATCTAATACTCCTTAGAAACACTTGTTTAAGAGATAAGAGCCAGGGACAAAAACATATAAAAACTTGATGCTGGGTCTGCAACCACTGCTTTACAACAGATCATAGGAGGGATTTGCTTTTCTGTATTTCTCCTCTCAGGGAATTCATAACTTTTGCTATGACAGATAAAAATATTTTTAATAATCTTGCAACAAGGAATTTGGTGTGTGATCCTTAAAACTAAGGCAAGACAAAATCTTCTCTGCTTCAGGAGCATGACTGATCAAAGAACACATCTGAAACACCTCCGGTGCTGCCGGGTACAATTCCATTCATTGGAGGCTCACTCTTTTCATATGAGTGGAAAAACAAGCAACATTTAGTGCATTCATATCCCATCCTTTTTTTTACATTTCGTTTCCTGTTCTTATTATGTTGTCAGACACTGGATCTCTGTATTTAATGGTTCGTTAACCCCCTTGCCAAAGCAGTCACAGGATTACCAAGAGCTGAAGCAGATTCACTATTTGCACAAACACACACACACACATGCACACAGGCTATTTAGATGGAATTATTATTCATAAATTACTCTTAATATTAGACTGTTCATCAGTCTGAGTGACTGTGCTCTCCTGTTATAAGTAGCACTAAATTACTTTTTGAAATTCATCACCATCACTTGTTTTTCCATGTGTGTTTCCCCCCATGGTTTCAAAGTAAATTCCTCTTATTGATGGAACCATTAATAAGATTTTGGCGTTGCTCAGCCTGTTGTGAACTCCATAATCCTGACTGCTGCCCCAGTCAGGGCTCTTCACCTTTCATAAGAGGGGAACAGTATGGGACAAGATCATACTGAGAAAAATGGCTCACAGGGAAATAAAATTATTGGGATCCACCTTGGCTTGCATTCCCAGAGGTTTCATACATGGGGTTACACATCTGCATTCCAGGCTGAGCCTTGCACTCCCAGCAGTCTCTTTGAAAGGTGGCTCCTATCTTAAGGAGGGTAGTTATGTCACTATTGCACTTAGACACTTAGATCCTGAAGATGAGAGGGATTAATCTACCTTTGGCATTTCCCAAGAGCATGTGTGCTCTTGGCTTTCATGTGTGGCTTTTGTCAAACCCTTTCAGAAAAATCCTTTCCCTGTGCTGACACCCTGAGGACTTTCCCAAGTGCAAGGTTTCTACTATAAAACCACCCACCCAAATGGAATTTGCCATTCTGTATCTCACAGTGGCTGAATGAACCTTTGGGAGATCTTGGCTGGAGACAGAGGGTCAGTGCAGAGGGTGGGGGGAGTAATTCGTTTTTCCTGTGGGTTGCCTCATAGAATTTAATGCCTTCTCTTCACAATGAAGTCTCTGCAAGCAGTCCAGGCTCCTGTGTCTGGAAATGAGTCTTTGGACCTGGAACCTGCAGAGGCAGCTGGATCTTTCCCATTTTTTTCACTAGAAACTGCCTATCTGTGATGCCTTTACCTGGGCAGTCAGTTTGCCCTCTTCTCCATCTTCCTTAACAGACCGTACCATCAAATGTTGTATTGGTAGTTTTTGCTCATGACATGGTAAGGAAAGAAGCAAGAAATCTCAGGAAAAAAAAAAATACAAGCAGCCAAGAAAAAGAAAAGACAAAACAAATCCTCCCACCGAAGCAGAGATTGCAGAGCTCATTTATTTCAACTTTCAACTTACACTGAGATTTTCCAATTTGCTGACGTTGAAAAGTACATTGAATCTTGGCTGAAGTACAAGTTCTAAAACACTTATTATTTCTTTTTTTTTTTAAGCAGAATTTATATCCAGAGTTGCACGGGAGACAGATAATAGAGCAGGCAGATGAAGCCTGTCCTATCCAGGGCAGGGAATTTGCAAACACTGTGATAAATTTCAGAGGACAGTTGTTTTCTTTGAGTTTCAGTCATATTGTGGTATTGAAAACCTTCAAAGCTAATTTCCTTGTTGTCAGAACTGAGGGAGGAAGGAGGCATTGCCAGGCTATTTACTCCATTGCTACGTTTTCCTTCCTTCTGCTTTCAGCATCTGGAATCTTTCTTGATGACACCCAGATTGCCTAACTGTGATATTAAAGTGTTCTGCCAATCTATTACCTCCCATCAAATAGGACTTCCAGGTGCAAGGAGAACCACAGATTGACTGCCAAAAGTGTATTCTTCACTCTGCTGTGTTTTAAACTTGCCTTTTCTCCACTTGAGAACTACTTCATCCACTCTCCATGCATCTGACTCAGCTGAGCCTCAGCAACACAGCAGGAACCAAACACTGGGCAAACCAAATTAAGGTTCTGACTCACAGTGGCTCTGAGGAACAAGCTGAGAGGTTATGACTGATCCTTGTGGCTTGGTTCAAGCAATCATTGTCCACATAAGGAGAAGGACTTGCTGAGGTTGCCTACCTTGTCTCATTGCCATACTCTGATACTGGGCTGGGGTTAGTGAAGGGCAGCAGGCTCATTTCCCAGTTAAGAAGAAAATTTATACTTATTTGTGTTTGCTTAAAGCTCTCATGGATTTTTGCTGACCTTCACCCACTGAAGATGATCAGAGACCTGCCACTGCACTTCCTACTCCACAAGGCACCTCTGGAGTTCATCTCTGTGAGACCACAGTTTGAAGAGATGAAGTTGAACCTACCCTACAGTCCTGTCTTTAAACAACGAAGTTATGAATATCCTGTAAGACCCACAAAATGTAAATTTTCTTAATTTATATAATTTTCCTTCAATTTGTTCTGCTACTATCATTTTCTTATAACTGGTTTTAAAGCTCAACCAGAGTTCTCCTTAAACTTGAAATGCCTTAGCTCTATTTTAAGATTTTTCTTCTCATGTGTACGAGGTGCACAAGCCCAGGTGCTGCCTCTGGGGCTGCAGAGGGGTCAGGGGAGTGTCTGTGAGGAGAGTTCAGGGCTGCCCCGTATCAGACACAGATGGTCCCACTGGGCTCCAGTGGTTCCACCTCTGCCAGTCTGGGGGCGCTGGGGGGAAAACAAGTTCTGGAAAGGGCCCAAAGGCAGCAGTGGCAGAGCAGGAGTGAGCAACAGGGTGGAATTTCAGCCCTTAGCTAGGGCTAATCTGACAGATCATGATAAATCTATCATGCAATTAAAAGCACCTATTAATTTTCTTTGCTTGCTAGGCAATATCTTTCCTTATGATTGCGTGTGCATAACTCCAGTAGAATTGCTCAGCGTTGGCTCTCCTGTTGGCAGCAAAACCCCATTTCCCCAGTGCTGTAAGATGGAATGACTGAAGATTGTTGCTGTATTAAGGTAAAAGCCTCAGGAAAAGTGAAAATTTGCTGGTAAAGCAGCTTGTGTAGAGAGACACTCAGACCTCTTGAGAAATGTTTAGCATCACAAATGCTTTTGAAAACACGAGTGACTGACACACTCCTGAGGACCTGACTGGTCTGACTATCTCTGGGAAGTCTTACAAATTCTATAATGTCTTCAGAGTGCCCTTTCATGACAATATTCACAATAGGAGCATATTTAGCATTACTGTGACCCTCTAAGGACTGGAAGAGGTTAACTGCTGCAGCTCTCTCTGTTTCATGCTAATGCAATTTCTTTACCTGACTGCTCATGCTTTCAAGATCAAGGGACCACATCATTATACTGGCCATTTATCTTACTAATTTCTCCCTACAAGCCAGAAAAGGATCTGTGATGGCCAGAATTTCTCCTGAAAAGCCTAGAAAACATTCTGTCAGAACAGGTTTTTCTTGCTCAGATCTCTAACCCAGCTGGCTGTAGGGATTAAAGAAGATATTTTAAGATGCTGAGTTGTTGGTCCTCTTCTGCAGCAGAAGTTAAGGGCAACTGAGGATCTAAGGGGCAGAGGGCTCTCAGTGATGTCAGTTTGTTCCCTGCCAGCTATGCAGGAGATAAGAGACTGGGAAATGTGATAAGCCAAGCTTGAAATTGTGCCTTGCTACACTCCTGTTTTAGGCTCAGCTCAGGAAAGGGGCCACCATGCCT
Source organism: Vidua chalybeata (assembly GCF_026979565.1). Taxonomy (NCBI): domain Eukaryota; kingdom Metazoa; phylum Chordata; class Aves; order Passeriformes; family Viduidae; genus Vidua; species Vidua chalybeata. The sequence continues at coordinate 148,125,006 of NC_071530.1, read as the reverse complement.
GATGGAAGACATCTAGGACCACTTCAGAGTTGCTAACCCATCCTGCCTGTCCTGTAGCTCCTGGGGCATACCTGTGCAGCAATCCCGGATGTCACTGGCATCTTAAAAGCCACTACACACTTTTTGGGCAACTGAATTGAGCCCAACAATTCAAAATGTTAAAAAGAAACATATAACTTCCACTCAGTCTTTCCCTAGAATTCATGCCTCCACTACAAAATTTTAGTGTCAAAGAAATAATGGTCTAAACTTTTGCTAATATTGAGATTAACAGAAGAGGTTAGTATTGTCCAATGCACAAATTCATAGCAATCTCAATAACTGAAATATCTTCATGACATTCCCATGAATGGGATTTGAGAGGAGCCTGACTGGAGTTGCATATTTCATGGAAAGAGGATTGTACCAACAGATGACAAAAGTCTAGTGCTGAGCAATATGCTACAGTCCCTCAAAGGAATGATTGGACAATCTATTTGAAATCAAGATAAACAGAGAATTGGAGCAAATACTGTGGAAAGGCTCACGTGTTGACAGTGGAGTGACTGTGCTATGCTGTCTGTCTGGAATTTTGCCAGTCTCATACTGGTGGTTCGTTCCTTGGTTGTGCTCTGGACAAGAATGGTCAAGAGAAGCTTGAGATATGCAAACTCTAAAGAAAATGTGAGGAAATGAAATCCAAAGTATTATTTTCACTGGGGGCCAGTGGCAGGAAAATACTTTAGTGAAGCAGAGAATGAGGTAGAAGAGCATGCAGTCCAGGAAATTTCCCTAGGAGTGAGAGAAATGCCCAGGTAAAAAGGATGCAAGAGGAATGAATATGGAAGACATGTGAGGTCAGGGAGAAAAAAACCAAGTGGCAGGATTAGTGGACATGGAGCTAAGTTTTATGTTGGGATACCAAATATCTGTCACCAGTTCAGCCAGAATTTCCTCTCAAGTAAATTACTTGCCTTCTCTAGACATCTAATTCTTTTTCTGCTCTTCATTCTTCATAAGGGCCCTTAGGTGTGAGATTCATTACAGCAAGGCCCCTCTTGTTCAGAAGTCTGAGGACTGGCCCATCAGAGTCCTGATCAGTGACATAAATAGCAAGGACAGAGCACAGCCGAAGGGAAGCCTGTTTCTTGGAGTGATCTGGGATCCAAAACAGGCAGGAGGAGGGTGGGAGTGAACAAGAACAGCTAGTCATAGAGTGCCTACCTTATTAAGTGCACAAAGATCCCTCATGATTTCATGGATCAGGAGTTGTCTGGGGTTGGCAAATGTGACCCTTGGCAAAAACCCAAAAGGGTTCAGTTCTGCAGAGTGGCTTCAGAAGGTCAGGAGGAAGATATCCTACTTTTCATTTTCTTAGTGTTACTCCAACATGATTACTATCCAAGAATCTGCAGTAAAGACATCAAAAAGTCCCTGGATAAGGAGCAGCACCTCTGTCAGAAGGAGTGGTGGAACTCACCTGTGGAGAAATCTGACTAGGTGTGATCACAGACTTCTCTCCCATCTCTACTTGTTCCATTTTCTGAGTCCTTCATGCTGGAACTTGCTGCCCACCTGTATTCTAGGCATGCTCTGCCTGCCTGGATCATACAGTGTTAGAAACCTCCCAATGTGAAATAATAATAATCAAATGAAAGAGGTTATTGAAAACATTACAGGCCATAATTTTAATAAATGTTGGCTCCTGTCACTATGTTCTCTAGTATTTATAGTTTTATATACTGCCAACAGATCCAAGTGTTTTGTCTTTTTGACAAACATTTCATGCAATCATAAATTAACTCATTTCTCAGCAAAATCTGACATCAGCAGTTAAGCTGTCAGTATACAGAAGTACTAGGGCTGGCAAATCCTCATCTCATAAAGAAAACAAAGAGCCTAAATGCATCCCAGACAGTGAGCTAAGTGTGCCTGAGCTGAGTCTGCTATCAGGGGCCACATTGGTCATGGAGCTGACAGGTGGTGATTCTGCAGCTCAGGCATCAGCCAAAATGGCTCTGGACATGTTTACCTTATTAATAACCCTGCACAGGTATGTAGGAGCAGCTCCTGGGCTTTCAATGGAGCCATGGATCTTAAAACCTCTCCATTTTTTTCTTTCTGGATTGTGTTGAGCTCCATGCATTACTGGTTTAGATCTTAAAAGAAGTTCTGCTCCTGGTGTTTTTTCAGGTGTTTTTCAGATACAGTGCTGATAAAAACGAAATATAGACCATTAGAAAATTAATTTATCCCCTTGATGCTGGAATTTACCCCCTTTCTAATTGAGTTGGACACTTTGAGCAGATAGATCTGCTGCCATGTCTTTTGAAGGAACTGCAGAGGAGTCAGATCTGCCCTGAGCTCTGCACAAGCTCAGGAAGAGCTCTGTTTATAGCAATAATCTATATGCATCTTTCGTTCTGAGCAGAGATGCATGCTTTAAAAACCCTGTAGTTAGTCTCACTAGTTTTTCTATTTCTCACACTTCCTTGGGGGGACATCCTTCCTATGGAAAGCAGTCTAAACACAGTGCTGTTAAGGCACACCTCAAAAAAGGGGGAACAATTCACCCTTCTGCAAAACACATCTCTTATTTGGATAAAGAGCAGATAAATGAAATTATAGCAATGAGTGACCCCTTGGAGGAGTGGGGATGGAAGGCAAGAGCAAGGAAAAGAACCCAGGCCACTCAGGTAAAGTTGTAGTTGACATGGAGATACAGAAGCTGCTGAAAGAGCACCCAGCAAGCTTGAGACATTTGTGTGCCTCCAGGTCCACCTAAGTTCTTCCAGAAGCCTTGCTATTAACAGGTGTCACCCAAGCTCAGAATTGAAGTGCTGAGATTAAAGGTGAGCAGGAATTTATTCTCTTTATTCCAGGCAGGCAGCTCTTACAGAAAACATCTGCTGTTAATAACAGGGAGTAATGTACTGGGAGAGGCCAGCTGACATTGGCTGGCCATCAAAGTGGCCACATGTGTGTCAGATCCAGGATCTATGAGCATGTTAATGGATTTATTGGGAGACTGATTTTCCTGCTGTAGCACTGTTCCAGCACAGCTGCACACCTTTGCCTGGCAACAGATTTGTATCAAGGTAACTGTGAGCAGGACAGAGCAAATTTTGTTTACTGCTATTTGGTGGAAGGAGCTGGTTTTTATTTGGAATGGGCAGCGTGAAGGGATTGCAACAAAACTCTGCTTGTAATTCACTTAATGCCCACTGCTTAAACTTCAGTACTTAGCTCCATCTTAGACTTTTTGGCACATCCCACCTGGCCTCTATTGGGTTGTGAGTCTCCCCCAGGACCCACATAATCTCTGAATGTCAAGGACATGGTGGTGTATTTCACAATGTTTGCAGAACTGAACAAAACCTGAGGTTCTATGGAAAGATCACCAAAAAACTTTGCTGTGCTTTGGATCCGAGTTTCGAATGACTAAGGGATTTGTGACCCAGGAAAATTGTCCAGTGAGGAAAAGCTTTCCATTACCCTCTCTTGACTGCAGATTTCAGCTTGCATGGGGAAAAAGAAAATATTGGCTTCCTGTTTTGGGAGCCAGTGTGGAGCAACTCCCTTGTGCATCTCAGGAACCAACCAAAACCAGCCCCTGTATCTTTTGTGGGTTCCAGCCTGTTTGTTTGGGTACTGGTGTGACAGCAATAGACATTTATTTAAAAATAGCCAGCATCCACTCTCTACAGAATTAAGTATTAAATAAATTGAAAAAAAAAAAGCTCTTTTAACCAGTGGCAGCCTTCAGATTCTCTAGTGACAATAAAAACAGTATCATGCCGATGCCTGGAATTTTTTGTTCAGTGTTCCTGCTTCAGCTAATGTCTACACTCATTCATCATATCTTTTCAACATTTTGGCTTTCCTCCCAGGCAGGATATGTTTGATTTTTTTTTTTTTTGAAAGGAATAGAATCTAATAGGAACCATTTTTAGTTGCAGGGAAATATACATGGAGATAAATAGCCCCTGAATCAATAAAAGGTGAGACCACAGATCTTACTGTTTAAAGCTTTAAACATCATTTATTTATCCATTCTTCCAAAGTGAAAAAATTGTGATTCTTTAATCATTTGACAATGGTTATTGTCAAATGGAAAATGGACATATGTCAAATGGACATATGTTCAGATATGGCCTTTGTTTATCAGTGTCTAGCGTGATGTGTTCCTCTTGTCTTCACTTATTTAATACAAAGCCTTTCAAGATCTGTTCTCTCAGCTACTTTGTTGAGAAGTGTGTGGACTAATTAATACAGTATAACTCTCAAAATGCCATGGACATCTCGCTTATACAATTATAAATGAAGAACTTTGATTTTTTTTTTTTGCTTAAGGAACCAAAGGGAAGCCAGATGGAAAGTAGGGTGTAAGGGCAGGTAATAATTTCCTGTAGGAGCACTAGGCTAAGCACAGATTTGGCAGATCTTTGCAACTTTGGCTCCAGGGATTCTGGATCTTTTTTGACTTCAGACCCTGCTGAGAAATCTTCTTATCACCTGACTTGCACTCTGGGCTTCTGCTGTTGACCATCCAAGAGGAAATAAAGAGGAGCGTGAGAAAGATGCTACCAAGAACAATATTTTGGCAGTAAAGGAGTATAAAAAGTTTAGTCTGGCTTGTGCCCTGTCTGCTTCTTATTAATTTCTGTTTTCTGGTAAAGTGAGCTACAGCTCATTCTAATAATGCTGTGGATTCAAACCTCCCACTGGCCAGAAGTTGCCCAGGTATTAACCTAGTACCTTAAAGGGTTAAAACCAGTGTAAAAATCTTAGCAGAAACCAAGAAAAATGCCTGGTATATTAATTTCCATTTCCCCTCCACAATATATGAAGTGTGGGAGTATTTAGAAACAAAAGTGACTTTTACTCTTACAAACTGCTTTGTTTTTACCTCAGCTTGGTGGTGGGAAGGGTTTTGTGATATTTCATAGTGTAGAAAAATAGAACTGAAAGAAACTAAGAGACTTTCCATGGCATCACACAGTGAGGAAAAATAAGACCATCCTCCAAGCCGCTGGAACCCATAGAAATGAAAAGATCTTCTTTCACAATGAGTCTGGAAAACCCCAACACAGCTGAAAGTGACCCTGGGGTGGAGCCAGATCCATCTGTGCTGTCAATTCATCAAATCAGATGGTAAGCTAGAGTGCCACCACAGCCAGGAGTGTAGAATGCTTTCTAAGGTAGTGCTTTTCCTTTTCCACCTACTAAATCTATGCCTGGTTGCTTAATGAGTTCCCGATGTTCTGATGTATCTGAGAGAAGTTTTGGTCACGCAGATCCTTGGTGCTCCATTAACTGTAAACATGGGAGGCCTTGACTGCATTATCCCAGTGTCCTGTTTGTCTTGGAATCCTTGCAAATCCATCATAATCCCAGTCATCTCAAGCAATTATTCTGTGTGCTTAAATGCTCCCTGAAATGGGAGTGTTTCCACAGCTGTACTCAAGTGGCTTAGCTAAGTGCAGACTGTACTGCAAGTTCACCACTTCAGCAAATGGTTACCACTTGGACTTGTCCAGATTGTTGTGTTTGCTCACAAATCAATTGCAGGAAAGTTGAAAAATCCATTGGAAGTGTTTGGCTGATTAAAGACTGGTCACACCAAAGTGAACATGCAAACGCTGGACTGGATTTAGTTGGTTCAACAAGTTCATTTCCTCACAATTATTAACAAGTGTATAATAAATGTGTAGTACAGAAAAGTCTATAAAAATTTATTCCACATGCCTTCACAGGCCAATAAAGCATTTATAACACTCTATGATAAGATTTATAATAAAAAATCAATAGCCAGTGCTGTAATATGGCATACAAAGAAGACCAAAGGCTTTGCCATGACATCCTCCAGTGCTTATAGGGGTTAGGGAATGCAAAATTATAGGGACAAAAGCAAAAATCCCACTCCAGCACTCTGCACCACTTTGATGCATGGGGCATTCTGAACATGAGCTGGTGTGTGCCCAGGTGGACAAGAAGCCTGGTGGCCTCCTGGCCTTCTGTGTCAGCACTAGTGTGGCCAGCAGGACCAGGGCAGTGGCTGTCCCTCTTTGCTGGGCACTGGGGAGGCCACACCTCCAATCATGTGTCCAATTCTGGGCCCCTCAATTCAGGAAGGACATTGAGGTGCTGGAGCATGTCCAGATGTCCTGGTTTTGGACAAATTAGGGGAAAACACCTCCAAAGGAGCCCCCTATAGGAAACCAAACCCTCCGCAACCTCCCCCCCCACCACCGGGTTCGGGAGGAATTCCTTCAGAGGGGAAAGTGGAAAAAACTTGTTTATTAAGGCACAACGAAAAAACACTCCCCAGCACAAGAGAAATAGCCCAAGATGACCACAGATGTTTTCACCAGTCCAAGGGGGTTGAGCTCTATCTCTCTTCGCCGCAGAGGGTACGCAGCTTCTTTCGCAGACCCCGGGGGAGCTCCTGCCCGGAGTAGGTCCGATGTCTTCGGGGGGGGGGGGGGGGGGAAGGGAACAACGGAAACCGGGAAAAAGGGAAAAAAAAAAAAATGGCCAAAAAGCAAGCCAGCGAAAAGCAGAGAAAAAAGAGAGGAAAGCAGAGCCAGCAAAGCATGCAGCCAGCAGCAAGCAAAGCAGCAAGCAAGCTAAGCGGCAAGGCAGCAGCCAGCCCGGGGGTGGGGGGGGGAAGGAAGACAAAACAAACTGAGGACAGGGAACAAAAACCACGATTGGGATAATGAGCATGAAAATGTCCTGTCCCCACGACATTCCACCCCTTATCCCATATCGTGAACATGTTACTGAACTTCCTTCCCACCTGCTCAAACCTTCCACACTTACACATTCCCTTCCATTCTCACTTGCTCTGACTTTCGACATTTACACATTTCCTTCTGTCCCATGTCTGTGTGGTTTAATGTACAAACAATGGCAGTAACATCCAGCAAATTGAGATGTTTGCATATGAGTCTCACCCCACAATCAGGTCTCCCTGAGGTACACATCGTGTTCTTCCATCTTTCTGCATTATCCACCATGTACAACCTGGTCCCTGAGCAAAGACAATCCCACGAATGGGTTTGTCTGTACTCGAGGCAGAATTGATCCACACTGTCCTCCCTAACAAACCTCTGATATGTGCCACTGGGACTTTATCTCCGTCTACTATATTCAGGGACTCAGACTGGGCAGGACCTGCTCGATTGGTGGAACCTCGGGTGTTAACTAACCAGGTGGCCTGTGCCAAATGCTGCTGGTTTATCTCCCTGCCCCCCTTCCTCTGTCTGCTGTCCTACAGTATCGAGCAGAGTACGATAAGCATATGCCAGGGCCCAGCTCACTGCAATGATCCTTTTCTCCTTGGGGTTATCCTGGCATTTCCCTTTCAGATACTTTGCCACCTCAGCTGGGTTCTGGATGTGTTCGGATGGAAAGTCCCAGACTACAGGATCAGAAAACTCCTTTAAAATTTCGCCCATATCCTCCCATTTCCCGCACCACTCAGGATTTTTCACCCTTGGTTGTACTCCTAAATCAGAGGTCTCACCAGCCCCTCTAGAAATCTCAGCCTTCATCTTATATAAACTGCGGACAGTATAGAGAAAGGTTATTAAATTAAATAACAGAAAGATGGTATCCTTGGCAGTCAGGGAGGACAGGACATTTCCTAACAGAGATGTAAACAATTCGGAGGAGGAAAAGGAAAGCAAAGGCTGAAGAACCTCCTCCCCCACAACAAATTTAGCACACAGCCACAACCACGAGTTATACATTCCTGGAGCCGATAACAACATTTTTAATAGCCCCTTGCAGAGTATTACAGCCAAGCCCAGCCCGATAAATATTCTCGTTAGTGCCCCTCTGCTACAAAAGCTACGTATTAGGGACAATACCGGAGCTACTTCTGGATAAGAAAATAACTCCAGGGACCATAAAGCGATCAAAACTTCGAAGAACCCTAATGACCACAAATAGAGGCAGGCTTTCACTCCCAATGACATCATAACTTTAAAGAAAGACATACCAATATTCCCGCAGAACGGTTAAAGCCAAAAATATTATTAGAATAAAGTTTTTTCCACTTTGTCTGGGCTTCCCCGTACGGGCCACCAAATTATTTGTCCTGGTTTTGGACAAATTAGGGGAAAACACCTCCAAAGGAGCCCCCTATAGGAAACCAAACCCTCCGCAACCTCCCACCCACCACCGGGTTCGGGAGGAATTCCTTCAGAGGGGAAAGTGGAAAAAACTTGTTTATTAAGGCACAACGAAAAAACACTCCCCAGCACAAGAGAAATAGCCCAAGATGACCACAGATGTTTTCACCAGTCCAAGGGGGTTGAGCTCTATCTCTCTTCGCCGCAGAGGGTACGCAGCTTCTTTCGCAGACCCCGGGGGAGCTCCTGCCCGGAGTAGGTCCGATGTCTTCGGGGGGGGGGGAAGGGGGAAGGGAACAACGGAAACCGGGAAAAAGGGAAAAAAAAAAAAAATGGCCAAAAAGCAAGCCAGCGAAAAGCAGAGAAAAAAGAGAGGAAAGCAGAGCCAGCAAAGCATGCAGCCAGCAGCAAGCAAAGCAGCAAGCAAGCTAAGCGGCAAGGCAGCAGCCAGCCCGGGGGTGGGGGGGGAAGGAAGACAAAACAAACTGAGGACAGGGAACAAAACCCACGATTGGGATAATGAGCATGAAAATGTCCTGTCCCCACGACACCAGAGAAGGGCAACAGAGCTGGGGAAGGGTCTGGAGCACAAGTCTGATGAGGAGCAGCTGAGGGAGCTGGGTGGGGCTCAGCCTGGAGAAAAGGAGGCTCAGGGGAGACCTTTTTGCTCTCTACAACTCCCTGACAGGAGCTGGGTGGGGGTCCGTCTTTCTCCCAGGCAACCAGTGACAGGACCAGAGGAAATGGCCTCAAGCTGTGCCTGGGGAGGTTCAGGTTGGACATCAGGAGGAATTTCTTCACAGAAAGGGTTGTCAAACATTTGGATGGGCTGCTCAGAGAGGTGGTGGAGTTTCCATCACTGGATGTGGCACTCAGTGCTATGGTCTAGTGACATCGTGGTTTTCAGTCAAAGTCTGAACTTGTACATCTTAGAGACCTTTTCCAACCTAATTGATTCTATGATTCTGTGATTCTGAGATCACTTATCACCTATGTCTGTCGTAGCAATCTGGAGTGATTCAGAGAGAGGCAAAATCTTCCTCTAAACATCCCAAGGGACAAATTATACCTAAGAAGGAAGGAGTTCTTTCATCACCTCTCTAGGCAACTGGCAAAAACCCTGAAGAATGATAGTGATATTATATTTAACAATTTTGTCTTCATGCTCTAAAATGCTCTAAACCAATGACATCACCTCAAAGCATCAGGTATTTCAGAGGAAGTTGAAAGGAATGAAGCTGACATGTAAACAGAAATGAGAGGATAAGAGGAGTGGGGAAAGCTACATTTGACATCTAGGACCACATCCTCACCAGTCCTCCTATAATATGAAAATACTATGTCAGATGATCCATGAAACAAGGAGGAAATAAAAGAAAGGAAAAGACAATATACTGTCTGTTTTATGAGGAGACAAAATCACTCCATGGTTCTGCAGAGGTAAGGGCATGGCATGGACATTTGAAATGTTTATATATATGTATGTATGTTTGCAATTGCAAATATGCACAAAAGACATTTAATCAGAGCAGAGGCGGTCTCAGAAAGTTCCCATTAGTGAAGTAGCTTCTGATTGCAGAGGCTTATAATAAAGTTAATGAGAATAACAGTTTAATCATGGATATCCGCTGCTGTGGGGAGTATAATAGCCACATTATTTAGGCTGAATTTTTCCTCCGAAAAACACAAATTTAGATCATAATGGTCAGAGGTTTGGTTCCCAATTCTCAACTGAGTCAATTAAAAGTAGAGAGAGTAGGAGAGTTCTTGCTGAGAGATGAATGGACACAAAATCTTTTGAAAGACAAATCTTTTTTGTTCACATCTCTACATATTGATTTAGAAACTTAACATTGGCTACTGAATTTAAATTAGGAGCCAAAAGATACTGTTCTGCTTTCTGAACACAGTTAATGAATTAATCTTCCTAGTATGCCCTCAAGGTAAGTAACAATCATTATTTGAATTTTAGAAATGCAGACAGCTAAGGACAAGTAATTTCTAAAGTATCCATCAATGTGCCTACTTCAGGATACCTGCCTTTTGGTTTTCCAGAGGCTTGTTCAGCATTCTTTTGACAGAAGGTGCACAAATAAGGCCAAAGAAAGAGATCTGGAAAAACACAATAAGCAGTTCCAATTTAGGTGTCAGGGGAGGAAAATCTGGATATCTGCGCCCCCTGCCCTGCCACTTTGCATCATGAGTAAAAGGAAGCAGGTGGCGTCATTCTGAGCTGTTTGGAAGACCAAAATGTGTTGAGAGGAAGGTTCTCTAGCCAGGAGGTCAGCCAATGTGGAAGAACTGCTTTACCTCCAGATCTGAGGCTGGTGTTGGTCCTACTCATGTTTATGAATCTAATGTGAAGCTGCAACCAGAAATCTTCTCCAAAAAGAAATGTAATGAAGATGTTGAGTTGGTAGAAGAGTGTCACCTTGCAACAGCAAACTTATTGTCTGAAGACTATAAATATATATTCTGACTTTTATGCATGGTATTCAGATTTCTATGAGCATGACAGCAATGTAAATTGAAGCTGTAAGAGGAAAATTTGAGAAGAAATTGAAAAAAGTTGGATGATCCATGCTTACTGTCTTCCTCTTAGACAAGTCAGCAGTTGCTGTCAACACAGCCCAGAACTCACTTGAATCATGTCCATGGAAATTTTAGTTAAAACTCTAACAAAAGAAACTGGAAGGAAACATTTTCTTGCTATTCACAATGTAAATGGAAGACATGAAAATGCTCATTCCTCAGCTTGTTTCAATAGCAGCATCTGGTGGTTTTCTCTTGCCTGATCGATGAGGATACTGGACTGGAAAGAGATATCTTTCCAGGACCCCTAATACCCTGCTAAGGTTAATAGCATTCCTTTGGTACCACAGACCATCCTAAGGACAGAAAATTTAATCCCTGTCATATTCATTACTTACATTTTCAAAATTATCTTTTAATAGTGCACATTACAGCTGCCCACCTTCTCCAGACAATACTGCATAAAGAACATTGACAAGTTTTCAAAATCTTCTTCTAAAAATATGCCACTACTTGGATGAGAGAAGTGAGTGGTATGAAGGGCTCAGTGGTCCCCTACATGTGTCTGGTTTTTTGCTTTAATTTTTGAGCTGACATCCAAATGTAAAGACCTTAATCTTGAAATTCAAGGTGAAAGTAAAACAGACACAAATTATTTCATCAGTAACTGCTTTAGATATGAAGCTCGAAATTAGCCTAGTTAAAAAAAAATATTTTCTTTACATTTCAAAAGAAAGTCAAAGAAGAAACAAACTTTCATAAGATGATGTACTCAGAGTATTTGGAAAATGTTAAGGAGCATTTTAAGATGTCACTTTTTATCTTCAACTACAACACACCTCTTTCCTGGTTTTGTGCTTGCTACACTTATATGCACAATTTCTAATCAGATTGCAAGTGTCTTGAAAATAAATGTCAGTGAACTGGAATGGAAATCAAAACCTTGCAAACAGATGTGCAATTAAATGCACAGCCACTACAACCATATTTTTAGCCATTACTGGAAAAACCTCAGCTTTCTCTCTCTGAGCAGAGATCCCTTTTGATTAAGTGCCTCTTTCAGGTCAACGCATCTGAGTGAAGCTTAAATTTCCATGAGGAAAATATTGAAGTCCAAGTTCAGGTCTGTCTTCTCAGATGACCTCCTTAATGACTGCACAAAAGTAGCAGTGACACATTACAAACCCTGAAAGCTGGCTGAGAATATGCAGTGCTGGAGTTCTCATCATTGCTTCTCTGAGGGCAATTTTATGACACTGATGGCAATGATATGCCTTTAGGTCTATGACTGCACTTTCTTTTTAAATATGGTGTTATGAAGAATTTAAAATTATGAGAAGATGAGTTAATTATTAGCCACATATTATTTTAACCTCCCATTTTTGTGCAAAGTGCAGGTCTTACTGAAAAATCTCGCCCTGGTGCTGGCCCTTGAAGAACAGCACAGAGGAAGCACAACCCAGTCACACAACACAAGTCATAGAAGAAAATTAAATGTGACCACAGATATTAGTGTTGAAACAGATTTATTGGTGATTGTCCTGAACTGACATTTCCCAAGACCACTGGGATTTGTGAGTTTAACTGGTTTGCTCAGGGAACCTTTTTTCTGCAATACGCTTTATGCTGTGTTTACACCGAAGTCTGACCCAGGTGTCACTTGGTCAACTAATTTGTTTGTTCTCCTAGTCTAGTTCTGTGGTTAGATGTGATCAAGGGGGTGGTGGGGGGAATCCCCAAAAACCTGTGCTGTGGCAAGCCAGTCAAGTGAGCAGTGCTGCCTTCCCAGAGCAAGCTGAGCTGGCCATCAGGAGGTTTGGCGGCACATTTTGTGAGCATCCTTGAAAAGGTGGGATGGATCTGGAGAAGACAGAAGTGGTGACTGCACGCTTCAAAATGATGTTCTCTTTAGTAGAAAAATGTGATTCAGGAGGAGAAACAGGAATGACTTGATTGGAGCATAGATGTGTACAGCACAAATACTTGTGCCTTGATCACTGTGGGTTTTTTTTCCCCTCTTTGATTTTTTCCATGTCTTGTGTACATAGTTCTCTTAATTCTTCAGAACCTGCTGGAGGTGCACTGATGCCATCTGCTCTGCTGACGGGTTTGAGAATCCAGTGGCATCTGTGGAGGAGGAAAGCCTGGACATGCAGGGGTGATAACCTCTATCCCTACCTGAACAAGATGTCATTGAAGGCCGAGGAGAACAACAAAAACTTAAATTCCTCAAGGCTTTCTTTATCCAGAGGAATGATTCAAAAAACTATTTTTATCTGTAAACAGGCATTTATATCTGTATCCACATCACCAGAATGAAAACAAATGAAATGAACTTGAAATAAGCCTCATATAGTGTCCTGAATGCAGAAGCTCTGCAGTCTGTTGTCAATGGCCTTCCAGTTTGACAGCAACTATTGTTCTCATGTAAGTATTTCATTAAGTCAAATTCCTACCAAGCTGGTGAGTCACTACTGGCTTTTCCTTTATGATTTGTACCAGATTAAAAATGCCTTAGTAATAAACACCTGATTTTAATCTCAGTGCTGCAATAACGTATCGTGAACATATATATTAGAAATTATTGCACAATGTATTTACAACACTAAGCAGCTTTACAATAAATTATGGAACAGCCCTGTCATAAAAACATATAAATAATGATTCTTCAGATGAATATGCCTTTGATATTTTGTCATTGTTCATTGTGTTTTATAGCACAATACATGGTCATAAATATTACTCAAAAGACTAGCACAGCACGTGACAGGTTGTACAGTAATCTCATTGATATAATTCTTTTCCTGCACATGGATTAGAAAACATTATTTAGAAGCACTTGAGTTTGCAGAAGGTCAGTCCAAATAGGGAAGTCACTCTTATATGAGCAGGGCTTTGGGTAGATGCCTGCTGAATAGGAAATTCCTGTGGGACAAAAAAAACCTTTGAAAGATGTGATGTGTCTGTCTGTTTTTCCCAAGCCAGATCTAATGCACTGTTCCAATTATGTGCTAATGGTGAATGTATATCACTGAGCAGTACACATTGTATATGTTGTGTGCAACGGGCAAAGCGAAGGTCAAGGCAGAAAAATCCCTGGGGCTTTCTGCAGGAGCAGCTCTTGGCTGTTCTGTGTTGATGAAATTCCAAAGTTTTGTTACAAACAAGCAAGAGGAATGGAAAGTAGTTTCTGCAGCTTCCTAGCATTAAAGCATGCCTGTCCCCAGTATGACTCTCCCTAGGTACTGGCATGTTTTCTTTCTGGTACGGCGTGCTCTGCATTATTAAAGGCTTCTTGTTTGACTTCATCATTAGGGTTTTATTTTACTTTTTGATTGTAGTGACTAAATATAACAATAAATGATTTAAAGAGGAGACAGAAATAAGTGTTAGAGAAAACAAACAGCCTCCCCCCTGCCAAAATGCTGAGTGGCGTAGCAGCAAATGGTTGAAAGAATCAGATTTAATTAGGGTTCCTTTCAGCACTGAAAATTCCATTTATGCACACTATTAAAATAATCTTCTGCATTAATACTAATTTACATCATCAAAATAGCACTTCATCTATTATTCATAGGGCATTGTAATTTCTCCTGACTGAGAGGCTGAAGCATGGTAAGAATCTTCTGTGAAATACTGAGCAGAAATTAAGATATCTGTAATGGCTCCAGTTTTCTTTCCACCACATTAGATACCACAGTTTTCTCTCTTCTATTCTGTATGTGTAATGACCACTGAAAAAACCATAATAATTATTATGCTCTTTCTATGCCCTTTATGGCCAAGGATCTCCCTGTCACAGGCTTCATGTAAAATCAGTCTCCCCTTACCTGCTGTCCAAGTGCAGCCTCATTCAGGGGAGGCAAAGGAGCTGCTTAATCAAGAGAATAGCTCTTGAAGGAGAACAAACAAAAATCTCCTTTTTCTCAAGTTTGAAGGGCGATGGGAAGAATTGATGTGCAGAGTGCAGCACAGCTGGAATTTCATGCATTCTTGCTTTGGAGATGGCAAACTCTTGCTTTCTGCTATTGGATGCTATTTCTGCAGCTTTTACTCTCTGTGCCATGTTCTCCATGTCTCTGTGTGTGTAGGATGTTGGTGCACCTCCCTGCTCCTAATGGGCATCCTGGTCCCAGTACATGCCAGGCTGGGGCCTCTGGCTTTATGAGTACCAGCTCCTAATGGACATGGTGACAGTTTTAGATTTCTGAGCCCGACTCTTACTGTGCTGAAAAGACAGACCAAAACTGTATTTGAGACTACCCTGACAATACAGAAGGGACTTTCATTAGCATAGTTTCCATCTACTTGAAATCATGATTCTCTGAAATGCTCATTTATCCATCTCTAGAAGTGAAAATGAGAGTTTCTAAATCACCAGTTAAGGAGAAAATTCCATTATAAATTGCCTATTAGTCTGAAAAAAAGAGGAGATAGAGAGATTTGAGCATCAAGAACTGGGCCAATTGAGCATAGAGTTATACCTTCTGCTCCAGTGGAGGGAAGGGCAGATGACCTAGCAGGACATTATGCTTGTTGGTGGAGTGAGTCACTCTGCTCCTACTGATTAATGTAAAGGAAGAAATAATTGCCTACAAAGACTTCTGTTAACCACTGAATAGCAAGCTGGAGGGAAGGAGAGAGGGAGGGAGGTAGGTGGGATGTAATTTTTCTTTTGGTAAAGAAAGGGGGCCTAAGCATAAGTTTCATGTGTCAGTGGAAGATGGAAAAAAGATCTCACACTGAATGTTGTGGTTTTGGGACTCCGGTGGCCTTTCAGCTGCTTGTTGGTTTAGAGTCTGCAGCAAAGCACAGTATGACTCTGAAATGTTTAAAGAACAGTAATCATGAAGGCTTGGAAATCAATAACTAAGACAAAGTAATTCCAGCCCCAATAACTCTAAATATCAGAAATGTTATAAAAGGAATTATTTTCCCGTGAGTTGAAAGGTTTGGCTTTATTACCCTTATAGTTTTATTAATCTCTGCAAAGCTCTTTTTACACCTAGACTGGTGATATTTAAAAATTCCTGTTTGTCATATTCTTGGCCTTTTAGAATACGTTACGCTCTGTAGATGAGATGTACAGCAAAGTTTGACTAAACTGGTCATCATGAAACTGCTTGTGGGAAGGATGCTTTGATATAGATTTAAATGTTGAGGCACTATAAACCTCTGGAAGCAGATTGAGTTTTCAATACACTTACAAAACCATTAACTAACATGTGTTATGTAT
Organism: Vidua chalybeata; assembly: GCF_026979565.1. Lineage (NCBI taxonomy): Eukaryota > Metazoa > Chordata > Aves > Passeriformes > Viduidae > Vidua > Vidua chalybeata. The sequence goes on along the minus strand of NC_071530.1, from coordinate 148,109,118 downwards.
AGATTTACATCACTGATTTCATGCTGCTACATGTGATCATAATAACATAATAAAAGATCTCTGACAGAGTCAAAATTAGGCTTAAGAGTGGATTTATTTGATTTAAATGAACACTTAAGGGAAAAAAAAAGATATGTTAATGTGCTCTGCATTATTTCTCACAGTGTGAATCCTGTGAACTTTGTTAAGTTACCGACTCTTGGCAATAAAACAAAACAACCATGTGCACTTGCAGCCCAGAAAGCCAATTGAGTCCTGGGCTGCAGCAAAAGAAGGGTGACCAGCAGGTTGTGGAAGTGATTCTCCCCCAGTATTCTGTCCTGGTGAGATTCCACCTGGGTCCTCAGCATAGGAATGACCTACTGGAGCGAGTCCAGAGGAGGCCATGAGATTATCAGAGGGCTGGAGAACTTCCCCTGCAAAGACAGGCTGAGAGAGCTGGGGTTATTCAGTCTGGAGAAAATAAGGCTCCAGGGAGAGCTTTTTGCAGCCTGCCAGTACTTAAAGTGAGCCTTCAAGATTTCTGGAGATATTTTGGCAAGGGAATGTAATGATAGGACAGAGAGAATGGCTTTAAACTGAAAGAGGATAGACTTAGATTGGATATTTGGAAGACATTCTTCCCTGTGAGAATGGTGAGGCACTGGCACAGGTTGCCCAGAAAAGCTGTAGATGCCACATCCCTGGAGGAGTTCAAGGCCACTCTGGATGAGGCTTAAAGCAACTTGGTCTAGTGGAAGGTGTCCCTGCCCATCGTAGAGGGTTTAGAATGAAATGATCTTTAACATCCCCTTCAACTTATACAATATTATGGGTCTATGAATTAAATCAGGGTCCTCACAATAAGATATCCTGCATTGGTTGATTGAGTAATTTGTCTTTACAGCCAAGACCTTACCATTCCAATAGTAAAGATAAGCAGGTAGAAGCTGTGTGAAATGAGTTTGGATAAACAGCTGGGTATTCATAGCAGAGAATGTACAATTACCTTTTTCTCATGGTTTCAGAGGATATTTGTGGAAACCAAAAGTGGCTACTTGGGAAAGAGATCCAAATTATATGGTAAGGATGAGTTAAACAACCAGGTTTCACAAGGTTTAGTTGGCTTGGAGTGGTAATGACTGGACAGCAGGGAGCTGTTTTGGAAAAGCAGAGCTGCCTTTAGCAAACGTCAATATCTGTAACAGAGAAAGCTTGAACAGATGGTTAAGCTTTCCCTCGACCATTTTCAGACCTTTCAAAGAGAACCTGAAGGACCATGACTTCACATTATAGTCAAGATTCTCTGTGAAACTATGGATTCTGGTTTCCAGCCTTCAAAAAATTCAGCATCAGGTTACTAATGTAAAATAATCTTGAACAGTGATGGATCTCCCTATCTAAACATGCTGGAAACAGTAACTATGACAGAATTCACAAGTCACTGTCTCATCACGGACGCTCAAGTCATCCACTCAAGTAAATAAGAAAATGCTGAATTCTAGCCCTCAAACCCTAGTTACAACTCTTGAAAATCTTGCTCTTTTCCTACTGTAGCAGCTTTTAAAGCCAGAAGAAACTATAGTAATTATCCAGTGTAGAATGCATAAACCAAGTCATAGGACATGCTTTAAGTGATTCCTTTTTCAAGACCATTAACTCTCCTTGAATTGTGATGGAGCTTTCAGAAAAACATTCAATTGTTATTTAAAATTTTCCAGGGATAGAAAATCCATCATAGTTGTTGATAAATTGTTCTGATGGTTAAGTACTTTGCCTGTTGACAGTTCATGACTTATTTCTTGTCTGAGCTTTTTAGTCTAGGTTAGAATTTTCTGTGTGATTACCTGAAAGATAGAGGAATCTTTAAATCACTTTTCAGATCTGTATGTGATAACTGGTGGGCAGTGTAAGTTACCCATGTGACCTTTCTAAAATTTTGATAACCACCCTGAAATGGATGAGTAGAGACCTGAGCTAGAAGGAGCAATCCGACAGCTGTGCTACTTTATCAAATCAAAAGCCTGTGTATTTTCTGTTCATGCACTCAGAAATATTCAAATTTATGTATCCAACAGTCCTGTTATCATTTCTGACTATATTACACTCAAAAATCATGATTTTTTCCAAAGTCACTAATTTCCAAGAGGAAAGGGGCCAATATATTATTCTTTATTCTTTCATAAGTAGCTTGACAGTTGATAAAAGCACACTTTTTGTGCGTCTCAGTAACCTCTCTTTCCAGTATTTTCTGCTTAGAAACCCAACTAAATATACACTCTGTTTGCAATTTCATGTCAAAAACTATCAGTCAACGGGTGGTAAAAAGTTCAACATCTACATATTTGTTTCATATCCTCCTAGTTCTTGTACATGTTGTTTCTGGTGTAAAGTCAAATACCATAGTGATTTCTACTGTTTTGACATTATTGTCTTTCATCCAAGCCTGCTGTCTTAAGGAAAAAAAATACACTATATTATTTTAAAATATCTATTATCACTCTTAGTAAAAAGTTCTCCCCCATAGGGTGGTTGGGCACTGGAACAGGCTCCCCAGGGCACTGGTCACAGCACCAAGCCTGGAAGAGTTCAAGCAGAATTTGGACAACTCTCTTGGGCACATGGTGTGACTCATGGGGCTGTCCTGTGCAGGGCCAGGGACTGGACTTGATGACCCTTGTGGGTCCCTTCCACCTCAGATTATACTGTGATTCTATGATGGAACTCTGATTTACATATTGCCATTTAAATTCCTGATTAATAAATTCACATATTGTTCAGGCTGTTTTCTTTCCCCCCAGCTAGATGTCAGACAAAAATTTAGTGCTGCAATTACTTTTACTCACATTTTTCTTTTAAAATATTGGGTCATAAGAATTTTACTCTAGTTCATTAGAATTTTCTCTGTGTTCTAAAATACTTTTGAAAATAAATAGAACAATGCTTGGCCAAATGTCTCTATTAAGAAGGTTGGAGGCAACAAATATGAACCAACAGATTGCAAATGTTTTAATTTCGTCACTCACATTCCAAAAATCCACCCAAACCAATAATGCTTCATAGCTTTTAAGTATAATATCTTTGGATAGATGAATTACCATACATATAACTCTTTAATGCCAAGGAAGATGGGTCATTATGGCATTAATAGTTTGTAATCATCATGGTTTAATGATCAGGTGTTCTGCTACATTTCTCTTGCATTCCTAATGCTTTGTTCATTAGGAATAGGCTGCAGTGTGAGGTACCTTCTTACAGCTGTGGGTTAATAGGAAATTAATAGACATTTATGTGTTTTTTCACTGTTAATGTACTTTTTATTTTATTGATCAAGTATAAATCAGAATAAAGTAATAGGGTTTTAAATGGTAGGTGATGAATGTCTAGTTTGCAGGATGTGTACTTTAATTTCTGAGAGAACATGGGGAACAGAGATCAGCTGGTCTAGGCACTAGCCCTAGGTTTTAATAGTTTGTATGTTCTAACTGCTAGGAGATGGAGGGTCAGATGCTCCTAAATGTAATATTTCTTTTTTTACTTCAGCAGATCCATTTAATAATTTGTTTTCTCTTTGGTTGCTTAGTATCTTGAAGACAGTCAGTGCCTTGTATAAGCAGAGATACATCCTTGATCAGAATAGGAGAAATGTGGGACTGCGTGGGAGCTCCCACATGATGTGACAGGGAATGTGTTTGCTGAAGAGAAAATAAATAGGAACTATTAGACAAGTTCCTCTGATTGATTTAGACCAACTGAGCATTTGCCCCTGATTGTGTCTTTACAAACCAGCCTTCTCCTTCTCCTTCTCCTTCTCCTTCTCCTTCTCCTTCTCCTTCTCCTTCTCCTTCTCCTTCTCCTTCTCCTCCTCCTCCTCCTTCTCCTTCTCCTTCTCCTTCTCCTTCTCCTTCTCCTTCTCCTTCTCCTTCTCCTTCTCCTTCTCCTTCTCCTTCTCCTTCTCCTTCTCCTTCTCCTTCTCCTTCTCCTTCTCCTCCTTCTCCTTTTCTCCCCTCCCTCCCTTTCTCTCTCTTCTTTTTTTCCTCTGTTCTCTCTTTTCTCACAGAATCATTGATGTTGGAAGGGGCCTTTGACTATCATGTGGTCCAACTCTATAGCTCAAACAGGTCCCCCAAGATCTAGTTGCCCAGAAGGCAAATGTCCAATCAACTTTTGGATATCTCCAAGGGTGGAGACTCCACAGCCTGCCTGGGCATCTTGTGCCAGTGCTCGGTCACCCTCACAGTAAGAACCATGTATTCTTGTGTTCAGAGAGAACTTCCTCAATTGTTTCAATTAATGCCCATTGTCTCTGAGTCTGACACTGGGCCTGGCTAATCTTTTTTAGAACCCTTCCTTCAGGTATTTATATGCATTAATAGGAAGTCTTCTCCAGGTTAAAAAGTCACAGTTGCTTCTTCTTCTCTTGTCTCCCTTTGCTTTTTCCTTTTTTTCTGATAAAAGTATCAAAAGGACTAAAGCACAATGAATCATCCCACATTATGGAAGAGGTCAGGTACAGAGACGAGAACTACAGCTGTCATGACTAAATTACAAAATAATATTAACAGAGCCATTAGAGCCTTGTGAACTTAAGGTACAACATTGTTGTTTCAGGTGAAAAGGGATGCATTTTCCCAACTGTTCTTTCAGTCCCGGTAGTCAAACAGATTCATTACTGGCATAATTCCAGCACATTAAGGATTGATTTGCCTGATTTATTTGTGTGTGTGTGTTATTGAAGGGCTGAAATGAAGCATATAGTACTTCTAAAAAAAAAGTCCTAACCTGTGAGCTCTAGAGAATGTTTCAAATCTGCCTTCATTTACTAGACATTCACTGTCTGAAGCATGTCTTTGATCAGCATTTACCAGTGTTAAAAAATTACCAGAATGTGATCTGTTGCAATGATCAGAAATTCCTGAGGGTTGTAATAAGGCAGAGGGCTGTCAAACAAGTAAAATGCAGATATTTTTCTTTCTCACTATCACTGTCTTCTAGTATCAAAACTTAATTGAAGCATACACAAAAAAATGAGCAACATCTCCGGGCCATGCTGAAGACTTTACAAAGACACATTTGAATGATACCTGTTTAAACAAAGGGACTGTCACAACATTCAGACGGATTCAGTTCTCCCATGCCCTGGCTAATGCTGTCCCATTGGGACCCAGCCTACACTCCCAGGTGAGGAGCACCCCTCTGACATCTCTTGGTCTGATATGGGGTGAAGGATTCATTCTCATTTCTATTTTTGCAAATCTCTTTGGAAAACTTTCTCTGGCTATCTTGGTTCTTGCAAACCCTCAAACCCTCAAACCCTCAATCCTCAAACCCAGATAGTTATTACAGTAAAATGTGAAGTATACATGTACTGATGGAATTCATAATTTATGCAGTAACAATGTAGGAAATGAAGGTGTCCTTCTATGACTATGCATATATTTATTCACCTTGAAGAGATTCACTCTGTTTCAGCACACTTGCTCAGCTCTTCCAGTTGTAATAAAAACCCTCAGCAAGGCTGTAGTATTCCAAATTGCTTTCATTGATTGAGGTCTCGGTCTTTTTTGTCTTTGGAGGAAAACATTTCCTTAAAAACTCATTTTGTGCTTGGGATTCTGCTCAAGTTCAAACCTTGCCCATTGAGCATTTCTATCACTCATAAAAATAATATATAATGCAGATATTGCATATTCATTTGCTTTCTGATGGGTTTTTCCTGAACATAACTGCCTTCAGAGGTGCTGGTGTATTTTGGGTATAGATATCCAGGTAGATGGATCTTCTGGAAGACTAAATAAAATTTACTAATTTCAGCTAACTGTAATATACTTTGTTAAGAAAACTTGAAATGTGCAGTGAGGTTCAGACACGCTAATGGTGTCTATAAAATACTGAAAAGTGTCTGAAAAAATACTGAAAAGTTGAAAACATCAGCTGAAAAACACACTTATGAAAGCATGCATAGGAAAACAATGTCTGTAAGTGGTTATTTTGAATATAACTATACACTACAGAAGTCAAGTATAGGTTTGCAGAGGGGCAGACACTCACTGGCCTGCAGTCATGTCAGGAGAGGTTTAGGTCAGATATTAAAGAAAGGTTCATCACCCAGAGGGTGGTTTGGCCCTGAACAGTTTCCCCAGCGAATGGTCACAACACCAAGCCTGACAGAGCTCAAAGAGCATTTGGACAACTCTCTCGGGCACATGGTGGGATTCCTGGGTGTCCTGTGCAGTGCCAGAAGTTGGACTTGATGATTATTGTGGGTCACTTCTAACTCAGATTATACCATAGCGTTCTATGATATTTTGAACATATTGAAAGAGGTGGTATTTGACAGACTTTGTTACCATCAGATGGATGGTAACACCTGTTTAGGTGCTTACAGTTTAGGTAAATTATATAGCTTTCTTCTAATACAACAGAACAGTAGCTTTCTCTTCTTTCTTATGCCCTTGCCTGCCTAATCTTTATTTTATATTTGCAAGTAATCAGTATTTTATTTTTTTTCCCTTCATATCCATTACTGGAAAATACTTAATCTTTAAGCTTGCCACATTGGTAGAAATGATCAGTGAGTTACAGTTACTTAGTTAAAGGCCTAAGGAAAAAAAAGAACTTGTCAAACACAATAATATCACTGCCAAACTGAGTTTTGGCAGCTCTCTAAACTAGGCAAGGTTGAGATAAACTAGTACAAAATGATAGACCATCAAAAAACCCTTGACTTGCTAAGCAGCACTTCATCTTTTCAAGCAATTTACTTCAGCTCTTCCAACACAATGTCATTAGATGTTATGCTTTTTTGAATGAATAGCTATTGGAAAATAATAATGCTCAATTTCTTACTGCCTTTCTTTTGTGTTCATTTTTATACAAGGAAGAATTTTAGGTTCAGGAAAATTAAGAGCTGCTTCCATATCCCCAGTTCAATGAATAGCTTTAATGTCACTATGATGCTGAAGTGGGTTTTTATGTCTACAGTGGTTTTTATACACCATCTCTTATTTAATCCTTATGAACATCTCCCTTCTTATAGAAAAGGAATTCACAAGCAGAGAGCTGACTTCAGCTTGAGCACATATGAAAACCTGGTTTAGAGCTATATCTTTTGTGGTGCTGAAGAAGAACTGAATTGGTCAGTATGAAATATTTTTTTTAATTGATCACTTTTTTTTTTTTTCCCTAGAGATGGAGCTAAAGCCAAACCACGCCTTTAAAAAAGTGTTGAATTTTTTTGCACTAAAACAGAAGAGCTCAGGTCATGGTTGAAACAAGTTAAGAGCTGAATAGTTTCCTTGTGTGATTCGTTGTTTACAACTAAAAGGACCTCCAAAACACAGGCATATGCCAATTCTACAGAAGCAATCACCAGTGAGGAGGGATTTTCTTTGCTCCTCTGTCAGGGACTTTTCATCTCCCAGTAGGTTAAATAACAAGAGAAGTGAAATGTGGAGAAGCTTTGTTGAAAGCCTGTCAGGTGACATTGTCCGTTGACATCTCTGATGTCTGATCAGGCTCTGTGACCATAAGAGCATCCAAGGGTTTGGTCTGACTCGGTGGCTTCAGAAGCCCCAAGGGTGGTACAGTTTGTCTTCCCACTGATTTTATCTAAAAATATTAAAATATTGTCCTCAAACAAAATGTTAGGATATTTAAGCATCGTGGCAATCAAGAGTGTCACATTCCTCAATTATTGTAGCTACTCCTGGGGAAACTTTACTAATAGGATTTAACAGTCTGTTGCATAAGGAAGCCAGTAGCATTTAAAAAAAGCCAAAAGCTTTGTTCTTCTCTCCTTCCTTTTGTTGAAAGCTGCCAGATTGTAGTTTAGTCTGTGAATATGCACAGACTTGAAATTACCTTTCAGTTAGCATGTACTGGAATGGGAAAAATCTAATTTGCTGCCAGTATCAAGAGTGTCAATAGAAAAGAGCCATCAATATGACGTGCACATGGAAAATAATTCATTTTGTTGTGTTCCCAGGTGGTTGTGGTGCAGATGCAGTGGTTGCTTGCATCCCATAATTAAGTCCCAACAGCTTTGCAATTGTATTATCTATTTCATGCATTATCCTCAAATCATCTCCTTTCCTGTGTTATATTTGACTGATACCCTGTGCTGCTAAACAGCTATGAGGATCATGGTTGCAGCACTACCAAAATGAACTATCATGCAGGCACTGGGGTTATATATAGCCCTATAATAGCTCTGTTTAAGCTGGGGAGAAAGAATTCAAGTGGGATGGGATGACACAGGTGGAGCCTTTTGTACAGTAGGGAACAATCTCCCCTTTAGGCTCTCTCTCCAGCACTGTTTCTTCTGGTTTTATAACAGTGGATTTCTAAACCTGTCTGACTTCCCTCCCTCCCTCTGTGTTTAAATAACAATATTTAACTTTTTATAGCACTGCAGTGGCAGGGATGAACAGTGACAATTGTTGCTGAAAATGAAGAGAAAATACGACACAACCCTGTTCAACAGAGGATGGCTGTCAGCTCCTGAATCAGCAGTCCAGCATGTTAAACCTTCTTGTCATTCTCTTCAAAGCTCTGCAGAACTTTTTGCTTCCCTACAAGTCCCCCATTGCTGGACTCCAAATCTTTATCATCCCCATGACCACTCTCCCTCTGTCAATTCTTCTGGTTTTGTCAGGTTTTTGATCAGAACTCCCACTGTTACCCATGAGCCCTGCCAAATATAGGCCCTCTGTAAAAATGGCCTAACTTCTACCCACGTCTTAAAAACTCTTTTTTGTTGTATTACTTACTATAAAATGATTTGTATGTGCTCTGCCCAGGCAAAGTCTTCAAAATTTGATACAGTAGATGATTTCTAACTTAGATATTAGGTGCAGCAAGTATTTATTATTTGGTAGTGAATATACCTCATTGAAAATTGCTAGGTTAAAAAGTCTGATCCTGTTCATATTTAGTCCAAAAACTTGGCATTAAGTACTGGTGTCTGCTCTCAAAAGTAGGCTAAAACTGGCTGTGTGCCTGGCTCTCTTTACCTCTTTTAAACTACATCCATCTTCAAACCATGAGCCTCTGGGCATAAAACACCCCCATCCTCAAAAAAGCAAAAATTGGACATAACTTTAAAGAAACTTTTGGCTTTTATATAAATGATACTCCATAATGCTTTACTGCTTTAAGGGAAGAGACCCGGTATTGAAAAAGAAAATTATTTGTATGAATGAAAAAGAGAAATTTAGAGTAGTGCTGGAAAGTATTTGTAGCTAAGATTTGAGGTGAGAGGTGACAGGGGACACATGGAGGTTTATATGGAATGGGAGTGTTACAAGTTAGTGCTTGAGATCACTTAAAAATCATTGGCAAGGGTATGAGCAAAAGCCAGATTTAGTACTAAAAGACAGCACAACAAAGTTCATTGACAAGACTCACTCAACAACTTTAAGGACATTTAAGGCACAGTAAGGAAAAACAAGCAACAACAAAACCAAATAAAATCCAGGCAATCAAAGCAGAACTGCACTGAGAACTATCTAGGGGTGTGTGTGTGTGTGTGTGTGTGTGTGTGTGTGTGTGTTTAGGTGCCTATGACAAAAGGAATGAGAACAAGGATAAAAAGGAATGCGGCCTAAAAGCTTAACAGCACCCAAATTTAACAGTACTTTAACTTAACTTAAACCTTAAGCCCAACAATTCAACAAAGAAACACTTAACTTACACCTGACTTATAATTTAACAATTTAACAAGTGAATAACACTTAACAGCACTTAATCTAACTTATGACTTTGGTGTCAAACTTAATACTTAATAAAAGAACAACACTTAGAAGCACTTAACTTATAACTTATGTTGAACTTTACAACTTCGCAAAAGAAGGACACCTAGCAGCAGTTAAGTAAGGTTAAGTCATAAGACACAAGCTTTCTTACAGGCCTAACTTACTTCAACATCCAAGGTACTTAAACATCTAAGAAAACAGAATTTATCCCAGATTTGCTATAACATATGCAAAAGTTTATGCACACAGACATAAAGAGTCAGTGCAAGCAATGTACCTGTGGAAAATTCCCTTTGGAGGTCAATGAAATACTCACTTCAAATATTTTGCATCTCCTCATAGGCAAAGAGCTTCCCTCACACCTTGAGGAGTGAAGTATCAGCCCAGGACTCAGTATGAGTAGACAATGCAAATTCCATAATAATTCTGGATGATATGTAATTAGTCTGTCTATAGGGTTTTTGTGCACATGGTTAACTAAGACAAACTAAGACAAACTGGTTGGCAATTTCCAAAAAAACCGTCCATGTGACAATTACAAGGAAAGGTGGGCTCTTCCAAGGTGGGCTGTTCCCAGGTGTCTGAGTCAATGTTTTTCTCACAGCAGCACTGTGGTGAAGAGTAAAGAAGTGGAATGAGGAGCACTTGAGGTCACTTGGTCTGTTCAGCCTGGAAAAGAGAAGACTGAGGGGAGACCTCATTGCGGGTACAACCTCCTCACGAGGGAAGCAGAGGGGCAGCACTGACATCTTCTCTCTGGTGACCAGAGACAGCACATGAAGGAATGCCAAGAAGAAGCATCAAAGAAGGTTTAGGTTGGTTATTAGGAAGAGATTTTTCACCAAGAGGGTGGATGGGCACTGAACAGTCTCCCCAGGATTGGTCACTGCACCAATCCTGACAGAGTTCAAGAAGTGTTTGGACAGTGCTCTCAGGCACATGGTGGGATTCTTGGGAATGGCGCTGTGAAGGGCAAGGAGTTAGACTTGATGAGTCTGGTGGCTGCCTTCTAATTCAGGATATAAAAAAAAAACCCAATAAACCTAAAAAAAAAAAAAAAAAAAACAACCCCAAAAGACCAACAAAATAAAACCCCAAAAGATTAGAGACTTCAGTGGGAATTATACTGGAACTGTGTTACTGTCTTTGGGATTTTTTTCTTGTTCCATGATGCCTTTGGGCCCATTCCCAAAGCATGAAAAGTGAAATTGAACATTTGTATGAATTTGACAGATTTTAAGTCATTCCTTCAATGTCACAGAAAAAGGATTTGGGATCACCTTCACTGTTGGATCATGGACTGAGGGTGAGGGAATGGCAGATTTCTTACTGTGTTCCCAAGGTCAGACTACAAGACACTGGCTCAAATTGAACCCAAAACTTCAGTGCCAGTACTTTTGTTTCTGTGCTCTTTTGTTTGTTGGTTTATTTTTCTCTTTGAATTAGAAGGATCTGCAAGAAACTTAGGACAAGTCACTAAAAAAATGAAATGATTCATCCAATAAGGCAGTAAGAGATTTAATTAGATTTCAAAATGAGTAAATCTGGTTGGTTCATGGCAGTGTGGAGCAGGTGCCAAGCATGACAATCATCTTTGTGGGGGTGGAAAGCCCTTTCTGTTGGTACAGAACAAGGAGGTTGGGGGATGGAGAATGCCAAATATCTGTCGATAATTCTGTAGAGGGAACACATAAGGGGAGGCAGAGACGTGCCATCAATAATTACAGCTCACTGTGTCTGCCATGATCCCTGGAGCAGAAACTTGCTGTGAAAGTCCCAGCATGCAATGTACCATGGGATCCTTCTCCAGGGCTAGTCATTTATCTTTCTCTGTGGCAACCAGTCAAAAAAGAATTAAAAATTTTTAAACAATGACACATGGAAAATTTGGGGAACTGGAATGTTTGACAAATATCAGTTCAAAGACATTTAATGAACTGTGATTAATGTTTCAATTAGGGCTTGAATGAAGCAGAATCCATGTCCACACAGAAGCTACCAGTGTCTTCAGTTCTGGTCCCTACCTTAACTTTTAGATTTAATCTGTATTCTCTGCTGTGTAGAAAAGCTTCACACTGGGTTCTGACCTAAAGCTTTGCTAAGTTTGTTTTGCACATTGGAGTTAGAGGAAGTGGAAAAAGAAAGGTTACATGGTGCCCTTCAGGCACTGTCTCTTGGTGGAAAGAACACGTTTCCCTTGGTTTGCTTGCACCAGATCCTTCCTGATCCCTGAAACAAGACAGAAACTGCAGGTTAATATCCTAACAAAAAATAGAGTGATTAGATGCAGGCCAGTACAATAGGGACCCTGATAAATTCTGTAAACTTAAACGCACTTTTGGTTTACTTAATTCTTGCTTTGGTGAGAGGAGTGAGTAGCTCCCCATTTCATACAGCTTAGTTAAATCTATGTTTACAGCAGGGGCCACTTGAGCTCATCCTACTCGGAGTCCCTTGCTTTGTTCCTCTCCCTGCCATGGCACTGAGGTGCATTTCATGACTGTTTTATTTCCATTACAGGCTTGATCAGCCTTTCACTTTGTGAAACAGCTGCCACCAGTTAAAATGAAATATCTGCACATATTGCGCCTTTTAAATTTTAGTCCTGTTCAGTTTGCAATATCTTCTTTTCTAAAAAGCTGTACTTTCAAAAATTGCATATTGGAATGTGTAAGAAATAAATTCAATGTAAAAGGAAAGTGATCTAAAGATTTCAGCATAATTTAATGTAATTCCAAACAATATTCTATATCGTTTTTCCTATAATAGCTTCTTTTTGATGATGGGAAGTTTTCTGTAATTCTGTCCTACTCTCTGACAATAATTCATATCCTAGTTGAAAGGATTTACATGCTTATTACTGTAATTTTTATATTAATAATTTGCACATCAACTACCCAATAATATTTTATAGAGATATCTTATTCTACAAAATTCCTTCCTGCCTTTTATAACTATTCAGAAACCAAAGAGCATAAAATATGCTGTTTGGAAAGGAACTTGTTGATACCCCTTACTGACTGGAGAAATTGTCATCTGGAAGCTCCCCAAAACTGACAACAACCTTCATTTTATAACACACCATTAGCCTCAGCTACAAAGGCACTGAAATCAGGATGCAGCTAATTTTTTTTGTGGAGCCAAAGATTTCAAAAATAGACTCTGGAAGCTGTTACTTGCTCACAAATATTTTGAAAACAGTTGGAAGCTGTTTGGGGCACCTATGCTTACAAGGACAAAAGGCCGAGGATAGGTCACTTGTCCTGCTTTGGTTGTCACTAATGTGATTTTTTTTCCTCACTGTAAATGACTTTGCACTTGCTGAAAAACAGAGTTAAAGAGGACTAGTAGGTGAGCTTCTAATGAGTCACTATCTCTACATGACCTTAAAACCGTTAGGCACAGTGCACAATGTGTCTAGATGTTGCTTGGTGCTCATCTTATTTTCACTGTTGGAAAGGAGAGCGGTGTACACTCTTTAGGGATGTTCCATCCATGGTGGTTTCAAGGCAATTGTTAGGGAAAACATTTATTTCTCCTTCCTGAAGGGATTTCAGTCTGATTGTGGAAACCATCTTGGCATTGTTATAATAGAATTATTTTTCTTTTTAGAGATTGAGTACCTGGGATGAAGGTGACACTTCCTTCATCTTGAATTTTTGTGTCCTTTATGGGACCATGTTGGTAAGAACTGCCTAGAAATGCCTGGAGAATAGCACAAATGAGCAGTTCCTCCAAACATGGTACATCAGAGTTATTAATTGTATGAATCTGTCTCCTAGAAGTTCCTCTTCCAACAGATTCATCAGACTGGATGAAAAAAGGAATTTTAACACTTCAGAGGGTTGTTGTAAAGAAGTAATAACATCATAGTCTGACCAATTAGAATCACTTATATTTCAAATAAAGTAACATCCTTCCTATAAATGGCATCTCATTTTTTCAGTCTCTCATACTCAGTGGAAGAGAAATTCATGCCACTCTTGTAGCAATTCTGTTAAGTCATAATTCAGATTGGCTTTATCCTTCAGGATAGAAAGGGATTTCAAATATTCAAGTGCAAAATGGAATCAGATTCATTTACCAAGGCAGGGGAGCAGGACAAGATGACACTTTCCAGAGGAGTCCTAACTTAATTTTTCCCCATTCACATTTGTGTTCTTAAAAAGTGATTTAAGAGATGTAGTAATCAATGAAGGATTCAGAGTAAATTCCAATTATTGATTTTCCTGGTAGTGGAGAACATTTCCTCTTTGTTTTACCATGCTTCTAATCTCACAGGCTGAGTTTTCTCCCCTTCCAGTACCATAACTGCATGCATCATAACTGGCATTTCTGATTTAATCACGCACTACAGTGCACAAGGAGCTAAACTTATGCATTTATACATTATTATGAGGAACAGGCTCACAGATTCCAGGATAAAACATCCAAAGGAACCATTATATTTAGGTGGCCTGACCTGTGGTGGAGTACACACCTATGGACCTCCCTGAATTTATCTGTGTTAGAAGAAGATAGTATAGTTTCCAGGTCACTGTGATTTTGCTGTAAGTGCTTTAGAATCCTCTGCAATTGCTATTCCAATCTTTCTGTGTTTAAATTGTGGGTCTCAGCCTAGCTTGGTTGTCCAACTACAGACATTAGTCTACAACATTTGTCTGCATGATCAAAGATCTCATTATCTATGAACATATTCAATTCCTACCCATCATCACAGGTGAGAAAGATTAGTACTTAGCTGGGGAAGAGGAATATTTGAAAAATTAGGCACAACATTTATTCCAATATTGCAATTAAAGTACTGTGACTCCCCAAAGGAGCCACAACTATGAATTTTACCAGGTGTTCACAAACTTCTTTGTTCTCAATTTTTCAGCCTAGAAAGGACAGTTATGCTTTTGCAATTTGCCTATTTCCCTAAATACCGGGAACTGCAGTGAAGTGATTTCTACATACAAGAACTTTTCTGTTGAATACATCCCCTCTTGAGTGAAGAAAGTATAGAAAAGAGTCATTGGGATGCTGAAAAATGGGAAAATTAAAGAAAGACGTCATATGTCCTGTAGCTTAAGGGTCTGGAAGTGGTTATGCGAGAGGGTAAAAAACCCAGAAAGTTCTTTTAAATGTTCCAACTATATCACTTTCAAGACTGAGGTAATTGTCAGCAAAGTAAGCCATGCTATTGCAGCCCAGAAATCCAGCCACGTCCTGGGCTGCACCCAAAGCACCGTGGGCAGCAGGTGAGGGAGGGAATTCTGCCCCTCTGCTCTGCTCTGGTGAGTCCCCCCTTGAAGGGTGGAGAGGGACTTTTGACAAGGGCATGGAGTGATAGGACAAAGGGGAATGGGCTTAAACTGAGAATGGGTTTAGATTGGATATTAGAAAGAAATTCTTCCTTGTGAGGGTAGGGAGGCCCTGGCACAGGTTGCCCAGAGAAGCTGTGGCTGCCCCATCCCTGGAAGTGTTCAAGGCCAGGCTGGATGGGGCTTGGAACAGCCTGGTCTAGTGGAAGGTGTCCCTGCCCATGGCAAGGGTTTGGAATGAGAAGTTCTTTAAGGTCCCTTTTAACCCAAACCATTCTGTGATTCTATGATTCCCCATAGGAATTCTGTTTAAGTTTTACAAGATTCACGATCAAATTAAAAATAAAAAGATAATTTGTGTACCTGGACTCTGCTTCTCTTTAATTTTGGCATATCTTGATTCTAAGCAGTTTTCTTCTGTCAATAGAGCATCCGAGGCTTTCCAAAGGACAAGAGATATAAGACAATGAGAGCAGTAAGTGGGTGTAATATTCTACTTTTGTGCAAATCAGTCCTTCATTAGGGTTTGAAACAGGTGAGGATGATAGAATAGGAAATACTGACACCCATTTTTTGCCATTAGGACTATAGTAAGTGCAGGTGCCTGTTGTGGAGATCTGGTTGCCACCAGGCATCCAAGGCTGTGCCTCAGTTGCCAGGTTGTGCCTTCTAAAACAGAGCAAACATGAAATGAGCCACAAACTTATTTTATGTCAGGAAAGCAAAAAATGTTTTGTTTCTGTACTGCCCAGTTGCACATGAAAGCTTGTATTTAATCTTGCCAATGAAAAAAAATTAAGATTTTTAGTATAGAGAAAAAAAAAATAAAAACAAAAAAACAAAAAAAAAAAACCCAAAAAAAAACCAAAAAACAAACAAACAAAAAAAACAAACAAAAAACCAAAACCAAAACCAAAACAAAACAAAACAAAACAAACAAACAAACAAAAAAAAAAACACAAAAAAACCAGAATCTCTGAAGACTAATGCTGGAAAGCATTTGGCAAATAGAGGATGTTATTTTAATGTTTACACTGAGTTTATAATTTTAAAGTACAATAACAAGAGTATCAAATTAAAAGTTCAGATAGTACTAGTTTTTGCTTTAAGGACTTGATTGTATCTGATAATTCTCAAAACCAAGTAATTTGGAAAACTATCATCTTCAAGCACAGGGGTTTTCCAAGTTTCTGTGAGTAAGAGTATCTAATAAAAGTAAAGGTAAAAGGCCATAAAAGTATCTATTGAAATTCCCCATAAATCATGTGAAGCCTGAGATGAATCTTTCAAGCTTGATGTTAGATGTTCATCTTGTCCCTTGTGAGCTTGTGATACACATTCCTTTCTGGTTTTCACTCCAGCAAAAGCTGATCCATTGCATGCAGGATAGTTCTGTGGATCTGGCTTAAAATAATACTGAAACATCATGTCTAGGCCTCCTTTAGCTACAAATGCTAAATGTATTATACCTTATAGAAGGTATTGTAAAATCCACAAGGAGCATTACAAAGTTCCTTTATGCCTCTGGAGCTACATATGAGTCTTGGCCTTCACATTTTCAGGTTGTTATGAGGATACCACATGGTCATGGACATTCTCCAGAATGCTCTGATATATCATTTTTGACAACAGCCAAAAGTATATATTGAATAAGCATAGGTTCCAAGACATTTCAAAAACCTAAGGGAATTAAACAAAACCAACACAAACAGGAAAAAAAAAACCAAAAAAAAAAACCAAACAACTCCAGAAATGCTTATTCCAAATTTCTCACAGTTGAGAAGAATGGTATGGAAAAGGAGTCTGTTTGTTTAGGAATTGTGCATTGAAGGAAAATCCTCTCAATAGATTATTGGGTATTTGTCTGAAAAAAACCTCAGGGTTGCTGCATCTCAGGGATTTCAGCTGTATTGCTGACTAAGTAGTTTGTGGTGGAGCTGATTCTATCTGCCCAATTCCTCTCTGAAACAGCTCCTGAGCCACTCTGCTGGCAGCTGTGGTGCTGCACCAATTAATTTTTGTGTAAACAGGATGAAGATCTACATTCCCTCCATAGGTTTAATGTGATGAAAAAGTAAAACACAAACAAGCAACCCTTTTGCAATGGCATTTCTGTTTTCTTTACCCAATCACCTGTGGTAAAGCTGGGTGGAACTCTCTTCACTAATTGCCTTTCATTCCAAACCAAACTTAGCTCCAGCTGGGAGTGCTGCAGGGGTCAACAAATCTTTAGGCACCTCACTAGAGTGAGTCTGATAGAGCACACCCCAGTCATTGTATTGAGCAGGAAATCGGATAAACAGGAGTACCTGTGATCAATTAAAAGACCTTTCAAACTATCAAGTTACACAACAGCTTTTACTGAAGTAAGATACATGGATATATTCCCAGGAGGAGTTGCTGGAAAGTCTAAGCTAAGTATGAAAGGAAAGATCTCTGGAGATGTCATGGGAAATACTGGGTGTCCTCTGAAATACTTAGGGATGTTGCTACCAGAAAGCAATTCTAACTACACCAAGCAGGGATGGACAGGGAGAAAGAGTGGGACAGCATCAGTCATAAGGTTGTTGTGGTTGTTTGATGGATCTGTGAAATACTTAGCAGTGTAATACATAGATAGTCTACTTTTAACATGAAGTGGCAAACCTGCTTATCTCCAATCTTGTTAATATAAAGCTGAAATTTAGTAGCTGTTATCATATCTGTTCCTCTCTTGTCCTTGAGACCCCTTTGAAACACATCTGCTGTGATGTGGGAAGGGTAGAAGGAAAATGAAGGCCTGGCTGCAAAATAAAAACCATAAGTCACAATGTGTCAAGGATCTCATGGCTTTCTTTTCTCTTGTCTTTTGAAAACTAGTCTTTTATAAATCTCTCTCAAAGGAATGTATGAAAAAGATGCATCTTCAGAATATACGCTTGGCTACAGCAATAAATTGCAGCTTCATACACATTTACAGTGAATTTCCTACCCACCAAGCAATTAGTTATCTGGCAATGTTTCCCCTTTGTCTCACTTGTACCCTGATATGATACCTTTGTGTTTAGCCATTGACTCACAACTGAGACCTGGAAAACATTATTGAAGAGTAACTGTACAAAGCAGACCATTAAAAAAAGCCTGACCTGTTCTTGCACATTCATTTACATGTGTAAAACACTCCTTTCATCCTCCTCTGTGCTTTGTTGTCTAGAAGGTCTCCAAAGATGCCCTCTTTTGAAGACTAAAGAGGTAATTTATTTGTTTCTCTTTGGCTTGATACAATGTATAGTTATGATAGTCAGCATAGAAATTGGGTGCTGAAATTGCAATATAGGCAGGAATAAATGTTGTAGCAGCAGTATTTTCCATGCAGTTTTTCATTCCAAGGGGACGCTGGTTGTATTTCCAGGTGATCTGTGAAATATGCTAGACTCAATTCTTTGTTCTCCAGTTCATATCTTCTCTGTAAAGTCTGTGTGAAAAGCTACAAACAGGTGTGATAAAATGTTACATCTGGTTTAAAATATTATGAATGAGTTCACTATAAGGGGAACAAAGATGAGGTCCAAAAGCTTTGCTTTCAACTTGTCTTGCCATTCTGGTTTGAATCCATTTTCCCATAGGAGCCTGATCTGTCCTTGCACCTGCATAAAAGATGGGGTAAAATGAGACCAATTTGAATTTTAATCTCCCTTCAGGAGAGGTTACTTGGTTACATGAAGTACCACGCCAGTGGCTTCACTGTTCTCCAAAAAAACTCATTATGGATCGAGATTAGAGTTTAGGATTAAAAATATTGTATTTCAGGATAAAAAATAAAGTATGACCTATGCCTAACAAGACTTTTTGATTTAGAAAATAAACCTAAGAAATAAAGTAGATATAAAAGGTTGGAGAAGAGTTAAAAAGGGATATTTTTCATGAAGACAAATGATTTCTTTGTTCTCCTTAGCATTTAATTCTCCTTCTCCCTTGGGTGTGACCTCTTCCATCCCAGTGTCAACAATCCACTGCATTAATATGATGTTTGCTCCCTTTTCTAGATGATTAATGAAAGTACTCAGTCTTCAGTCACTAATTAAAATTGACCTTGATAAGGACAGCCTAGATGGACATTAGGGAATGGAAAACAACTAGGAGAAAATTCTACTCGGTGAGGTCTTCATGGTAGGAGAGGTTTACATGATGAAAACTGTATATCTGAAGTAAGAGAAAGTGCTGAAGTTCTTAAAGTTTTGCTGATGTGTTAGAATCCACAAGAAACCAAAAAAGCTTAGCCTATGTCTAGCAAAGAAGATGTGAACACCCACCGTGGTCGAGTGTTTACCAGACAGGAATATCTGGGATTCCACACCCTGAATCTGCCAGAAAAATGATTGCAAGTTCTCCAGTGAATTTCAGTTTACCTAAAAGCATGGTCTTATAATACACAATGCTTGGACATAGTAATTAAAAGGGTCTTCATTTAGATGACCATATTCAGGAAAGTAAAATAGGATTTGTGAGTAAAGCAGGGTCTTTGCCCTGAAAGTCAGAGAATTGTACTGAATTGTCTATTTGACACTTTTTCATCTGAAATTTTCATTACTTAGACAAGAAATGGTACAATTTATAAGCAGAGTAAGAGTAAATAGAGTAATGCTGAAATAAAATAATTTATTTGAAGGATGCTATAAGAAAAAAAGAGAATCATTTATCAGGGAACACTCTAGTGAGGAATGATACGAGCCCTTTAGCCCACACATTCCAGGACAAGAGGACTTGGCCTCAAGTTGTGCCAGGAGAGCTTTAGATATTATAGAAAAACTCCTTCCCTGAAAGGGTTGTCAACCACTGGAAGCAGCTGCCCAGTCACCATTCCTGGAGATATTTAAAAGATGTGTGGATGTGGCTCTCAGGGACACGGTTTAGTGGTGGGATTGGCAGAGCTGGGATAATGGTTGGACTAAATGTTCTTAAAGATTTTTCCAACGTAAAGTATTCTATGATTCTGTGATCCTATGATTGGTATTTTTATTCTGCAAACTGTCTCCCATAATTTTGCAAATGTTGCCTGCTGTTCTCAAAAGCAAAAATATTTAATAAAGCTTAATATCTTGTGGCAAGTTATTAGAAGTCTTGAACTCCAAAAGCTGATATATCAGCACCAGATAAGAAAGTGAACAAAGTATGTCTGGACTGAGTGATAATAATTAAAAAAAAAAAATCTTAAGAATTTACCAGATTATTTTGTGTCAATGAAATAGTACAATCAATCTCTAGCAAAACTTCTGCAGTGTGCTGACACAGGTTTTGTAGCCTCAGGTCAGCCTTGGTTTGCTCAGTTGCAGATCCATCTGGCTAGCAAGTTTCCTAGCTCGAATCATAAATCATTAAAAAGTTATTCTGTTATTCCAAGCACTGATGTTCCAGTTTGTTGGTGCTCTTCTTATACAGGGGCACAGCACAGATAAACAGGTTATTGTTTGACTTATGCAGCACTTCTGAGAGAGGTTGGTAAAATGTTCAAAATCACTAATGCCCATGTTGTGTCCACTGGCAATGACCTCTCTGTGAGAGACTCAGAAAAGCACAGCTTGTGCTGAAATGTACCACCAGGAGAAGCTGGAACCTCTGCTGTTGCTTGGTGGTGTTATGAATTAAGACAATGTTATCTGTTAGCTAAGCAAGAAATGTTCAGGGTGACCATATCTCTGATATTTTAACTTTTCTACCTATTCCCAACAGGCTTTTCAGATATACTGGAATTTCCTGGAGACATCCTGCATTCTTGCAGCCTCCCTTTTCTGGTGAGCATTTACTGTGGCCTCCATTTTAGTGGTTCCTGTGCACCAATGACATCTCCCTCATAGAAATTCTCATATATATATATATATATATATATATATGTGTGTGTGTGTGTGTGTGTGTGTGTGTGTGTGTGTGTGTGTGTGTATAAATGTATATATTTATGTAGGAATACAAGTGGAGCAAGGGAAACAGAAGCAATAACACTGTCTGTAACAGCACCATGAAAAGCAAACTTGAATGAAGGTACTGCACATCTGACCAGTGTTCTTTACCAGAGAACCTGGCTACCATGCCCTAATGTTGTGCTGAAAATTCATCAAGATGGTTTTGGTGCTGGGGTGGAAGATGAGGGAGGTGAGCACACAAGTTGTCACGTACATCGACCTTCACAATGTTCTTAACTAATCTTCTAGAGCTTTACTTCCAGGTGTTGGTGTTAATTGATGTTCCTACAGATGGCTCAGTGGGCTGTTGTTCAGGGCCAGCTGGCTGTGTGGGGGACACGGAGGGATGAGAAGGAAATGTCAGGGTTGTACATACAACAGAGAGCAAATGGGTCTCATGTCTTAAAAATGGGTCCAAACAAATAAGGACCTCTACCCTCACTGGCCTGCCTAAGAAATAGGGCTGAGTTGTTTAGTTCAGCTGAGTTGTAAAAGGCAGCAGAAAAACCTTGAACATATATCAGTAGAGCATGGTTTCCTATACAAGGGGAATGGAGGGACTTTCAGCCATGATATATTTGGAGAAGACAGTGAATGAGTAATGGATGAGCAACTGCATGCTGGCTTAATTGCAGTGTCTGGTTTTGTGCATGTTCAGTCTTTGTGAAGACCTCTAATATGTGCCTTTAGCTTTTAACCTACTTCTGAGCCTCCCCTTTGACTCTTCAGATCCTCCCTCTACCTCTAGCATGTACTCTGAAGCACATGCAAATAGCATTCAGGAAACACCCAGGGACAAGAGAGGGGCAAGCTTGGCTAAATCTGTAATATGTCCCTTAATGAAATTGCAAATGACTTTGCCAAGCTCCTTTCTCTTTCTGCTTTGTTCCAAACACACACACACAAACAACTACATCAGCTGCATTTTGCATCATGTCTCTGGGGCAAGCTTCATCCTTAAGTTATTCCCTGGAGATAATAAATGAGTAATGCCACAAAGAAAGCTAGCACTGCAAAGAAAACCTGAAAGTAAATGGAAAAAGTTAATGGGTGGCTGCAAAGCTGCAGTACCTGCTTCAAGTGTGTGACATCAGCCAGCACTGAAAAACCCAGCTCAGAGTGGCACTGCTGTCAGCTCATGCACTTCAGAAGACCAGTTTTCTCTTGGATCATATTTTTTACAGTAAATCAGAGTGTATAAAGCTGACTCTGCCATTAAATCAAGAGTCAGATAATCCAGCTATTCACTTAGAAGGAAACTTCCTTGATAATTAACATAAATAAAGCCTTTGAGGCTTGTAGGTGTCAGAGCCAAGGCTTGAGAGAGAAAGTGATAAAGGCAGGCAACTGTGGATGGAAAAACAGGAGGATCATTAAAGGGATTGGAAATGGACCCGTCATACTTAATTTTGTTGTCAATTTGGTTATTAAAGGAATTAAAATTAGAGGAAGTTAGAGAATAAATGGCTTGTTTTACAGTGCTGTGAAGGGAGCTGCAGACTCCACTATGTCATACTCATCTCTTCAGAAATCTGGAGGAAAGGCTGTTCTGTTGGTGACTGCAGTTTGCTCACTAAGCTTCATCTTTGGAAGTGAAAATTGTCCTATCAATGGCTCAGAATTTTTTGTTCTTCCTCCACCACACTAGTCCTATGTCATAAAAATAACACCTGGGACTAATTCGAGCACCAGTGAAATTCCTGTTGAGGAATATGATCAGCGATATTTTCCTAGGGGAAAGAAAATGACAGAGCAGGTTATAGAGGCTGATTCCATGGTGTTAGAGGGTAGTGGGGCAGTGCAGGTTTGGTGCACCTGAAGCAATGGGGGAGTTATCCCTCACTCAGACCTGTTGGGCCTCTCCTCTCCACTTGTGAAGTGACGGTAATGTACACAGACAGGATCTGGGAGAGGTACCTGTACTCTAGTTTGGGAGCACCAGTTTGGATTACACCAGCTTGCAAGTGCAGCTACGATCAGAAAGGATGTTTTTAAATATCTCCTGCAGACGCAGATTTACAATGAAAGGAGCAGCAGCTCTTTCAGTTCCTCTGAGGACTTTTGATCCTATATAACCCTCCCAGTGTGAATACCTGAGGTGATCCTTTTTGGGATGCTTGGAGACACCACGGATGTAACACACCACGGTGTGTGTTACTGTGACCTTCAAATACCATGTAAGAAATTCAGTCAAAATTGACATTCTTGGGCTTTTAAATATTGTATGAAGATTTGTGAGCCCTAGGTGGGAGACAAGAAAATTTTTCCTTTTTCCCACCTGTTGGGGAAGATGAAACAGGAAAGCCTTATAGGTATGATTGCCTGACAAAAGATTTTGAGAATATAGAAACTATAAGCGAGATTGAAATGAAAGCAAGCTTTGAGATACCAAGCTTTAGTTACTGAACAACTGGAAAACAATGGTATGACCAGCTGAAAGTAATCCCCTTTTGATGAAACAATACCCTCTGCTTGCAGACAGGTCCAAGGGTCAGAGCAGACCCTACTAGCTTGGCAGAAGGGGTCCAAAGAGTAGTTTTTAGGGTTTAAAATGTAACACAGTATGGTAATGTCATGATTCTTATAGGCTGTATGTAAATGCTATAGGATTTGTATCTTGTACTAGATTGCTGAGTGAAAATTAGAATATTCAGCACAGCAGAAGATTTATTGTATTGTAATGGGAACTTCGCGCTCTTTTACTCTTACTCTTACTCTTACTCTTACTCTTACTCTTACTCTTACTCTTGCTCTTGCCCTCTCTTGCTCTTGCCTCTCTCTCTCTCTTGCTCTTTCGGGCCTGCTCCGAGCTGTGGCTAGCAGCTCTAAGCAGGGCCCCTGCACCCACACCCTTTGCAATAACTGCATGTTCCTGTGGGAGGGGTTCCTGCTCTCCCTTGGGAGGCAGCAACAGTTTAGAAAATGTTGCCAATCAACTGCTGTTCTCCACCCCAGAAGAGCTGTCCATCAATGCTTGGTACTCTCCCCAGTTCCAGAAAGTTCAGTTATTCTGTTGTCCCCATTGGCTCCTGTTAGAATACCACTCCTCCTCTGTACCCCGATTAGTTCTCTGTATGTCACCCCACTCTGTTTCCTCCCCTTTACCCATTGCCTATTGGCTGTTTTGTACCCTAACCACTCCTACTCCTCTGCCCTTAATACCCAGCCCTGCCTTCCCTCGGGGCTCTCAGAGTTGACTCCCTTCCAGGGAGCTTGTGTCCCTGATCTCCTCCTCCTGTTCCTGCGCCTCTCCTGTAATAAAGCCTCTAGGAATACAGCTACTCCGGAGCCCTCTCGTCATTACGGTGGAGCTATCCGGGTCCCGCCACATCCTCCCCACGGACCGGTCAGCCGAGGGTTTTCCCCCGGGCTGGCTGGGCACCCGGGTGAAGCCCGGAGGACTTAAAATTTAATACATGTTCCAAGACCTTACTTCAGAGATCTCTCGTCTCCATCTGTCCTGACCGTCCTACCAACCAACACTCCGACACCACCTTCTTGAAATTGTAGAACATTACCCAAGGACTCTGGATATAGCCAAGAAACAAACAAGACAGAGGAGTTAATGCAGCTGAATGTAACCAACCTTAGTAGCTGGAAAGAAAACCTATGCAGCAGGGCTCCAGCTCACAGGTGTCTGACAGTCTCCAGGCTCTGTCTCACCTGGCTTTGGAAGGAATCCAATTCAAGGGCAAAACTGGCAGAATGTGCTTGGGAAGGCACCCAGAAGCAAACAGGCTGGTGCCAGCATTATCACCAAGGCATGGCAGGGAGGTATCAGGCTGAGCTGAGGCACAAGTGTACCAGTGAGGACCAGACTAGAGTTTGCCTGGCTTCCTTTTTACTTTTCCTCCTTTCATTCCTTTGTTTTCAAAGAAATCCTAGGAATCATTAAAAATAAAAGTAGAAGTTTCTTGACCTAAAATCCCAGAGAGGATTGATTTTTTTTCCTGCTTTGAGAGAGATTGCTGGTGCTGGCAAGTGACTCATTACACAATAGACTTCTCTTTGAAGCATTGCTGTGCCTGTAAGAGGAGCAAAGGAGAGTTTTCCTAGAAGAAAAGTAATTTGATTTTTTTCAATCAAAGTATTTTCAATTTCTTTCATTTTTTTTCTTGGTGTACTTCAAACTTTTTCCAGGGATTGCTGTACAATAACTACTCTAGGAGAAATTAGTCTTTTTAAAGTCATCAGTTAATTATTTAATACTTTAACAGTAGAAAATCCCTTATCTTTTAGAGAGAGAATTATGCCCTTTTTTGTGAAGCTCTTTTGTTAAGCTTCTGAAAATGGATAGAAGATGGAAAACTTGAAACCAAAACCTATGAAACAAGGAAAAGTTCTGCAGTTTATTTCTATGTTGAATTGTCTCTGTTTTCCCCTCCATGATACATGGTGTGATTTTGCTTCGGATAATTTGGTTAATTCAGAGTGACAGCATCCCAGAGCTTTAATTTCAGTTCAGTCCTTGGAGGAATCTGGGTGACCTCTCCTTTTATAAACCTGAACTTACCTGGAGTGAAGGTCTGTCAAACTGTCCTTCTTCATCCAGCAAGAGGCCTTTAAAGGGGTTTATGGCTGCTCTCCATAGTGGAAGAGCTACCTCATTACAAGGAGGTAAAGACATTACAATGAAGGTGAAGACACCTTCATTACAAGGTGGCTGTAACCATTAGGCAACCTTATCAGAAAAGCCAAATTATAAATGCTCTGATAATGGTGATAAATGTTAGTGTCCCACTTTTTCTGAATGCTATGGAACATTGGATGGAGAGGTGTCTGAAAATTGTTTTTTTGTCTGAGATTTCACTCTGCCATGGAAGTCCTTTCCAGGACAAGAGAGTTTTTTTGCAATCCTGAAACTATAAGCAGTAAAAAGAAAGGAGTGTAATATAAGCAGAGTATAAGGGATGTGTCTCCTTATGGTCTGAAAGGGTTATTTAATTGCTGCTTGGAAAATCTCAAATCTCTTTGAGTGTGTGTCCTGTTTGAAGCATGACTTATGCTCCGAGTTTCCCAGTTTAGGCAATTCCTGACGTGCTCCCAGAAGGGGGAAAAACTGGGTTTTAAGGTCATCCCCAGCCACTGGCTCAGAAACAAGTGACATCATCCTCTCAAAATGTTTGTAAAGGCATTGGTCTCATTTAGGTTGTCTTGTTCTCACTTCTTTTCTTAGTGATTTTTACCAGCTTGATGTGTCTGAAGCCTGGACTCAGCCCATGGGAAGCATAAAGCCCAAACCCATAGGTGGGGCTTGGGCATGAAAGTCAAGACTGGCAGACATCAGGCCTTGTGCAAATCTTGGTGGAGAAAGTAATTGGAGGTTCAGTCCCCAGATACCGTGACCCATATGGGACAGGTATATAAGAACTGCTCTTCTAACTTGATGCAAAGCTATCACAGGAGGAACTTTACTGTGGACCCCAAAATCTGTGGCAATGATGTGAAAAAATAAGACAGTCCTTGCCATACAGGTTCTAGGGCTATGGGAATAATCATAAATGCACAGACAGAACATGAAACAGTATCTCCAGCTGTAAAATCTAATTGCAGTTGTATCAATGTAACCTTCCCAGCATGAAGGATGAGAAACATATAAAGGTAGAGGTTACTGGGCCTCAAGCAGGTGAGGAGAGGAGAAAACAGGACCAGTCATGTGAGAGGTGTTAAAGATCAGAAGCTTTCATGCACATGAGAAATGACTGTGGTACGAAGTGTGCAAATTCAGAGGGAGAAGGTCAGATACACACATAGTGAGAAAATTACAGACACAATTCCTCATGGATCCTTTGACACCACAAACAAATATTTATTTTATTGCTGCCACTCTGTGTGAGCTAAATTGGTTTCACCAGAATGTCTTCAACAGACATTCCACTTGCTTTCCTCTATGCAATGAAGGACAGTGACATGAAAACCTTTGAAAGTAGATGCAGGAAAGAGATTCTCATTTGAGGTGGGAGTTTGGTTCAGATTCATCTTTGAAATGAAAAAAGACTTTTAAAAGTTTTTTAGTCTGAGAAGGCAAGGTAGAGAGAGCAAATAAATATTGATGAAGAATCAAACTGAGCATATAGCACCACACTCATTACATTGCTCTCTCCTGAGCTTCTGGAATGTTTTATGCATTTTAAATTAACCAGTTTAGCAGAAGCCAGGTTAATTCCTACCACCTGGAAATGTGAACATATGTATGTATCTATTGAAGGTCTTTCTGGAAGCAGGAGGCATTCATCCAGTGTTTAATTTGCTCTGCAAATTTTAATCTTAAATTGAAAAATGTCTCATAAATAATGATTTGAAGCCTCAAGAACATGAAGCCAACAGTGATATAAAAAAAACCATGGGGAAAATAAACATACTCACATGTGGAGAGAAACGACCACAACAAGGTCTATGGGATGAATTAAGGCAACCTTATGGCAACCTTGTACTATTTGTGTCCCAGTTTGAAGAGGATGTAATCCATTCAAAGTTTCCTGTTGAGTTCTCTGACAATTTCTATGGCAAATTTCTGTTGAAAGAAGTTCTAAACATTTTTTCCACAGATGTGCTTTTATGCCAGCTTTGACACTGCCTCCTGTTGCCTTAGGCAAATTCCATCCATTGATTAAAACTTTGAGCTTTTCTAGGGCTTGTTTGCTGCCCTTGTGAAGGCTGTCATATTTATGGAATAAAGTGCTTGGGTTCTATTCGAACTGTGTCCAATGGAAAGTTATGCATGAGACTCCTTGTACCCACAACTGTCTTTGTGCCCACAACTGTCTTTGCTCCTTGATAAATGAGGGGCGCACCTGCTGTTCATGTGTTAATCTCAGGATCAGTGCTCCAAGCTCATATTCATCAATGCTCCCTGGGTCTCTCTGTTCTTTTGTGAGTTTCTTGGAGTTGTTGGCCTGCTTCTGGGTCAGACTTTACCTCCTTTGGAGCCTGTACCAAACTATCTTGTTTGCTTAAAGGGGTCAAGTGCATCCATCTGAGGTCTGCTCAACTGATAGTATATACATTTACAGTCTGTTTTGATATTATCCAAGCCTAATAAAAAAATCAGAGTATTTTCTGATCAGCTTTTCAGTAAGAATTCATTTGGGCTCTAGAATAAACTGTGACAATGTTAGAAGCCCTTGAATGTTTTACCAGATTTACTGCTAGCATTACTGTTGGCACATCAGTCTTCGCATGCTTGTGAAACCAAGCTGAAGTCAGTTCTGATAGAGCCCAGCTCGTTGCTTTCACCTTGAAATGAAAGTCAAATTGGAAAACTGCTGAAACCAGCTGTTTGTTGCAGCTTTTTCACAGTGCCTAATTGCTTCCTGGATGTCTGTGATCCTGGATGTCTGTGATGCTGGAGTTGGCACGTTGGCCTGATCCTGCCTCCTCAGCATCAGACCTGGGGGAGGGCACAGCAAAATTTAACGTGAAAGAGATATCACCACTTATGTCCTGTGAGGCTGTTGTTTGCCTTCACTCATCTGTTTTTCAGCCTCAGTAGTCTATTTCAAGCAATGAAGCAAACCCTAAAATTAAAGGGGACTTGTGTGTGCCCAGAATTGCTGCCTGTTGCAGTGTTATCATGGCTGACTCCTGACACTGCTTGCAGACTCAACCTTGTCACTCTCTACAACTCCCTGACAGGAGGCTGCAGCCAGCTGGGGGTTGGCCTCTTATCCCAGACAGCCAGTGATGTCCTCATGCTGTGCCAGGGGAGGTTCAGGTTGGACATCAGGAAGAATTTTTTCACTGAGAAGGTTATCAAGCATTGGAATGAACTGGCCAGAAAAGTGGTGTGAATTTCACCCTAAAAATGACAGGACATGTCACTTAGTGCCGTGGTTTGGACTTGATGGTGCTGGAGATCTTTTCTATCCTTAATGGTTCTATGATTCTAAGAGTTTATGAAAATCCAGGCTACACAAATCTGTAATGCTGTCCCAGATTGAAAGGCAAGATGTATTAATTTGCCATCTGTATAGCAGTTGTCTTCTGTTAAGTGGGCAGTTTTCCTTATCTCTTCCATAACCAGTCCTCTCTCAGGGGAGACATCTGCTGACAATGGGCTATTGAATGTCACTGAGTGACTGATAAGAACTATGACATCCCATTGTGAGATGCTCCACCCAGAGGGAGGAGCCAAGCATTTCTACCTGGATATAATCTTGAGTTGCTGGAACACCAGCATGGCTTTTCCTGCACTGGATTTCCCAGAGGAACAGCTGCCTTTTCCACTGCAGGAACATTACACCCTTTTCTACAGGATCACTGCTCCAACAGAACCACACCTGCCACTCCAGGTGGACTGCAGCCATAATTCCCAATTGGACTGCTGCCAACACCCTGACTAACAGGGTGTCAGGTTGTATTCTGACTCAGTCAGTGTTGTTTTGGTTCACTGCATTGTTTATTTTATCTTTTTATTTTCTTCCCTAATAAAGAACTGTTATTCCTGCTCCCATATTTTTGCCTCAGAGCCCCCCTTAATTTCAAATTTATAACAATTCGGAGGGAGGGGGGTCTACATTTTTCTTTTCCATTTCAGGGGAGTCTCCTGCCTTCCTTAGCAGACACCTGTCTTTCCAAACCAAGACAAATGCACACTGACTTTTGCTCTGACTTGTTTCCTTCTGTTGGCATTTAGGAGGTCCATGTGCTTTCCGTTAGGAAAGGAGGTGTTTGGTACCAGAATGTTGGGATATCCTGCATTGTACAATCACTCTCACTTCCCCTATATTATACATAAAAGGAAATTAACCTTTTGGCATGGAATGATAATATTTAGTCACCACAAAGAGCACAGAGGTCTCACAATGCTAAAGGTACAACCATTTAAAGATGAAATTCCAGCTGAAAGCTTCATATGTTTAAATCCCATTTTGATTCAGATGTGTTTCCTGACTTTCATGAATATCTGTGTTATTTATAACCTTTCGCTAAATACCGTTGATGAAAACTTTTCAATCTGTGCACTGTTTGCAAACTGCTCCTTTCAAATCATCACTATTTATCATATGTGTAAGCTCACGTGGTCTGATTCTTTGCAACCTGCTTGGATGCCTGAGACACAATCATAGGAAAATAATGAGCAGAATTTCTTCAGTGCAATCTGTTTAACATTCAGAAACATTTTCAGATTGGGAAACAGTTCTTTAATTCACAGCTAAGCAGGAGAAGAGGGAGATTTGTTGAATAGAAGAGCTCTAAGTTACAACCTAAATTAGATTCAATTATTCTGAAATACATTCATGAATATTTTACTTAGTCAAAAGTACTCAGTGAAATATTTAAAAAGGTAGGCCTGACCCAAGATAGAAATAATTTCAGTGTTCAGTATAAATAATGGCAGTGACTTTATGTGGTTGGATTTCTCTCTGCATTCATATTATGCCCTTGGACAATACCAGCATTTTTCATTATTGCAATATCTGACACCACAGAGATGCATAATCTTTACCAGCGAATGTGCTTGAAGACACAAAATCCAACAGCAGCAAAACATATGGGTGTCTTTCTCACTTAGGTTAGGTTTAAAATAAAGATTAGCCTGACCAGATTCAAATTTTCCCCAACTACACTTTCACAGAATACCAGAACTGGAACCAGGTTCCTCGATTCCCAGCACCATGCTCTGAATTTTTTTTAGACGGTACCTTCTCAAAGTTATTAATTACAATCAAATCTATGTAAAATATGGGAGGCTTTATTATTTGAAACTATAATTTTCTTAAGACATATAATGATGTAATTGAGTTTTGTTAATTTTCATTATCTTTCAGTTATTGAATTTAATTCATAAATTGGACAAATGCTTTTGATAAAATAATTTTGTAATGACAATAATGTGAAATACCAAACATATGTTTTTTTTAAGAAATTTAAATTTACTAAATTATCAAAAGAACTGCATTTATGTAGTGCTTTTGCTATATATTTTAACCAAATGCAGTTTGTGTAGAAATTCTACAAAAAAAAAAAAAAAAACCAAAAAAAAAAAACCAGGAAAAGGATTTCAGAAGGTAAGAATTATGTTTTGACAGTTGCTTGAAAAGAAGGAAGATATTATAGTGCCAGAAAATTAGAGTTGTAAAGTCCTGAGGTTTGAAAAATGATGTGGAGATTGTATTGAAGAGGATGATACAGAGTACAGAAGACACATAGCTGAAGAGTGGAAGCTGGACAGAAAATGTGCTTTGGTATGGTAATCTGTTGAAATCCTCAAGAAGTGAATCAGGGCTCTATTTTAATAGAATATGAATGATTTATACATATCTCACAACCTAGTTTCAAAAAAAAAAAAACATAAGCAAAAAGACGCAAAATGTTTTTAACCTTTTGACACGCTCAACTCCACATCACATCTCTGCTGTGAAAGTTTAATGTTCTTTCAGGCTTATCTCCATCTGCAAAATGATTATGGCAAGTACCTGAACCTCTTTAGCAACTCTTACAACAGCTCTTTTTATTTGATCCACTTTGTGGTTTCTGCAAGTAAAGTACACAGTCAGCACCATTTAAGGGGGTCGTTTGAAGTTGGATGCCTTGCACTTTTTTTTGTGGCAATAACTATATATACTGTAGTAAATAGAAGATATAAAAGCAGAAGTGTAAGTGGAAAACCTTGATCTATGCAGGCTTCTGAGAAGCACTTAGGCATTAACTCAGGAAGGAATAGTGTGGAAATCCTGCATATTCTTTCACTCTTCATTTCCTCAGTACCTAAAAATACTCCTTTGCTTCACCATTAAGCCAGGCGTGATGAAGGCAAGGTAAGCCAGCCTGAAAGCAGAGGTTGCTTTTCTTTTCAGAACAAAAATATCCAAATAAATCAGTATGTACTGACATACATAACCAAGGATCTGGGTTGTGTTCAAGGAAGCTGTGAGCTGGGGGTGGTTTCTTGGAAGTGGAAGAGGATTTGGGCAGCTTTGGGGAAGAAACACTATTTTGGGAAGTGTCTCTTTCAACTGCAAGGAGCAGAGAATTTGGAGACTCTCATTGCTCCAATAAACCTCAGTATCCAACAATTAGCAAATCCTTGTTAGCAGCTTTTTTCTCTGAATGTATTCTGCGTGTTTGTGTCTTCTATTTTATTCACGTACAAATGAAGACAACAAAGATTATTTTTTTTTTCTATTCCTTTTTTTCAGTGAAACAAGTCAATCAGAACTATTTTTAAAATTTATTTTTTCCTTTTCACTGTTCCCTCTCAGCTTCAGTTGATAGGTTTCCAAGCCTGCTTTCTCATGTCCTGTAAATAAAACAAAAGGATGAGAGTTGGAATATTTCTGATGCACTTATATAAGATGCACAGGGAACAAATTCCAAAGGACACAATCACAGATGTCCTCAGTATGGAAGACTACATTTGGCTTAAGTTCCAGAATTAATGACTGTGCAGTTAGTTATTGTTAAAACTGGATTTAATGCCAAGTTTGTTAAAAAGCACCAGTAATTAATATTGAAAATATTTTCTTCCCATATATGCTAATGCAGTCATATCTTGGGAGTCAATTTACATCATGATTTGATTGCTATAGCCCAGATTTTATTGTCATCTTTGGTTATTCTTTTCAAATAATTGTCTTAGTGTTTTCATTTGATCAGTTAAAATTTTTGGTTACTGAAAAAAAAAGAAGTTATTCTGATGCCAAGTAGAAGTAGCTCATGTATAATAGAAACTGATAATTTAGTGAAATGACTGTTCTGGATGATGAGCAATGCTTGGAGAGAAAAGCTAAGGACCAAGACAGTCAAAGCTGCTCTTTGGAGTAAAATGAGGCTCCTTCACCACAGAATAATGAAAGAAATGGGACTCAAAGTTATTCAAATAAACCCTTCCTATTAAGAGAGAGGAATTTATTACATTTGAATAAGATGCTAACAAGGGAAAAATGTCTCCTTTTCAAAGTAGTTTCTTGGAAAATTATAGAAATTATAGAACCGGAGAATTATAGAATATTTTGAGTTGGAAGGGATCCACAAGGATCATCCAAGTCCTGGCCCTGCACAGGAAAGTCCCCAAGTGTCACACCATGTGCCTGAGGCTGTTGTCCAAACACTTCTTGAGCTCTGTCAGGCTTGGTGCTGTTACCACGGCCCTGGGGAGCCTGTTCCAGTGCTCAACCACCCTCTGGGTGAAGAACCTTTCCCTAATATCCAACCCAAGCCTTCATTGCCAGGACTGGATTCCTTGAATTCTGATCTGTGGCCATCAGAGGTGAGCAATCAATGCTGCTCCTTCTCTTTTCTTTGTTAGAGAGCTCTTGACTGCTACAAGGTCTCCCCTCAGTCTTTTTTTCTCCAGACTGAACAGACCCAGCCACTCCTCATGAGGCTTCCCCTCAAGGCCCTTCACCAAAGCCCTTCTTGGGATGCTAAAGGAGACAAATGTGGTCTGCGAGGTTGTTAACAAACACTTTTGTTGGGAAATGCAGAGAAAGCCCCACCAGGATTTGTGAGCCACAGGAGGATTCAACTCAACCTCAGTCAAGAGTATAATGATGGGAGAAACTGGAGATGCCCTCCTTTCTGTCTGCTCACATGAGGAAGACAAGACACTTTCTTGAAAGACACCCTTGCTGCATCCTGAGCAGGGGCACGTGGGATCATCAGCTTTAAATTGACAGATTTTGTAGCTTTTTTTGCAGCTTTCTGTAGCTCGGTTTCAGTGTTTTGGTGTTTTGTTTTTTTTTTTCCATTGTTGTTGTTATTGAAAAGCTGGGTGATTTTATGACTGTCTAAAGTAAGGGTAAGACTAAAGTCCCAAGTCCATCACTCAGAGACTCTGTGGTCTAATAATTCCCAAGAGTCAGCCAAATCTCTTTATTGAACCTCATCTTTGGATTTGAATCCTATAGTCGTGTTTCTCTTCCTGCTAAAACTTTGATGAACTTCCCCTCAACAGCTGCATGGGAGAAATATTTGATGGAAGGCTTGATTTCAAACTGATGTAATAGACTCAAAACTATCTTTCCAGAACCAAGGTCTTGCTAATTGCCCTGTAGCTTCTTTTTAATGTCTGTAAATAAAATATTTACACAGGTTTCAAATTGCTTCTCTTGAAAGCTGGATATTAATGAAGTTTGTTCCTATGAAAGCACCTTAAGCATCCTTGCGTACTCACTTTCTTATTTGTTTATGCACTTGTGTTATAAAAATAGTTCATTAAAAGAAAAATGGAAATCATGTTCAGATGCAGAGTAGTCTCCTCAGTTACTGATCTTGAAATGCTGCCATAAAAAGCAATGCTTTTTGATGAGACCCATTTTGTAATGTTTAATGAAAGGTAAAATGAAGACTTAAAAAATGATAGATCATAAAAAATCCCATACTTAATGCAGCACAAGGGAGAGAGATTCATGATTCTGGTGCATGCATATTTAGGAAGGGTCTTCTGTGGCATATCTGCTTTAACTCAATCAACTTTGCAAAATCTGTTTTAGGTGCAGAGTAGCAGTGATTCAATTTTTTTTGCCCTCATGTTGCCACTGAATTATCTCCCTTTTGTAATTTTTATATACATATCCACGTGATGTGTGTGATATGTACATAGGTAGTTGTTATATTCAAACAGACAGCTAGACTGAACCTTCTCTGTCCCAGCATCCTCTTAATTTCTACAAATGTGTTTTTTTCCTTGGATTTTTTTTTTTTTTTTTTTTTTTTAATTCTTTGTTTGTTTAGCTAATGACTATGCTTTTATTTGAGATTCACTGAATAGGACATCTTACAGATCTCATGGCCACGATAGATGCTTGAAGTCATTCAAAACTTAACTTGACATGAACAACCTGGTCTAGCTTAACCACCTTTGAGTAGGAGGTTGTATAAGAGACCTCCAGAGGTCCTTCCCAAATCAAATAATCCTGTGATTCTGTGATACTTTATTTTCTGTAGGCCAGCTTGGACAATGCTAGAATACAGCTGTTACCAAAAGTAGATTAGCTGTACGATTTAGTTTGGAGGGGAAGAACTCAGCAGCCTTTGCCCCAGATGCAAAGGAAAGCAAATAAACTCTTCTGTAGAAAATACATGAATGGATTGTCTCAATCCTTATAATTTAAAATTAATAAGAAAATGAGGAGATTTAAATGGTTCAAGAGTTATTAAAAATGAGTGAACTTCAGAGACGATTGATGATAAAAGGAGGCAATAACAAGATTATGAATAGTGAAGTAGTTCTTTTTGCTCAGAAAGTCTTTTGGAGAAACTGAGGGAAGTGTGAGGGCAAGATTTTAGACCTAAGTTAGCAGACTTATTATTTGGATGTGAAAGATATATATCCAATCTTGTTTTGGATGACTAGTGACAAATTTATTCATTCTCTCTTATTCCAGTCACCAGAGCAGAAAAACATTTCAACAAAAAAACATCTGCTCAACTAAATGAATTGAGCTCTGTCACACACTGGGAATGTCTGAGCTCCTATGTTGTATATTTGAACTTTTTTGTCTAGTATAGCACATAAAAAATCCAGGTACCTTTTCTAAGTGGTTGTAGGCTCCATATTAAAGTTTTTCTAGTGAAAATTCAGTGCATAATTAACTTAAAAGATTGCAAAAACATTTCTATTAATTTACCTGTTAAGTAAAAATGGTCTGGTAATCTCAAAGGCCAGATTCTTTCCAGAAGAGAACCTCAGGGAGACATTTGAGAAGTCTGGATACAAAACTATGGAGGGGAGGTAAAGATTTTTAAAGGAATTAATAGGTCTAGGAAATTATTGCAATGGAATTTGAGAACTTTATAATTTATAATTAAAATTTACATAGTATACTTTATAATTAAAAGAGAATCATTACATTAAGAAGACTATTTCTGTAGCCATTCAAAGCTAATTCTCACAGCTCATTGCATCTGTTGTTTTCACCAAAGATAAAAAAAAAATAAGATCACATCAGCAGAAGTAAGTGATGACAAAATGGCTAGGGTTCATTATCAAGGTAGAGAAGCATTGGATTAAAATACAAAAGGATTTTCTTCTCATGAAGACTAGAAAAACTGCCATAGGATGAAAAACTGCCATAGGACGAAATTTGGAGAAAGGTTTAGAAGTTTTAAAGGTCTGTTGTAAAACCAAGTCTTCTCAGCAGAAAACAAAAGAGAGGGAAGATGCACACCTTTAATTGGCTCACAATGATTGTGACCCACCAGAGCCAGGCTGCCAGGAGGAAACATACTGGGGTGTTGTAGATGGGATTTCTCCATATCCAGAGGGAAATTTTAGTACCATTGCAACTGACCTGGAATAAAATTTATATCTCTCACAAGAATTATTCGTGATGGTTATTAAATTTTGAATATGGTTACTAGGATGGAAGAATAGAGATATTATGTTAAAAAAATATATCTAAAAGCATCCCTTCTTCTGACTAACAAAATGAAAGCTAGAAAGGGATGTAATTATTCCTTATAAATATCTACAAGCAGGTAAATTCCAGGAAGAGATAGAAGCCAAAGGACAAATGGAGTATAAATTGATCATAAATATGGTTAGGCAGGGAATTAGAAGCAGCCTTGGAGGAAGGAGATTAATGCAGATCAGTTGTTCTCTTTGAGTAGCAAGTACAGATCACATAACTAATTTTAAGCTGGAGTTTGATAAATGCATGACTGGTGTGATACGACACAACTTCCTGTGATGATTGAGGGCTGGAACTGATTACCCAGGAGATCAGGTCCTAAGTGGACAGATAATTGGTGGAGAGAAGAGGGAAAAAGCCAAGCAGCAC
Source organism: Vidua chalybeata (assembly GCF_026979565.1). Taxonomy (NCBI): domain Eukaryota; kingdom Metazoa; phylum Chordata; class Aves; order Passeriformes; family Viduidae; genus Vidua; species Vidua chalybeata. Next base: position 148,072,417 of record NC_071530.1, on the reverse strand, counting down.
ACAGAATTGGGACCTGGATAAAGAGAAAGCCAAAGACTGGAATTAATTTACCCATTTAGGAGGTAGATATATGGCTTAAGAGAGTCTTTTATGTTCACCCTGTAGACAAGGCAGAGGAATCAGCACTTTCAAAGGGCAATTCATTCCACCAAAACAGCAGCATATTAAACCAGGGTATTTATCCTGTGCAACCTGCTCTAGGTGAACCTGCTTAACAAGGGGGTTGGTCTAGGTGATCTCTGAGGTCTTTTTCAACCCCAACCCCATTCTGTAATTCTGTGATTCTATGATTCTGTGAGTTATCTTGTGAAGAGAATTATCTTCTTCTAAGTCCTTCTTTGTTGAAAATAGCAAGAACATAAAAGGCAATCTTACAAGCCTAGGTTTTCAGTGGCTGTAGTTGAAATGAATCTTGCCATATCTAAAGGAAAATGTGTGAATAAATGGGGAGATATAGAGGGAGATGTGAGAAATTCTTCTACAGAGAGAAGAATGAGGGCAGTGGTTTAACCTAATTTCTGTAGTTGTATAATAACCTTGATATTTATTCAACATATAAATTACATTTGCGAGTGATTTCTTTGGCAATAGAACTGAATTGATAATGACAGTGTGTGCTTCAGAGAAGTCCTGTTAAAGATGTGAATTGGAAGAGTTGAAAGGTGAACACTTAATCTGAGTTTATGAAAATTATTCTTTTCTAATTTTCTGTCAACGTTTCTTGAACTTAAAAAGCTGTTGCTACCTAATTTTCAAAAAATTTGCTCTGAGGAGAAATGGAAGCTTATATATATATTTTAAGAAATTAAGTTTTGAACCACCTACCTATCCTCTACTACATTTACTATAAACCCACGCTTGTTTCTTATGTTAGTCTAGGTGCTGAATGTTTCAAAATTCTGCAATTTGTCCTCTGGTGCATTCATAAAATTATGGGTTTCATTGGAAGAGACCTTAAGGATCATCTAGTTCCAACTTCTCTGGGATACTCGAAGGGGGCCTGCAAGAGGCATGGAAAAGGACTTCTGACATGGGCATATAGGGGTAGAACAAGATGTGATGGCTTTAAACTGGAAGAGAATAGGTTTAGATTGGGCATTAGGAAAAAATTCCTACTGTGAGCATGGTGAGACACAGGAAAATGATGCCCAGAGAAGCTGTGGATGCTTTATCCCTGGAAGTGTTCAAGGCCAGGCAGGATGGGGCTTTGAGCAACCTGCTCTAGTAGAAGATGTCCCTGTCCACAGTAGGATAGTTGGAATTGGATGGTTTTTAAGGTCCTTTCCAATCCAAACCATTCTACGATGATTCTATGATTCTTACAGCCCTTAACATCTCTGGTCAGAATTATTTCTGTAAGGGCATTACTGTTTCTAATCTAATCCCTGTCTGCTTGGAAAATTTCTCAGTATTCTTTCCAGATTACCTGTACTCACTTCAACCCTCTGCAGGCCCCCTGTTTGTGTTTAAGTTTGTTCTGGAGTACCTTGTTGATCCATCCTTGTGTCCTGGCATTTTTGCCCAAATTTTTCATCAGGATATATTGCTCCCAAGTTTGGACAAGGTGATCCTTAAATGCTCACGAGCTCTCTTGGGCTCCTCTTCTCTCCAGGGTATTATTCCATGGTACTCTACTAATCAGATTCCTGAGGAGGTCAAAGTCTTCTCCCCAAGGTCCATTGCAGTGAGCTTGTGCAGCCTCCATGCTGCTCTAAGTGTCTTGAACTCCACAATTTCATGGTCACTGCAGCCAAGGCTGCCCTTGAACTTCATGTTCCCCACAAGCCCCTCCAATGCATTCCAGGAACCTCCTGCACTGGTTATGCCCTGCTGTGTTGTCCCTCCAACAGATACCAGAGTGTTTGAAGTCCCCCATGAGGACCAGGGCTTGTGAGCATTAGGCCTTTTCTATGTCTACTTGATCTTCCTGTTTGGGTGGCCTGAAGCAGATCCCACTATAATGTCACCTGTCCCTGCCTTCCCTTTACTCCTGACCTGTAGGCTCCCAGTTAACTCCTCATCCATCCCCAGGTGAGCTCCCTGCACTCCAGCTGGTCATTGGCATAGAGGGCAACACTGCCTCCTCATCTCCCCTGTCTGTTCCTCCTAAAGAGCCTGTATCCTTCCATCCTAACACTCCATTGTCACAGGAGCCATCCCACCATGTCCCTGTGGTGCCAATAAGATCGCAACCCTACAGGTTTGTGCGCAGCTCTAACCCCTCTTGTTTATTCCCTGGGCCAGCCCACTGGCTGGGGTGGCTGGACTTCCTTTGTGCTGCTCTTCAGGGGCTCTTCTGTTGACCTCTGCAGTCTCTGGGCATCTCCTGCTGGCGCTGGCATCCAACTGGTGGGATGGATTGAGGCCCTTTCCCCCTACCCAATTAGAGGCAATTACTACAATACAGAAAGTGCACTTACAGCAGTGATTTGCAATTTCTTCCAAACCACACAGACATCAAAGCTTGTGAGACACATGAATGAACAATTTCAAATGCATGCCAAATTGGGCAAAAAGACAAGGGGCAAGATCAATAGCAAATACCAAAAAAATGGAAAATGTTTCTTTCTTATGTAAAGGAACAGTGATTCTTAGCAAAGATCATTAAATGTTGTATTGTTTCTGCCATGCCATGCAGATGAAAGAATTGTATGTAATTTCTGCAGGGAATTGTTTGTCTGGGAGAATTCTTTTCTCAGCTGTGACCAAAAGCCAGTTCAAAGTTACTTTGAAAATATCTGTCACACAAGTGCACACATTCACGCTGTCTTGGTTTGAAAAGAGAGGTGTCTGCTAAGGAATGCAGGAGCCTCCCCTGAAATAGAAAATGTAAACCCCCTCCCTCTGAATTGTTATAATTTTGAAATTAAGGTGCTCTCAAGCAAAGATATGGGAGCAGGAATAACAGTTCTTTATTAGGGATGAAAATAAAAATAAAATTAAAAATGCAGTAATACAAAACAACACTGACAGAGTCAGACCTGACACTCTGTTGTTGGTCATGACGTTGGTGGCAGTCCCATTAAATGGTGGCTACAGTCCTCTTGCAGTGTCAGCTGTGTTTCTGTTGGAGCAGTGACCCTGTAGAAGGGCGTAGTCTTCCTCTGAAGGTCCAGTGGTGGTATAGATGGGCCTGGTCTTCCTCTGGGAACCCAGTGGAGAAGACTGGCTGTGGTCTTCCAAATCTCTAATTATATCCAGGTAGGAATGCTTGGCTCCTCCCCCTGGGTAGAGCATCTCAAAAAGAAATGATGTAATTTTAGCAGCCATGCAGTGAGACTCAATGGCCCATTAACAGCAGAGATCTCCTGGAGGGAGGATTGGTTGTGGAAGAGATAAAGAAAACTGCCCAATTAACAGAAGATAACTGCCCCTCCTCTAACAGACAGGAATAGAATACACACCCCCATTCCAACCTAAGACACGTGCCCTTTGTCTTTTTGTTTCTTCTAGAGGTCACACACTTCACCTGCATATTCCTACCTCCCACACTGACCTATGCAAACCATTACAATGGAAGAACTACTGATATCTCCAGGCTGCAATACTGATATCAGCTGTTACCCTCTCCCAAGGCAGATGCTCATAGCAGTGGTTGTCTCTTGTGTCAGGAGCCAGCAAACAAAACTTCTGCTCTTGCTTTCGACAGTTGCCATCACCTTGTCACAAACTCTGTGTAGTCCCAGCTGAAGTGATACAATCCCTCACTGGAGAGTGGGCTCTTCTCACCAAGGCTGAAAATCACAAACTTCATCTTCTGACCATCACAAGGGATATCTCACCTGTATCACTCTTTCTTCCGTGAAGAAAACTTGGTGATGTCATTTTAGAGATGAAGGAATTGAATAGAGATGTCCAAGGTACTGTTGCTAGATCCACTCATGTTACTATTTCCATTTCCCTCACAAGCAATAATTGATGGACAGAATCAATATAAAACTCATGTCCCATGTTTCAAGCACTCACTACAGCAGGTAACACACAGGGCTATCTCAGCCAGAGTTACTTGTCCTTAAAGAAGTGGCTGTCCAGCTGGCTTCCTAGCAATTGTCCATTACAAAGGAATATTCAGTGCATTAAATTTACAGAGCCTGGGTAAAGTTGGCTTGGTTGGGTTAGTTTGTTGGCACATTTGCATTCTGCAGCAGACAGAGGTTTGTTTTAATTACTTAGAAGTGTTGCATGCACACAAATCATTACCAACCATTTGCTTGTAATGCAGACACACAAGGGGAAGAGCTTCTGCCAAGCCAGTATGACTGGGCCAGTATTTTACTGTCATTGGTATCTTGCAACTGAAAAAATCAGAGGGTTTTATTACTATTTTTGATTTTTTTTGGCCTACCAACTGCTCGTAGCATTCTGGCTTATATATTTGACCTGAACATCTGCAACAGAATGAGAAAATCAGAGGACTTCCATCACACAAGCCACCCTCCATCCAGCACTGGAGATGCATTGTATTTTAAATGTTTAGAGCAAAGAAAGAGAGATTAGGTAGAGTTACGATAAAAAAAAAAATACAACTGGTGTTTAATACAGCTGGTGTTCCTAAAGCTTTGTCCAGTGTTCATTAATATCTGGTTAGAGCCATAGAACAGCTTCAGTTGGAAAAGACCTTTAGGAACATCAAGTCCAGCTGCTAACCCAGCATTACCAAACCAGCAACTAAACCATGTCCATAAGTGCCACATTTACATACATTTTAAATAGCTCCAGGGACAGTCACTCAACCACCTTGCTGGGCAGCCTCTTCCAGTGCTTGACAACACTTTCAGAGATGATTTTTTTCCCAATATCCAATTGATAGCTCCCCTGTTACAACTTGATCTCAATTCCTCTTGACCCATCACTTGTAACTTGGGAGAAGAGGCCCATACCCACCTGGCTACAATCTCATTTCAGGGGGTTGTAGAGAGCAAGAACATCCCCCATGAGCATCCTTCTCTCCAGGCTAAACACTCTCAGCGTTCTCAGATGCTCTCTAGATCCTTCCCCAGCTCTGTTGCCCTTCTTTGGACATGCTCCAGCACCTCAAAGCCTTTCTTGAACTGAGGGGCTCAGAACTGAACTCAGGATTTAAGATGTGGCCTCACTGGTTCCAAGTCCAGGGGGTGATCACTGGTCCTGCTGGTCCCACTGTTGCTGATTCTAACCAGGATGCCATTGCCCTTCCCGGCCACCTGGGCTGGGTGGAGATACTTGTGGTTGGACGGTGCCTGGGGCAACCACCAGTAATTGATCTATAAAGAGATGTTTGTGTTCAGACATCTCATCTGCAATTGTGCCAGTTGTACAAAGTAAATTGTTGTACCCACTCAGAGCCATGTGATTGGTTCTGACTTATTTCTCGATGGATGAGGCATAAAAGTTGGCTGGCACAAACAGGAGGACTAGATGGAAGGGAAAATGAAAAGCTTTTGGCTGTCACAAGCTGCAATAATACACCCCAGCTGTGTGCTCAGTTTTCAGTCTGTTGGTAGCAGAAAGCAACACCAGCTCCAGTTTACTGCATAGACAATCTCTGATGTGATAGCCACGAATCTCACAGCCTCATACAGTTTTTTTTTCTCATAGCCTGCCTCTCTGTAGGATTTGTGCCACTTTGGAGAGTGGTTGAGGCCAGACTTGGTGCAGAAGCTGAGGAGATGGAGTCATTTGGGCTGGACCACTCCACTGTTTTCAGGGAGATGGAAAGGGTCAGACTGCATAATGGATTATTGCAAGTCCTTGGAACTGTGGTAGCTCACTGTGTGCATCCTCTTAATCCATTGCATTTTGTCATTGCTAGAATTCAGGTTTGGTTAAATCACTGCGAGGTAAGAGCATGAACAGGCCGTAGCTGCAGGCAGGAATTGTGTTGTACCAAATCTGACTGGCTGAGGAGCTGCTCTGTTCTGGAGCAGCAGCAGGATGACCCACAGCACCCAAAGTGACTCAGGAGGTTATGTTTGGACAAATGGATTTTATTCTCAAAATAACTGAGTCACAGCAAAATTCCTTGGCTTGCTTGAAGCACCTCACAGCATGTAAAAGATCAGGGTTGACAGAAGACTTTTGATTGCCTAGTGGTGGTTAGAGAGCAGCCAGAACATGGTGGGGTATGGGTATCTGGAGATGTCCTGTATGTTATGATGTTTAATATGATGTACAACATGTTTCAAAATGTAAATTCCCAAATGAAATCCTGATGTGTCTGGCTCTTTCAGATCTTAAATCTTTAGAAGACTTATCTTTGCCCTCTCACTATATTTTAGCACTTCAAGCTTACTTTTCCTCATTGTCCAACAACTTTCAATGATGTGACAGGAATAAAAACTCCCAATTATTTCTATGTAAGTCTTTCCACTAATTCCAATAAAAATGTAAATCACCATTAGCATTTTCTTTGCATGGTTATATATGAAAAAGGAGCAGAATGGCACTGCTATTTAAATAGCCTAGAATGAAAATAAGGGTGTACTATGCTGATCAAAGGTTTAAAATAAATGTACCTGCTCTGAAATCTAGGCAGCAGTTCACTGTACAAGTATGATATTTAATCACAGCAGGGTGGTCAGGCTTCTGGGGATGTTATAGCTGTGTTAAGACTAAAAATAGAGATGAGTTAGTACCAAAGTACCAACCTGCTTTTTCAGTGATGTGTACTCAAATGTTAAGCACCTTAACCTAGTGCCTTAGAGACATGAGGATTGAATATTTATTGTATGCAAAGTGATGACAACATTTCATGTAGTGAATGCCTCTGATAGAGCATTAGCTGGTGGTAGAGCTCTTGTTCACCTGGGGAAACAAACTCTTTAGATCAGTTTGAGGTGAGTTTTATACTCATGCAATCTTTCTGTCCTTGGGTGGCCTCCAAGCTGTGTGCAGAGCTTGAGGGGAGAATGGATGGGAAGCTTGGAAGAGGGAGGGCTGAGGTCGGCTGAGATCATTCCCAAACTTGCTTTTCATCAAGCAGGGAGAGGATAGCCACAATGTGCTCCTGCACAGGGACAGCCATGCCTTTAGGCTCTCTGATCTGCCTCCTGCAGCCATTACCTCTGTGTGCAGCTTTTGGCAGGACCTGCAGGAAGTGCAGGAAAGACATCCTTAAGGGCTAGAGCTGGTTGAAAATAATCCTCCTCTAGGGAAGACAGAAGTACATTTGCTCCCTCTTCTCTGAGGCAATCCTTAAACCTCTGTGTGCTCTTCTCCCACCGTGGCAGCAGAACGTTTGTGCTGCCTGGCTGTAATTAGCACTTTGCTGCCAATACAAAGTGAGGAGCAGCACTTTGTTGATGGCTCATGAAATTATGTGGGATAGAGCAGAGCAATGTAGGTGGTTCTGACTGGAGCTGCCAGGACCAACTAGCAAAATGACTCTTTCTGCAGGAAATGAGGAAAGGAGGGTTTATTCCATGTTAAAAAGCAAATGACAAAACCTTAATTGCTCTTTTTTGGAGCCTTCATCTGGTATATTCTGGTGAAAACAGAATTATATGTGTTCTGGCTGGCAAGAAATTATTTTATTTTACCACTCTACATTTTATGAGAGCTGGAGATAGGACCTGATTTGGCAATATCTTGAAGAAACTGCCAGGCCTTGGACATATATTATGGGTTCCCGTATTTATGCAATGGGAAGCCCAATGAGCATGCTTTAGTACTCATTTTTTACATCTTTCCAGAGGCACTACTGGAGTTTCAGAAGTATTAATACTACTAACCACTTGTGGGACCTGAGTTGAGCACATTTACTGTGGAAAGAAAGTGCTGAATTGACTTTTGCTGTGATCATCCCTTTTTGTGCTTGCTTTGGCAGACCTTTGAGGGCATAAGCAAGCACATCACCACCTTGTTACAGGATGATATTTGTTTCCTAAGTGTCTTTTAACTCAATATTGACACTTAAGAGGCACTTAAGCATTTGCAAAGAACAAAAAACTATTTAACCTGGGCTTGAATATCAGTTTTTCTGCCTGGTCTTTAGATAGATCCGGGTTTATTTGTTGCTTACAACCTATTTTTTTTTTTTTTAATTTCTGTGATATGTCTTGTTCAGGAAAGGAAGGTTTTGGGTCTTCAATTACATTTCAAAATGAAGCTTCATGATTTCCAGTTGCATCTTTTTTTGTGCCTGTTGCTTTGTCCCATCACTTGATAAGGACTACCCTATGGTACTTGCAGGTCGATTCTGTTTTGCTGTTGAGCTTGCTCCATTCTGTCCAGAATTTCCTATACATCCTAATAAATCCCTACCCTTCTTCCCACAGCTTCTTTCAGCTTGGCATTGGAACTTTGGCTCTAGTCATGTGTGTGACTGATACTGGAATGGTTTAGAAGATGTTCCTGTGGAGTCCTGCTCTATAATTCTTACTGGTTACTTAAGAGTTTGCTTTCAAAACCACATTTTCTCCGGTCCCATAATTTGTGAGCCTTTATAGATTAAAATAGAATAGAATAGACTGTTTCACTCAAAAGTGAGGGACCTACAGTGATAATCTAGTCCATCTGCAAATATTATCCCTGACCCAGCCTGCCTGCTAACATAGTGAAATATACAGGAATGCATAAGGAAAATGAAACTTCCTATTGGATTTCCACCTTCATTCTGGTTCACTACGAGGTTTCCTGTGACGGTTTTTCAGTTTGTTTGTTCCCTCCACTTCATCCCTCTTACCTCTGTGGATTGGGGCAGAGAGGAAGGGGGAGGAGTATTTTTAATGAGTAATGAATTGTTCTGAAAACTCATCCCAGCTGGGAATGACCAACAGTGATGCAATGCCCCAAAAGCTTTACTGGAGAGACATGAGTGCTGTGGCTGACTCTGAACTCCCCTTATGAGATGTTTAATCCTCTCTGTTGACCTGCACTGACTTGATTGCTGCCTAACTTAGATGGTTGAAAACATTCTGCTCTTGTTAAGCCTTACAATGGATGCCTGAAGTAATCATTTTATGCATGGTCTTTTCCTCCACAGCAATAAGTGGGTATTTTAGAATTCCTGTGTCTAATGGATGTTATTAGGATACCATAAGGTGCTTTGCCGCCTGTCTTAGAGGAGCTGTATAATAGCTGAGATTGATGTGTGTTGACAAAAGAGATCATACTCTGAATTATTATTCATATTACAGTGAGATGTAGAGTGCTCAGCTCCATTGTATTAAGTCATGCATGAAGTTAAACAAGAGAAGATTGATGCTTTTTGCAGTCTTGGAATAAAACAAGCAAAGGATACAACAAAAACAGGAGGAATGTTACCTGGTGATCATGAGATAAACATGGTCACTGTGATTACTGGACTGTTGAAAGAATGTCCTCATTTTTCACACCAGAAACTATTTGCAGAAATTATGCAGCAGAATTTTTAACATAAAGAATTAAAATAGTATTGTAATTCTTCTGTATTCACAGGGAACACTTCATGAAAGGGAAGTATCTAAATTTGTTGAATAAATTATTCACTTGGAAGTAATTGACAACCTGACTTTTTTTTGATGTCCTTCATGGCACTGAGGTATGAACTCATAGCTCAATGACAATCAGGAGCAAATTTAAACTTAGCTGAAGTCCAGCATTCTCTACTTAAATGGGGTTTCCGTGTATCTTCCAGCATGACCTCACTCACATCAATGTGATGGCACTGGAACTTCATTACTTCTCAAATTAACTTTTTTTTCATGAGAAAATGAACAATAAAGTCTAGTTTCCAGTGGATTAGTAAGGGGAACTGTATTCCTTAATTTTTAGTAAGTGTGAGGCCAGGTTTCAATGACCATTCTCATTCAAAGGCTTTCTCGACAGTCAGGAATTGAGACAAAAATTTGTTCTTGTATTCACTTACACAGTACAATGGCTTTAGCTTTGTTTTCTTCAGAAATCAGACAGAAAATGTCAAAATCTCCCCACTATTTCTTCCAGTCTTCACAATTTTATTCCTGTGCATACCTGGCAGTGATTTAAGTGGCTGAATTTCCTACATTCTTTGTAAGCTCTCTTACAATGAGAAGTACAGATTTCATGTCATGCACTCACATTTGTCCTGTGTTTTTTGCCACATGCTTCATCTTGAATTAAGTGTCTGAAGAGTAGCAATAAAGAAGAAAATAATAAGAGGAGCAAGGTCTAACCTCAAGTTCTTAAATAGATTTCAAATGAAGGGTGAATAAAGGGTGAGAAATTAAGAAAGCAATCTGGATTTGAGGTTAGGATTGTGTCAAGTTACCCAGTAGTTTTCTTATGGGAAAACTGGGCATCCACAGTGTAGTGTATTTCCCAAAGCGTTTAAATGTAAATTAACACAGTAATTGTAGAAATGGAGATGGTTATAGTATTTAAAGAGCTTGCAGGGAACTAACTTATTGCAATGGCAATGGTTGGTGTTATTAACAGAGTTCCTTGTGGAATATGGGGTTATATTTGTTAAAAGTTGTTATGGCTTATGCTCACCAGAAGGTCCTATGGGAAATAGGGCCCTATTAGTTTATGTGAACCATTGTGTGACTGCTTCCTCAGTCCACATTACGTGTGGGAATGTTGTATAAGTTGCACTAAAGCAGGAGCTCTGGCATGTGCTGTCACTTCCACTAGACATTCTCTGCCTTTCCCCTGTGTAATGTGTCTCACTCTAGTGCTTGAAGTTTGGAACAGAATAGCTGAAATGAAAGGTTTATTATAGCATTTTGGGAATTATTGCTGCTTTCTGCATCTTCAGTTCCTCCCTTTGGGCTCGTTTTCCTTTTGTGCTGTTTTTCCTTTGTTGCTTGAAAGGGCTGCTGTTTACGTACACAGTCATGTCTTCTCACGTGTGCTGGAGAAGGAGCCTCCACCAGCTCCCTTTACAGTGTGGAAGAGGAGTCCTCCTCTCCAAGCAGTGACTTTCAGAAAATGACTGGAAATTTCCCTAAGGTCACCTTGTTCATCCTTGCCCGCAAGAGTTTTAATGCTGTAAAATCTACCTCTGAAATATGACAATCCACGGCTGTCTTTCATTTTTGCAGATTACCTTTTCTATAAATATTACTTCTTTCATCCCAGACTTCCCCCCATTAACAGCTATTAATGCCTTAATAATGCTGCCATTCACTAGGAAAATGTACTTCACCTTCTATCACATTCTCACATTCAGATCAGAATGGATCTTTTCTTTTTAACTTAATAGAACTGATTTTTTTTTTCCAGGAGATGCTTGCTATTCAGAGATTGTATTTCACATTGCAATTGAAAGGGATTTAATGATCCATTTATAATAATTAGAGCTGTCGTGTCTTTGTTCTTAATGTATTTTGTGAATGACTAACTGCAGCACCTCCCATCTGGCCCCAGTAATGCTTGACGGGACTCTTTGCTCCACCAGGTCTGGAAAGTTTCATAAAAAGAGTAATTTTAAATAATGAAAGTTATAAGGGTGATGTGTAAGTCTTTATATGACACACCTATTCAAATCATTTGTCATGCCATGGAATTTCTGGAATAGAACTATCAGAATGAAAAGTGTTATGCTGTCTTTCACAGTTCAGTGTTTTATTTACTCTATGACCTTATTTTTCAATAGCATTTTAGGTCTACCAGACCTAACACAACTAGAAATTGTAGCCTGAGGCTGCATTTGCCAGTTAAATAGCATGACTGTTATACCAGGGGAGTCTATAATGGTATAATAGCTTCATAGCTAGACTAAAATGTAATTAATCATCTATTAAGAACTGGAAAATAACTGTAATTGGTCACCCTGTATAGCAGGAGCTGGTTAGGCAGAGAATTAATGAGTTTAATGTTAAGTCATTTCTCTCAGCACTTTACCTAAACATCTTACTGTAGTCATTTACTCATACATTTATTAATCTTTTCATTCGTTCATGTATGCTCTCACTATCAGCTAAGCATCAGTCTCTTGATCCTGAAATCGTTGCTTGCTTTTATTTCTGGAGATTTTCAACATGTTACATGGGCTTGTATTTTGGTGCTTTGATGAATAGAATGTGAAAGTGTTAATGGAAGAATAACTCTTTACCTGATTAATCACACTCTAAAATTCAAAGGAAAGAATAATTAGACAAGGATGCCAGTGTAAAATATGAATGCTAAGTGGCTTTATCTGCACCTGAAGCATGGCAAACCCTGATGGTTGCCTTCTTGATAAAAGAAAGTCTATTTCCTTCTTTTGGATTTCAGTAATGACTGCATTGATATTGTCAAACTTCTCTAATGAAGCAAGAAAGAATGGGAACTGACACACAAATATTCAAGGAATTGGATATACTGGGGATGAATGTGGGTTGTATGAAAAAGAGAAGTGACTTGTTTTGAAAGGAAGGTTGATCCATTTCCAGAACGGATTCCAGAATGGATTACATGATGTGCGTGTCCTACTGCAGGAGGTTTGTGGACCTGGAGACTGAAGAGATCCTTCCAAGACCTGTCTTACTGAGGAGGGAGGGAAGGAGGTGACATATTTTGTCACAGAGCAGGAGGAAAACTCCAACAGTAGCATCTTGAACACAACTGTGGAGGTGAGGTTTTAGTAGACAGAGAAAACTTAGTTCTGAGATAAGGGACACGTGTACCTGGACATCTGCTAGTTGTGTGCTGTTTCTGAAGAAAGGTGTGCCCTGGAGGAATTGTCAGAGCAGATGCAAAATTTTTCAATAATTCAGCTCAGATCTAACAAGAAAACCAACACTCAGTTATTTTAATGCTGTAGGAGGTGCTCAACGTGCATATTAATATGGGGTGTCACTGGATCCTTCAGACACTGCAGGGACACAAAGAATAACCACAATGCAAACAATGGGAGGCACCAGCAGACTTTATTAGAATTTTCAGGCGCTGTCTTACACTCTGCCAGTCTGAAGCAGATGAGTATATATTGAATTTCATGCTAACTTGCTTTGGGCAATGAGCACCCGAATTTTTAATTAATTTTTAGTGAATTAAGGTAACTTAATTTTTTTTTTTCAACAAAACCAGCATGATTAATCTTCTCCACAGTCTGCATATTTGACAGGCAATGTTGATGGTGTCATTAATGATATTGATGTAATAACTGCATGGTGGCTGTGAAGGTTGGCAAAACCACTAATAACTAAGTAGCTTGGTATAGACAAAAATTGCTAAAAACACCAGAATTCAAGAATTTAGAAACAACTAGATGGGGATGGGAGGAAAACCACTGAAGCTGGAAAGAAGAATGAAACTATACTGTGAAGGTGGTTGAATACAGAAACAGTTTGTGCAAAGAGGTGGTCACATCTATCCATGGAGCTGTTCAATCCCCAGCTGGACATGTCCTTGAGTGACCTGCTTTACCTGTCTCCACTCAGCAGATTAATTTAACTAGATGATCTCCAGAGGTTCCTCTCACCTTCCAACTTCAACTAATCTGTGTGATTTTCAATGCTTGATTTTGTAGAACTCTGGGTGTTTTACTGTCATGGGTACATGTTCATGTACAGGAATGGGAGATGTGGACATGAAAACATGTACCAAAAAAAAAAAAAAAAAAAAAAAAGTGAGTGCAGTAGAACATCTGATATATAATTTGCACATCAGGCTTGACTGCCAGTCCTGTGAAGGATACTTTTCCCCTTAGGACAGAGAGTGAGGAAAACTCTGATTTAGAGAGAAGAAAACAAAAGGGTTTTTTCCAATGTCTGATTTCTGACCTACAGAACAACCATATAAAATCCTCTGAGTTTACACTGTCCATTGATAACACTGAAAAATCAACATGTATGCACAGAGTAAGGTATCCAAACCAGCAGGAAATGCCAAAGTACCTGGTATTGACTCGATCCTATGCTCTGCATGAGAAGAGCAAGGAATCACTCTAAAAACAAAGCCATGTTGGTCAATTCATGATGTCAGAATGTGCTTGAGGAAAGGTTTTCTCTTTGACAGATGTCATGAAATAAGGGCTGAGGAAAGGAGGCAAGCCCCTTTTATTTGTGTGTAGGGTGTTTGGGTTGCTCCAGCCTGTCTTTATATCCACCTTCCTCAGCCAGATCCACAGGGAACTGAGCAAACAGCTGGCTCAAAAAGGGAACTAACTAGTCAATTTTTCAAAGAGAGGATGTCCTGTAAGCTCCATCACTTTTTCTCTTCTAGAAGAACCTGTTCAAATCTAGAGTGGATCAATGTTGACCAAATTGTTTTCATCTGGGGAGAAAATGAATGCATGACTAAGTCCTGTTTTAATGGAGACTCTGTGTGTCCATACAGAGATTGCTGCCCTCATCTATCATTCCTACCAATCCTTACCTGACCACAGTGAAAGATTGGTGTGCAGAGCATGGACAGTGGGGCTGTGGTCCAGTCTACGTATTTTGCTCTTTGGGATATTGGGGAAAAAAAAAAAAAAAAAAAGAAATGTATTTCCTGAAGTAGTCAAATGGCATAAAAATATAAAGGAAGAGAAAAGAAATGAGGGTTTGTACCTTCTGATTTTTATCAGAAGATTTTTTTTTTCAGTTTCTGGTGAACTTTGAAAAAAATGGCTGAATATTTTTCATCTTCGGAGACATAAAAAGTATTAAAAGGAATTAAAAGCATGTCCAGAATAAAAGAAAAGAAAAAAAAAAAAAAAAAAAAAAAAAAAGACGCTTAAACAAAAGAACGTGTACAAAAGTCTTGAAAATTGCAACATTTTAAGAGGGACTTTTAGCATTATTTTTTTTTTTAAATTTGGGCCAGAGGAAGCCAAGTATTTTTCAGGTACACAAAATAAATATAGGTTTTAGCTCATATAGATGAGAATTCTGCCTGAATAAGGGGCACAAAACTGCTGGAATGTGAGATCTGAGTGCCAAAGTCACGAAGGAGATAAGGAGTAAACAGCAGCATCTGCAGGCCGGCTCAGTGCCATGGAAAGAGAGACAGCCCTGAATTTGAATGGGGAACCAGATTGCAGAAAGAGCCTCATCTGGTCTTCTGCAAACATTTGACTCTCCAAAACCAACAGAGCTGTGAGTTTCCATTTGGTTTTATTGTCATTCCCAGTGAATAGGGGGAGCAAAAATGGCAGGAGAGGGAATGATGATGGTACAGAGAGCTTTTAGAAAGTACTTGGACAGTCCTGAGGGCTTTGCAGTCAGATGAGAAGGGAGTCTGAAAAGAAATAGAGCAAAGTATATCTCATCTGTTGACAGAAGGTTTCACAGAATCATAGAAGAAGAAATGCAGAGAGAGGAAGGATGTGCAGCTTGTTCTGGTGAAGCTGTGGAGCCTAAGCTGGCTGCCTCGGAAAGCAGTGCTACCTTTTCACAATATTACAGCATTTTATGCAGGAACAAAAATAGCAGGAATAATATTTTCCAACTTCAAAGAAGGCTGGGTGTCCAAAGAGAGATCTAAGGAGAGTTGTGATCTATTATGTTGAACTAGTCATCATTAATGACCAGACTGATTTAAAATTGTTAGCAAGGATGTGGCCAGGAGCTAGGACAGTGTGAAGTGTGAGTCCAGATTACAGTCTTCACAGAGAAAAAGGAGAATAAAACTTTATGGCACACTAATCAAGGGCTGTGGAAGAGAAGGCACGGGGTGAGGATAGGGAGGGTAGACCTTGAATCAGGAGAGGTGTCTGAGAATCCCTTGAAAGGGACAACAGTAAAAATAAATTAGAAGTGGCTGTTTATATCAAAGGAAGTTTACAGTCATAGATGCAGAAATGGAAAAAAAAATTTAATTGTGTCCTTGTACAATAATGTTCCAAAATACATAATAAAGCAATAGCATTAAAAGCAAAGAAAATGAGAAGGAGTAAAGCATGGAGTGAATATTCATTAAAAAAGAAAAACTTTTGCTCTTAGAGATTTGCACAGAGTTGGGCTGTTGTCCTCCTGCTGTAGTTGTTACAGTTCTTGGACTGAAGTCCAAAACAAAAGCATAAAAGGAAGATCCAGCCAAACTACAGCTGGCAGATTATTGCAGATTCTTGGCAAACTGCTGTGAATGTGCCTCACTTGCATTTTCTTTACAGCCTTCACCAGGAGCTACTTGTGCCTCTCCAGTAATGAAGATGTGACTCTCTCATTTACACATATTGAAGCTGTTCCATTTTAACATAAATAATTACTCATTGGAGCAGGAATTAGGAGAAAGTGTCCAGCATCCCAGGTGATTGCCCAAACTACTGTATTATGGAGAAATCCCCATTTTCTCTTGTTCATTAGGTCTTAATTCAGCTATGCAAAGCAGAGCAGTGTCAACAGAAGTAAATGAAATGGCTCTGTCCCAAATAGCCACACAAAGCACTGAGGAGGGCATTTCCAGAGAAGGTGAAAAGCCTTCATTTGGAGCAGAGCTTTAACACTTAAGAAGGCGTAGCCACATAAGTACAGAGTTTTCTTGAGCCAAGTTTCTTCATTTACACCTGGGGCACAAATTGGTTGAATCACAAATTTACCCATCCATAGAAAATAAAAATATCTGTGGCAAGGGCTGCCGTCTGTCACAGAACGTGTCTTTCATTCTTAAAGAAGAATTTCTAAGAAAAAGAGAGAGAGTGAGCATAATTCATGGAGTCTTTCCAGCCACCTGCAGAAATATCAGCAACTTCTGTTTGCTGACTCTTTTTCACAAATGAAGAATATGGGCTTAAAAAAGAAACAAAATAGCAGGATACAAGTTAGTCAGAGTGATACTGCTTAAAATATCAGTGTTTCATGTGCCAGTTGTACCTCCCAGTGCCTTGGTACATTGCCTAGAGAACTGTGAATACCTTTGCAAAAGATGAACTAAAGGGCAGAGCAAATAAGGTAGTTTGCACATTTAGGCTAGTCAACTAAATAAGGTCATGTAAAACTTGCATCAACATGCAGCCATTGATTAACATTTTGAGGAGAATCAGATGTAAAATCAGTATCGCTGTGAAAGCCAACTCTTTGGGAGCATGAGTCAGTGAGAGATTGGTACAGAGTGCATCTATCAGATGGCACAGCTGAGAACAGGCCCTGGGGTGCTGGCTGACAGTGGCCAAATGTAAGCCGGTGTGTGCCCAGGTGGGCAAGGGGGAGGGTGGCCTCCTGGCCTTCTGTGTCAGCACCAGTGTGGCCAGCAGGACCAGGGCAGTGACTGCCCCTCTGTGCTGGGCACTGGGGAGGCCACACCTCGAGTGCTGTGTGCAGTTCTGGGCCCCTCACTGCAAGAAAGGTGCTGGAGCGAGTCCAGAGAAGGGCAATGGAGCTGGTGAAGGGTCTGGAGAGTCAGTCCCATGAGGAGGCGCTGAGGGAGCTGGGGGTATTTAGCCTGGAGAAAAAGAGGCTCAGGGAGACCCTACTGCTCTCTACAGCTCCCTGCAGGGAGTTTGTACCAAGGTGGGGGTCAATCTCTTTTCCAGGCAACCAGGGACAGACAGCAGAAGAGGAAAAAGCCTCAAGCTGTGCCTTGGGAGAGGTTCAGGTTTGATATCAGGAAGATTTTTTTTTATTGAAAGGGTTAAATATTGGAACAGGGAGGTGGTGGAGTCTCCATCTCTGGAAATGTTCAAGAAACAGCTGGATGTGGCATTTAATGTGATTGTTTAGTTGACGTGGTGATGTTTTGGGAAAGGTCGGACTTGATGATCTTTCTCAACCTTAATGATTCTATGATTTTATGATGGTCAAGATTGATGACATTATTTGTACATACCATCAGTACTTCAACATCTGTCAGATTCCTGTGCCTTTCTTTCCTCTTTTTATCCTGGGTGCAGCTGAGAGGTGCTGGATGTTTGTTGTCGATTTGGCAGCTTTTGAAGAACATGAGATAAAGAAACTTGAACTTTTCCTATAAAAGGCATCAACCAAGTTCATACCTCTTGCCTGATGATCAGGGTAGAAAAATAGTATTTTTCAGAAGGTTACCTTTATTTTTTTAATGCATTTGGTTTTGTACATACATCCTACATTTTTGTTTTCTGTTTCTCATAGCAGCCTTACAAAGCTTTCATCAGCCTTCCACTGATGTGTTCATTTAGGGCTGCCCATGTGGTGTAGATGCTTTTTTCAGACAATCCCAGTGACAAAAAGATCAGATTCAATGATGAAGGCAGTCAAGCAAAGCTTTGGCAGTAGCTTGTTACTTCTGGATTATGATAGAGAAGAACTGGTAGCACACCCACATTTTTGGATAAAAGGAATACTTTTATCAGAAAAAAAACCCACAGTGATTTTATGCATTTGATATTTTTGTTGACTTTGAATACATGATACCCAAAAAAAACAGTCACCTGGAGCCCACTAAGTGGTAATGCTGATGGTTACAAAAATCAGTTGGTTAAGTGGTGTCATGGGGGAAGAATGAAGCAGCTTCACCCTCTGCAAAAATGAGGGTACCTGGGAGTACTCTATCAGTATGGGAAGTCGCTATGCAAGAGAAAGTTCTTGCATGCCACAGTATCAGGATATTGCTGGCTGTGTGACAAGCTTTGGAAGTAGTTTTAAACATTGTCCAGAGCTGACTGCTGCATGCAAATTTATCCAAAGCACTCAAGAATGTGCTGTAAAAGATATGGCATGTGTCCCTCCTCCGGGTCGAGCAGCATCCTACACACTGGTGTAGGACAAAGGAACTTTTCTGTTCTGCACCATGACCTGGTGGGTGAAAAGGCGCTTAGACTGCCTGAAGTGAAAGGCTTTTAGTTTTCTTTTTTTCTTCATCTACTGAAGCATTTGCTAGCTTAGTCTGTTTATGGCCACACTTTCTTATGAATTTTTCATTATAAACAGCTAAAGGTTTAGTAAATAATTAATTGTTTCTATAAATATCTTACAGACACAAGCACCTGGATAAGAACCACTTTTTAATTATGAAAAACTGTGGAGTGGGCACCATATTGGGTTGCTGGGCTTTCTAAAAGTTAATTTCAGAATGCTTATTAAAAGATAAGTTATAAATTAACCCTTTAAGGGTAATCTTCAAGGAATATTTGACTACATGTATTTTCAAAATGAGTATTACAAGGGTTTGGGGTAATTCCTCTATGTTTCTTCTTTGTCTGACCATGAAAATAGCTGTGAAGGCTCTGGTTGGTAGCAAATTTCAGATCAAAGTTGGCTGTATGAGCTCTGAGCTCTCCTGGGACTGGGAGTCCTCTGAAAATTTACATTGGAGCTCTTTGGAATTGTGCAGCCTACGGAGGTCCTGGAGGTGACACAGCTGAAGTCTTGGTCTGGAGAGAAAGGAGCAGCTCTGGCCTTCCCATGGCACTGCACCACTCAGAAAATGAGAAACGGAAACAATCCTTTACCCTCTCTGTGCTCCCTTACTGCAACCAGCTCCACTGAGCCACACTTCCCTGTGAAACCTGGGAATTGTCCTAAATAATCAAAAATCTCGTGACAGCAAAGCAAGTGCAAAGAGTAAGATCACAGGAAGAAAAAAAGAGAATTCTCTTAAAAGAGGAACCCAAACCAATACCAAGTAAAGGTCTGTCCCAAGAATCCTCCTGCCACAACAGAAGTCTTTGAGACATAGACTTAGACAAATGCTCAGGTCTCTCCTCAATCCCATTCAAAGATGCATGTGGTGAACTCACTCCAAAACATAAGTTTGCTGCCAAACTTTTTAAAAAGAGTTTAAAATATTTTCATGACATAGATAAATAGTACATCAATTATATAAACTGAGGGTTTCACAAAATTATTTCAAAGTTTGCCTGCACTATTGTGAACCTATTCCATAACAACCATTTGTTTCTATATTAAAAACAAACCATGAAATTGTTTAAAACCATTTAGAAACAAAGCTGTCCTGCCTGTCTCACCCAAATGCATCAAACTGAAAAGCACAAAGAATACCAAACCAAACCCATCTACATATCTAGCCCAAAATCCCTTCTGCCACAACCAAAATCTTTGATAGACAAAGATTTAATTGAGCACCAATGCTAAGGTCACTCCCTTGCTCACATTCAGCGAGGGAATTCAGCATAGGCACACCCATGGGAAAAGGACAGTAGCTTTTTCCTTAACTCTCTGTGAGGGTGGTGAGGCCCTGGCACAGGTTGCCCTGAGAAGCTGTGGGTACCCCGTTCCTGGAAGTGTTCATCCATCAGGCTTGGGGCTTGAAGCAACCTGGTCTAGTGGAAGGTGTCCCTGCCCATGGCAGAGGGTTGGAATGAGAAGATCTTTAAGGTGCCTTCCAACCCAAACCATTCTGTGATTGTCACCATTGTAACCCAGGGTTTCTCTCAAGCAGAACTCCAAAGCTTCCATGGTTACATGGAAGGGGCAGGGATTAGAACCTCTTTCTGATATCCTTGACTGTGAGATCAAAGCTGTAGGCTGTGGAAACCCAAGGTGTCCTTGCATGTTTTGAGTGCCTGCAGTGGCTTCAGCCTCATCTTCTTGTGGACTGGATATTTCTTTTATAATCAATCTCCTTCATATGTTGATAAATGGAGGCTGTTTGAGAATCTAAGGGGAAGAATGTACAGAAAAAGAGAAAAAGCTTCTCTCACATGTTTGACAAATAGCTTCACAGTCCAACAGCCCCCTCTCCCTCCTCCATCCTCCTTCCATGCCTCTCAGCACATTGCCTGGCTGCGTTATTCCCGG